>NC_064836.1:59244832-60494832 GCF_024166365.1 Elephas maximus indicus
GTTATGGTGTTAGGTAAACTTGCTGGTAGGCTTCTCTCCATTAATACTATGATAGGCCTTTCAAGGAGTTTTTCTTAATTACACCTGTTTTTATGTTCAAATAAACAATGCATTGGTAGACAAACTGAGCTATCACTAGAAAGTTATGGACAAAGCAGATATTTTAAATCACGTTTTTATCATGGTTGACAAATATTTTATCAAGTGTATCATGTTTGCAAATCACAGGAAATGGAGATTTTAATGCCAGTGAGTAGAACAAAATAAACATAGATGTAAGCTTCCCATAATAGCTCTATGATGGGGGACTTGTAACTGCAATGATCACAGCTTTTATTTTGTAAATTCTGTATGAAATTGCTTCATGGCGAACAGTGCTGGTTATAAGGAAATAGATTACTTGCTTATGAGAAAATTCAAAATTTTCCAAGATGACTTGAACCCATTCTATTTGCATGTTGCTTTGATGCTGAACAGGTTTCAGTGGAGCTTTCAGAATGAGATGGACTAGTAAGAAAGGCCTGGCAATCTACTTCCAAAAATCAGACAATGAAAACGTTATGGATCACAGTGGTCTGACCCACAACTGATCACGGGGATGGCACAGGCAGGACCAGGGAGCAATTTATTTCCTTGTGCAAGGAGTAGTTATGAATCAGGTGCCAGCTGGACAGCAGCTAACAAAAACAGCAATGACAAAAACCATGCGCTCTGAAGGAATATTTATTTTGAAGAGCAAAAGAAAATTATATAATGATGACTTTAGATTACTTAGATCATAAAATTAATAAAGTAAATATGCATAGCCTGATTACTTTTGCATTGCCAGAGGGTGGAATTCACTGTGGGACAAACATAGCCCAGGATAACGGTGTTGATACTAAAACTGTGGGAAATGGTGGACTTCCATGTAGGATGATGGTTAGAACGCCCAAAGCTAAGTGGAGACTGAAAAATGAAGAACAAGGCAGTGTTAGGAATGGACCAGGGTTAGAGAGAAGCCCAGTTGAGAGTTCCTAAGGAATCATAGGAGCACTCTGAGGCCAGGAACCCATGCACCCAATCTCTAATCTCTTGTCAGGAACCTGAAAACCACAAATCTAGGAAGGCCAGCTAATGGAATGCTCAGAGGAAAGTTGTATATAGTCATCTTTTCATTAATCAAGGAGCTGATCTTCTCTTTTTTTCTAGGCATCGTATGAAAATTTCAACCACCAAGGTCTTGTCAGTTGATGCAGTGCAGGATGCTTATTCTGCATTTTAGTATTTCAGTAGGAGTCTAGCCAAGTGCCTGGACCAGTGACCTCAACACTATTCAGGGTGTAGAGCTTGCTCATCACCAGGGAACTCACATAATCAAAGAAATCTTACAAATATTACATAATTCACAGTTAGCTGCCTGAGAGCCTACCATGTCAGTTCCTTAGATTAGTGTTTTTAAAAAGATAGGCTTTTTTATAAAGACATGATAAAATTTTATTTTTATTTAGTTACCAAGTTATATCACATTTAAAGTGCAACACAGGACAATCGTATGAGAAGGAGATAAATCTAAAACTCAAATTAAATATAAATATCAACTTTTAAAAAAAAAAATAGATCTTTATTTCCTGGTTTAAAAATTTCCCCAGGAAATTCCTTTTGTTCCTATTACACTTAGTTGCAAAAATTAATTATCTGCAAATTGAGATGTCATCAAAAAAAAAAAAATGCTCTTTGACTAATGTCTTCCCACAACCAATGAGTGGTTCTTTACAAAATTCAGAAACAATATTATATTCCTTTTTTGAAATAATGCATCTTATAACTCTAATTCCTGAAGTATCCCCATCCTTGTTCCTCTGGGTATATACATGAGTGTCATTATCCCTTCCCTAAAACTCATGGCAATTTTAAGGAAGATAAAGAATATCCATCAAAAAAAAAAAAAAAGAGGGGGAAAAATCCCTTTTCTCAATGGGATTTTTTCTATCCGAAGGTTATTCAACGAGTTATTAATTAAATAATCATTGTTATTATCCATGGTGACAGTCCTAAGCTTAGAGCAGCAAGGTGGGATCACCCTACATATTGCTCTTCTTTGAATGATTTATCTCCCTCATAGTGGTAATAACCTAGTTTCTGAATATTACTTTCCTTGCATGAGTAGAGCCCGAAATGAGCATCAAAGGCCATTGCCATGCTAAATTGAGGAAAAGTTTTCATGTTCTGGTCTTTCATTTTTTAGCTGATTTCCTCATGAAACTTGATGTCACTCCCCAGTCTCCCCCTGGAAATTAATTCCACATGATTAGAAACTCATCACCATTTTGCATTAGCTTTTTTTTTTTTTTTAGGGCATGCCTGAGAATGTTAACTATGGAAATAAGTATTACTTGTTTAAATCACTCACTTTTTTCATTGATGAGGTAAATACTGACTTCATAGAATCTTCTCCTTGGGAATTTAAAGAACATTGTAAAATAGATAGGTAGATAGATAAATAGGTAGAATGATGGTAGAGAGAGAAAGAGAGAGAGAGATAGATAGATAGATAGAGAGAGAGAGAGAGAGAGAGAGAGAGAGAGAGAGAGAGAGAGAGAGATAGATAGATAGATAGATAGATAGATAGATAGATAGATAGATAGATAGATAGATAGATAGATAGATAGATAGATAGATAGATAGATAGATAGAAAGAGATAGATACATAGATACAGAGGTAGAATAGATATGGAACCCAGAGGACTTGACTTGTGAAGGTCAAGTAAACTAAACAGCTTCATGCTTCTAGCATTGCATATAAGGCTGTGACTTAGTGAAGCTAATTTTGTTCCCATGGAATAAGTGATCTTATATGGCATTATATCCACGTGAATGACAAGCCTCTGAGCTCAAGAAAAAGTGATAAGTTTCTACTCTGCTTATTTTTTTTATTGATTTTCATATCAGGTCTTTGGGAACATTACCGACATGACTTAGGAAATCACTGTTGTATAACTCTGGAAAATTTTAGACAGTATAAAAAATATTATGAAGGTTTAGTAGTTTCTTAAACATTTTAAGATAAAGGGGGTATTATTATTTATTTCATTAATGAGCACAGAACAAAAACCAAATTAAGATGCCTGAATTCTGTGAAATAGGCAAAGGAATGTTTAAAAGATTGCAACACAGCAGGGTTAAATTTAGAGAGAGTGGTGATAACATACACATAATTTTGCTTGTAAAATAAGGAGGAAACTTCTTTTCCTCAGACTTTTCTTGAAAATGAGAAAGCATCAGACATTTATGTGAAATAATTCATTTAGATGATCCCTGTTTAATAATGATGAACGGCCATAATATGTGCCTTAAGATGCTGTTTTTGCTAACCGTGCCAAAGCCGGTTTTTTTTTTTTTTTTTTTTATTAATCTATTTTGTTCTGGCATACATGATTTGATTTTCATGATATATGACTATATAAAGGGATAAGCCATATTTTAAGAGACATTTATTGTATTTCACAAATAAACTTTGAATATCATGTCAAGATAGAAACTCTGATTTAGGGCTGGGCGAATAACAGTGTTACACAGATGAAATATCTGTTTTGGCTGCGTGACTCTAAAAGTCTTTGAAATAAATTTGAAGTTAGCTAATTTATACGTTTAAAAGACTTTAGGAATGTTTTGCAGGAAACAAAGCAAATGGTTTTACATTTTTTTCTTGCACGTGTAATTTAGATATTTAATATAGTTTGTTATGTATTAAGTGCTGCTCATTATGGAAGCTTTCACAAATACTTTCTAAAGCATTTTAATAGGTTGAAAACCCTTTTGTAAATTTCAGCTAGTATGTAACGACCAATGGTGTGAGAGAATTCAGAATATTCCAACTCATAGAGATCCGAACTGATTTCAAAACATTGTAAAGATATTTTTATTTGTACAAAAACTATTCTCCTATATTAAAGCATAGTTTCTGAGTCTTTCCTTTGACTAACTTTATAGAACAAGGAATTATACCTGCTACATTAATATGTAAAATTTCAATCAAACGATGATTCTCCACTCAATCCTATCATGATAAATCCTCACACAAAAGAATGGCATGCCTTTCTTTAAAAGAGCATGAGAAAATAATATTTAATCAGTACTCTCTCTTTGACCCCGTTATTGATAAAGTGTACAGTTGTCAACTATGTCGTTTGCTTCAGAGAGGTCCTGTCTTTAAGCTTTTGCGTACAAGTCACAGGTTATACTCTCTTAAGAAACTGGAGAAAAATACCGTATCTCCCAAAGATGTCAATTTTAGAGATAATTACCTCTGCAGAACTTTACTTAGCTCTGTCCATACAAGCAAGATTGAAAAGAAATCTTATCAGCAGCTTCCTTTGGAATGATAAATGGGTACAGAAAAGAGTGATACAGACTTATAAGAATACTGCAAATAATTACAGGATACTCAAAAAAAAAAACAAAAACCACTGCTGTCAGGTCGATTCCGACTCATAGCAACCCTATAGGACAGAGTAGAACAGGATACTCTAAAAAAAAATACTCTAGGTATATTCAAATTAGGAATATGCTCAACAAACAGACTCTGGAACAGCCTGACTGTCTTCTCATCTTAGTCACTTCTTCATTCTGTGACCGTAGGCAGTCATTTAACCTGTCGGCCTCAGTTTCCACATTGGTAAATGGGAACAATAGTAATAGTATCTATGTTATAGATTTTTTTTTTTGAGGACCAAAGGGGTTAATATAAGTAAGAGCTTAGATTGGTTCCTGATGCATTCTATGTAGTATAATTTCTCCAATTCTGTTCTTCTCTTGTTTTTCATCCCTGAACCTTGAGAAATTTACCCAAAGAACATGCTCAATCACTGCAAGCAAAATAGCAGATATTGCAAGTGATTAAATCTTCCAATGTGTTTTTGGGAGATTGCTTTTTCTTCTTTTACTAGGCATATATATGCGTATTCTTTATAAAAACTTATCAGATATAAATATTTCTGCATGGCATATGTTAGAATTTCATGATGTTTCTCTTGCTTGTATTAATGTTATTATGTAATATGTTTTAAACTGTCATTATTAATTTGAATATTACAAGAACCAAAACCCTGGTGGTATAGTGGTTAAGAGTTCGGCTGCTAACCAAAAGGTCGGCAGTTTAAATCCACCAGGTGCTCCTTGGAAACCCTATGGAGCAGTTCTACTCTGTCCATAGGGTTTCTATGAGTTGGAATTGACTCCATGTTGATGGGTTTAAGACTCAAATGCTCTGCTTGAAGGGGCTACAGACTTTCTCAGAATTTGAAATCAGGGTTAAGCCATATACCTATTGGAGACCCACAAGTAATTTGTTATTCTTCAGAATCTAACATTTACAAAGTGCACATTGCTACTAGATGGCACATAAAATGGGATTTTTTTTTCCTTAAGGTATACAGTTATCCAAAAGTATTGTAGTGTACCTAAGATTGTCATGGAATGTTAAGGCTCTGGGAATTGGTAATTTTGTTATGCATGAAGACTGCAGAATATCAGATGAGACTCTTAGGTGAATATTAATAGCAACACAAATAATAAGTGGCTTTATAAGTTCTACCTTATTGTGGTAACAATTTATTATAGAATGGAATAGAGTTAACTAACTCATATATCAGCCATCAAAGAAAAATATCAAAAATGTTTTTGCTAGAAGAGTTTTCGTCCACTCTATTAACCATTATTTTTTCTTCAGCAAACAAGTGGAATATGAATTTAATTTACTGTTTTTAAGTGATAGGAAAACAATTAAACCTTGATATTATTTAGTACAAATGCGAATGATAAGTTATATTTGCCTTTGTTCATTTGATCAATACTGTGATATTTCTTCTCAGTAATTTAGTCTATATTATTTTTATTGCTATCCATATGCCATCCTTTGCTTATTACTATCTGTCAAGAATGATTTTATTTACAGTATGGTATCAGTTTACCAACTATGAAGATCTTAATCATACGTAGAAACTAAGCTTTTTAAAGCTTAAAGAAATCTCTGAAGTCAGATTTGTAGCATATATTGGAGTTATATATCACCTTTGACCTACCTCCTATTTATCTAACAGAGTGCATGACCATGTTATTTGTAATCTGAAAACGTTAAATGTGAATTATTTTCATAATAATTACTCTTTATGTGGCAGTTTCATTTACGGGGGATAAAACAGACCTGGGCACGGTTACTGCAAAGTTGCAGTGGGAGCTGGGCTGTGTTGTTGAGTTGAGTAGAGGCTCACATTGGAATTAAAATATAACAGGGACCTTCTTCAGGCTAAAAACTAAATTGTTTGCTGTGTAGTTAATTTTGAATGAGTGATACATTCCACACTGTGGCTGGTTCCTTATTCTTACTACTACTCCCTTTCTTCCTCTTTTCTTTTTAACTTTTCCTTTAAGAGGGAAGTAGTTAGAATAATTCCATATAAACCTCGCCTGTTAAACTGGAGGGAGAGAAGCCCACTGTCATCGAGTCATTTCTGACTCATAGCGAACCTATAGGACAGGGTAGAACTGCTGTATATGGTTTCCAAGGAGTGCCTGGTGGATTTGAACTGCTGACCTCTTGGTTAGCAGCCGTAGCACTTAACCACTACGCCACCAGGGTTTCCGGGAGAGAGAGAAGACGGTAGTATTTCTGTCTTTTCACACCTTAGTCGGGTAAAAAAGTGGAGCCTCTTATGGTCAGTATTCATATGCAAAGGAGATTTTCTGAGTTGTGATTGGTGTCTCAATCCCTGAAATCCCAGGACCAGGACACATTTTCTACAACAGTACCATCTGATATCTATAAACACTCTCAGGTACTCATGACCTGTCCTCAACTCTTAGCCATAGGCCACAAGAAAGAGGATTGTAAGGCAACTTTATGTCTCTAAGGAGATTGAGCTAATCATGAGCTGTTTGATTTTGGGGTGGGGGAGCAACATAAAAAAGCTCTTATTTAAGAGTGCTTCAAGTAATTTGCAAGTTTTCTTTTAAAATCAAAGTCACAGAAATAATTTAGAAAGAGAGGACATACATTCATATTCTCAATGTATGTTTGTGTGAGTATAAATTTTTAAAAAACTGGAATGAAAAGAAACATTCTGAATATAAGCACCTTGATTGTGTATCATATGGACTACCTCTTGGTTTTTATAGCCTTGTATCTTAGGCTGGGCTCTCTAGAGAAGCAAAATCAGTGAAGTGTATATATAGAGAGAAAGAAAGAAAGAAAAATGTATATATCAAGGAAATAGCTCACACAGTTGTAGAGGGTGGAAAGTCCCAAATCCGTGGGTCAGGATGGAGGCTTCTTCAGACTGACGTAGCTGCAGGGACTGGCAAACCCAAGATCCAGAGCATGGAGGCTGATGAATCCCAAGACTGAAAGGCAAGCTGTTAGCCCAAGTCCCAAGAACTGAATGTCAGGTGAACAGGAGCCAGCTGCAGGATCCAGAGTGAGCACAAGCCTCTGAACCTTGCCAGAAAGTCCATCTATGTTGGATGTGGGCCACACCACCAAGGAAGCTCCCTTTCAACTGATTGGCTACTCACAGCAGAGTCCATTATGGAGGTGATCACATTATATTGGAGCTCATCATGGAAGTGATTGCATCATTGTACCACTCCCAAACTATATCATAACTGCCAAACCACTGAGAATCATGGCCCAGCCAAGTTGACACACAACCTGAACCATCACACCTTGACATTTGAGGATTCATTTACATGAAATGTGGATAACAGTGTTTCCTATCCACACTGGCTCCATCAGAGTTACTATCTAGACCTCCTCAATCAGTAATGCCTGAAGAAATACATAGATGAATCCACAGATACATATCTTAAGAACAGATAAAAGAGTGCAGCAATGGTTATATAAAGTCACAAAAATCAAGAATCTTATAAAAGTATATTTTTGAAGAGTAATATAATAAATTCTAGTCACACTCTTCTCCTAGTGGAAAGTTATCTTTTATTTTACATGTAAGGCTGAGATAACCCAGGAGGAGCTGTCAACTTTTGATTGATGTAGTTTTTAGCTATAGCTGTATGTTCTCTAAAGATTAAAAAAAAAAAAAATGCTACTAGTTAATTAGTACAGTGCAAACCGAGGTGTCCATTTAATGCAGTGTACTTTATAATCAAGTAATTACACTTTTAACACATATTACTTTTGAATCACAAAATTATACGCTCAAGAAAATCTCAGTTTTTGTAATCATGCCATATAACATCCTTCTCAGTGTAGCTCATATTTAAGCAGAGGTAAGAAGGGAACCACTTGTTTTTCCTAACGGAATCTCCATGGATACAAAGTGTTCAACACATCTACAGACCAACATATGTTTGTTTTTTGTTTCTCTTTAAATGATCAAGAAGGCCAGGTTATATTATCGGCAAATATAACAAGCTTCGAAATAACAAGATGTGGCTGAAAACTTATTTTTATTTCGGGTAAATGTAATGCTATAAAAGAATTATGGCATGGAGAGATGGTGAGGGAAACATCCATAAAATATATTTATTTTAATGATATTGTTAATAACCACAAAGCAGCACTTTGACACTTTCCTAGAAATAGCATATCTTTTTGGTCACAAAAAAATATGATTGCTTACATTTTACTGGTTATCCTGTGGTGTCAATGTGTCCTAGACACAGTTTCTTTTTTCAGTTTCACCGTAATTGTAAATAGCAACCTCTTTGAATCTCAAATACATCCTGATTTACAAGAAATCATGTGGTCACCCTGCTCGTAGGCTAGGAATGCTAAGGTATTTGTGTATATTATCTTATTAAACTTCTAATGCAATCCTGTGGGTGTTTCTTCTATAAAAATAATATCCAAACATTTTGGATTATTTGGCTGTCACACAGAAATTACAGGTGTCAATGTTAGAATTTGACATTCAAACCTCCTATCGTGCTACATAGTATTTTGAAGTATATTAATTTTATTTGCAGAGTTCTCAGTTTTCATATTGTCATCTAGTAACTCACCAAGAATGTATGCTTTAAGAAGTCATGTGCTATACGTAACTTAAATTTACCTCGATACCACTTTTCTTGTCCAGTAAATTAGTCAATAAATGGCTTTCTTTGTCAAAAATGATCCCATTCCATTCTTCATCCATTAACAAGTCTGTATAGAGGTCACTTATCTGCAGAGCAGTGGGAATATAAATGATGTTATCTTTTTCTTTTAATATAATAAATATATATATAGTTTAGGGCAAAAATGGACATAATTACAGTAATTATGATAAATGCTATTACAAAAGTTATACAGAATATATAGGAACACACAAGGAACTCTAGCCAATCCTTGGGTTTTTAAGGTGAGCTCTGAGAGATGAGTTCTAAAGAGAAATAGGATTCAGTTAGATAGAGGGGTAAGGAGTTACTCTGAAAGGATTCTGAGAAGAGAAATAAATAAATAAACCAACCCACCAACAAACAAAATGTTGAGAAAACTAGTTTAGAATCTGAGAGTAGGCATACAGGATCAGTATGCAGTGGTACTATGAGTTCAAATACGAAGTTAATGCAGTTAAAATATAGAGTGGTTTTTGTCTTAGTTCTTACATACTCTTACTAAGGAGGAAAAATGGTTTAATACAAGTCTTAATTGAATTTATGAAAAAAAATAGGTTAGTTATCAAGTGTGAGGTAGATTTGAAAGAACACTAAGGAATGTCATTTTCAACATATAATTTACATATGCATTCAGTAAAAATGTATCAAGAACCTAGTATCTGATAGACCTGATAGATACTAGGGATAAGAGGGGCAAAACCAAAATAAATCCTTACCAGGTGTGGGAGAGAGGGAGAAGGAGTCAGTCATTGCCTAGGCGGCACTGAGCTTTGTTATGGGTAATGGAAAAATTTGAAAATGAATGGTAGTGATGGTTGAACAACACGAAAAATGTAATTAGTGTCACTAAATTGTACATGTAAAAAATGTGGGAAAGGTGAATGTTTTGTGTCATATATATACTTACCACAATATAAAAGAAATATCTATAGTAGTAAGTGACAAAGGCAACTTATATATTACAATATAGCTGGTACATACCCTAGGTCAATATCTATTTTCTCCTTCTTCTTTTAAATAGCATGACAATTTTGTTTCAGTTATATGCTGATTAATCAAAGGCAGTGGTTCTCAATGGAGGAGATTCTACCCTCCAGGGAATAACTGGCAATGTATGGAGACAGTGTTGATTGTCATCCTGGTGCCGCTACTGGAATCAAGTGGGTAGAGGCCAAGAATGCTGCCAAATATCTTACAATTCATGGGAAATTCTTCCACAACAAAGAATTATTTGCTCCAAAATGTCAGTAGTACAAAGTTTGAGAAACATTGGCTGCGTGACTGAGGCTAATTTCTTAGGAAGTACTTAATATCATGGTGTCACAGTTTCTTCATCTGCGAAATTATGATTTTAATACTGGCTAATTCATAGAATTGTTGTGAGGTTTAAATAATTCCCTGTGGGTGTACACTCTGGTGGACTTGAACTGCCAATCTCTGGGTTAGAAGCTACATGCTTTAATCATTGCACCATTCAGTGGTTTGTAGTAGATCATAAAAAGTAAGTAACATAAAAATCATTACAATCAGAAAACTATAAATAAGAAACGTTAAAATTCAGAAATTAATTTTAATTCTTACTAAGGAACTATGGAAAACCATTTATTTGCTTTGTGAATCTAGAAAATTTTCTTTCTCAGTCCTTTGTTACCTAAGTTCTGCTGAGATGCATTTGTGGAATTGCTTTGTTATTCTTGTCCCAAGCAAATTGTATGAATGCTTTCTTTTTATTATTTTCACAAATTTATCAGCCTGTGTTTATGCAATTGGTCAACATTCATTTTAGGCACAGACTTTTTTTTTTAACCCTATGTATAGTTTTTACTTCCCATTATTCCCATTACTATGCACTACAAAATATCTGGCAGTGGTTATTTATACCAAAGAAGAGTTTTCTTCCCATTTTCATCTTTCTACTGCTCTGCTCTCTGTGTCTCTCTTACTCAGTTGCCTCTATGGTCTGCTTTTGTTTCTGTAAAAGGAAGGATTCTTTCCTGCCAGCTTTTTACACAAAGAGTACTTTTTTCCAGAGCAAGTCTGACATGAACGCTTCCTTCATTGAACACAAATATGGACTCTCATGCTTCCTGTGTGCCCCTATTACACATGCTCCTTAGCTATTTAATGAGCTCATACTCACAGATTACCTCAGCTTTACTGTCACAGTTTTATTTTAAGATTTCTACCCTCTCTCTCTCTCTTTTTTTTTTTTTTAATAATTCAGTCTGTGTAGAGATTGTTGGATAAGTGAAATAAATATTTACTGCATGAGTCAATATTAAACAACTGCTTATCTACACCTCCACATAGGCTCTACCTGGATTCTATACTGAATAGAAGAAATTTCTGATGTAGTACATTAAATGAAAAGATTTGAACCTAGAATTTTTAGTATTATAATGTTACAATTAAACAAAAAATTACATATTTTTTATATTTTGAATGAATCTTCGAGTTCCATTAAATTTTGTCCATTTTTCCCCAGCCTTGTTAGAGAAATAGGTATATATTTATCTAAGGACATAAAATATTTGGTATTATTTATTTTTATCCATAGGTTTTAGACTTTGCAGATCCTGAACTGAGCCTTTCTAAGATTTGAGAATAGAAATTACAATAGACAAGTAATCCCCTAAAAATTCTGAAATTGATTTATAAGTGCAATATTTTTGAGAAGCTTAGATAATTTTAAGTGTGGCTATTTTTGCTCACCATTTTATCATCAGCATATAGGCCATATCATGCATAGTTGGGCACATACTAGGCATTCCATAAATGTTGACTAGAGAGTAAATCAAAGAATGCTTTGGTTTTGAAGTCCTGGGTCAGCCTTTGAAAGCAATTAGAAAGACGTTTCAGGGATCAAGAAACAGAAGCTTCCATCTTCTTTATTTCCCATCTGTTATGGATTGAATTATGTCCCCCAAAGTTTTATGTTGTAAATCCTAATCTGTATGCCTGTTTTTATAATTCTGTTTGGGGATTGGCTATCTTTGTAATGTTAATGGGGCAGGATTAGTATAGGGTGTTTCTTGAGTTGCTCTCTTTTGAGATATAAAAGAGATTAAACAAGAAAGCTAGGAAGCAGAAACGGGGAAAGAGATGCCAAACCACATGAAGATCACTCCCAGTCAGAAGCTCAGAAGAAACAAGGACTTTCCTCTAGAGCTGACATAGACAGGAAGATTTTCTTAGAGCCGGCATCCTGAATTGGGACTTCTAGCCTCCTAACTGTGAGAAAATAAATTTCTGTTTGTAAAAGCCACCCACTTGTGGTATTTCTGTTGGAGTGGCACTAGATAACTAAGACAGAATTTCGTGCCAGGAGTGGGATGCCGCTTTAACGAATACCTAAAATGTGGAAGTGGTTTGGAATTACGTAATGGGTAGAGGCTGGAAGAGTTTTAAGGTGCCTGAAAGTAAAATCCTAGATTGCCTTGAAAAGACTATTGGTAGAATTATGGATGTGAAAGGCAGATCTGGCAAGGGCTCAGAAGGATTTGAGGAGAGTTATAGAGAAAGTCTCTACCATTTTAGATAACACTTATGGCACCAGCAACAGAATGTTACTAGAAATGTGGACATTAAATGTGTTTCTGGTGAGGCTTTAAAAGAAAATGGCAAACATGTAATTGGACAATGGAGGGAGGGCTTTTTATGCAGTGGCAAAGACCTTATCTCCATTATGTTCAAATGTTTTTGGTGGAGGGTAGAACTTGTAAGTGATGAATTTAGATGTTTAGCTGATGATATTTCTAAGCAAGATCTTAAAGGAACCACACGGTTTCTCCTTGCAACTTAAGTAAAATGTGATAGCAAAGAGATGGGTTGAGATAGATGCCAAGACACATGGAGACCTCCAAGGAACCAGGAAGCAGAAGCTGAAGAGACAAGGATCTTCCTCCAGAGCCGACAAAGACTTCCCCTAGAGCTGGCGCTCTGAATTCAGACTTTTAGCGTCCTAAACTGTGAGAAAATACATTTCTGTTTGTTAAAGCCATTCCCTTGGTACTTCTGTCATAGCAGCACGGGTTAACTAAGACATCTAAAGGAAATGCTATATGAACAAAATATACATGCTGATTCTAGTTTTTGCTGCTTAGGTCAATTTCTTTCTTTAAACCTCCCAAGTAGTCAACCATTATTTGTTCTTCTGGGCAGACACAGAGGGGTGTTCTGGCAACCGGTGGCTAACACAAATGAAAGACTGCTTCAAAAGAAGGGGTGGCCTCATGTCTTCTGTTAACTTTTCTACTGAATAAGTAATAATGCATTGGTAAGACCCAATCATAATTCTGTTACATTATTTAAGGCAGGCTCAGTAGGGAGTTTTCTCCACCAGACGTATGAGCCTGCAAAACAGTACAAACTGGGGTTAAATATTTCACGGGAATTTTCCTTGCTTAAAAAAGTATTTCCATTTTTCCAATGTTTATCACTTCTAACTTGCTTAATAGTTGCATCTTATAAATGCCAATTTTTCCCCCAAAATCAGATAAACAAACAAATATGATTACTTGTTCTATGAGAATCAGAGATTTTTATATTTGTAAAGGAGAACTAGACCAAAGAGGTCACAGACCAACTGTTTTCTATTCATTTGTGTTTTGTATTTATTAAATAGATGTCTTCCTAAAATATATAAATAGAGCTTTTCTAAATTATATCGTAATTTAGTGTGTTTAAAGTTCTTATTACTTGAGGTTTTGTAGTGCTAATTATTACTTAATTTATCTTTGTTAATAAATGAATGCATTTGTGTACTAGATATCACTTAAAAAGACAAAACATACTGAATTACTATATTATGTAACCACCAGGTAATGCATTTCCTTTATATATGTGTTATTAAGTACATAATATACTATCAGCATAATCAGATTAGTTATTTTTTTTGTATCCCCACTGATCTCACTATCACGATTATCTTCTTAGTAACCCACAGTCTGAAATCAGCTACAATGTCAAATCTCTAAAGTTGATGGACTGTCATACATCTGAATCTATATTGCACAGAGTGACAGTCATACTATATGTTAAGGTGCATGTCTGATATTTAAGCCACACTTAATTTTTTTTCAGCAGCATGTCTAGTTCTTTTCCCTGGCTTGGAGGGTATAACACCCGACTTTCATACTTGGTGAGGAAGCAGTCATACCCCGATATCTCTGAAGGGGGACATGATCTGCTTGCAGTCATATCTAGGTCAAGAGAGAGTGCTTCCACTTTACATTATGACAAACTTTTTCTAAATGAAACCAAACCAAAACCCATTGCCATCGAGTCAATTTCTATTCATAGTGACCCTGTAGGACAGAGTAGAACTGCCCCATAGAGTTTCTAAGGAGTGCCTGGTGGATTCAAACTGCCAACCTTTTGGTTTGCAGCCATAGCTCTTAAACACTATGCCACCAGGGTTTCCCCTTTTTCTGAATAGTGGCGCAGAATTGGTTAAATATTCCATTTGTGGATTCATATAGATTTATAACGAACTGATGTGACTTTAGAAGGTAAAGTCAAGTTTGATAAATTTTGTTTATTTAAAAAATACAATAAATTTATAATATAAAATAAAATACGGGCTAACGTATATATAATATAAATATAATGCAGAAAACCAATCAAAATTATAAAAACTTAGGAGATAGGAAGAGTAGAAGAATGAGCAGATTTTGTATCCTCAAAAATGCTTAAGTTTTCTGTGCTTTTTAAAATGAGATTTGCTGTCATGTTTTGGAATACTTAGTTCATGCTCCAAAGCTGACTAAAAACATGACATTGTTGACCCTTTTGATATGACTCCAGGGATAGACCTAGTACAGGATTCCATATTGCAAAAGTTTCTGAGTATTTATTGAAGGCTTTTTTTTTTTCCCCTCAGTGCAAAAGACAGGAAATTGAGAGCTCATATTTCCAGAAACATCGTTCTCCGTGATATAAAACTTTAGGACATGGACCTAGAATCTACTTAGGTATACTTTAGAATACTAGAATTGACCTAAGCCAGAACAGACTGTGGAAGAATGAATGTCCAAATGTGAGTTACAGAAGTAGTTCTAAAAAAGAAAAAAACTGAATGACAGTTCAGAAAAAAAAGATATAGTCCCTTTGACAGAAGCTAACAAGACACATCATGCATTTTTTTTAATAAATGAATGAAAATGATTAAATAAATGAAGGAATACTTAAACTAATTCTTTCCCAAACTTGGACACAAATTTTTCAAAAAATTAATGAGTTATTCCATTATAACTTGGACTAAAATTTTTCAAAATATTAATGAGCTATACCATGATAACTTGCAAAATATGTCCAGGATGCAAAAAGTTAAATGGCATATGCAAGTGTTTTGAAAGCAAAAGGAAGGATGTAAAGTGAAATTAAACAAAAAGGGGTGTTGCAGTATATTGTATCTTTGTTTCTTTGGTACCTTATAAGGAAGGCGGTATTTTTAATGATTGATTTCTTTCTTTTAAACTGAAATATCTCTGTAGTGGAGGTAAGTTGTTTGCAGTTAGGACATAACAATTGTTTCAAACAATTCTGCTCCTTTTGTCTAACACAGCATTCACCAGGCAACCTCCTGATCTTTATTTATCTGAATAAACCTATTTACTTGGAAGGGATTATGGTAAGCAGCTGCCGGGTTCTCCTACCCAGTTGTAAATTACTAGCATTCTGATGTATAAATCAATCTCTTTTAAGCATGATCTCTGAGAATCAGAGACTGACCACACTTGGATGCATTGACAAAAGTCACCATCTGCACCAGCAAAGCTGGGTCGCAGAGAACTCATTGGGGTGGAACTTCCCAGTGAGGCTTGACCTGGAGCAGTCTGCTGGCTTTATGCATCACGGTATTATCTGAAGGTTCTCAGAACCTATAAATTTTAAAACCACACTCTTGGATTGGAGAATGGTGCTGAAAGCCTTTGTAAGCTCTGGGGATTTATGGAACCAAAATACTACAGAATTGAGCCAAGAGCTTAGTGATTGAGCTAAAGTTTGGAGTAAATGGATGGATTAATAAAAATAAAGATCCAAAGACTGTTTTAACTGAGAGATTACTAAAGACACTGGGATGTCTATGGGATGGATGGTTTGTGCAAAGATGGAAAAGAATGGTTTTGAGAATGAAATAACAAGAAAAGCTGGCTTGATTGCAACAGTATTCCATCAAAGACATGAATTATCTAGAGTTGACATTTTTTCTTCTCAATTTCCTGACTATGTCAATTTATAAAGCCATACTGAATGTTTTAACAAGCCAAGTGTCTATTTTATTTTAACAAGTTCTGCACTTGTCCCTTCTATTTGGACCACAAAAAAAGTAGGTGATTCATTTTAACATAGATGTCAAGAAAGTTATTGATAATATCTCTGCTGTCAGTTATTGGCATTGCTTACATAAAACAAAACAGGATGCTTTATTTTGGGTTGCAAAATCTAATTATCAGTGTGACTATGGATTTTTCTACAAAAGTGCAGCTATGGTCCCAAAGTTAAAGTCATTTTAAGTGGAATGTTGTTTATGCTTTCTGCTACCTAGACATAACTTAGAATTAATCTAAAAAAGATGATGTAAATCTGCACCACAAAAAATACACTAAAGGTTCAAAGAAACTCATAAATGATCATTTAAGGGTATTGGATTGTACATATTGAGCTTCAAATAATGAATGTCTTCAAAACCAAAATTTTGCGAGACTTTTTTTGAAAGAAATAGCAATTCAACTATGACTTTTAGAAATGACTACCTTTCCACTCTATCTGCTTAAAGAATGTACTTTAAAACCATAGTGATATAACAAGAAAATTGTTGGTCTTATCCCAAGCATAAGGCTAGCATACAGTAGGCACTAAATGAATGTTTATTGATTCAACTAGTTTCTGGCTCTTTATGACTTTTGGAACATTACTGTCTTGGGGCCATAGTTTTTCCACCTGCAAGTTTGCAGTCTGGATGGAAAGATCAGTTAACATTATGCTAAAGTGTTCTGAAAACTATTAACATAAATACGCAAGTATTTCTTAATGTTATCTTTCAAATATTTGAATGCATTTTTAAGTATAACTAAAAGTAGATATTTACCTACTCTGAAAAAGTAAATACAAAGATTTGTCAGGATTATTTGTCATCCTGTTGACATCCAGGGTTGATTTGGCATCAAGGTCTCCTTCTTCCCTATTTTAAGCAGGTCCTTCCAAAAGCTGTTCCCTTCTTGAAAGCAACAAAGTATTTTGTTTAAAAGGCACCTGTTACACATTATTTTTTTCTAGATTATGTACTAGAATTACACCAAGTCTTAGTGGACATTTTGCTGGTTTCAGTGTACAAATGCAATTGACGTGTGTGTAGCTCTAGCCTTGGAACTGTATACAATTAGCAGTTAGCCCAAGCTGGGAAGAAATATGTGGTCTTGCATTTATTATTACACTGTAATCATCTAAATTTCCACTTATTCAGTGAGTATATGGAGCTAAAGAGAGGAGGAGGAAAGTTTTCAGGAAAGGTCACAAAAAAAGAAGAGATGCAAAGGTGGGGTTACAACTTGTTGTTGTTGTTGTTAGGTGCCATCGAGTCGGTTCCAACTCATAGCGACCCTGTGCACAACAGAACGAAACACTGCCTGGTCCCGCCCCATCCTTACAATCGTTGTTATGCTTGAGCTCATTGTTGCAACCACTGTGTCAATCCACCTCGTTGAGGGTCTTCCTCTTTTCCGCTGACCCTGTACTCTGCCAAGCATGATGTCCTTCTCCAGGAACTGATCCCTCCCTCCCGACAACATGTCCAAAGTATGTAAGAAGTAGTTTCACCATCCTTGCCTCTAAGGAGCATTCTGGCCGCACTTCTTCCAAGACAGATTTGTTCGTTCTTTTAGCAGTCCATGGTATATTCAATATTCTTCACCAATACCACAATTCTACTCATCTTCGGTCTTCCTTATTCATTGTCCAGCTTTCACATGCATATGATGTGATTGAAAATGCCATGGCTTGGGTCAGGCACACCTTAGTCTTCAGGGTGACATCTTTGCTCTTCAACACTTTGAAGAGGTCCTTTGCAGCAGATTTGCCCAATGCAATGTGTCTTTTGATTTCTTGACTGCTGCTTCCATGGCTGTTGATTATGGATCCAAGTAAAATGAAATCCTTGACAACTTCATACTGTGGGGGCTTGTGTGTTGCTGTGATGCTGGAAGCTGTGCCACCGGTATTCAGATACCAGCAGGGTCACCCATGGAGGACAGGTTTCAGCTGAGCTTCCAGACTAAGACAGACTAGGAAGAAGGACCCTGCACTCTACTTCTGAAAAGCATTAGCCAGTGAAAACCTTCTGAATAGCAGCGGAACATTGTCTGATATAGTGCTGAAAGATGAGCCCCCCAGGTTGGAAGGCACTCAAAAGATGACTGGGGAAGAGCTGTCTCCTTAAAGTAGAGTCAACCTTAATGACGTGGATGGAGTAAAGCTTTCAGGACCTTCATTTGCTGATGTGGCAAGACTCAAAATGAGAAGAAACAGCTGCAAACATCAGTTAATAATCAGAACACGGAATGTACAATGTATAAATCTACGAAAATTGGAAATCTTCAGAAATGAAATGGAATGCATAAATATCTGTATCCTAGGCATTAATGAGCTGAAATGGACTGGTATTGGCCATTTTGAATCAGACAATCATATAGTCTACTATACTAGGAATGACAACTCGAAGAGGAATGGTGTTGCATTCATTGTCAAAAAGAATGTTTCAAGATCTATCCTGAAGTACAATGCTGTCAGTGATAGGGGTTACAACTTAGATAACCAATTTTCTGTAAAGTTGCTTAGAAAATGTGAGAAAGATGAAAGCAGAGAAAGCGTGTTTGCAGCAGACGAGGGATTGATTTTGACACTGAGTGTAAAAATTTGTTTTTCCTCTTAGGGTGGTAGAAGTAACTTGTAACTAGTGTGTGACCAGGATGATCTGATCAGGCTAGGATAAGACAACACCTCAGCTAAAGGAAAATACTTTGGCTGCAATTTTTTATTTAATTCATTCATTTTGCTTGAAGACTCAGGCACAATTAAATTAGTAGAAAATAAACCAAATTGTGTGGAACCAAGGATGTGTAATCTGAACTAGGTCAGGGCAGGAAGCTGGGTTCAGATGTGGGGGAGGGTGGGGCTTAGGATATCAATCAATCTCATATGGTGGGATGGAGCTGAGCTACAGGTGCAGAGAAGTGGTCCTGGCAGCACTAACAGTTAAAACGTCAGACTAAGTTCCATTTTCATTGCATAAGGAGCCTTGTAGTCTTGGGCAAAGGTTGGACAGGATAAGTTCAAAGTCCCTTCCACATCTATAAAGCTGCTATCTACAATAAATGGTTTCTTCTAATATAGTTCTCCGAACACAACCCTAAACCTGTGAAATGTCTAAATGGCAGCCCTTACGATCAGATTCTTATACTATTTCTGTACATGTATCAACCCTATTAAATGGTGTCATTTGATGTTGTTGTTATTAGGTGCCGTGGAGTCGGTTCCGACTAATAGCGACCCTATGCACAACAGAACAAAACACTTCCCGGTCCTGCGCCATCCTTATAATCATTGTTATGCTTGAACTCATTGTTGCAGCCACTGTGTCAACCCACCTCTTTGAGGGTCTTCCTCTTTTCCGCTGACCCTGTACTCTGCCAAGCATGACGTCCTTCTCCAGGTACTGATCTCTCCTGATGACATGTCCAAAGTATGTAAGACACAGTCTCGCCATCCTTGCCTCTAAAGAGCATTCTGGCCACTCTTTTAGCAGTCCATGGTATATTCAATATTCTTCGCCAATACCACAATTCAAAGGTGTCAACTCTTCTTCGGTCTTCCTTATTCATTGTCCAGCTTTCACATGCATACGATGTGATTGAAAATACCATGGCTTGGGTCAGATGCACCTTAGTCTTCAGGGTGACATCTTTGCTCTTCAACACTTTGAAGAGGTCCTTTGCAGCAGATTTGCCCAACGCAATGCGTCTTTTGATTTCTCAACTGTTGCTTCCATGGCTGTTGATTGTGGGTCCAAGTAAAATGAAATCCTTGACAACTTCAATCTTTTCTCCATTTATCATGATGTTGTTCATTGGTCCAGTTGTGAGGATTTTTGTTTTCTTTATGTTGAGGTGTAATCCATACTGAAGGCTGTGGTCTTTGATCTTCATAAGTAAGTGCTTCAAGTCCTCTTCACTTTCAGCAAGCAAGGTTGTTTCATCTGCATAACCCAGGTTGTTAATGAATCTTCCTCCAGTCCTGATCCCCCATTCTTCTTTATATAGTCCAGCTTCTTGGATTATTTGTTTGGCATACAGATCACATAGGTATGGTGAAAGAAAACAACGCTGATGCACACCTTTCCTGACTTTAAACCAATCAGTATCCCGTTGTTTTATCTGAACAACTGCCTCTTTATCTACATGAAGGTTTCTCATGAGCATAATTAAGTGTTTTGGAATTCCCATTCTTTGCAGTGTTATCCATAGTTTATTATGACCCACACAGTCGAATGCCTTTGCATAGTAAATAGAACACAGGTAAACATCCTTCTGGTATTCCCTGTTCTCAGCCAGGATCCATCTGACATCAACAATGATATCCCTGGTTCCACGTCCTCTTCTGAAACCAGCCTGAATTTCTGGCAGTTTCCTGTTGATATACTGCTGCAGCTGTTTTTGAATGATCTTCAGCAAAATTTTGCTTGCATATGATATTGTTCTGTAATTCCCACATTTGGTTGGATCACCTTTCTTGGGAATAGGCATAAATATTGATCTCTTCCAGTCAGTTGGCCAGGAAGCTGTCTTCCATATTTCTTGGTATAGACCAGTGAGCACCTCCAGCGCTGCATCTGTTTGTGAAAACATCTTTGATGTTACATCAATTCGTGGAGCCTTGTTTTTCTTCAATGCCTTCAGAGCAGCTTGGGCTTCTTCCTTCAGTACCGTCGGTTCCTGATCATATGCCACCTCTTGAAATTGTTGAATATCGAATAATTCTTTTTGGTATAATGACTCTGTGTATTCTTTCCATCTTCTTTTGAGGCTTCCTGCATCATTTAATATTTTCCCCATGGAATGCTTCACTATTGCAACTTGAGGCTTGAATTTTTTCTCAGTTCTTTCAGCTTGAGAAACACCGAGTGTGTTCTTCCCTTTTGGTTTTCCATCTCCAGCTCTTTGCAAATGTCATTATAATACTTTACTTTGTCTTCTCGAGAGGCCCTTGAAATCTTCTGTTCAGTTCTTTTACTTCATCAATTCTTCCTTTTGCATTAGCTGCTCAACGCTCAAGAGCAAGTTTCAGAGTCTCTTCTGACATCCATCTTGGTCTTTTCTTTCTTTCCTGTCTTTTCAGTGACCTCTTGCTTTCTTCATGGATGATGTCCTTGATGTCATTCCACAACTCATCTGGTCTTCAGTCACTAGTGTTCAATGCATCAAATCTATTCTTGAGATGGTCTCTAAATTCAGGTGGGATATACTCGGGGTCATATTTTGGCTCTCGTGGACTTGCTGTGATTTTCTTCAAACTTCAGCTTGAACTTGCATATGAGCAATTGATGGTCTGTTCCACAGTCGGCCCCTGGCCTTGTTCTGACTGATGATATTGAGCTTTTCCATCATCTCTTTCCACAGATGTAGTCAGTTTGATTTCTATATGTTCCATCTGGTGAGGTCCATGTCTATAGTCGCCTTTTATGTTGGTGAAAGAAGGTATTTGCAATGAAGAAGTCATTGGTCTTGCAAAATTCTATCATTCGATCTCCGGCATTGTTTCTATCACCAAGGTCAATGTTTTCCAACTACCGATCCTTCTTCTTTCTTTCCAACTTTCGCATTCCAATCGCCAGTAATTATCAATACATCTTGATTGCATGTGCAATCAATTTCAGAATGTAGCAGCTGATAAAAATCTTCTATTTCTTCATCTTTGGCCCTAGTGGTTGGTGCATAGATTTGAATAATGGTCTTATTAACTGGTCTTCCTTGTAGCGGTATGGATATTATCCTATCACTGACAGCGTTGTACTTCAGGATAGATCTTGAAATGTTCTTTTTGAGGATGAATGCAACACCATTCCACTTTGAGTTGTCATTCCCAGCATAGTAAACTATATAATTGTCTGATTCAAAATGGTCAGTAACAGTCCTTTTCAGCTCACTAACGCCTAGGATATCGATGTTTATGCATTCCATTTCATTTTGAAGATTTCCAATTTTCCTAGATTCATACTTCATACATTCCATGTTCTGATTATTAACTGATGTTTGCAGCTGTTTTTTTTCTCGTTTTTGAGTCATGCCACATCAGCAAATGAAGGTCCTGAAAGCTTTACTCCATCCATGTTATTAAGGTCGACTCTACTTTGAGGAGGCAGCTCTTCCCCAGTCATCTTTTGAGTGCCTTCCAACTTGGGGGGCTCATCTTCCAGCACTATATCAGACAATGTTCCGCTGCTATTCATAAGGTTTTCACTGGCAAATGCTTTTCAGAAGTAGAGTGCAGGGTCCTTCTTTCTAGTCTGTCTTAGTCTGGAAGCTCAGCTGAAACTTGTCCTCCATGGGTGACCCTGATGGTATCTGAATACTGGTGGCATAACTTCCAGCATCACAGCAACAGAAAAGCCCCCACAGTACGACAAACTGACAGACACGTCATTTGATGGAAAATAAAATATAGCATCATATCTGAGATCTCATGTATCCCATCTACTCATAAAAGATACATGTCCCTATGACAGAAATGCTGCCAAAGGTGTCAGCTTTCAACAAGTCTGATTAATGTGTGTGGATGTACAAAAACAGATGGACTTGCGTCTCTGAAACTGTGCTACTCCAGCCACATGAGATTGATTTTTAAATTTTAAAAGTGGGAATCTCACGTAATATAAAAATATATATATATATATAGCATTGTTTATTTCTAACTACTTTTCTTA
Organism: Elephas maximus indicus; assembly: GCF_024166365.1. Classification (NCBI taxonomy): domain Eukaryota; kingdom Metazoa; phylum Chordata; class Mammalia; order Proboscidea; family Elephantidae; genus Elephas; species Elephas maximus. The sequence continues at coordinate 59,267,907 of NC_064836.1, forward strand.
CTCCTTTTATGAAGTGTTTACACTAGGCCATGGAAGAAAATGACTGTGTCTATTGCCTGATGGTGCAAAATGTTAACTAGTTCAGCAGAAGTTCAAAAGGTTAGAGGTTCAAGTGCACCAGGAGGTGAGTTGGAAGAAAGACCCGGTAATCTGCTTTTGAAAAATCAGCTATCGAAAACCCTTTGGAGCACAGTTCTACTCTGACACACATGAGTCACCATGAACTGGAGTTAACTCAGCAGCAACTCCTCAATGGTTGGAACATTCCTCAATGAGATTTTGGGGACTTATTGCCGTATGCTGTTTTTCTGTACTAGGATCTCTTTCTGTAGGAGCTTCCTGCAAAATTCCGATGTGGTAAAGTAACTGGTTGAATTTATCAAACGTCTACTCAAAGAATTACATTTTGGGGGGCAATGACTGACCTAGAGAGATTTTTTTTTCTTTTCTTTTTGTTTTTTCATTTGGCTTGTAAAGTGGAAATAGCGTTCCAGTCACAAAGATAGCAAATGCAGGAGACAGGCAGGGAACAAATTTTGCCCAGACTGCTTCTGTCATCTCTACCTTCTTAATACACTGCTGCTCAGGAAAAGCTTCCTTTTCCTTGCTGTCAATCCTCCACCTTTTCTCAAGGAAGTCTGACCTGACTTTTAAAGTTACTATGAAGAGAACTTTGTTTTATGTTACACAAAAATGGCTCTAATATTAAAAGATTAATCCCTTTTGCCTCTAAACATATGATTAACCATAAATTATCACACTAGACCTGATCACATCTTTCAAAAGCCTATTAAAAAACAAATTAACCTTTTCTCTCTAGGCTGAACTCCCTTGTTAATATGAAAATCAGGAGTAATTCAGGGTTCTTCGCTTTTGTTATCCCAACCATATTCCTCTGTGTTTTTCAAGTTGAGTTGTGACTGGAGAGTGAGTCATACCAGCTTAATTAATTTAGTTAAGAACCAATTAAAAGCAGTATTTTGTGCATGAGGAAGCTTGTCTGAAGTGTTTTGAATTTCAGCAGGAGTTTCTTCATTATCCAGGCTTCTAGATACATGGCTTGTGCCATGGAGGGGGGACATTTACTTATTGAGTAAGATATTCCTTAATTTCTTTTCATAAGTGAATTTATGTGAGTTTTCAGCTCTAAAGAAGGTGTAGTTTATATTCCTTCTCATAATTATATACCACACAACAGAAGTTATTACCAATTTTTTTTACTGTTATAGAATATGGCAAGGTTTATTAGTAACAGACCCATATTTTTTCTTCTTCCAATAGACTGATCTAAACATGCAAAGCAGGAAGAAGATTCAAGGGATTGTATTTCTTTCTGCATCCTTCCCACTCCATTAGTTTGGAGTGGAACAATGTGACATAATGTATTTAAAAGTAGTGGGACCTTTAGATATTTTTGCCCTATAGAAGCTGATTTTGTTTTGACAAAGAGCTAACACATGAGCCTCCTCATCAAGTTCTCTAGGTCCCTGTGCATTACTTGACCTGTGTATGGGGTGAGTCCAGCAAATGAGAAATGTATGCTAGGGAAGAGTGGGAAAAGTATTAAAGAGTGAACTGGGTGATTTAATGGAGGAGTAAGCAAATGATTTCAGTAAAGGGCCAGATAGAAAAATTTTAGACTTTGTGGGCCAAGTGGTCTCTGTCACAACTAATGAACTCTTCTATTGTAGTGTGAAAGCAGCCACAATCTGTAAGCAAGAAACATGAAGGTGTTCCAATAATTTTATTTACAACACAAGAAGACGACCAAATTTGGGCTATGGTTTACTATCACCTGATCTAGGATATGGCAATGGCAGTCACATAAAATGTGTGTGTCTTTGGGCAAAATTTTACCCATCTGGTGCTCAGTTTCCTCATCCTAAAATGAGGGGGTTAGATTAAGTAAGACAGAAGTTCTCTTCAGCTCTATATTTCTAGGTTCACATATACAACTGGTCTCTGGACAGGCCCAAGTATGGCTTCTAGTGTCAGGCAGCTGATTCTCCATTTTCCACTTTAAAAAAATCTGAGTAAAAGAAAATATAGAAACTTATTTGTGTGTGGGTATTACTTTGATTAAAAATAAAGAATAAAGAACAATTATGACAGTAATACTTTTGAATGATCAATTCTCAGAGGCCCTGTATCGTCTTTAAAGGAGTAAACATGAAATACTAATTAGAAATATTTCAAAGAACCATATATTTTTGAGCTAGAAATGCAATTGCCAAACTTGAAGATGACAATGTGAGTATCAGAAATGTAAATGCTGGTAAAAGACCACAAGGCCACAAGGCCACAAGACCACAAGACTAGAAAGAAGCTTCCATTACAAATGTATGTATACATATGAGGCGGTTAACTTCACAGGGAAAATTCTCTTTGCAGGAACACTTCATTACCCAGCAATATAGGATAAATGGGGCATTGCTGTCTACTGATTTGCCTCCATAGCCTCTGTAAATAAATGTGTCCTAAGGCAGATCTGCAAACTAGAGGCTCCTTGAATGTATAATTGTTGCTTGAATAACTTTCCATTATCATTACTCAGGAGTTGGAATTTCTTCTTACATTCGATATTTCTTTAAACTCACCCTTGTATAGCATCTTTTCCAGCATATCAGAAGCAGTCACCTATGACAAGTATACTGACGAATATTCAGGCTGAGATGAATTCCCCTGAAGTGTGAAGAAAATTACACATACTCAAGTAACCAGCTCTTCTCACTCAGTTCCGCTGAGTTCAGGTTCATGTATGTACACATTTCACTCATGTTTAGAATATCTTTCCCATCTTTCTTTGAACCCCATCCTTAGCGAATTTCCCTTTCATAGCTCTGATTAATTAGGATTCCATACATCTTAGGTCTCCACATGAGTTACAACTGTTCTCTGTAAGGTTATTGAAATAATGGCTTTACTGGAGTCCATTCACAGAATTGTTCTACCCTAGCTTCTTTTGTGCTTGAAAAGAAGATCTTTTATTAAGATCCTTACAATGAGCACAACAGGCTTAGTTATATATTTTAACCTATTGTTTTCTCTTTGCCAAAATTAATATACGTAAAACATGTTAAAATTTGACCAGACCATTAAATATTGTTTCTTTTTCTGACATCATGATATCTCTACGTTTTACAGTAAGGAGAAGTTATGGAAAACAATTTAATTTCATGAATACTCCGTGACATATTTTTTGGATCAGGCTTATGTAATCAAATTGCATGAACCACAACTCTGGTTCACTTCCCACCCTTGACTGTTATAAAACTTGCTATTAATTGCCACTTTAATAGCTAAATGTCCCTGGCCAAATGAAGATCACTACTTTACCAAAAAAACTTTCTTAAATGTAACTATAATTTGTCCTGCTAATGCCTTCTGTCTATGACCACTTTAAAAGATAATGCTTGAAAACCTGGGATTATTTGAACTTATGTGTCCAGCCATTGGTTTCGTTTATATAGCTATTTAATGGCTAGACAACCACACCTTGAAAGCTGGTGTGTTTGCAAAAGTCTCAGATGTAATATAAAACATAAAGGACATTGTAAATACTGATTGAAGATTATAGCTCTGCGAAGAATGCCAGCTTGTTGGAACTTTCATTTAGGTCTTTGTTCAAGATGGTCTAAAATTCTTCAATGTGTTCAGTCCACTTTAATTTTATAAGAATTCGCAATAATTAAAAAAAAATATTTTAAAGTAATTTTACATATTTTGTCAGATAGAAAGGATACTATTAGTTGAAAATATAATACATATATGTTAATTACAATAAAAATTCAGTCTAGCTGGCAAGGGGAAGATAAGAGTAATGAAGATAGAGGGAGGAAATTCCCACTGATGTTTGATAAGCTATATCCATAGTATGTCTATGAACACATGGTACTTTAATTTACAAATATGGTTATACTTTAATCATTTTTTTTTTTTAGCTTCATAAAGGAAATTTGTCTTGGCATGATTATATAATGTTTGAAAATGCATCATGTGATAACTAAAGTTTTATATTTTTGATATATCTGGAAATGAGCCACCTTTGTAACCTCAAAAATTTTAATAGTACAGTATTTCAAAGAGGAATGAAAATAGAACAAGAGAAAAACTGAGTAAAAATCTTTACCTCCTAGACATCTCTGTAGCTTTATAGTGTATGTGCATGTATGTGTGTGTTTGTGAGTGTGTATTAATCTTTTTTTTTTTTTTTTTTGGAGCATTTAGTTGATAATCCATCTGGAACTCTGACTAGATTGACCAAAAAAAAAAAAAAACTAAACTCTACATAATCATAAATGGAGGGAACCAAAGGCAGGGAGATTTACAGGCTTGATCTTGAAAAAACCAAGGAGACAAAGAAAAAGAGTGCCTGTTAGAAAAGAAATTATTTGTATTGGAGTGTATCCTTTAAGAAAGAATGCATTTTTATACCTTCTATTAAAATTGTTCATCACCAATTCTCTTTAAGACTGTATCCCCCAGAAAAAGCAATGCTTAAGGCAAAAGTCTGAAGATTTCCTGAACAGGAAAAAAGCACTATGAGATTTTCAAAGGAAATGCAGCATGTTTACCTAATAAGTGCATTAATAACCTGGAAATGTGTTGTCACATTTAGGGCAACAATTTCTAGTACATTTCTCCCTAAGTATAAGAATTTCTGCATCAATTTAGGAAAATATAAAGAAGAAATAAACACTAAGCAAAATTGCTTGTTGAAAACAATTTTAAATGTAAAATTTAGTTGATTCAGTTCTTATACCGACTCCGTGTTGACAGTTTTTCACAAGCTATTCAGTCTTACAATAGTTCATACATTTGCTCATATCTGAATTCCACTTATTGACTTATTTTATGTCTCCCTTTTTTATTCTTTGAGTTGTTGTACAGTGGTGGTTAAGTTTATCACTGAATTCCATTTAAAATTTACATCATAGAAAATTGCTTATAAGCAATTCAGAGAATTGCACAGGTTGATGCAAATTACCACAGCATAGAGTAAATTATTCAGTTTTAATGATAATCATCGTCACCATGGCTAGTAGGATTCCTGCTGCTACGATTATTTCTGCCACTTTTTGAAGGCTTCGTAAATATTGTGCGTAAGGTACACATTTGGAGAATTTTGGTTGCAAATGTCAAAAACCCAACTCAAGCAAGATGAAACAGAAGTGATACATATTAAAAGGATACCAGCGTTGAGAGGTAGTATACATGGTGGTCAAGGGCTGTGCTCAAACCGCCGGCATCACGTTCCAACTTCATCGCTTACTTACTGTATGACCTAGGCAAGTTACTTCATCACTCTGTGCTCCGATTTCTTTGACTGTAGGGTGGAAATAATTTTATGATTTGTTTGCAAAAATATTTATAACAGAGCCTTGGACATATTTAGTGCTATGTGACTATTCATAATAAGAAGTCATTGTTAAGGTTGTTGCCGTGGTTGTTAAGGCATCTTTAAGAATCCTAGGGGAAGCACGGCTCGGCCTCAGAAGAAAAGCAGGATCAGGGATGATATAGGAAACACAAGAAGTCGTCTCTGTCTGACAGTCTACCCTTCCCTGTGTATCAATTTTAATTAACTGGATATTAGTATTTCCATTATACAGATGGGTTACATGAGGTTTGTTTTTGTTAGAAGTCCCTGGGTGGTACAAAGGATTACTAACTGAAAGGTTGATGATTTGAACCCACCCAGAGGTGCCTCTAGAGACAGGCCTGGTGATCTACTTTCAGAAGGTCACAGCCTTGAAAACCCTACGGAGCGGTTATATTCTGTACATGGGTTAAATAATTTTCAAGGTGACTCAGTAAGTGTCAAACACAGGATTTGAAGCCCAGGCTGTATAACTCCAAACCCTTGTTGCTAAATACAATTAAACAATGTCTTAAGAATTATTAAATGATTATTTATGTAATTTTCCAGTCTGTTCATTTTTCTCACACATTTGTAAGTAATCACACTTAATATCATCAGGTCCTCATTAGTAGCTCACACAATTTAGTTGGTCTAGCAGGAAGGGAGAAGGATTTACACCAATGCATTCACATTCTATTGCTTGGTTTCTTTGAGACCAGTGGTTTAAACTGAGGCAACCTAGACATCACATTGCCTAAAGTAATGAAATAATGGGGCCCTTTTAAGGACTGAACAGACATGGCCCATCATATTTAACCCATATGATTTATCCAATTGATCTAAAAAGCTAGGATATAGGAAGCTGATACACTGGTTAATCAAGTCATTACCATCAGGGAAATATGTATCGCTACAACCCACAGGAACTACTGACAATGATCAAAGGTAATTAAATCACAGAAAAATATTAAGTGACCTGTTGGCATTATAAAAAGAAACACACTTTTTATATATAGATATATATAAATATATATAATTTTGGAGTGACTCTGGGTTCCAGGAATTTTGATTGTAGTCTTAGGGAAATATTGAGAAGAGAGTAACTACGGTGACTCTTTCTTTTCTAGACAAAAATTTCTGGATTTCCTAATGATTATATAAACCATCATAAGAACTTGTTACCGGTTCCTGAATTAGATGGTGGCTACTTGGAGGCCCACAAAGGGGAAGGAGAAGAGAGGTTAAGGAATGTTTCTTGTTGATATATGTTGGGAGTAGGGATACAGACCCTCTTCAGGTTCGGCTTCCCGCATTTGCCTCCTACATCGAGGGTGGCCACAATCACTACAAATCAATTATCGCTGACTAATCATAAATCCTATCGGGAGATCCTATTCTGGGATTCTATTTTTAATACTACCTTGGTTACACTGATTAAGAGACAACTGACTTGGAAAGAAAAGCTAAATGCACATCGCAAGGAGGATAGCATGAAGTGAAAAAATCAGCAGTAGGGAAGTGGACTTCGTTTGCTCATTTTTCTTCTTAAATTAAGTATACTAATTCATAAGCCTAATTATAAAATGCATTATGATTGGCCTATACTAGCACCATGATGTTTTACTGTTATAGTTGAAGGGAATATTTTATGAAAGTATTAATACACTGGGAAAAATTCAAGTGCTCAGAATAATAGTCTATCTTCTGAAATAATACTTCTGTTGTTTTTAATAAAGAAATTCACATATATTTCCCAGTATATTTGGAAAATATAGAGAAAGAGTGTTTTAACTTTTATTTAAATAGCAACAGAAGAAAAGCAAAACAGAAATAGAAGTTATTAATATCTATATTGAAGAATATTGATGAAAATATATTAATATTTAAATTTATTAACCACATCAGGTGTCTTATCAGTTAACTGTCCTTAGAATATAAATAGCCATATCTAAATTAGAAGTTACTTCTTACATACCAAAGCTTCAATTTAGAAGATATTTATTTATTTGAAAATATTGAAACCTGTTATTTAGCACCCAACAAGCATGTTTCTTTTTGTTTTAGGACTTACAACTTTCATCATGAGATTTGAAGTTTTGATATTTTAAAATATTTAATATATTTTAATGTATGGTTATTTCAAGCATTTCTATATAATATAGTTCAAATACTACTTTTTTTTTCAATGCAAAGATACAAAGAGAAAATAAAGGTTTAATGGCAATCTTTAGTCAATACATTTTTATATTATTAATTTGGTTTTACTAAACTGTCTGAAACTTACATATTAAATTTATGTATTCATATATTAAATTATCTGAAATTTATGTATTTTTCTAAGATATACTTCTAGTATGATTTAAAAAATAATATAAAGTAAACCAAAGAGCAGCTTAACTTAACCCTTGCGTCCTAGAATTTGCAGCAGCCTAACAATTAAGGACAGGACGAACAGCTAGCAGCTTGCATACATAATTTTGATTACTATTTTTTTTTTATAGGAAGAAATTGATTTCTAACAGATTACTCATAACAGATGCCATGTACTATGTGACCTTCTTAGAGTTTCACAAGCATTCTAACAGTAGAATTTACAATATATTTTCTTATATTACAAATACATGCAATTGTTAAAAATATTACAAAAGTTAAGGTATCTGTCTCATGAGCTAATGTTTATCCAGTCTTTATATATAATCTATAATATAAAAAGAATAAATGAAAATTGCCTGTATCTACATCCACCAATGATTTTGTTAGGTGCCTTTGAGTAGGTTCCTACTCATAGTGACCCTACCTACAACAGAATGAAACACTGCCCAGTCCTGCATCATTTCCACAATTGTTGCTATGTTTGAGCCCATTGTTGCAGCCACCATCTCATTCAGGGTATTCTTCTTTTTTGCTGACCCTGAACTTTACCAAGCATGATATCCTTCTCTGGGTACTAGTCCCTCCTGGTAACATGTCCAAAGCATGTAAGATGAAGTCTCACCATCATCGCTTCTAAGGAACATTCTAGCTGTACTTCTTCCAGGAAAGGTTTGTTCTTTCTTCTGCCAGCTCATGTTATATCCAATATTCTTTGCCAACACCATAATTCAAAAGCATTAATTCATCTTCAGTCTTCCTTATTCAATGTCTAGCTTTCACATGTTCATGAGGCAATTGAAAATACCATGACTTGGGTCAGGTGCACTTTAGCCCTCAAAGTAACATCTGTGCTTTTTGACACTTTTTACGGGTCTTTTGCAGCACATTTGCCCAGTGCAATACAGTGTGTGATTTCTTGACTGCTGCTTCCATTGGCGTTGACTACAGACCCAAATAAAATGAAATCCTTGACAGCTTCAATATTTTCTTCGTTTATCACAGTGTTGCTTATTGGTTCAGTTGTGAGGATTTTTATTTTCTTTATGTTGAGGTGAAATCCATACTGAAGGCTGCAGTCTTTGATCTTCATCAGCAAGTGCTTCAAGTTCTCCTCTCTTTCAGCAAGCAAGGTTGTGTCATCTGCATATCACAGGTTGTTAATGAGTCTTCCACCTCTTCTTCGTATAGTTCAGCTTCTCGAATTATTTGCTAAGCATACAGATTGAATAAGTATGGTGAGAGGATACAACCCTGATGCACACCTTTTCTAACTTTGAAACATGCAGTATTCCCTTATTCTGTTCAAAAAGCTGCCTCTTGGTCTATGTACAGGTTTCTCAGGAGCACGATTAAGTGTGCTGGAATTTCCATTCTTTGCAATGTTATCCATAATTTGTTAAAATCCATACAATCAAAAGCCTTTGTGTAATCAATACAACAAATACTGGATTGTAATTGAAATGATGAGAAAAACATTCCTAGATGCAAGGCTTCATTATGTTTAGTAAGAATAAGGTGATTTTTTTTTTTTTTACTGGAAGAGGTCCCCGAAAAACAATTGACTGACAGATTTATTTCATATAGTATATGAACTATTTATATGTGCATTAATGCTTTTACTCTAGACAGAATAAAACAAAGTGAAAAAATACACAGCGTTGCAAGAATGCATGGCCATGTACATTAGCAAAGTAAGAATAAAATGTTGAAATGTAGTATTTCAAACAAACATTCTGTAAAACAAAATAAAAGAAGCATCATGATGAAAGACTCAGAGGTATGGCAGCCCTCTAAGCAGTAATCAGAAAAGTACCTATTGAGTTCCTACACTGGACCAAGCACAGTACTCGGCATTGGAGTTAATGGTGGACAAAAGAAACTATCTCTGCCCTCATAGAGCTTTTAGTCAACAAGGAAGATAGCCATAAGGGAAATAATTATGTGTGTAATAAACACAATTCAATAAGAAAATGTAGGAAAAAAACCAATAACTAAATAATTGATTTTTAAATTTTTTTTTAAGTTAAAGAGAAAGAGGAACTGGTGTAAACACTTCATCATGTCCCAATAAAAAAAACAAACAAACTCATTGCCCTTGAGTCAATTCAAACTCATTGACTATTAGAATATTATCACACTCAGACACCTATCCAGGTAATAAAATATGAATTACATATACATACATATCTTCTATTCAATTAGGCGGAAACAAAAAACATGTATAATAGAGCAAAAACAAGATTTGATAGACTTCCTGGTAGCACACTAAATACTAGAAAGTAGCACGATATTTCCAAAGTTTTGAGGAAAAAAATATCTTGATCCAATATCTTTTTTATTCCTGTTCATTTTTGGTTTATATACCATTAAATGAATGGTGACCAGGAGAAAACAATTTAAAAAATAAGTGTTATCTGAGGGTTCAAATGCTCATAAAATTTTCTTTTCTCTGTACATTCCCTCTTTTAAATTACACAGGCCTCTGGAGATAATCCACAAGGGAAATTACATATTACTCTTTTGATTTAAGAATTTATTGTTTAAATTATCATCATTTCCTTCAATTATACATAATCCCTTGTATAGCAATCCATTTTTAAATGGCATATGGATATTAAAAAATAAATAAATAAATAAAATTCCATAATATGTCATTTTATGTTCTGTATTTGTCTTTGGGTTTCTATTGCTTATCTATATATCTTTTTGATTAATGTAGAAATCTGCTTTAGAAATTTGAAATTCATTTTTTTCAGCTTACCCAGTAACGGCAAGTGGATTTTTGATGAATTGCTTCATGCAAATCAAATGGTAAAAGAAATGATTGGCTAATTATCCAAAAGAATTATATATTAATTTATTTTTAGAACTATAATTATAAAATAGACCAGAAAATTGTATCAACTTGTTAGCTAACACAATTTTTCTATTCGGAAGCCAAATAAAGATGAGAAAACTGTTAAACAAGTAGATATTTATCAAATAGTATTGACGTTTTTATTTCTTTTGTTTTATTTATATGGTCCCCTGCCAAGCATATAACAAAACAAATGCTCAACAAATATTTTTCATTGTTTTTTCTTTTCAACTCAGTCACTTAGCGTTTGGAGTTTACATAAAGTTTCTGCAATGATTGTCTCAGGTGTTAGCTGATGTAATAACAACCACAAAACTCTAAGAGTTTTGAAAGATGTTCTGTGTATGAGTTACAACCTGCCATCTCAAAGTGAAATGGCAGTCAAAACTGTTTTTGACAAACTTCATTGAGACTTAGTAAATTTTTAATGAACTTTTTGCTCTATAGACCGCAGAGATAATATGCTTGCTCTTTATGGAGCCTACAATTACTAAATAAAAACCAACCCTTGCCATGGAGTCGATTCTGACTCATAGCAACCCTATAGGACAGAGCAGAACTGCCCTATATGGTTTCCAAGGAGCACCCGGTGGATTTGATCTACCAAACGTTTGGTTAACACCTGAGCTCTTAACTACTATGCCACCAGTGCTACACAGTTAATAAATAACAATAGTTAAAAATAGGAAACCAGGAAATTCTAAGAGGCATATGGTAGCATAATTAGTGATCCTTCCTTCCCTATCCATCACGTAAAGTCATAAATGAACTTATCCTCTTTTTTGGCCAGTGTTAGAGTGAAAAACAAAAACAAAAAACAAACCTCTAAATCTTCTTCGTTTAGGTTTATAGATGACATTCAAAAACGGCAAATAAATTATTTATCATCATCCCTAGGGTTACTGTCTGCCTTCGACATATATTGATAAAGGTCACTTTTTCTCTCATGTTTTCTTTCTTTCATTAGTTTTTCAGTTATCCCTGTAAAGTTAGTCACCTGAATTTATCTACACTATTTCTTGAAAGGATCAGACACACACAAATAATGATAAACTATGGGATCAAATTATGCTTTTCTATGAAATAAAACACGTCAGTGGAGGAAAGCTGGTATACAAAATATAGTTGAAAATGGCCTGATACTAGTTAAGTTTTGTTAATATCTCAATAAAAATGAATTTACATTGCATTTTTTATTTCATGGTGAAAACTGCAGCATAAATAACCTGATAGAGAAGCACCAGAAGAAAATTTTAATTGCATCTTTATTTATTTGGTTAATTCACATTAGTATTTAAAAAAAAAAAAATTATTTCTGTACTTACCTTCTTTTTGATCTTTAATCTCTTCTTTTGGACTCAGCAATATCAAGATTCCACAGAGTTGACTGCTTATGATTTCAGGGAGAGCTCAGATCCTTATGAAGTCTTCATATGAAGCTGAAACTGTAATTGTACATTATTTGAAGCCTTTAATTGGTGGATTTGGTAGTGATTATTACTACAGATCCAAAACACAGGCTATTGTGTTTTACTACTTTATATCAAGAGATATGGTATTCTAATTTAAATGGCTATCTATGCTGGAAAATAGAGGTACCATTTTTTTAATCTGTAAATCATTAGATAGAAAATAAACGAATCTCCACTTTTTTATGTTACCAGTTGCCATGGAATTGATTCCCACTCATGGTGACCCATCATGTGTCAGAGTAGAGGTGTATTCCACAGGGTTTTCAATGGCTGATTTTCAGAAACAGAAAGCTAGGCCTTTCTACCAATGTGCCTCTGGGTGGACTCAAGCCATCAACAATTTCCTTAGCAGCTGAGCTTGTTAACTGTTTGCAACACACATGGGAGTCTTCTCTTTTTAAAGGAATCATAAACTATTTAAATAGAGTAGGAACTTAGAAACAACCTATCTTCATCTACTTCCCAATTCCACACATTCTTATACAAATTCTGTAATATATGATAATGTACTATCTATTGGAGTACTTCCAGAGATGTTAGGCCATTAGTCTCTTTCAGCTGCTAATTTGAATTTGTTTCTTTATTCTGTAATTTTCCTCCCAACAAAATATGCCAGTTTGTTTCAACAAATACAGAGTGCTGTCCTAGACATAAATAATTAAAATAGATGTGCCCCTGTGTTTCTCTTTTCTAAGCTAGAAACCTGTAAATCAATAAATAGTTGTTCAGGTAATTTTTTTTTTTTTTTTCCCCAGACACCATCATTCTGGTCACACTCTCTGGTTTGACAACACTCTATTATAAATATGGAATCAAAGCTTAGTAATGGAAGTCTAGTTGTGTATGCTCATGGTGAATAATGTGTGGGATTATTACTTCCTTAGACTCGTTTAACTTAACCGTGGACCTTTATATTTTTTCTCTGTAGTATAATCGGTCACGTTATTTTGAGCCTGTTGTCTCAGTTTACCAAAGTCATTTTACTTTATGTGTTATTTCCAGTATATTATCCATATTTTTGCCAATTTGCTTTTTATTACTCCACCCAATTTATTGACAAAATAAGGTAGCGTCAAGGACAAAGTGCAAAGCTATATGATTATAGACCTCCATTGATCAGGACGTGGAGTCTCTGAAAAAGCAATAGTGCATATACATTTTTAAGGAGGTAATTTGGAGTTTTAATCTGATATTTGAATGGGGCTTGAGACTCCACTCCTCTAGTACTTGTAAGAACTGCTACTCAAAAAATAACACTGTCAAGATTAATTGGGCTGAATTTAAATTTATATCAATCCATTTTTATTTGATACAACTGTCTTTTAGGGTATGATTTTGGTATTATATTTAAAATCCACAGAAAGCAAAATCTTTGCTTAAAATGTTTCATGAAAAGGAAACATTAATTTGAATAAACTTTAAAAAGCAAAGCAAAACGAAATGAGAAACTTGTATCTGTAACGTGTGAAAATATTTTAATTACCCCAGGAAAACATTTTTGAATGAATGCATCTGTTTACACATGTTTGATGAACTCATGACCTCTTAATCACAAGAATATACAGTAGAACACATTTTGCTGAATTTTATAATCTTCTTTCAGGAAGATACATCATGTCTTAGATATGAAAATCCTCAAATATCCTCAAAACTAATTTTTAATTTTAAATTAAAAATACATTGCTATTATTTTTAATTCAAAATGTACTTTGTCTCAGTAATAAAAACCAGACTTTGAGGCTAATCATTTTACACTTCTTTATTTGAAATCATTTTTTGTTGTTTCCGTAGTAACTGCTTTTTATCATAACACTTATCGTTTGTTTCCCTTCTACTCCTAACCTATAAATTCTATAAATTCGTGGACTAATTCTACCTTGCTCACCGTTATATCCCCAAACAGTAGCATGGTTTCTAGCATATTATTCATGCCCAATAACTATTTTTGATTGAATTACAGGACAATATGAAGGTACAAGATCTGGGAAACAGAAAGTTGAGAACTTCACCCATGTACTGCTTGACTTTGCCCACATTTCTCTTCTGAGAAAATAAGGAGGGTAGACCAAACGATTCCTAAGGTGCAACTCACTCAGGTCTTGGGTTTGTATTATTTTATTTGTAGACCAAGAATCGGCATGCACTTAAAATATAAAGAACGCCCTTTCCCAAAAGACCTCATTAAATTTTAAGCCAGGCCTGATAGGCACGGAGGTTAGGAGAGCCCAGGTGCTGGCTTCAACACCACATCCTGTTCAACAATATCTCAGCTGCTTTCCACAAGGAAACGTACTACAGCCCTTCACACTCAGCTTCCCACAGCGGAGGGGCCACCATGCACTTCCTGGAGAATGAGTACAAATTCTGCAGTGGGCAGAGGAGCTGGCTCAATTCTATGGGAATTAGGAGTGGCGGCAGCCTCACTGTGTTTAGGGCACAATGGACTCTTTTAATTATACATCTCCAGGGCTTCCTTAGCTGCTAGGAGACCCCACTCAAGTGTTCATTGAAGGAAACCCTCTTGATTCAAAGATTCAGGATATGCGGATTTGAATACCCACTGCATCCTGCCCCCTGGTGCCACTCTAGCCCTCTGTTGCCTGCAGATGGCCTGGCCTGGCAAACACTCCCGTTGTTCAAAAGAAGATTAGCAGGTGTTAAAGACCACTGGCTCCTAATCACGGATTTTCCCGAATGTAATTAGAAAAAAGAACGAACATGGAAAAGGAAAGTTAAAGATAGAGAGTAAGCAGCTGCTTAAAGCATTTTTCGTAGGAAATAGACACTCATGGATTTTGGATGCACAGAGTCATTTAGAAGCCCTCCTGCCCCTCCTAAAAAGACAGGAGACTTCCTGTAAACTGAGCGTGAGACTTCACTTGCCAGCTCCCTTTGTCGTGCTGAATTGGCCTATTGTACATTTTCATAGGCTACTGTTCATGCAAATATAAACTGGCAATGGAATAATCAACATAATTATTTTACATTTCAGTTGTCAGAATTGAATCTATGAGCGTGGATAACCAAGCGTAAGAAATGCAGTTATTCAGAACAGGTATCTTTATGTGGGTGTGTTTTATTTGAATCTGACTTATCTCAGGTTGTTAGAAGGGTTGTTTACAATTTTTTTGCCAGACCCAAGTAAAATACAAGTCATCTACACCTGATATTATTATGCCTTTTTTTTTTAACTTTTTAAAATATTATTAAGAATTGGTTTTCAATACTTTTTTTACAGGCATCAACGCACACTAGAAGTGTCTTTTATAAGAAGAATTGTTTTTCCTTGGCTTAAGGATGAGACTCAGGTCTATTTTCTAAAAGTAGCAATTATTTGTAGGACTCTTATATGATAGAGGAAACCCTGGTGGCATAGTGGTTAAGTGCTACGGCTGCTAACCAAGAGGTCAGCAGTTTGAATCTGCCAGGCGCTTCTTGGAAACTCTGTGGGGCAGTTCTACTCTGTCCTATAGGGTCGCTATGGGTCGGAATCGACTCAATGGCAGTGGGTTCGGTTATATAATAGAATGAGTAGGAAAAATAGCTTTTCAGAATCCATACTGTCCCCCACTGCTGGATCAATAGTCCTTAAGTATTCTTTTCACCATGCTGTTTATTGGTCTGTTGTTCTCTAGTGACCATGCCATCAAATTAGACTCATCTCTTTAGCCCCCTAACTTCTCTATAATCTGAACTGTTGCCAAGATTTTAACCTAAGTCCCAACACATTTCCAATATTATTCTTTGGCTGTAGTGAAATTTGTTTCTTTGCTATCTATTCCACACAGTATGGTCATATCCACCAAGATAATTTAAGAATGCCTCTTGCATACCTCAGAGAAAAATATGTCTTAATTTTTTATTCATAATGAAACATTTAAAATCAAACCAAATACATTTTCTTTCTGCCTAGTAAATGAATTTTGATTCTAGGACCATATATAAATACAATTAAGATAAATCAGTAAGAGATAGTCTACCTCTTTTCGAATATTTCCCCACTGGAATTCATAACAGTATGTTCCAGAAACTGACCTACTTTCACATACATAATATCTTATGCAGACTGAAAGTTAGTAACTCAAATGTCACCTGTTCACTTGTGGCAGCTCATATGACACAGTTAAATACATTGTATGCGTTACAGTTTTTATAAACTACACTTATAGGCACCAATTGCATTTTTCAGGAATTTAAACACTATTTTATAGTTGAAAACATGATACAATTTCCTGTGGAAAACATACTTTGTATTTGATGTCACTCATTTTGTAATTTCATACATTTCTTTAAGGAACATGTTGTATAACATTTCTCCATTTTCAATAAAAAGGGTCAATTTTGAAGTACATAGCAGATTCCAACCCTCCTTTGTGTGGGTAAATTTATTTTAATACTCATTTTTCTGATATTGTAGGTATATTTGTATTCATTTTATAGATAAGAATTCAAGTTCTAAGAGGTAAAGAAGATTACATATATTTGCGTCATTAATAAATGCCAAGGTCATGATTAACCCAGGTCTGTCTAACTCCAAAGGCTCTGCTCTTTTCAATGTGCTAACTTCATGAGCATTATAAACTTTGGTTTTAAAACACAATTTACTTAATGTTGTCATTAGGTAGGTTTGACCTCAAGCATATTGAGCAGTACTACTTTGTATTTTAGGGCCCAACATCTACTTTTTAGTCTTTCTTCATTCTTTATGGGGAGAAATGCTATAGCCCCTGAAAAGGCAGCGTCACCCAGTGGTAAGTAAGAAGGGCCTTTTGAAATGAGAAGTCCTGTAAGTTAATTAAGCATCTCCCAGGGACACTCTGCATGCTCCACTGTCTAAAGGCATTATAGAGTATATTATTCGATCTTCTGAAAGCTCATTCATAATATTGGCTGGTAATATTTGCAAACCATATATGATGTAAGATGAAAATAACTTTTAAAAGAAGCATTTGGCTGAAACAAAATAGCATGCTCGAGATATTTAGACACTGTCAGAAGAAACATTTAAAGTAATAGATTAAATATATCTATTATAAAT
Source organism: Elephas maximus indicus (assembly GCF_024166365.1). NCBI lineage: Eukaryota > Metazoa > Chordata > Mammalia > Proboscidea > Elephantidae > Elephas > Elephas maximus. The sequence continues at coordinate 59,285,009 of NC_064836.1, forward strand.
CACATACTCTTTCCAACAGAGATTGCCAAAATGTACAGCCATTTTGCAGCTTCTACTGCTCTTTTTTTTTTTTTACTGCACATTCAGAATTATCCACTGTGTTTCATATGACAAAGGATGACAAGTTTCATAGCTTTTCTCAAAGTGCACATACTCAAATTCGCTTTTCACAGAGATAGCTCAATAAAGCATGTGTCAGTCCACGTTAATATTGCATCTAAGGCAAACACTACCTCTCCGGAAATCTTACCTCTCTTAGGAAAATTACATAACTCATCATTATGACTATAACCCTTTTGAAGAACACACACCTACACGCACATATCAAACCAAGCCAAGCCCGTTGCTGTCGAGTCATTTCCAACTCATGGCAACTCTCTCTCTCTATATATATGTACACATACGTTTGTGCAGTTGCTCTTGGTGTTTCTCTGTAAAACTGTTTAATGACTATCAAAGAATAGAAGACATAGGAAACACATTTTACCCTAAATACAGTTGAACTAAAAAAAAGATACCTGCCTAGAATCTCCTTAGTTTGGATATAAAACATTTTATCTTTATCGAAACTAATAGAAAATATCTGTAACAAAACATTTAGAAAATCAAGAGCTGAAATGAGTCATTGATGAATCAATTTTATTGATCACAGTATCTGTAGTCAAAAATCTGTTGGCATATTGTATAAAGAGAAAAAGAAAAGATTTTTTTTTTTTAATTTACTATGTAGCTAGTAAAAAAAAAAAAAAAGCTCCAGTCAGCACTGATATCTCCCTGATTTCTGGCTTTCTATTTATTTTCGTGTTCATGAGTGCTGTTAGGCCTTTTTAATAGCTCTTAGGCTGACCTTATAAATATATTTCATTAAAGCTAATTAAATGCCAAGATCTCACGGTCTCAGGTAGTTGTACTGCTTCATTAGCCTTAATTACTCTCTTTTTTTCTTATTTATAATGACAACACATTTCAATAGACTCACAATAGTTTGTTTCTTTGTTTGTGGTTGTTGTTTCTTAACTCTGGAATAAAGGTCCTTGGTATCTCTCTTGGAAGAAAAATTAAATGAAATGATTCATTAAAAAAAAAAAAACTGCAAGTAAAAGTCACACTTTTCAATAAATAATATGAGGTAATCTTTCCGATGCTTGTAGTAAATGTCATCTTGAAGTTGTCTCTGTTAGTCAGAATCACGGTGCATTTAAATGTTCAGGTTCTGGAGTTACCACGTGGTTCTATTTCTTAGATTTATCATTTACTATCCTGACCTTGTGCAAGGTATTTAATCTTTCTGTGGATCATTTTCCCCTTTGCAAAGGAGTGAAGTATTAAAGGACTATTAAATGAGTTAATTTGAATTAAACTTATAGTCAAACCCAACCCATGGCTGTTGGGTCAATTCCAACTCATAGTGACCCTATAGGACAGAGTAGAACTGCCCCGTAGGGTTTCCAAGGAGCAGGTGGTGGGTTTGAATTGCTAACCTTTTGGTTAGCAGCCAAGTCCTTAACTACTGTACCACCAGGGCTCCAAATTTATAGTACTTTTGAAAAATATAAGCATTTGGTGTTTATTTTCTTACTTATTTTGTACACCTACTGGTTTCTTGAAGGAGAACCAAGAAGAAAAAAATGGAATTTACTGGCTTAGTTCCTATACTAGAAAGCTGATCAAAGATTTTGTCAAAAACTTCCATTAAGGGTTGTCAAGAAATAGGTCCAGCAGTAGTGAACTGGACATGCTTTGGAAGTAGCACATCTTGATTCCTTTTGTATACACATCGTAAGCACGTTGGTGAGTTGTGCTATGTATCATTCCGAGCACGTGCACGTCTACATCTTGATGAGATCTTTTTCATGCTCTAATCTTCAACATCAGAGAAGAGTCAGGCGTCAGATGTGGGGCTCCTGGGGCTGCTGAATAGAGCAGACTGGGGTGTGCTACTAAGAGGGTGGAAGTACTGCCCTACAAATAAGAAGGTATGGCCTATACATGGAGATTAGTCTAAAGGAAAAGGACAGAAAGTGAATATCATTAAACAAAGTAATGTTAGTTCAAGAGTTCCCAATTCCTTTCCAGAATGAAGCAGAAAAGTAGAAACCAAGGGGCAACATCACCTGACAAAACAGTGTCTGGAGGTTTAACAAAGATAAAATAATAACAGAAACAGTATTACCTAGATTCTTTGTATCTCATTATGAATCAGTCACTGTACTAAGAACTTGCTTTATATGCAATATATGAATTTATCTTTACAGCAAGCTTAGAAGATACACATTTTATATGTTCTAAAATCAAGTTCAGAGTAGGTAAATGGGAAAGGTAAGATTAAAATCCAAGTTAAACTTGACTCTAAATGACCCAGGATAGTTTTGGACCACATAAGCAGGTAAAAAGCATGTCCAATTGGGCAGGTCAGTTTTCAATAATGCAGACTAACAGATGGAAAACACAGGAAGGTCAATAGGATAAGTCAATGTCAGGAAGAACTAACTGATGTCAGTGAGTGTATTAGTTCCCTGTTGCTGCTGTAACAAATAACCCCAAATAAATCAAAACAACACAAATTTATTGTTTTTCAAGTCTGGATGTCAAAAGCCTGAAATGGATCACACTAGTCTGAAATCAAGGTGTAGGCAGGATTGCATTCCTTTCTGGATCTCTAGGGGGAATCTATTTTCTTGCCTTTCCCAGTTTCTAGATTCTTCCAGCATTCCTTGGATCATGACCCCTTCCATCCTTAAGGCCAGCAGTAGTGAGTTAAGCCTTTCTCATATTGCATCATCCTGACATCGATTCTCCTGCCTCCTTTTTCCACCCCGTGATTACATTTGGCCCACGCAGATAATTCAGGATAATCTCCCTATTTTAAAGTCAACTGATTAGAAGTCTTAATTTTACCCATTACCTTAATTACTCTTTTCCATTTAACATAGCATATTCACAGATTCCAAGGATTAGGATGTGGATATCTCTGGGAGGTCTTTTATCTGACTACCACAGTAGGAAGACTCCAGGAAGCAGCTGTCAGGGCCCAGGCAAGGGAAAACTGGGATGCAAGGTTAAAATTCAACAATGACCATGACACACAGACCAGTGTAGCGTACCCCAAGGATTCCTCTATATTTCTCTGAAGTGAATTGCTACACTGTTACAGCTTTCCTTTGGGACCTAAACAAAAATGTGTACACCAGAAGCCAGCAAACAAGTTTTGTTGGGCCACATCAACACTTCCACATTCAGGTTTCTGGCTTTTTCTGTATGACTAAATCTGGCCAAATATAATTGTAATTCTTACAATCTGTTCCAGGTGAGTAGGGGCTGCCTCTTTTAGATGGGGCAGGCATGTCCCCTGAGTCCCTACCACTCCCATTGTTTATTGACACAGCAATATTGTGTCAACTGATTTTTGCATTTACATTTTCATTAAGGAAAGAAATAGGTTTTCAAGTGTGGAGCAATGAAAAGTAGATCCAAAAGGACATGTTTCTCAAGAAAAATATCAGTGCATCTTCTAAGAATAAATGAAAGCACACCTAACAGCCAACCTGCTTCACTCATTTATATTACCTACTTGTCCTCTAGAGAGTTTTGAGTTTGAGGCCCTGGTTCTCTTTGTGGTGAGTGAATAGGCATGCCTCATGGGGAGTTAGGATAAGATATTGTGACACACTCTACCTGGTAGTGATCTATTTTTTCCAACTTTAGAACAGTTTTATGAGAATGACCAGGTGACGAATTTAGATGGACATTTTACCCAGAATGGTAGAACTGAATAAGTTTTATCAAATATTTACTGTGAGGGAACCACACTACAATTCTCTTCAGAGTTTTCAATACTCTTTTAAATGTTCTTAAAATTGTGTTTTATAAGATAAAAGGGATGTGGGCGTCAAAAGCTAGACTATAATCTTGAAAATATAGCCAAGGGATATGCTTAATGAGTGAATTTAAGAATTTGATGCAAATTAGAAGTGAAACTAATACTAACCATCAGGAAATAAAGACCAAAATTAAGAAAGGTGAAGAAATAGATTACAAATAACTTCATTAAAAAGAAATCCATCACAAGGAGTCATGCTACTGACTGTTAGGTATATAGTTTTATCATAATATTCATGCATTCACTTTTTTAAGCATTCATTCATTCATGATTTGTTGAGTATGCTGTAGTATATATAGATTAATATAGAAAATTTTATATATATGCTATGTTAGTATTTATTGTTATAATATATATTAATACAGAATCAATATATAGATTAATAATATACAGTCTGTAAGATCAAATATTTCATAATCAAATAGAGGAAACAAACATATTATCTGCTTGATGACAAAATCAGTTTACACACTTCGGAGCCTCCTGAAATCCAAATCTTATTATTCTGTCTTTAGTCTGAAAATTTCTCGATTTAGTGTTTAGTCTTGAATAATAGTTGAGTATCATATTGTACATCTTCGGTTCTTTTCCTTTATCACAAGATAATAGTCTATTTTCTTTTGGCAATTATTGTCATTGAAGTCTGCTTTAAGTCAAACTCAAATTCTCTTTAACATATGTCTTTTTTCTAAGGTTGCTTTTGAGTGCTCTTTTTTCCTTGAAATTTTTCCATAAGTGAAAAGATGTGGATTTGTTCTTATTTAAACATTTTTTGGGCAGTCTATACTACTTTCCATCTGAAGCCATATTTCTTTCCTCAAGCATTTAAAATTCTTAGTAATTATCTCCTTAAATATTACCTCTGCCTCCCCTTCTCTTTCTCCTGTCTGCAAATTCTAATTAATAAGTAGTAGACTTTCTTTTTCACTGTATTCTTAATCTTTCTTTAACATTTTCCACATCTATATCTCCCTATATTTCATTCTGGGTGATATAGCCATTGAGGACACTCATTCATTTTGTGACTGTAATTAAAAACCACTCGGATATTAATTGCAATGACCACATTGTTTTTCGTTCTTTTCCAAAGGTACTTATTTTTATTTCATGCTCTCCTATTCTTTTTGTTGATTTATATATATTATTACAACTCTTGAATGATTTTAAGCACATCACTGTTGTGCCATTTTTCAAATGGTTCCATTGTTTCCCATTTTTTGGAGGCAAATACCCATTTTTTGGTTTTTTCCATTAACTGTACCTTCTTCAGTGTGGTTTTTTTGTTATTTTTTTCCTAAGTGATATTGTTAGTCTTCGTCAATGAGGCTTATTTTCTATGGGAATGACCTCATCCCTGGGTTGTGAAAGCTTTTGGACAGATAATTTTTGTTTACTTCTTCAAGAGCCCTAGAGATATAAATGGTTTCATTTCATGTTAATTTCTTGGCTTGGGTTCTTGCATCATACTGGTAATATTAATCTGGAACCTGCAACACTGCATAACAAAGGACTAAGTCTTCAATTACTCATCCGTGATTTATTTCCCCAATAGAAGGCTATGACAGATGTCAAATGTCCCTTTTGTTCACCTGGCCCCAGGCAGAGTTTTACAAGTTGCTTTTCATTGATAGGACAGCTTTTCAGAGCTACAGTTGAGTAGCCAAGGCCTGACAACCACTTGCCAAACTGAAGACTCATGTTCTGTCTTGGAATTGATCCAACAGGCTTAGATTCAGGTCCAAGATCCATAGGGGCCTCCCAAGTATCAGCACTTGTCTGATACTGATTTTTCTCTTTGTTTTCAAAGCCGTGCATTTCTATTTCTTTTCTCTGAAAATATATTTAAACCTTTTGTCATAAATTTCTAAGCATTTTATGTTCTGAAAGAGATAACCCCATTGCCATCAAGTCAATTCTGACTCATAGCAGTCCTATAGGGCACAGTCAAACTGCCCCACAGAGTTTGCAAGGAGAAACTGGTGGATTTGAACTGCCAACGTTTTGGTTAGCAGCTGAGTTTTTAACCACTGCACCACCAGGGCTCCTAAAGAGATAAATCACAGAATACAAATCACCCTTTTTTCTAAAGTATCAAATCCCATATTTTTTACTAATTTTTGTACTTGCATCAACTGCTTCAAATTCCTTCTAGCAATTAAATTGGGGTTTAATTTATACACTACCATTGTATTATCTTGAAAGAGGTAAGATAACTCAAGAAAAGACAGTTACTTTCCTATAGTCCTGACATGTGTCTATTAACTGTGTTTTCATGTACCTGGAAGCAAATAAATATACCTACTTCTCACCTATCAAATATCTTGTCTGACATTTTGCATTTAAGACAATAGCAAAAAAATCTACTATTTGACTATTTTGCACATTAAAGATGTATGCCTGGCAGTAACAAACACTGAGGTGTGAAGCAAGAGTAATGCTGGCTCTGATGGTTAAATTTATGTGTCAATTTGGCTGGGCCATGATTCCTAGTGGTTTGGTAGTTTTGTAACAATGTAATTTGGAAGTTATGTAATGATGTAATTTGGAGGTCATGTAATGATGTAATTTGGAGCCTATGTAATGATGTAGTCATCCTACATTTTGTGTTCTGTTGTAGTCATCCTCCATTTTCTCGTAACACTAATTTTTGCACAATCATCTAGTCTTTGGAAACTAACCATGTCTATCAGTGAAGAGTGGGTGTATTGGTACAAATCCCTTTTGTACTCTAAGATATTGTGAAATTTGCTTTGATACTTCCAGACCAATAGAATACTAAAAAATTAATAGTTAATGAAGTTGAAAGAGTTAATGAAGTTACTCTAGATGACGTAAGAACAAGATTACGCTAGTTTACGAATCGAAAAGAGAAATATGAACTCTCTTTCTAAAAAAGAATGTATGTGTATAAACCTTGGTGGCATAGTGATTAAGAACTATGGTTGCTAACCAAAAGGTCGGCAGTTTAAATCTATCCAGTGCTCCTTGGAAGCTCTATGGGGCAGTTTTACTCTGTCCTACAGGGTCACTATGAGTAGGAATCTACTCAATGGCAGCAGGATTTATATAAATATATATGTATCCTAAAACAATTATAATGGAATAGTTTTAATTCTTGGGGGGGGGGCTTTGGAAGCATTGAAGAGATATTGCATTTGTGTCATTGCAGAGCTTTCCCTCAATTTCACGTTTAATCCATTATTTAAGAAAATGGTTCTCATTTCGAAGCAATGATGTCTATCATATAATTAAACTAAGTTCCACATAGTCAAAGTATGAGATGATTTAAGTCAAGTGTACTGACAGTTAAATGTATTATATGTTTTTTAAAGTAAGAGTATTTTTTTTTCTTCCTCTTTCTACTTTCCCACAAGTTTAGGCAAGATTAAAGGCTCCTAAAAAGCACTCAGGAAGCTAATTGGAAGAACTATAAAGTGAACCAAATCCAACATTCTTACTAAGTTAGAAGTAGTCAAATCTCTCCATCTGGAGAAAAGATTGAAGGCTAAGTAGGAGGATCCTGAAGAGCTCTTGACACCAGGGTGCCCTCAAGCTCCAAGGTCTAACGCTGGATTCATGTATGGAGGTATGAATGTAAGACAGCAACAAAAAAGATATTTTACCACCCAAGAAAATCTTCTGTGTCACTTGATGCACATACTTTTTATGTAACCCTAGGTGCTTTGATGCACAGAAAAAGTTCCAGCTGATTTCTAGGCTGTGTCTTCTTCAAATCTGGAGAAAATATGAGGATTAAATCAAGCAGTTAAAAATTGACTGAAATAAATATACACACATACACAGTTATTTGGATTTCTTTAACTCTGGCTCTAATCGTGCATAATTATACACTTCTGGTGATTAGAATACCACTGAGCTATTTTTTAAGTTTTATTTATATAGAAAAACTGTCTTTAAAAGAAATCTATAGATTTTCATCCTGTTAATCAAATAGTTATTTGCATTTTATTCTTGATGATTTTCAGTCATCACATCTGCCTCAGTTATCTGGTTGTCTAGTACCACAGATATGCAGAAATACCACAAGTGGATGGCTTTAACACACAAAAACTTATTCTCTCACAATTTAGAAGGCTAGAAGTCTGAATTCAGGGCACCAGCTCCAGGGGAAGGCTTTCTCTCTCTGTTGGTTCCAGATGAATGTCCTTGTCATCAGTCTTTCCTGGTCTAGGAGCTTCTCTGTGCAGCGACCCTGGGTCCAAAGGATACACTCATCTCCTGGTTTTTCTTGCTTGGTGATAATGAGGTCCCTCACCTCTGCTCACTTTTCTTTTTTATATCTCAAAAGAGGTTGGCTCGAGATACAACCTAATCCTGTAGATTGTATCCTGCCTCATTAACATAAATGCCTCTAATTCTGCCTCATTAACATCATAGAGGTTAGGATTTACAACATATAGGATAATTACATAAGATCACAAAAGGAGGACAACTACACAATACTGGGAAACATGGCCCAACCAAGTTGACACATATTTTGGGAGGACTCAGTTGAATCTATGACAACATCTATTTTATATATTTATATATATATATATTATATATATTTTTTTTATATAATAACAGCATCTCATGTAGGCATATAAACTCACTCTTTGATAAACTTGATTAGTTCATGACCTTTTTGAACCTCAATTTTCTTATTTATAATTGAATACTGTCAATACCTGTACCAAAAGACTATTGTGAAAATAAAATGAGACAGTATTTTTTTATGGGGTAGAGCTTGACGTGTGGCAAATTCAAGTTTTGCATTTTGGAACTTTTTTTTTCCGAGTATTTTCCATCCATGGTTGGTTGAATCCATGGATCTAGACCAGTGGATACGGAGAGTCAAACTGAAGTTTGTATTATTACAGGTGGATGTAAAGCCTAGTACTCTTATTGGTTTTATAGCACACCATGATGAGTCTTGTGATATGGGATGCAGAGTGGCATGGGATTGTGCCAAACAGAAACTTTGTGTGAAGTGTGATGAGGCACCCAGAAACATGGCAAAGACTGGCCTTTATGAAAAGCCTCCAAGGTAAAGAGACTGTTAAACAGAAACTTGATGGCAAGTAGAGTTTGCCTAATAGCAAACAAAGGGCAAAAGGGAAATTCATACAAAAGAAACAACCACTCAAAAGAAAGAGTGAAAAAACAAAGTGAGTCTCTTTAAGAGTTTCCACTTGGTCAGAGTCCAGACAGCTTCATAGAGACAAGTGAACAATGAGATTAGAGGGGTGGGCAAGAGGAATATCAGGAAGAAGCTCATAGGCCATATAGAGAAATTAGTGTTTTGCTCTTAAAAGAATTTAAACAAAAGTATGACAAGATAAGACTTTTAACTTATAAAAAGGCTTCTTTAGCTGCAAAGTAGAGATGTTAGATTGAAGAGGAACAAATCTAGAGCCAAGAAGTAACAGGGTTTGGAATAATCCTGGTAAGAAGTAACAGTGGCATGAACCAAGGTAATGGCAGTAGAGACGGCACTTGTGTTCTTACCATGAGGTGAGGGAAAAAGAAAAGGCTCTGTCTTGTGTGGTGATACCATTCACAAACCAAGTTTCATAAGGATAAAAGGAGATGTATGATTAATATACTATATTAACTTGAATTATATTTTGGTGGGTAGTAAAAGAAGACTGTAAAATCAGTGACTTAAACAGGACAGAAGTTTGTCTCACATAAAAGTTCAGTTATGCATCCATGGCTGATTGAGTTCTCAGGAACTAAGGCTATTTCAATAGCATTGCTCTGCCTACATGGCCTCAATTCTCAGATGTAGCTTATAATCTGGTATAGTTTATCCAGCTCCAGCTGTAATATCTGCACTCCAGACAGCTACAAAAAGAAAAAGGGAAGGGAAAACCTTGTGTCTGCTGTTTAAAGACTCTTTCAGGAAGTCGCACACTGTTTCTGCTTCCATCTCATTGGCCAATATTTAATCACAACGCCACACTTACCTGCAAGGGTGGCTGGAGAATGTAGAGTTTATTCTGATTGGCTATGTGTTCAGAAACATTTTGAATATTTTATTACTGAGGAACAAAGGGCAACTAGCTATCTCTGCCACAGCTAATGACTTCGATGGAGTTTGACATCTTGTGGAAATCCTGGGCAAGATTTCCCAAGGTGGGTGAACATGTGGGATAAGAGATCAGAGAGAGATCTGGGTTGGAGATAACGGTTTAAAGAACAAGAGTTAAAGAGATGACAAAAAGTATATAGAGTGAGAAGAATGCTATTGATAATACTAGAGAGATATTTACTGACTCTCTTGGTCATCTGTACTGCTCTAACAGAAATACCACAAATGGATGGCTTTAACAAACAGAAATGTATTCTCTCACGTTTTAGTAGGCTAGATGTTCAAATTCAGGGTGTCAGCTCCAGGGGAAGGCTTTTTCTGTTGACTTTGGAGGAAGGTCTTTGTCATCAATCTTCCCCTGGACTAGGAACCTATCTGTGTAGAAACCTGGGGTCCAAAGGATGCACTCTGCTGCACTGCTTTCTTGGTGGTAAGAGGTCCCCAACTCTCTGCTCACTTCCCTTTCACATCTTGAGAGATAAGAGGTGGTGCAGGCCACACCCCAGGGAAACTCCCTTTACACTGGATCAGGGATATGACCTGGGTAAAAGTGTTACATCCACCCTAAACCTCTTTAACATAATCTAATCTTGCCTCATTAACCACAGGCAGAGATTAGAATTTACAGCACAGGAAAATTACAGTCACAAAATGGAGGACAACTATACAATACTGGGAATCATGGCCTAACCAAGTTGATACATTTTTGAGGGACATAATTCAATCCATGACACTGACCAGTATCTTCTTTGAAATTGTCCCCTTTCTTAATGTCTGGATCTCTGTACTTTGCTGGTTCTCTTAGCTTATTTTTCTTAAATTATGTTTTGGCTTGTTGAAAGTGGTTGTCCCAGAACCTACAGTGCTTAACTCTTTAATCTTCAGTTACACTCATTCTGGTAGTGTGTATACTCAAGTGGATTTAACTACCATCAATATGCTGATGACTCTCTGATTTATATCCTATTGCTATGATCCTCTCTTCAGAGGATATTTAATATCTGCCTAGGATATTTCACATCTGCCTAGGATATTTCTATTCAGATCCTTCATCTGCATCTGAAATCTAACTTTCCTTTTAAAAAGTCTCCACCTCTGTCTCAGCACATAGCGTTATTCCCCTGAGGTACTTGAAGAGCCACACCAATTTTCATTGTCTTCGTGCTTCAAATAATTGTAATATTTTCTTAGAGGTTAATTGTTTTGTCTTACCAAATAAGTCAAAAGTCCTGTGCAAAGAATTATGCCTCGTGTCTTTGTAGCCTTTGTCGTATTGAGTACGTAGCTGGCGTATTACACAAAATAAATGCTGATGATAAGAAAATAAAGCGATGCACACACGGATCCTACAAGGTGGTGTAAAAAAGAACTATTTGTTACATTTACCATTTAAAATCACTGGACATTAAAAAAAAAAGTAGTATAAAAATATGAAATGTTTATTTTAATAACTAGTCTTTTTTTCCAGTAAATTGGCAATACCTCATACATGTGTAAGTAGTACTCCCCAACCTATAGGAATTTCACCCACATAGGAAAATGATGCTTTGAATTGCTAGCCAGAGCAAGTCCATTATCCTAACACCTTATCTGGCATTCAAAGTCACACCAATTCATTTTTTATCAATATAAAAAAAATCACTCTTCATTATTCCATCTCTAAACAAGTACTGCACATGTACAAGTCACTGCATAAGAACCTAGCAAGAACCTCTAAGATATAAGAATCAGTTCTTTTCAAAGAGCTTTCAAATGAAAATGAGAACAAGGTATACACACAAAACCTGATCTTTTTGTGCTGATAGGAGCACAGAAAATAAGTAAGAAAAAAAAAAAATGACCAAAAGAGTAATCTCAGTGGTTTAGGAAAGATTGAGCGAAGAATGGGAGGCAGGACCTGAACCCTAAAACTCCTGTGTGGCTGGAATTGAGAGACTGTCATTCCAAGAGGGACAAATTATGAGAATGGGAATGTGAGCACAGAAAAGGAACCTAATATGGAAGACAGTGACTAAATTAATATAGGGAAGTCATGCCCACCCTTCTATTAATCAGTCTTTACAAAGGACAGCAGTTTTCCAAATAGTAATCCTTTTATTATTATGTCAGTAACTATGTCTTTTAAAGGGGGTAGCTCAATCCATCTATCAGATTCTATAGAAGTTTTTTAAAGAAATAACATATTATGCATTAAAAAGTTTCCTTAAACATATAGTCTAAATTGTGCACATTATTTAACATGCTACTGCATCACTTTGCAATGGAAATTAGGATATAAAACTTAAAAAATATTTTCATTGCCTGATTGTGTAGCATCAGAGAAAAATATGATGGCATGTACTAAATATAGTTTTTAAAAATAAATATATAGTCAGTGCACATCACAAATATTTAATTATATAAGGGGGCCATGCAAAGTAATAAATACCTTTTAACTGGAAAAATTAAAGATATTGTCAGGCAAATTTCATTATTAGTTAATTCCTCATGACTCTATGGCAAAATCAGCTACTCATGTGGAACGTCTATTAACTTTAGCAGGTGTTATGCATAACTAGCTTAGGGCAGATTTTAGTCCACCGAGTACAAGTATAACTCTTAAAATGATAAGCCCAGGTGGAACTCCTTGCCATATTAAAAGAGATTATCAAAATTAATTAGAAATTTCTTAAAAGGACTCCAGAGTCCAAAGATTGTTTTCTTTTCCCCTGGTTCGAACCAAACCACAAGCACACACATATATATATGTAATATAAAAATGTGCAATTCATTTCTAAGCAGTCAGGTATTTTTATTCCTATTTGACCATAAAGTTCTCCAGAGCTAATCTCAGCTGAAATTTATTCAGGCTTTTTGAGGCTTTGAAAACCTCACAATTTCAGTGGCAGTTGCTATAGACGTTCCTATCAAAGCTCACCATCCAACATTGTAGCTTTGCTCCTCAGAATTATTAAAGAGTTGTTCAAACATGAAAAAAGGGTCAGCATGCTTGGAGTTAAGCAGCTTTTGTTATTGTCTTGGTCCCATGTTTAATCTGGAAAGACATTAACAACACTTGCTATACCAGAAAGGTGTATGGAAGGTCGACAATATAACAAAAGAGATAGGTTTTATATGCAGCCAGGCATACGTAATAGACCAGCTCTTTGCTCAGTGGCATAATTAAATTCACCCTCTTACATCTTCTAAAAAATGTAACAATTATTCAGTTGTTCTATCATATATTTTCTGTTGCTAGGAGTTAACATATCTAGTAGATGTTAACTAGTCGTAAGATACTTTGATAGGAGCTTGGATCAATAAAAGAAATATAATGTATAAACTATGTTTTCTAGAAGCTTAAAGATGGGTGGGAAAATAAGACAAATAAGTGGATAGCTCCACTGTTATGCGGCATGGTATAGTACAGCATGAGAGGAACGGAAAAAAACTTTGATGGTTACACTGTGCAGGCAGAGATATGAAATCTTGATTATATTTGCTCTAGAATAATTAAATTCCATTAATTCAAAGACAATCTTGACTATTTGTTATTTCATAAATTTTGTTCACTTTGATATTAACTGTCTAGATTATACATTAGAGGAAACATTTTAAGGACAATTGTTTATAAATCTGAGGTAAAGATAGCAAATAAATAATTCCTTTAAATAGCTTAGGCATTTTCTCTAGCATTTATAAATCTAGGTTCCAAAAGAAAAAACAATGCAACCTGTTTTTTATTCAGTCATCTTCATTTATTGTGTAATATCTTCAGAGCTGCTATGCCTTAATGTCAACTTATTTTTCAGGGGAAGAGAAGGGTTGAACTATTCTACTAATGATAAAACAACTATGATTATTTTGCATTTTTTAAAAGCGCATACAAATCTTATAATCTCTGCCTACACCCATCAGAACAATTGCCTTCCAATGTAATTATATTCAAAATGCAAGCGAGATAATAAGTATCTTGGAATTTAACTTGATAAATATTCATTTGCCTTATAGGGAAAAGAGATGAACATTCTCATATAATTAGCTGCATATTTTTAAACTATGCTTTTATTGAGGTTTTTTGAGGTATGTTTTATGTATGCAAATCTGCTAATTTATGTATAGGTGAGGAGGATGGAGAAAGTGTGGAATCAGAAATACTCATTTCCATTCTGCCCTCTTTCTGGGGAATAAGTTTCCTAATTATAATGGAGAAATCATTTCTTCTACACAGCTCAGATTCTTTGCTTTATGGAACCTAAGCCAGTCAGAGCCCTTAATTATAAAACCAGACTTATCTTCCTAAATCGCTATAGAAAATCCTTGCCTTTTCCCTTACATTACAACCTTAGGAGATGACTCAGGGGGCACATAGCTTCTTCATGGCTTTAAGGCTCACAAAAATCAAGCAGGTTTGTAGAGATTTGCTGGTTGACTAAGTCATACATTGACTGACCCAGAGCACAACCACTAAGAGATTTATTCTCCTCCCCAACAGGGTGAAGATTTTATATACGCTAATCCACACCTTGCATTTTCCAAGTGTCAACAGTTTAAAATTGTGTTTGTACATATTAACACAGATGATCTTTCAAGTACCCCTGTGACATTTGTATGGCAATTCGCAGAGGAAGATACTAAACGGTTAAGTGATTTGCCTGAGAATTCCACAACTGCAATAATAGAAATGAGACCCCAAATCCAGTGCTTTTCAATGTTTTGTTGTTTTTTTTTTTTTTTTTCTTTCTAGCACTACTACTCTGAAGTGTTCTGTGAGAAAATTGCTTTCATAAAAATTAGATCTGCAATTAATCCCTTTCTGGGGAAATTATAAAAAAAAGTGGTTTCATGGGGAGGAAGTGAGTAATTTTCTTTTTGATTTCTACATCCCCACTTTGCATGAACTCTGCAGTTACCTCAGTTTATCGTGTTATTTTGTGTTTCACTAGTCCTCATGTTTTATTTCCATTTCCTTTCAGAGTTATGGATTATGACATCTGTAACATGACCAAAATTTGATTGGAGTGATCATTAATAAAACAAATCAACAGACATGATGCATTCATATGTTATGATAACATTTATGCCTACATTATATTTCAAGAGATTGAACTATTCATAAAAGAAGTAAATAGAAATGATGCATGCATATATTATTAATCAGTTTTAGTGCTTAAATTATAATTTAAAGAATGCGCAGCAGGATATTCTAATAAGCTCTTTTTTCCTTGAAGAAATAGGCTTTTATTTCCAAGTAGCACCATTTCACTGCGGCAACTTAAATTCTCTCCACCCGGAGTGGATAGAAAACTAGTCGCAGAAAGAGGATTCCACTCCCCTATTATAAAGTGTCTGATTTGAGAGGATTGCACGCTCAAATTCCAAGCTTAAGCCCAGAGAATGTCGGCTTTTACTTTTAATTAAAAAGTCCTTAGAAACACTTGTTTGTAGTGGCGGCGAAAAACAGATGGCACTAAAAATATTTTATTTCTGCAGAGCTGAGATCCACACATGCGTAACTCTACCCTTGTATCCAGAAAATGATAGGTCGTATTCTGTTTGCAACTTAATAACACCCCCCATCCACTCTGCGGCACTCTGAGCACTTGAACGGGCTTCAGGCTCCCTTTTTCAGGCTGCAGTTGACCAGGCTTCGGTCAGGCCCCTGGAGGCAGTGAGAGTCCAGGTCGAGATAAATGGAAACATTTTCAAACCTTGAGTTCCAGTCAGAGTAAACAACAACCAACAAGAGTCTTCAAATTAGCAGTCTTCAGGGTGGGAAAGAATACCCTTGAAAAGTGAGACTTCATTCTGACTCCTACTTGGATTTGCTTCATTTTCTCTGACATTCTCACGCAGCCTGCAGTGACATCTGGGTGCTGCAGCGGAAACAGTGGTCCCGGAACTGAACAAATTGCAGAGCCCGAGCGTAGCAACCCGGCTGCATTAGGTGGACCTCGGGAGATGGCTGCTGCTATTACAGTTATTATCACGATTTGCTGTTAAAAGTCATCTCTCTCGAATGCTGTACACGGAAAAAACAAGCTGAATTCCTCCATCTGAATTTGAATAACACTGAAGACTTTGACTTCTTTCTTTCTTTTTTACATTCAAACCTTGTTACGAATTCACATTTCTCACATAAACCTTTTTGGATTACTGTACTTGTTTTTATCCACTTCTAGTTTTTATTTTGGAGAAGCCTAATGGTGCAGAAAAGCACAGTGGAAGAAAATTATTCCAAACCCTACCAGCGAGAGAGATCCACTCCTAACATTTTTTATTTTATTTCTGTTTTCTCAAAGGGTTTAACTAAACAGCATTTTCAGCTTGGGATTTTTCTTTATTTAAAGAAATACATTTGAAACTTTGAACTTTATTCTGCAGATCATTTATATATATATATGTATATATATAATCCTTCTTCATTGAGTTAATTCTGACCCACAGCGACCCTATACGACAGAGTAGAACTGCCCCAGAGGATTTCTGAGGAGACACTGGTGGATTTCAACTGCCAGCCTTTTGGTTAGCAGACCTATCACTTAACCACTGCACCACCAGGGCTATATACATGTGTGGGTGTATGCGTGTGTGGGTATACATATATATATATACCCACACACATATACACGTATATACATATTTGGTAAAAAAAAAAAAAAAAAAAAAAGAATGGATTTTGGGACCCTATTAAATGGTATAGTAATTACAGTAATATCAGAAGAATTTAATAAGGCATTTACCTATTACCTATAGGCAGTCTCCTAGCACTGATAACAAGTCTCTATTGCTCTGCAGCTTCATGAGTTATTTTACACTACATAAGATAAAATGTTCATCTCTCTTTTTCTTCCTTTGATAAGGCCACATAAAACTATATTAAATAATCCTTAAATCACTACATTAATAAGTTGAAACCACCTTGAAACAACCTTACTCTCTTGGCACTTGCTGGCTATTTCTATTTCTCTTCCTCCTTTTCTCCAATAAAACGGCAGTATTCTCTGTGGAAAGGAGAAGCCTATAAACAATAAGAGAAGCTTAAGAACAAGATGCTTTATCTATTTCCGTAGTAGGACTCATGATTAGCTACAGAAAAACAAAGAAAAAATCTGGGCCTCTATGTGAGATCCTGGAAACCCTGCTGGCGTAGTGATTAAGTGCTACGGCTGCTGACCAAAGGGTTGGCAGTTCGAATCCACAGGCACTCCTTGGAAACTGTATGGGGCAGTTCTACTCCATCCTATAGGGTCGCTATGAGTCTGAGTCGACTCGACAGCACTGGTTTTATGTGAGATCCAGTCTTGGCCGGCCACATTCTTGTGGAAAATGTAATTTCCATACTGAAGTTTCCAGTGTCAGTGACAAGCTATAAATTAACCTGGGTATGTAGCAAAGACAGACAGCATGTGCAAGTAACAAGGAAAGAATAAGTTTATTCATCATGAGTAGTTGTCATCCTGAACACATTAGTCCACTCTCATTAGAAGGTTCCCATTAGCTGTTCCCCTGGAGTTCCCTTTCCTTGGAAATCCACATGGCTCACACCCTCACGGCCTTCAGGTCTCTGCCCGAATGTTGCCTTCTCTGTAAGGCCTTCTCAGCACCCTGTATAAAATCACATCGCCCTTTGCTTTATCACTTCCTATCAACCGTTCCTGGTAAAGTCTTTCCCTAATCACTTAAATCTATCTGATCAACACTATCTTTACCTTGTTTATTGTTCCTTCCCAGAAAAAATTTATAAGGGCAAATATTTTTGTCTTTTTTGTCCAATGCTATACGCTCAGAATTTAGAAAAGTATCTGAGCCATAAACAAACAAACAAAAAATCTGTTGCCACCCAGTAGATTGCAACTCATAGCAACCCTATAGGACAGAGTAGAACTGCCTCATGTGGCTTCCAGGGAGAGGCTGGTGAATTTGAACTGCCAACCTTTTGGTTAGCAGCTGAGTTCTTAACCACTCCACCACCAGCATTCCCATTTAATAAATGGTTATGGAACGACTGAATAAATAAATTAGATTTTATATACCACCTCTTTGAATACATATCTACAGTTGCTTTGGTAATATTGATGCAAAAGTGCTAAATGTAATTTTTTAATTTTTTTTCTTTTTTGGTAGAATTTTGATTAGCTAAAAATCAACAATGACATTTCTAATATGTTCTTCTCACAATGTAAGTCCTGTAATATCCTCTAAATGATTCTCTATGTTCCTTTGTTATAGATTCTTAAAGACCAAGGTACATATTTGGGTATTCGTCCCGTAACACAGAAGAAATAGGTTAAATAAATTATCCCATATTCTTCTTATAAATTCATTACATATACCCTCAAATATCCATTAATTTACCAGAGAAAGTAACCACTTTGTTCCTCCTAAAACTAAAATTTTAGCTGTCAGTCTAGTCATTTAATCTCATTACTACCAGATAAATCATAGGAATGAAAATAAACAATTATGATATAAAACAAAAGCTAACATGAATTGAGTTTTAGGTAGGCACTTTACCTATATCCACTCCTTTAACCCACACACCACACTACACTACATTAGGTAATGCTATTATTATTCCCATTTCACAGATGAATAAAGAAGTTAAGGGAGATGAGTTTCACCTAAAGTACCAAAGTGCACAAGAGGCAGACTGATGATTTGAACCCATGTGTCTAATTGCTTAAATTCAGTCTTGCTCATCAGGAACTATATATCTCAAGTGGCTATTATTGTTTAATGTATTTAATTCACCCATCATCTGTAGGACGTAGGTATATGACAGGTGAAACTAAGAATTTGGGGACATTAATTTGCACAAAATTACATAGTTGAGTCTGCTTTAGCTCTTGTGTTCTATCCACTGCATCTCATTAACTCTAAAGGGAAGAAACGGCTTCTGACACAATCACAACTTTGTGCTCTGCCTGAAAACCAAGGGAGAAAAGATTTCTTTAATTGCATTCTGCAAAACCCTCTGCCCCACTGGTGTTTCTATACAGTATTGGGATGTGACATTAGTGCTATTAAAACGTCAGCAGGGAACGTAATCCCTCTGTTATTCACAACGGCTATGAACAGTCCATAGGTGTGAGGACTGGGCCCCAGGAGTGAGTACTTTGTTTCCATTTTGCAGGAGTTGGGGCCAGAAGTCACTATTGTATTCCTAAGCTGCAGAGAGAAAAGAAATATACTTGTTTGACCTGGATGCAATCTTACTGTTCATTACAGTTAGATTTGTGTTGACTTTTTCAAGGAAAAATGGCACACTGTGGGGAACATTATTTTTAGAATCATGTATTATGAATCCTTTACTGACCTCAGGTATATGCTCAAAGCCTTGGTGAATCAGTGATATTCCATGAAGTTAATGCAGCTTTTGGCAGCAGTAAATAATTCATGCTTTGTTTTAATAGTTCCATTTTAGTATGAATATTCATAGCGTATACGATGTGAAAAAAGAATCAGAATTGCCCAGGGCCTTGGGGAAAGTAGACATGATGATTGTTAGAAGAAAAGAAGCAAAACATTAATTCCTAGATTGTTTAAAAGAATTACATGGGTTTCTATTTTGAGGCAGTCATCAATACTGTAAATCACATCTGCTAGTCACTGTCAGTGGCTGGTTGTTTGTATCTTAATTTTTTAAATATAACAGGGAACATTCATGTTATTTTTAAAGCATTTTATCCAGCTCGTTAAAATAATTTTCTGAGATAAACTGCTATGATAATATAATTTTAGATTGCACTTTCTAACATGTAATAAAAAAGTAAAAATATCTACTTGTGTATTTTTTGTATACACACACAGCTACAATGTAGAAGTGCTTAGATGTTCATTGGTCACTGCCGAAATTATTAATTTATTGACAGGATAAAAATCTCTGTGTGATTTGATCAGCATTTAACAATAAGGGGAAAGTTTTTGATTTATGATTTGATTAAACAGAAACTCACTGATTTTTTACCATGTACAAGGCCCTTTGTTAATCACTAAAGATAAAACATAAATGAATATGTAATACCACCTATC
The DNA here is from genome assembly GCF_024166365.1 of Elephas maximus indicus. Classification (NCBI taxonomy): domain Eukaryota; kingdom Metazoa; phylum Chordata; class Mammalia; order Proboscidea; family Elephantidae; genus Elephas; species Elephas maximus. Next base: position 59,304,997 of record NC_064836.1, read on the forward strand.
CAAAAACAACTTATATCTGTGATTACTAATTTAGTTGGTTGAGAAGGTCATCCAGCAAAACTTGAAAGAGTCATAGATATGTGTGAACTGCAGCTTTCTCAAAGTCTAGGTCCATGAGGCCAATTCAAAATTAGGCCACAACTTCTATAATTATTTTATTATGGATTCAAGAAGGTTTCTTTATTTTTCTTCTTTGACTTAAAAAAACACTTCAACTCTCTGTCTTTGTATTTGCTGTAATCTCTTCAAAAATCACAGGGGAAGTTATCTCAGACAAAAGATTTAAATCACATGTGACATACTGGCCTCATAACTGTTTTTATGAAAGAAATTCCCTTTCTTTTTCCCTTTAAAAGTGATGCAAACTTTATTCTACTTCAACTGATCCTCATAAATTTACTTCAAAGCTTCAGCTATTGTTCACAGTATTACACGAATTACATAAATATGCACATGATTCTAAATAAATGCTAACTAAAATAATAATGAATGGTTATACTTAAACTATTCAGAGCTTAAATGAAATAGAACAAAACATCGCTGTGGTGAATTTTAGCCTCTTAAAGACTTAATGATAAAGCTATAATTTCCTTTTGTCTAATAGTAGCATTGGGAGACAGAATTAAGTCATTTGATATAGCAAGTAATTTCTGAACTCTCTAAAACTAAACAAATCGCTGTAACAGGCACTGCTTATAGAAAGACCTTTTGTGCTGAGCACCTAAATATAGCATTCATGTTAAAAAGCATTCATTCAAAACTAATCTGAAAAATCTATTCTATGGTGCGCAAAATGTCGGGGTTCATTCCTCATGTTTCACTTTGAAAGCCCCGTGGGGGAAACTTATTTAAGCAACATTAGTATCAGGAAAGACTGAGAAGGAAGCTTGATGAGCATAGATGGAATCCTTTCATTCTGCATTGTGTCTGTGTTCTACAAAGTTTCCCATTCACCAATTACACAACGTTTTCTGTGCTTTTGTTTAATGAATATGTGTAACATAAAGACAAAGTACCATTCCAAGATTTCTTTAACAAAACTATTTCATCAACTCTGCTATTGTGACATGTTATCAGCTTGTACCATCTGCTCCTTTGGGAGGGTCAGTTCAGGGTATACCCCATTTCAAAGGGGTAAATCCACCTAATTAGATCATTGGAAGCCAATGGAACCAGAGACCCGGGAATAGGAGAAATAGCAGATGAGTAGATATTCTTCAGACAAGGGCAGACTTTGAACATGTTGCATATAGGACAATGGAATGAGTAAAGATCTATGATCAAATTTATTAATTATTCAAGATTCAATAATACAGGTAGTAAATAGAACAAACAGGGCTGAGGTATACAGGCCACGAATGTGTCTACAAAAGTACTCATGATCGGGGGCCAAGATGGCTGACTAAGTAGAAGCTACTTCGGATCCCTCTTGCAAGTGAATTGATCATATACATGACAATCTACAAACCCTAACCATCAAATACAGATCTAAAGAGTTGACCTGAGTGACAGAGACTGAGAACGAATAACCACGGGGAAGCAACGACTGCTTTTGGAGCCTGGAGCCAGCATCCCAGTCAGGAAACCTTGGCGCTGGGCTTTGAACTGAGCTCAGGGGAGCTGAACACGGCATCCTGAGACAGCGCAAACACGGGTTGCAGCCCTAATCCCCAGAAGTGACCTCGGGGGAAGCCCAGCCAGTGCACGCAGGCAGAGCAGTGACGCGGCTGACAGGAGGAGAAGTCACCGGGAGGCAGCGACTGGTTTTGGAGCCTTGAGTGTGGCATCCCAGCCAGGGAACCTTGGCGCTGAGCTTTGGACTGGGAATGGAGGAACTGACCACGGCTTCTGAGACAGCGCAAGCACAGGACTCGGGCCTGACCCTCGGGGGCAATCTCGACCCAGCCAATGCACACAGTTGATGCGCCCCTCGGGAATCTCAGATAAAACAGTCATCCCAAGCAAGATAAGTAACTTAGTCTATATTCCTGGGTGCTACTCTCTCCTATTTATCTGATCCCTCCCCTCCCCTTCCCAGGCGGCTTCATTAACATTGGAATTTCTGAGCCAGAGAGTGAAGTGCACTGCTGTTTTTCTTTTTCTTTCCTTCCTTCTTTTTTTTTTTTTTTTGGTCTTTTCCTAACATATTCTGCTGGCCTGAGAGAGAAGTAGCTACAAAAAACCCAGGGACCAAAAATCCTTCCCTAATTGGACTAAAAACACAGAACAAGCTCCAGCCAAGCATATGTGATCCACAGTCTTGGGCTTTCATCCCTACAGGGAACAAGGTGGCTATTATAATGCAAAGGCAAGTCTGATAGGGATCTGACTGTAATTGTTTTAGCTGATTACTAGAAAGACAAGTTTCCTAGGTCTGATATCTCTGCAAATTCATCAGAGCCCTCACTGACCGACAACAGGGAACTGAGGGCTGAAGCTTCCCCCAGACCACCTAGCCTCCTGCCTTAGGGGTCTAAGGAGGGTGACACCAACCAATCTGTAGAGGTACTTGCATTGGGGGCCTAAGGTACAGCTGCAGAGCCCACCCACCAAAGTGCTTTAGGAATAGAGACACACCTACCTTACTGACACTTGGAGGAAGCCTGTCAGCATCCTGCCCCACCTAGAGTGTGAAACCCTGCTGCTACTGGAATCTGATGCACACAACTATCACCACTACTTCTCTAGGTGGATAGGTGACAGTCTGCACCACACACTTGATGACCCAAAATCAGATTCTACTCAAGAATGGTGAATAGACTCTTAGGCTTATATATCTGGTAACAGCCCAAACCAGCTGGTAATAGGACATAAGTAATTCGAGGACTACAACAATCAAGACAGTGCAAACTAGTAGTCCATCTACGTATATTGAAAGAAAGCAAAACAAGATAAGACTCAGTGAGCAAATATAAAATAAATCACTACAATATCTTAGAGATGGCTAGGAGACAGCAGTCGATATCAAACCACATAAGGAAGCAGACCATGACAGCTTCTACAACCCCCCAAACAAAAGAATCAAAATCTTTCCCAAATGAAGATACGATCCTGGAATTGCCAGATGCAGAATATAAAAAACTAATTTACACTATGCTTCAAGATACCAGGGATGACCTCAGAAATGAAATAAGGCCATCTACAAAAAAAGCCAAGGAACACACTGATAAAGCAGTTGAAGAACTCAAAAAGATTATTCAAGAACATAGTGGAAAAATTAATAAGCTGCAAGAATCCATAGAGAGACAGCATTCAGAAATCCAAAAGATTAACAGTAAAATTACAGAATTAGACAACTCAATAGGAAGTCAGAGGAGAAGACTTGAGCAACTGGAATGCAGAGTGGGGGAGGAGGAGGACAAGGGAATTGACACCAATACAGCTGAAAAAAAATCAGATAAAAGAATTTAAAAAAATGAAGAAACCCTAAGAATCATGTGGGACTCTATCAAGAAGAATAACTTGCGTGTGATTGGAGTCCCAGAACAGGGAGGGATAACAGAAAATACAGAGAGAATAGTTGAAGATCTGCTGGCAGAAAACTTCCCTGACATCATGAAAGACGAAAGGATATCTATCCAAGATGCTCATCGAACCCCATATAAGATTGATCCAAAAAGAAAATCACCAAGACACATTATCATCAAACTTACCAAAACCAAAGATAAAGAGAAAATTTTAAAAGCAGCCAGGGAGAAAAGAAAGGTCTCCTACAAGGGAGAATCAATAAGTTCAGACTACTCAGCAGAAACCATGCAGTCAAGAAGGCAATGGGATGACATATATAGAGCACTGAAGGAGAAAAACTGCCAGCCAAGGATCATATATCCAGCAAAACTCTCTCTCAAATATGAAGGCAAAGTTAAAATATTTACAGATAAACACAAGCTTAGAGAATTTGCAAAAACCAAACCAGTGCTACAAGAAATACTAAAGGAAATTGTTTGGTCAGAAAATCAATAATATCAGATACCAGCACAATACAAGGTCACAGAACAGAACATCCTGATATCAACTCAAATAGAGAAATCACAAAAACAAATTAAGATTAATTTTCAAAAGAAAAAAATGCTCAAAACAGGGAATCATTGAGGTCAATATGTAAAAAAAAATCACAACAATCAAAAAAAAAAAAACAATTTTTTTTTTTTTAAAAGAGGGACTAAATACAGGAGGCATAGAACTGCCATATGGAGAGGGAAACAAGGCGATATAGGACGATACAAGTTAGGTTTTTACTTAGAAAAATAGGGGTAAATATTAAGGTAGCCACAAAGAGGTATAACAACTCCATAACTCAAAATAAAAACCAAGAAAAACATAATGACTCAGCAAACGTAAAGTCAACTACTATGAAAATGAGGAACACACAATTTACAAAGAAAAACTTCTCAGCACAAAAAAGTAAGTGGAAAAATGAAATTGTCAACAACACACACAAAAAGGCATCAAAATGACAGCACTAAACACATATTTATCTATAATCATGCTGAATGTAAATGGACTAAATGTACCAACAAAGAGACAGAGAGTCTTAGACTGGATAAAGAAACACGATCCGTCTATATGCTGCCTACAAGAGACACACCTTAGACTTAGAGAAACAAACAAACTAAAACTCGAAGGATGTAAAAAAATATATCAAGCAAACAACAATCAAAAAAGAGCAGGAGTAGCAATATTAATTTCTGATAAAACAGACTTTAAATTTAAATCCGCCACAAAGGATAAAGAAGGACACTGCATAATGATTAAACGGACAATTCACCAGGAAGATATAACCATATTAAATATTTATGCACCCAATGACAGGGCTGCAAGATACATAAATCAAATTTTAACAGAACAGAAAAGTGAGATAGACACCTCCACAATTATAGTAGGAGTCTTCAACACCCCACTTTCAGAGAAGGACAGGACTTCCAGCAAGAAGCTCAATAGAGACACGGAAGACCTAATTGCTACAATCAACCTACCTGACCACGTAGACTTATACAGAACACTCTACCCAACTGCTGCAAAGTATACTTTTTTTTTCTAGCACACATGGAACATTCTCTAGAATAGACCACATATTAGATCATAAAACAAAACTTTGCAGAATCCAAAACATCAAAATATTACAGAGTATCTTCTCAGACCACAAAGCCATAAAAGTGGAAATCAATAACAGAAAAATTAGGGAAAAGAAATCAAATACTTGGAAACTGAACAATACCCTGCTGAAAAAAGACTGGGTTATAGAAGACATTAGGAGGGAATAAAGAAATTCATAGGATACAATGAGAATGAAAGCACTTCCTATCAAAACCTCTGGGACACAGCAAAAGCAGTGCTCAGAGGTCAATTTATATCGATAAATGCACACATACATACAGAAGAAAGAGCCAAAATCAGAGAACTGTCCCTACAACTTGAACAAATAGAAAGTGAGCAACAAAAGAATCCATCAGGCACCAGAAGAAAACAAATAATAAAAATTAGAGCTGAACTAAATGAATTAGAGAACAGAAAAACAATTGAAAGAATTAACAAAGCCAAAAGCTGGTTCTTTGAAAAAATTAAGAAAATTGGTAAAGCATTGGCCAGACTGACTAAAGAAATACAGTAAAGGAAACAAATAACCCAATAAGAAACAAGATGGGCCACATCACAACAGATCCAACTGAAATTAAAAGAATCATATCAGATTATTACAAAAAATTGTACTCTAACATATTTGCAAACCTAGAAGAAATGGATGAATTCCTAGAAAAACACTACCTACCTAAACTAACACAATCAGAAGTAGAACAACTAAATAGACCCATAACAAAAAAAGAGATTGAAACGGTAATCAAAAAACTCCCAACAAAAAAAAGCCCTGGCCCGGACGGCTTCACTGCAGAGTTCTACCAAACTTTCAGAGAAGAGTTAACACCACTACTACTGAAGGTATTTCAAAGCATAGAAAATGACGGAATACGACCTAACTCATTCTATGAAGCCAAAATATCCCTGATTCCAAACCCAGGTAAAGACACCACAAAAAAAGAAATCTACAGACCTGTATCCCTCTTGAATATAGATGCAAAAATCCTCAACAAAATTCTAGCCAATAGAATTCAACAACATATCAAAAAAAAATAATCCACCACGACCAAGTGGGATTTATACCAGGTATGCAATGCTGGTTTAATATTAGCAAAACCATTAATGTAATCTACCATATAAATAAAACAAAAGACAAAAACCACATGATCTTATCAACTGATGCAGAAAAGACATTTGACAAAGTCCAACACCCATTTATGATAAAAACTCTCACCAAAATAGGAATTGAAGGAAAATTCCTCAACGTAATAAAGGGCATCTATTTATTCAAAGCCAACAGCCAACATCACCCTAAAAGGAGAGAGCCTGAAAGCATTTCCCTTAAGAACGGGAACCAGACAACGATGCCCTTTATCACCGCTCTTAGAGGTCCTAGCCAGAGCAATTAGGCTAGACAAAGAAATAAAGGGCATCTGGATTGGCAAGGAGGAAGTAAAATTATCTCTATTCGCAGGTGACATGATCTTATACACAGAAAACCCTAAGGAATCCTCCAGAAAACTATTGAAACTAATAGAAGAGTTTGGCAGAGTCTCAGGTTATAAGATAAACATACAAAAATCACTTGGATTCCTCTACATCAACAAAAAGAGCATCGAAGAGGAAATAACCAAATCAATACCATTCACAGTAGCCCCCAAGAAGATAAAATACTTAGGAATAAATCTTACCAAAGATGTAAAACGCCTATACAAAGAAAACTACAAAGTACTAGTACAAGAAACTAAAAAGGACCTACATAAGTGGAAAAACATACCTTGCTCATGGATAGGAAGACTCAACATAGTAAAAATGTCTATTCTACCAAAAGCCATCTATACATACAACACACTTCCGTTCCAAATTCCAATGACATTTTTTAATGTGATGGAGAAACAAATCACCAACTTCATATGGAAGGAAAAGAAGCCCCGGATAAGTAAAGCATTACTGAAAAAGAAGAAGAAAGTGGGAGGCCTCACCCTACCTGATTTTAGAACATATTATACAGCCACAGTAGTCAAAACAGCCTGGTACTGGTACAACAACAGGCACATAGACCAATGGAACAGAATTGAGAACCCAGATATAAATCCATCCACATACGAGCAGCTGATATTTGACAAAGGACCAGTGTCAGTTAATTGGGGAAAAGATAGCCTTTTTAACAAATGGTGCTGGCATAATTGGATATCCACTTGCAAAAAAATGAAACAGGACCCATACCTCACACCATGCACAAAAACTAACTTCAAGTGGATCAAAGACCTAAACATAAAGACTAAAACGATAAAGATCATGGAAGAAAAAATAGGGACAACGTTAGGAGCCCTAATACAAGGCATAAACAGAATACAAAACGTTACCAAAAATGAGGAAGAGAAACCAGATAACTGGGAGCTCCTAAAAATCAAACACCTATGCTCATCTAAAGACTTCACCAAAAGAGTAAAAAGACCACCTACAGATTGGGAAAGAATTTTCAGCTATGACATCTCCGACCAGCGCCTGATCTCTCTAAAATCTATATGATTCTGTTCAAACTCAACCACAAAAAGACAAACCACCCAATCAAGAAGTGGGCAAAGGATATGAACACACACTTCACTAAAGAAGATATTCAGGCAGCCAACAGATACATGAGAAAATGCTCTCGATCATTAACCATTAGAGAAATGCAAATTAAAAGTACGATGAGATTCCATCTTACTCCAACAAGGCTGGCATTAATCCAAAAAACACAAAATAATAAATGTTGGAGAGGCTGCAGAGAGATTGAAACTCTTATACACTGCTGGTGGGAATGTAAAATGGTACAACCACTTTGGAAATCTGGTGTTTTCTTAAAAAGTTAGAAATAGAACTACCATACAACCCAGAAATCCCACTCCTTGGAATATACCCTAGAGAAATAAGAGCCTTCACACGAACAGATATATGCACACCCATGTTTATTGCAGCTCTGTTTACAATAGCAAAAAGCTGGAAGCAACCAAGGTGTCCATCAAAGGATGAACGGATAAATAAATTGTGGTATATTCACACAATGGAATACTACGCATCGATAAAGAACAGTGATGAATCTGTGAAACATTTCATAACATGGAGGAACCTGGAAGGCATTATGCTGAGCGAAATTAGTCAGAGGCAAAAGGACAAATATTGTATAAGACCACTATTATAAGATCTTGAGAAATAGTATAAAAGTGAGAAGAACACATACTTTTGTGGTTACGAGGGGGGGAGGGAGGGAGGTTGGGAGAGGGTTATTTACTGATTAGTTAGTAGATAAGAACTACTTTAGGTGAAGGGAAGGACAATACTCAATACATGGAAGGTCAGCTCAACTGGACTGGACCAAAAGCAAAGAAGTTTCCGGGATAAAATGAATGCTTCAAAGGTCAGCGGAGCAAGGGCGGGGGTTTGGGGACTATGGCTTAAGGGAACTTCTAAGCCAATTGGCAAAATAATTCTATTATGAAAACATTCTGCATGCCACTTTGAAATGTGGTGTCTGGGGTCTTAAATGCTAACAAGCAGCCACCTAAGATGCATCAATTGGTCTCGACCCACCTGGATCAAAGGAGAATGAAGAACACCAAGGTCACACAATAACTATGAGCCCAAGAGACAGAAAGGGCCACATGAACCAGAGACTTACATCATCCTGAGACCAGAAGAACTCGATGGTGCCCGGCCACAACTGATGACTGTCCTGACAGGGAGCACAACAGAGAACCCCTGAGGGAGCAGATCAGTGGGATGCAGACCCCAAATTCTCATAAAAAGACCAGACTTAATGGTCTGACTGAGACTAGAGGAATCCCAGCGGTCATGGTCCCCAAACCTTCTGTTGGCCCAGGACAGAAACCATTCCCAAAGACAACTCATCAGACATGGAAGGGACTGGACAGTGGGTTGGAGAGAGATGCTGATGAAGAGTGAGCTACTTGTATCAGGTGGACACTTGAGACTGTGTTGGCATCTCCTGTCTGGAGGGGAGATAGGAGGGTAGAGAGGGTTAGAAACTGGCAAAATTGTCACAAAAGGAGAGACTGGAAGGAGGGAGCGGGCTGACTCATTAGGGGGAGAGTAAGTGGGAGTATGGAGTAAGGTGTATATAAGCTTACATGTGACAGACTGACTTGATTTGTAAACTTTCACTTAAAGCACAATAAAAATTATTTTTAAAAAAGTACTCATGATCAGTTTGTTATATAAAAAAAAAAATTCTCACTTATCTGTAAGAGAAAAGAAAAATTTCCACAATATAGATTGAAAATGTATTTTTCACCAGTAAAAACAATTGGGAAATAAGAGGCATAGCTGCGAATTCTGTATACCCTTTAAATTCTCTGTGGTATTTCTTAAAATCTACACATGTCATATATGGTGACTCAAAAGACCACACATCTGGGTGTCTCCTCAAATTCCAGCTTCCCAATTGTTTTCTCCACTGAGTAATCTGGATACATTTTTTTTTCCTCAAAAAATAAATCACTTTTTATAAATGGCTCAAAGCTTGGCCAAGAGTGTTGAGAAAGCTCTTATAGTTCCATCAAGGAGGCTTCGTTTCATTACTCTTTTCACCTGGGTTACTGGCCTGAGGTCTGTAAAAATGATTTTTTTTTTCTTTTGTATTTGTCTTAGATATTTACAGAAATACCAAGTGGATGGCTTTAACAAACAGAAATTTATCTTCTCACAGTTTAGGAGGCTAGAAGTCCGCATTCAGAGTGCTGGCTCTAGATGAGGGTTTTCTCTGTCTGTCATCTCTGGAGGAATGTCCTTTCTCTTCAGCTTCTACTTCCCGGTTCCTTGGAGATCTCCATGTGTCTTGGCATCTATCTTAGCCCAACTCTGCTCTGTTTGCTTGTTTAATCTCTTTTATATCACAAAAGAGATTGACTCAAATTATACCCTGTATGAATCGTGCCTCATTAATGTAACAGAGAAAACCTTTTCCCAAATGGGGTTATAACCACAGGCATGGAGGTTACAATTTACAACACACATTTTGGGGGGACGTAATTCAATCCATAACAGTATTTGATTTATTTGAAAAAAAATTCTGACAGAAAGCTTCTAGGATAAGAAAACAGTAAGGATACCTATTTTTGTTTGCACATGTATAATAAAACTATATGTATTCATGTAGTATTATCTATATTTTATTAACATAGTACAGGAAGATTAGAATTCTTATACACTTTTAAGATATTGTTGTTATTATTAGGTGCCATCAAGTTGGTTCCTACTCATAGCCACCCTATGTACAATAGAATGAAACACTGCCTGGTCCTGGGCCATCCTCACAATCATTGCTATGTTTGAGCTCATTGTTGCAGCCACTGTGTCGATCCATCTTGTTGAGGGTCTTCCTCTTTTTCATTGACCTTCTATTTTACTAAACATAATGTCCATCTCCAGGCACTGGTCCCTCTTGACAACAAGTCCAAAGTACATGAGACCAAGTCTTGTCATCCTTGCTTCGAAGGAGAACTCTGGCTCTACTTCTTCCAAGACAGGTTTGTTCATTCTTCTGGCAGTCCATGCTATATTCAATGTTCTTCGCCAACACTACAATTCAAAGGCACCAATTCTTCTTCAGTCTTTTTTCATTGTCCAGCTTTTGCATGCATATGAGGAAATTGAAAAAAGCATGGCTAGGGGCAGGCACATCTTAGTCTTCAAAGTGACATCTTTGCTTTTAAACACTTTAAAGAGGTCTTTTGCAGTAGCTTTTAATGTAACTGTCCCTAATTAAAATATTTACAGCAGAATCAGAAAATTCACTTATTTTTTCCTACAAGGCATTTCAACCTGGATTGTGGGGGGAAAAAAAAGTTTCAATTATAATTGTTTTTCTAAGAAGTCAAATTTTTAAGATGATTTTGAGTTACTTGAAATAGCATTGTGTTTATATAAGTAACATTATTAGTTCTAACTTTTAAGAGTTTTTGTTTCCCAGGTATTTTTTGTGAAACAATGCATTTTGGGTACTTTTTTTCTCAATGGTTAAGAGCTCAGCTGCTAACCAAAATATCAGCAGTTTGAATACAACAGCTACTCCTTGAAAACCTGGTTCAACTCTTTCCTGTAGTGTAGCTATGAGTTGGAATCCACTTGATGGCAGTGGGTTTGGCTTTTTGGTTTTTTTTTTTTTTTTTTAACATTGACCAAAAATCACTGTTCTCATAGGGAAAGATCTTATTTAAGTAGGTCTTATTTGTTTTCGGAGTCCTGGTGGCACAGCGTTTAAGCACTAGAGCTGTTGACCAAAAGGTCAGCAGTTTAAATCCACCAACCCCTCCTTGGAAACCCTGTGGGGAAGCTCTACTCTGTCCTGGAGGATTGCTATGAGTCGGAATTGACTCGACGGCCACAGGTTCACTTTATTGGTTTTGTTATTATCAGCAAAACCTTTTAAATTAAAGTCCCTCCATTGATTTATATTTTAGGCTTAAAGTGAAGTAATGACAATGGACCCTACTACGATGCAAGCTCCGTGCTGACAGGGTATTGTGCTTATTGTGTTTCTAAGTCCCTGGTGAATCCTAGCACCTAGAATGGACATTTGCATTTAGATGCCATATAGGAAATACTTGTTACAGCCTGAACAAACCTTTAGAACAAAAAGTCTTATTACATAAAGAAGAGCAATGATACAAAAATCAATGTGTTGCTCAAATTTTCAAATTTCTTCGTTTACCCTTTGGCACTCTTTGTATCTGAGTATGTGGGTGTGCGTGTGTGTGTGTGTGTGTGTTTGGACTGCTAGAGAAAGCAAGCTGACATTTTCTATCACCCCACTCCTAGTCTCCTAATCTTCAATATTTTCACCTGTTGCAGCAGATTCTTCTTCACTCTCGTGGGCTCTACCCTAATCATCTCCCTTCTGAAAAATCTTGAGAGCTTCCTAACAATTCTTTCTAACTTTAGAATTTTACTTCTCCTATGCATCAATTATCTTCCTAAAATAAAATAAATAAATAAAGCTAATTACACAAATGTCCTCCTTAAAACTACTTTCTTGTTCTCCACTTACTACATATTAAGTACCAAATGGAGATCCAAATTGCCCCTCTTTCCCTACCTAGGCTCCTATGACAGCTAACTAATTGTAGTTCCTGAAGGTGTCATGCATGTCATAGTCTTCCTCTACTTTACTACTTGGAGGTCTAATAGACATCTTTTAAAATGTCAGCTCTAATGCTGCCCCATGAGATTTGCTATGACCGTTATTCCTCCCGACCCCCACCACCCAATATTTTTTAATGCTCTCTGATGGATGCTTGTTTACAGCTGCAGGCACTCCTCACAATGTACTGGGCATGATTTTTCATAGCTCTGTGTGCAGCAGACTGTGGGAAGGGTCATCTGCACAATCTTAGGATCCATTACTGGGTCTCATATCTGGTAGATATTAAATATTTATTGAATGAGTGAAAATATCACAAATATATTCATAAATAGAAAGTAATGCATGCATAAATTCTATATATCGATTATTACAACACATATAAACTATTTATGTACTATATGTTTTATAAAATCATCATAAATTATTATTGTAGTAACAATTGGTTAATTTGCTACATCCAGGCACAAAGACAAGACTAAGAAAAGTTAATGATGCAAATCACATTTGTTTATAGATCCCTTGAAGAACAACTTACTTTCTGAGGACTGGTCTAATTTACAAAGTTGCATTTCCAGCGTGTCCTCTGAGACAGTTTTTAAGACCAAAGGTATTACTGTCTTGATAGCAATCTGGGATAAAATCTATGATTTTAATTTTCTACTTCAAGTAATAGGCGGGGAAACTATTCATGGGTCTATTGTGACTAAGGTGGGGAGACCAAGTAAATAAGTAGGGAAGCAGAGGTATTTGTTGTGAGAATTTTGTAGTTTTTCAACATGGCTACACACACACACACACACACACACACACAGAGGATTCAATAGCTTATCTGAATGTAAGTTTGCATTAAATGGATTTAGGGATAAATTAAATATGTAGCTCTATTTTCCTTTCATTTAGAGATAGTGAATACACCATTAACTACTGTAACCGTCTTCCCCCTCCTCAACATAGGCTCAGCAAAATTATTTGCTGCCACAGTGGTTCCTGGGTTGCTAGTCTCCACAGATTAAAAGGGAGCATATGCAGGGCATGGCCTAAAATGACATGAGGCAGAATCATTACCTCATAACGCCTATGATTCAGTTCTCCTGCATATACGCTGTGAGGGGGATTAACCACGGGCATTTGTTTGTTATAGCGGCCATTCCTTGAAAAGATCAAGACGCTTACAATTTCCTAAAATCCTTCCCTACAGGCAGAAGGAGCCTGGTTGAGGAGGACAGGAAAACTTTAGGGGGGGTCAAAGGCTGATAAATTTATCTTTGAAGAAATCATTGACAACTTCTGTAAAATTTCCACCACAAAGGCTGTGTTCACTTAAAATGAACTGCTTTACATTTTACCAGAATGACAACTTTCCTAAAGACTTATTATTCAGTATAGATAGAAATTTACTTTTCTACCTGTCACCACAGTGATATTTATTTATGGAAAGTGGATTAAATTTCTCAATTTCAAAAAGTAAATTCTCAGTGGTAAACTTTGTCCAGTAAGTTTAAAGTCCTTGAAAGCTTTCTTTGGAGTTAGTTTTCAATATATTTTTGTAAATTATATTAGGTCCATGTGATTATACCTCACAGATTATTACAAAAATTGATATTTATTCTCTAAATAATTAAAGAGAGCTCAGCTTACACATAAGCATGCGTGGATGACATGTGCTTTCATAATGAAATCTATGTTTGATGTTATACTCCGCAATTGGTATATAAATAATCAGCAGGCCAGGACTGGGAGCTGGAACTCCAATCGGGACTCTGAGGGAAGGGGTGGGCAAGAGAGGTAGCTGTTAAATATTTACTAGCATGTCATTGTAAGGAGCCCTGGTGTTGCAATGGTTAAGTTCTCAGCTGCTAACCTAAAGGTCAGTGGTTCAAACCCACCAGCAGTTCCATGGGAGAAAAGGCCTGATGATCCGCTCCAGTAAAGATTACAGTCTAGGAAAACCTAATGGATAGTTCTACCGTGTTCTATAGGGTCTCTGCGAGTTGGAAATCCATTTAGAAGCAAACAACAGCATGCCATTTAATATGCCTCACTGAGGAAATTTCATGGTTGAGAATCAATCTACCTTATTCTTTATTGTATTAATTTTTCAAACTATGTTACGTTATTATTTTTTAAAGTACTATTTCAGACCACAGACATCATTTTCAATGATCACTGATAATCCCTGGTTTAATGAGTCCAAGCCAACAGCAATGAATATGAGCCTACTATGCTCCAAGTACACACAATGAAAACCACAGGTAAACATCCTTCTGGTATTCTCTGCTTTCAGACAAATAATCCGAGAAGCTGGACTATATGAAGAAGAACAGGGCATCAGGTTTGGAGGAAGGCTCATTAACAATCTGCGTTATGCAGATGACACAACCTTGCCTGCTGAAAGTGAAAAGGACTTGAAGCACTTACTAATGAAGATCAGAGACCACAGCCTTCAGTATGGATTGTACCTTGACATAAAGAAAACAAAAATGCTCACAGACTGGACCAAAGAGCAACATCACGATAAACGGAGAAAAGATTGACGTTGTCAAGGATTTTGTTTTACTTGGATCCACAATCAATAGCCATGGAAGCAGCAGTCAAGAAATCAAAAGACATAATGCATTGGGTAAATCTGCTGCAAAGGACCTCTTTAAAGTGTTGAAGAGCAAAGATGTCACCTTGAAGACTAAGGTGCACCTGACCCAAGCCATGGTATTTTCAATCGCATCATATGCATGTGAAAGCTGGACAAAGAATAAGGAAGGCCGAAGAAGTATTGACACCTTTGAATTGCAGTGTTGGAGAAGAATATTGAATATACCACGAACTGTCAAAAGAACGAACAAATGTGTCTTAGAAGAAACACAGCAAGAATGCTCCTTAGAGGCAAGGATGGTGAGACTGCATCTTACATACTTTGGACATGTAGTCAGGAAGGATCAGACCCTGGAGAAGGACGTCATGCTTTGCAGAGTACAGGGTCAGCAGAAAAGAGGAAGACCCTCAATGAGGTGGATTGACACAGTGGCTGCAACAATGAGCTCAGGCGTAACAAAGATTGTAAGGATGGTGCAGGACGGGGCAGTGTTTCGTTCTGTTGTGCATAGGGTCGCTATGAGTCGGAACCGACTCGACAGCACTTAACAACAGCAACAAAATGCTCCAGATGTTACCAGAATAGGTTTTTGCCTCTCACTGGCCAAGAACGAACAGGTGAGGCGTGCAGAATTTTCCACATGAGCAAAGCTTTACTGAAGAGGCTTGCAAGAGGAGACTGGAGGGCCTAAGCAATGCATACTCCCGTCTCACAGAACAAGACTACCCTGGGCTTTTCAAAGCTCTTGGGTGGGAAAAGAGTTATGTTTATTCACAGGCATAGGCAGGGATATGTTAACTACGGTGCGCACGCAGCAGCTTTCCAAGATTGCTTCTGTCCAGGAGGTCTCTGGGATTGGTAGCAGGACTTATTATGGGGTGTTGTGCCTGTGCAGTCTCCGAGCTGCTGCTACAGCTCCTCACTGCCCCTAGTGGAAGGTCACACAGCGGTCACAGGTGGATGTTCTGCGCATGTCCCTGGGGCTGGTTTTCTCCAGCTGCTTCTGAAAGACAACTTTAAATAAGTTTGCAGGCTATTTTCTGATACCCTGCCCCATTGTTCTGGGGAATGGCTTTATTTCTGAGCCCTGGCCCATTTCTTGTTACTTTGTAGATTTGGGAGTGCTCTGTTCCCTGTCTTACAAACACATTCTAGGACTCAGGGAACACAGAATCACAATTTTTTTCCCTTGTTTACATGGACTTGACAGTTCAGAGTGCAATGCCAATTTTTCTCAGGATTGCAATAAATTCACTCAGTGGATATTTGGGAAGCATGGTAGTTCTATGCTCAAACAGTTCTGAGTGAAAATCAACCCACCCATATCCCAACAATGATGTCTAAATCTAATGCCTCCTTTTAGAGAAGGACTAGGTGCCAGCAGCTGGGATTTTGAAAAAAACCATGAAACTGATAGTTATAGATAAGTATTTTTCCATTTGTTAATTAACAATAACAAGTGTTCTCTTTTGTATTTACACATAAAATACGGAAACAGTGTTTTAAAATGTCTCAAAATTTTTTTTTCATAGAATTCCAAATAAACCTGGAAAATCTCAACTTCAAATTCGACAAAATGCCATCACTTCGACTCCTGCAGAAAATAATTGAAGGTGTATTACCAGCTACATTCTATAAACAAGGCCAATCATTCAAGCCACAATAAAAAATGCTCAACTGATCCTGTTTGAAATCCCTTCAGAACTTTCAAAAAGCATTGTATGTAGTACTTAAAAGCTATTTTGTTACTTTAAAGCAAATTAGGATTAGAAATTGAAATGTGAAGAGGGATTTCTTATAACATCTACATTCCTCTTGCAATTTTTAGTCTAATACTTTAAGGCATTATACAAATATATGTCAGTTTTACCTGTAAGTACACAGACAATAGATGCGTCTTTTATCATGGTAACAGAATAGCCTTGGACAAAGATTAAAGGATCCAGATCCTTGGTTTAAAACAATATTTCTGTGCTATTACCAAACACCTGAATGCACTATCTCAGGCATATACACCATACAAAGTGGCACCTCAATAAAATTGAGGCAAATTGAATTCATTAATGGGAAGCACCAAGTCCATTTGCTAGTCTTGTTCTGTTACCTAGCTGAACCTGAAACGAAAGGAGGTACATTTTTAACATTTTGTAAAAAGTACAATAACGGTCCAAAGTATAGTGAGAATTGTCAATTTTTTCCATCACTGACAGTATATGAATGCATTTTTTCTTGTTCTTATTTTTGGGAGAATTATAAAAGTAAATGTTCAAGATATTCCTATTAGTTCTGTAACTGAAACAGAAAGCAGAGGAGAATAGCATTTAATTCATTCGAGCTACCCTTGTGAGGTTAAAAAGAAAATTGATTGCGGTTTATTAGTCCTTTCCAATAAACACTCAAGAGTTCAGCTAACTGAAAGCAATTGATACTTGTAGAATCAATGGTGCGGTAGAATATCCTAATGGGTATTGTTGGAACTTTTAATTCTCATTATGCTGTTGATCTTTCAAGGGCTGTTTGATGGAATTGTTGTTGATGAGCATCTTTAAAGCTTTGCTGCTTAAAGAATTGGCTTATTGAATGGCTTTGCACTGTTTCAGATCAATTTACAGATAACTATGTTGTGATTCATACAAAAGTATAAGAACAGAAAAAAGAAAAATTTATATAACCTGCGTAGTGTTTATTCCTTCTATTCTTTTTTACTTGATGGAATGACCCAAGCTCCAATGACCATGTTTCATTAAAAGTAGCTGTAATTAAGAATTTCCTTCAGCTAACTTGGGACTGAATCACTCAACGAGTTGCTCATGTGTCACATAAGATTTAGTCTCTACCATATTTAGTTGTACCATTCCTGTTTGCATTTTCATTGTAAATTCTTTAAGATACATCAGAAAAAGCTATCATTCATAATTTATACAGACACACACACACAAGCCTGGTCTTAGTGTTTTGACACACTTATAATTCTAGCAACAGAATCTGTAGGAAAAGAAAAAAAAACTTGCTGTATCAGGGTAGGCAAGGGGCTAAATTACAGGAGAAGCCAATGGTTTACACTAAAATCAAAGTAGAAAGACAGCTCACTGCTTCAAGGTAATGCTCTTTTCTCCCTCCACTTTCCGAAATTTTTTGTTTGCTTCTTTCTGTTTTTACTACCTCCCCTAGGCTATAAAATAATTATTTTCTTGCCTTAGTCTACTTTCAAGAGTTCTTGTATTCTTGACTACGAAGCAATCGCTGCATGTGTGGCCTGTTCCCTCTCTCTGGGTTAATAATGTATAATCCCGTCCAAAACCACTTTGCAATTATGTTAAATGTTTTACATTTCTTTCTGTCTCTCTGAAAAACACATATATAGTCACACACACACACACACGTTCAAATGCTTGTGTACATATTGCCTTGCTTAAAACAATACTTTACCCTAAGAAAATATATAAACCAAATACATACCGAAAAATCTAAGTTCCAATTTTCTCTGCTTGTAACTATGGAGGAGCCTGGTGGCGCAGTGGTTAAGAGCTATAGTTGCTAACCAAAAGGTTGGCAATTCAAGTCTACCAGCTACTCCTTGGAAGTCCTATGGGACAGTTCTACTCTATCCTATAGGATTGCTACAAGTGGGCATGGACTCCATGGCAGCAGGTTTGGTTCGGTTGGTATAACTACAGATGCTCTAGTAAAATTAATGGACTTTAGAAAAGTATTTTATGAATACTCGAACACGTACATAAGATACTATTAGTCATATTACTGTCAGCTTGTTGTACTGTGGTGCCTTGCATGTTGCTAAAAGGCAACGGGATGCCATTTGTATTTCAAATACCAGCATGGTCATTCATGGTGGACAGGTTTCAGTGGCGCTTCCAGGCTAAGACAAATTATAAGGAAAGACCTGGAGATCTACTTCCAAAAATTAGCCAAAGAAAACCCTACGGTTCACAACAAATTATTTCCTCATATAATGCTGGAATATGGCCCCTCTACGTTGGAAGGCACTCAAAATACACAATGTCTGCAATGTGCTGGAATGGACTCCAGCATAACAGTGATTGTGAACATGGTACAGGACTGGGCAATTTTTCCTTCTCTTGTACATGGGGTTGCCGTGGTCGAAGTCAGCTCGATGTCGACTAAACACAATAACAACAAATATATATGTGCATATCTTTGTGGCTTTTTTAAAAATAAATATTAAAAAAGTAATAATTTTAAAGAATTTGTTAAGAATTTAGCCTACCCAGCAATTTAGTCTAGTATATTCCTACTAAGTTGCCATTCATTCAAAGATAAACAGAGAATATCAGGGTGTACCTACAGGTTTCTTATGGAGAAGATTAATAATGTTTGTCATGACTGACCTTCCTCAGATTTCTTTTCTATCTGGAAATTGAAGTCCACTGGGCCTTTCCCAATGTTACTCCAAGCACCCACATGTCACAGTAGAAATGGAAGTGCCATGGCAGAGTAGGAGAAGCCCAAGGCAAGAATCAGCAGATGGGGTTCTAGTGTCAGCAACGCTGCCTATTACCTTTTCAACTTGGGCGATTCACCGAAGCACAGTTTCATCATCTAAAGACTGGGAATCACAGAGTTCTTATGAGGATCAAATGTGACTATTGGATTGGAATTGAAAAACAACAACCACATATTCTAATATGTGTGAGATTGAGTCTATTTCTGTCTCCTGGCCTCAGGTTTTCTTTTATGAAAACTTAAGGTATAGTCCAGATGCCTATATGTTGTGAATACAATTTACCTGGTTTAAATCGAAAAGAATGGAAAATGAGGGTCATATTTCTGAAAAATATTTGGATGGATCCACTAATTAAAATGAAGATGTCTAACATGGCAAAACAAGCTCAATATTTAACAGGATTTTAATTAATTATCACAGCTAGCATTTATTGAGTGTTTACATGGCAGGCACTGTGGTAACTGCTAGCAGACATTCATCCATTTAACCTTCATCATACCCCGCTGAGGTATACAGTATCGTTATACATTAACTCATTTAATGTTCCTGTTAACTCCCTGAAGTCAATATTTTTGTCCAAATTTTGTAATCATGAGACCGGGGTTTAGATTACATGACTTTCCTAAAGTTACGAGGCAAATGTGGAATTTGAACGTGAGCGTCTGTGATTCAAACCCTCAATTACCTCTAGAGCTAAAACCCATGAGTGCTTACCATAAAAATAGATAGCTGGATTTAAGTTAAGATGAAGCTGGGACAGAGCCTAACCAGGCTTCAGAAACTTCACCTTATTACTTCCTGTGACCTCCAAGTGCTTTGTGTCAGTTGACATTTACCACCTAAGAGGGCTTTTTCTTTTTTTTTTTTGAAGGAGGTGGAGGATAAAGAAATACTTATCTTAACTTTTTTAGTGTCCAAGCCCTCAAAAGTAGTAAAGAGACATAGAAGTGACATGTCTTGTTTTTAGGCAAGATAAAAACAAGCCTTTAAAAAGGTCTTAGTTACAACAACCACATGGCATGTATGACACGAGAAAGAAAATCTAAAATTTAGTTGGTCAATTCTTTTTCTCAAGATACTTTCAGACTGATTAAATTTTATTACGTTCAATTTCTCAACAATGTTTCTATCCACCGAATAAAAGCCTTCAAATAATATGAAAGTGGAATTGCAACATCTCTACTACATCTCAAATAAGATTCTCATTCTCTACATTTTATCCAATTTTGAACCTCCTGGGGCTCTATTCTGGACGGACATGTAAAATAAGACAGGTTTTGCTGCCAAGGCTTTTCCATGTAACCAGAAGTTTCCAGTTTCTCCTGGGAGGGTATATCCATTTAATCCACCCTCTCTTCCTTACTCTTATGGTTTATGCCTAAGAATCTATGAAATTCTAAAAACCGGTCTGGAAATTCTACGCTGTGATAAAATTAGGTGGAAGTAGAAGAATCTGGCCTAGGCAGAAATACCTAGGCCAACTCTGAAATTCCGGGAATGATGGGGATTTGCTGAGTACAAGCTCAGTCTTACTTGATCTGCACCACTCAAGTTTTTATACCTACCTTATCAACGGAAATCAGGTCCCTGAATGGTACAAATGATTTGCTCTCAGCAACCAACCTAAAGGCTGGTGGTTCAGACTCACCCTGTGGAAACGTGGGAGAAAGGGCTGGGGAGCTGCTTCCTTTAAGATTACAGCCAAGGACACCCTACAGGGCAGTTTTACTCTGTAACAGAAAGGACATCAAACATTGGAACCCAGTCAACAGCAATGGGTTTAGGTCTTTTGTTGTTGTTGTTGTTTATTTATCAATGGAAATATGGCCTCTGGAGGTAGTTCCCTGGTGCAATGGTTATATTCAACAATTAATTCAAGGAAAGAGAAGAATCCAGAAGAGAAATGTGTGGAAGACAGTATTCCACTGAAACCTCTTTAACCTCATCTTCAACTCTCCCTCTAGCTGCTTCTGCTTCAGCCATGCTAGCCTCCTTTCTGCCCCAGGAACACACCAGGCCCCCTCCTCCTTAAGTCCTCTGCTTGCTTTTTTTCTAAGATACACTTATCCTAGGAATACACATGGCTCACTATCATACTCATTTTAGATGTTCTTTAACCAACACCTTGACCATTTTACTTCAAACACATCCCACATTATTTCTGTGCTTCCTGTTCTTTCTTTCTTCCTTAATTTTTCCAGATACCACGGTGTTATATGCTATAACTTATACAAAAGTTTATTATTATTATTATTAAAAACATTATTATTACTATTATTATTATCTGACTTCCTCCAGTAGAATGCAAGCTCCACTAGTGCAGGGATTTTTGTCCTTTTTATTTTCCCCCTGTTGTGTCTTCTCCATCAAGAAAGGTACCTGGGACTTCTGAAGCTTTTGTAATTATTTATTAAATGAGTGAATGAATGATGTTACCTTTCTGAACCAAGAGAATTTTAATGAATCATTTTTTTTTCTGAAAATTTGGTACTATTTTTAATGAACTGGCCGTGTTTGCTACATATAGAAGTAAAGCATGAACTCTTTCTTCCTTCTTGGCCTCTTGCTTCTCAACTATAGATCCAAAAAAAAAAAAAAAAGAGAGAGAGAGAGAGAAAGAAAATTGAAAATACAATTAAAATCCTGGAAATGTTTATAATAATTATCAAACCATCCAACATTTAAAAATGACTTTCCAATTTCCCTCTGTTATCTACAGTGTGTAAAAGTTATGTAAAAGTTATATACTGTTTTTTCAAGTGGGCGAATATTCCCAATATGAACACTGGATTTGGAATCAGCACATTTGTTTTTATGTTATGACTTTGCATCAAATTAACTATACTCAAACTCTCTGAATTTCGGTTGACTCATGTAGAAAATATAAAGGAAGCAAAGGATCGATATCCAATAGCTTACAGTCTAAGATGCTTTGAGTCTATACTAATGATTTGTCAATAACTGTAACCTTAAATACCTTATTTTTTGAGCAAGAAATAAAATAAAATTTAAAGTATCATAGTTTAGTATACTTTTCGTTATTAGTATATACTAACATGTAAAACAAAGTCTCTGTGCTGTTTCTGCTGTTTGCTTTTGTTTGGTTTACATTCACCACTGTGGATAGAAACTTTAAATACTTCATTGATTATATTTCGCTAGGACTTTTCAGTGTAGAAATTATCTATTGCAACGATCATCGTGAAGTAGGAATTTGTAACAGAATATTGAGCGTTGGTTTCAATAGGACATTTGTGCTTTCAATTTGATCTTAGTGTATTTACCTTTCTAAACAAGGCTCATAAGAGAATGATGAGGACGAGAAGTTACAACATACTCTGGAGTAAAGGAAACCAAACAAAGGCAGCAACTGCAGCCCAGAAATACCACTAACTAGATACGGAAAAATAAAATCATTGCTGGTGGCTTATGTTATGGCTGACTCACTGCTCCAGATGTCAAAGGAATGTGTGAGTCAATAAGACAAGCTGTGTTTTCTTCCACTTTCTGGGTCCCAAATTGCCATTTCTGATTCTTTGTCTGAACATTGTTGCTAATTAATAGCTCTAAAACTGTTTTATAACGAATTTCTTCATTCATCCGCACAGATAAGTCGATAAATAACTCAGTTAATGTGACAGGTTCAGACTCTTTATCAGCTGGTGAACTCAGCCTGAAGTTTTATAAAGAATTCTAATGGCAGAGAGCAAATAAATTAACTCAAACTTCAAATTTAAAATATGTAAAGAAGACTGACTGAGCCCACAGAAAACATTCCAATTAGCACCAGCAGAAGCATTCTGCTCTGTGCCTTAGAGCAGAATGCAAAACAAGTTAGTATCCTATCAATAAAGTGCAGCAGTTTTATAGCTGTGGCTCATTAATACGTCACAACACTAACCCACTACCTACAGAGACATCGAGGCTCTGGACGATGGTTCTATAACCTTAGTGGGCATCAGAGGCACCTTGAGGGCTTATTGAAACACAGGTCTCGAACATCCCCCAGAGTTTCTGGTTCAGTTATTTAGGGATAGAGCCCAAGTATTTACCTTTCTAGCAAGTTCCTAGGTGATGCCTATGCTGCTAGTCGAGGGACCACACATTGAGAACCACTGCTATGGACAGTTTGAGTTGTACAACCATGGCTTTGAAAAGACCTTAAAAGTATTGATTCAATTTCTCTAATTTAAATTTTAATCATCCCTGATGGCTGAATTCATCAGTAAGTGTAACTACCATGCGTCAGAGATTGGCTTAGATGTTGGTGATACACTGGTTAGATTGTGACATGCCCCCCCACACTGCTCCTCACCCGCCACAAGCGTGAAAGATATAAGACAATTATTATGCAGTGTTCCCAAAAGGGAAAGCACAGTGGCTTCAGACTCTGAAGATCTAATAAAAGCTTAAACAGCAGAACAACATGGCTAGGTTCAATTTTTTTAATTTATCACACTGGCCTGGCGGTAAGCAGAGAAATGCATTTGGTAGTGATTGCAATAATCCATGTCAGAGGCAGCTATGGTGCTTAAAACCCTTCAATTTTTCTGTAAGAGTTTTAGCAAAAAAAAACATTTATGTGGTGAAAAATAATTCTGCATGACTGAACATCTTCTTACTTGTACAACCTGTCTCCTTGTCTTTTGTCACCCCATCCAAACTTACCACCAACATAATATTAAAAAATTTAGTTCTGCAGAATCTCTTTGTCTCTCAAACTCACCATAGTTTCTCTCATGTTATTCTTTGCCTCTGTACAACTCTTCATCAACCTGAACTGCCGACCTTTTGGTTACCAGGCATAGCTCTTAACCACTATCCCTCCAGGGTTTCCTCACCTTAGCTAAGGGCTAATATTTTTTATGTCAGTTTATGTGTCTCTTTTCTCTTCTCTATCCTCTGTACCTCCCCACCCTCTCCCATAGTTTGTCCTTTTCTCAACTTTGTACATTTTTCCATACATATCATTAGGTAAGCAGCCTCTTAAAGGCAGACTCTGGGATCTTTTCTAGTGTATTCCCCAGAAAGTTCTGCTCATCGTAAACAAGCAATAAATATTTATCTATATGCAGTTTTACCAAAGGAATCAGAGACTACAGAGGAGACAAAAAAGGAATAGAGACAGATGTAAGAAAAACTAGTAAATTGCAATGTCAGAGTAGCTAAGGTCAGTAAGTCCAGAAAAATAGGGGCTGGAAAGCATTCAGTGGGTTTAGTAAGGAATGTTATTGGTGACCTTACAGACAATGATTGCAGTAAGGTATTAAAGACAAAGCCAAGTGCTAGGAACTGGAGATTCCTACGTATTTGTATGCACTTTTTAACTTAATCTTTACAATACCTGCATGAGATAGAAGCCATTGCTACCAATTTACAGTGGAGGCAACTGAAGAAGAGAAAAAATATAAGTAAAAAAAAAATTACAAGGGCTAGAAAATGGCCGCGTTGAGCCTGGAATGTCTGAAAGCCCATGCTCCAATCAACTTTGTGCCATCTGCTTTCCCAGTATGTATAGTTAAGTAAATAAATCAATGAAAGAATTAAAATGCACATTTATTTAAGTAAATGAAATAATGAAAAAAAGGAAAAGTAGATACTCATACAGAGCCCGTTATGCAGTAAGCCTTGTGGTCTCTCTGCCACGTAGTCTACTGACTCCCATCATCAGTTTTCCTTTTTTTTTTTTTTAAGTGCATTTGTTTGAACTTATCCTATTAAATATCATTAATATTTTTGAAACATCTCTAAAATTTATCAGATTTAATTTTAACACTTTTGTTTTTGTTGCTGTATCTACTGTGTTGTATCTATTCACAACATGGTATCATCCACAAATAAATCTGTTTTTCTTTATCGGAACTATCTTTGGTTGTGTTAAACAATAAGGATGTGCTCAGAGATGAACACTGATTCACGTCTAATGCCTTCATTCATGCGTTTTGTGTTTGTAGACAAAGGAGGCCATTTTCAGTTTGAATCAGTCGGACACGTATGTATTTTAAAAGGGTCCCAGTTTAAGTGAATAAGTCATTTGATCTCAGATTTGTAATTGAGTGAAGCGTGGTCTACTTCACACGACATGTACAATGTTAGCGAGTTTCTACAGTCACTCCTTAATAGGTGTTATTAAACAGACTACCACTTTTTAGAAATAAATGGCTATTGTGGCTGTTACCATCAGGAAGATACTCTTTCCTCTTCTTTTACATGGAAAATAAAATAAACAAAATCTAAAATTAGAAAGCTTTTCAGAATCTATCTGTTGCAGAGATTTTAAACAAATATCAATCTCTTTCACACAAAGGGGATGGATATTCAGGAATTCAGGAAGAAGAAGTTGGGGGAAATGTGAAGACCAGCATGAAAGTCTTTGTGTACTGTGATCTTTCAGCTAGAGTTCTGGGGATAATAGAAAAGGCAGACAGAGTTTTAAAATAATCTTGATAAGTGATTTTTTTTATTATTATTGGTAGGTGGGGATGGTAGAAAATAAAATGAAAGATTACTTGGAAAACTATTGCCTCTTGGTTGAGATTTGGACCAATATAACCACTGACCAGAACACAACAAATGGAGGTAATATTAACAACCTGAAAGCAGAGGATGGAGCCCGTAGAGCTTTGGAAGATGAAAGGTTCTCTCTAATCTCCTTTCATGAAAGTGAACTTTCTACAGAGAAGAGATTTTAGTCCTGGGAGGATGAAACTTTTACAGAAAGGGTATTATTTTCCCTCATTTTCTTCCACAACATATTCCCCACTATACCTTGAAGATAGATGAAATCTCTGAAAGTCTAGTGAGAAGATGGATAACATCTGGCATGATATAGGGGAGGAAAGTGCTAAAAATATTAAAAATAATAAAACCTTTTTGAAAAGATGGGTTACATCATGCCTACCGCTTAATAAATGGTTGATATTTTGCCTAAAATAATAAATAAGTCTGGTAAGATGGTAAGACAGAGAATTGCTTTAAAAAAGTACACTTCGGCATTTGCTTTTCACAGCCTTTTGCCCAGGATGGCACAAATGGCTAAGCACTGGATATTAGACTACTATCTGAATGGTTAGCAGTTCAAAGCCACCCAGAAGTGCATTGGAACAAAGGCCTGGCAATCTGCTTCTGAAAGGTCACAGCTTTGAAAACCCTATGTAAAACAGTTCTACTCTATAACACAGGGGGTCATTACGAGTCAGAATCAAATGATGGCAACTGGTTTGGTTTTGTTGGTTTTTTGCACATTTAATTTCCCCTACTCCCAATATAAGCTAAGTTCACTTGAAAGACTGTAACCACTCACCACACCATACCCACTGCCACTGAGTCGATTCTGACTCATAGCGACCCTATAGGACGAGGTAGAACTCTCACATAGAGTTTCCAAGGAGCTGCTAGTAGCTTGAACTGCCGACCTTTTGGTTAGCAGCTGAACACTTAACCACTGAGCCATCAGGGGTCCAGATAAGTACCACTTTCTGCCCATCAAATAAAATTTAGCACAACTTCGCCTTCATAACCTTCTACTTCTTCTTATATATTTAATAATACCCATTTTAAATCAGCCCCTGGCTTCCAAGAAGTCTTTGGTATAACAAAGATTATTTTCTCTCTCTAAACCCATGACATTGCCAGCACCACTGACTGGGTATGTAAAGCATTGGCCTGGTATCATTAGATACATTTCAATGTACACAGCCCACATTGCTGTCAGAAATCCTTGTAATATAAAGAAGTTATTATTTGGCTAGGAATACAAAGAAATAATAAATTATGGTTGCTTTACT
This sequence comes from Elephas maximus indicus, assembly GCF_024166365.1. NCBI lineage: Eukaryota > Metazoa > Chordata > Mammalia > Proboscidea > Elephantidae > Elephas > Elephas maximus. The sequence goes on from NC_064836.1 coordinate 59,332,074, forward strand.
TTTGATTTTAAAAACAGCTTCTTTTGCTGGCTTTCTTTTTCTTCCTACACTGAGCTGAGGTTTCTAAGAAATGTGTTCTTAACTCACTCTCTTCTTTTTTTTACATCGTCTCATGTAGAAAGCAGGCTTTCGTTCTTCTTTTAGCGTTAAAATTCAATAGCCTAAAGAACACATCTTTTTGGATATTAGAATATCAGCCTAAACTGAACTTGTTTAAAACCAGCTTTCATTCTATTTCCAAACTGACTTTGTTCTGAAAAATCTTTTGTCTCAGTGACACTATCTCCATAGCATTGTTAGATAATCTTTGACTCTTTGTTTCTCCATTGTAAGGGAATACTTGCAACGTTTTCTGGATGCCCAATACTTTTGTTTCTTACGTATTTTAGCTTATTAGTTATTTTATTTATTTTAAAAATATTTAAATTGTAGTACACTTTAGCCTAGCATTGTTCATATATGTGCAACCATTACCCAGATCAAGAAGAGATTTGCCACATTTCCATGCTCCCTTTGTGACTCCTCCCAATCCTTTTCTCTACCTCTTCACAGAAGTGACCACTACTTGGACATTAAATACCACAGATGAGTTTTCCTTGAAGAATGACAAATGCCGGTAGGAAATAAGGAAAAAAGGTAAATTTTTCAACTTGTTTTATGAGGCAAACATAACTATATTACTAAAACCTTACAAGAAAAAAAAAATATATATATATGGTAACCTCTGTCATGAACATGAGATAAGATGCTATGAAATGGCATCTAGAAATATATAAAAAAGGAAATAACACACTGCCATTATAGTGACCCTATAGGATAGAGTAGAACTGTCCCATACAGACATGACTGGAATCATACATTATGTAGTATTTTATTTTTCTGAACTTTTATTCAATCTTCTATCTGTGAGATTAATCTGTATTATTATAGATAGCAATATAAACTCAAATTTTATTTTTATCATGTATTTCCTTTTATAAGGAGCCCTGGTGGCACAGTGGTTAAAGTGCTCATTCAGCTGCTAACCAAAAGGTCAGTGGTTCAAATTCACCAGCTGTTCCATAGGAGAAAGCCTGCTTCCGTAAAGATTACAGTCTTGGAAACCCATTGTGGCATAGCTTGTATGAATCCAGCTTGGTGGTGGTGTGATATTTTTTTATGAAGCTGAATTCTATTGGTTAGAATTTTGTTAAAAATTTTTGCATCTGTATTCATGAGAGGCATTCATCTGTAATTTTCTTTTTTTTTTTTTTTGGTGTCTTTGACTGGCTTTGGTATCAGGATTATGCTGGGTGTATTCATTCTTTTTGTATGTTCTGAAATAGTTTGAGTAATACTGGTGTGAGCTCTTCTCTGAATATTTTGTAGAATTTTCCACCGCAACCTTCTGGACCAGCACTATTTTTATGTTGGGAGGTTTTGTTTTTTTGTTGTTTTTTTTAAATCTCTTCAATCTCTTCTCTTGTTATGGGTCTTGTTCAGATTTTCCACCTCAGTTTGTGATAGTTTAGGCAGATAATGTGTTTGTAGGAATTTGTTCATTTCCTCTAGGTTCTCAAATTTGATGGAGTACAGTTTTTCATAGTATTGTTATGATCTTTTTTATTTCAGTTGAATCTGTTGTAATGTCCCGTATGCAGTGTTTCATTTCTTATTGGGGTATTTGCTTCCTCTATTTTTTTTTTTGTCAATTTGGCCAGCATTTGTCAATTTTTTTGATTTTTTCAGAGGCAACTTTTGATCTAGTTGGTTCTGTTGTTTTTCTGCCCTCTATTTCATTTATTTCTGCTTTAGTTTTTATTGTTTCCTTTCTTCTGGTGCCTATGAGCTTCTTTTGTTATTCTTTTTCTATTTGTTCTAGTTGTGGGGCTAACGTTTTGATTTTGACCTTGTCTTCTTTTTTTATGTGTGCATTTATTGCTATAAATTGATCTCTGAGCACTGCGTGTGCTGTGTTCCAAAGGTTTTAGTATGGTGTGTTTTCATTCTTGTTTGATTCTAAGAATTTTTTTTAATTCCCTCTTTGATTACTTCTATTACCCAGTTGTTTTTAAGCCAGGTGTTATTCAGTTTCTATGTATTTGATTTTTATCTTTCCTCCTTCTGTTCTTGATTTCTACTTTTATGGCATTGTGATCATAAAGAATGCTTTGAATTATTTTGATGATGTGGATTTTACTGAGGGTTGCTTTTTGGCCTAAAATGTGGTTTATTCTGAAGAATGTTCTATGTGCATTGGAAAAGAATGTTATACTTTGCTGCTGTTGGGGGGAGTGTTCCATACATGTCTGTGAGGTAGAATTGTTTGTTTGGCCTTTAGATCTTCTGTATCTTTGTTGAATTTCTTTCTAGATGTTCTGTCCTTTACTGAGAGTACTGTGTCGAAGTCTCCAACTATTACTGCAGAACTATCTATTTCTTTTTAGAATCTAACTCAGAGTTTGTTTTACACATTTTGGAGCCCTGTCATCGGGCATGTAGGGTCGCTATGAGTTGGAATTGACTATACGGCAGTGGGTTTGATTTGGTTTGGTTTTATGTCTTCTTGGTGGATTTTTCCCTTTAATCATTATATAATGTCCTTCTTTGTCTTGTATTGTTGATTTTTCCTTAAGTCTATTTTACCTGAGATTAGTATTTTCACTCCTGCCCTTTTTGGTTACTCTTTGCTTGGCACAATTTTTTCCATTCTTTGATTTTTAATAAATTTGTGTCTGTGTCTCAGATGTGTTTCTTGTATACAGCACAGAGATGGGTTGTGGTTTTTTTTTTTTTCTGCCACTTTCTCTTTAGGGGTGCATATAAACCATGTTCTTCCAAAGCGATTATAGATGAAAAGCCAAAAACCAACTTATTGCTGTCGAGTCGGTTCTGACTCAGACTGACCCTATAGGACAGAGTAGAACTGTATCATATTGCTTCCAAGGATTGGTTGGCGGATTTGGACTGCTGACCTTTTGTTTTCCAGGCAAGCTTTTAAGCCACTGCTCCACCAGGGCTCCTGGGTATTAGTAAGCGTGAGTTTATTGCTGTTATATTGTTGTGCCGACATTTTCTTTGGTCCTCTTACTCTCCTTTGCTGAGTTTGCTTGTGGATTTTCTTTTCTTTTGTTATTGTAGGTTTTGTGTTTATTGAATCTTTATGATTTTCTTCTTTTTTATTCTTATAACTAGCTTTGTTAATTTTCTTTGTGGTTACCTTGAAATTTACCCCTATCTTCCTAAGTTTGAACAACTCTTTTATTACTTGATATCGCCTTGACTTCCTCTCCATTTGAAAGTTCTATACCTACACGGATTATTCCTCCTTTTATTGTTTTGACGTTGTCATCATTTACAGATTGATGTCTCTGTTTCCTTGTTTTTAGTCTTTTAGGTTTGTTTTATTACTGAGAGTTCTTTACCTAGGTTGATATCTGGCTGATGCTGTCCTGTGTCCTAGACTATAGTTGTTGTCTGATATTGTTGGGTCTCTAACCGAAGGACTCCATTTAATATTTTTTTGTAAATTTGGTTTGGTGTTTGCAACTTCCTTTAATTTCTGTTTATCTAGAAATGTCCTAATTCCAATATCAAATTTTAGAGAGATTTTTTTCAGACTATATTATTCTTGATGGGTAGTTTTTTTTTTTTTCCTTTAAATATTATATATATGTCATCCCATTGCCTCTTGCCTGCTTAGTATCTACTGAGTAATCAGAGTTTAGTCTTGTTTCCCTTTTTTAAGTGACTTCTTCTAGAGCTGCTCTCAGGATTATTTTTTGTCTTTGGTTTTGGCAAGTGTGATTATGATATGTCTTGGTGACTTTTTTTGAGTTCTGTCATATATGGGGTTCAGTGAGCTTCCTGGATGGTCAGCTTTCTGTCTTTCATATATTTGGGAAGTTTTCTGCCAACAAATCTTCAACAATCTTCTCTGCGTTTTCCATTTTCTCCCCTTGTCCTTGAACCCCAATCACACACAAATTTTTGCTCATGATTGTGTCCCACATAATTCTTAGGTTTTCTTCATTCTTTTCTCTCATTTTTCCTCAAAGTGTATTTGTCTTCAGTCTCACTGATTCTGTCTTCTTCTTTTTTTTTTTTTTAACTTGCTCCTAAAACTTTGTATTAATCTGTCCATTTTGGACTTTTTTGTTTGTTTATATTTTGGATTACTTTTTGCTGTTTTTGTATAATTTCAAATCATTTATTCATTTTGATGTTTTACTCTTGTATTAATTTCCTTAATTATTTTATTGCTTTGTTTTCTTTGATTTTGGCTATGTTTTTTTTTTGTTGGTTTTGTCTGTGTGTTCCATGATTTTGTCTATTTTTTTCTTTGGTTTTGTCTATGTTTCTTTAATTTCTTTCCTAATCTCTTGGATATCCCTAAATATTAGTCTTTTAAATTCCATATCAGATAGTTCCATTGCCTTTTCTTATACTGGAAGGTCATCTTTTGGTCACTTGCTGGTGCCATCCTGTCCTGGTTTTTTATGTTTTGCTACTGTCTGCTATCTCTGAGACATTAAGGTATTATATTTGTTTGTTTCATCCTGCTTTTTTTGTTTAGTTTGATATTCCAAACATGTTTTACTGCTTGCTTCTCTTTGGGCATGACAGTTCTTACCACTTTGTTTGAGTTGGCAGGGCAGCAGCAGGCAGGGTGAGCCCACTTCACTGGTTTTGTGATGTAGCGGAGAGTGGACTGGGTGGAGGCCATCTGCCTCCTGATGTTGGTCCAGGTATGTGGGAGCATTCACAGCCCCTTACTAGATAGGGGCAGGGTTTAGATGGGATGTGGTATGGGCTCGCTTCCCACTGTTCAGCACCTGGTCAAGTGTCAGAAGAGTCGTAAGTGCAGATTCAGTGAAGCAGCAGACCTAAGCACCAGGGTTGCTCTAGCCATGGTGACATGTCAGGAGTTGGTGGGAAGGGGGTGGCATATGGGCCTAGGTGGGAGAGAGAAAGAAAAGAGAGACTTTTTTTTTTAATGAAGCCACTGGGTGGGGGCAGGGTGGAACTGGGGGCTGACAGGAAACGGGGGGTGACATATGAGGATAGGTGGGGAGTAGGAAGAAATGAAAGAAAAAAAAATGGTGGCATGATTGGGATGGTGCTGACCAGGGGTAGTGGTGGCCTGTGGCTTTCCAGCTGTGGTGGCATGGTGGACTCTGGCAGCAATGTGTTTGGGACTAGGCTGGAGGGAGAAGGAAAAGGTGGAAATAGAAGATAAATAAGAATAAAATTTTTAAAAAACCGGCAGCGCAGTGGGGACAGGCAAGTGGGAGTGGGGCAGACCTAAGGGCGGGTTGGAGCGGGGGATGTGATGTAGAGAATTAGGTAAAGAGAGAAAGAAAAGAAAAAAAAAGGAAAGATATAAAAGCAAAAAAAAAAAATGGTGGCTAGCCAGGAGCCAGCCAGTTGGGGAGGGGAGGACCTGAGGTCGCCATGAGCTGGTGGTCTTCTAGCCATGGTATCATGGGGGTAGCATTTGGGGCTAGGTGGGAGGAAAAAAGTGAAAAAGAGAGAAAAAAAAAATGGCACAGTAGGAACTGGCAAGTGGAGCTGGGGCCAAAACAGAGCAGCCATAGCTAGTGGCTTTCTAGCCAAGTGATATGGGGTGACCCATGGACATGGGGTAGAGGTGGCATAGGAGGCTAGGTGGGAGGGGAAAAGAAAAGGAGGGAAAAGACAAAAGGAAAAAAAATGGTGTGGCAGGAGCCTGTGGATCATGGCAGGGTGGACCCAGGGCAGCCATGTGCCAGATGCTCTCTAGCCAAGTGGCACAGCTTCTTTCATCAAAAAGGGCCAGATGTAACACATGTGGCTAGGTGGAAGGGAGAAATAAAATAAAGGGAAAGAGAAAAGAAAAAAATAGTGAGGTGAGAGCCAGCCCATTGTGGTAGGGTGGACCGGAGGCAGCCATGGGCCAGGAGCTCTCAAGCTCGGCTGCATGACATGGCCCATCAGTAAAGGGTGGAGGTGGCATATGAGGCTAGGTGCGGGGGGGGGGGTAGAGAAAAAGTGAGAAAGGGAAAGAGAAAAAAAAAAATGGCACAGTGAGAGTGGGCCAGTGGGGACAGGGAGGACCAGAGTGCTGGTGAGCTGGTATCTCTCTAGCCAAGTGGCATGGCGTGGCCCATTGTGGTATGGCAACGGTGGCATACAGGATCCAATCTCTCCATTTTCCTTTCTCCAATGCATGCTAAGATCACACTTATGACATTTTAATGGAGTTTGATTAATTTTTCAATCTCTCAAAGGCTACCGATACCTCCTTGTTGAAAATAACTATCACACTTATTATCTATTACCTGCTTTTTCTCTTGACAACAAAATTTTCATAATTTTAAGTAAGTCTATGATATTTTGTTTTTACTCCCCAGTATATATATCTAGATTTCATTGTTTGTCAAACTTTTCTTCAGGCATGCCTTACTTTTTCCTGCCTTAGTGTGACCTCGTATGTTATGTGACATGGATTCTATGAACGCACTTATTTCCTTCCTTCTCTTTGCTCTCTATACAAATGTATTCAGCCTTCTTAAAGTGGGAGCTTTTAAATTTGTATTCAACAAGTTTAAAATTTGTATATTTTTTAATAGAATCTAGAACAGAGAATCTTAACAATACTATTCTGAAAGGTAAATGATGTTAGAAAATGACCATGGATTTCCTGAAACATTTCTCAATTAATTTTACTTAAAATAATCCTAAGTACTAGTTTAATATTTATTTACCTAATAAAACAACATAAAAGTAATACCACTACCAAAAAAAAAAAAAAAAACCATTGCGACTGAGTCAATTTCAACCTTATATCATACAAAAAAAAAGTAATTATGGAAAATTAATAAATTATACAACACTTTTATTTGAATTTATTTTCAAATCATTTAAAATAAGTTCTGTTTTCAATGATTCTTTAATTCCTTTTTCAATATCGCTCTTCACCTTCTCTGAATTTCTCACACTTGTGACAATACCACAAACTTTAGTGCTTGAATATTTATTGTTGTTTCACATTTGTTAATGTTATTAACTAATGATATTTGAAGACAAAAAGAACAATATATTTTCTTCAGAAACCTTAAAACATCTTGAGTTTAAACCAGAAGTATAGCAGGAGCTAAGTAATTGCTTGCTGATTTCAAAAAATTGTGGACAAACTAGCTAAGAAAATTGCCTTAGTCACTATCAATATTCCAGAAGATAAGGTATTAAAATTACATTTTGGATTACTCAATTATAACCTTAGGAACAACAGGAAAGTGGATGTGGAAAATGAGTAAACAGCGTTTGAATAGAAAGACAAAGGATTTATTTTTTAAAAAATAATTAGAGATCATGAAATTGTTTTCTCTTGTCAGAATGCTTGAGACTAGTGGCAAACATTAAAAAAGACAAAGAGAGCATTAACATGGTAAGAACAATGCAAGGTAATTTAGAATACAGAAAAGGAACATGAAACAGGTGACATAAAAAAGGAAAATTCTGATGAGATGGACAAAGAGCTGAACTGAGAGAAGCTTCTATAAGGGGATAACAGGACAAATTGAAGGTCATGCATCAAATAATGTTTTACCAAGAGATATACTATGATTTGGAAGGAGACGGAAAGACAATAACAACAACACAAGAACATTGTACCCTCGAAGGCAAAAGAGCTAATTAGAAATAAAGCAAAGGAAAAGTCATAAATAATAGACATTTTTACATATTATTAAATGCTAGTTGAGGAAAAAAAGAGCAGTGAGAAAATATTTCAAAGTACCCTTAAGGTAGTATTAACGAAGGAAACCCAGTCTTTGTTCCTGAGATAATCACAAAGAAATAGAAAATGTACAGTGAAGATAAATGTTTCTGACATAAACGATTTAATTTCTTAATTTAGCAAAGATACAAACAAAATTTTAAATGATCCCAAGATTGAGATTTTAAAGTAAAAATTAATAGATTGTATTTCTTTATTTACATAAAGTAAAAACAACTCAAACATTAGTGGTTTTTAAAAGTATTGAAAATATTTTTTCAGTAATAATGTTATTGCACCAACCTTATATTTATGGTTATTTTTTAACTAAATGTTTCCATTTACAAAGTCGTCTACACCCTCTGTAATTTCCATGGTTATTTAAAACAAATAATCTTCCTGTTTACTTCAAGATGTATTTTTCAGTAGAGGACTATAATTTTGCTCAAATATAACATATAATGATGTACAAGTGTGCCAAATAGCATGAAAAAGAGCAAAGATTGTAATAGCTATCTTATCTACAATAGCTTTGACTTTTAAAAACAGCATACTGTAATAGTCCACTAGATGTCACCCAAGTTAAGGTTTCCCCCTCTAACAGCACTAACTCCTCTTCATCTTTTTGTTTTTTTGTTTGTTTTATTGTTATTATGATTTTTTATTTTTTTGGTGAAAATATATGCAGAAAAGCATACACCATTTCAGCAAATTCTATGTGTACAATTCACTGGCATTGTCTACATCTTCAATTTGTGTAACCATTTTCACTATCTTTTTCCAAATCGGTCCACCATCATTAACATAAACTCAGTGCCCCTTAAATGTCACTTCTAACCTTTCAAGATGCTGTTGTCAATTTTATTCCATATAGACAGTTATTTTAAAGCACCCAGCACTCAAGGCAGACATACTTCATTAACTAAGCTATTCTTTGGCTCAAAAACAGACTTCAGGGGATAATTTTGGTTTGAGGTTTAAGGTTTAAAACTATCTCAGGGCAATAGTTTTGGGTGTTCATCCAGCCTTGATGCTCCAGAGGATGCGGATTCCATTGAGAATTTGAAATTCTGTTCCATTTTGTCCCTCCTTTTGTTCAGGATTGTTTTATAGAATCTTAGATCAAAACATTCAGTAGGCATAGCTGGGCACCATCTGGTTCTGGGCTCATGGCATAAAAAAAAAAAAAAATGGCATAGGAGGCAGATATTCATAGAGGCAATATGTCTCCTCTGACTCCAGGCTCTCCTTCCAGTGCTACTCCGGTTGAATGGAGACCTATTATTTTAACTTGAATAGCTGCTTGCAAGGTTTTAAGACATCTTTTAAAGAGATACAATGAAGCAACAAGTTATACTGTTAATTAACTCATGGTTCAGTATTTTTTAAGAATTATTTAACAAATAGTATTTATGGCTTAGAAACCCTGGTGGTGCAGTGGCTAAACACTCAGCTGCTAGCCAGAAGGTCAGCAATTTGAACCTATAAGCTTCTCTGCAGGAGAAAGATGTGGCGGTCTGCTTCCCTAAAGATTTACTCCCTTGGAAAGCCTGTAGGGCAGTTCTACTCTGTCCTATAGGGTAGATATGAGTTGGGATTGACTCGAAGGCAATGGGTTTTGTTTATTTACGGCTTTATCAATTTAAATTTTATTATTTCCCTCTGTGAAACTTCAGATGGATGCTTCTTATGCATAAAACCAAAAAACCCAAACCCAGTACTGTCGAGTAGATTCTGACTCATAGTGACCCTATAGGGCAGAGTAGAACTGCTCCACAGAGTTTTCAAGGAGCGCCTGGTGGATTTGAAATGCCGACTCTTTGGTTAGCAGCTGTAGTGCTTAACCAATATGCCGCCAGGGTTTCCTTCTTATGTACAGAGAAGAAAAAAAGTAAGTTTAATAAAAGTTTTGGGGGTATGTGAGGCATGTGAAGTACTCTAAAAAAAAAAAAAAAAAAACAGTGACAGTCTCTATTAGGTCTTTGTTAGGGTGAAGAGTCTATGGACTTTTCTGGAGTATGGTTTTTAAATTCCATTGTTTTATATTAATAAAGTATATTGTTATGTGACTCAGTATTTCATTTTTTAGCTTAATTGTGTTTTTAAGTAGAGATAACACTAAAAGAGATATTTTATATTATGAAGAGATTAGAGTATTGGTGTAAATTTATATTCTCTTCATATAAAATTTACATATAAGATTTTCCCCTTCACATTTTACAAGATCTGTTTTGATTTCACAGTAAAGCACTGTATTTATGCCTCAAGAAGTGGGAGTCGTGCTTATGATCTGGCATATTGGTGTGTACCACGGAGAGCATGAGTAATAGAAATGCTCATTTTAAATGCCCACTTTAAAGTAAAATTGCATATTATTTTTTTCTCTTTTGTAGCTTACAAAAGTATTCCTAACAGTAAGTGTAGAACTAGCCCTCAAAAACATTTTACTTTTTTTTTTTTCAAAGGGCGAGCACAATGTTTAACAAATTTGTCACTATTATTCAACAAATATCCCTTGGAAAAAAGAAATACTTAGCACTGAAGGAACATTTTAGCTTCGTACCTCATAAACTATTTTCCTGTTATGTACCAATACCAAGATATTTTTTATTACGGTACACTATCCCAAATCATGGAAACCCTGGTAGTGTAGTGGTTAAGTGCTACAGCTGCTGACCAAAGGGCTGGCAATTCGAATCCGCCAGGTGCTTCTTGGAAACTTCGATGGCACTGGGTTTATCCCAAATCATGAGTTAATAAGTGGGATTAAATAAGGCACTTAAGAAATGTAGGTGTTTTGGAGGCGGAGCCAAGATGGTGGAATAGACAGACACTTTCAGTGAGCCCCCTTTACAAAAGAAGACCCGAAAAAACAAATGAAACGAGTATATTTGTGACAAGCTGGAAGCCCTGAGCTTCAAAGGCAAGCTTAGAAAATGAACTGAGGGGCAGGGGGAGGCAGAGAGGAGTTACCAGACCTGAATCACAGGGAGCCCTCAGACACCATTCCCGGAGCCACAGTGGCGGGCTGGTACTAGCATTCAGCTGCAGTTCCCTCCGGGAGAAGCCACACAGCCTACTCACACCTCTGGTATCAGAGAAGAATTGCACTTTTGGCAAAAGCTCAGTACTTGTGCATATTTTACCGTACCCCCTACCCCCAAGCCGGCTTCAATGGCTGAATTCCCTGGGCCTGAGATAGGCACTCACTACCCTTGGAGAAGGAAAAATTTGCATTTGGGGAAAAGATAATTTGCCAGCTCCACTAACAGGGGGAGCTCAGGACAGAAGTATCTCTTGTCTAGGAATAAATGGTCTGTGGATTTTGAGCACCTTTCCCTTCTGCATGAACCTGTGTGGGCCTATTTTAGGAGAATAGGCCCTTGTTGGTAGACTCTAACCATTTCACTGTGTGGTGGAGAGGTGGGTATTTGATGTTTGACATTGCTTTGCCTATTAAACAAGGTCTTCACCTACCCACATCAGGGACCTAAGGACTGGTAGCTCAACTCAGGTCACCCAGCCACCTGCAACAGGGGTCCAAGGATAACTGATACCTCCCAGTCCTTACAACCAAAAACTTTGGGTGCCCGTGATCAGTCTGCAGATTCCACCTATCTGCACACTCTGGGGAACAGGGACACACTTTCCTCAGAGACACTTGGGGGTCAGTTTTCAGCCTCCTTGCCTTGTTCAGAGCGTGACCTCCTGCTGCAGTCAGGTACCAGTATATACACCAATCACCCCTGCCCCTCTAAAACTGTAGAACAGAGTCTGTACCATACACTTGATGATCAGCTACCTGGACACCTGAGCTGAATTCATGCAAGAAAAGTGACTAGACTCCTAGACTGATATAACTGATAAGAGCTTTAGCCATCTGGGTACAGGACATCAGAGCTCCAAAGGTGAAAATAATCAAGCTAGCTCACTCAAGCAACCCATTTGGGCATATCAAAACAAAACAAAGCAAGAAGCTATGACACAGTAACCAAGCATAAACTAATACAATAATGTATAGATGGCTCAGAGACAACAGTCAATATTAAGTCACATAAAGAAATAGACCATGATCACCTCAACAGGCTCTCAAAACAAAGAATCCAGGGATCTTCTAGATGAAAGTTCATTCCTGGAATAACCAGAGACAGAATACAAAAGATTAATATATAGAACCCTTCAAGACATTGGGAAGGAAATGAGGCAACATGCAGAACAAGCCAAGGAACACACAGATAAAGCAACTGAAGAAATCAAAAAGATTATCCAGGAACATAATGAAAAATTTAATAAGCTGGAAAAATCCACAGGCAGCAATCAGAAATTCAGAAGAGTAACAATAAAATTACAGAAATAGACAACTCAATAGAAAGTCAGAGGAGCAGAATTAAGCAAGTAGAAGCCAGAATTTCTGAACTCGATAAATCACTTGGTGCTAACGTATTTGAAGAAAACTCAGGAAAAAGAATTTTAAAAAATGAAGAAACCTTAAGAATTATGTGGGGCTTAATCAAGAGAAATAACTTACAAGTGATTGGAGTACCAGAACAGGGAGGGATAACAGAAAATACACAGAGAATTGTTGAAGATTTGTTGGCAAAAAACTTCCCTGATATTGTGAAAGATGAGATGATATCTATTTAAGATGTTAAATCGAACTCCACATAAGGTAGATGTTAAAAAGAAAGTCACCAAGACATATTATAATCAAACTTGCCAAAACCAAAGATAAAGAGAGAATTTTAAGAGCAGCTAGGGGTAAACAAAAGGTCACCTACAAAGGAGAGCCGATAGGAATAAGCTCGGACTACTTAACAGAAACCATGCAGGCAAGCAGGCAGTTGGATGACATATTTAAAAAGCTGAAGGAAAAAAATTGCCAACCAAGAATCATATATCCAGCAAAACTATCTCTTTAAAATGAAGATGAAATTAGGACATTTCCCGATAAACAGAAGTTTAGGGAATTTGTAAAAACCAAACCAAAACTACAAGAAATACTTAAGGGAGTTTTGGTTAGAAAATCAATAATACCAGGTATCAACACAAGACTAGAACACTGGGCAGAGCAATCAGAAGTCAACCCAGACAGGAAAAAAAAAAAAAGATTATTAAAAAAAAACTCAAAACAGGGTAACAGGGATGTTATTATATATAAGAAGACAACATTAAAACAATAAAGAGGGACTAAGAAATGTAATCACAGATCTTCCAAATGGAGAGGAAGATACGGCGATACAAAGAAATAAAAGTTAGGTTTAAATTTAGAAAAATAAAAGTAAATAATAAGGTAACCACAAAGGAGACAAACTATGCTACTCATCAAAATAAAATACAAGAAAAAAAATTGAGACTCAGCAGAAACAAAATCAACAACAACGAATATGAGGAAAGGACAATATATAAAAATAATCTACTCGGCACATAAAATTAAGTGGGAAAAAGAAACTATCAACAACACACAAAAAAAGACATTAAAATGATAGCACTAAATTCATTAAAAAAAAAAAAATCATACCTATCCATAATTACCCTGAATGTAAATGGACTAAATGCACCAATAAAGAGACAGAGAGTGGCAGAATGGATTAGAAAACAAATTCCGTCTATATGCTGCCTACAAGAGAACACCTTAGACTTAGAGACACAAATAAACTAAAACTCAAAGGATGGGAAAAAATATATCAAGCAAACAAAGACCAAAAAAGAGTAGAAGTAGCAATAATAGTTTCTGAAAAAATAGACGTTAAAGTTAAATTCATCATAAAGGAAGGACACTATATAATGATTAAAGGGACAATACACCAAGAAGATATAACCATATTAAATGTTTATGCACCCAATGACAGGGCTGCAAGATACATAAAACAAACACTATCAGCATTGAAAAGTGGCATAGACAGCTCCACAATAATAGTAGGAGACTTCATGCACCTCTTTTGGTGAAGGACAGGACATCCAGAAAGAAGCTCAATAAAGACACGGGAGTTCTAAATGCCACAATCAACTAACTTGACCTCATAGACATATACAGACCACTTCACCCAACAGCAACCAAATATACTTTCTTTTCTGGTGCACATGGAACATTCTCCAGAATAGACCACATATTAGGTCATAAAGCAAGCCTTAGCAGAATCCAAAACATTGAATATTACAAAGTATCTTCTCTGACCATAAGGCCATAAAAGTGGAAATCAATAACAGAAAAAGCAGGGAAAAGAAACCAAACAATTGAAAACTGAACAATACCCTGCTCGAAAAAGATTGGATTATAGAAGACATTAAGGATGGAATAAAGAAATTCTTAGAATCCAGTGAGAATGAAAACACTTTCTATCAGAACCTTTAGGACGCAGTGAAAGCAGTGCTGAGAGGTCAATTTGTATCAATAAATGCACACAGCCATAAAGAAGAAAGGACCAAAATCAAAGAATTATCTCTACAACTTGAACAAATAGAAAGACACCAACAAAAGAAACCCTCAGGCACCAGAAGAAAGCAACAAATAAAAGTTAGAGCAGAACTAAATGAAATAGAAAACAGAAAAACAATTGAAAGAATTAACAAGACCAAAAGCTGGTTTTTTGAAAAAATCAACAAAATTGGTAAACCATTGGCCAAACTGACAAAAGAAAAAAGGAGAGGAAGCAAATAACCCCCAATAAGAAACAAGATGGGAGATATTACAACAGACCCAACTGAAATTAAAAGAATCATATCAGATTACTATGAAAAACTGTACTTTAACAAATTTGAAAACCTAGAAGAAATGGATGATTTCCTAGAAACACACAACCTACCTAAACTACCACAAACAGAGGTAGAACAACTAAACAGACCCGTAACAAAAGAAGAGACTGAAAAGGTAATAAAAAAAAAAAAAAAAACTCCCAACAACAACAAAAAAAAGCCCTGGACCAGACGGCTTCACTGCAGAGTTCTACCAAACTTTCAGAGAAGAGTCAACACCTCTACCACTAAAGGTATTTCAGAGCACAGAAAAGGGCAGAACACTCCCAAACTCATTCTATGAAGCCAGCATATCCCTGATACCAAAACCAGATAAAGACACCACAAAAAAATAAAATTACAGACCTATATCCCTCATGAACTGGGATGCAAAAATCCTCAAGAAAATGCTAGCCAATAGAATTCAACAACATATCAAAAAAATAATTCACCATGACCAAGTGGGATTCATACCAGGTATGCAGGGATGGTTCAACATTAGAAAACCAATTAATGTAATTAATGTAAACCATCATCTAAATAAAACAAAAGACAAGAATCACATGATTTTATCAACTGATGCAGAAAAGGCATTTGACAAAGTCCAATACCGATTCATGATAAAAACTCTCAGCAAAATAGGAATAGAAGGAAAATTCCTCAAAATAATAAAGGGTGTTTATACAAAGCCAACAGCCAACTTCATCTTAAATGGAGAGAGCCTGAAAGCATTTCCACTGAGAATGGGAACCAGACAAGGATGCCCTTTATCACCGATCTAATTCAGCATTGTGCTGGAGGTCCTAGCCAGAGCAATCAGGATAGATAAATAAATAAAGGGCATCCAGATTGGCAAGGAAGAAGTAAAGTTATCTCTGTTTGCAGACAACATGATCTTATACACAAAAAATCCTAAGGAATCCTCCAGAAAACTACTGAAACTAATAGAAGACTTCAGCAGAGTATCGGGATACAAGATAAACGTATAAAATTCATTTGGATTCCTCTACACAAACAAAAAGAACATCGAAGAGGAAATCACCAAATAAATACCATTTACAGTAGCCACCAAGAAGATAAAATACTTAGGAATAAATCTTACCAGAGATGCAAAAGACTTGTACAAAGAAAACTACAATACACTTCTGCAAGATACCCAAAGAGACCTAAACCCACTGCCATCTAGAAAGAGACCTACATAAGTGGAAAAACATACCTTGCTCATGGATAGGAAGGCTTAACATTATAAAAATGTCTATTCTACCAAAAGCAAACTATACATTTAATCCAATTCTGACCCAAATTCCAATGACATTCTTTAATGAGATGGAGAAACAAATCACCAACTTCACATGGAAGGATAAGAGGCCCTGGATAAGTAAAGCATTACTGAAAAAGAACAACAAAGTGGGAGGCCTTATGCTACCTGATTTTAGAACCTATTATACCACCACAGTAGTCAAAACAGCCTGGTACTGGTACAACAATAGATATATAGACCAATGGAATAGAATTGAGAATCCAGACACAAATCCATCCACATATGAGCAGTTGATATTTGACAAAGGCCCAAAAACAGTTAAATGGGGAAAAGACAGTCTTTTTAACAAATGGTGCTGGCATAACTGGATATCCATCTGCAAAAAAATGAAACAAGACCCATACCTCACTCCATGCACAGAAATGAGCTCAAAATGGATCAAAGACCTAAATATAAAATCTAAAATGGTAAAGATCATGGAAGAAAAAATAGGGACAATGTTAGGAACCCTAATACATGGCATAAACAGTATACTAAACATTATTAAGAATGAAGAAGAAAAACTAGATAACTGGGAGCTCCTAAAAATCAAACACCTATGCTCATCCAAAGACTTCACCAAAAGAGTAAAAAGACTACCTACAGACTGGGAAGAAGTTTTTAGCTATGACATTTCCAATCAGTGTCTGATCTCTAAAATCTACATGATCGTGCAAAAACTCAACTACAAAAAGACAAATAGCCCAATTTAAAAATGGGCAAAAGATATGAACAGACACTTCACTAAAGAAGACATTCAGGTAGCTAACAGATACATGAGGAAATTCTCACGATCATTAACCAGTAGAGAAATTCAGATCAAAACCACAATGAGATTTCATCTCACTCCAACGAGGCTGGAATTAATCCAAAAAACACAAAATAATAAATGTTGGAGAGACTGTGGAGAGATTGGAACACTTATACACTGCTGGTGGGAATATCAAATGGTACAACCACTTTGGAAATCAATTTGGCACTTCCTTAAAAAGCTAGAAATAGAACTACCGTATGATCCAGCAATCCCACTCCTTGGAATATATCCTAGAGAAATAAGAGCCTTTACACGAACAGATATATGCACACCCATGTTTATTGCAGCACTGTTTACAATAGCAAAAAGATGGAAGCAAACAAGGTGCCCATCAACGGATGAACAGATAAATAAATTATGGTATATTCACACAACAGAATACTACGCATCGATAGAGAACAGCGATGACTGTGAAACATTTCATAACATGGAGGAACCTGGAAGGCATTATGCTGAGTGAAAGTAGTCAGTTGCAAAAGGACTAATATTGTATATAAGACCACTATTATAAGAACTCAAGAAATAGTTTAAACCGAGAAGAAAACATTCTTTTGTGGTTACGGGGGGGAGGTAGGAGAGGGGTATTCACTAATTAGATAGTAGATAAGAACTACTTTAGGTGAAGGGAATAGACAACACACAATACAGGGGAGGACAGCACAACTGGGCTAAACCAAAAGCAAAGAAGTTTTCTGAATAAACTGAATGCTTCGAAGGCCAGCTTAGCAGAAGCAGGGGTTTGGGGACCATGGTTTCAGGGGACATCTAAGGCAATTTGCATAATAAAATCTATTAAGAAAACATTTTGCATCCCACTTTGAAGAGTGGTGTCTGGGGTCTTAAAGGTTAGCAAGTGGCTATCTAAGATACACCAGTTGGTCTCAACCCACCTGGATCAATGGAGAATGAAGAACATCAAGGACACAAAGTAATTATGAGCCCAAGAGACAGAAAGGACCACATGAACCAGAGACTACATCATCCTGAGACCAGAAGAACTAGATGGTGCCCAGCTACAACTGATGACTGTCCTGACAGGGAACAAAACAGAGAACCCCTGAGGGAGCAGGAGAGCAGTGGGATGCAGACACCAAATTCTCATGAAAAGACCAGACTTAATGGTCTGACTGAGACTAGAAGGACCCTAGTGGTCATGGCCCCCTGTCTGTTGGCCCATGACAGGAACCATTCCTGAATCCAACTCTTCAGACATGGATTGGACTGGACAATGGGTTGGAGAGGGATGCTGGTGAGGATTGAGCTTCTTGGATCAGGTAAACACTTAAGACCATGTTGGTATCTCCTGCCTGGAGGGAAGATGAGACGGTAGAGGGGGTTAGAAGCTGGCGAAATGAACATGAAAAGAAAGAGTGGCGGGAGGGAGAAGGCTGTCTCATTAGGGGGACAGTAATTGGTAGTAGGTAGCAAGGTGTACATGGGTTTTTGTGTGAGAGACTGACTTCATTTGTAAGCTTTCATTTAAAGCACAATAAAAATTAACAAATGTATTAATCCTTTAAGTCACCAGGTCATCAAGAAAAGATAGTGTTTCATTGTGTGAAATGGCACTCTAGGGGCCAAGTGTGTCCTGCACATTGCTTAGCTCAAGGAAAAGCCTGGTGCATTATTAATTGTATCTATGCAGGGTCAAATTTTTACTAGGAAAATGTAAATTGGACAAGTAATCTGATTTTACCCTTAAACATTGTATTCTTAACTCCAGAGGAAAAGGAACTCAAAAAGAAAGAACAGGTTATAGCCAAGTGCCAATTTGGGGAAAATATTTTGATACACTTGAGACAATAACTCTATTAAATGAATTAAATTCTCCAAAGTCAATAGTAAAAATATAATACAGGGTACAGGAGGAATAAATATCTGTTTAAACTCAGGAAAAATGATTTAAGGCTATGAGGTATTAATCTGACCTAATTTAAAAACTTTTGCCATACCCAGCACTTTTGAATTGTAAAATAAATATGCATATGGGACTCTTTTTTTTTTTTTTAAGAGTTATCACAAGCAATAAACATTATTAGCATATTGACCCATCGTTCTAAGATACAAAGAGTTTCACATAATGCAATGTGGAGGCTGAAGGTTGACGGTCCACCTTCGTGAAGACCAATGATGACCATGTAAAGCAGAGTTTCAAAATGGTGATAGTTTGTGATCTTCCTTTTAGCTCTACACAGCATGAGTTTTCATCTGTAAGTTATTGCTTCTGTACTCTCTGGAAGGTTCTATACAGTAGCGGAAGATGAGTCAATCTTAGAAAAAAGGCAGGGAGTATGTTTTTCTGCTCCAGTATCCATCTCTTATCAGTGGCCGCTGCTGTACGTTTTGGTTTGGTTTGTTTTATTTCACTTGGTTTAGTTTGTTTTAATTTGGTTTGCTTTGGATTATTTTCCCAGCTTCAGCCTATTCCACCAGAGACGCTTACTTAGTTGACTGCCTTTTTCTTAAATAGATTATTCTGATGAAATCATGTACATAAAATGGCAGAGGAATGAATGTTTTACTCATCTTTGTAACCTTTTGTTTAACAATGGTGGAGTTTTGGGTGTCACCAGAGAAAATGTTTTAGAATAGATGGCTTTTCCAAAGCCCTCTAGTAGTTTAACATAAGGTATCCTAGATATATTTTCTTCAAATTTTTAAATTATTTAAGCTGAGCACTTTTTTATACTTTCACGAAAGATTTAAGATGGTTTACATAAAATTGCTTATAGAGTAAAACCATTAAAATAAGAATTAAAAATATAAGAATCAATTAAGAAAAAAGAAAATCGTTACTTTTTTTTTTTAGGATCAGAGAACAATTGAGAGTAAAGTTTAGAGACTCCTCAGAGCTAAAGGAAAACGAAGACAAACCATACAGCTTCTACTTTATGATGAGAGGGAATGTATTTCCAGCCCTGAACTTGGAAAGGAATTTTAACTCAAGGACAAAATCTACATGTAAAAAGTCCAGCAGAAATGAAGGATAAGGAACCAATATTTCTGTTTTCATCGCTGAATTGTTCATGGATAAAATGGATGGAGACAGCGGAGAAGGTTAAAATCCTTAACACATAATGATATTGCTGCAATCTGCATATGTAAAAGATGAGCTAAGACTGCTTTTACGTTTCCACCTTAGTGAAAGAGAAAAGAATCAATTAATTACATTTGCTTCGAGCTCTGGTTGCGCAGTGGTTAAGAACCCAGCTGCTAACCAAAAGGTCAGTAGTTCAAATATACCAGCCGCAATCTGGAAACTCTATGAGGCAGTTCTACTCTGCCCTATAGGGTAGGTATGAGTCAGAATTGACTTGATGGCACAGATTTGCTTTTTGATTAATAAATGTTTTAAAAATCTTATTGAAGCACATTAGTGTCCTATTTAAAAAAAAAAAAAAACTGAACAACAACAATTTTATTTTTCTTCTTTTTTATTTTGTGGAAGAAGAAAATCTCATACTCTGTTAGGTTGTTGTTGTTATTGTTAGGTGCCCTTGAGTTAGTTCTGACTCATAGCGACCCTATGTACAATGGAAAGAAACACTACCTGGTCCTGTGCCATCCTCACAATCATTGCTGTTTGAGCCCATTGTTGCAACCACTGTGTCAATCCATCTCATTGAGGGTCTTCCTCTTTTTTGCTGAATCTGTACTTTACCAAGCATGATGTCCTTCTCCAGGAACTGGTCCCTCCGGATAACATATCCAAAGTACATGATATGAAGTCTCACCATCCTCACCTCTAAGGAGCATTCTGGCTGTACTTCTTCCAAGACAGATTTCTTCATTTTTCTGGCAGTCCATGGTATATTCAATATTCTTTGCCAACAGCATAATTCAAAGGCATCAATTCTTCTTCGGTCTTCCTTATTCATTGTCCAGCTTTCACGTACATATGAAGCAATTGAAAATACTATGGCTTGGGTCAGGCATACCTTAGTCCTCAAAATGGCATCTTTGTTATTAACATTTTAAAGAGGTCTTTTGCAGCAGATTTACCCTATGCAAGACATTGTTAGATTTCTTGACCACTGTTTCCATGGGTGTTGATTGTGGATTCAAGTAAAATGAAATCCTTGACAACTTCAGTACTTTCTCCATTTATCATGATGTCGCTTATTAGTCCAGTTGTGAGGATTTATGTTTTCTTTATGTTGGAGCGTAATCCATACTGAAGGCTGTGGTCTTTGATCTTCATCAGTAAGTTCTTCAAGCCTTCTTCACTTTGAGCAAGCAAGATTGTGTCATCTACATATTGCAGGTTGTTAATGAGTCTTCCTCCAATCCTGATGACACATTCTTTTTCATTGTAATTTTATAGTTACAATAATAAAAATGATGAGGAATATAAAGATTTAAAATATGGTAGCAATTTTTTCTACCCTCCACCCCAAGAGGAAAACCAGTTACTCATAATATCAGTTAGGGAAGGAACAGAATCAATAAAATGAGATACTACTTATTCCGTATGATCAACACAGAATGTAATATTAGCACTATTGTTAGGAATATAGACACAATAATTAGATTTTATTATGGCACGGGTACCTCCTTGGGCTACAGTGAGAATGTTATGTGACATTCTATTTTGAAGTACTACTTTTCTCATCATTGCTATTTTTGTATTGATTTTTTGAAGCCCCTGGGTACTGCCTTAGGGCAGCTTGTATATATTTAGTTAATATTTCTGCATGTGCTGTAACATCTTAAGTCCTATCTAGAGTGCAAATATTTTCACGAAATGATCAAGGCAAGGAAACCCTGATCAAGACCATAGAGCTCTTAATATTTTTACATTAACTGGTAAAGCGAGTTCAGTTAAAATCCATCCTTGAGTCCATCTCAGGTACAGAGTACATCTTCCAATACAACCTATTGGGAGCCAGGGCCAAATGTTGGTTCCACATAGAGAACCAATCAATAGCGGTTATAGGTGATGCACATTCAAACATTGGAAACCATCCTACAGGTCTGGTGATAGCTGGATTATACATATGGGTGTGGTTAGATTATTTCCAGAAAAGGGGAACAACCTGACTTAGCCTCCCCACTTGGGGAGTTAACAGATGAGTCCATTCCACAGTTGTTGATATGGACCTACAATATGAAGAGAACTGTTTGTGGCTTTGGAAGATTCGTTAGCTAGCTCTTCTTGAGGGACTTTATTTAATAATGTAAGTGTTGTTTTAAGGTTAAAGGTTAAGTTATGGCCTGGGATTCATTCAGATTTGAAAAGAAATCATTTATCAATGGAAAATCTAGTAATAGTGATTTCCTGTAGTAATAAATGTTTTCTGCATTGTTTCTGTATCCATAGATCAAAAGCAATCCAATCCCTGTAGTGGAAAGACTCACCAGGGAAAGCCATACTGACTTGAGGTTGGGAAGGCACCACATATCCAACAATTAAATCTTTTAAAATGGTGAGCATATGTATCTCCCCAACCTAGGAAAACATAAGTAGAGGTGTGGCTTTAACAAAGGTAAAAAGATAAAAGTGTATGTTTTCAGACCTGATCCAGGGTCTTGGGCCAGCCAGCTGCCTCAGATGTTGTCTCAGATGTATTTAAAGGTAACCTTCAATTCTCCAGTGGGCTGGCTAGTGCAAAGGAGTATTAGCCTTTTTTTACTATGACAAAATGGATCCAAGGTTTTATTCCTCTAATTTGGCTGCACATGGATTGGTGAAGAGGACTAAGTATGGTCCCTTCCAATTAGGTTCTAATGATTCTTTTATTTGGTGTCCTTCCAATATACATATTCTCCTGGGACGATGTTAGGCAGACTTCAGGAGTGTAGTTTCTGTCCTTCAAAGACTTCTCTAACCTGTGAAAGATAGCCTATAGAATACTGGATTAAAGATTGACAAAACTTCAGTAATTCTGGTTGAACAAAGTTAGGGTCAATGCAGGCAACATAAGGAAGGACCATGGATCTCCCATTAATTATTTCACAGGGGGTAAATTTGTGAGATCAAATGATGTGGATCTCAGGTTTAAAAGAACTAAGGGAAGGACTTTTGTCCAGGTTAAATTTAAAGTTTCAAAAAGATTTGCTATTTGGGTCTTTATTATTCCACTAGTTCTCTCCACAAGACCAAAAGACTAAGGAAAGGGACAATGTAGTTTTTGATGAACGGGAAAACTCCACACAGTTCTTGGATGACTTGATCAGAGAAATGAGTTCCTCAATCACTACAAAGAGTTTTTGGTGCTCCCCAGGTGACTATGATGTTTAAAAAAAAATTTCTATAGTGGCTACAGTAGCATGACATCAGGGAAAGGGTTTTACCCCATGCGAAAACCTACAAATCATTACTGATACATATTTATAACCACTTGAGCGTGAAAGTTCAATAAAACCTAGCTGCCATTTAAGCAAAGGCCCAAAAGGTAAAGAGGTTGTCCAGGTAGGACTTCAATTCTGAGATTGTAGAGAGGACATATAGGGGAATGGGTGGCAACATGTTCAGCATCCTTGAAAAATTTTCAGCACCAATTTTTTTTTTTTTTTTTAAGGTCTCAATCATTTTATCTCATCCTCATGTGGGAACCTTGATGTAAGGCTAGCATCATAGGAACATGTAGAAAATAGGGCAAGACAGTTTTCTTAGCAGGCCTAGTCCATAACTTAGTGGCAGAATCTTGGTAACAGCCTGTCTTAATTTTGTCTGCTTTGGCTAATTGGGAAACCCTGGTGGTGTAGTGGTTAAGTGCTATGGTTGCTAACCAAAGGGTCGGCAGTTTGAATCCACCAGGTGCTCCTTGGAAACTCTATGGGGCAGTTCTACTCTGTCGTATAGGGTCGCTATGAGTCAGAATCGACTCAAAGGCACTGGGTTTGGTGTTTTGGGTTTTGGCTAATTGTTGCTGTTTTAAAAGCTTTTCTAAACTTAATTCATGAAGGTTACAGTTATCAATAGGCAAATTTGGGGGAATTCCTTTGTTTATCATAAGTACAGAAATAACTTGAGAAGAAGTTGGCTGGCTGTCATAGCAGGAAGATTATTCCCTCTAATTTCTTCAGTTTGGGGGTACTCCTTTTGGTTGATGAACTTGTATTTTTATCACAGCAATTTCAGAGGAGAGTAATGGAGCATATAGAAGGTCTACTACTAAAGTTCCATTTTTTATAGCATTTCTGGAAAGGGTTAAAAATCCTCTTTGTTTCTAAAACATGCTGAAATCAGGTACAATTCCAAAACAGTATCTACTGTGTTTTTATGCAAATAACATGCACCTTCTACATTTGTTTGCCAACAGAACCCTCTCCCCCATGAGGTATTTCTGTAAGTGCCAGTACACCAGTTTTTGTACATGTTGCTGTAAAAAAAATAAATAAATAAAAATTTACATAGTGTGCTTCCAAAAATTTCTTGTGAGAGGGAGCAAACATAGAAGGTGCACATTATTTGTGTAAAAATATGGTACTGTCAGTAAAAATATTAACAGATTTTCCTGACTCAATTCTACAAGATTTACTTAGGGCAATTGATTTGGCTTGTTGGGTAGAAGTGGCTTTGTGGAGAGCCTGACTTTCAAGGACTTCGGTAGAAGTCATGACAGCGTATCCAGCTCGATAGTGAGCACTAGTAAGATTGTTTTAAATATGAACCATCCACAAAAAAAAAAAAACCTAAATCAAGATTAGAGGGGTCTCTTTTAAGTCTGTCTGAGGGGTTAAAAGTTGCTCAGTCAAGTCTAGAAAATCATGTGTAGGATAGTTGTTCTCATTAGTTGTGGGGAGAAGAGTAGCTGGATTTAAATAACCATGGAATGTAATCTAATATTAGATGCAGGCAGTAGGAGAACTTCATAGGCAGTGAGCCTGCTGGCAGAAAGATATGTCAAGGCAGACACAGCATGTGGCACATAGACATCTAAAAAGTTTCCTAGCACCACGTCTTCTGTGGTTTCCACTAGTTTGTCAGTAGTAGCCATAGTTCTAAGGCAGGAAGGGTATCTGCTGACAACAGGGTCAAGCTCTAGGCTATAATAAACTATATGCCTTGGTTGTCCTCTGTGTTTCTGTGTTAGCACTCCTAACATATTTCCAGATACTTCATGTACAAAAAAGGAAAAATCTAGGTGGTATTTAGGAAAACCTAGAGAGGGCATGTTCATTAAAGCTCCTTTTAATTGAACTGCGGCCTTTCAATCTTCTATTGCAATTTGGAATTAATCCAGCTCAGAGGCTATTGAATATTTGGAAAGATCCACAACCTAAAATGAGTTGCATCTGAAGGAATATTGGAAAGTAATAAATGAAAATTAGGGTCTACTGGGAATCTAGTAATAACAATATGATTGATTGCACACACATTTTGAACAAATTTCCAGCAACGATTATTTGTTTTTTTAACTGGAAGGAGTATTAAAAAGTCTGGTACAAAGGACAATTAAATCTTTAGAAAGGAAATCTTTTATGATAGAAGATAGTCCTTCTTCTGCTTCTTATTTGAGTGGATACTGGGGAATTTTTGGTGAGGTTCAGATAAATCTATTTGAATTTTAATTGGCTCAGCTGATATGAGTTGGAATCGACTCAATGGCAATGAAGATAAAATTCAACATACATCTGTGGATATGGTGGCTCATAAGTTTCAGGAACTAGGGAAAAGATGTCAGAATGGAGAGAATTAGTCTGAGTTGAATTTTGGAGAGTCATGACAAGGTCTTGCATATAGCAAGTGGCTTCTTTTTCCTGAATATTGTCTATTCAAAGTCTGCCTCTGTTGACTTAGGGATATTAGGCAGACTTAATAGTATTTCCCCATTTTCATTAAATTGTAAATGGCAATTCCATTAGGATAAAAGATCTCTTCCCAATTGATTGACAGGGGTATCAGAATTGAGCAAAAAAGAAAAGAAAAGGTGTAAATTTTCAATAGGACCAAGAGATATTGGGAAAGGTTGGGAATGAGTCAATGTTTGTTCTTAATCAGTGACCCCCACTACTTTTGAGATTTTAGTACTCTGGGACAGAGGCTTTTATAAACAGGTGGAGTTAATAACAGACAAGGTGGATCCAGTGTCAATTAAAAATTGGCAAGGTTTACCATTAATAAGTAAAGTAGTTTCTCTTTTAGGATTAAAAGCCACCACAGGAAAATTCCTGTTTTGTCCCCAGAGCCCCTTCATTCTGAATCAAATTGTAAGGTTGTTTTTTTTTTGTTTGTTTTGTTTTAAGAGGCTGTATCAGTTTATTATTTTTTAATTTACAGCATTCAATATGCAGGATTTTTACAATAGTGACAAATACTTGCCTTTGTGCCTTTGGACAATTTAGCATTTTACTTTTGACTGGAGGATTGTAATTGTTGCAACTGAAAGGCCATTAGTTTATTAGCCTTAGAAGCCCTTTTGGCTTCGAGAGTCTAGAAAAGGAGTTGCCTCCCAATCTAATTAATGTCATTTTACTAAGGTTGAGATCTTAGGTTTAAGGCTGGATATAAAACAGTTTTGAAAGTGTTGAAGCCACCAGCCATGTTCAAAGTGAGGCCAGAGTGTTCGGAAAATTTCTAGAGCAGCCGAGTCTGATAATTATAAACACTTTCTTCTTTATTTTGTTTACAGGAGTGAACTTTAGTTCAATCAGTTAGTGGAGGAAAGGCCTTTGGGATAGCCTTTTGCATTTTTTTTACTCATGGCTCAGGAGTCTTCCAACAGCTCAGTGGCTGTTTTATCAATATTTAAGGCTAAACTGTCCTTGGAATCTTTCTGTCCTGCCTGTTCTAGCCGTAATTTGGCTTCCCTGAGCCAGTAATAATGCGAACAAGCTGATATAAATCAGTGAGCTCAGGCTGGTAGGTTTCAACAAGGATTTTAAATTCTTCAGAAAATTTGTGGGGTCCTCATGTAGTTTAGGAAAATCTTTCACAATGCTATGTAATTCTGAGCATGTCCACAGGGCAAAAGTGATCTGAGGGGAATCTTCATCATTACTGCTGGGACAAATTTTAAAGGGTATTTCAGGCAAAGGTTTATTTGCTGGTTTTTTAGAGAAAAAGAGAGGCTCAGATAAAGTGTTATCAGAGAAGTAGGAAGGCAAAGAAGGGTATAAAGAGGCAGCAGCTGGCAGGGGCGCAGAATGGGAGCTGAAATTTGACATTGTAATTCTTTATTCTGCTTAGTTAATTTAGAGACAGTGTCCTGCAGGGAAGCAATTTTACTGTCTTGATGTCTTTTAGAGACCTCAATATACCGATCAAAATAGGCATTCCATTGGGACTGTTTAATCTGGGAGCCTTAGTTTCTTATTTACTGCACAGAAAAGTTAAAGAACCCCAAATTAGCCACTTATTTTCTAAACTGTTTCAAGTGAGGTTATGCCAGACAGACAAGAATATGTATGATAAGGGACCATAATGCTTATTCATGTAGTGAACAGGCATCTCAGAAGGTGACTTCAAATCTTCTTTAGACATGACATTCCCCATTTTATAATGATAGTAATAAACAAACTTTTACTTGCAAGAACCAAAGCAAATCCATGATAAAACTCAAAGAGCTATCAACACAAGGGAGAAGGGCTTGGATTCAAGGGGCTTTTTACCTACTTCCTGAGAATTTGCAGAAGTGGAGAGCCCAAAGTGGCTCAGCAGATACCATACCCCAGGGATCATCAAAGATCATGCATCTTCAAAGTCCTACTTCTGACACCAGAAATGTCAAAGAAGAAAATCTCATACTCTGTTAGCAGTGAAAGAAAAGGAGTTTTATTGAGGAATAATATAGCTCAAGCTGGGAAGAGCTAAGTAAAAACATAAAAAACTCCACCATTCAGGCAGAAAGAGGGGTCTATATACATAGAGAACACAGGAAATATAGGGGATTAATGATTGATTATAGACAAAATCAGCTTCAGTTTGAAGCCTTTGAAATACAAAATTTGACCACTTGGCTAGGAGGCAGTGAGTTACCACGTAGATAAGTGGTACCAGCTGATTCAGTTACACATGATTGCAGTCAAGAACACATTTTTCTTGGGAACAAATCGTTTACATCTTGAAACGTTCTTCCCGTGAACTAATGGTTTACATCCTGACCTTTTGCTTTCTGGGAATGCATGTCGAGCCTGTCATTCTTAAATCTGACATGAGTGCCTCCAGTTTGAAACTTTTCCATGTACAATTTGAAAATTTACTTTCAAACGTTTTGGAGTAAAGTCAACGTTTTTAGGCTTTTACTATGATTTAACACATAAAGCAATAGAGTATTTGTGGGTTTTGGACTAACATATTTTAATTCATGAGATATTATTTGAAAAGTTCTGGAAAGGTCTTGTGTTTTCTGAAACAGTATGTAGTTATCTTCTTAATATTATTTTGTCTTCTCAGATTTTACAGAATGATACATTACTGAAGTTCACTAACTCAAAAGTTTGGGTAACATTTATTAAGAGCAGGCAAATCTAGCCTCTGTTCTTTTTATTATCAGGGTCTTCAAGTAATATATCACTTCCAAGTTGCAGCTAGCTGTAAGTGGCTTTAGTAGAGGCAATTTCAGAAACATCAGTCAAGATTTTGTCTTGACACATAATTGTAAGAAATTAGAAATAATGCATTACCTCAGCAAAACACTCTACTTGATTTTGTTAATGATGCAGTCTTCTATGTGCCAATTTACCACAGTTACGTAGACAAGTAAAACATGTATGGACTAAGGCTGAAAAAGAAATATAGTTTGCATGTAATCATTTAAATTCACTATGCTGAGACTAGAGACTAGAGAGTGGTGGAAATGGGAAAAAAAGTTTTTAAAATAGGTATATAAAAGAGGAAGAGTCTACTTACAAGCATGCTTAGAATCCAGCAAAATGCATATTAATGGAACTAAGAGGGTGTTAAAATTCTAAAGTGCCTGTTCATGAAATGCAGATATACTATTGATGGAAATCAAATACTACAAAGGGCTCGAAGCGTGTCAAAAGTAAGCCTCAGTCATCATAACCGTGTTTACTAAGTGTGGGAGTTAGGAGTTTAAAAGAATTTTATTTAGTCCACAGAATGATGTCTCAAGAAAAATGCACAAACATACCCATTATGCATAAAATAGCTCATAGTATGCATTTTTGAATTGGCTTCCTGATTTGTTTACAAAAGAGAGATAGAAATTTCTCAAGGGTATCTTTGTATTCATTCCATAGAGCCTCAAGGAAACCTCTTTCACCTGATGCTTGGGCCTCTTTCAGCTGTGAAACTTTCTTTTGTCCCTATATCTTGCTAGTAATATAAAATGAGCATAATTTATAGACATGTATGAAACTACATTTTTGGTATGGGTTGGGGGAAAACTCACACATAATGCAATCTATTTCTTTTTTTTATGATCTTTTTTTTTTTAATAACTTTTATTAAGCTTCAAGTGAACGTTTACAAATCCAATCAGTCTGTCACATATAAGTTTACATACATCTCACTCCCTACTCCCACTTGCTCTCCCCTTCTTGAGTCAGCCCTTTCAGTCTCTCCTTTCTTGACAATTTTGCCGGCTTCCCTCTCTCTCTATCCTCCCATCCCCCCTCCAGACAAGAGTTGCCAACACAATCTCAAGTGTCCACCTGATATAACTAGCTCACTCTTCATCAGCGTCTCTCTCCCACCCACTGACCAGTCCCTTTCATGTCTGATGAGTTGTCTTCGGGGATGGTTCCTGTCCTGTGCCAACAGAAGGTCTGGGGAGCATGGCCACCGGGATTCCTCTAGTCTCAGTCAGACCATTAAGTTTGGTCTTTTTATGAGAATTTGGGGTCTGCATCCCACTGACTTCTTGCTCCCTCAGGGGTCCTCTGCTGTGCTCCCTGTCAGGGCAGTCATCGATTGTGGCCGGGCACCAACTAGTTCTTCTGGTCTCAGGATGATGTAGGTCTCTGGTTCATGTGGCCCTTTCTGTCTCTTGGGCTCTTAGTTGTCGTGTGGCCTTGGTGTTCTTCATTTTCCTTTGCTCCAGGTGGGTTGAGACCAATTGATGCATCTTAGATGGCCGCTTGTTAGCATTTAAGACCCCAGACGCCACATTTCAAAGTGGGATGCAGAATGATTTCATAATAGAATTATTTTGCCAATTGACTTAGAAGTCCCCACAAACCATGTTCCCCAGACCCCCTGCGCTTGCTCCGCTGACCTTTGAAGCATTCATTTTATCCCGGAAACTTCTCTGCTTTTGGTCCAGTCCAATTGAGCTGACCTTCCATGTATTGAGTGTTGTCTTTCCCTTCACCTAAAGCAGTTCTTATCTGCTGATTAATCAATAAAAAACCCTCTCCCACCCTCCCTCCCTCCCCGCCTCGTAACCACAAAAGTATGTGTTCTTCTCAGGTTTACTATTTCTCAAGATCTTATAATAGTGGTCTTATACAATATTTGTCCTTTTGCCTCTGACTAATTTCGCTCAGCATAATGCCTTCCAGGTTCCTCCATGTTATGAAATGTTTCACAGATTCGTCACTGTTCTTTATCGATGCGTAGTATTCCATTGTGTGAATATACCACAATTTATTTACCCATTCATCCGTTGATGGACACCTTGGTTGCTTCCAACTTTTTACTATTGTAAACAGAGCTGCAATAAACATGGGTGTGCATATATCTGTTTGTATGAAGGCTCTTGTATCTCTAGGGTATATTCCGAGGAGTGGGATTTCTGGGTTGTATGGTAGTTCTATTTCTAACTGTTTAAGATAACGCCAGATAGATTTCCAAAGTGGTTGTACCATTTTACATTTCCTCCAGCAGTGTATGAGAGTTCCAATCTCTCCGCAGCCTCTCCAACATTTATTATTTTGTGTTTTTTGGATTAATGCCAGCCTTGCTGGTGTGAGATGGAATCTCATCATAGTTTTAATTTGCATTTCTCTAATGGTTAATGATCGAGAGCATTTTCTCATGTATCTGTTGGCTGCCTGAATATCTTCTTTAGTGAAATGTGTGTTCATATCCTTTGCCCACTTCTTGATTGGGTTGTTTGTCTTTTTGTGGTTGAGTTTTGATAGAATCATGTAGATTTTAGAGATCAGGCGCTGGTCGGAGATGTCACAGCTGAAAATTCTTTCCCAGTCTGTAGGTGGTCTTTTTACTCTTTTGGTGAAGTCTTTAGATGAGCATAGATGTTTGATTTTTAGGAGCTCCCAGTTATCGGGTTTCTCGCCATCATTTTTGGTAATGTTTTGTATTCTGTTTATGCCTTGTATTAGGGCTCCTAGGGTTGTCCCTATTTTTTCTTCCATGATCTTTATCGTTTTAGTCTTTATGTTTAGGTCTTTGATCCACTTGGAGTTAGTTTTTGTGCATGGTGTGAGGTATGGGTCCTGTTTCATTTTTTTGCAAATGGATATCCACTTATGCCAGCACCATTTGTTAAAAAGGCTATCTTTTCCCCAATTAATTGACACTGGTCCTTTGTCAAATATCAGCTGCTCATACGTGGATGGATCTATGTCTGGGTTCTCAATTCTGTTCCATTGGTCTATGTGCCTGTTGTTGTACCAGTACCAGGCTGTTTTGACTACTGTAGCTGTATAATAGGTTCTGAAGTCAGGTAAAGTGAGGCCTCCCACTTTCTTCTTCTTTTTCAGTAGTGCTTTGCTTATCCGGGGCTTCTTTCCCTTCCATATGAAATTGGTGATTTGTTTCTCTATCCCCTTAAAATATGACATTGGAATTTGGATCGGAAGTGCGTTAAATGTATAGATGGCTTTTGGTAGAATAGACATTTTTACTATGTTAAGTCTTCCTATCCATGAGCAAGGTATGTTTTTCCACTTAAGTATGTCCTTTTGAATTTCTTGTATTAGAGCTTTGTAGTTTTCTTTGTATAGGTCTTTTACATCCTTGGTAAGATTTATTCCTAAGTATCTTATCTTCTTGGGGGCTACTGTGAATGGTATTGATTTGGTTATTTCCTCTTCGGTGTTCTTTTTGTTGATGTAGAGGAATCCAAGTGATTTTTGTATATTTATTTTATAACCTGAGACTCTGCCAAACTCTTCTATTAGTTTCAGTAGTTTTCTGGAGGATTCCTTAGGGTTTTCTGTGTATATAATCATGTCATCTGCAAATAGTGATAACTTTACTTCTTCCTTGCCAATCCGGATACCTTTTATTTCTTTGTCTAGCCTAATTGCCCTGGCTAGGACTTCTAGCATGATGTTGAATAAGAGCGGTGATAAAGGGCATCCTTGTCTGGTTCCCGTTCTCAAGGGAAATGCTTTCAGGTTCTCTCCATTTAGAGTGATATTGGCTGTTGGCTTTGCATAGATGCCCTTTATTATGTTGAGGAATTTTCCTTCAATTCCTATTTTGGTAAGAGTTTTTATCATGAATGGGTGTTGGACTTTGTCAAATGCCTTTTCTGCATCAATTGAGAAGATCATGTGGTTTTTGTCTTTTGTTTTATTTATGTGATGGATTACATTAATGGTTTTTCTGATATTAAACCAGCCTTGCATACCTGATATAAATCCCACTTGATCAGGGTGAATTAATTTTTGATGTGTTGTTGGATTCTATTGGCTAGAATTTTGTTTTTTGCATCAATGTTCATGAGGGATATAGGTCTATAATTTTGTTTTTTTGTAATGTCTTTACCTGGTTTTGGTATCAGGGAGATGGTGGCTTCATAGAATGAGTTGGGTAGTATTCCGTCATTTTCTATGCTTTGGAATACCTTCAGAAGTAGTGGTGTTAACTCTTTTCTGAAAGTTTGGTAGAACTCTGCAGTGAAGCCGTCCGGGCCAGGGCTTTTTTTTGTTGGGAGTTTTTTGATTACCGTTTCAATCTCTTTTTTTGTTATGGGTCTATTTAGTTGTTCTACTTCTGAATGTGTTAGTTTAGGTAGGTAGTGTTTTTCCAGGAATACATCCATTTCTTCTAGGTTTTCAAATTTGTTAGAGCACAATTTTTCATAATAATCTGAAATGATTCTTTTAATTTCATTTGGTTCTGTTGTGATGTGGTCCTTCTCGTTTCTTATTCGGGTTATTTGTTTCCTTTCCTGTATTTCTTTAGTCAGTCTAGCCAATGGTTTATCAATTTTGTTAATTTTTTCAAAGAACCAGCTTTTGGCTTTGTTAATTCTTTCAATTGTTTTTCTGTTCTCTAATTCATTTAGTTCAGCTCTAATTTTTAGTATTTGTTTTCTTCTGGTGCCTGATGGATTCTTTTGTTGCTCAGTTTCTATTTGTTCAAGTTGTAGGGACAGTTCTCTGATTTTGGCTCTTTCTTCTTTTTGTATGTGTGCATTTATCGATATAAATTGGCCTCTGAGCAGTGCTTTTGCTGTGTCTCAGACGTTTTGATAGGAAGTATTTTCATTCTCGTTGCTTTCTATGAATTTCCTTATTCCCTCCTTGATGTCTTCTATAACCCAGTCTTTTTTCAGGAGGGTATTGTTCATTTTCCAAGTATTTGATTTCTTTTCCCTAGTTTTTCTGTTATTGATCTCTAGTTTTATTGCCTTGTGGTCTGAGAAGATGCTTTGTAATATTTCGATGTTTTGGACTCTGCAAAGGTTTGTTTTATGACCTAATATGTGGTCTATTCTAGAGAATGTTCCATGTGCACTAGAAAAAAAAGTATATTTTGCAGCAGTTGGGTGGAGAGTTCTGTATAAGTCAATGAGGTCAAGTTGGTTGATTGTTGTAATTAGATCTTCCATGTCTCTATTGAGCTTCTTACTGGATGTCCTGTCCTTCTCCGAAAGTGGTGTGTTGAAGTCTCCTACTATAATTGTGGAGGTATCTATCTCACTTTTCAATTCTGTTAAAATTTGATTTATGTATCTTGCAGCCCTGTCATTGGGTGCATAAATATTTAATATGGTTATGTGTTCCTGATCAATTGTCCCTTTTATCATTATATAGTGTCCTTTTTTATCCTTTGTGATGGATTTAAGTCTAAAGTCTATTTTGTCAGAAATTAATATTGCTACTCCTCTTCTTTTTTGCTTATTGTTTGCTTGATATACTTTTTTTCCATCCTTTGAGTTTTAGTTTGTTTGTGTCTCTAAGTCTAAGGTGTGTCTCTTGTAGGCAGCATATAGATGGATTGTGTTTCTTTATCCAGTCTGTGACTCTCTGTCTCTTTATTGGTGCATTTAGTCCATTTACATTCAGGGTAATTATAGATAAATAAGTTTTTAGTGCTGTCATTTTGATGCCTTTTTATGTGTGTTGTTGACAATTTCATTTTTCCGCATACTTTTTTGTGCTGAGGCGTTTTTCTTAGTAAATTGTGAGATCCTCATTTTCATAGTGTTTGACTTTATGTTAGTTGAGTCGTTACGTTTTTCTTGGCTTTTATCTTGAGTTCTAGAGTTGTTATACCTTTTTGTGGTTACCTTATTATTTACCCCTATTTTTCTAAGTAAAAACCTAGCTTGTATTGTTCTATATCGCCTTGTATCACTCTCCATATGGCAATTCAATGCCTCCTGTATTTAGTCCCTCTTTTTGATTATTGTGATCTTTTACCTATTGACTTCCATGATTCCCTGTTATGTGTATTTTTTTTTTAATTAATCTTAATTTGTTTGTTTTTGTGATTTCCCTATTTGAGTTGATATCAGGACGTTCTGTTTTGTGACCTTGTGTTGTGCTGATATCTGATATTATTGGTTCTCTGACCAAACAATATCCTTTAGTATTTCCTGTAGCTTTGGTTTGGTTTTTGCAAATTCTCTAAACTTGTGTTTGTCTGTAAATATCTTAATTTCACCTTCATATTTCAGAGAGAGTTTTGCTGGATATATGATCCTTGGCTGGCAGTTTTTCTCCTTCAGTGTTCTGTATATGTCGTCCCATTCCCTTCTTGCCTGCATGGTTTCTGCTGAGTAGTCTGAACTTATTCTTATTGATTCTCCCTTGAAGGAAACCTTTCTTTTCTCCCTGGCTGCTTTTAAAATTTTCTGTTTATCTTTGCTTTTGGTGAGTTTGATGATAATATGTCTTGGTGTTTTTCTTTTTGGATCAATCTTAAATGGGGTTCATTGAGCATCTTGGATAGATATCCTTTCGTCTTTCATGATGTCAGGGAAGTTTTCTGTCAGGAGTTCTTCAACTATTTTCTCTGTGTTTTCTGTCCCCCCTCCCTGTTCTGGGACTCCAATCACCCGCAGGTTATCCTTCTTGATAGAGTCCCACATAATTCTTAGGGTTTCTTCATTTTTTTTAATTCTTTTATCTGATTTTTTTTCAGCTATGTTGGTGTTGATTCCCTGGTCCTCCAGATGTCCCAGTCTGCATTCTAATTGCTCGAGTCTGCTCCTCTGACTTCCTATTACGTTGTCTAATTCTGTAATTTTATTGTTAATCTTTTGGATTTCTACATGTTGTCTCTCTATAGATTCTTGCAACTTATTAATTTTTCCACTATGTTCTTGAATAATCTTTTTGAGTTCTTCAACTGTTTTATCAGTGTGTTCCTTGGCTTTTTCTGCAGTTATCCTAATTTCATTTGTGATATCTTTAAGCATTCTGTAAATTAGTTTTTTATATTCTGTATCTGATAATTCCAGGATTGTATCTTCATTTGGGAAAGATTTTGATTCTTTTGTTTGGGGGGTTGGAGAAGCTGTCATGGTCTGCTTCTTTAAGTGGTTTGATATGGATTGTTGTCTCCGAGCCATCACTGGGAAACTAGTTTTTCCAGAAAATCCGCTGAAAAA
Organism: Elephas maximus indicus; assembly: GCF_024166365.1. Classification (NCBI taxonomy): domain Eukaryota; kingdom Metazoa; phylum Chordata; class Mammalia; order Proboscidea; family Elephantidae; genus Elephas; species Elephas maximus. The sequence goes on from NC_064836.1 coordinate 59,367,323, forward strand.
AAAATGCAGTCAGACCCCTATCAGAGTTCTCCCTCTGGCTCAGGCTATTCGGATGTTAATGAAGCCGCCTGGGGAGGGTGGGGGAGGGAACAGAGAGATAGGAGAGTAGCACCTCAGAATATAGCCAGAGTTGCTTGTCTTGCTTGGAATGACTATTATATCTGAGATTCCCGCGGGCGCGTCGCCTATGTGTGCTGGCTGTGTGGAGATTGCCCCCGGGGGGTCTGGCCCGCTGGAGTCACGGTCAGATCCTCTGCTTCCAGCCCCACGCCCAGCGTCAAGGCTCCCCTACTGGGACGGTGCACTCTCGACTCCAAAATCAGTCGCTGCCTCCCGGGGACTTCTCGTCCCTCCAGCTGCGTGGCCGTGCTGCCCTCGCGAACCAGGTGGGCCGCCTCCCGGGGTTAGTTCAGGTGGGTGGAGCAGCTCCCCGTGCTTGTGCTGTGACCGAGTGTCCCAGCTGGGACGCTGTTCTCCCCGCTCCAATACCAGTCGCTGCCTCCCGGGGACTTCTCCTATCGGCTGCGTCCCACGCCACCCGCGCGACCCGACTGGGCCCCTTCCCGGGGTTAGTTCAGGGGGGTGGAGCAGCTCTCCGTGTTTATGCCGTACCCGCATCCAGTCCAAATCCTGGCGAGACGGTTCCCCGGCTGGGACGCTGGTTTTCCTGCTCCAAGACCAGTCACTGCCTCCCAGAGACTTCTCCTACCGGCTGCGTCCCACGCCGCCCGCGGCTGGTCTCCCTCCCGGGGTTAGTTCAGGGGGGTGGAGCAGCTCTCTGTGCTTGTGCCGTACCTGACTGGTACGCTGGCTCCAGGCTCTGGAAACAATCGCTGCTTCCCCGTATTAGTTCGTTCTCCGTCTCTAAATCTGTGTTTGTTGTTCAGGGTTCATAGATTGTTATGTATGTGATCGATTCACTTGTTTTTCTGTGTCTTTGTTGTAAGAGGGATCCGAGGTAGCGTCTGCCTAGTCCGCCATCTTGGCTCCACCCCCCGCAATCTATTTCTTGGTAATTGCATTTTAAATGCCTGCTTGTTAATTTTGCCAATATACTTACAGTTAATTTTTAATATCAGCCAAAGTCATATTTTAGCTAACAGTAGATAATCTCATTAACAACCTGTAACATGAAGATGACCCAACCTTGCTTGCTAAAAGTGAAGAGGACTTGAAGTACTTACTGATGAAGATCAAAGATCACAATCTTCAGCATGGATTATACCTCAACATAAAGAAAACAAAAGTCCTCACAACTGGACTAATAAGCAACATCATGAAAAACAGAGAAAAGGCATCTGGTTGTCTATAAAGGGCGAATCTGCACGGAAGGAGCCTGAGAATGGATCAAGGCAAAGCTGAAGAAATAGACTGGGAACAAGTTGCCTAAGAATTCTGTACCTTGCCAAGAAATTCTGAATTAGTCCTATAAGAAATGGCACTTTACTGAAGATTTTAGAGTGGTAAATGACCTGTATGTAGTTCTAGACAAATAATTGTGGTGCAGTGGAAAGAAATTGGATGAAGAGAGACATATTTATTATGAAGTATTTCTATTTGGAGGGAGGCAGTACAGAAGAAAATGTAGGGATTCTTAGTTGGAGTGTCCTGAGTTTGCAATAGTTGACTATCATTACAACTTTACACAAGGTCCTTAGTGTTTCTGAGCTGTGAGTACTCACACGCAGAATGGTGATGAACGGGACCTACCTAAAAGGGTGTTGTGAGGACTATATGAGGAAATATAATGAGTATATACAAGGATAGCTGGTAAATATTGGCTCTATTTCCTAAAACTGATCTTGACAGCTTGACTCCTAATCCTAAGATGATAATATTTATTCACTGTTTTAAAAGATTGCTAAAGAAGAATATCCTGTAGACACAGGTACCCAATACCTGGTTTTAACATTTATAATCCTTCGCTCTGATTTTGTCCTTTCCAATAGTTAAGCAAAATACAATTAGCTTAATTTTGTTTCTTCTTTGGCTAGCTACAACAGAGAATGGAAAAACAGAACAATCAACAACAAAAACTACTACAAACCCATGATGATCTTTCTCTGTGAAAAATTCCTTATGGGTGTGAAAATAATGATTAAAAAGTTCTTCTCAGCCTTCTCTTTTCCAGGTAAGTGAGTCCTCTTTCAGTGTTTTTCTGTGGGCAGTCTGAGGAGACCACATATCAGAATCATGTGAAAATTTTTTTAAATACATATTTCTGAGCCTGACCCTAGACACACTGAATTAGAAGACCTAAATCTGAGACCCTGGTGTTACATCTTTATTTTCTCAATTTTAATATATACCACTGTTGAAAACTACTACTTTATTTTTATTATTAATATTGTTTTAATCACAGGATTAGTGTCTAAATTTAAATTGAGTTTAAAGATTTCTTCTGGACTTCCTTTAATTATAATTCCTCTTTTACTCTTATTTGTGAAGTTTGGCTATGTTCTATCTGCATAAGTATGATCAAGGGGATAGAGCAGAAAGGTGGCAGTGGGTGAGGAATATTGGAGCTCTGTGTATACATTGGAAACCCTGGTGGTGTAGTGGTTAAGTGCTACGGCTGCTAACCAAAACGTCAGCAGTTCGAATCCGGCAGGTGCTCCTTGGAAACTCTATGGGGCAGTACTACTCTGTCCTATAGGGTCGCTATGAGTCGGAATCGACTTGACGGCACTGGGTTGGGTTTGGTTTGGTGTATACATTAGCATAAAAAACTCTCCCAGTTTTTGTTTCTATACTAATGATAATTTTAATAACCACAAGTTATTGAGCACTTACAGCAATCCTATGCAGTAAGTTGTTAGATAAGGAAACCAAGAAAGGAAAACCTAAATAATTTACAAGAGTCTAAGAGCTAAGAAAATGGCTTATGTAGAATTCAAACTTGAATAGTCCAACTTCATTTTCACTCTTTCCTAATCTTGATCATCACATTATGATTTTTTCCTCTTCTGTCCCAATATTGCAACTATATTATGGCCAATCCTCCTATCCTGTCGCTGGATCAAGATCTGTGAGCATATTGTTTCCTGTGACCAGAATAATGCTAGGAAGAGTTAGGGTAAGGAGGAAAGTGTTTTTGGGGTTGCACTAGTCATCTTAATATCTTGAGTAGGTAAGAGCAGAGGCAGATGAATATCAAATAGTTATGTAATTTTTAGCCAAGCAAGGGATTCAAAGGTATATCCTAGGAAAAGTATTGCTAGGATTAATAGACTCAAAAACTAAGAAAAAAAAAAAAGGAAGGAGTAAATGGACATGCTTAGAAGATGGGAATGAGAGAAAAATGTGTCTTAGTCTCCTAGGGCTACTATAACAAAATACTACACTGTGGGTGACTTTAAAGAACAGGATTTTTTTCTCAGAATTCTGGAAGCTAAAAGTCCAAATTCAGGTCATTGGCAGGGGTATACTCTCTCTTTCTGTCAGTTCCAGAGGAAAGTCCTTCCTTGTCTCTTTCAGTTTCTGTTGCCTTGGATGTTCCTTAGCTCATAGACAGATTTTCACACGCTGTCTTCCCCTTGTGTGTGACTCTCTTCCCATGTCTATCCTTCTATTTTATAAAAAGCCACCCAGAAGAAATAGGATTAGGATGCACCCTACTCTGGTATGGCTTCGTTAATTCAAATGACAATATGTACAAAGAGAAGTGCTTTTTCCCCTAAAGAAGGTTATATTCATAGCTTAGGACTTCAGTATATCTATTAAGGGGACACAATTCAATCCATAACGGTCATTAAAGAAAAATTAAAAAATAAAAATCAGTTGCCCTCTAGTCTATTCTGACTCATGGGTTTCATTGGGTTTTCAATGGCGGTGATCTTTTGGAAGTAGATCACCAGGCTAGGCCTTTCTTCCAAGGTGCCTCTGGGTGAATTCCAACTGCCAAGCCTTTCAGTTAATTGCCATGTGCGTAACAGTTTTTGCCACCCAGGGACTCTTAAAAATGTCGGGGTGAAATAATATGGTTTTGTGAAAATGGTACTGAACAAACATTAAACGTAGAGGCTTCTGGTTATCCAGTGCTGGCTGTCCTGTGGGGAGATAGGTGCTTAGATCAATCGCCGCATGATTTCCTCTCTCTTTTTTTCAGTGAGGAGCTCTCTTGTTTTTCCTCTTTTGCTCTTGATCAATCACTTCTTAAATGTATGATGTTTGTTCACTGTAAGATAATTTGACAAGAGCCTCATGTTCTCTGCCTGTAAAATCTAGATACAGTGGTAATTATATGTTTTAGATTGTTTTTCTCAGAATTAGATATCACTGTTTTCACTGTTGTTTTATCATTATTTGAACTTGGCAATCAATGAGTGTAGCCTCCTGCTTCAGAAATATGAAGTAAGTAATTCCTTAATGTTAACTACTAAAGAACATTCACTCTAAAGCAGATGATCCAATAGTCAACAAGGAATTCTTGTTAACTATTGGGCAAAGGAAAGGATAGCAACTTGACTACCATTATTTAAAATGTTACTAACCTTGTAGCAAAATTAATGGTTTATTCTTAAGTAGCTTCTCAGTCCACCATAGTGCTTAAAATATCAAACTTCTAACCATGAGCCTCAAAATCACTTGGAGGCATGTTTCAAGGCATGGCCCTGGGCCCTGTCCTGAGTCTGCAAAATCATCATCTCTTAGAGTAGAGCCACACAATGAAATTTTTAATAAGTATTCCAGGTGATTCCTGTGATCATTAAGATTGATAACCATTGACCCAAACTCTGTCAGCCTTTTTGGCTATGTGTGTGTTTCATGTGTACACATAAAATAACTTTTATGTGATCTTGTTTTTTTCTCAGAAAACATTCATTTTGAAGTTTATTTATATTACATAGTGTAGCATTCTCCCTTGCCATGTTTCCATGATCATTCAGCCTTAAAAATGATCTGATGCTTGTCATCATCCAGAGGACTGGTATATGGATAGGGTATCATTGAGTCAGAACAGATGACTAAGAAATGTATATGTCTTTAAGACCAACGATAAACTTAGGAACTGTTTACTTAATGCTAAAAATATGAATAGAAAGTTAAAGTTCAGTCAATGACATTCATAAATCTCTAGATCAGTGGACAAAATTTGAGGCAGGAAGGCTATATTAGGCCCATAAACTTATCCCATTTGGCTTGAAAATTATTGTTTTTCAATTGAATTATTTGTTGAGATTTAAAAATCAGGATATTGCCCTTAAAGTTTCAAATTTCCAACCTTTTTAAAAAAAAAAAGGTAAACACAGAAAAATTGGGCTCGTGTAGCTATAATGAGGTTGGAGAGTAGCTTCCCTTTTTGTTGGGTGCTCACACTTAGGAAACACATTCCTCACTAGGTCCCAGGAAGCACGAACATTTGTAAATCTTACTCTAGACATTTGGTATAGTAATTAAATCATCTCAAAAGCCAGGACTGAATAAATTCTTGTTGAATCAATGTAAGAATGAATGAATCTGGAAAATGAATTGAATTTATAAATTCTACAATTCCGATTATGAGATTATATGGACACAATTGTAGTTAAGGGACACTAATTGCTGAGTCACCTAGTAATTTAGGTGACTTAGACTGTATTTCTTTTTGTTTGTTTATTATAGGGCTTATTAAGAAAATGGAACTCAAATTTTACTAAAATGATGTTGTATTGCAGATATCAATTTTCCCATTCTCTTCCAGAAGGAAATTGAGTTAGAAATTTGCCTAGCCAAGGTAAGAGTCACCCTGTAATCTTCAAATTGCTGTCCTAGTTATTTTAATTCTCTTGTACTTCCCTAATTAGCAAAATGAAACTAACAGACTTACATTTTCTTGAGTCATCTTGTCTTTGGTTTGAGGTATAGGGAATTTTATTCTGTTATAATCATAAATTTTGTCTCTATTCACTGTTGCAATTCTGCATTTCTTCAAGTATAATTTAATATTTGTTAAACTACTTTGTGGCTGTACTTCTTCCAAGACAGATTTGTTTGTTCTTCTGGCAGTCCACAGTATAGTCTATATTCTTCACCAACACCATAAGTCAAAGACATCAACATCCAGAATGATCCTTAGAAGAGAGGATGGCAAGACTTCATCTCATGTAGTTTGGACATGTTATCATGAGGGACCAGTCCCTGGAGAAGGACATCCTGCTTGGCAAATTAGAAAAAAAAAAAAGAAACCATTGCCCTTGAGTCCATTCAGACTCATACCCACCCTGCAGACACAGTAGAACTGGTCCATAGAGTTTCCAGAGAGCAACTGATGGATTAGAAACTGCTGACCTTTTGGTTAGCAGCCTGAGCTCTTAACCACTGGGCCACCAGAGGGTTAGAGAAAAAGAATACCCTCGATGAGATGGATTGACACAGTGGCTGCAACAGGGAGCTCCACCATAGCAATGATTGTGAGGATGGCGCAGGACTAGGTAGTGTTTCATTAGGTTGTACATAGGGTGTTCATGGGTTGAAACTGAGTTGATGGCACCTAATAATTAGTAATAAACCACTTTCATCTAAAAATTCTTATTTCTCTTTCTGTATTTATCTATATTTACCTCTCTCTAACTCTCTACAGAAGTATCATGATTATCAACACCATTTTTCCCCTTCCAAAAGAATTCAGTGTGAACCATTATGCTTATTGATATATAAGAACAGTTTGAGAATATAATAAAACAATATCTTGCATAAGAATCTTCTTTTTCTTTCTGTTCATCAGAGTATTCTAGCAGCACATTACATAACATGTAGTTTTATCAATATATATATTCCAGCAAAAAGATTGTGTTTTATTTATTTATTTTTAGTTTTAAGAGTGCCAACTTTTTACAGAACATATTTTCCAAGTTTTGGTAATCCACCTAACATAGAACGCTACTGGGTATGTAATTGGCCTAGCCCTTTTCCCAGATTTGCAGCAGAGGATAAAATAAGAGGAAAAAGATAGAAAAAAATAGGTCACATTTTCTTAGTCCTGTATTTGTTCTTTTAGAGGATACAGGCTAAGAATAAACAAAACAGCGATACAGATTCTTGTTCTGTGAATCACAGTCCAGACTGAAAATTGGCACAGATTTGAGGAATGCACAGGACTGTTATCCAAACTAATGTCTGGTATTTATCCAGGGTTATTATTTTTTTTTTTTATTGTGGGAAGAATGCAATAATTAAATACATTTTCACTTTACCCTCCAGGATTCTACCTACAAGTTCATTTGAGTTGTATTCATTCAGTTCTATTTATTTCTTGAGTTAATGGATTTAATATTTCTGGGATGCTTTAAAAACATGGCTAAATGAATTTAAGAATGGAAATTGCCAAATTCTAATCCTGGCCCTTAAATATATGATGTTACACAACCTGTAGAACAAAATCAAATCCGCAGCTCTCTTCTTCCCGAATCTCTGAGACACTTTCAATACTCTAGAAGCCATGTATTGGTATATCAAATGTTGCTAAAGATTCAAGCATGAATTTTATTAGGATTTGAAGTTTTGAATGTAGGAGAAGACAATTCCACTAAATGTTTTCCTTATTGAAGTGTTTGCTAAATAATAAAATTATTTTCACTATCATTTACCTCTCTGTAGTTCTCTACAGATGTCATCATAATTATCAATACCATTTTTAAAAGCCCGGTATGTAACAGTCACTGTCATACTTGTAAACACTAGAGCAAGTTGTTTATATAGGTATTATTAATCCATTTCACAAATGATGAAACTGAAGCTCAAATTACTAAATTTTTCAAAAGATCTCAGTTGAGGAAAATATAAATTTATTTTGTACCAAAGTCTGGAGTTAAGTAGTAGCTCAAAACCCATTACTCTAAATTATTATGTTAAAAATTAAAAGACAAATAGGCAGGGAAACCTAATATGATCCAAGTACATCTAATGAGTATGTTCATTTTCTTCATATTTTGTCTTAATTTTTGTAGAGAACTTAGATTTATCCTATGGCTCATTGTATATAAGTTTAGGTCTGTTTTTTCAATGCACCATTCTACATATATGGCCCTAATTCTAGTCCTCAAGGATTTCATTTTACTTGGATCCACAATCGACACCCATGGAAGCAGCAGTCAAGAAATCAAAAGATGCATTGCACTGGGCAAATCTGCTGCAAAGGACTGCTTTAAAGTGTTGAAAAGCAAAGATAACACCCTGAAGACTAAGGTGCACCTGACCCAAGCCATGGTATTTTCAATCGCATCATATGCATGTGAAAGCTGGATATTGAATAAGGAAGATCGAAGAAGAATTGATGCCTTTGAATTGTGGTGTTGGCGAAGAATATTGAATATACCATGGACTGCCAAAAGAATGAACAAATCTGTCTCGGAAGAAGTACAACCAGAATGCTCCTTAGAAGCAAGGATGGCAAGACTCTGTCTTACATACTTTGGACATGTTGTCAGGAGGGATCAGTCTCTGGAGAAGGACATCGTGCTTGGTAAAATACAGGGTCAGCAGAAAAGAGCAAGACCCTCAACGAGGTGGATTGACACAGTGGCTGCAACAATGGGCTCAAGCGTAACAAGGATTGTGAGGATGGCACAGGACTGGGCAGTGTTTTGTTCTGTGGTACATAGGGTCACTATGAGTTGGAACTGACTTAATGGCACCAAACAACAACAACATTATGGCCACTCAAAAGCATAGTGCAATTTTGCTTTCTTAGATCAAGTCTCGCAAGAAGGTTAATCTAACTACACATGCTCATAAGGCATTCATAATGAAGAATGACCTGGCAACAGTGAGAAGAAAATAACTGATAACAGCCAATGAAAGACAGCCAGTGAGAACCTGCCAAGTGATATTGAGATATTAGCCATCTGATGAATATTGACGATTTTCACTGGAGTTCTTTAAATCAGCAAAGGAGAATATGTTGAAGTCTCACATATTGTGATACATTTTACTTAATTTTTACCTTAAATTAGGAAAGATTTGAAGCTAGCGATTTGTTTCTTTCTCTCACAGATTCATTCCCTAAGTTTTCCACAGAAATTAGAAAATCTTTTTAAACTACTAACTCAAAAACTATTCAGTATTCTGCCAAATGTCGTTGTAACACCACCTCTATAACAGCTATTCTCTTTTTTTCTCATGGTTTTCATGTTTCTGAGTTGGAGCTCTTATTTCTCTCCACCACATTAAAGGGAAATAAAGTTCCAACTTTGCCTGTCAACATTTGAAAAGAGGGGATTAGAAGTTTTCAGATCAAAGAAGTATTTCAATACATTTTAATGAATTTGTATGCTAACCTATGAATGAACAATAGAAATGAAAACAGCATTTATACACATCAGAAAACCATTTATATAATACTAATGAGGCAGACCAGTTTGTACAGATGTTTTAAGTAAGACAACAAAGAATTATTTATCTCCTTTAAGAAAATAAATGCTTACCTGCCTGACATGACCCATAATCAAGTGCATTAAAAACAAAGTTCCTAAGTTTGTATGAAAAAGGCAGAGAAGTAATGCATTTTAATGAATGCAAATGTGTGCATATGTGTATACATATATGTGTGTATATGAGTCCCTTCCCTTTTTTTTTTTTCAATAGCTGAGAAAATAAAAATGTTCTTTGGAACAGCTTGGATAGTCCACCTGGAAAAAAGATACATTAACAAAATCTGAATTCTTATTATCAGAATATAATACTATCAGGATATATATATGTATATAAAAAAAAAAAAATTTTTTTTTTTTTTTTTTTTTTTTTTATAGATACACATATATTGTATAATCCTGGACTCAACTCTTTAAACAATCTTCTTAATCTAGTGTTAAAACATATATTTAATAATTTAGATTGGTTAAGAGACCACAGCAAAAGCAATTCAACTGTCTACAACTATTTTTATATGATAAATCCATCACCTGATTGTGACAACTGTTAGTCCAGAGCAGTCAGAAATGATGTAAGAAGATGATCGTATAAGCATTACACAAGGTGAAAAGTTAATGAAAGGTCAACCTTTCAAATGGAAAAGTGAGAACATGTCTGTGGAAGGAAGTAATGCTTCAGACAGATATTTTATTTGATGTCATTGAAGACTTCGCAACGTGACCTGAATCCACTTGATGGGTTGTCATGTTTGAAACTTCTTCCCTTATATTTTTTATGGGTTTTTGTTGTTGTTGTTGTCACTATCCTCATTGTATTTTCCCCATGATACATGCATCTATTTATTTTTTTCCATGTAGTTTTCTCAAAACAGTGATTTCATTGTTTATGCCATTCTCAGTTTAATTTTACAGCAAAGTGGAAAGGGGAATTACCATATATTTATGCAGATAATGCATGTTTTACGTTTTTCTTTTGCCAACCAAGCAACCCCCTCATGCATTATTTTCTGAGGGGCTTTCTACACATTATATGTGTAAAATCACAGCTCATCTGTAAGTGAATCACTGGCAGCATATTCAACAGGAAATCACAGGCTGCTTTCTGAAGTAATTTATACTCTTGCTTATACTCCATCTTAAAATTCATCTTCTTTGTTTTCTTTTAAACAGTGTTCTCTTGGTGCTTATCCTTTCTCTCTGGATTTTAGATAAAAATAAATGGCTCGTTGATTTGGCCTGTGGGTCATAGTTGGCTGACTCCTAATCTAGTGTATGAGAGCTGAATTCCTGAAATAAGACAATAGCAGTTGGTGGGGTAAATGGAATTTTAGCAAGAGATCAAATTGAATTCAGAATCTATTTGAAGTTTTAATTTTAATATTTTGTGATTGGTTGGACATTGGACTTTAAAGAGGAGAAAGAATCTGTAGTGCCTCTTAGGTTTCCCACTTAAGGAATATATATCCCCTCTAACATACATCTTATATGACATAGAAAGTTTGAGAAAGTAATAAAATTGGTTTTCATTGATCGCTCTTTAATGCTTCTAGAAGTTTCCCAACTGCTTCCTCTGAAATAAATCTCTTCTGCCTTCTCTTCAGTGGTGCAGTCATCTTTGAGTTTTCTGCTCATCTCTATTACCATCCGGACAAGGTTTTAAACACATAACAATTAAGCTCCTGTCCACATTTACTTAAAAATGAGTCATATCAAAGATGATAGAGAGGAGGTAGTAAGTATATACGGTGTTTTCCAAAAATTTGCCAAGGGTATAAGTAATATATAGAAAGCAAGGGCACTTCTAGTAACATAGCAAACTAGACATCCATATAAACTTCTAGTAAGAATACCTATTTGCTGGATAAAAATAATAGTGAAAGCCAGCAAAAAACCAAACAACCAACAGGAAAAAACGAAAAAGAAAGGAAATAAACAATCTTCTTAAGTGTATAACTAAGTAGCCTTGCTGGCACAGTGGTTAAGAGCTACAACTGCTAACTAACCAAAAGGTTGGTGGCTCAAATCCACCAGCTGCTCCTTGGAAACCCAATGGGGCAATTCTACTCTGTCCTACAGGTTCTCTGTGAGTAGACTTGATGGCAACTGGGTATAGCTAAGCATCTAGGAAATTAAGAGGATAGCTTAGAGCAGAGCAACAACCAGAATTTGTAACAGGGGCTCTTGTTGATCCCAAGTAGATTAGAGCTTGGCTTTTCATGGGCCTGTCTTTGCTCAGTTGAGAGGGAAAGTTTACAAAACTTGTATCCTAAGCAGGGTAGATGGTTAAATTGCAGACCTACATTTGGCAAAAAGAGCTCTGGTGGTGCAGTTGTTAAGCTCTCGGCAGCTAACTGAAAGGTCAGCAGTTTGAACCCACCAGCCGCTCCTTGGAAACTCTGTTGGGAAATTCTACTTTGTCCTATGAGTCAGAATCAACTCAACAACAATGGGGTACTTCTGGCAAGTACACTTATGGACCAACAACTTCTGAGAATGAACTAAGAAAAAAAATTAAAAACTGACCCCATTAGGAATTAGTAGACAAAGTTGCCTGCCTTAGTCCTGTCTCTGGAGAAGTCTCTGCCACAATGATTTTAAAAATCTTTACTGAATGAAGCACTCCTTATCTGGCACAATATTCATCACCTTTCCGACTCTAATGCCATAGTCTGTAAGTTTGTAAAACACGGTACTCCCCACTTACAAACTCCTTTAGCATGCATCTAAAGGAAGCTGTAATCAAAATACAACACACTGAGAACTGAATCAGCAAATGCATGTGGAGGCTGAGTTTCTAGGTGACTTGATTATCCCTCACATGGATATGCTCCTTCTATTGCTTCAGAGTCTGTGGAAGGTGAGGAAAAGAGAAACTCCCTGACCCTAATTCAGCTTCTCTTTTCCAGTTCCCCTGGTGTGGGATCGCCATTCTCAGTCAATGTTGGAAAGAGAAGCCACACTGTTCATCTTCTGTTTTCTCCTTGCTGATGTTGTCACAATTACTAGTCCATTGTCAGCTTTCTTAGCACATCCTTGGCTTTACATCATGATTTATACCACAATTTTCAAATTATGGTTCTCAGACCAACAGCATCAGCATATTTGATGTGTTGTCAAAAAATCTGTGTTTTTTTCAAGCTTTGCAGATGAGTCAGATGCTTACTGAAGTTTGAGAACAAGTAATTTATCTTATCTTGTTGAGAAGTGAATTTGTGTAGTTCCTACATCAGTCATTTTACTACTTATCTGTTAGTTTGTCGTACTGTGGTGGCTAACGTGTTGCTGTGTTGCCAGAAGATACACCACTGTATTTCAAATATCAGTAGACTAACCCATGGTGGACAGGTTTTGGCTGAGCTTCCAGACAGACTGGTAAGAAGGAAGAGTCAATCTACTGAAAAAATTGACCAATGAAAACCATACGGATAAAAAGATAGCAGCAGAATATGGTCTGATTGTTGGAAGGTGAGTCAATCAGGTTGGAAGACATTCAATATACGACTGGGGAAGAACTGCCCCCTCAAAGTAGAGTTGACCTTAATGATGTGGATGGAGTCAAGCTTTCGGGACCTTCATCAGCTGATGTGACATGACACAAAATGAGAAGAAAAAGACGCAAACATCCAGTAATAATAAAAAACATGGAATGTAGGAAGTATGAATCAAGGAAAATTGGAAATTTTCAAAACTGAAATGGAATGCTTGAAGATTGATGTACTAAGCATTAATGAGCTGAAATGGACTGGTTTTGGCCATTCTGAATCAGAAAATCATATGGTCTACTATGCCAGGAATGACAAATTGAAGACAGACTGTGTCACATTCATCATCAAAAAGAACATTTCCAGATCTGTACTGAAATACAACATTGTCAGTAATAAGATGAGATCCATATATCAGCAAGGAAGATCAGTTAATACAATTGTTATTCAAATTTACACACAAAATGTTAATGCCAAAGATGAAGAAATGGAAGATTTTTACCCACTTCTGCTGTCTGAAATTGATCAAACGTGCAATCAAGATGCATTGATAATTACTGTTCGGTTGGAAATGAAGAAGGATCAGTATTGGAATATATGACCTTGGTGAAGGAAATGACTCAGGAGATCACATAATAGAATTTTGCAAGACAAACTACTTATTCATTGGAAATACCTTTTTTAAAATAATATCTACAGTGACTATACACATGGACCTCACCAGGTGGAACATACAGAAATCAAATCGACTACATCTACGGGAAGAGACGATAGAGAAGTTCAATATTTTCAGTCAGAACAAGTCCCGAGGGCGACTGTGGAAGAGACCATCAAATGCTCAAATGCAAGTTCAAGTTGAAGTGGAAGAAAATTAAAACAAGTCACCAGAGCCAAAGTACAACCTTGAGTATATTCTACCTGAATTAAGATGCCCTCTCAAGAATATATTTGACACATTGAACACTAATGACTGGAGACCAGACCTGTTGTGGGATGACATCCAGGACATCATAGGTGAAGAAAGGAAAAGGTCATTTAAAAGACAAAAAATAAAATAAAAGACTGAAATGGACGTCAGGGAAGACTCTGAAACTTGCTTTTGAACATAGGGTAGCTAAAGTGTAAGAAAAAAATGATGAAGTAAAAGAGCTGAACAGAAGATTTCTAAGGTGGCTTGAGAAGACAAAGTCAAGTATTATAGTGAAATGCTCAAAGACCCGAAATTAGAAAACCAAAAGGGAAGAAAAAGCTTGGCATTTCTCAAGCTAAAAAAACTGAAGAAAAAATTCAAGCCTCAAATTGCAATATTGATGGATTTTGTGGGCAAAAAATTGGATGATGCAAGAAGCATCAAAAGCAGATGGAAGGAATACACAGAGTCACTGTACCAGAGAGAATTGGTCCATGTTCAAACATTTCAGGAGGTAGCATATGATCAAGAACTGATGGTACTGAAGGCAGAAGTCCAAGCTGCACTGAAGGCATTGCTGAAAAACAAGGCTTTAGCAATTGACAGAATACCAATTGAGATGTTTCAACATATGGTTGCAACACTGGAAGTGCTCACTCGTTTCTATCCCAAGAAATTTGGGAGACAGCTATCTGGCAAACCGACTGGAAGAGATCCATATAAGTGCCTATTCCAAAGAAAGGTAATCCAATAGAATGTGGAAATTCTCAAACAATACCATTAATATCACAAGCAAGTGAGATTATGCTGAAGATAACTCAAAAATGGTCACAGCAGTACATCAATAGGGAACTGCCAGAAACTCAAGCCAGGTTTAGAAGAGTATGTGGAATGATGGCTATCATTGCTGATATCAGATGGATCTTAGCTGAAAGCAGAGAGTAACGAAGATGTTTACCAGCATTTTACTGACTATGCAAAGGCATTTGACTGTGTGCATTGTAACAAATTATGGATAACACTGCAAAGAATGGCAATTCCAGAAAACTGAATTCATGCTCATGCAGAACGTGTATATACACCAAGGGGCATTCGTTTGAACAGAACAAGCAGATACTGCATGGTTTAGAATCAGAAAAGGTGTGTATCAGGGCTGTATCCTTTCACCATACATTTTCAATCTGTCTGCTGTGCAAATAATCTGAGAAGCTGGCCTATATGAAGAAGAATGGGGCATCGGGTTTGGAGGAAGACTCATTATCAACCTGTGATATGCAGATGACACAACTTTGCTTACTGAAAGTAGAAGACTTGAAGCACTTACTGACGAAGATCAAAGGCTATTGCCTTCATTATGAATTACACCTCATCACAGAAAAAACAAAAATTCTCACAACTGGACCAATAAGCAACATAATGATAAATGGAGAGAAGACTAAAGTTGACAAGAATTTCATTTACTTGACTCCACAATCAACACCCATGGAAGCAGCAGTCAAGAAATCGATGTATTCCATTGGGCAAATCTCCTGCATAAAAACTCTTTAAAGTTTTAAAAAACAAAGATATCACCTTGAGGACTAAGGTGCACCTGACCCAAGCCATGGTAGTTTCAATTGCCTCATATGCATGCCAACACTGGACAATGAATAAGGAAGACTATAGAACCGATGTCTTTGAATTATGGTGTTAGCAAAGAATATTGAGTACCACAGACTGCCAGAAAAGTAAACAAATCTATCTTTGAATAAGTACAGCCAGAATGTTCCTTAGAAGTGAGGATGGCAAGGCTTTGTCCATTGTACTTTGGACATGTTATCAGGAAGCACCAGTCCCTGGAGAAGGACATCCTGTTTTGTAGAGAGTCAGTGAAAAAGAAGACCCTTAACTATATGGGTTGACACAGTGATTGCAACGATAGGGTCAAACATAGCAAGGATTGTGAGGATGGTGCAGGACAGGGTAGTGTTTCATTCTGTTGTACATAGGGTCACTGTGAGTCAGAAACAACTCGACAGCACCTAATAACACATCAGTCATTGCTGCAATGTTCAGAAAGGATCTCATTCTCTTTTCAGTATCACTTCTCATTTCTCTTTATTCATTCATCAATGAATGTCCACAAGGAATATTCAGAATGTATACTCAGGATGTTTATTGTGAATTGCCTTAGGCTGGGTTCTCTAGAGAAGCAAAAGCAGTAAAGCCTATAAATATATAGAGAGATTTATATTGAGGAATTGGCTCACAAGGTTGTAGAGGCTGAACATCCCAAGTCCATGGGTCAGAATAGAGGCTTCTCCTGATTCACATAGCTACAGGGGTTGGTGAACGCAAGATCAGCAGGCCAGAGAGCAAGGCTCTTGCTCACAGGCTGAGAAGATCAATGAATCCCAAATTGGCAGGCAAGATCCCAGGTACGAGGCTAGCTCAAGTTCCAAGAACTGGGGGTCAGCTGAACCAAAGCCAGCTGCAAGATCCAGAGCGAGCAAAAGCCCACGAGTGTTACCAGAATGTCTACTTATATTCGATACAGGCCACTTGCCCAAGGAAACTCTCTTTCAACTGAGTGGCTACTCACAGCAGGTCCCATCATGGAGGGGGTCACATTATATCAAATCTCGTCATGGAAATGATCCCAACATCATACTACTGCCAAACCACTGAGAATCATGGCCCGGCCAAGTTGACACACAACCTTAACCATCACATGAATAAATAAAATTAATAAATATAGCATCCAATGACAAAGATTTATTAACATATAGAGAAAAAAATGAGGAACTATAAAAAGTAATGCAAATCCTGAGCTATAAGGGATTAAGTGATGTTAGTTTCCTTCATATTTGTAGGTTGACTCAAGACATCAGACTGGAATATGGAGGTGGTTTAAATTGCTAGGTAGCTTACACTTATTTACATTATAGAAGGAAACCCTGGTGGCACAGTGGTAAAGTGACTGCTAACCAAGAGCTCAACAGTTTGAATCCGCCAGGTCCTCCTTGGAAACTCTACGGTGCAGTTCTACTCTTTCCTATAGGGTCACTAAGAGTCAGAATCTACTCGATGGCAGTGGGTTGGTTTTTTTGGTTTACATTATAGAAAATAAGAAAGGAGTGACAGTGTCTTAAGAAAAGGAAAGAAAGATGTAGCTTCTGAAAGAAGGTGTGAGAATAAAGAGAAATAAGAATCTGCTGAAAGAGGTTTCAATGACCAAAGCTGAAAAAATTTGAGAAACAAAATAAATAAGGTTGCTTTGCATTGTAATATGAAGTATAAAATATAAATATCCGTGAGTCCAAGCTGATATAAATAAATGGCTGAGTAAGTAAAAAAAATGGTAGACAACAGACAAATCACCCATGTAGAATTATAAATAAATTATGGAGAAATCTGTCCTCTAAGAGGTAGAACAGAATTCCCCACTCCTTAAATGTGGGCTCTGCATAGTGACTTCCTTCTAAAGAGTATAGTATGGAAAGAACAAAAGGAGAGACAGAGAGAGAGAAGTGCTAACCCTTTTGTTACTTGACAAACACTGGAAAATCTTAGTCTGGTGACTGAAGTGAACATCAACAGTGATATGTCACTTTGATAACATGTACCCTTAATATGATGTGATGAGAACAGTACTTCATCTCTGTCATCTCTGTGGCCTTCTTCCAAAAACCTGTAACTGAAGTATGATCCTTAGAAAAACATCAAGCACATCCAAACTGAGAGATAGCCTATGAAATATCAAACCAGTACTCCTCAAAACTGTCATTGTTATCAAAAATAATGGAAGCCTGAGAAACTATCACAGCCAAGAGAAGTCTAAGAAGACATGACACCTGAATGTGGTATCCTGTATGGTATCATGGAACAGAAAAAGGACATTAGGTTAAAAACTAAGGAAATTAAAAAAACAAGGAAATCCAAGTTAAGTATGGACTTTAATAACAGTATAATATATTGGTTCATTGAGTGTGACAAATGTACCATATAATGTAAGATATTAATAACAGGGAAAAGAAGATGTAAGGTATATGCAAACTATGTACTATCTTTACAATTTTTCTGTAAAACTAAAGCTATTCCAAAATAGAATATTTATTATGAAAAGGGAAATGAGAAAATAGCATGAGAAATTGCTTTGCAATTTTTTTTTTAATAAAAAAAACAAAAACCTGTTGTCTTCAGGTCCATTCAAACTCATGTAACCCTGTGTGATACAGAGTAGAAATGTGCTTCACGGGGTCTCTTAACTGTACTCTTTACAGAAGTGGATCACCAGGCCTTTCTTTCACGGTGCCGATGGGTGGGTTCAAACAGCTAACCTGGAGGTTAGTAATCCAGCACAAGCTGTTTGCACCATCCAGAGACCTTATATAAAACATAAGGAGCTGTCATTATTGAGTGCCATAAAAAATTGAGAAACCAAATATTATGTGAAGAGAAATCTTGACAGAGACCTTATGATGGGGCTCAACAGCAGTGGCCATTTCATTAACAGTTACGTGACATTATACAGGCAACTTAATTTCTCTTAGATGTGACATCATCTATATTGTGCATGATGTGTTTCCTAGTAATTTAGAAGGTTAAGTTTTTGAGAAAGCATTGTGAGCACAGTAAATGAGCACATAAAACTTTAGGTTGGTGTTTTTGTTCTTGATTGTTGGTAATATTTTTAGAAACATTGATGGAAGAGATGGGGACTTGTCAAGTGGAGATGGGAAAAAAAGATATTAAAGTAGGGAAAATTGAACAAGTGTGAAGGCAGGACGGCTTAATGATGGTAAGTTCATGTTTATCCTAGCTAGTCTGGTTGATTCTATAAAATCATGGCTTAGCTTTATTCATCAATTGATTTATGTAAATTTTATTAAGTATTTTAATATTTCTGAAAATAATTTATTCCTATCATATATGATATCTATTCTTGGTGATCACACTAGCTGTTGTAGAATCTGTTCTACTTCCAAAAACCCCATCTTAATAGAACGATTGCCACAGTCACTGACTGTCTCAGTATTTCCTCTTTTTACTTTTTAAAAGGTACTCTCCTTTCTAATACCTCTGAACTTCTGAGGCAAATGAGTTCCCTTGCCATAGCATTTTTTGAATAAATAGCCTTTGTTAATTATGTCTTGAACTTAATTTTGTCTTTTAAACAAATGCAACATGATAAGAAAAGTAAGTGTACTGCATTGTATTTTAAAAAATATATTATTTTAAATCATCCAAGTCAACATTAATACGAATCATTGAAAAATTACAATTCTTTCTAGAGACGATTTTGACAACACTTCAGGTAGGGTGCATGCTGTTATACTTTCATTGATGTGCATTCAATGTGCCTATTATGGATTGGATTAGGACTATATTCATAGTTCTGTAATCATCTGCAACACACAAAATATCATGCTGACATTTTCCTTATGCTGTATCTTGATGCACCTGAGAGTAATCTCTGGTGCATTTTCAGCCTTTTGATGAGACTTGTTACAGTCTCAGATAATGAATGGTTTTCTTTTTGTCTAGAGATAGGTTTCCAGCTGAACCTTTAATTTTGTAGCAATTGAAAGGTTAATGCCTTCTGTTAAACAACAGAAGAAGTATATTGTGGTCATAAAAATCCATTGCACCTCCACTGGGTAATGTCTAAATGCAAGGAGTTTGACATGTCAGAGTTACCTGGAGTAGAAGTTAATATGAAAGAGTTTAACACACATTTATTCTCTTTGTTTTCCTTAGATTTTCAGTTGTATCCCAAACAGAAAACTGTTAACCTTTTAGGACCTAATCTATAATTCGTATTCTGGCCAACAGCAGATTTAAAAGTTTCACTGATGTAAGGAGCAAAGGATCAGGCACTTAATGGATACACAACAAAAGGCTCAGTTCCATGAATTTAAATCCCTCTTGCATTAGAACTTATGATAAGTTTATAGCAATAAAATGTCAAGATGTTAATAGGAATTGGTAGGTTTCCATGTGATTAGATGACAGAATTACAGCCCAAAATGTCACCTTTTTCTTGGAAATGGTGAGAAACTCACTGAACAGATGTATCCAGAAAGATAACCATTGTAAAGACATCTGTCTGCACTCTAAGTATAATTTTTTCCTTACAAAGTCATCAGTTACTTATCTCTCTACAAAAAATCTTAATCCATTTTGAAAATATGGCACAGAAGAGATCTGAACATTGAAGCAGCCTTTCTCATTTTGCTTTTAATGGTGCTTCCATTTGGGAAAATAGAGGATCTTGTTTTCTACTCAGTTTTTTATTTGTTTAATTAAAGCTATTAAAACATAAAATACAGATACCCCTTTTATATGTTGCTCACATAGGGATGAAATGATTTTTAAGGTGTATTGTTTTCATCAGATGCCGTCAAGCCGCTTGCTGACTCCTGGTGACTCCATGTACAACGGAATGATATTCTGCCCCACCCTGTGTGATCCACAGGCATTAAAAAAACCTGGTGCCAACGAATAATTTAAATCAAGGAAACCATCTTGATTCTTGTCAGTGAGTCCACAGATCAGCCTTTGCCTTTATTGTGTTCACTGCTGTGTATCTAGTATTTATTGCTTTTAGTGTCTTATTACTTCATTAGATTGTAAACTTCATGCAGATATCTTGTATTACTCTCCATCATATCCCCACAGAATCTAGCAGATACTTTAGTTTATTAAATAAAATTGAAAGAATAGATGATTATAAAGATAAATAAGTCCCTTGCCATTGTAATCGTGTACATGTTTTCTTACTTACGTGTTTATATATAAGGCTTCCAATTATATTCTTCTTTTACTTGGATTTTCATGCTGGTATGTTAGTTTTTGAAGACAATGCTTCAATTTAGAGCATAGCTATGTGTACTTGATATCCAGCCAGTTGGCTTATGAAGGGAAAAAAAAAATAGAATTAAATATTTGATTTTTTCCCTCTACTTTTTAATTGACAAATTCGGAATCATGTGGACACAATCTGATTGTGTTAACAGGTTAACAGATC
This sequence comes from Elephas maximus indicus, assembly GCF_024166365.1. Classification (NCBI taxonomy): domain Eukaryota; kingdom Metazoa; phylum Chordata; class Mammalia; order Proboscidea; family Elephantidae; genus Elephas; species Elephas maximus. Next base: position 59,388,074 of record NC_064836.1, read on the forward strand.
CATCAAAAGAGGCGTAGTTAGGACCCAGATTTCTCCAAGGCCGTGTGTAATGATTAGCACAAAACAGTTTGCTGCTGATATTGTCAAGAGTCCTCTCCACCCCCTTAACTCAATTTCTTGCTTCATTGCTCTGAACCCCTATGGGGCAGCAGCAGTTTAAGGGATGTCAACAAGAATAGTCTCGTTCTCTCAGGAATTGAGTACAAGTGGATAAACGGCTACACAGCTGGCCCAACTAATAGGTATAGAAATGTGTGACTTAAGTGTTTAATAAATGCATAAGCATTTCATAAGGCCCAGTGGACCATCCTCAGAATTACTGAAATTGATTGATATCTGTGGGGCTTACTAATAGTAATTTTGATATTTAAAAACAAAGTCAGAGATCTTTTTATTAGATGCTACAGATATGACTGAATTAATAATTCCGATATAAGATTATATTTTGTCAAATAATTCTGTTAATTAAAAAAAAAAAAACCTCAAAAAAATTCAGAGAAATAACTCCTCTACATTTTTCTATTGTGTTATTTGTTATTAATAATATCTAATAGTAGGTTTGGGCCAATAAGAAAACAGACAACCAGAAAGCTCTGTGTGAATAATCTGTATTCGTCCTCTTGATATTTGTTTGTATAACTACTGAGCCTTGTCTTAGGTAGAAACCCTGGCGGCGTAATGGCTTAGTGCTACGGCTGCTAACCAAAAGGTCAGCAGTTTGAATCCACCAGGCTCTCCTTGGAAACTCGATGGGGCAGTTCTACTCTGTCTTATAGGGTCACTATATAAGTCAAATCGACTCGATGGCAACAGCTTTGGTTTTTTTGGCTTATTGTCTTAGTTCAGGGCTCTTCATCTTTTAAAAAGTATTACAGCAGAGGAAACAATCTACCATTTGAGTAGGTTTAATGTCAGAAAAACAGCAAGCAGGGTGTAAAGAAGGCAGAATTGGCATAAAATGTTAACTTGTGAGATGATATGTAAAGGAGGAGACCATCCCAGGTATAGCCAGACCCTCTGTTGATAACAGATGATCTGCTCTAGGCTGTCCCAGCCTGTGGACAAAACCACAGTGCTTTCCCACAGCTCTGTCTTTTTTGCTTAGGAATTTCCGTTCTGCTTCTTTATATGCACAGGGAGCACATAGTTCTCTACGTGCTATTTCTACTTCAACCCAGAACCAAGCTCTGTGCTTGATAATTCAGTTTGCATTCTTGATGCTTAAATATGAATGGATGGCCAATAGGTTTCTGTAGACTGCCAACTCTGACATTTGTCTGCATGCCACTGCCTTACCTCAGATTCTAGGATGTACCTGAACTCAGTTGGAAGGAATAAAGTGATAGATTAGTGATGTCTGCCTTGGGTAGATGGCTGACGCAAGGTAACATGTGGAGTACATATTTGCTATTTCTACCCTAATGCATATAAAAATAAAAATGCATTACCAACTGTAATTTGTCTGACCAGAGCACTTAGGTATCACAGCTGTTATGGATTGAATTGTACCCCCCAAAAATGTGTGTCAACTTGGCTAGGCCATGATTCCCAGTAATGTGTGGTTGTCCACCATTTTGTGATCTGATTTAATTATTCTATGTGTTGTAATCCTAACCTCTATATTAATGAAGCAGAATTGGAGGCACTTGTGTTATTGAGGCAGGACTCAATCTACAGGATTAGTTCGTATCTCAAACCAATCTCTTTTGAGATATAAAAGAGAGAATCGAGCAGAGAGAACAAGGACTTCCTACCACTAAGAAAGAAGAGCAGGAGTGAAGCGTGTCCATCGGACCCAGGGTCCCTGAGCTGAGAAGCTCCTAGATCGGGTGAAGATTGAAGACAAGGACCTTCCCCCAGAGCCAATAGAGAGAGAAAGCCTTCCCATGGAGCTGACACCCTGAATTTGGAATTCTAGCCTCCAGAACCGTGAGAGAATAAATTTCTTTTTGTTAAAGCCATTCATTTGTGCTATTTCTGTTATAGCAGTACAAGATAACTAAAACAATATCCAATCAAATAACAGAAGTTTCTACATGGACCAGTGATTTAAAAGAAAATCACTATGGTTGAATTAATGTTTTTGCAACACACCTTCAAAAAGCTGATCAGGGTCTTGTGGTTCAGGCTGGACTTTGAGTTATGGATCATGGCTGCTAGACCCATATTCAGGCTTTTTTGGATATTTCATTACTTTAACCTCAATAAATATTTGTTTATTTCCTTTTTTGAAGTAACTGTAATAAAACTTATCCTGAAAGTGCAGGATATATGACTAATTGAAAAACAGTTTAAATGTGTGAGAATCTATTTGGGAGGACCTGCCTTGGAGTACAACATGGAAATGAGAAAATGAACATGACAGCATTTTACCACTTCTCCCAAAATTGCTGAATCTCAGTTTGAAAAGTATAGTAAAATCAGAATAATTGGTCCCACAATATTAATAAGCATGTATTTACTCAATTCAGAGCAAGAAATGGTTTTCTGAACTACAGCTTGTGAATGTTATGTGAATAATGTTTTATACTAATTAAACCCACTGGCAGCAATGGATTCATTTTCTCTGAAAATATTGCTAAAGCCTATTTAAAGTATTAGAAAATTTTGTGAGGTCAGGAGGAATTAGACTGTGTATTTTTAGTTTCCTTACTCTGTACATGCTATTACCATTATGGATAAAATTACGTAGTTTATGTCTAAAATACTTAAGCCAACCTACATATGAGTTTTGTTCATTAGTGTGTAGGGAAAAAAAAGTGCGTTTAAGTTTCTAACACTATAGTTCACTCTTTCAAGATGATTTTTAATTGGGTTGAGTACTGAAATAAAAAAGTTGCCTACTACCAGCCTTCAGCAACATTTTTGATAAATGTCAAGTGTTTCTCTCACTTGCCCTCCTCCTTTCTGGTAACCCTTTCAATAGTCATGTGTTTCCTTAAGCAATGTTCTAGCTTCAGTTCCAATCCTAGGTCTAAATCCCATGAAGTGCTTCATTTTCTGAAAGTGCCTCTCCATTTTTCCCTACAGAATGCCCATTGGAATTTTTTGTAGGGCTGTTCTGGGATTCCCTCAGCTTCTATTTTCTGGGAATGTTTTTATTTCACCCTTATTCTTGAAAGATAGTTTCCCTGGGAATAGTTTTCTTGGTTAACTTTTTTTTTTTCTCTTTCAGCACATTAAGTATATCATTTCATTCTCTTCTGGTTTCTAATATTTCTGAGGAAAAAATTGGCACTTAATATTAGTGGGAATCTTTTGTATGTGACTGTTTGCTTCTCTGTCACTGCTTTCAGGATTCTCTAATTATCTTTAATTTTTGAGAGCCTAACTATGATGTACCTTGGTATAGATCTCTTTGGATTTATCCTGCTTGGTGTCCTTTGAGATTCTTGGATTTGTAGATTCATGCCCTTCGTTAGACTGGGGAATTTTTCTGTCATTATTTCTTCAGATATTCTTCCTGTCCTTTTTTCTCTCTCTCCATCTGGAATTCCCATGATGCATATACTAGGTCTTTTGTTGTTGCCTCATAATTCCATTAAACTGTGCTGAGCCTTCTTGAGCCTCCATTCTTATTGCTCTTCAGTGTCTAAAATTTTAACTATCTTATCCTTTAATTTGCTGGTTCTTTCTTCTGCCTGATTAAATCTGTTGATAAATTCTTCTACTGTGTTTCTCATTTCAGTTATTGTACCTTTCAGTCGCAGTATCTCTTTAGAGATCCTTATTTTGTTCTTGGATTGTTTTCCTTATTTCTTTTAGCTCTTTGTCTATGTTTTCCCTTAGCTCTTTAATTCTGTTCAGTGTATTGGAAACCCTGATGGCATAGTGGTTAAGAGCTATGGCTGCTAACCAAAAGGTTGGCAGTTTGAATTCGGCAGGCACTCCTTGGAAACCCTATGGGGCAGTTCTACCCTGTCCTATAGTGTTGAGTGTTGTCTACCCTATGAGTCAGAATTGACTTGATGGAAATGGGTTTGGTTTCTACAGGTTGTTATATTATATTATTTCTTTTTTTCCATTATTGGGTAATTCTCAGATGTGCTTTCACTCCCTTTGCCATGTTCATTTGGGTGGGCTATGGTTTCTCTGTTCTTTGTATATCTTGTGATTTTTTGTTGGGGCATTGGAGTTTTGGAGAGTGTTCACTATGTCTTTTAATTGAGGATTTATATGACTCTTGACCTATTGTGCCCTGATCTCCAAAGTTAAAAACAGCCACATTTTACTGAATATCTAGCATAATTAAAACTTTTAAAATAAATGTACTCTCTGGAGTTAACTTTTAATGCTTATCAGAATAACAGCTGCAGAGTCAGCTTTGCAGTTTTCACTAGATAATGTTGGAAGATATTTTCTCCCTGTTTTACTCCCTTTATTTGTTACATAGTTGAAAGGTCTCCTAATCACACCAGGGCCAGAAAGAAAAGTGAGGGTTAGATTCAGACATTTGGAAATATTTGTTAACACCTTAGGAGATAGAAACTATGAAAAATCTGGAAGAAAAATATAATTTAAGTTAGCTAGAAATGAGACCACCTGCCCTCTGACAAGATTCATAGCCTTTGTCTATACCAAGAGAATATGCAGTGGGGAGTTAATCAGTTATTCTGGATAATTAATGCAAAATAAATGAATAAATAAGGGAAAATGTAGCTCTATATTGTGCTAGCTGATAAATTTTTCAACAATTTTTTTTTAACCTGGAAATAGACAAATACAGATCTACTGGAATGATTTATGCATTGCCTTTATAATACATATCTAGAAATTTATAAGTGATATTAAATATGGCCCATTTCTAAGCTTTTTTTTATCATACCTTAAAAATTAGTAACATATACTTTCCATTTTTACTTAAAATAAAAACATAGCAGAGATTGGCCAAAATATGCAGCATTTGTCCTCAAATTTTTCATATTGTTACATGCATTCAACAGTCTCCACACAGCTTTCATTGGCCATTGAATTCCTAATAGCAAAAGAAACTTCTCTATTATGATTTTTAGCAACTAATATTAAAAAAATTTTTTTTGTCTAAAATTTTGCCATTTCTCAAATGTGTTCTCAAAAGTCATTCAGCAGGCTTAGTCCTCCACTTACCAAAAAAGTTGTACTATAATAAATCTTATTTTGTAATTATAATGTGATAGAAGTTCAATAAAAAAGAAAATCTGAAGCACATAAAATCAAATCTATAATGAGTAGATGTGGATAGTCTTGTAGATTGCTGTAAACCAAAAAAAAAAAAAAAGTAGAATTGGAGTACTTAGGAGTTCTTTGAGTCTTTTTTAAAAAGTAATATCTTTGCCTACCAGTTTCATCAGCAAATAGAAAATGTTCATTGTAGGCTTTTTTTTTTTCCCACTAGTCCAAAATCAACTGTTTAAATGAATAATTTTGACTTTGCTTTGTCCTTGTACACAATCATTCTAAAGACAAGAATTTTTATTTCTACATGTATAATCACCATACTGGAGCCTGTAGGTGGCACAAACAATTAAGCACTTGTATACCAGCTGACTCGATGGCAATGGGTTTGTATACTAGCTGAAGGGTTGGCTGTTTTAACCCACCCAGGTGTGTCAGAAGAAAGGCCTGGTGATCTGCTTCCTAAAGTTCACAGCCTTAAAAAGCCTGTAGAGCAGTTCTGCTCTGCACACATGGGCTACCATTAGTTGCAACGGACTCAACAGCAACTAATACCAACAGCAACTACAATCATCATACTATGAAGCAGAAATTTTAAAGGAAAGAAATATACCAGGTCTTTATGAAAAAAAAAATATATATATATATATGTTTCTTGTTTGAGCGTAAAACTTAAACTCCATTGAACTCATTGCCATAGAGTCGATTCTGACTCATAGCAACCCTATGGAACACAGTAGAGCTGCCCATAGAGTTTCCAAGGAGTGCCTGGTAGATCTGAACTACTAACCTTTTGGTCAGCAGTCGTAGCACTAACCACTATATTACCAGGCTTTCCAAAATCAGCTGTTATTAGAAAACCTGATTCTTATTCTTTGTCTCCTCCATTTTTTGACTGCCATTGTATTAATAATGAAAATATTCAAATTGCAACATCTACAAAGTAGAATACAGTTCTAATTATTTACGTAATACACACACTCCTGAAAAGGTTCAATGTGAAACCAAAAGAATAAATTGCTAATTTTAAAAACACAAAAAAGTAAATGCTATTTAAATATATTTTGTATTTAAATTCATGTGTAATGCTTACACTTATGATCCAAATAATCTATTGGGTGAAACCAACTTTTGACATAACATTTTACTCAACAGAAAGTACACTTACCTAATGTGAACCCTTGAGCTGGAATGTCTGGTTAACCAATGTGCCAAGCTAATGTTTGTAAGGCAGTTTCCTTTTCCTAAAAGGTTCTCAAACAAATCTCCGACACACTGTAAGGTCGACATACTTTACTCAAAATTAGCATTGTCTCACCACCATGTGCTGTACATATGACTTTAACATCCTCCCAAAAATGTGCTAATATGTCCTAGGGAGGATGTGCTTGGCTTTAGGCACCCATGGAAGAGGGGATCATGACAAGAGGTCGTGACAAGAATATAAACTAAAAGTATGTACTGTAGTACTATAGCAAAGTTATTGTGAAATTCCAGAGACAATACAAAAAATTTGTGTCAATTAATTCATCTTTTATGAAAAAAATAGAGGACTCATAGTACATAATGTGGCCCCCGTAAATTGTACTAAAGGGGTGATGTGGTGATAGAATGTTGATGAAAACTAAAAAATAAATAAATAAATAAGAATCAGAATGTTAAAAACAGGGAATGGGATCTCATTAGCAACCCAAAACTAGTTGCCATTTATTGATCACTGGTTATGTTCTAACCACTGCACAAAACACTAAATATAGCCCTGTATGATAGAAATTTTGCAGAAGAAAAACGGAGTCGGGAAAGCTAAAGTATGTTGTCCAAGGTGACATAGCTGCTATTGGTGCAGCTAAGATTCAAGTCTGGGCAGATAGACCCCAAATCCCATGCTCACAGCTCCTTTGCCATAATGCTCAATGTCACACATGGGTTAATGTACTGCTGAGTCTCCTGACTCATACATTAGCTTATGCACTGATATGATTAATTTCCTACAAAAAGCTAGAGTGAGGTGGAGGATATTAAAAAAAAAAAAAAAAAAGGACACAGACATTCAGGCTGTAAGCCGATACCATGTCACTTATTGAAAACATATTTTTAACAATAATTGCAAATATACACATATATTTAAAATATGTTCAATAGAAATTAAATACAGGGACACTTCCAACTCCTCTCCTCTGTGTATAAACTTCTACATTTTGTCCCACTGATGGATGCTGAGGAGAAAATGTGCTTTGTATTAAAATCAGTAGCCTTATATCTTTTTTTTTTTTTTTGGCAGTATTTTTTTATCCTTGTGGATATTTTAAGAGAATCATAATATATCCAGAAAGGATAAAGCTTATTTCTTTCCTGCAAATAGAAATGGTTCGGTTATTTTTTGTCACAGTCGAGTGAGATTCAATCAGATTGACTCCCATTTGCAGACAAGGAAACTGAGGCATTGAAATTCAAAGAATCTTACTATCTAAGAGTTTTCAGAGACATTGAAGGTTATTTAGTCCAACCACCTCATTTTATGGACGAAGAAATAGGTCCAGAGTGGTTAAGCAATTTGTTTCAAGGTCACAATTCTTTTTAGTGATACGGTTATTATGAACATGCACAACTCTTAACACTTGATCTCATTCTCTTTACATTGAACTACACTGCCTTTCCACAACATTATAAATTCTCATAAGAAATGGTGTTTAGTTGGTAAAATGAAGGACATAACACTAGGGATCAGAATCTAAAGGATCAGTTCATTCCATCAACAAGCCATCCCATTTTGCAAAGTTCAGGGCTTGTAGGCAGCATTTCCAGGGTGAAATGGGGAGCTCTGGGTAGAAATAAATTGGAAAGCGCACATGTTGGACCAAAGCAAGGTGTTCCTGCCCCCAAGACCTATCAGGCTGAGAATTCGTACCATCTGAACTATGTTAACCCTAAATTAAAGATGAGTACTGCTGAATGGACCATGTGCAACTATGAATAAAATAAGTGCTTTATCATTATGATTGCTGATCCAAATTGCAAAAAATTCAGTAAATTTCCTGAGTTAGAGTGCATTAAAAAAAATAAGAGATAAAAAGATGGATAAGTAGCGCTTAGTAATAGTCACAGGCATCACTGAAATAACCAAGCAGCTAATTCAAACTCACAAACAACCCTCCAACCACAAACAAATCTAAAGCTTGAATCTGACAAAATCCATTAACTGAGAACATTGTAATAATCCTACTAATTAATGGACTGTAAAAGGCTTCCAGATGGCATTGACAAATATACTTAATTGTAGTCTATCATTCATCTTTCCTACTTATACTTAGTACCTCCAGCACCGTAGGACAATCCTGAAATTCATATAGTTATGAATTATTATTTTGGCCATATGGATATTCAGTTTTGATAGAATTGCTCATTTAAAAATCTACAAATCCAATAAACATGTATCTTCCAAAAGCTTTCTGCTTATAAAAATTGAAAAAGTTATCAATTTCTAAAGCAGAATGTTAATGGACTTTTTAATGTCCTTGCATCAATTACTTACTCATACCGTACTTAGTAAATAAAGACCAAACAAGAGATTCTTTTAAAAAGTGTGCTCATAAAACAAAATAACAGGAAAAAAAAAAAGACAAAGCAATCTATTTGAATTTGCCTTGAGTAATAAGGTAAATGCATTTCTTTTTCCTTGATTATATCTGTTTCTTATGTTACCTCAATAACCATTGTTATTAATACACCAGAAAAGTTATATTCTTCACCAAAAGCATGCTTCCCCCAAAAGGCTGTGAATTTCTTTGAGGGAAAGATATCTGTTAAATATATTTATTCTTATGATTTTTTTATTGTTGCAAAAATATTAAAATTTGCCAATTTGACATTTGGTGGTTTATAATCAACAAAACCAATTACATCAATCATATTGTACAACCATCGCTGATATCATTGCCAGATTTTCCATCCCCGTAAACAAACACTCAATTCTATCTACTCAATAATTCTCTACTTTCCCTGTCCCTCTTGCCCCTGGGAACCACTGTTTGATCTCTATACAACTGACCATTCTAGGTATTTCATGTTAATGAAATCATACAATATTTGTCCTTTTATGATTGACTCATTTCACTCAGCATAACATCTACAAGGTTCATCCATGTTTTGGCATGTATCAAGACTTCATCTATTTTTATTTTATAGCAGAGTAATATTCCATTGTATGTACGTACCACATTTTGTTTATCTATGTATCTGTTGAGGGACATTTGGGTTATTTCCACCTTTCGGCTATTGTGAATAGTGCTGCAGTGAACATGGGTGTACATGTGTCTGTTTGCATCACTAATTTCAAGTCTCTTGAGTATATGCCTAAGGGTGGAGTTGCTGGATCGTATGGAAGCTTTATATTTAGCTTTCTGAGGGAACTCCATACTGTTCTCTGGAGTGACTGTACCAATTTGCATTCCAACCAGCAATAGATAAGGGCTCCAATTTCTTCACGTACTCACCAACATTTGTTATTTTCCACTTTTTAATCTTAGCCAACCACGTGAGAGTGAAGTAGTGTCTCATTGTGGTTATCTCCCTTATGGTAAATGATGTTGAGCATCTTTTCATGTGCTTGTCTGCCATTAGCATATCTTCTTTGGTGAAATGTCTATTCAGATCCTTCGCCATTTTTCCATTGGGTTGCTTATGTTTTCTGGATAAGCTGAATGAGTTATTTATAATTTGGAATATTAAACTCTTATCAGATATATGGTCTCCAAAATTTTTTCCCAATCTGCAGGATGTCTCTTCATTTTGTTGATAAAGTCTTTTGACCTACAGAACTTTTAAATTTTAATGAGACTCCATATATCTACTTTCTTTTTAGCATCTGTGGGAACAGAATTGAGTGGTATAAAATAAATTTTCTATTTTTTTTGTAATCTCTGGTTAGTTTCTTATAGAACCAATCTGTAATGCTTTATCGGATTGAGACATGAAATAAGATAGTGCTACTGTTGGGCCACCTAATTGGAACATACAAATGACATTGAGTGCATCCTCCAGTCACATCTAATTCTTCCACCGTTGGTAGACATGATCACAGGCAGAGGGCCTGCAGAGAAGTCACAAACAGGAATAAGTCATCAAATGCATCCTGTGTGTACAGATCCATGTCCTTCTGCATTTTGATATTGTTCATTATGCCCAACTTTAATATTTTAAGTGGTGTTTGAAATAAACTGAAGATTCATTTGAAGAAATGACACTCCATAAATTTTCCCAGGCATAGAGTGCAATTTGACACTATTTAAAAGTTTAGAAACGTTTACTATGATGTCATCTTAGAGTTACGGTGCTTCGTGGCTTAGTGGCATAGTGGTGAAGTGCTAAGGCTGCTAACAAAAAGGTCAACAATTCGAACACACTAGGCACTCCTTGGAAACTCTATGGGGCAGTTCTGTCCTATAGGGTCACTATGAGTGGGAATCGACTCCACGGCAATGGATTTTTTTTTTTTTTTGGTATAGGGTTGCTATGAGTTGGAATCAACTCAAAGGCAATTTTTTTTTTTTTTTAGTTTGGTGTCATGTTCTGCCAGAATACATTTTAGTATGGGAGGCAGAGTGTAAAATGAATCAAAAGGAAGAGACTAGCAGTTGTTAAAAAACAAAACCCCAAACCTGTCGCCGTTGAGTCCATTCTGACTCCTAGCAGCCTTATAGGACCGAGTAGAATGCCCCCATATGGTTTCCAAGGAGCAGCTGGTGGATTGAACTGCCAACCTTTTGATTAGTAGCTGAGCTCTTAACCACTGTGCCACCAGGGCTCCAGCAGTAGGTAAGGTAGTATTATAATGAGATCCTAATGTAATGGACAAATGAATCATTCCCTATTAAAAATAGCCATTGAGTAGGAATTGATGGTGATAAAGAATGAGGGTACAGCATGAGGCAAAAGAATCTCCAATTGTTTAAATAAAATATTCTCTGGTGTTATTGACTAAAAATGGAGTCATTTAAAATAGTCCATCTGAGTTTGGCTATGGAATGAGGGGAGTTGGAGTTTACCTGGGAGCAATTCCACTAATCTAGATAACTTAATCTTGATTTCTTTTTCTTCCATGTCTCAAAGTCTTAGTCAAAACTTTATCTGTTTTCAAATACTGTCAACTACACTCTTTTATTCACTAAAGTCTACTGAGGTGCATGTTAAAATACTATATAAAATAAGTGTCTTATACAAGTATTTTCACCCCTATTATGCTTGGCTCAGATTAAGTGAAGAAAGGGACCCTTCCAGGATCCAGACAAAGAGGTAGGGACCAACAAAAGAATGGCAAAAAATTTCAGGGACAGATTCTCCTGGAGGGGAAAGGAAGGAAATATTGATGTAGGAAAATTAACTGAAACTAAAAATGCAAAAGTAGGAAAAAGCACAAGAAAGTAGGTTAGGACAACACTACAGAAGAAAGAAGACAAATAAGGAACATTAAGTCTTGTTGGCTTCCTACACACAAAGGACTTGTTCCATAGTTAGTGATTTTCAGGTTTGATTGGCAGTTGCAATTTGGGGAATGATGAGGTTCTAGCTATCATTTCAGGAAGTATGACAATTCCAAGCCTTTCAAACTGCAGATGGAAGGAGGCAATTCATATGACTCTTGAGGCAGTCTTAAAATTACGTTGGGATCCATTAGTAGATTTAAAGATTTGGGAAAGAAAGAAGCAGAGGGAAAAATGGAGAGAGGGTGTCTGACATAGATAGGTGCCTAATTGTTTTGAACAAGTCATTTTTTAAAAATATTGTTATTGTGGGATAATTTTTATCATAAAGCATCAAAAGTTTGTCTTTTCTATTGTTTAGCAAAAACTGTCTACCTGAAATACCCAACATGACTGATACAAGGGGGATAGTAGATTGTTTCCTAGATCTTCAGCCTTCATGTCATTAACAGACCAGAGCCTTTAATCTTCTCTATTTTTTTTTTAATTTCTATGTTTTAGGACCAGCAGATCCACAGAATAATATACTAAGTACTTAAACCAAAATCAACAAGCATCATTTGTTTTTAGCTTCTTATTCATAGTCAGATAGTGTAAAATATGTCATATTAATGAATGACTTTTTTCAAGATTGGATAAAACAATGAGTTATTTGTATTGAGGAATTTTCCAAATTGTATAAAATTAAGAGGAATCCTTCTGATATTTCTAACAGATTAAGCCTTAAGAGTTTTTAGAATAAAACTCAATGCTTTAATTTTACCATGTTTACTTCAAAGATAGATAGAAGATTTAAATATATATATTTAAAATGATGTATGAAAAATATATGTATATGTGTATATGACTTCACAGATAATGTCACCCAACTTTATATTTTCTTGAATACCACTTTTATATGATTAGCTTGTTCTAATCCTTTTCACTAATGGTATAAATAGAATATATACCTGGTTTTGTAACCACCATTACCGTACAATCATATATAATTATGCTTAGGACCTGTGGACAGCTTTAGTTTGTTGTTGTTATTGTTAGTTTTGCAGTTTGTTTGTTTTGTTTTTAAAGAGAAAAAGGAAAAAAAGTTGAGAAACTGTCCTCAAGACATTTGATGTTTTTTATTTATTCCTTTTTATTAGACACTTTACCATAAAAAGCAGAACTTTAATATTTTTAAGTCCTTTTTGTATTATTTTATTTCATGTTATAAACATGTATTGTGCTTTGTCCATGAGCATCTTTTCTCAGTATTAGTAAGCTGAAAATATACTGGTCAATAAATCTAAAAAAAATTAAGCATATTATTGAAAACTTTTTTTCTCCTCAGCCACCAACTGCTACCTCAACATTCCTCCTACTTCTCTATTCAATGTGTCAGTATTCGCTATGGGTTCTACCTTCAAAATATAGCCAAAAGCTCAACACTTCTTACCACCTGATACAAGCCACCATCATACTAAAATCACCTTTGACTCTTTGCATATTTGTTATTCTCATAATAGTGTTTTTTGTTTTCAGGCTAAATACAAGTCATATCATAACTGTTTGTTTGTTTAAAACCCTCTAACTACTTCCAGTGATTTCAAGTGTAATCACAACTCCTTATCATAGCACATAAGGTCTCACCTGATCCAACCTTATCCAACTCTTTAGACTACATTTACCTCGGCATAAGACCTCACCTGATCCAACCTTGTCCATCTCTTTACACTACATTTACCTCGGCTCCAGACAAAATGGCCTTCCTGGTGTTCCTCGAACACATCAAGTTGTGCCCTTCTCATCTCTCATCCATCTTTCCCCTTGACCTGGAGGGCTTTCCTTTCAGATCTTCACATAGCTTCTTCTTTTACATTATGAGGTCTCTGTCAAAATCATCTCCTTGAAGATGTCTCCCTGGAAAATCTAATCTAGAAAGTCGCTCCCTACTCCATCATGCTCTATCACCTTCTCCTGTTTGATTGCCTTAATACTTGTAACATTATCTGAATTATACTATGAATACTCTTCTTAATTGCTTAGTATCCATCTATTCCTGCTATGACTTGTAACACATCACATTCTTCAGGTATTTATTCTACTGCATTGATTCTTCTAGAATATCAGCTTTGTTTTCATTCATTGGCTGTTTCTCTACCAATTTAAATTTTGCAATAGCCAGAACTCAGTACTACTGCCCTTCTCTTTGCATAACTGCACTTCAGGTGGTCTCATGCAGATTTAGGCTTTAAAAAGGTTTTAAATATCAGCCTGTTGATATCTCCCAACACAGGCAGAGACTCTTGTATCACCTTTCTTTTAACACCTACACTCCATAGGCTTTTCAATATTAAATGTTTCTAAAATAGAACTGTTTATCCTACTCAACTCCCAGTGTATCCCTCTTTTGGTTTTCCTCATTTCAGTAAATATCATTCCATATTCCAGTAGTTAATTCAGCAAACCTAAGAATCATGTGGTTTTCTCTTCCCAAAACCAGTCCACTACTTAGTTATTTCAGGTTTGTCTCCATGTTTCTTTTGTTGTTGTTAGGTGCCAGTTAAGTTAGTTCCAAATCTTAGTGACCTTACATATAACAGAACAAAATGTTGCCAGGTCCTCTATCATCCTTACAATCATTGCTATGTTTGAGTCAATTGCGCAGCCACTGTATCAATACATCTCATTGTGGGTCCCACTCTTTTTTGCTAGCCCTGTATTTACCAGCATGATATGCTCCAGCGATTGGTCCCTCCTGATAACATGTCCAAAGTAAGCAAGACAAAGTCTTGCCATCCTCACTTCTAAGGAACATTTTGGCTGTACTTTCTCCAAGAATGATTTGTTCTCCAGTAATGATTCTTCTGGCAGTTCACAATATATTCAGTATTCTTCACCAACACCACAATTTGAATGCATCAATCTTCTTCGTTCTTCCTTTCCATTGTCCAGTTTTCACATGTATATAAAGGGATGGGTAGGTGACCCTGATGGATGGGTTTGAGTGGAACTTCCAGACTGAAACAGACTAGGAAGAAAGGACTGGTGATGTACTTTTGAAAGTTAGCCAATGGAAAAGAGTACATTACCCGATATAGTGCTAGAAGATAACCTGATCAGGTTGGAAGTTACTCAAGATGTGACTGGGGAAGAGGTGCCTCCTCAAATCGGAGTCAACCCTTTAGGACCTTCATTTGCTAAAGGGCAAGCCTCAAAATGAGAGGTAACAGCTGTAAATATCTATTAATGATCAGAACATGGAATATATGAAATATGACTTAAGCAAAATTGGAAGTTGTCAAAAATAAAATGGAACATTTGAAGATTAATATCCTAGGCATTCATGAGCTGAAATGAACTAGCATTGTCCATTTGGATCCAATAATCCCATGTCTATTATGCCAGGAATGTCAAATGGAAGTGGCATGGCAATGCACAGGTAAGAAAATCAATGATTCTTAACATTTAAGATGTTTCTGGATATGATGATTTGTCCTGGCTTGTTATTTCCAGAACATGTCCTTTGAAAAGAACTACACACATTTAGAAATTTAACCTTGTTGCCAATGAGTGGATAGCAACACCATAGGACAGGGTAGAACTACCCCATAGGGTTTCCAAGGCTGTAACAGAAACAGACTGCCACATCTTTCTCCCACAGAACCAGCTTTTTGGTTAGCAGCCCAGTGCTTAACTACTGTGCCAGTAGGGCTCCTTTGGAAATATATATGCACAACGTATATTAAAGACACGAGTAAAAGAATATCTCCAATGGTGCCCTGCTCAAATGAACAAAATAAAAAGGAAATTTCTGATTTAGTTCTTTAATTTGGATTGAAGCAGCCTGTAAATTTAGTTCATTGTGATGAGCTGTCTTTTTCCTTCAAAGCAATGACTAAACTGCAATGAGTTTTAGTGAGTGGACAGATGTTTACCATATGCATAACTGGAAACATATACAAACATTTAGGACTTCTTAGAGTTGCAATAGGAGCAGGGCGAGGAAAGAAAATGAAAAAGAGCAGATTATTAAATTCATCTAGAAAGAGCATAAATGATGCAACTTTAGGGTACCTTTGGCACTAGATTAATGGAAATTTATTCACAAAACTCCCCAGGAAAGAGATGAGCATATACTATTTACATTTCTCATTTTGCATATTATAAATTTATACATGTCAATAAGTTATATACTTAAAAGACTGGAAGTCAAATTTTTAATTAAAAAATGATCTATTGAAATTATTTTGATGTTTGGTTACATGCAAAAAAACACAGGAGTTAAAAATGCTTACATCAAATTTTAAAAGTTACCTTGCATGGGACTAAAGAGGCCATATTTGCTAAAATCTTGGTGCTACAACTCTAATTTAGCTTAAAAATTGCTAGTTTTTTTTTTTTTTTCTGCTGAAAATATTGTCTTCGTTTTTGCTGTCAATGCTGAGTTCTTTCATACCCATTCTTCTGAATGTGACACAATTCGAAGGCATACTGTAAAGATCACCTTGGTCAGTTTCCCTTAAGAATTTTTAAAACAACTCTAGCCTTTCTTACAACTTTAGTATTACCTGTAATATAGCAACCATTACTTTTTTATAGAAAAGTTATTAGATGAGTGGAAATATATTTTAAATAAACTCTTCAGATCCCGATAACATTGCCATAAAGGAGCATCTGATATACAAAAACACAGTTTACATGTGAGAAACATAAAAGACGTTTATGAGTACATTTCTATTTTTTGAAAAGATGGGCAATCCTTTAACTTCAGATTTGAGCCACAAGATAACAAAAGCAGAAAGTTGTTCTCAAAATCATGGAGAGATTTTATTGATACTTACCTTTGCTGTGGAAACCCTGGTGGCATAGTGGTTAAGCGCTATGGCTGCCAACCAAAAGGTCACCAGTTCAAATCCCCCAAGCACTCCTTAGAAACTCTATGGGGCAGTTCTACTCTGTCCTGTGGTTCACTATGGGTCAGAATTGACTGGACGGCAGCGGGTTTGGTTTGGGTATAGCTTTGCTGCGTGCCTGTTTGATGGTGTATGATTCCAATGAGACCAAACCAATGAGCTTGATCTCCAAAATTATAATATGAATCACAAATTCTCACCAGTCACCTTCTAATGTAGAGGTTGTGGAAAAGGTGAGGAACTGTGACCATCTCTGTGCAATTTTACGAGGAGGTAATCATCTCAGAAGATCTCAAAATACATGTTGACAGAAATACTTTCCTAAGCACCTTTAGATGATTTCTTGGTTAAGGTTATTGTGTTGAAAAACCCTCAGTTTCCTCAGTTGAGTTCCTAAACACTAAAATCCTCTAACTCCTGTACAGGTTACACTGATACTTTACAATTCAAACATGTTTGAAAAAATGAAAACATATTCCTATGAAGGAATATCACAGAGTGTTGCGGATCATGATAAGATATTTTACGCGAGCAAATGACTTCATAGGTTTCCCCTTAATTTTCAAGTTCCAGCATGAAAGTCTAAATAAATCTTACATGTTAAAAATTGTCTTGGAAAAAAAGAGCAACGATGTTTGTGAGCTTCTGCTTGAATCAAGACATTTTGACATTATTCATGTGGAAAATATTTATGTGCAAATAACAAACAAAAATTAAACCATGTTGTTTTGGTAACCACTTCAATGCATTGTGTGACAATTGTGTTGTAACCGATGTATTATGTGGCAAATGTTTTTCTGAAACAGCTAAATATTTTCCATATATGCTTTTATTTTTTTAATGGAAAATGCAGACAGCTCTACAAAATTTTAGAAATAAAAAATATGTTTTTGACCTCCAGATCCAAAACTATCATTAGTATTCAATAGCACGAACTTCGAAAGAACAGGCATCAGCTTATTTTCTGTATTCCCTGACTTACTTTATGTGAATAAGAAATCACCCACATATTCAAAATGGATATAACCTTGTCATATATTATAAGCTTTCTTTAACCCATAGATAACTGAGAAAAAACATTAACTAAAAATACACCACCCTCCATAGGGACAATATTACAATCTTCTCAAAAACAATCTTTTAGTTCAATTATTATTATGTTCAGATAATAAACACCTTTAAGAAAACTTTCACAAGTATGCTCACAAACTTAAAATTTTACATAAAAATTTTCCCAGAACTATATATGACTCTTGACGGCACTGGGTACTGGGTATATATGACTCAGGTATTTATTCTAACTCTTTCTTAGATACAGGAAGGATCAAAAGACCAGAGTAAACTCCTACCCTGTGATTTGATCTCTTTTTTTAAAGTGGTATTTTTTAACTATGCACAAAGTAGAAAATGGTTCCTGTGTAAGGCAATGGTATGCATAGACACGCTGCTAGCAGAACCAAATATACTAAACCAATTGTTAAATACTTGTGCAGTGAGTAAGTGCCATGGCTGCTAACCAAAAGGTCAGCAGTTCAAATCCACCAGCCTCTCCTTGGAAACCCTGTGGGTTAGTTCTACTCTGACCTATAAGTTTACTGTGAGTTGGAATCGACTTAGAGGCAATGGGCTTTTTTCTTTTTTTCTTCCATTTTATGGGAGTTTTTCAGGGAAAATAAGTCAATGCATTCAACCAGTCTTGCTAAGCAACCTGGTGCACGTTTGGAGGGAAAGTTCTCTTTGCCTCCTTATGCACTTTAACCAAAAGTCAAATAAATTATAGAAAAAGTTTTCTCTCCTAAAGAACTGTATTTATTGAAGCCTAATTTAACTTGAAGGTAATGCAGTTTTTCTACCAAATTTTCAAGTATGTAGTTTGTCTCATTTAATCATGAAGTGAGGCACATATACCAGGAGACTGCTAAGTTTCAGGACACATTCAAAAAATGCACACAGATCCTCATAAGTCATCTACAGCTAACTTTGAAAGCTCAATTGTATCAACACTTCCACCTCTCATTTCTTTCACTAATAGTGTTGATTCAGGATACAGTGCGTTCTTGTGTAATTAACTTTGCAAGAGCTCCTAAAACATGATTTCCACAAATTCTAAAGACAACCAAGCTGTAGTTAGCATATTCCTTACAGGCTGAAATGCACAGACATTTGAACCCATGGTGTCAGGGTCTTATCAAGAGGAAAAAAAAACTTAGTTGAGAATAAAAAAAACAGGTCACATATTTTCGTAAAGCATTTATAAATGAGTCTGCCTTGTGCTTTCTAATATATTAGGAATCAAGGAATATCCAGGTAATGCCTGTTATGGATTTTATTGTGTCCCCCAAAAATGTGTTTAAATTCTAACTCCTACACCTGTGATATGGAGCTCTGGTGATAGAATGGCTAAGTGCTTGATTGGTAACCTGAAGTTTGGTGGTTCGAACCCACCAGAGACCCCATGGGAGAAAACAGCTGGAGATATGCTCCCTTAAAGATTAAAAAATCCTTGCTGTTGAGTCAGAGTCATAGCGACCCATAGGACAGAGTAGGACAGCCACATAAGGTTTCCAAGAAATGGCTGGTGGATTTGAACTGCTGACTTTTGGTTAGCAGCCATAGCCCTTAACCACAAAAAAAACAAACCTGTTGCCGTCGAGTCGATTCTGACTCATAGCAACCCTATAGGACAGAGTAGAACTGCCCCCATAGAGTTTCAAGGAGCACCTGGTGGATTCAAACTGCCAACCTTTTGGTTAGCAGCCACAGCTCTTAACCACTATGCCACCTCAACCACATAGCTGAGCTCTTAACCACCAGAGCTCCTTTAAAGATTATAGCCTAGAAAACTCTGTGGTTGATATGAGGGATTGATATGAGTTGGAATTGATTCCACCCACGCAACAATAACCACTGCAATACCTGTGATGTAATCCTATTTGGAAACAGGGTTTTCTTTGTTATGTTAATGAGGCCATTTAAGCGTAGGGTGTGTCTTAAACATAATGCTTCTGAATTATAAAAAGAGCGGATTAGACATGGCAGCAAGCACTTCCGAAGGGGAAGATAGAGTGGTGATGACAGAGGCTCATAAATCTACAAGCCCCGGAACTCCAGGGTTTGCCTGCTACTGGTGGCAGAGTCGTTCAGCTGCTAACCAAAAGGTCAGTGGTTTCAATCCACCAGCTGTGCAGTGGGTGAAAGATGGCAATCTGGTTCTGTAAAGATTACAGTCTTGGAAACCTTATGGGGCAGTTCTACTTTGTCACATGGGTCACTGTGATTAGGAATCGACCCCACAGCACACAATAACAACAGAAGCTGAAATAGACAAAAGGCAGACTTTTTCCGAGTGCCGTACTCGGAATTCAAACTTCCAGGCTCCTGAACTGTAAGAAAATTAATTTTTTGTTCTTTAAAGCCACCCACTTATGGTATTTGTGCTACAGGCTGCAGTAGGGAACTAAACACGACCCTTCCAAATAAAAGAGTATGCAAATTTAGTATTACATGTTCAACAATATATTCTAAAAAGAATACTTAGCTGAAAAGGGTGGAGGGTATCAGACTTTTACATCAAGTCGTCAAATTGCAG
The DNA here is from genome assembly GCF_024166365.1 of Elephas maximus indicus. Classification (NCBI taxonomy): domain Eukaryota; kingdom Metazoa; phylum Chordata; class Mammalia; order Proboscidea; family Elephantidae; genus Elephas; species Elephas maximus. The sequence continues at coordinate 59,408,188 of NC_064836.1, forward strand.
AACTGCATATATTATTGTCCCTGAGTTGTGTCAAAGAGAAAAAAAAAAAAAGACTATTATTTTGATTTTAAGGGTTTTCTTACCCACGAAATCTTAACCATAAAGAAATCTTGACCCAAAACTGATCCTTAGTGGCTTTTATTCACCCTCAATTGTTAATCTTAGGCAATGGCTGATCTTCTCTCTCCTCTCCTCTTTATAATCTTAATTGTAACTAGTCTACTTTGAGCCATTTGGCTTCCTTTTCTTAATCAGAATGATCTCCCTATATGCATACAGGATACCTGCTCAGAATAAACTTTGTGTTTCAATTTCTTTGAGTTTTGATTATTTTTAAGAGTTGGAAGACTAAATGAATACCCAACAAAGGCTTTTGGAAAGGGTATGAAGAGTAAGGAATGTCGCTGAACCCAATTCTAAATTAGGGATGACGTGAGTCTATCACAGAGACCAAATCAAGCCCACACATACGGTGACTTTGAGTGTAGAGTGTTGTGCGCATGACCGGGCGTGTTACTTTTGAGACAAATCAAAATTCCTTTAGAAGCACCATATATTCACCAATTTGTCACTGGTCCCACCACTTCCTATTGTCTTATAAGAGCTCAATTCACCCAGTTACGTTCTTTATGTTCTTTATTTATCTCTTATTTGATCCATGCTCTATATAAACTATCCAACCTCTTATTTGAAATATTGTTCTCTGAAAGAAATGTTCCAAAAAAATAAAAAATAAAGCTTTAACAAATTGATTTCTGAGGCACAACTTTCCTTCCTCACCGTGACTTAGAGTTTTGTTTGTTTTATATTTAGGCCAACCACTCTCTTTAATTCCCATGGATAATGTCAAAGAGAAAAATTAATACCAGACATCGAACTTTGATTTTAAGGTTTTTTTTTTTTTTTTCCTTACTCACGAAACCAAATATTAACCCTAAAAAGAAGCCTGACTCAGACTGGAAAAGCTCTTTTTTTTTTCACCAGAAGCTGCTTTACAGCAATGTAAATTTATCTTTCCCTGCTAGAAAAGGAGAGTCAACATTATCTCCAGATTTAATGAAAAAGACTCTAGGCTTACTTCATTTAAACGTCAAAAGGTCTCCGAGCTGCAGGTGGGTGGACAGCCAAATTTTTAGCAGCCAGGCCAAAGACCACCTTGTGAACTGATATATCAGTCGATTTCACTAAAAGGGGGTGCAGTGGGCAGGGTTCAATCTATAGTGTTAAAATTGGTCAGTGGTCGATCTTCTATTCTTCTCTCTCCTCTTCTCTTTATAAGCTTCATTATAACTTGCCTACTTCAAGCTATTTGCTTTTGGGGCGGGGGGAGGGCAGAGAATCAGCCCAGAGTAAGCCTTATGTTTCAATTTCTTTGAGTTTCGATGATTTTAACCACAGCATGGTAATTATGTTTTTAAATAGACCTACTTTTATTCTTTTAATCTGTCATTTGTCAAGAATAGGAGTAAACCTGCTATCTGAAGAACTACAACTGGAGATAAAGAAAACATATAGAAACTTGGTAGTTTCTGGCTTGAGTGTAAAAGGAGAACCAGGTGAACAGATTTATCGTTGAAATGATAAAATGGAACTATTACAATTAGGCATTTGTAGCTTTGCGAATTTATGTGCAAGCATTCCGTTTCTCAACCTGGGATTGTTGCAAGAGCTCCCGTCATGTAAAGTTTGGATGTACCCAGGACAATCCTCTCTTGACTAAAGGAGAGTTTTTTTCCAACTGTCTAGTGGCTCCAGCCTCACAAAATTAAAGTCAAAACACCATCAATGTTCCTACTCATCCCTTCATTTGTAACCACCGGCTCTTTGACCCAATTCATCTGTTAGAAAGAATTCTTAGGTGATAGAAATCACTGTGTGAGTAATAAAAACAGAAAAAGGGATTTACTAAAAGTACATTGGAAAATTCCAAAACCACAAAGAGGGCTCTGGAGCCAGGCTGAGAATCCTGTAGCTCAGAACTGTTTGCTACATCCACCCCACAGCAGGCCACCTCACCGCTGCTGCTGATCCCCGGCTTCTGAAGCTCTAACCGCTCACCCCAGATCCCGGATCCACCACCAACACTTGTGTCACTACTGTCCTAGGAACCTGAATTTGCTAAAATCGATGCAGTCTCCAATGAGATGTCTTAACAGTTCCTTTTCTTACCATCACTATCTTAAAATTCCAAGTCTGGACAGGGGTTATGCTTAGCAGTACCTACTCAGGTGTCTATAGCGTGGGAGTAGAGAATGCTGGGAAGGCCAGTACATGTCACTTTCATCATTCGAAATTGCTTGGAATTTCCTAAGCAGTTTGAATGGGATGCCCTAAGACACTGACATATGTCCACTACAAACACCCATAATTCTTTCCTAAAATTGGAGTCTTATTTAAGTTGCTGATAAAATTAGTAAACCCTACTAAGAAACATTTTATTTATAAATGGAAACGGAAGTTTCCTCTTAAATGTCCCCTAACCTCAACTGAGGAGCCCTGGTGGCACAGTGATTAAGCGCTCAGCTGCTAACAGAAAGGTCGACAGTTCAAATCCACCAGTCTCTGCGGGAGAAAGGGGTGCCAGTTCTACTCCGACCTATAGGGTCGCTGTGATTCAGAATTGACTTGGTGGCAACTGGTTTAACCTCACCTGAAAAGCCAGAATTCTTCCAGTGTCTCATATGTGCTGTACTCTTGTCTGTCTTCCCAGTGTTTATTTTCCCAAAATAAAAGCTGAGGCAGAAAGAAGCAAAGGAGTTAGTTAAGGGAAGGAGAAAGCTGTTGATTAAAATCTGAGTTCTTTTTATCCAAGAATTTAGATCGAGGTTGCTTCTTAGTTTCATTTAAATATGCCAAGGTTATGCTTCATTTGCTTACTTGATTGTTGTTTTCAGTGTCCAAAATCTGAAATTTATGTAATAGTATACCTTATATTTTGTGATATGCTATAATTTAGCTCCACCGCCTACCAATCACTCTGTTGTATTGTGGTAATTTGATGTTGCTATGATGCTGTAAATTATGCCACCAGTATTTCAAGTACTGTCAGGGTCACCCAGACTAAGTGGAGCATCCAGACTAAGACAGACTTGGAAGAAAGGCCTGGCAATCTATCTCCAAAAATAAGCCAATAAAAGCTTTATGGATCGCAGCAGAACACTGTATAACACACTTGCCTTGGGCACATCAGCAGCAGGGCTCAGTCACTAGAGGAAAACATCACGGCCAGCAAGGGTGAGGGAGACCCTCAGTGAGATAGCCAACATCTCACTGAGTGTGATAGCCACAATAACGGACTTGAACATTCTGGCAATCATGGGGATGATGCAGGACTGGGCAACGTTTTGTTCTGTTGTATGTAAAGTCTCCATGAGCCAGAGTAGACTTGACAGCAGCTCTCTATTTATCTATAATTTTGCTTCCTTGGAAATAAGTATTTAATTCTTATAAAACAATGCTTGAATTATAAATTAATAATAAAACTGGTCAGATAACCAAGCTTTTAATATTTGAGTGTGCAGATTACAAACCTTACTGAATCTCAGCTAAGCTTACAAAGTATGCATTTATTACACTGGAGCTAGAAACATTTTATTTAGATTTATGGAAGTCAGTTGCTCGTGGATATCCCCTGGACACCAAAAACTGAAGAGTTTAACCAATTTGCTGTTTGGTACTGAAATACTTTATCAGTGACTCCCGCTGTGATTGAAATTGACTCAGATTGCAAAATCTACAGTCACAGCAAGGGTCAAGGGTAAATCACATCTCTGCAAGACGGTGGCTCCTGCTAGCTGTTAGCCAGCATGAGAAGAAAATAGAGAGAACCTGAGGGCAGAAAGTAAACAACCACACTTAACCTCCGGAACAATAACTGTAATAAAACTTCTTATGTGTTTGTAGCATTTAAATTCTGCCTCGCTGGAGAGGTTGCTGGTATTTAATGACACACTGATCCTTTATTTGGCTACAATTTTATTTGACCGGTTTTATACAAATTTCAAGAATTTTCTAACTTGAAAACTAATCACTCAGCTTTCAACATTTATCTCTTACAGTGAATTAAGAGTAGAGGCCAACAAAGAAAATACAAGATGTGGTCAGTGTCTTTGTGTGGACAATACAACAAGCAGAAACACAAAAAATTGTAACAATATAGTTTCAAGAGCCCCCATAGATTAATTTCTTATGCACCCATGCACGTGCACACACACGCACAAACGCACTTTTTCATAAATAATATTGATCTTTACTTTTTATAGGGTTTTAGTTAACAACCTCCTTACCTTCGAGATAAAAATGTGTTATCTCTTCTCTAGCCAAAAATCAAATTGTATCTCCTTGGTATCTAGTCGTTCCCAAACATTTTGGCACGATTTCCCAAAGGGGCCCAAAATCACATCCATCAGAACCTCATAGAATGCTTAATACCAATACAGATTTCTCCAAACTTCTGCATCGTAACTTCTAGAATTAATTAGAAGGCTGGTTGTAAACACCCCGTGTAATTCTTATGCACATTATAGTTTGAGAATCAGATATTTTGTTTATAAAATTCCACTGTGATAGTAAGTGTAATATTAGACCTTTAAATGATAATACTTATAACTCTACTATTCATTAATTGAAAATATATGTAATGACAGAAAGCAACAATACACTTTCAAGTAAAATTTTTATGTTAATTTGTAACAAAACTTCCATTCATTCATTTATTCAGTATCAATATGACACTGGAAACCCTGGCAGTTTATTGGTTAAGTCTACAGCTGCTAACCAAAAGGTCAGCGGTTCAAGTCTGCCAGGCACTTTATAGAAACTCTATGGGGCAGTTATACTCTGACATATAAGGTCGCTGAGTTGGAATCGACTCGATTGCAACAGGTACTATGACACTGGCAGTGGTGCCTTCCTGAGTTTATAATTACATTGCATAAATACATAAAATACATATTTTTTCTGCAGATAATATTTGATTCAAAAGTCTGGTTCCATGAATCCTTACAAAAACTCTGGGTCTCCCTTGCAGTTCCTTGAGTTACGGTTTGGGAACCATTACTCAATTATAAACAGTGTCTTTGTCTATTCTGAATCAGATAAGAATATTTATCCTTTTCTAATATCACTTTTTAATATCACTATAAACAGTAATAGCTTTGCAAAGTTCATGAAACAGAAGAGGAAACAGAGGTCTACAAAGTTTTAATATGTAGCTGTCCTAAAGTCTAGGAAAAAATTATGAGAACATAGTGACTTTCCAATGCAAACATCAGGTGTTAGAAACTTGTTTTGCTAAAAGTTATGCTGAATAAATAATTCCAAAGTCATAGATATATAATGACATAAAATCAAATGGCTCTGTTTTGGAAAGGTGTACTCCCATGATTAATATTTTTAAATAAAACTATATATTCCCCTGGAAGTATCAATATATGCCTATTTATAAAATTTATAAATGGAAAAAAAGTACAGAGAAAACAAAAGACAGCCTCTATGCCCAGCCCTCAAAAATGGTTATTGTTAAAGTATTAAAAATATTAAGATTTTTGATACTACTTGGAAATTGTTTTACATAGAGTTTCTACCTGCTTTCTGGAAGGTAATGTGACAGTCCATATCAAAATCTTTAAATATACACACACATACATTTACTTGTCTTTTATATTTTCAGAATTTTTCATATTATTACAGATTGTTACTTCAAAGTTAATGGCTACATAATATCTCAGAAAGAATGCCTTATTTTATAGTTTGCATAAACATTATTTCATTTTAAAATGTTTACATGGCTTCAAAGTAATCAATGACACTAAAAAATAATTGCATTATTTAAATTTTGAATTGGTTCCTTAGACAAATTTCTAGGAATAGAATTATGCAGTCAAAATGTACAGAATTATTTAGACTTTTGATATTACTTGGAAATTGTTTTCCAAAGAGTTTCTTCCTGCTTTCTGGAAGGCAATGTGACAATCATAGCAAAATCTTTAAAATAAATGTCCTTGTTATTTAACTTGTGTATTAGGCATTTATAGTATAAATAAATAAAAGGAGGAAGAAAAGAAATGATAGCCTAAAGTCATCAGAGATGTCTACCGACTTTAAAAGGATAAATTCAACAATAACAGTTGATTAGTTAAAGTTTATAAATAAAAGTATATAATAAGATTTATAGCCAATAAAATAATGATATAAAAATTGATTTTGGTAAAGCATTAAGTTTAAAACATGGTTATGTACAAAAGGCTTGCAAATATTTTTAAATGTTATTCTTATCCTTTTGTATATATTTATTCATATGAAAAATATAGATACCTCAAGCATAAAAAAACAAATACAGAGTTTGTACTAGGTTGCTCTTACACCAGTCTTGGGTGGGACTGCTACTCTCCACATTTTTGCAAGGCGTAATATTTCATGCCAAATTTACTTTTAAATAAGTGTGCATTATGAGCAATGAGGTAAGTTGTATGCTTTAAATATGTTTTAAAAAGTAGTGTTGATATGTAGATATACATTCGATGCTAGAAATCTTATTCTTAACAAGTGTTTCCTCTGCATAAAAGAATACAACAGCTTTGCTGGAAAACTCAAAATTGGTGACTTTGCCTTGGCGAACCCTATTTATAAGAGTGTCTAGTACTATAAGGAAGGTAGGGGGTGGCTGGCTTTTGTAGATGGTACCAGCTTGTCCCACTGATGAAGTGTTCACTAACCAGTTCAATGTCTGATGAGATATTTTGCTACTTCGAGTTTGAAGACAGACAGATGAAATCATTTTTTTCTCCTTCTATCTAATAATCTCATATTTATTGGCAACTAAAAAAAAATTTTTTTTTTTTTTTTATTCACATATGTAGAGCCCTAGTGGCACAGTGGTTAAGAGCTTGGCTGCTCACCAAAAGGTCAGCAGTTTGAATCCACCGGCCCCTCCCTGGAAACCCTATGGGGCAGTTCTACTCTGTCGTATAGGGTCGCTATGAGTCAGAATCAACTCAATGGCAACAGTTTTTTATTCACACATGTAGAATAATTATTTCTAAATATTTGAATATAAATTAAAAGATTTATTACTCTTCTAATGATTTGATAGGTACTAACAACTATGAAATAAAGATGCAATAAAAAACTAGTAAGATGCCAAGTACATCTACTAATTCTAATATAATTTTGAAGATCATCTCTGCAAAATATTTTTGGGGAAAAAAACTGTCATATTTTAGGTACCTCTCAATTATTGTTTTAAATAAAGACCTGATACGTTTTTAGATAGCATTTATTTTCTATTCATAATTAATAAAATGTACTAGACCTTCCAAAGATAAATTAACATCTGCTGGTGTAGCGCCTACTTCTAATACGTATGAGCCTAAATAGTGCCTGTTCAACGAAAATAATAAGAATAAAATTTTACAAATTAAGCATCAAGTGCAACATAAAAAATCAGTGCTTTACTTTCTCCCTCTGAAGTTAATTAATTCATGGTTACAATTCTTTTTAACTCTATTCTTCAGGAAACAATGGACCAATTTTTTATAATTCACCTGCTGTTTGACTTTGGGATTCTCCTATGCACCATAAAGCTTTCCATAAAATATGTTAAGCAGATTGTCTTGCAGCAAGATGAGCATTTGCTCCATTTTTGTGCATTATTTTATAACATTTGTACTTTTCCTTAAGGATCTCATGAAATTATATAAAAAATATCTTCTTGTTCTTGTTTTTAGGTGCCGTTCAGTCAGTTCCGACTCATAGCAACCTTACGTACAGCAGAATGAAACACTGCCTGGTCCTGTGCTGTCCTCACAATTGTTATTATCCTTGAGCCAATTGTTGCAGCCACTTTGTCAATCCATGTTATTGAAGGTCTTCCTCTTTTATATTGACCTTCTATTTTACCAGGCATTGTCTTTTCCAGTGATTGGTCTCTCCTGAAAACTTGTCCTAAGTACATAAAATGAGGTCTCACCAAACTCGCTTCTAAGGAGCGCTCTGGCTGTACTTCTTAAATATCCTTAGCCAACACCATAATTCAAAGGCATCAATTCTTTGGTCTTCCTTATTCATTATCCAGCTTTCTAATGAATATGAGGTCATTAAAAATACCATGGCTTACATCAGGCATGCCTTTGTCCTCAAATATTTGTCATAAATATATGGCATTTTCCCAGCTGAGTACCCTGGAACTCTTAAATTAAGTCAGATACTCATTGTTTAATTATATGTTGAGGGTGGTGACCTGAATCTATTAAATATAGCAAAAGTTAATGCAGTATTTTATAGGTTTATTTTTATCTCAATATTGATTTTGGAATATTTTAATTCCTAACATAAAAGGTGTAATGACAATTAACCCTCCACTTTACCAAGCATGATGTCATTCTCCAGGGACTGGTCCCTTCTGGTAACATGTCCAAAAGACATGGGTCTAAGTCTTGCCATTCTTGCTTCTAAGGAGCATTCTGGCTGTACTTCTTCCAAGACAGACTTGTTAGTTCTTCTGGCAGTCCATGGTAGAGTCAATATTCTTCACCAACACCATAATTCAAAGGCATCAATTCTTCTTTGTCTTCCTTATTCATTTTCCCACTTTCACATGCATATGAGATGCTTGAAAATATCACGTTTTGGGTCAGGCACACCTTAGTCCTCAAAGTGATGTCCTTGCTTTTCAACGTTTTAAAGAGGTCTTTTGCAGCAGATTTGCCCAACACTATAAGTCATCTGATTTCTTGACTACTATTTCCATGGGTGGTGATTGTGGATCCAAGTAAAATGAAGTCCTTGACAACTTTAATATTCTCTCCATTTATCATGATGTTGCTTATTGGTCCAGTTTTGAGACTTTTTGTTTTCTTTATGTTGAGGTGCAATCCATACTGAAGGCTATAGTCACTGATCTTCATCAGTAAGTGCTTCAAATCCACCACTTTCAGCAAGCAAGCTTGTGACATCTGCATATCACAGGTTGTTAACGAGTCTCCCTCCAATCCTGATGTTATGTTCTTCTTCATATAGTCCAACTTCTTGGATAGTTGCTCAGCATAGAGTTTGAATAAGTATGGTGAAAAGATACAACCCTGACACACACCTTTCCTGACTTTAAACCATACAGCATCCTCCCCTTCTGTTCTAATGACTGCCTGTTGGTCTATGTACAGGTTCCTCATGAGCATAATTAAGCGTTCTAGAATTCCTATTCTTTGCAATGTTATCCTTAATTTGTTATGATTCACACAGCCAAATGACTTTGCGTAGTCAATAATCAGCAATGATTTCGCTCATTCAAGGTCCTCTTCTGAATCCGCTTGAACTTCTGGCGGTCTCTGTCAATGCACTGGTGTGTGTGCTTTTGAATGATCTTCAGCAAAATTTTATTTTCCTGTAATATTAGTGATATTGTTTGATAATTTTCACATTCTGTTGGATCACCTTTCCTCGGCATGGGTAAAATAAGGAACTCTTCCAGTCTTTTGGCCAGGATGCTGTCTTCCAAATTTCTTGACATAGATAAGCGAGCACCTCCAGTGTTGCATCCCTTTGTTGAAACATCTCAATTCTTATTCTGTCAATTCCTGAAGCCTTGTTTTTCTCTATTACCTTCAGTGCATTTTGAGCTACTTCCTTCATCACTGTTGGTTCTTGATCGTATGCTACCTCCTGAAATGGTTAGATGTCTACCAGTTCTTTTTGGTACTGTGACTGTGTGTTGCTTCCATATTCTTTTGATGCTTCCTATAACCTTCAATATATTTACTGTATGAGTCGACGGCAGTGGGTATACTTTAGTAGTGCAACTCAAGGCTTGAATTTTTTCTTCAGTTATTTTGGCTTGAGGAATGCCTGTCATGTTTTTCTCTTTTGGTTTTCTAACTCCAAGTCTTTGCACATTTTATTATAATTCTTTGTCTTCTCAGGCTGCTCTTTGAAATCTTCTGCTCTGCTTTTCTACTTCATCATTTCTTCCTTTTGCTTTAGCTACTCCGTATTTGAGAGCAAGTTTCAAAGTCTCTTCTGACATCCATTTTGTTTTTTTCTTTCTTTCCTTCCTTTTTAAAGAACTTTTGCTTTCTTCGTGTATGATGTTTTTGATGTCATTCCACAACTCATCTGGTCTTTGGTCCTTAGTTTTCAGCGAGTCAAATCTAATCTTGAGATGGTCTCTAAATTCGCATGAAATATACTCAAGGTTGTATTTTGGCCCTAGTGGACATGCTCTAATTTTCTTCAGCTTCAACTTGAACTTGCATATGAGCAATCGTTGGTGTGTTCCATAGTCAGCCTCTAGACTTGTTCTGACTGATGATATTGAGTTTCTCCATCATCTCTTTCCACAGATGCAGTAGATTGGATTCCAGGGTATTCTATCCAGTGAGGTCCATGTGTCTAGTTGCTATTCATGTTGTTAAAAAAAAAGGTATTTGCAACGAAGAAGTCGTTGGTCTTGCAAAATTCTGTCATGTAATCTCTGGGGTTGTTTCTATCACCAAGACCATATTTTCCAGCTACTGAATCTTCTTCTTTGTTTCCAACTTTCACATTCCAATCACCAGTTATTATCATTGAATCTCAATTGCATATCTGATCAATTTCAGACAGCAGAAGTTGGTAAAAAAAATCTTCAATTTCCTCATCTTTGGCATTAGTGGTTGGTGTGTAAATTTGAATAATAGTCTTATTAACTGGTTTGCCTTGTAAGCGTATGGATATTATCCTATAACTGACAGGATTGTACTTCAGAGTAGATCTTGAAATGTTCTTTTTGACGATGAATGCAACACCATTCCTCTTCAATTTGTCATTCCTGGAGTAGTAGACCATATGATTGTCTGATTCAAAATGGCCAATACCAGTTCATTTCAGCTCATTAATGCCTAGAATATTGATCTTTATGCAGCCCATTTCATTTTTGAGAACTTCTGGCTTTCCTAGATACATACTTCATACATTCCACCTTTCAGTTCTTAGTAGGTGTTTGCAACTGTTTCTTCTCATTTTGAGTTGTACCACATCATCAAATGAAGGTCCCAAAAGCTTGACTCCATTTACATCATTAAGGTTGACTCTACTTTGAGGAGGCAGCTCTTCCCCAGTCATATTGTGAGCACCTTCCAACCTGATGGGCTCCTTTTCTGGCACTAACCAATGTTCTGCTGCTCTTCATAAGGTTTTCACTGGCTAATTTTTCAGAAGTAGACCACCGAGTCCTTCTTTCGGGTCTGTCTTAGTCTGGAAGCTCTGCTGAAACCTGTCCACCAAGGATGACTCTGCTGGTATTTGAAATACCTGTGGCATAGCTTCCAGCATCACAGCAACATACAAGCCATCACAGTATGACACCTGACAGAGGCATGGGGAAAGTATCTTACTAATGCTAAGTATTTATTAGTAGAACAGTTGTTAACTTAGACTCAAATGAGTAAACTGCCTTTCTTCAAGGACATGCATAAGGATCCCCTACGTATTTACTATTATTTTTAATAATATTAAGACAAAGAGGTCATGTGTTAATATCCTTTTTATAATTCATTGCTTTCCTTTTGATGATATGTGATGTTAATTGTGCCCAGATTCTAGGTAAGTTTTATCCTTGTATAAGGTCAATTCTCATTTCATTAAAAAATTCATTTTTTAGAACAGATTACAATGAACACCCAGTGAGTTTTTTCATAGATATCTGCCCTTGTTCATGAAAGAGAGTTTATAGGTGGTAACCTGCTCCTTGTGCTATGCACACATTTCAATGACAATGTCAGTATCAACTTTAAATCTGATACACGCTTTTCCTAAATTTTTTATTCTGTGTGCTTTATTTTAGAAATGCATGGTTTCTCTATATTTGTCATTTGTTTCTAAATCACTTCCAGCTACTCTCACTTGCTGCCTCCTCTTCACTCAAGAAGGCAGCCTTCATCTCAGAGGAGCTTGAATATGCAGCCAATAGTCACGGTATCCTTCCAAATTGTAGGCTTCTAAAATTACTCCTAAATACTTTTTTTTTTTTGTCAATTCATTCCTAATATTGGTGTTAAGACAACAAATATGCGGGGATACTCAATTTTATTCAAGATAGGTGCCATATCTAAATGAACTAGTGTATGGAAAAGGGCTTAAAAAAATGCATACCACATCATAAACCAAAAAAACCAAACCCCATTGCCATCAAGTTGATTCCGACTCATAGCGACCCTGTAGGACTGAGGAGAACTGCCCCAAAGAGTTTCCAAGGAGCCCCCGGTAGATTCAAACTGTTCACCTTTTGGTTAGCAGCCTTAGCTCTTAACTACTATGCTACCAGGGTTTCCACTACATCATAAGTGCTATATTATTATAAATATTGAAACAATATATGATAGATATTTAGAATGTAAAAATCTTACATTATATTACTTTTCATTTAGTTCCTTTCGCACTTGGTTCGGGAGATTCTAACTTTAGGACAATAGCCGTATCCAGCTCATTCTAACCTTGATGTTGTCCATTTTGTAAGAAGTAATGGAAGTATTTAAAAACCTTGAAATTCCCTATGAAAATAGAGTACCATGTAAGAAATACCCTGAATATCTATTTTTGTTTATTCGCAGCTTTATATATATAAAATTACCCGGACCTGTAATTCCAGTCAATGGAAAGTTTTACACAGGCCTCTGAAAAAAGACAAATTATCAAGCAAACCACTAGATGGCAGAAAAAGATCAGAAAATTATCATTACAGGCTCACACATTAAAAGAAAAAGTGCACTAAAAAGTCTTATGTAAATTAAAAGATTACATATATATAATTATGAATTCAATACTTTCTTAATTGTCAGAAATATGTGCTTTATAAATATTTTATTAGATATGCCTTTTAATGAGGAGAGTTTCACATTTCGTATGTAATATATATATGCATATGTAACATGATACATTTGTGATATATACACTATTTTTGTGTGTGTGTACTCAGTTTTGCATCTTAGGTAGGACAAAACTTAAGAAAGAGTGAAATGTGAATCAGCTCTATGACATCTTACACATTTCCACATTTTCTCTTCTGCTTAGGCCTTACATTAATTTTAATTTTTATCTTTCTAACCGGGCCAAATTCAATATAACTGTTAGTATGAATACTAACACTGGACCTTCACGTAGGATGACTACATATATGTGAATTTATTTAAATCACTGTATTTTATAACAATTAAAATTTGCTATTCATAGGTTACTTCTAAAGGCTCTTTATTAGTAATTACATCCCTTTTAGAGAGTTTCTGATAAATCAAAAATGCCAAACACATGATGATATTTGAAAGGATGTTCTTACTTTCCATATTTGAAGTATTTGGCAAACAAAAGACTATTCCTTCTGGTAATCCTTCATCTTTACTTGACCTAGGTGAGGCAAATTTTTGTCTAAACAGAAAAGTAGTAAAAGCATCAGACTAGGCTAGTTCACATCAGATAGAGTTTTGCCTCCACAAAACTGTGATCCTTAATAAGTCAACACCCAGATGCCAATAAATAGGTGAAACGAATTTGGTGACCAAAAATTCTCAAAGAAGAGGGAAGGGTGACTCCATTAACATCTGAGTCATTGCCAGTTTTTAGAAAGGCTTAGAAGAAATGGTGCTGTGATTCAGTTTTAGGTTATTTTAAATTTACCTGTTTATTTTATAGCTGAGTCCCTGAGTTCTCCTCCCTGTTCCTCCTGGCTGATTAGTTTTTCCTCTCTTACTTCTCCTCCACACTCTAATCACCTATTATTTCTCTTGTTCTCTCTCCATCTCATTTCTTTCATTGTTTGGATGGATAAATTGGAAAATAGAGATAAGATCTAAAGGAATCAGAAAGTTACAGTTTTAGAATTAGTTGGGTAGGGGGTCTGTATTCCACAAGAATTAGAAAGAAAAAAAAAGGCTGTTGATTGAACATGTAGCTTGAATAAATCAGATTAGATGTAAGGAAGATTCTCACTGACTGAGTTACCCAGAAGAAGCTTAAAACTCTTATCTGAAAAACTTCTAAGACCAAGTTATTTGCTAAAATATCTATAATCCCAAAATCAATCAATTAATAATTCAATCTTAATTAATTATTAATTAATAATTGACTCTTTAACTCTTTGATTCTCTGAATGATATGCTCACTTCAAGTTGGCAAATTATTTCTATACTTATGCTTACAAAACACTAAGACATGTTTCCAGTCATAATAGTAAACAGTATGTAGGCAGTACTCTGAAGTTCTGTAGTTCTGTCTGTGCTATACCTCTGGTGCTGGAATTAATATGTTCAAAACGCTTTTGTATTTTTCTTATCTAATGAGAGGGTAAACTCTTTATGGGCTAGTACAGTATCTGAGACAGTACCTAAGATATTTTAAATTCCTAGATGTTCTTTTATATAGGCATTCAGTGAATATTTGTGGATTAACTGGTTAATTTATTATGTAATTTTAGAAAGATCACATTCTTCTGATGAATCTTTTAAAAATATAGTGATCCCCACCAATTTATATTTTTCAACTAAATGTTTCCTCTAACCTCAGAAGATTCTGTTTTCTTGGTGTTTAGGACTTTGTTACTACCGTCTTTGAGCCTTTTAGGTAACGTTCTGCATAAACAGCATTTGACAATCCAATTTGCATTCTGACCTGAAGCAGTGTAGTGGGCAACCATAGATATGCATCTGTTAGCTACACTCAGACAACTACACACACCTGCCTTCAACCCTCAATCCCCTTCCTGATTTCCAGGAATTCTTAGGGTTCCTATTTTGACTTTTTAGCAAATACTGCTGTTTATTCGGAAACCCTGGTGGCGCAGTGGTTAAGTGCTACGGCTGCTAACCCAAGAGTCGGCAGTTCGAATCCGCCAGGTGCTCCTTGGAAACTCTATGGGGCAGTTCTGGTCTGTCCTATAGGCTCGCTATGAGTCGGAATCGGCTCAACAGCACTGGGTTTGGTTACTGTTTATTCATCGGCCAGGAAACACCAGTTGGATTTAAGGAATCATGTGTGGGTCGTTTCAGAAGCCTCTGCTTTCAGGCTTAATTAGAATTCCCTTACCCAAGCCTGGCAAAAATAAGATCCAGATTACTTATTTATGCCTGACAAACTATCTGATTACTTTTTTCAACAGTCTACTTGTTCTTCTCCCCATTGGGATCATTTCCGCTAAATGGTAATCAATGTAAGCACAGGTTTCCCAAGTCTGTGCAACTGCTCACCCAGCATTTGTAAGTGGATCCCTAGATGTTGTTGAGACAGCTCTGAGTCATAGGGGTTCTACGTAACAAAACAAAATATTGTCCAGTCCTGTGCCATCCTCACAATAGTAGGTATGTTTGAGTCCATTGTTGCAGCCATGGTCAATCCATCTTGTTGAAGGCCTTATCCTTTTTTGCTGACCCTCTACTTTACCAAGTATGATGTTCTTCCCTCCTGATAATGTGTCCAAAGTAATCAAGAAGTCTAGCCACGTTCACTTTTAAGGATCATTCCAACCATATATTCTCCAAGACAGATTTCTTCTTTCTTCTGGCAGTCCATAGTATATTCAATATTCTTTGCCAACACCATCAATTACTCTTTGGTCTTCTTTTTTCATCACTCATTTTTTGCATGCATATGAAGTGATTGAAAATACCATAGCTTGGGTTAGGCACACCTTTACCATCAAAGTGACATCTTTGCTTTTTAAGATTTTAAAGAGGTCTTTTGCAGCAGGTTTGCCAAATGTAATACATCATGTGATTTCTTGACTGCTGTTTCAATGGTCATTGATTGTTGATCGGTAAAATCCTTGACAACTTCAATATTTTCTCCTTTTATCCTGACGTTGTATATTGGTCCGGTTGTGAGGATTTTTGTTTTCTTTATGCTGAGGTGTAATCTATACTGAAGGCTAAAATCTTTGATCTTCATCAATAAGTGCATCAAGTTGCCTTCACTTTCAGCAAGCATGGTTGTGTCATCTAAGTATTGAAAGTTGTTACTGAGTCTTCCTCTGATGTCACATTCTTCTTCATAGAGTCCAGCTTCTTGGATTAGTTGCTCAGCATACATAATGAATAAGTGTGGTGAAAAGATACAACCCTGCTGCAAGCCTTTTCCCATTTTAGACTATGTAGAATTAAAAAAATTTTTTTTTTTTTTTTTAGAATTGCTTTGTTCTGTTAGAATGGCTGCCTCTTGATCTATGCACAGATTCCACATGAGCCCAATTAAGTCCCAAGTTCCAGCAATTCCATTTCTGAGGATGCATAAATAATTAATCCAGCAATTGTGAATAACAACGACAATGTTGGTGACAACAACAGTGATATGGATTGATCTCTTACAATATGCCGAATACTGTATTAGGAGCTTAAAGAAATGTAATAGTGTCTTTCCATGTTTTGCCAAGGTAGCAACCTTAAAAAGCTCAACAACAGAAGTTTTTTCTCATTTATGTCACATGTAGGCTGGGATTGGCTACAATTCTGCTTCTCGAATGTTCTTCATTAGGGAACTAGGCTAATGGAACTGCCCCTATATCAGTCTAAAAGGGAAAAGATCCAAGTCAAAAAGAAACACACATTTACTCTTAAATTTCCTGCTGGTACTTTTAGTCTAGTATGCTAATACAAGTCCATGGCCAAGCCCACCATCAATGAGTAAGGAAATCATTCTCCCCCTACAGAAAGTCATATGGTAATTAGCAAAATATATAATTCTTCTACTGAGAGGACAGTGAATAAAAGAGAACTATAACACATCACAACAGAGAATCTAATGTAATCGTCACAAGAGCTCTGTGAGGCACGTACTGCTATTAGCCTCATTTTACGTATGAGGAAACTAAAAAATGAAGAGGTTAAGTAACTGACTCAAGATCACATGGCAATGGATTATATCAGTTATCTACCCTGTGACTTTAATGAGCAAAACAACCACAAACCTCCCAGAAGGAATTTTCCAGATGAAATGGATTTTGAGAGGTTTGAAGAAAGTAGAGAGGAAAAAGATATCATCCGCTGAAGACATAGTTTGCATTACTTTCTTGTTAAACTTGAAGCATGTGCCTGCTCTTTCTTTATGTTTGAAGTTAGCAGGAACTTAACACCTATGAACTGGCCATTTAAAGAAATTTTTATTTGAGAAACTTCCTACTCTTCTTTGCATTGATAGAATCATGAAATTAGAAATCTGTGTTCTTGGCATCAGTCAAACTTATGTTCTACCTGAAGAGTTTTGGTTGTTGTTCTCTGAAATCTCCACATCTGTTTATAATTAGAATAAACAATACGTTCAGGGGTTTCCTAAGACCCTAGTCAAGGTTTAGGAGAAAGAAAGTTAAAAGCATCACGGGGCTAGAATATGTACTGGAGAGTACAAACGTTATTTCTTATTTTGTGCAATTCTATTACAAAATCACTTTCGATTCTTTTTCATGATCGACACTAATTAATCAATCTTCTTTACCAGTTACCACATAGCTCTTCATAGATGACCGCCTTGCCAGTAAAAATATATACAAAAAGCAGAAAACCTTGCAGTGGGGGTATATTTTTCTTAAGTTAATAACTACTGATATATAATCTCTTTTTTTCCCTAATGTTTTAGATTTGCTTCCTTAATGTGTTTAGATCATTCCTACAATTGTTCCAGGAAAATTAATACTTTTCGTATATCAATTTAGAGCCCTAATAGTCCAGCGGTTAAGAGCTCAGCTGGTAACCAAAAATGTCAGCAGTTCGGATTCACCAGCCCCTCCCTGGGAGCTCTGTGAGGCAGTTCTATCGTCCTATAGGGTCACTATGAGTTGGGATCAACTTGATGGCAACAGGTTTCGTCTGGTTATATCAATTTACCACCAGCTGGGAGAAATCAGCACTGATTCATTGACCTCAGAGGAAGGGCTTTCAGTGAGGGGAAATCATGGATAAAATCTAGTTAATCTTTTCTTAAAAGATCTATTCCGAGTGTTACTTTAATGAGAGAAACAACCACTGCCCTCTGGTAATTTTGAAAGAGTCAAAGAATAAAATGGATTTTGAGAGATTCAAAGAAAGTAGAAAGGAAAAAAAAAATCATCAACTAAAGACACTAGTTCACTTTACTTTCTTGCTAAATTTGAAGCATGTGCCTGCTCTTTCTTTATGTTTGAAGTTAGCATGAACTTAGTACCTACAAAGTGGCCATTTAAAGAAATTTTTATTTGAGAAACTTCCTACTCTTCTTTGCATTGATAGAACCATGGAATTAGAAATTTATGTTCTTGGCATCAGTTAAACTTACATTCTACCTGAAGAGTTTTGTTTGTTGTTCTCTGAACTCTCCACATCCGTTCATAATTAAAATAATAATATGTGCAGGGGTTTACTAAGACCCTAATCAAGGTTTAGGAGAAAGAAATGATTTCGCTCCCCTCACATTCTATACCATTACATTAAAATATTTCCTTCCTTACAATACAAACTATTGCTCAGAAATACACTGCTTGTAGTCAGGATGTTCTCAATGTCATTCTTAATTGATTGTGGCACACTCGGATTCTCACTTTACTCTCATAGTGTACACAGTTAATATTGTAAATATTGTCCCTGTATAGTTTATCTTGGATGTATTTATTACATTTTGGCATTTTCCTTATATCTAATATGTCTTGGCTTTCAAGGAAGTTTCAAATTCTATTGAAAACTAAAAATTTTATAACGCTATTTTAACCAAATGGTATCATCTGATTACTGGGAGGGGAGGAGGGGGAGTCTTAACACAGTGGCTTAATTATCTAATTTTATTCTGAGAATCAATCAAACAAAGAATCACTAACCAGGAATTATTAGTAATATGTGTAGGCTCTTCTAGATGGTGGAGGGATCATAAAGGAGTTATAGGACAAAGTCTTCATCCACAATGAGTTTGATGTAGCCCTTGAAATACAATCTCGTCACTGGAAAGTCATTTCTCCCCTTTTCTCTTCTTTCCTGACAAATCCTTGTCAGCTGTTGAGGGTATGTGTGGCTTTTGTCCAAGGAGTTTCTGCTTCATAATTCAATGCAAAGTGTTTTCTCAAGAGAATGGCTTCATGACATATTGGACAATTTCTCTATGGTCTTTCCCCTTCAGAGCACTTTCTTGAGGCAGTGTATAGAAAGATTGCTGACCTCAAGCCTAGCACCACTCTTAAACTTGAATTACACGTGTCTGGTTGTTATAAGACTATGATATTTGCTGTCACTTAATTAGATTGGCCATGAAAGACTAGCCTTCTAGAAACTTTCTAGTCATCATAGCAATTCATCTTATAACTGCCATGAGGGAAAAGGAGAGGCCTGAAAATTTTTTAAATCTGAGAATTGTTAGGGGAGCTTTTCTATCTTTTTCAATGGGACACTATATTGGCTTTTGAGAGAGGGGCAGTGAGAAACTGTCCCAGGCACTGCAGGGCGTTTAGCATCCCTGGCCTCTAGGCAATGAATGCCAGTAGCTCGCTCTCCCTTAATCCTCACCACTAAACATTCCCACTCTTACTAAAGACGCTTGGAGTGGGAGGAAAATTACAACCCCTGAGAACCACTGTGGTACTTAGCATCATTTCTTTTTATTAACATAAAAACATGATAATGTATATACTACAAATTATTTTTTACCACATTTGGTAGATATATACAAAATTAAGCAAAGATACAAGGAAATGCAAATCCCTATTGCATTAAATAGTTAAAATGCTCAGATTAAAAGTTTAGTATCTTTGCTCATTCTTTAATGAGTGTGGGTGATCTTCTGGAGATAAAGAGAATTATATTCTTGGTACAGATGCAAAGAATCTCAGAAATTGCTGACCATTCTCTTTATTTCATAGAAGCATCTGAAAAAACATAAATAGCAGTTGTGGTCACACTTGAGCTCTGAACTTCTGAAGGGAGGTATTCAAAACCATTCTCATTTTAATCAAATGATTTAAACATTTCTAAGAAGCAGGAATTGAAAGATAGGTATACTTCTAAAAACATTTTAGTTGATTGCCCAAACTATTTTCTCTCATTTTGGTTGTCTCAGTGTTCCATGTAATTCTTAGTCCAGCATTCCTAAAGCCTCTTAAGGGTGAAATTTATTTTAATAGGGAAAAACTCCTTTTGCTATTTTCTCTTTACCCACATTCTCTTTCTACTAACTTCTACTTCTTCCCTCTAAAACAGTGTGGAAATTCACCTGATAACTTGCTCTCAGAGACCCTCACTTAGACCTTTCATTTTATACTTTTCATGTGAGAAGGGAAAAAGAGAGTTGGGGAATCCTATCTAATACATTCACGTTTTCTCATCCCCCTTAGGTTTTTTTCTCTCCTAACATTAATTCCCGTTTTTGCTCACTACTTTCATTCCATCTTCCATCATCAACTGCCTCTTCAGATGAACTGTGCACCCTGGTAACAGACTGGCAGCTGGAGGAGCAGATGACAGATAGCAGCTTGTCATTCTGTGCACAAGCTTGAACTAAGGATGCAAAAATCCTCTAGATATGTCTGAAAGTCTGAAAAATCTGACTCTTTTATTCTTGACTTACTGAAAGGTAGCCAAACTAACTCTATGGGACTTAAACAAACTGAGAAACAGCATAATGAATTTGGACTTAAAAGTTAATTTATTCAAAAGGTTATAAAGCACTTGAAATTAGAGAATTTAAATAGCATCTCGCCCATAGTATCATTGCAAGAAACGTGAAACTGATAAGGAAATATGTCAGAAAGCAAACAGACATCCAACTAATTATAAATTCTGTTCAGATAGGTGAACGTATGGAAATAAATTTCTCTTATCTCTTTGTACCTGCTTCAGACTGTCATTTGTCCAAAACTGTATTTCAAAATATGGCATTTGTACAAATACCCTTTCCAGTTCCCTTCCTGGTATAATTTTCACACGTGCACTTATTGGGTGGCACGAAGTAAAATATTTAAGTCCTTTGGGTGAGTTTTAGAAATAACTTTTTTTCCCCATTTTGATGTATTTTGAGGATGATGGGATATTCCATACTTGTTTGCTCAGTAGATATTTTTATGCCAGGCCATCTATCTGGAAGCAATTAGTTTCTGGCTGTGCCAATACTTGAAAATTTCAAAAGGCTGCATAATTGGTATAGTCTAATTTCATGGAGAAATTATATGTCTTTATTTACCCCTCCATACAAATAAATGGAAATATTTACATTTCCATTGGTAACGAAAAATACTTTTGTTTTTAACTTGTTTGTCTATTCCTTCCTATGTTCAATTATGCTGAAACAATACCCATATGAGCTGAATGGAAAACAAAATAATCGGTTTAACATTGTAAATAGGTGCCAAATAAATTGATTTCCATGAAGAAATGAGTGAATTTCCAGACTTCACATCCTGAGGTTAGATATTTATACAGGACGTAGTAGTGGCGTCTAGAGAAAAAACACAATTGCTAAGGTTTTAATGCCCTTTCACTTATTTCCATCTCATTTAAAAACAGACACTGGAAATGACAGTACATACACTCACTTGAAATTCTAGTTTTACACCATGGTAAACTGTTCATAATTTGTGGCGATACGTTTTTAAACATAAAGGAATTAATAGGAAATAGAGACACAAAGATTAAACTTGTCTATGCCTCAGGCTTAGCTTGATGGCTGAAACATGTGTGAAAACTCAAGAGTCTTGTAAACGTTGTCACCTTCACCTCATAAACTCCATTCCCTTATCCTCCAAGAAAATCTTACTGTAATGATCCTCATTGTTAACTAGTTAACATTTTGATGGCTAAAACATTAAAGTAATAAAATTTTAGTGCTGAAGTTAGGAAAAACTCTATAATAGAGATATGCCCTTGTCTTTTTTTCCATTTGAGACACATTGAATTTTTTTTCCTCAAGATAATTCAGTATGTCTTACCTTAGTCTGTCTGTTATTTATTTTTATAAGTGAGCATTATTACATCCTACAGAATTTGTATATTTCAAAACAGCTGAGTGACTAGTGCAGACCTAAAGAACATAAGATAAAAAATATTTTCTGGACAAAGTGTAATAAAATGAATGTTATCTTACTAATTTATGAGTCAGAATCGATTCGACAGCAGTGAGTTTTTTTTGGGTATCTTACTAATTAAGATACATTAGCATAGCAATGTTTTGTTACGTAAGACTATTCAGGTATGAATTTAATTTAGCTTCTCCATTATTTCTAATTTGGGAGCTCTGACATTTACAAAATTACTTTGCTTTTTACTACTGAGGATAACAATTGTTGTGACCGATGAATGTGCCATAAATGTTAATATCATGTAGCCTGAAATTCTATATTTTCTATATTCTTTGGAGCTGAATAACCATATATCTATTATCATATGTTGTTAATAAGCATTTGGCACTATAAAGAACTCTGAATATATGTGCAGAAATATTTCTATGAAATTCTGATTTTTTCATGAGGATAAATCTCAGAAGTATTATTGAAACAAAGGGCATTAACAGGGTCCCAAAAAGTTGCATCAAATTCTCCTGCCATCAGCTGGCTTCCCTGTAATACTCCATGCTAGGAATCATCACTCATTGAAGACATAACTTTTCAAACAGTTTGGGGAAATGGTAATTCTTTTTTGTGATAAGTTTCAAAGAGAAGTTTAAACTTTTATTTCATTTGAAAAACAACAACAAAATGCAGAATTGCTTCCAACCATAATTAATTTCTGCTTCCAAAAAGAAAGCCTTCCAATTTAGAAAATCAGTAAACCCTGTGCCTCAAGATATTGAAGTTAATGATAACACAGCTTAAGGAGGTATACAATTATGAATTTTAAAAAGTATTTCATTTTGTGGTTTGTTCATTCATTTATGCATTTAATTAAAATGTATTGAGTAATTTATGTAGTCCTCAAAGTAAGACCTTATGTGCAATGACTTCTATGTTTTATACAGAGGAACCTGTATGCCTCTAACTTAAGAGTAAAATTAATGATATCATAAACTCTATTAAATATGACATTTGCCTCTACTCATATATTCAAATTATAAAATTTACAAAATGCTGGAATTTAAAGGACCTGAAGGATCATTAGTATCAGCCTTTTTATTTATTTTTATATAAAAGGAAAGTGGAGGCCCAAATAGCTAAAGCAACGTTGAAAGAGAAGAAATCAGAAGGATTCATATTTCCTGATTTTAAAATATTTTATACAGCTACAGTAATCAGAACAGCCTGGTACTAGTATAAAAATGGGCACACAGACCGATGGAATAGAATTGAGAGTTCAGAAATAAACCCCCACACTTTCATCCAACTGATTTTTTTACAAGAGTAATAAGTCCATTCGATGGAGAAAGAAGAGTCTCTTCAAGAAATGGCACTAGAGAAATTGGATTTCCACGGGCAGAAATATGAAACAGGATCCATGCCTCACACCATACACAAAAACAAATGCAAAATGCATTAACGACCTAGATGTGAAACCAAAACCATAAAATTCTTAGAAGAAAATGCAGGGGCAAATCTGTGGGGTCTAGCTTTTAACAATGGATTGTCTAATATAATAACAATAGCACAAACAGCAAAAGACAAAATAGAAAAATGAGACCTCATAAAAATTAAAAACTTTTGTTCTTCAAAAGACTTTACCAAAAAGTGAAAAGACAAGCTACCAATTGGAAGACTATCTTTAGTAACCATAGATCCATTAAGAATCTAATAACCATAATACACATAAAATTTTGACAATTGTAAAAAAACAAATAACACAACAATAAAATGGGTAAAGGAACTGAATAGACATTTCTCCAAAGAGTGCATCCAAAGCCATCAGAGAGATGCAGATCAATACCACAGTGAGACAACATATCGCTCCAGGATATAGCCCTGGTGGAGCATTGGTTAAGAGCTCGGCTGCTAACCAAAAGGTCAGCAGTTCAAATCCACCAGCCACTATTTGGAAACCCTATGGGGCAGTTCTACTCTGTCTTACAGGGTCTTTATGAATCGGACCTGGCTCGAGGACAAGGGGTATATGAGTAGGATGGCTAAGATAAAAAAAAAAACAAACCTGTAAAAAATAATAAACGTTGGCAAGAATATGGGGAAATTGTAACCCTTATCCCTTGCTGATGGGAACGCAAAATGGTACAGCCATTATGTAAAACATTGTGGTAGTGCCTCAGAAAACTAAAAATAGAGACTCAGACATATACTGATACACAAATGTTCACTGCAGCATTATTCACATTTATTTATTTATTTTATTGTGCTTTTTTTTTTTTAGGTGAAAGTTTACAGCTCAAGTTAATTTCTCATACAAAAATTTATACACATATTATTGTGACCCTAGCTGCAATCCCTATAATGTGACAGCACACTCTCCCTTTCTACCCCAGGTTTCCCATGCCCATTCAACCAGCTCCTATCCCTTTCTGCCTTCTCTTCCTGCCTCCAGACAGGAGCTACGCATTTATCTAGTGTATGTACTTAAACTTAGAAGCATGAGCTTCACAAGTATTATTTTATGTTTTATAGTCTGAAGAGTTGGCTTCAGGAATGGTTGTAGTTCTGGGTTAACAGAGAGTCCAGGGGGACCATGTCTTCTTGGGTTTCTCCAGTCTCAGTCAGGCCATTAAGTCTGGTCTTTGTACATGAATTTGAGTTCTGCACTGCACTTCTCTCCTGCTCTGTCAGGGACTCTGTTGTGTTCTCTGTCAGAGTGGTCATTGGTGGTAGCTAGGTACCATCTAGTTCTTCTGGTCTCAAACTGTTGGGTCTCTGGTTTATGTGGCCCTTTTGTCTCTTGGGCTGATATTTTCCTTGTGTCTTTGATGCTTTTCATTCTCCTTTGTTCCAGATGGGTTGGGAATAATTGATGCATCTTAGATGGCCCTTTGTTAGCTTTTAAGACCCCAGATGCCACTCACCAAAGTGGGATGCAGGACATTTTCTTAATAAACTTTGTTAGGTCAACTGACCTAGATGTCCCCTAAAACCATGGCTCGCAGACCCCCGCCCTGTATTATTCACATTTAGATGGAAACATCCTAAATACCTATCAACAGATGAATGGATAAACAAAATGTTGTACATGCATACAATGGAAAACCACTCACCCAGTAAGAGAATTGAAGTCTTGATACATGCTACAAGTGAATGGAGCTTTGTCTTAGGATAGGTTCTCTAGAGGAGCTAAACCAGTGAAGAGTAAATATGTACATATATATATGTATATGTATATATGTGTATATATACGTAATCGACTCAACGGCACTGGGTATATATGTATATATACATATACACATACACATACACATACACATACACATACACATACACGTACACGTACACATACACATACACATATACATATGTAGAGACAGAGAGACGTTTATTTCAAGAAAATGGCTCACACAGTTGTGGAAGCTGGCAAATCCCAAACCCAAGGGTCAGGAGTCAGGCTGGAGGCTTCTTCTGACTCACATGGTTGCAGGGTCTGAGAAACTCAAAATCAGCAGGTCAGAAGGCAGGCTGCTGGCTCAAGGGGCTGCAGAGCTGGTGAATCCCAAAGTCTGCACGTCAGCTGCAGTTTGTCAGCTCATGTCCCAAGAAATGGAGACCAGAGGATGATGAATCAGATGTAGGATTGAAAGAGAGCAAGCTTTGCCAGACCATCCATATATACTGGGTGCCAGCCACATCCCCAAGAAAACTCCCCTTTCAACTGCTTGGTTGGTCATATCAGATCACAAAATGGAGGATGATTACATAATATCTGCCAAACCACTGAGAATCATAGCCTAGCCAAGCTGACATATAGCCTTAGCCAACACAAGCTTGAAGACATGCTGAGTGAAATAAGTCAATCACAATAGGATGACTATTGTATGACTTCATTTATATAAAAAGACAAGAAAAGGCAAATGCATAGAGGCCAAAGTTTATTAGTGGCTACCAGGGGAGGGAGGGAGTGATAAAAGGGAGATTATTGCTTACAGAGTACTGAGTTCAGGTTTACAGTGATGGAAAAATTGCACTGAGTAAGCATAGTGGTGCACATCTGATTAATGCAATTGTTGTCAATAACTTGTACTCATGTAAGAAGTTGAACTGGCAAAAGTTGTGTGATAGATATATTTACAACAACAACGAAAAAAGTAGCTGCTAAGGCTGCTTATATACAACCAACCACTTAACGTGATTTGCTTGTTGGTTTGGAGGTTTAGGGGCACAGTTTCATGGGACATTCCAGTTAATTGGCCTAATAATGTGTTTAACTCTTATGTTCTACCTTCTAATTCATTGCGTAGTGCCCCTAGGATCTTAAAAGCTTGCAAGAGGCCATCTGAGGCACAACAATTGGTCTCTATCCACCTGGAGCAACAGAGGAAGAAGGTGAGTCAGCAATAGGAGGAAGAAATGGAATGGTGTGGCTAATTGCCTCTAGGAACAACTACCTCCTTTGTCATGAGACTGGATCTGAATGGTGCCTGGCTACTATTACTGAACGTTTTGATCAGAGATTATATAGAAGAATCCTGATTAAAAGGGGGAAAAGTAGAACAGAGTTTAAATTTCTATTGGAATCCAGATTTTCTGGAACCCTGGAGGCTGGATGAACCCCTGAAACTATTGCCCTAAAATAATTTTTTAACCAAAAATATCCCCTGAAGTCTTCTTAAAACCAAAAACGAGTTTAACTTAACTAGTAAGGAATATCTGCCTTGAGCATCATGCTGTTTTAAGATCTATCTATATGAGATCAAATTGACAACCGCAACTCGAAAGATTAGATAGGAACCTTAGGGGCCAGTGAGTTTATGTTAATGGGGGAGGAAAAACTGGGTGAATGCCACAGCATCAATGAGCCCAATTATTAGGGAAAATTAGCATATTTTAGTGTCATGAAATATCATTTTACAAAACATATAAAAAGACAGCCATATAACTTACCCATAGACCATAAGTTTGCTGATATTCTTACACTGTGCTTGTTTCACCAGTAGATGGCACACTTGGGGCTTATAGTTTTATGATTTAACAGCCTGGTTACCTACAGAAAGGCTCGACATGCCACTAGTTTTAAACAATCTATGTTTTATTATAAAAAGAATATGTAAGTTTCGCCACTGGTTGTTTAAAAAAAGTAACCACTTGTCAATGATTACAGCAATACATCATAAGTCAAGCAAATATTTATGCTAATCAGGAAGTAGACTTTCCTTCTCAATATGTTCTACACAAGTCTCCCATATTTCTTTATCTTTTTATTTATTTTTTTTATTGTGCTTTAGGTGAAAGTTTACAAATCAAGTCAGTGTCTCATACAAAAAGTTATACACACCTTGCTTTGTACTCCTAGCTGCTCTCCTTTTGATGAGACAGCACATTCCTCCTCTCCACCCTGTACTCCCATGTCTGTTCAACCAGAGCCTGTCTCCCTCTTCCTTCTCAGCTCGCCACCAGACAGGAGTCGCCCACAGAGTCTCATGTGTCTACTTGAGCCACAAAGTTCACTCCTCACCAGCATCATTGTCTGTCTCATAGCTCAGGCCAATTCCTGACGATAGAGTTGGTTTTGGGAATGGTTCCAATCTTGGGCTATCAAAGGGCCTGGGGACCATGACTGTCAGGGTCCCTCCAGTTTCAGTCAGACCATTAAGCCTGGTCTTTTTACAAGAATTTGCGATCTGCCTCCCACTGTTGTCTTGCTCCATCAGGGATTCTCTGTTGTGTTCCCTGTCAGGGCAGTGATCGGTGGTAGCTGGGCACAATTTAGTTCTTCCAGCCTCAGGCTGATGGAGTCTCTGGCTTATGTTGCCCTTTCTGTCTCTTGGGCTCATGTTTGCCTTGTGTCTTTGGTGTTCTTCATTCTCCTTTGCTTCATGTGAGTTGAGACCAATTTATGCATCTTAGGTGGCCACTTGCTAGTGTTTAAAACCCCAGACACCTCTCACCACAGTGGGATGAAGAATGTTTTCTTAATAGATTTTATTATGCCAATTGACCTAGATGTCCCCTGAAACCATGGTCCCCAGACCCCCATCCCTGCTACTCTGGCCTTTGAAGGGTTTGGCTGTATTCAGGAAACTTCTTTGCTTTTGGTTTAGTCCAGTTGTACTGACTATCCCTGTGTTATGTGTTGCCCTTCCCTTCGCCTTAAAAAAAAAAAAAATTTTGTCTACTATCTAGTTAGTGAATCTCTCTCTCCCTCCCTCTTCCATATTTCTTAAGAGTGAAAATACTATATAACAGCATATAGAACCCAGTTCTACATATTAGATTCTTCCTCACAAGCCTTTTCATACCACAGCTAGCTTCATCTCCAGGCCAACCTTCATACTATTCTGTTTTAAATTTTTAGACCAAAGAATGAACGGCTAATTAAGTTATTAGAATTTACTCCTCAAAATAAGATGTATTCTTCTAATCTGCTTTTTAAACTCTCTGATATAACTGAATTACTGCATTGCATAGCCATTTCTTAACCTATTCTTTACTTTTTAAAAATATCCATTGAGGAAAACTTTATATTCTACCCTGAAATTTTATTCTACTTTTTCAAAAACTGTACTGATTGACCTTTTGTTATGAATTAAAAAACTGAATTTCCAAAAAAAAATGGCCATATTAGATTATTTCTGAGAAATATTCTACCTTATTTTGTAAATCAACAAAAGCAATTGGAACGGTCCATAAGTGTATACACGTGCCAATAATTCTGATAAGTTTTATCAGGAGAGTTCTTTCAGGCATTCTTAATCTACTTATGAAGTCACCCCACATTAATACTCGTTTGCACCGTTTGGTGGTATGTTAAACAGAATTAGTTCATCTCGAAAATCTAAGCCATTAGCCTGCAGAAAAGAAGACAGTACTTTATTAAAATACAAAGAATTCCTCATTCTTTAACCTTTTAAGTGAAAATAAATAGCAAATCTTCTCTTTTATTATTGTCTTTAGTACCTGGCTTGCTGATTTCTTCATTGCTCCTCAAGTTACCATTCTTAATAACTTCAACATTGATCCACACAAAATCTTTGATCTCCTCAACTTCTATGATTATTCCCTCCTGATCTCATCCTCAGCTCTATCAGACTCTTCTCAAAAATCTGCATTTCAAATATTCCACTTCAGTACCGCATTCTAACTTTCTTGCTCGCTTATTGACGTAATTTCACACCAGCTAAGTTTTAGCATTTAGGTCTTCAATAACTGGCTCTACTTTTTACTCTCCAAATCCATCTTTTTCTTTACCTTCCTCCACACCTCAGTCTTCACTGCCCACCTTATCCAACTGATATCTCTTACATGTCTTAGGTGACTGTGCAACACTCTAACCCATGCCTTGCTGATGCCCTGTCTTTCTTGTCCACCGTTCTCTCTGACCTTCTTGCTGGCAAACCCTCAATCATGTTTAAATCCAGCCATTCACTGACCTGCTCCTTGGCAGCTCTGTATGGCTGGAGAAAAAAATTCCCTGACTATGTGAACTGATCTCACTTTAAATTTAGGTTTACAAATCTCCAATGGGCACTCAGCACGTGTAACAATTCCACTACACTTCCTCAAGCTCTTAAATTACTTCACACTTTTTCTTCTCTCTCCAGACACTTAAACAACTCCCATCTCTCTACAATGAAGATCTTGCATCAAATGCCACTAAAAATATTTGTTATCATAAGAGTCAAATTGTCTTATCTTCCTGCAACCAAATTCATTCATCTACTTGCATTTGTACCCAGTTAGTCTGTCTTTCCTCTTGCTGTAATAAAAAGAGACGTCTGCTCTTATCTACGGCCAGATGCTTCATATGTAGTCTGAAGAACCCCATTCACTCACTCATCCACTGGTTTTGCTTTGCAATGAGGCCCTCTCAATGTGTATCAGCAGCTTTTTGTTTTGTTTTGTTTTCCAGTCTTAAATTATCCAAACAAAAAAAACAAACGACCAATCCCCCCAAAGCCTTAATATCACTCCGTTAAAAAATAAAATAAATGACCTCATGCTTCCCACAGGCTTCTGTTTATTTTCTGTGTTCCCTTTCTCATTAAAAAGAACTTTCTATACTTATTGGACCTGCACTCTCATCTCTCATCTTCTCAACCCACGTTGAATAGTTTTGACCACCTCATTTTACTAAAATAGTTCTTTAAAATGTCTCTAGTGATCTCTGCATTGCAGTATCTAGTATTAAAAGACTCTTGACACAGCTAATTACTTCCTCCTTCTGGACATACCCATTCTCTAAGATGCTGTGATACGACACTCTCCTGATTGTCTTCCTATCTCACTGGCTGCTCCTTCTTTGCTGGTATTAAATGCCGGACTTCCTCTCGGCTCCTCCACAGCCACCCCCTTTTCTATTTCAAATCTACAGTTTCTCCTCGTATAATCTTATTCAATCCTGTGATTTGCGGTACACTTGAATCTTGTCTTTTAACCTCCATGCTTGTATGCCTTACTGTCCATTTCACATCTACGTGTATCTATTTAACACACAAACTTTAAAAAGATCAAACAGAACTTTTTAATCATCTTCTATCTACAAAACCAAAGACCAAACCCATTGCTATCAAGTAGATTCTGACTCATAGCAACCCTATAGGGCAGAGTATAACTGCCCCATAGAGTTTCCAAGGAGCTCCTGGTAGATTCGAACTGCTGACCTTTTGGTTAGCAATCATAGCTCTTAACCACTACACCAGTAGGGTTTCCTTCCCTCTATAAGCCAAAGATAATTCTTTCTTGATTGTTAGCTTTTGAACAAACGACACCACCCTTTTACTCAAGCTAAATGTCTAAACATCACCCTTGATACCCTCTTTTCCTCCGTACTGCACAGCCAACTCACCATTATTTTCATTGATGTTACTGCCAACATACATACTGAATCTTTCCACTCTCCAACATCTTATAGCTACAGGAACTCTGAGCTTCGTCAACACTGATCCTCTGGCTGAAAGACTGGGCAAAGTCTAAACCATATCATTTCATTCCCTGGCTCAAACCCTTTCAATTCTTCCACTGAAAATAACAGGGCTGGTCCTCCAAGGCCTGCATCTTGCTGACCTCTCCAACGTCAAATTCTGAAACCCCTCCCCCCCTTTCATTTTTCTTTAGCCACAATGGCTTTTTCTAACACCGCTTGTATCTGGCAAAATTATCTTCATCTAAGAATCATTTGACAATGTAGAAGATTTTCGTCACAATATTCAGTTCTTTCTCACTACATAGGTTCAGCTTAAATGTCTTGAGAGTTCTTCACAACCATTATAACTAAAGCACCTCCCATTAAGTTTCTATTTCTATTTGAAAGGTGTTAGTTATGTATTCCTTCATATGCTTATTGACCATCCCCCCAGTGGAACGAGAGCTCATGAGGGTGGGTGGAGACTTTGACCGGTTCTCCAATGCATCCATAATACCAGAAACAATTGTTTTCACAAGTGGCACTAGAAATATATAGATACATTAGAATTCAAAAATAGGTGGTGAGCAACATGAGTTTCCACCCAGCAATTGAATTACTTTTATTAATATCTCCCGTGACAAATATTCTGTCTCATGAAAATGGCATCCCTCTTAAACTTTTTTAGATACCTATTTGAGGCGAAGCCCAATCCAGATTCTAATCTAGTTTCTCCCACTTTCCAAATCTCATCGATATTAGTTAACCATAATGAATCTCTGTTTCTTTATCATTAAAGTGGTAATAGCAATGAAGCCACCTCAAAGGCTTGTTATGAGTTTTAAAGGAAATAAATTAATAGACTATAATATATGCTTGTCAAATAGTAGGTTATCATTATAAGAACTTTTTTGTTATTGTTGTTTTATTTTGTGATATTTCTGCTTTTTGTTGTTGATTTTTCTTTTTTCTAATATCACCTCTTCAACAATATAAGTTTAAAGTGTCTCAATATGTAGAACAAAGGTAGAGTAAGTAGAGGAAATAACTATATAGGGCATTAGCTCAACGTGCAACCCCCGCCTCCTGACCTCCAGGAGCCCTCTTCACGGACTACAAAATCCCTCTGGACGGCCATAATATTCTCTGTTCCAGGGGTCAGCAAGCAAGCTTTTTTTTTTTTTCTGTAAAAGGACAAATAGTAAATATTTGAGGCTTTGTGGGCCATGCACTCTCTGTTACCATTACTTAACTCTGGCTGCTGTTGTGTGAAAGCAATCATAAGCAATATTTAAATAAAGGAGCTTGGCTGTGCTCTGGTGCATATTTATCTACAGATAATTTTGAATGCCGCATAATGTTCATGGGCTATATAATATTCTTCTTTTGATAGTTTTAAATGACTTCAAAATCATTCTGTAGCCTGCGGGCCTACAAAGACATCAAAAATAAAAACAAACCCACTGCCGCTGAGTGCATTCAGACTCACAGCAACCCTATAGTGCAGAGCAGAACTGCCTCATTTGGCCTGTGGGTCATTGTTTGTCTACCTCTGACCTAATTTAAGGAATAGGAAAATACTTCAGAAATATTTAGTGACTAAGGCATGAAATCGAACAGTAGATTTTCTGATAGAGTTTTTATGTGATTTCAGTGCTCTGGGGTTATTAATATAAATATTAGTATTAATTCTCTTATAAGAGTGTCAAAATGGGGTATCATAAGTCCTTTTACAGCTGCCTCCCACCATTTAGAAGATAATCTGAGTAGTTAGTTTTGACTATCATCTAGATCTTTAATTTTATGTTCGTATCAGGCAAGGCTCTAACTCAAAGCTTGGATAATTGGGTTTACCACATGATATGGGAACCTTGAAAATGACAATTCTCAGAGTCCATTCCTTTCTGGCAGTCATCCAAGAATCCAAAGTGTAAGTTATTCCTTGCCCCATGAGGCAACAACTGAGTATTCAAACCTACAGAGGAAGAAGAGTGGGTGCAACACATCAAGAAGTAAATCTTCAAACCCCTAACCCAACTGGTGAGTTGCCAATAAATCTCTAGGGGTAACTGCGGTTGTGAAAGATGGTGAAAGACATCCATATTATTCTCAGACATGGTGCGACTGTCATCCCTCTGGTTAGCCAAGGCTTCACAATGCCAGTGTTTAGGTATAAGGTCTCAAGAGAAAGATATAGCTGTTTAGGCAGATGGGCACTCCCATGAAATCACGAAAGGAAGCAATTAAGTCAGACTGGGTCATTTCAAGTGGAAAGAGTAACTGGGTAAAAGGAATGTCTGGGTAGGTGAATTTATGAAATAATCTAGAGGTTTCCCAAATCTATTCTATTCTAGAACTCAAAGATGCTTGAAAATGAGCCAGCAGAACAAGGTGTGTTTGTCCTTTATTAATGGAACACTACATTCATTCACCATACGGCTGTTAGCCAAAATGTTGGCAGTTCAAATCCACCAGCAGCTCCTTGTAAACTCTATGCGGCAGTTTTACTCTGTCCTCTAGGGTCACTATGAGTCAGAATCAACTTGACAGTGACAGATTTGGTTTGGTTTACATTCATTCACAGTTATGAATTAAAGGCTATTTGTTACAACATGAAGAAGCCCTATATTTGAGGATATGATCAATTTTAAGTTGTACTAGCTAGAAATCGTTAACTCATTCTCTAGTCTGGGAAGATTTTCTCAGTTTTTCATCTCCTGTGAAACGAATGACTGTTAAATTCTCTTGCCTGATATATAATGCTCTACAAAGGTTAAGACTAATCTATAATCTTTCATGGTAGACTATGATTTTAGAGGCTAAAAATCAGTTCAATAAATCAATGACCGTGAAAAGTACCTATGTCATAGCAGTATTTACTAAACCTTGGGGTGGGTGGGCTTTTTAACTCATTTTGACCACATATGATCCACTCATTTATTATGTACTTCTTTTAGGTCGCTCTATGCTTTTAAAAAATAATGTATTTACTTTTGCAATCTAATTCAAATCCTTTTTGGAAGTAAACAAGAGGTATAACAATCTCACTAAGAACAGAAAGTTATTTTGCACTTGTACACTATTAATCTGTAATGTCAGAGAAGACTATGTGAGAAAAGGAATATGCCCCATAACAGCAGTAATATGACCATTACAGAAACCAAAGTCAGAAAGTACTTGAATTTCCTGTTTAACAAGTTTCAGGTTAAATAATATATATATATTGTTGACAGGTCTTGTATCTAAATATAATTTTTATTTCCTTTTCATTTCCCTAATGTGATTGCCTTTGGGAACAGTGGAATGCCTGATGCCATTACTTGTTTTACATTTGTTTTGCTTCCTGCTGTTGAATGAACAATCAGTGTTTACAGATTAGAAGCAGTTGTAGTCTTTTGACTTTTACTCCTTTCAAACTGGCGAATGAGAAGCATTTTATATTTGTTGCTCTGGCATTTTTGGAGTAGCTAAGACATTCACAGTGCAAACCACTGTTATTCATACTGTTATAATTCCTTTGCAGTTAAGTCATTACTAGTAATCATAGCAGACTTGTAGTACAATACCTTATTTGGGAATGTCATGTGAGATGCCCATAGCAATACCAAAAATAAAGGCCAACTTGTCTGCTGAGGAGGGATTTATCATGAGCCCCCTGGCTGAGGGATCTTGTGGGAAGCATTATGCGCTTCTGTGGGGTAGATCGGATGAGCATGGAATAGAGCAGGTGCCCTGAGCCTGAAAGGAAAGGGGCTTTGAAAATCCAACCACATGTCATTTTTTTTTTTTTAGAATTTATCAAAATCCCAGTTATATTTTCTCTGCCCAAAAAACCTTAGCAGGAATTGTTTTGATAATTAAAACATCAACCAAAATGAGCACAGATAAAAGCAAGATTCACAAAGATATTGTGGCTATTAGTGACTCCCACCTCCCCCACCTCTCTGCTAAGTAAACTGGGAAGGCAAGTTCACTTTCTTGACTGCAAACCTTGCTTTGAGGGGCTATAATTTGCTATGAAATACTTTATTTTGAAATAGTTGTTTCAGAGTCAAAGTGGGATGACGGCTGTAATTTATCAACCCCCAGGGTCTCAGGGTTTTAACTTACACTGTCTAAAAAAAGGCTGAATTTAACACCTGGTCATGTCCCAGACCTGAGCTCTACCTCAAGAGAGGACTTGGAATTTTTTAAAAAGTGACTTAGTGTGAAGAAAAACACCATAGGGAAGGGCAGCAAATGTAGAAGTTCTAGAACTATTTCTTGAACCATCTGGTTAATCAAATCACTAATCTTTTCTCTATGTATATATGCGTGAGTGCCTTTAGTGCCATAATTGAAAATGGAAATAATACTGCTTACCTTATCTATATAGAGCCCTGGTGGTGGAGTGGTTAAGAGCTTCGCTGCTAATCACAGGGCTGGCAGTTTAAATCCACCAGGCCTTCCTTGGAAACCCTATGGGGCAGTTCTACTCTGTCCTATCGGGTCGCTAGGGCCACTAACATGGGTGTTAAGAGGATAAAATATTATGATTAACTAACATTTGTATGACATTTTATTGCTTATACACTTGACAAAAATGCATTTGACTCCCACGCCCACATGATGTGAAAGGGTGGGATAGATATAAATGAGAAAACGAAGCATAGTAGTAATTATGTGAATTGCCTAAATTCACATAACACATGAAACCATTACCATTAGGTTTTCTTACTAAATAGCGCTCTTTTCAATACATCCAGCATATAAATTTTCAAGTTTTCCAAAGAGAAAAAGGCTTGTCTTAGTGCAAAATAAAGGGCCTGCTAAGTGCAAAATAATATCGCCTAGACAGGGTCTCCATGAGTCAGAATTGACTCTATGGCAATAGGTTTGTTTTTTTTTTTTTTTTTTGGATTATGTCTGAAGGGTTTAGGAGAGTATCTGCCCTCCAACTGCTGGCTATACAGAACAATCCAGAGAATTCAGCAGAATTTTTGCAGAACTAAAGGGCAACAGGTTGTTTCTAAATTCAGATCACTTTTAAACTTCTTAATAAGCTGAATAAATATAAAAGTAAGGACTCAATAAAGCTGACAATAATTGGAACAATGATGTTGTGATCGTTAAGGTTATGTGTCAGCTTAGCTGGGCCATGATTCTGAGTGGTTTGGCAGCTATGATATAGTTTGGTAGTCATATAAAGATGTAATTACCTCCACGATAAGACCTGATATCATGTGATCACTTCCATGATGGAATCTGCTGTGAGCTGCCAATTAGTTGAAAGGGAGTTTCCTTGGGGGCGTGGCCCACATCCAATATAGGTGGATTTTCTGGCAAGGATTTTGCTCTCTCTGAATCCTGCAGCTGGCTCCTGTTTATCTGACCCCTGGTTCTTGGTTCTTGAGCTAGCAGCTTACCTGAGGCCTTGCCCGCCGATCTTGGGATTCATCGATCTTCACAGCCTGTGAGCCAGAGCCCTGCTGTCTGACGCACTGATGTGGGGTTCACCAGCCCCTGCAGCTGTGTGAATCAGGAGAAGCCCGCAGCCTGACCCATAGATTTGGGACGTTCCAGCCTCTACAACCACATGAGCCATCTCCTTGATATAAATCTCTCTCTCTCTCTCTCTCTGTATATATTTTTGAAGCCCTGGTGGCACAGTGGTTAAGAGCTCAGGCTGCTAACCAAGAGGTCACGGTTTGAATCCATCATCCTTTACTGGTTTTGCTTCTCTAGAAAACCCAGCCTAAGGCAGATGGCAAACACAATCACATATGGCTGCAGCTCTAATACACCTTAATCTTGTGCTGTGTTTCTGTTCTGTGGAAGGCACGATAATGTCTCCCAAAGGTGTCCATGCCCTAACCCCTGGAGCCTGTGAATATGTTACCTTACATGCCAAAAGGGACTTTGCAGATGCAATTAACCGTAATGACCTTGAGATGGGGAAATTATCCTTGATTACCAGGGTTGGCCCCATCTAATCATGAATCTTTAAAAGGAGAGAGCCTTTCTTGACTCCGTCAGAGAAAGAGATGTGATAAAGGAGGAAGAATCTGAGGGATGGGAAGTTCAGGCTTTGAAGATGGAGGAAGGGAGTCACAAGCCAAGGAATGTGAGCATTCTCTAGAAGCTGGAACAGGCAAGGAAATGGGTTCTCCCCTAGAGCATACAGAAATGAGGCCCTGCCAACACGTCGATTTTAGCCCAATGAGATCCATGTTGTACTTCTGAACTACAGAACTATGAGATAATAAATTTGTGTTGTTTTAAGCCACTCTATATGGCTTATTTGTTATGGTAGCAATAGAGAAATCTAATATATGCTCTCTTCATTTTAAACCTGAGACTTTACAGATTTGAAACTATAATGTCTTAAGTCATATCTTGTTATTTTGAGAGAACCCTAATATTGCATCAGAAAAATGGCATGAAAGTTTTTCTATATTTGACAGGTACAAAAAAATTTACAATCAGGTTATAAACGGTTATCATCGAGTCGAAGTGAGTTTTTCTCTTAAAGACCTGGTGACCTGCTTCCTTAAAGAATATAGCCTAGGAAATCCTAAGGGACAGGTCTACTCTGTCCTATATGGTCACTGTGAGTCAGAATCAACTCGATGGCACACACAACAGTGCTGAAGTTGGGCTTCATGGCCAATTTTTATGTCATCTCCTGAGAACTCAAAAATTTGATGGGATGAGCATTTTATTCATTTGATGACAAACATTGATTTGACTACTTGTTTTCTTTTCATCAAATTGAATGCGTATATTTTCTTGAATAAGCAATGATTTTTACATTGTGCAGCATATTTCTACAGAAATTTGCAGACTGATCATCACTCACAATAGAATTGTGTAAAAATGTGTGAAGAATATGGTTAGTTAGTGACTTTATTTGAGTTAAATCTGCCTTCTCTAAGATTATGGACTGCTGTTTTTAAATTCTAGCAAAGCAGTGCCTCTTATGTGAGAATTTTGACAAAGAAGATTTACTTGTTAGTTAGCTTTTCTGTCTGAATTTTTGATGGATGATACTTACATAATACTTGAGAAGAACATTGAAAATCATCAATGAAATGGGAAGCTGCAGTTACATTTATAGTTAATGTTGTGTATCACATTTATGGTAGATTTTCTATCTTCACATATACTTGACTTGGCTGGCTTGCTCACTGGTTATATATAGTTCCTGATCCATTCAATCCTGCTTCAAGACTATAATGAAGTGAACTTAATTTTTTACATGCCACATTCTCAGCAATATACAAACACATAAAAGGGTTTGTTCCAGAACATTGAAATACCACTAATATTCCTTATACTGCCTCCTTGCCCTGATGAAATTTATAAAACATGTGGGGCAGCCAACCGATCCTGGTAAATTTTATGGATTTAGAAAACTATCATTTAATAAGTTGTTCTTTCCATTTAACTAGAAATACTATGGCAGGGTGTATAGTTTCAACTTAAAAAGAGTTCAGTAATTCCATTGCTATACTTGTCTTTCATGTTTCAGAAATTAAATTTTTTTTCAGTTCCATACTGTACTCATACTTTGGGGAATTATTTCACAGCAACTAAATTCACAAGACTCTCATTTATAAATTAGGGTATATCATGGATTGAATTGTGTCCCTCCAAAATGTGTGTCAATTTAGCTAAGCTGTGATTCTCCATATTGTGTGATTGTCCACCATTTTGACATCTGATGTGATTTTCCTAAGTGTTATATATCCTACGTCAATGATGTTAATGAGGCAGGATTAAAGGCAGTTATATTAATGAGGCAGGGCTCAATTACAAGGATACGTTGTAACTTAAGTCAATATTTTTTGAGATATAAAAGACAGAAGTGAGCAGAGAGATGGGGGGACCTCATACCACCATGAAACAAAACCCAGAATAGTGCGTGACTTGGACCTGGGGTCACTGTGCTGAGAAGCTCCTTGATAGGGGAAGATTGATGACAAGGACCTTCCCCCAGAGCCAACAGAGAGAGAAAGCCTTCCCCTGGAGCTGGCACCTTGAATTTGGACTTCTAGTCTTCTGGACTCTACAAGAATAAATTTCTCTTTGTTAAAGCCATCTACCTGTGGTATTTCTGTTATAGCAGCACTAGATGACTAAGATAGGGTGTCAATGAATTAATGCACACTAGAAAAGTGTTAGCTTACAATTGGAATAATGGAATTGACTATTTAGAGGATTATCATCTCTAAAGGATGGGATGCTTGAAAGGGAAATCTAATCAGTATAAGAAGGCTCTTTTTGGTGAACACAGTTGAGTCTTTTGCACTAAGAAGGCTCCTGGAGATGTTCTGGTCTAATCCTGATATTGACAAATATCACAGTCCAAAGATGCTGAACCCAGAGTATTTAGGAAGACTCAAGTAAAGAATGTTGACATTAAATATTTGTGGTGGCTTTTTTTTAATTTTATTTTAAAAATAACCAAGTGAATAATCCATCTAGAATTAATGAAGAGTTGAATGAGAAAGAGCTATTATAGAAGCCCAATACTGAAAGTGATTTAATGACTTCTAATAGTCCACTGAGCAAAGCAAAGCATACTTTAAAAAATATTTTCTTAGAGGAAAATCTATTCAAATCCAGGCTTATGATCATGATGATGATATTACTAATTACACACACTGATTTTTTATATATAGATGTTATGGATTGAATTGTGTCCCCCCAAAAAATATGTGTCAACTTGTTTAGGCCATTATTCCCAGTATTGTGTAGATGCCCTCCATTTCGTGATTGTAATTTTATGTTCAGAGGATTAGGGCAGGATTGCAACACCAGCCTTACTCAGGTCACCTCCATGATTCAAGGTAAAGGGAGTTTCCCTAGGGTGTGGCCTGCACCACCTTTTATCTCTCAAGAGATAAAAAGAAAGGGAAGCAAGCAGAGAGCTGGGGACTTTATACTACCAAGAAAGAAGTAGCAAGAGCAGAGCATGTCCTCTGGACAAAGAACCCCTGCGCCTGAGAAACTCCTCGACCATGGGAAGATAGAGGACAAGGACCTTCCTCCAGAGTCAATGGAGAGAGAAAGCCTTCCCCTGGAGCTGATGCCTTGAATTTGGACTTCAGCCTAAATTTACTGTGAGGAGATAAATTTTTCTTTGTTCAAGCCATACACTTATGGTGTTTCTGTTATGGTAGCACTAGATGACTAAGACAATAGAATTGTTCAGGATCACATAACCAGCTAGGCTGAATCTGTGCCTGCGCCACGAGAATATCTTAAAAGTAGAATGAAACGCTTTCTTGAACAGCAATGGGTAAACTAACTCTGATTTCATTGTTACAATAGTTTTAAGTGGAATGTTAGAATTAATTTTTGAGCTTTATTTTTTCTATAGTTGCATTTCAAAAATAAATATTTCATCAATATAAAAGTATAATATAAACCTGTACCAACATGTCATCTTCTGCCAGCACCCACATGAAACAGCCTTCTCATTGGGAATCACTACAATCCCTTCGAGGAATTTGTAAAGTGGTCTAGTCCTACCAGCAAAATGTGTGCCAATATTAGTGATGGCTAGGTAACAATTATTGAGTTTTCATCATGCATCATACGATGTATGAAAGACTTCACATGAATTTATTTATTTTATAAATGAGGACTATAAGGTTTAGAGATGTTGAGTATTGGTTCAAGCTACTAAACAGTAGAGTCAATTTGGAAGTCAGGAGACTAGATTCTAACTTGAGACTCTAACTTCGTCCATACTACCAACCTCAGATGACTCTGCTAGAGATATAAAAAGGCACATTATAAGTCAACTCACCTGAATTAAGGCAATAAAAAAAAAAAATTTTTATAGCTTCCTAAAATTCTCCTTTACCCCAAATACAATAATCTCTAAGATCATCCCTAACCATTCTGATTCTCCACAATAGTCAAAAGCTTTATGGGATTCATTATGCTATGTTTTCTAATGTCTTCATAAAGAGATCTTTACACTGATTCCCTTTTCATTATTATCTCAATATTCAGGAATCACCTAAACACATTGATGCCACTGAACTTGCTTTCCATGCTGAAAATGAATAAGTAAAAAAAAAAAGTTTCTGCACTAACCTTCTATGAGCCAGATACCTGAGAATGTTAACTTGCAATAGTATTTGTTTCGTTTTTTCAAATATGGTTTACATAAACCTGTTGCCATCTAGTCGATTCCCACTCACAGCGACCCTATAGGACAGAGTAGAACTGCCCCACAGGGTTTCTAAGGAGTGGCTGTTGGATTTGAGCTGCTGACATTTTGATTAGCAGCTGAGCTTTTAACCACTGCACCACCAGGGCTCCTGTGATTTACATAAAGGAGTAAAAAGAGAATTTGTAGATTGATCAACATTGTTAAAAACAAACTTGGCTGCTCTATTCCATAGTCGCAGATTGAACCTAACCATAGTAAGTTGCTCACATAAGTGTACACAACAACATCAAGAAAAATTCTGGCTAAAGTGTTGAAAGAATTCTACTAAAAAATAAAATAAAATACACAGTAATACTTTAAAACCCTATGTAGAGAGAGTATGAGATTGGTATCGCAAATACCAAAAATAAAATTCAAAAGTTCTATTTTTTTAAAGATAGTAACCTCTATTTTCATGTGAAGTCCAGGGTTTTAGTGTAAATTAACTGTAGGATTACTTTAAGTTTCTCTGCTTTTCACCCAAAATTAAAATAAGTCCTATGCATAGTAAAATGTTTAATATTGCTGAGTGAAGTGAATAGATACTAAAATAGAAAAAATAATTTACTTCTAAAATAAGCTACTTCCATGTTTCCTAATTTGTACCCATCATTTACAGATAAAATCCACATGTTTTATAACTTCTTGAGATGCTGCAAACCTAAACATGCTTTCATGGAATGCCATTGTGGGTGAAAGGATCCATCAACTACTGAACACTCCTTCAAAAAAAGGGACGTGGATGGCTTCTTATCACCTCAAACAATTAAAAAGATACCACTTCATATTCTTACCATAAAAATATAATTTATGTATTTTGTAGATTTTAGTTTTAGCACAGTGGAAAAAATTGTCATTGATCTCTTCAAATCAATTATCCATGAGGAACGTAATCAATGAAATTTACATATTTAGCATCTTTAATCAAATGCTTTGTATTCATTTGTTCATTTAGGTATAAGACTTTGTGATAACACTGCTAAAATGAGAAGAAAGGCTAAATAATTTTCCAAGAAATAGACTGAATGACTGAAATTTGAATAGAAATTCTCCCTTGGACTTTTGGTAAGTTATTTTGTGTTTTTGTTTTTGTTTTTTTCCTTCACTTTGTTTCCCTGTCTACCTAAATTATAATTAAAAAAAAAAAAAATTAATTAAACAATAAAAAAAAAATCCAGATACTAGAATCTAGAACTTCAGCAATTTTTGTTGCTTTCTGCACTGTTTTTTATTTCCTGCTGTTTGTGTTATATGTTTTTTTACTCTTCATTTCTATGTGTATACAATGCTGACTGACTCAATTCGTGGGAAGGACCCATGTATACACCAAAAAGCCAAATTTAGCCTGGAATAATGAAATCGGTTTCTACCAGCCTCATCACAAAGTTAATAACTGATTAGATGCATTTGGTATAAGAGTACTTTCCTGATTGGGCATTTTGACTTGTGACTGGACAATGATAGGATTCCAACACTGCACACTGTATCTGGGGCAGGGTAAGTTCGCTGGGTCTTCATATACCAGTCCCCTGGGTTAGTCTGAAAAGATTCTTGGGACAGATCCTAGAAATGAGGCATACAAGAGAATGTTAGTTATGCAGGGCCCTCACAAATGTGTGCAGTGCCACTCACTGACATCTACAAAGGGTCCATTTTATAAATTGTCAAAGAAGCCATTGTAGCAGAGGGACACCAGAGAAGAGCTGTCAATTCTATTATTAAATTGACATTCCACACATACTGCTTTCAGATGCAGGCCCTTAATACACTTAGTCTTCCTTCCCCCCCTCCCCCACACTATTTAATGTCTTCTTTCTTAACTGTTCTTCAAATAGGCATCAGTTGATGTTAAAGTATTGGACAAGTGAGCTCCACAAGAGGCCATCCTTCTGGTTCATTGACAACTATTTGAAACACCTGGGAGAGAGTCTTCACAGTCCCTGTTGATACAATGATTGCTACGAAACTGACATCTCCCAGGGTATTGTCAATCAATCATTTGAGGTAAAGCAAGAAAAAAAAAGCGTGCCTTAAGTAAGGCAAAAAATAGTACTGTAATCCTATTTGTGAAAAGGAAGGAGAGCAAGGCATTGTCTCAGTCAGTGGAACACAACACCCAACTCTTTGATGTTTTTTACAATGTAAAGCAAAGGGCACATGCCTTAGACAAAACTGAGGGTTTGATACAAGCTGGATGTTCAGTCTCTTGGGATCCCCATTGTTTTCCTATCTACTGGAGTCATGTGTGCCAAACAAGCATCCAATGAAAACAGTATCCTACTCTCCTTGTTCATTTGTTTAATGCCATTC
The DNA here is from genome assembly GCF_024166365.1 of Elephas maximus indicus. NCBI lineage: Eukaryota > Metazoa > Chordata > Mammalia > Proboscidea > Elephantidae > Elephas > Elephas maximus. Next base: position 59,451,580 of record NC_064836.1, read on the forward strand.
TTATTGTTATACACCCCCCAAGCCTGGATTTCCCAGGTAGCCAGGCTTGCTGTCCTGCCTGCTGTGAGTCCTCTGTGAAGATGACAAGCCCAAAGAGATGGCTAACTTTTGTTCTCAGAGGAGTCTTGTTGTGGATATTCTGTGACTGACAGCTGTTGGGAAGGAGGACAAGGAGATTTTTACATCTATTTACTGCCTTGAAGGTTCCCCATCCCTTCCCACATTGCCTATTGTCATTCGTGGACGAGCTAGCATTCCTGCGCTTCCAATCCTGATGCCGGCATGCTAGGAAGCTATAGGGCTACAGTGATCATTATAGGAGAAATAAGTAGATCAGGGTCACTGCAGAGCGGAATGCTGAGAGAGTTCAGTACCCTATTCGGAAAAAAAAAAAAATTACTAACATTCTTAACAAGACATTTTATCTTATGTTATGCTTTGTATGAAGAACAAAACTAACTGTATAGTCTCAATATGCTGTCAGTAAAATGAGATTTAATTTAAAATGTTTGAGTTGTGACTGATTTTGAACTTTTTTAATTACTTATTAAAGCTAGTAAGTTAACAGGGTCGAATTGAGATTTCTCTGGTGGTAAAATGACAAATTCACCTATAATTTTGCATTTTCAAAGAGTAAACATTTTTCTTTTTCTGTTGCATAGTTGCTGTGATTAGAATTTTACAACTTGTTGCCTGGCGGTCACCTAACAGTGCCTTACTTTAAATCAGAGAGTGTAAAAACCTGAGGTTTTTGCAAAACAGCACAGAACCTATATCACAGGACTTCCCTGAATAAACAAGCCAAATCGATGGAATGCCCATGCTCATTATGTTATCTCAAACTTATTGAAAAATAGTTTACCGTGGAATATAATTTACTCAATGTAAGTGGTTTCTATAGTGCTATTGAAAAGCCTTTCTGTCACTTGCTGGCTTTAAGAAGATGAGATCCTAAGCCCCCTGATCCAAAGCCTGTGTTTTACAGTCAAGAATAAAAGCCAAAACTAAAGCACAATGGAACTGCACAGCTTAAAAAAGAAGAGTTACTGACCAGGGACACATAGAAGCTCCTGGATAGAATGGAAGAAAAATTTAGAACAAAACTCAAATTCCTAAAAAAATTCAGGCCTACTGGACTGATAGAAACTAGAGGAACCTCCCCCCCACCCCCGCCCCAAGATTATCGCTCTAAGATATCCTTTGAACTTGGCACTGAAGCCACTCCTGGTGGTCACCTTCCGGCCAGATAATAGATTGGCTTATGAAATAAACAATATCACCCATGAGTAATGTGTCCCTTAAGCAATCAACTGTATGAGACCAAATGGTCAATATTTACCCAAAAGCAAAGATGAGAAGACAAGGAGGAGAAAGGACGCTAGATCAATGGAAACAGAATAAACAGAGTGGAAATAATGAGAATGCTGACACATTGTGAAAATCATAACCAATGTCACGGGAAATTTGTATAAAAAATTTTAAATGGGCATCTAATTTACAGTGTAAACTTTCACCTAAAACACAATAAATTTTTTAAAAGATTAAATAAACATGAACTCTATTATAAAAAATAGAACAATATATTATATAAATAAAATAAATGTAAACTTTCATCTTGAAAAAAAGAATTGAGTTATGTGTAGTCTAAGAGGGGGATGCAGAAATACATACTAAGTGAGTATAAAATTTTCAAATATGCAAGTAAACTAAAAAATAAAAATTGAGTCTTAAATTTAGTACTTCTGTTTTTTCTAATTATATATGTATATATAACTATGTAAAAAAACATGTATAAATATATATTTTCTTTCACTTTATTTAACAAAAATTATCTAAAACATTTTATTCTGCTTTAGGATAAGAATAAATTTATATAGTTTTAATGTAATGATTATAATAATTTTGAAGTTTTAGAGCAACTTTGCTTTTTTATGCTTTTTCACTTCTCTGTCCTTGACTACTTGAAATAACATCTCTGATTGACATTAAGAAATATGAAGAAAATTCAACAATGTGACTGGAATGTGATCTTATTATATAGGTACAAAGCTGTATATAATCACTATTAGGAATCTTATGCATTTTGTCTAAATAAAACAAGAATCATCTCTAATTCTCTACCAGTTGTAAAAGTTTATGATTTCGTTACTACAAGTGAAATGGACTTATTAATAAGGAATCCAATACTCTTCGTTTTAGAGAAAACAAATTAATGTAGATAAAGCATAAGTTGAATAAAATTATAAAGTTACATGTCAGAGACTCTAGTATTTTAATGTACATATAAGATTTCTAGAATTTTGAATAAATTTATACAGATCTTTTATTCAATCATTTTTGCATTCAGCAAATATATAATGAGCTGTAACTGCATGCCAGTTGCTGTCGTAGCTATTGGGGATGCAGCAATAAACAAAGAGAAAAACACCTTTGTCCTCATGTAGCTTACTCTGCAGCGCAAGCAGATAACAATTAACAAATTCAAAAATTCTGTAATTATTAGATAGTAATAAGTAAAATAAAACATGAAAGACAGCAGTGGTTTTAAATAGGGCATCAGGGAAGCCGTTTCTGAGAATGTAACATTTAAACAACAGCTAGAATTAAATAACAGAGTGAATCATGTCAATATGTGGGTTAAGAACATATCCAGCAGAGAGAGGAGTGTATACAAGTACCTGAAGGAAGAGTATACCTGGCATATTACTAGAAGAATGAGAATGTGGCTGGAATAACAACAGTGTGGGTATGGTAGTGGTATTAAGTTTAGAGCTATAAAGGGGTCAGATTACATGTGTGTAGAATGTTCTACAGACTTTGAACTTTACTCTGAATGAAACGGAAAGGCACTGGGGAGTTTTGAGCAGAGAAATAAAATGATCTAAAATATGTTTTAAACTATCACTGTGTAGTGAATAAACTGGAAGACTAGTGCAAAGCCTGAAACAAGGAGACAATTACCAGACTTTTGCAATATTTTAGGCTAACATGGTGGTAGCTTGAAGGTTATGATGAGAAATAGTGAGATACTGCATATATTTTAAATACACAGCTAAGAGCATTTGTTGACAGATTGAATATGAAATGTGAGAAGCCAACTGTTATTCTCAGGGTTCTTTACCTGAGCAAGTGAAAGGGTGGATTTGTCATTGACTGAGATTGGGACAGCTGTGTGAGTAGCAGATTTGAGCAGTAAGATGAGAAACTTGATTTTGTATATGCTTTGGTACTTTTTTTTTTTGGTACAGTTGCCTATTAGACAATTAATTAGAGCTACTTTTTTTATAATATAATAAAAACAAATGTACATATGAGTCTGAAGTCCATGGCAGGAGGTTGGGCTAGGAAAACATTAGTGTTTATAAAAAAAAAAAAATTAAAAAAAAGAGTTTATACATCATATAAAATCAAAAACTAAACCCTTTGCCATTGAGTCAATTCTGACTCATAGCAACTCTATACGACAGAGAAGAATTGCCCCATAGAGTTTCCAAAGAGTGGCTGGTAGATTTGAATGGCCAACTTTTTGGTTAGCAGCCCAACCCTTAACCACTGCACTACCAGGGCTACATATATAAACTATATAGTTGATATATAAACTCAGGAGACTAAATAAAACCATCTAGGGAATAAAGTAATATAAAAAAGAGAAGAAATCAAAGGACCAAAGTTCAGGAACCAAGAGATGAAAAAAAAAAGATGAGGAACCACCAAAGAAGACTCTCTAAAGGAATAGGCAGTGAGTTGAAATAAAATCTGTATAGGTGTCCTGACAGCAAGCCTAAACAGGGTTTTAAGGAGGAGGAATTGATAAACCAGATCAAATGATTTTTATAGGTCAAGGATGAGGAAGACTCAGAATTTAACACTGCACTTAGCAATATGGAAGTGATTAGAAACTGTGACAAGAACAACTTCAGTGAATTTTAAGGAGGAGCATAAACCCAATTGGAGTTTGCCAGGAGGGAAAGGGCAAAATGTCATTGACACTGGTGTAGTTTGGGACTTCTTCACTCAACACTCATAGCAACTAGGATAGCAAGACTAAAAGCCTACAGATAACTTCTCCAATAACCTAGTGATGAATTCACTGAGTAAAAATCTGATAATGCAGAAAGGAAAATAAAAATTGTTCATATTTTCACAATCCAGAAATAACTAGTACACAATATATTTATTGTGATTCTCCTTCAAAATCAGTAAACTCACCAATATGATGTTTTATAATTTCATATTTAAAATTTAACTGATGAATGAAATTGAACTTATTTTCAGATAAGATGCATTGTAGTGAACTTTCAAAAGAACAGATAAATCAGTCGTAGAAGAAATACAACCAGAATGTTCCATAGAAGCAAGGATAGTGAGACTTCGGCTGGCCTACTTTGGACATGTCATCAGGAATCACTAGAAAAGGACATGGTGTTCGGTAAAGTAGACGGCCAGTGAAAAGGCTGGAAACTCTCCAGGAGGTGGATGACACACGAGCCACAACAATGGAGTCAAACATACCAATGGTCATGAAGGTGGAAGAGGAATGGGCAAAGGTCATATATAAGGTCACCATGAATCAGAGCCAACTAGACGGCAACTAACAACAGCAAGTGCAATAGGAATATAAGTATTTATTTTCCCAAATAAATATTTGCCCTAGACAATTTATTTAATAAACAATATCCCCTCCTAAGAGTTTAAATAATACCTTTATCATAAACTGATGACTCGAGGTACAATTCATGTACAAAGTACAGATAAATTTATCCATATACAATAAGACTACTTAGATCATATTTAAAATTAAATGCAACTGAATATTCATTTGTTAGTGTAGTTTTAAAATTACAATACTGACTTATTCTAGTATTATAAGGTAATTGACAATATACTAGAAGAATGGGTCAATGTTGAAATTCATGGTCAATTAGTATAACTTTATGGGAAAAATGATAAAATCATCCATTTGTCTAATACTCTTAGTATTATTGCTTACATTAGATCTATAATTATTGAAATACTCTTTTAGACTTGTTAAAGGTAATCTTTACTTTTATAAGTAAAATATTTATGTCAGACACTGATAGTATCATAGCACAAATGTATAGCTATGTTAAATAGCAACAAATTTAATTTCCTTTCTTACAGGGGACAAGATCTCTCTCTACCAGAAGTTTATTTTAACTCCTACATTATAAGGTAGCAGGGCCCATAAGCAAGTAGTCATAGAATCAAATGATCTATTTCCACTTTAAATGTCATCACAGTTATGACTGCTTTATAGTTTAGTGTTTAAACTGTTGAGAGAATCAGATGTATTGTGTGATTTGTTTAATTAAGTACTTGTAATTTTAGACATTCTGAGTAATTGTTGAAAAACATCTGCCCCAAAATTTTATTTAATTTCATTCTCTCCTTGTTGTTAGCTGCCCTCCAGTCAGTCCCCCATGGCGACCCCATGCAAAAGGGAACAAAAAGCTGCCAGATCCTGCACCAGCCCCATGATCAGTTGCAGATTGGACCATTGTCATTCATTGGCTGAGTTTGTGAAGTAGATTGTCAGAGCCTTCTTATTAGTCCATCTTATTCTGGAAGCTCCACTAAAACTGTTCAGATTCATGATAGATAGATATCTACCACTTTGACCCATGGTAACCTTATGAAATGTTGCCTGGTCCTACATTATCCTCATGATCACCGGCATGTTCGAGTTCATCATTGTGGCTATTATGCCACCCCATTTCACTGACCCTTGCTGGCCCTCTACTTCACCAGACAAGATGTCCTCCTCTAGTGACTGGTCCCTGATGATGTGTCCAAAGCACGTGACTAATGTTTGATTGTGATCCATAAGGTTTTCTTTGACTAATTTTTGGAGTAGACCTACAGACCTTTCTTCCTACTCTGTATTAAACTGGAAACTCCACTGAGAACTTCCACCAAAGACAGAAACCAAACCTGTTGCCATCAAGTCGATTCTGACTCATAATAACCCTATGGTACAGAGTAGGTCTGCCCCAAAGGGTCTCCAAGGCTGTAAATCTTTACAGAAACAGACTGCCACATCTTTGTCCTGAGGAGCGGCTCGTGGGTTCAAACCACCGACTTTTCGATTAGCAGCTGAGGGCTTAAGCACTGTACCACCAGGGCTCCTATGACAGATGGTACAGGACATTAAACCACACCACCAAAATGGTAACTCCAAAGATCAGTTTCACCAAGTTAATCCTCTGCTATCCACCGTGATATTTATCACTTTCTACCCATGGGACCCATATGTTGAAGTTGTCAGCATGAAAGATCTAAAAAAAAATTTTAAAATAAAATTAACATATAAACTATTATAACTCCCTGGAGAGTTCAATAATGTTGCAATTTTAAAGTAAATATATGAAAGTATAGAAGGTTTCTGTATATCAACCAACCAACCAACCCATTGCCATCGAGTTGATTCTGATTCATAGAGACCCTTATAACAACAATGTTTAAAAAGCAAAATGGAAAAATAAATAACTTTTAAGACTAAGAAATAGTGCTTAACACCTAATGTTCAGTTTCTGTATGAATAAAACTCCAAAAATGTATTGAGGGGAGTAAAGGAATAATTGAGCATATTGAAAACATATTATGTTGTTTCCTGGGTTTTGTAATTCAATGAAGCAAATCTAAATTTACTATGGAAAAGTGGAATAAAATATCCCTAAAGTTTTTGAAATCTACAATATTGAAAGAGAACATGTAAATAAGAATTTATTAAACGATAAAAGTTGCACTTTATATCAAGGTTACTTAGGATGATAGTTCATATATTTTTCCTGACGACATAACACTGATAGAACTCAGTCATTGTGGCCACACTAACTGCATGGGAAACTGGGTAGTTTTATTTTAGGTATGTCTTCAGGCCAAAGACAGAATAGATTTGGAGACTCACTGTCCAGTCTCTACACAAGCATACACGAGAATTTATTAAATGATAAAAATTGCATTTAATATCAGGGGACTACATGCATTATTCAATAAATAATGCTGGAACAATTGATATTATCAATGTATATTATAGTAATATCTATATTTATTAACAATATATTCATGCTAGGTGTATTCATGCTATTTGTTCCTGAAACCAGTGAGGTAGAGGCTATTATGTCTCGGTTTTATGCATAAGGGAACTGGGGCATACAGATTCTAATATACTTCAGGTCACATGGCTAGTAAATTATGGCACCAAAATTAGAACCCAGGCTGACTAACACAAGAAAGCACATTCTTAATGTAGTACCTAAAAGACAAACAGCATCTGCCCTTAATAAGGAAAGGGAAAAACTAATCAGGATTCTACAGGAACATAATGCAGAGGCAAAGGTAGTTGGACTTTTACAAACAGAGGTCAAGGTTAAGGAAGCTGCATTAGTTTCCTACTGCTGCTGTAATAAATTACCACAAACTTAGTGGCTTTAAACAACACAAATTTATTTTCTTCCAACTCTGGAGGTCAGATGTTTAAAATCAAGTTTTTGGCGTAGGAGCATTTCTTCTTGAGGTTTCAGGAGAAAATCCACTTACTTGTCTTTTTCAGCTTCTAGAGATCACCATCATTCCTTGGTTTGTGGTCCCTTCATCTCATCATTCCAACCTCTTTCTCTCACCATCACATCTCCTTTCTTTTCTACTTTAACTCTCTGACCTCCCTGTTATAAGGGCTCCTATGATTACATTGGGCACACTCAGATAACCAGGGATAATCTTATAATCACATTTTAAAGTCATTTTAAAATATAAACTAACATTAAGAGGTTCTGGAAACTAGGACATGGACTTTTGGGACTATTGATCAGACTACCACGTGAGCCAATATCAGATATTGAAGCACCCAGTAATAATTAACCCCTGGAAGTAGTTAATATTCCTAGGGCTGAAAGGATAAAGGGAAGGAGCAATCGCAGAAAGTAGCTGATAGGATGGAACTCTCCAAACAGGTAAAAGACTTCTTCCACTGTTAAAGAACTGCCTAGTAGTGAAAGAACTGGGGAAAATTTCCAACTTTTTTTCCTCCTGTATTTAACCTCATGATGGTGACTTCCACTGCCTGAACCCAGCCAGAAGCCATAGGTCAAGGGATTCTGAGTGATGTAGTCTATAGTGTCAGCTACCTTTACAAAGTAGAATGGAGTAAGTTGGAGAGTCAATTTAGAGGGAAAACTGAAGAATGCCCATGGTAGGATACTTCAAACAAGCTTCCCCTTGTCGGGCCCATCCCCATCTACATTCTTCGTATCTCCTCACCTACTGAATCAGAGCCCAGGATATTCACTGAGCAACATTTTCCTTGTTAATCAGGTTACTATGACTTAAAGGCAGGTGACTAAGCTCCCTCTTTCCCTCTCTTACTGCTTATTTCTTGGGTCCACTTGGTAAATAAACCCAAAATGTATTCACCAGGGTCCATGAAAGGGCTATTCTGCTACTTTTCTAGTGGATGTGAAAATTAGCATATTATTTATGGAAGGCATTGCTTAGTATATTTCAATAGCTTAAAAATAGGAATATCCAAAGTCCATTTAATGTTTCATAATTATCAGGTCTTTATGATGGCGACTGGAACCTGCATTTCTTCTCCCTGACAACCTAGCTATCAGACATGAAAGTTAATGACAGACCAGATTCTGCCATAGAAAAAAAATCAGTTAGTAAATGTAAGACAAGTTTTGTCACAGTTCTCTGCGAGTGTGTGTTTAACGTATTCCAGCAGTATCTTCCAAAAAAGGGTCATTCTAGGAAAAACATGACATACACTAGTAACAGGAATCAGCCAGCATTCCAGTGAGAATTAGGTGATTTAAAATCCTCCAAACCGGTGAAAAGGCATGGACAACAGCACTGAGTGACTCTAAAATATTTCTATCTGATTATTTTTCTTGAACACTATTAATTTTAACAATGTAAATATATGTCTGTAATGTATTGAATTGTGTTCCCCCAAAATATCAACCTGGCTAGTCCATGATTCCCAGTATTGTGTGCTTGTCCTCCATTTTGTGATTGATGTAATTTTCTGTGTGCTGTAAATCTTAATCTCTGCCTGTGGTTAATGAGGTAAAATTAGATTATGTTAAAGAGGATTAAGGTGGGATGTAACACCCTTACTCAGGTCACATCTCTGATCTAATGTAAAGGGAGTTTCCCTAGGGTATGGTCTGCATCACCTTTTATCTTACAAGAGATAAAAGGAAAGGGAATCAAACAGAGAGTTGGGGACATCATACCATCAAGAAAGCAGTGCTGGGAGCAAAGTGTGTCCTTTGGACTAGAGTTTCCTGTGACGAGAAGCTCCTAGATCAAGGAAGATTGATGATAAGGACATTCCTCCAGAACCAACAGAGAGGGAAAGCCTTCTCTTAGAGCTGGTGCTCTGAATTTGGACTTCTATTCCTACTAGACTGTGAAAGAATAAACTTCTCTTTGTTAAAACCATCCACTTGTGGTATTTCTGTTAAAGCAACACTAGATAACTAAGACAATGTCTAATATCCATATGTAAATTTTTTAAAATCTTTCCTTTAAATAAGAGAGAAAGAAAACCAAAGCATAGAAGACAAATCAGTACAAAGGACTTTGCCTTAAAAGTAACAAACCATCCCGTGAGTAATTAATGGCAATTACCAATTTCTAGACTACAGCCTAGAAAACCTCATGGGGCAGTTCTACTCTGTCATATATGGTCCCTATGAGTTGGAATTGAGTTGATGGCACTCAACCACAACAGATTTGAGATTACATATCACATACGTATGTGCACACACTCTAGAAATCACATTATCTATATGAAATAATGAATGTAAATTACAGATAACATAACACTAGGGATAAACATTATTTATTTATTTATTTATTTATTTTTACTTTAAAGAGAAATGTTTTCATATTGACAAAAAGACCAACAACTTGTTCATTTCATTGAATTATATGCCTAGAGTAGGCTGAAAAATGGTCTCCGAAGATAGCTACATCCTAATACATGGAACCTATAAATGTTACTTATTTGGAAAAAGGAACTTTACATAAAAATTAAGGACTTTGAGATGATGAGGTTATCTTGGATTATCTCAGTGGGCCCTAAATGCTATCACGAGTGTCCTTAAAAGAGACTGAGGGAGATTTCACAGACATATTAGGAAGGGGCAGCGTGATCACAGAGGCGGAAGTGGAGTGATGAGGCCATAAGTCAAGGAATGCTGACAGTTACCAGAGGCTGGAAAAGGAAAGGAAGGTAATCTCCCTAGAGCCAACACCTTAGTTTTGGTCTAGAGGTACTGATTTCAGACTTCTGATCTCCAGAACGGCAAGAGAATAAGTGTCTGTTGTTTTAAGCCACCACGCCTGTGGTAATTTGTTACAGTAGCCACAGAAACTAAGTCAATGCCATATTTAAAAACAAAGACTTGGAAGAATATTTAAGGATTATAATATATTAAGTAAACATGCTGATTTCAAAGCTTCATACAACTTATTGAGTAATCTAAGATATATAAACAGCTACGTATATATATATGTATATGTAGATAACTGGTGTTAAAGAAAGGAATATAGTAGTTATCTCAGGCTGAGTTTGAGTAAATTAGCTTTGCTCTTGCTTACTTTTTTATATTTTCCAATTTTTCTCAAGTAAACACACATTCCTTTTGTAATAGAAAACAAAGAGGAATAAAATAATTCCCGAGGATTATCATTGCCTTAAAACTAATTGCATGTTTTTCGCAGGAGGCCTACCCCTCAAGGATCATTTCACAGAACTCTGCCCTCCTGTCCCTTGAATCCTACCTGGGCTCCAGCATTAATAAACTATTTTTAGCTTTCTGAACAAATTATACTGTTTCATGCCTTTGTGCCTTTGTAGATACTATTTTCTCCATCAACAATGCTCTTCTGTCCCTCAATCACCTGGTGGACTCATCTGGGGAGCTACCTTTCAAGGCTCACCTCAAATATTTCTTTCTCTGAAAGACATTCTTAGGCAGAATTCTAACAACGTTTTTTTCTTCCATATTCCTTGAATCAGTTGTTCCTTCCTGTTCTAGAATTTAGAACAGCTCATACCTATCCACCTTATCTTACTTACATGTGCGATCAAATTAAGAACATGAATAAAAAGAGAATAAAAGACCTCTATCATATACGAAACCCTGGTGGGATAGTGGTTAAGAGCTATATCTGCTAAATGAAAGGTTTGCAGTTTGGATCCACCAGGTGCTCCTTGGAAACTCTATGGGGCAGTTCTACTCTGTCCTGTAAGGTTCTGTGTTTGGAATCGGCTCAACGGCAGTGAGTTTGAGTTTGTTTGTTTGTTTTTTCCAGTTTATCACATACATTGGAGAAAGGGGAAGTTAGTTCTATTTAGCTCCATCCTTCTTCATTCTTGTCTCCTGGGCTTTTCAAATTGGAAAGGATATGGTTGGCCAGCACATGAAGACTCTTGTTAAACCATGACTCGAGTCCTTTTTGTCTCTGCCAAAATACTTAGATTCAGGAAAATTCAAAAGTGTAAAACTAAGACTTAAAATATTTTCTTTATAAATAGGTCATGTGCTATAGCAGTTCTCACATAAGAAGCTAGATCTGATCCACAAAGGTCCACCTTCACTAAGGTCGTTAAATCCAAAAAGGGATTTTATTTCTCACAGATTTATTAACACTCGGGATGTTCTCTGAAGAAGTAAATACTTAATTTTTATGTGTTCAATTGTTTTGTTTATGGAATTAATGTTTAAGTACATGTTCAAAGAAAACATTCTCGAGTTCAAGTCTAACATATTTATAAAGTTGTTTTGCTTGGTTTTTTATCATAATATTTGCTCTTCACTAAAAAAAAAAAAAAAGAAGGAAGAAGTAAAGGAAAGGAAAAACTTGCTGTCCTTTCTCATATCCCAGGTCAAGAGACATACAAACAAAGGTAGAAGTGATGCTCTATAAATGTGCATATACTAATATAACAGCAGGTACCATTTTGCATTTTGATAATTTATCTCCTTACTTTTCTCCACTCTTGACTTGAACTCCCTGAAGTATGAAATACGTCTTACTCATCTGTTTTCTTAGTACCTAGAAAGCTTCTGCATGAGGGAAATGCTTAATAAATATTTTGGATAAGTAAATGAATGCACGGGTGAATGTTAGAATATCTGAGGCATAGTTCTTGCTTTAATAAGCTCACAGTTATGTTGTTGTGGTTATTGTGTGCTGTCCGGTTGATTCTGACTCATAGCAACCCTATAGGACAGAGTAGAACTGCCCCATAGGATTTTCAAGGAGCAGCTGGTGGATTCAAACTGCTGATCTTTTGGTTAGCAGCCTGAGCTCTTCACCACTTAAAAACCCGTTGCTGTCAAGTTGATTCTGACTCATGATGACCCTATAGGATAGAGTAGAACTGCCCCACAGAGTTCAAACGACCAACCTTTAGGTTAGCAGCTGAGTGCTTAACCACTGCCCCGTCAGGGCTCCTTATAGGACCTAAAACAAGTGTCCAAACAGCAATAAAGCAGAGGAAAAGAAAAAAAAGAATAATCACAAATAAAAGTGCACATTTATTTCAGAAATTACTTTTACTCAATAGTTCTCTAATATTATAAGAGTGGGGTTTTAATTTTAATACCAAATCTCCTGTATCCTATTTTAAAGGCCAATGAAAGAAAATATATGAGATAAGTAGAAAAGTAGGAATGGCCAGAAAGATTAACAATTGGAAAAGCAAAAGTAGATTGAAAAAGTGAGAGGCATGAATTGTTTTGAGAGTATACATTGGCACAGGCATTTTGGAAGTAATTGGCAGCACTTAATGGAATGAAGTAGGTATGCCCTGGGTACATATTTCAGAGAAATTCTTACACAGCAGGTATGAGAGCACGTGTAGATATTCATTTTGGCTTTGTTTGTAAGGGCCGAAAGCCATGGGTGTCTGGAAGAGTGGATGAATAAAATGTGGTGCACACATACCTATGAAATACTACACAATGATTAGAAACAACTAGATGTGGATATAGCAAAACGGATAGTTCTAAAAGCAGAGCTGAGAGAAAAAAGTAAAAGGCAGATGACTTATAGCCCAATACCATATATAAAAGTACAAAACACACATAAACAAATAAGTCTACATATTTGATAATATTACATGAATATTTAAGGATATAGATCAAGCACAGTAGCGTGGGTGCCAATTACATAATGAGAAGGAGGGTAAAAGGAGGCGTGAAAAGGAAACAGAACAATAGATGGACTTTGCACACACTAATGTGAAGTATAATTAACTCAACTTCCTGTGTATATTACAAAGTTATGTATTTTTATAAGCGAGGAGCAGTAGCATGGGAAAATCTTAATGGAAAATTTACATACAAAATGTAGTTTTTGATAGCCAAATGATGTTTAAAATTATTATAAATTTGAGACAATTTTTTAAAATATTCATATTTAAAGCAGTTTATGGAAAAGTTGGGTTATGTAACCACGCCTATTAGATTAGATAGTTTCACCAATCCTTTCTCTAGGAGTTTTGCAGTTTCTCAGTTTTGAATATTTTAGGGTTTTGTAAAATCCCAACTCCTCTCTGTCTGTAACCATGGATAGTAATATCACTGAACTTGATGTATTTTTTTTTTAATTAATTTTTATGAAGCTTCAAGTGAACATTTACCATTCCAATCAGTCTGTTGCATGTAGGTTTACAAACATCTTACTCCCTTCTCCCACTTGCTCTCCCCCTATTGAGTCAGCCCTTTCAGTCTCTCGTTTTGTGCCAATTTTGCCATCTTCCCTCTCTCTCTATCTTCCCATCCCCCCTCCAGTCAAGAGTTGCCAACACACTCTCCAGTGTCCACCTAATTTAATTGGCTCACTCTTCATCAGCATCTCTCTCCCCCCTACTGACCAGTCCTTTTCATGCCTGATGAGTTGTCTTCGGGGATGGTTCCTGTCCTGTGCCATCAGAAGTTCTGGGGAACATTGTCTCTGGGATTCCTCTAGTCGCATTCATATCATTAGGTATGGTCTTTTTATGAGAATTTGGGGTCTGTATCCCATTGGCCTCCTGCTCTCTCAGGAGTTGTCTGTTGTGCTCCCTAGCAGGGCAGACATCGATTGTGGCCGGGCACCAACTAGTTCTTCTGGTCTCAGGATAATGTAGGTCTCTAGTTCATGTGGCCCTTTCTGTCTCTTGGGTTCTTAGTTGTCGTGTGGCCTTGGTGTTCTTCCTTTGCCTTTGCTCCAGGTGGGTTGAGACCAATTGAGGTATCTTAGATGGCCGCTTGTTGGCATTTAGGACCCCAGGCGCCACAATTCAAAGTGGGATGCAGAATGTTTTCATAATAGAATTATTTTGCCCGTTGACTTAGAAGTCTCCGCAAACCACGTTCCCCAGACCCCAGCCCCTGCTCCTCTGACCTTTGAAACTTTCATTTTATCCCGGAAACCTCTTTGCTTTTAGTCCAGTCCAATTAGGCTGACCTTCCTTGTATTGTGTGTTGTCTTTCCCTTCACCCAAAGCAGTTCTTATCTACTGATTGATCAATAAAAAACCCTCTCTCTCCCTCCCTCCCTCCCCCCTTTGTAACCACAGAAGTATGTGTTCTTCTCCGTTTTTTCTATTTCTCAAGAGCTTATAATAGTGGTCTTATACAATATTTGTCCTTTTGCCTCTAACTCATTTCGCTCAGCATAATGTCTTCCAGATTCCTCCATGTTATGAAATGTTTCAGAGATTCGTCACTGTTCTTTATCAATGCGTAGTATTCCATTGTGTGAATATACCACAATTTATTTACCCATTCATCCGTTGATGGACATCTTGGTTGCTTCCAGCTTTTTGCTATTGTAAACAGAGCTGCAATAAACATGGGTGTGCATATGTCTGTTTGTGGGAAGGCTCTTGTGTCTCTAGGGTATATTCCGAGGAGTGGGATTTCTGGGTTGTATGGTAGTTCTATTTCTAACTGTTTAAGATAACGCCAGATGGATTTCCAAAGTGGTTGTACCATTTTACAATCCCACCAGCAGTGTATGAGAGTTCCAATCTCTCCTCAGCCTCTCCAGCATTTATTATTTTGTGTTTTTTAGATTAATGCCAACCTAGTTGGTGTGAGATGGAATCTCATCGTAGTTTTAATTTGCATTTCTCTAATGGCTAATGATCGAGAGCATTTTCTCATGTATCTGTTGGCTGCCTGAATATCTTCTTTAGTGAAATGTGTGTTCATATCCTTTGCCCACTTCTTGATTGGGTTGCTTGTCTTTTTGTGGTTGAGTTTTGACAGAATCATGTAGATTTTAGAGATCAGGCGCTGGTCGGAGATGTCATAGCTGAAAATTCTTTCCCAGTCTGTAGGTGGTCTTTTTACTCTGTTGGAGAAGTCTTTAGATGAGCATAGGTGTTTGATTTTTAGGAGCTCCCAGTTATCTGGTTTCTCTTCATCATTTTTGGTAATGTTTTGTATTCTGTTTATGCCCTGTATTAGGGCTCCTAGGGTTGTCCCTATTTTTTCTTCCATGATCTTTATCATTTTAGTCTTTATGTTTAGGTCTTTGATCCATTTGGAGTTAGTTTTTGTGCATGGTGTGAGGTATGGGTCCTGTTTCATTCTTTTGCAAATGGATATCCAGTTATGCCAGCACCATTTGTTAAAAAGACTATCATTTCCCCAATTGACTGACACTGGTCCTTTGTCAAATATCAGCTGCTCATACATGGATGGATTTATATCTGGGTTCTCAATTCTGTTCCATTGGTCTATGTGCCTGTTGTTGTACAAGTACCAGGCTGTTTTGACTACTGTAGCTGTATAATAGGTTCTGAAATCAGGTAGAGTGAGGCCTCCCACTTTCTTCTTCTTTTTCAGTAATGCTTTGCTTATCCGGGTGTTCTTTCCCTTCCATATGAAATTAGTGATTTGTTTCTCTATCCCCTTAAAATATGACATTGGTATTTGGATTGGAAGTGCGTTATATGTATAGATGGCTTTCGGTAGAATAGATATTTTTACTATGTTAAGTCTTCCTATCCATGAGCAGGGTATGTTCTTCCACTTAAGTATGTCCTTTTGAATTTCTTGTAGCAGAGTTTTATAGTTTTCTTTGTATAGGTCTTTTACATCCTTGGTAAGATTTATTCCTAAGTATTTTATCTTCTTGGGGGCTACTGTGAATGGTATTGATTTGGTTATTTCCTCTTCGGTGTTCTTTTTGTTGATGTAGAGGAATCCAAGTGATTTTTGTATGTTTATTTTATAACCTGAGACTCTTTCAAACTCTTCTATTAGTTTCAGTAGTTTTCTGGAGGATTCCTTAGGGTTTTCCATGTATATGATCATGTCATTTGCAAATAGTAATAGCTTTACTTCCTCCTTGCCAATCTGGATACCTTTTATTTCTTTGTCTAGCCTAATTGCCCTGGCTAGGACTTCAAGTACGATGTTGAATAAGAGCGGTGATAAAGGGCATCCTTGTCTGGTTCCCGTTCTCAAGGGAAATGCTTTCAGGTTCTCTCCATTTAGAGTGATATTGGCTGTTGGCTTTGCATAGATGCCCTTTATTGTGTTGAGGAATTTTCCTTCGGTTCCTATTTTGGTAAGAGTTTTTATCATAAATTGGTGTTGAACTTTGTCAAATGCCTTTTCTGCATCTATTGATAAGATCATGTGGTTTTTATCTTTTGTTTTATTTATGTGATGGATTACATTAATGGTTTTTCTGATATTAAACCAGCCTTGCATACCTGGTATAAATCCCACTTGGTCAGGGTGAATTATTTTTTTTGATGTGTTGTTGGATTCTATTGGCTAGAATTTTGTTGAGGATTTTTGCATCTATGTTCATGAGGGATATAGGTCTAAAATTTTCTTTTTTTGTAATGTCTTTACCTGGTTTTGGTATCAGGGAGATGGTAGCTTCATAGAATGAGGTGGGTAGTATTCCGTCTTGTTCTATGCTTTGAAATACCTTCAGTAGTAGTGGTCTTAAGTCTTCTCTGAAGGTTTGGTAGAACTCTGCAGTGAAGCCGTCTGGGCCAGGACTTTTTTTTGTTGGAAGTTTTTTGATTACCGTTTCAATCTCTTTTTTTGTTATGGGTCTATTTAGTTGTTCTACTTCTGAATGTGTTAGTTTAGGTAGGTAGTATTTTTCCAAGAATTTATCCATTTCTTCTAGGTTTTCAAGTTTGTTAGAGTACAATTTTACATAGTAATCTGAAATGATTCTTTTAATTTCATTTGGCTCTGTTGTGATGTGATCCTTCTCGTTTCTTATGCGGGTTATTTGGTTCCTTTTCTGTTTTTCTTTAGTCAGTCTGGTCAATGGTTTATTAATTTTGTTAATTTTTTCAAAAAACCGGCTTTTGGCTTTGTTAATTCTTTCAATTGTTTTTCTGTTCTCTAATTTTTTTTTTTAATTCATTTAGTTCAGCTCTAATTTTTAGTATTTGTTTTCTTCTGGTGCCTGATGGGTTCTTTCGTTGCTCACTTTCTATTTGTTCAAGTTCTCGGGACAGTTCTCTGATTTTGGCTCTTTCTTCTTTTTGTATGTGTGCATTTATCGATATAAATTGGCCTCTGAGCACTGCTTTTGCTGTGTCCCAGAGGTTTTGATAGGAAGTATTTTCATTCTCGTTGCTTTCTAAGAATTTCCTTATTCCCTCCTTGATGTCTTCTATAACCCAGTCTTTTTTCAAGAGGGTATTGTTCATTTTCCAAGTATTTGATTTCTTTTCCCTGGTTTTTCTGTTATTGATCTCTAGTTTTATTGCCTTGTGGTCTGAGAAGATGCTTTGTAATATTTCGATGTTTTGGATTCTACCAAGATTTGTTTTGTTTCCTAATATGTGGTCTATTCTAGAGAATGTTCCATGTGCGCTAGAAAAAAAAGTACATTTTGCAGCAGTTGGGTGGAGAGTTCTGTATAAGCCAATGAGGTCAAGTTGGTTGATTGTTGTAAGTAGGTCTTCCCTGTCTCTATTGACATCTACTGGATGTCCTGTCCTTCTCCGAAAGTGGTGTGTTGAAGTCTCCTACTATAAATGTGGAGGTGTCTATCTCGCTTTTCAGTTCTGTTAAAATTTGATTTATGTATCTTGCAGCCCTGTCATTGGGTGCGTAAATGTTTAATATGGTTATATCTTCCTGATCAATTGTCCCTTTTATCATTATATAGTGTCCTTCTTTATCCTTTGTGGCGGATTTAAGTCTAAAGTCTATTTTGTCAGAAATTAATATTGCTACTCCTCTTCTTTTTTGCTTATTATTTGCTTGATATATTTTTTTCCATCCTTTGAGTTTTAGTTTGTTTGTGTCTCTAAGTCTAAGGTGTGTCTCTTGTAGGCAGCATATAGATGGGTCGTGTTTCTTTATCCAGTCCGTGACTCTCTGTCTCTTCATTGGTGCATTTAGTCCATTTACATTCAGCGTAATTATAGATAAATAAGTTTTTAGTGCTGTCATTTTGATGCCTTTTTATGTGTGTTGTTGGCCTTTTCATTTTTCCACATACTTTTTTGTGCTGAGGCGTTTTTCTTAGTAGATTGTGAGATCCTCATTTTCATAATGTTTAACTTTATGTTTGTTGAGTCGTTACGTTTTCCTTGAGTTATGGAGTTGTTATACCTTTTTGTGGTTACCTTATTATTTACCCCTATTTTTCTAAGTAAAAACCTAACTTGTATCGTTCTATATCGTCTTGTATCACTCTCCATCTGGCAGTTCAATGCCTCCTATATTTAGTCCCTCTTTTTGATTATTGTGATCGTTTATTTATTGATTTCCATGTTTTCCTGTTATGTGTATTTTTTTGTTTATTTATTTATTTTTTAGAATTAATCTTACTTTGTTTGTTTTTGTGCTTTCCCTATTTGAGTTGCATTGATATCAGGACGTTCTGTTTTGTGACCTTGTATTGTGCTGGTATCTGATATTATTGGTCATCAGGCCAAACAATCTCCTTAAGCCTTTCTTGCAGTCTTGGTTTAGTTTTTGCAAATTCTCTAAACTTGTGTTTATCTGTAAATATCTTAATTTCTCCTTCATATTTCAGAGAGAGTTTTGCTGGATATATGATCCTTGGTTGGCAGTTTTTCTCCTTCAGTGCTCTGTATACGTCGTCCCATTCCCTTCTTGCTTGCATGGTTTCTGCTGAGTAGTCTGAACTTATTGATTCTCCCTTGAAGGAAAACTTTCTTTTCTCCCTGGCTGCTTTTAAAATTTTCTGTTTGTCTTTGGTTTTGGCAAGTTTGATGATAATATGTCTTGGTGTTTTTCTTTTTGGATCAATCTTAAATGGGGTTCCATGAGCATCTTGGATAGATATCCTTTCGTCTTTCATGATGTCAGGGAAGTTTTGTGTCAGGATTTCTTCAACTATTTTCTCTGTGTTTTCTGTCCCCCCTCCCTGTTCTGGGACTCCAATTACTTGCAAGTTATCCTTCTTGATAGAGTCCCACATGATTCTTAGGGTTTCTTCATTTTTTTTAATTCTTTTATCTGATTTTTTTTCAGCTATGTTGGTGTTGTTTCCCTGGTCCTCCAGAAGTCCCAGTCTACATTCTAATTGCTCGAGTCTGCTCCTCTGACTTTCTATTGCGTTGTCTAATTCTGTAATTTTATTGTTAATCTTTTGGATTTCTACATGCTGTCTCTCTATGGATTCTTGCAACTTATTAATTTTTCCACTATGTTCTTGAATAACCTTTTTGAGTTCTTCAATAGTTTTATCAGTGTGTTCCTTGGCTTTTTCTGCAGTTATCCTAATTTCATTTGTGATATCTTTAAGCATTCTGTAAATTAGTTTTTTATATTCTGTATCTGATAATTCCAGGATTGTATGCTCATTTGGGAAAGATTTTGATTCTTTTGTTTGGGGGGTTGGAGAAGCTGTCATGGTCTGTTTCTTTACGTGGTTTGATATGGACTGCTGTCTCCGAGCCATCACTGGGAAACTAGGTTTTCCAGGTAATCAGCTAAAAAAAAATGCAGTCAGATCCCTATCTGAATTCTCCTTCTGGCTCAGGGTATTCAGATGTTAATGGAGCCACCTGGGGAGGGTGGGGGAGGGATCAGAGAGCTAGGCGTGTAGCACCACAGAATATAGAGCTGATCCCCGCGTTCACGCTACCCCCCCGTCCGCCAGAATCCCTGCAGGTCCGCTCCCCGGGTAGGACGCTACTCTCCCCGCTCCAAGATCAGTCACTTTCTCCCGGGGATTTCTCCCTCCAGTGCGCCGCACCGCTCGTGCGAACTGGGTGGGCGTGGCCCTCACGAACAGCTGGGCTCGCCCCCGGGGTCTATTCAGGGGAATGCGCTCACACCCCGCCCGCTCTCGCCAAGATCCCAGCGGGACGGCTCCCCGGCTGGGACGCTGCTCTCCCCGCTCCAAGACCAGTCACTTCCTCCCAGGGATTTCTCCCTCTGGTGCGCCGCACCGCTCACGCGAACTGGGTGGGCGTGGCCCTCACCAACGTCTGGGCGCCCCCCCCCGGGGTCGCTTTAGGGAAATATAGCTGATCCCCACACTCGTGCTTTGCCCGCCTCCTGCCAAACTCCCGGCGGGACGGCTCCCCGGCTGGAACGCTGCTCTCCCCGCTCCAAGATCAGTCACTGCCTCCCGGGTGTTTCTCCCACTGGCTGCGCCACTATGCCGCCCGCGCCAACCAGCTGGACTCCCTCCCAGGATGGGTTCGGGGGGGTAGGGCTAGGCCCCTTGTCTGTGCCGTCTGCCCCCCTGGGCTTTGCCTCAGCCTGGGCTCCGAAGGTCACCTGCCTGGTACGCTGGCTCTTAGTTCTGAAAACGATCGCTGTCTGCCCGTATTTGTTCGTTCTCCGTCTCTAAGTCTGTTTTTGTTGTTCAGAGTTTGTAGATTGTTATGTATGTGATCAACTCACTTGTTTTTCCGAGTCTTTGTTGCTAGGGGGATCCGCGGTAGCGTCCACCTAGTCCGCCATCTTGGCCCCGCCCTTTTTTTTTTTTTTTTTTGATGTATAAGTAATACTTCAAAAGGAATCCAGGGATGGAAAAGGGTTAGTGAGAAACTTCAAGTCAGTATTTTCTAGAATTAATGTTTTGACATTTCTAAGACAACTCTGTATTGAGGTAAGAAACAGATAATCTGCTGGGGAGACCAAGATTGTGATAAAAATTTACAACATAAAGTATGGTAAAACAGCACATATGAAGATGCCAACGACTCACATTTTTTGCTCAGGGTTTTAACACTTTCATATTTTAAAAAGTTATAGTCAAGTCAATATAATAGAAAGAGAGGGTCAACTCGAAAGACTATTGATAACCAATTCCTAATCATCTATTTATGACCAATAATATACTTGTTACATGACTGAATGTTAATACCAAGAGGCTACAGAGTACAATGGAAATTAAATTGATAAAAAAAAAAAAAAATGTCTTGAGTATCTATGAAGCTTATTGATTGAGATTCTGGACATTTTATTTGACTTCTGAGAATAAAAATAAAGTTGTTATAATGATTAAATGATTGAATGTATGTAAAGTGCTTACAATGCTTCATAGATACGCAAGACATCTTTTAGATGGTTGTATCTCATATATTTTAATATGACAATAATTACCTTCTGAGCTTTTTTTCCTCAGCTGTCTTATGGGAAAATAATGCCTACTTTACAAGATTGCAAAGAGGATAAAAATGTTCATTTAGGGTGATTGGGGAGACCCTCACTAAGAAGATGACATTTAAGAGGATATCTGCAAGGAGAGAAGGAATCAGACCTGCAGCTATCTTGGGAATAATATTTCAGCCAAATTGTAGCTAGTATGATGTCCAGAAAGGTGGGATTTCCTGGCAAGTGGTAGGGAGAGCAAAAAAGACCAATATTCATAGAGCAGAGTGTGTGAAGAGGAGAAAAGGAAGGGATGATATCAGAGAAATGTTAGAAATCAGAACATTTAGTGCTTTGTTTTTTTAGACCATTTTAATAACTTCAGTCTAAGAAGATAAGAAGCCATTGGAGGTTTTCCAATCAAGTAGTGACATTGATCTACTTGAGTTTTTTTTAAAGAAGCTGACTTCTAATTTGAGAATAAACCAATGAAGTCCAAGCACTGAATTAGGAGAGAAATTAGGAGAATCAAAAACTCAGGAAGAGATAATGGTAGAGATGGAGAGCAGTGGTCAGATCCTAGATATATTTTAAAAAGAGAGCTGAAGAATTTTTTTTTTTAAATGTATTATGTGAAGAAAAAAATAAGAACAAGAAGACAGCTTGATTTTTAAAATCTGGAGTTGAGGAATACAGGCTGAAGAAATAAATGTGAGAGAATTTTAGCATATGCATGATATTGAAAACCACAAGAATAATGAGATTAACGCAATGGCTTTAGGCTGAAAACAGAAGAGTTCCAAGGATTGATCCATGGTGCATTCCAGCATTAAAAGGTTGTGGAGATGACAAAGAAAAAAGAATAACACAATATTTTGGAAGGCAAGTGAAGCATATGTTTCAAGAAGAAGAAAGTGGGCAGTAAATAGGAGACCTGAGAATAGCTTTGTGTTTAGCACGTTGTGTTTAGCAACATGAGTGTCACTGGGGACACTGACAAGAGGAGTTTCAGAAGATGGGAATAAACACTAATTGGCATGAATTCAAGAAATAATCAGAATAGGGAATATATCAGTCAGTCAGCTTTTCCAGAGAAACAGAACCAACTAGATAGGAAACCCTATGGAACAGTTCTACTCTGTCCTACAAGATCAATATGAGTAGGAATTGACTTGATGATAACGGTTATATTATATATATAGACACATACATACCTATACATAAAAAAATAGGTATATATATATTTGTATGATATATATTCATGTGTATAGATATATATATATTTTTATAGATATATATATTCATATGTATATATTCATATATATAACCCATTGCCAAAATATACGTGTGTGTGTGTTGTGTGTGTAGTAAGGTCTGTGAAACCTGGAACCTGTGCAAGGCGAAAACTTGTCAGAAAAAGAAAACTCGAATATTTTCCACTAATAGAAAAGTGGTAAGTCTGTGCCTTGCCAAAGGCAGAAAACTTGCAAGACCCTGAAAGACAAGGCAGTTCCATCGAGTTCCGGCTCTCACAGGTTTCACTATATACAAATAATATTATACATATACATGTATATACATATACATATATATATATACACACACATACACACACAAAACCCATTGCTGTCAAGTCAATTCCTACTCATAGTAACACTACAGGACAGAGTAGAACTGCCCTCCATAGAGTTTCCAAGGCTGTAAATCTTTATGACAGCAGACTGCCACATCTTTCTCCTGCAGAGCTGCAGGTGGGATTGAACCGCTGACCTTTCAGTTAGCAGCTGAACACTTAACCACATACTACCAGGGTTTTTATATCTATAGTGACTCGTTTATTTCGGTCTTGGAGTACAGTCAGAATGTTCCTTAGAAGTGAGGATGGCAAGACTTCATCTTGCTTACTTTGGACATGTCATCACAAAGAACTAGCCCCTGGAGAAGAACATCATACTTGTTATAGGATCAGTGAAAAAGAGGGAGACCCTCAACAAAATGGATTGATACAGTAGCTGCAGCAATAGGCTCAGATGTAACAGTGACATGAGGATGGCGCAGGACTGGGCAACATTTAGTTTCTTGTACGTGAGGTCTCTGAATCAGAGCCAACTCGACAGCAATTAACAAAAACAACAACCATATATATATATATATATATATAGTTAAATATATATTAACAATTAACAAAAACAACAACCATATAATATATTTAAATAGTTAAATATATATTAACTAAAAATTATTGTGCAAGGCGCAAACCTTGACAAACGGCAAGGAGTTCTCAAAGTCTTCTAATTGGAGAGAATTTCCCAAAAAGACAATTTGACACTAAAGGATATTTCTGACTCCCTATGCCAGACACGACCAATTCCCATCAGACAAATGTAACTATGGAAAAAAAAAGAAACAATGCCCTAAAGACTCCACTTTGTAAAACTCTCCCTTCAATTAAAGCCCAGTCATTACAACTTCCTTACTGTGAATCCCTAACTGCCTTTAAAAACTCTGTACTCATGCTGCTTATAGGGGCCCTTGTCTCTTTTGGCTTGACACTCCCTGTTCGCAAACAGTTTCTTGTCCAAATGTTGTTTCTCAAATAATCCATGTTAACTCTAATCGACTCATTGATCAAATTTTATAATTATATAATTATTCAATTATAATTACATTACATATATATAATACAGAAATAAACAATTAAATTTATATATAATATATAAATTATCGAGGGTAATCTTTTTTACTTAAGGTGAACTGATTGGAGAGGTTAATCCCATCTACAAAATATCTTCAAAGCAACACCTATATTAGTGTTTGATTAAGTAACTGGGGCAGTTCTACTCTGTCCTACAGGGCAGCTATGAATCAGAAATCACTTGACAGCAGTGGGTTTTTTGGATAGCCTAGCATGGTGACACATATGACTAAACATCACAGGGGAATTGTAAAGAAATGGCATAAATACATTTTGGGGGAGATTTGCTGTAATGAGGAACAGAGGTGTCACAGTAATGACAAGAAAATACAGAGTCAAGAAAAGGTTTTTAAAGTTGATATATTTTTATATGCTGATGGGAATGACTCAATAGAGAAGAAAAATCTGACCACTGCAGAAAGAAGCGAGAATTTCTGGAATCAGATCCATGAATAACATGTTGTTGTTAGGTGTCATCGAGTTGATTCTGACTCATATCAACCCTAGAGGACCCAGCAGAACTGCCCCATAGAGTTTCCAAGGAGCAGGTGGTGGATTTGAACCACTGACCTTTTGTTTAGCAGCCGAGCTCTTAACCACTATGCCACCAGGGCTCCATGAGTAATACAGAAGGGTTCAAAACAAGTACAAGAGTGGAGAAGCTCACTTTGGATAGCATAACAGATAGCTTTTCACAGTTACAGGATAGAAGAGTGTATGCCCTGAATACTGATGAGTGGGGATGCTGTGGTAGAGATATGAGAACAAAAGAAAAGTTTTAACACAGTAATAAAAAGTAATGAAAGAGTAAATTTAAAAGCCGTGCGTTTAATTTAAAGTGAGAGCAGTCAGTGTGCGAGGGTGTTTTTGGGTTTTGTTTGTTTTTTCCAAACACATTCATTTCTAAGAGTTCAGGTACAGAGAAGGCAGAGCTAAAGTAAACTAGATTTGGGTTTTTCCTAGGGGAGCATTAGAAAACAAGAAAGGGACGAAAGAGTTAAAGGAATTTGTGAGGGAATGATCATAATAATGGCCATAGAATCTTTGCAAGGTAAGAAAGGGAAGACACTAAGGGGTGAGTGATAGTGAAAAGTTGGGTCAATAGGTTCTAAGTCCCAAAGTACTTAAAGAATAGTAGGAGTTGGGATAATATGGTGTTGGCTAAAAAGACGGGAGATAAGAATGAGAGAGTAAGAGGCTTGGATTTGAAATTATTGACAATGACACAAAACTAGTGTATAATCATGGACGTGAATGGCTGAGGCAGGGTATAGGACAAGATCATTTTTGTGAGGGAGAGTCAAGTAACAATGCCTAGAGTATTAGAACTGCAAATGTTCTAGCTATTCAAATTGCCAAGAACTATGACATGCCTAGAGTTGGAAGTGACAGGAACTGAAGTCTTTAAAAATAAAGGCGATGACTAGGATATATATATATATTAGTCTTTTAGGTTAAACTATACTGCAGTAACTTTTTCTTCCTTTTTTTTTTTTTAATAAACTCATATTACTTGTCCAGTCTAGGCATCTGGGTGGTGGGTAAAAAAGGGTTTAAGTAAATCTTGTTCCACACAGTCATTCAGGGGGTGACTCCACAATATGGAGGATGCACCACTCCAAACACCTGGGTCTGTGTTTACACAGCAGGAGAGAGAGAAAGACAGAGGAGCCCTGGTCAAGTCTTATATCCTTTGACAAAGTTCATTGGCCAGAACTAGTCACATGACCTTGTCTAACTGAAAGGGCATAGGAAAAGTATGAGAGCACATAGATACTTGGTGAACAACAAATGTCTCTGAGACATCTAGAGTATAATGACTGTTTTTTATAAAGACAGGTGACAGATCACAGTATTCTCCATATCTAGTAAATTAATCATTCTAAAATGAAAATATAACTAAGTTCTTAGCCTACTAAGAATCATCCTGTGAGTATATTTCACTACATGTAAATTTTACCTTAAGGAAGGGGAAAAAAATCCCTCCAATGGTTCCTCCTAAATTTTAAGATAAAGTTTAAACTCCTTAGTTTAGCAAGTAAGACCTTTTTTTATCTGGCCTTTGCGTGCTTCTCTAGGTTATGCTATTCTTTTGCTTTACTTTATTAGGCCTGGAATACTTTCGCCTCCTTTACATTTAACTATCTCCTACTGCTTCAAAACTCAATTCAAATATAACTACTCCTTGAGAAACTTCCCTGCTCCCTTCCACCCCTACTCCAGTTTTTCTTGGGTGTTTCCCTTTCTGGGATTCTGTAGAACTCGAAGCGCTGTCTTAAATTATTGTTGATTCACTTCTCTCCACCTCCCACTAACCCCCATATGGGCAAGGCCATGTATAATTTAACTTCATACACTCAGTGATTAAAAGTTACTGGGAGCTAGGGTAGGCAATTAAATAAGCATTTGTTGAATGAAGGAATGAATATTCATCTGTCTTTGTTATAGTTCTATTTATTCCTTTGGCTTTTAGTGAAATGCATATTTTTCTTAATCCAACTGCTTTCCTTTTTAAAGGATCAGCATGGGTTGTTGTATCAAATGTTATCTTTTATTCCTAGGCATGTCCAACTCTCCGAGCATCCATTTTTCTTTTCGTAGAGTTTAATCTATCTTTGAATAATTAGTATTTAAACCATTAAAGTCCTTCTCTTGGCAAATTACCATGAAAATAATAAAACTACAAAAATGTCTTTTTTCTGTGCCTTAATAAAATATAATTAAAATTTAATAAAAGCTCTGAATTTCCATTTATCAAATTCTGCACATCCTGAGGGAGGTAACAGCAGTGTTACAACCGGACCAATTAAATAGCCAATTGTAGTTAAACTCTTTAATTGGCATAAAGGTGAGTGTAATTCCGTACTTACCATTCCAGGGTTGCCCGTGGCTTTTTGGAACAGAACATCTATTTTTATTCAGTCCTGACTATATTTCACTATGGCACAGAGGAAAGAATTCTTTCTTTATTTTATTGGTTAAATATTGTAATGATGTTTGCATCATGTTGGTTGTCCATTTCTCTTCAAGCAGATTAATAATTAGTCCAGATGTCACCATTTTAAAACACATGATTCCTCATAGCATTTAACACCATTGTTGTCACAGAGAGAAAAGAAGGAAAAGAAAAAATCAGAAGTGAAAAATAGATTTTTTAATGACTTGCTTCCATTGAAAATAAATGCAAGAAGATGTGATATTCATAAACAGCTAAATTATCCATGAAGGATTTCTGCAAAAGCATGCAAATGTTTTCCGTCTATAAACTTAAAAAATGTATTTTAAAATATTAGCAAAAATTGAACTAACATATTCCATTTTCATGTGGCACCTCCCAAACTGAGGTCCACTCTCGTTTTATTGAGGGCAATCATACGGCACTTTGTCAGATACTTTATCATACAGTGCTTGTGCAACGTAAGCTGCTGCTGTAAATATACATATTTACATAAATTTGAATGTTTGCTATACGTGTAAATCTGGACAGACTAATTTTGGCAACACTGATGGAAAGTGAGGAAACCCTGGTGGCGCAGTGGTTAAGTGCTACGACTGCTAACCAAAAGATCGGCAGTTCAAATCCGCCAGACACTCCTTGGAAACTCTATGGGGCAGTTCTACTCTGTCCTATAGGGTCGCTATGAGTCGGAATTGACTCGATGGCAGTGGGTTTAGTTTTTTTGGACGGAAAATGAATTGAAATGATAGAAGAATATAAGAATATTTTCTTCATTCATTATCCACTAGCTGATAGTTTCTGAGAGAAAGCTGAGTACCACACATATTCATTTTATGGTTTGTTTTAAATATTAAATAGGCTTTACTGATGTTTAATAATATATTTAGAATCCCAGCATGAAAGGTACGTTTTATATTTTCAGCCCAATAAATCAGCTACAGCTTTCAACTGAGACATTTATCTGGCAAACAGAAAAGCCAGGAGCAAGGTAATGGTGTTTTTTTACAACAGTTTCTTTTAAATTAATATTTTGTGGCCAGGAAAAACAAAACTGGAGACTTTAAGGTGTAATCTTCATAGAGGTATAGTGAAAATCAACAGAGTAGAATTTTTAACTAGGGGTCATATATTTTGGGAGGTTCTACATTCAAACCTCACACATCATTTTTTTTTTCTTTTCTATTTATTGTCAGTCACTAGTGTTCTTATTCCCAGAATAAGCTAGAACACAAAATATTTTTAAAAATAGTATAGGGCATGTAGCATGTATTTCTTATCTCATAAAAACTCTATGATTTTTATTTTTTATAAGTATAGTTAAAAGAATAGCTGGTATTTAAGCAATACTGTTGACAGATGAATGCATTGGGGGGAAATTATTATTTAGAAATTAATTAAAACATTGCCATTCCTTTACTAGTCAATAAAGCAATTAAGACTATTTCACTTGCTTTTGTTTTTTAAATCTGCTATTGAAACTTTCATTGCTAATTCCAGAGAAAGGAAAATATTATGGCCTGCATTTTGCTGCCTTTCCATCTGACTAGAATTATATTAGAGCTGGTTTAACTATACCAACTAAACAATACCAGCTTGAGTCTCTCTCAGGCAATTTTATTTAGTTACACGTGCTTAATTTTTCAATACATGCTAAAATTTCACTCTGGCTGTCTTTGTATGTATACCTGGTCAGCCATTTTGACTGACTTGTCTGCATGCCTACTTGATGTGTTAATGCACTTAAAGTAGTTTACTTCCTGTTCTTTTAGACCCAGGACTTCATCTAACCACACCCTTCATTGGCCTACCTCCCTCATGCCCTATTAAATCACTTGCACATGAACCTGTCTTAGGCTTGTCTTCTAGGGAACCTGACCTAAACCATAAGACTATCTCACATAAACAAATATAAAACAGCTAAAGAACACAACAACTATATTAATAACAACAGCTAACATTGAGTACCTATTCTGTGCCAGGTCCAAGCAAAGAACTTTATATCAATTATTCCACTTACTCCTATATTAGCCATTATTACTAATTGTCGTCCCACATCTCCCATACTTAGATAGAATCAGAAGTTCTGAGTGGGTCAGTGCCCCAGGGCTCTCATCTAGCCAAGACTGGGATTCTGGCAGTCTCAACCCAGAGTTTCCAGTTTTACTTCTCCATAAATTCTGTGCTAAATTGGTCCGTAATAGATGGAGATTCATACTCTGCAGAAATCACGGGAAACCATTGTATAAAGGGCAGAAGTTAGGGTCACATAGACTAACCATGAGGTGAATATCAAACAAGCACAAAATACCTGACCACTACTCCTAAAAAATATCATCATCTTTAAAAGAAAAACAAAAGCCTGCAAACCTGCTCCATTCTAAAGCAGCCTAAGGACATATAACAATTAAATGCTATGTTGTATCTTGGAAGAACCCTGGGACAGAAAAATGAAATTAGATTAACACTAAGCGTATCTGAATAAAGTATGAACTTAGCTAATATTAATGTATTAGCTGTGACAAATGATCCATACTAATGAATTATGTCAATAGTAAGGACTATTGGCTGTGGGGCATACAAAACTTTTCTGTAAATCTAAAACCATTCTAAGATAAATGGTTTATTTCCTTAAAGGGAAGGCTTAATGGCATCATGACAAATGTGTCAAAATATAGACAGAATTTTCTAGAAGGAAGTTACTGGCAACTAGGAAAATGTAAAAGATGACTAATATTAAAATTAATTTGTACATATGTAGGATTACAAGTTCCTTGAAGGAAGCATCATGTTTTTTTCTTATTCTTTTTGTTATTTTATACTGTTTAGTTCCTAGAATGGTGTCTGAAATATACAGCATTTAAGAAATGCTAGACTTAAAAAGATGAAAAATCACGAATGATGTTTAAGATTTAACTAAACAAGAGGGGAAAGATGTGATTTCAGAGAAACTCAGAATTTAATGGTGCTCTCATGCCTATTTCATTTGATTAGTACGATTTTTAATTAAATGTAATAGAATGAGTAGATTAGCATATTTGGAAAAGTAGGATTTTAATAGATACATATATTTTCCTTTTAAAGTTATATTGGCAAAGGTTAGAGCAGTTCTTCAAAAGTTGTCAGTGGAAATTCTTAAATAAAAGAGAAATGTATTTTCTGTGCATCTGGAGATTTAAAAATTTACAAACACTTAACAGAAGTGTTGCCTTAAGCTGAGATAATTCAACTAAGCCATTTTTCTCTCTATGGATTAAAAAAAAATTTTTTTTGAGTGAAATTTTAAATTCATACATGATCTTGTTATTATTTTGAAGCATGAAATATCACTTCTTAAAATGAAAAAGGCAGGTATTCCCAAGGGTTTTTGGATGGTGAAAGGGTCAGCAGTTTGAATCTGCCAGGCGCTCCTTGGAACTGTATGGGGCAGTTCGACTCTGTCCTATAGGGTCGCTATGAGTCGGAATCGACTCGATGGCACTGGATTTACTAATACTGGATTAAATATGACCTCTAGGTCTAAATTTCCAATCTCTATTTGAACTACAATATCTCTGGAAGAAGCTTCTACTACGCTCTGTCTCTATAGTTTCATCCTAGCTACAAATCACATTAGACAATTTCCCCTCACCCCACACTGGAGCTCTTTGCATCCTTTTCCACAGGGCCTTCCTTACAAACATCAAGTCATTGGGAAACAATCACTAAGTTTTCTTCTTTTATGGGAAGATGTGAAATCTGCTTTTCGAGGCCGTATCCACAACTGTCAGATATGTAAACCACACTGAAAATTGTTAGACACTGATGAGGTTGGTGAAATATATCTTGAGGACATTTCACTTGCCAGTATTGAGAATGACTAGGTAATATTGAGAGTTGTTATGAATTGGAATGGACTCGACAGCAATGCGTTTAGGGGGAGCCCTGGTTGTGCAGTGACTAAGCACTGGGCTGCTAACTGAATGGTCAGTGGTTCGAACCTACCAGCTGCTTATCAGGAGAAAGGTGTGCCAGCTTGGTTCCATAAAGATTATAGCCTTGGAAACCCTATGGGCCTGTTCTACTCTGCCCTATAGGGTTGCTGTGATTCAAAATTGATTCAAAGGCAGTGGGTTGGGTTATGGGTTGAAATCAACTGGACAGCAATGAGGTTACAAAAAAAAAAAAAAAAATGGTTAGAGTCAATAAATTCCCTAAATGTTTCATGTTAGATTTTTGAATCTATTTGAAACATATCTAACATAATAATTGTAACTGATAAAATGTATTTACTAACCACCATTTGCCAGACATTATTCTAAATCCTTTAAAAGTATTATCTAATTTAATTCTCACAGTTAATGTCTCCAGTAACTGCACATTTAGAAATGGGCAAGCAATCATTTCTCAGGAAGATACTAAGAATTAAACAGAAATCTCACAGGGTCCTTTTTATATTTTACACTTGTAGTTAGCAGAGGAAGTTTTTATTTGGCATTTGTAAGCTATAGAAAATTACACTATTTCACCTATATTTCTAAATTGAAAGCAGAAGCAATGATTTACATTCTACTAAAAGGCCAGAAAAAGGTAACATGATGACCTAGTGACACTGAAGTTTTGACTTTTATTTATTTATTTATTTTTTACCATACCTTAACCTTAAAGTTCCAGCTACATTGGAGGTGTTGGCAAAAAACAAGGCTCTAGGAATTGTTGGAATAGCAATTGAGATACTTCGACAAACCACTGCAGCACCGAAAGCACTCACTTGTCTATGCCAAGAAATTTGGAAGATAGCTACCTGGCCAATCAACTGGAAGAGATCCATATTTGCATTCATTCCAAAGAAAGGTATTCCAATAGAATGTGGAAATTAATCCAAGAACATCATTAATATCACAGGCAAGCAAAATTTTGCTGAAGATAATTGATAAACAGTTGCAACAGTACTTTGACAGGGAATTGCCAGAAATTCAAGCCAGATTCAGAAGAAGTTGTGGAATGAGGGATGTCATTGCTGATGTCAGATGAATCTTGGCTGAAAGCAGAGACTACCAGAAAGATGTTTACCTGTGTTTTACTAACTATGCAAAGGCATTCAACTGTGTGCATCATAACAAATTATGGATAACATTGTGAACAATGGGAATTCCAGAACACTTAATTGTGCTCATGTAGAACCTGTATACAGACCAAGAAGCAGTTGTTTGAACAGAACAAGGGGATACTGTGTGGTTTACACTCAGGAAAGGTGTGCATTAGGGTTGTATCCTTTCACCATACTTATTCAATCTGTATGTTAAGTAAATAATCAGAGAATTTGGACTATATGAAAAGGAACATGGCATCAGGGTTAGAGGAAGACTCATTAACAATCTGCAATATGCAGATGACACAACCTGAAGAGGACTTGAAGCACTTAATGATGAAGATTAAAGACAACAGCCTTCAGTATGGATTATACCTCAACTTAGACGGGAAAAAAAAATCCTCACAACTGTACCAATAAGCAACACCATGACAAATGAAGAAAACACTGAAGTTGTCAAGGATTTCATTTTTCTTGGATCCACAAACAACGCCCATGGAAGCAGTAGTAGAGAAATCAAATGATGCATTGCTTTGGGCAAATCTTCTGCAAAAGACCTCCTTAAAATGTTAAAAAGCAAAGATGTCACCTTGAGAACTAAGGTGCACCTGACCCTAGCCATGGTATTTTTAATCCCCTCATATGCATGTGAAAGCTGACAATGAATAAGGAAGACCGAAGAAGAATTGATGTTTTTGAATTATCATCTTGTCAAAGAATATTGAACATACTGTGAACTGCCAGAAGAATGAATGTCTGCCTTGGAAGAAGTACAGCCACAGTGCTTCTTGGAAATGAGGATTACGAGAGTTTGTCTTGTGTAGTTTGGACATGTTATCAGGAGGGACAAATACCTGGAGAAGGACATCATGCTTGGTAAAATAGAGGGTCAGCGAAAAAGAGGGAGACCAACAATGGGATAGACTGACACAGTGGCAGCAACAATGGGCTCAAACATAGCAACGGTTGTGAGGATGGCATAAGGGCAGGCAAAGTTTAGTTTTGTTGTACATAGGGTCACTATGAGTCAGAACTGACTCCACAGCACCTAACAACAACAAGCCCTAAATATGTCAACCCCCCCCCCCCACCATGGAAAAGGCACCATGGAAATAACGTGAGGGACAAGTAAAGAAGTTGGGAGTTGGAGCCTGCTTTTCTGAGGAAAGATTCTTATTCGCATAGGATTGCTTTGAAGAGGGTATAATGACACATGATCTCCATTTTCTCCTTCGCTTCTCTTTCCTCTCCATTTATTTTGGTTGACAGGTCATTCTATTTTTCTTCTGTCTTTCGTGTTTTTGTTTTCTTATATTATTTTTCCCTTTCCTTCTCCTTCCCCCACCCCCCATTAGTTCTGGAGACTGTCTCTCTCCCTTAGAAGGAATGGAAAACACCCCTAGAGCTCAAAGTTGGAAAAGAATGATATAAATGAAACTTTTAAAAACACCCTTCAACATTCTGTTCCATTTCCTATCACCATTACTTGACTTTTAGATCAAAATAATTTCTTCTAAATATTCCTTTGTCTGTAAGATGAAAACAAATACAAATTTCTCTTTTAGTTCTTTCTTACCCCAACCCCCTTACAGTTTTCCCTGAAGAAAAATATTGGATATACAGCAATGATACCTATATTTTCAATTAGATCAGACTTATTATTGTTTTCCTGGTCTTTAGTAGTCTTTATGGCCATCTGTTTATACATATCAGTCAATGACAATTTAGCTACTATTTGGTCATTTGCCAAGAGTATTTTAACTAGATAAATATTAGATGTTCTTGGCACATGACTCTGGTTTAGCCCATAGTTTATCTTACTCATTTAAAACACTTTTATAATTATTTTTCATTCTGATATTGCTATTTCATCTCACATATAAAGGCTGTTACTTTTTAAATTGTATAAAAGGACAAGAAAGCAAATTTAATTTAACAATCTACCAAAATAGACTTTTAAAGGGGCTCCAATTGGACATTAAGGGAATAATTAAGTCTTTGGAAAATTTTAAAGAAATCTTATCAGGCCATCTTTACTCATATACACCCAGAAACCTAAACATGGATAATGCATACATATACACAATACAAAACACATATTTACTTTCTCATTGATTTAGTACCCAGATCCTTTTTTAATAAAAAGCTCACTGTCCCTCCTAAAAAGGGTATATCAACAGGCAGTCTTCATAAAGCTCTTAGGGGACTGGCTCAAATACAGAACATCATTGTCCAAGGTTATATCCCTAATTCTGAGTGGTCCACATTACTCAATGGTTCATCAATATAGGAACCTAACAATGTAGATCTGGCCAGCTTGGCCCACCTAACAGCAATTCCTAAAGGAATTCAAGCTCCAGAGCTCCTTGTGGGTCAGTTGAAGATGCCTTAGGCTTGCATTGCTGCCTGACTTCCTTTGCTCACTCCTGCTTCCTTCCCCTCACTGCCACATATGTTAGTTCCAAGGGTACTCCTTAATATTCAACCCATCTGCCCAACTCTTTCTCAGGCTTTACTTTCTGGAAAACTGATTACAATTTCCTAAAACCTGTATTATTTTGTATTTAATACAATTTAAATAAATTATAAGAAGCTATGCACACTTTTTAAATTAAATTTACCTGACTTTTAATTCTATGGCTTATGCATCATTCAAAGTAGTGAAAGAGGAGGAACATTTCTGTATCTTCATAGAAGTCAATCTTCAAATCTTGTTAAATGCACACCCGCCCATATGAATAATCTTACCTCTGAAGTTGAATAATTCCAAGAAAGTCTCTAATAATGAAGTGAATAAATGGAGGGGAAAAAAAAATACACAAAGAATGCATAACTCAAAAATAAATGTTGCAATTAAAATGAAAGTTATATTTTACCAATGAAAATTGTAAATAATATGTGAATCTGCACTAGACAAAAGAAAAACACGTGAATCCCTGATGGCAGAAACTTTGTGACCTATAGTCCCTGACCTTGAGGTAGTATACCTTGACCCTCTCAGCATGCCTGAAGCAGGCAGCAGCTGTTCTAAAATAACTGCAATTTACTACAACACTGAAGATAATATAAATTTCTCTTCAGCAAACATTTTCAGAACCAAGTGACTAAAATTATTTATGTCAGTTAGTGGGTCTAGAAATGAGGACCGATAAATTAAAAAACATGACCAGGATGGGGATTAGATGGGGAAGAAGACATAACTTCCCTCAAGCTAGGAAACTAAAACAGTTTTTTCTTTGTCATTTGAACACCTTTCCCAATTATCATTATGTGACCTAACAAAAGCATCCCTATAGTGAACTCATGGATATCCTTTTTGTTATATCAATTCCATGAATACCTTTTTTTTTCACATCATCTATTTTGTGGAAACCCTGGTGGCATAGTGGTTAAGTGCCATGGCTGCTAACCAAAAGGTCAGCAGTTCAAATCCACCAGGTGCTCCTTGGAAACTCTATGGGGCAGCTCTACTCTGTCCTATAGGGTTGCTATGACTCGGAATTGACTCGATGGCAGTGGGTTTGGCTTGGTTTTATTTTGTGTTCATTTGAGATACCTAGGTGTTTCTACAGTCACTTAGAACTGTAAAACAGTAACAAATATACTTCTTGGAAGAAATATTAAGACACAGTATCCTTCAAGCATTCTTTGCATTTGAAGTTCATGTTTGCCATTAACCCTCTTTATTTATTTTTTGTTCCTTGTTGTTTGTTTGGTTTTTGTGTGTGTTTAGGTGTAGCCTGCTCAGCATTATAAGCTGGAAACTCTCCTCTAGTAACTCCAAAACACACCCCTGCTGAAAACGACTACAACTATCGGTTTAACAGATGTCATTAAAAAAAAAAGTCCTTAAGCATTTTGATATCTTTATGAAATGATAATTAGCCATCAGGATTAATAAAGACTTGAACTGAGACAAGGTGTGAGGACAGAAAGTTCTCAGACCTGTTGAAATTGTAGCTTTTACCCCACTTTCACATTGAAGTGTAACAAATAAATTTACCTTTGACTTTTAATACAAATAGACTTCTCCTAGGTACAAAACACATTAAGCATTTGTTGCTGTTGTTTATATGAGCACAAACTATTCTGAATTTTCACATTAGTTCTTGCTCTGAAAAGAACTAGAAAGTTATACTTCATATTTAATAAGAAGGAAATCTCTTATCCATTGCTTTATATTGCTAGGTATTGAGAGTTATTAAGCTGGCATTAGAGTAGTTTTGAAATTGGGTCCATTTTTTGAGACTTTAAAAATGTATATATTTATGTAAAGAACAAAGTAGGTGAAATTATTCAATAATAGCTGGTCAACTTTGTAGTCCTCTGCTTGTGTTGGTTTATAAAGCTTTATTAAAATAAATATTTGCTATGTGAGTAGAGAATATCAAACCGCTAAACATGTAAATCTAAATGGGCTGACATTAATTTTTAAATCCAATCCTACAATTTTCAGATCAAAGACTTTCTGTTTTGTTTTTAGACAACTAAAATAAACATTTTGCCTTGGGAATTTGATGAGAATAGAAAAAACATGACATCTTTCTCAATGTACAAGAATAGGAATTAATGTAATTTAAATTTTAAATAGTGGAATGGTAGTGAAGAAAAGCACAACCACAAATAACCAGTATCCAGTGTCTGTCTTGATGCTTAGTGTGAGCTAGCATAACATTTATGCTGGGTTAACCTGATACTGGAGAAATTTCAGACTATTCATTTATCTCCCTCCTTCTGCCCTCTGCATTCAGTGGCTTTAAACTTTGGTAACATGATTTTTTTGAGAATTCCCAATGCTACAGAGAGAGAAAACATATAATCTTAAAATATAAACTTGACCAACAAATTAAAAATAATTTATTGATTTATTTTATTATTTGACAACGGCATTGCCATCAGACTAAGAATACTAATTACAGCCATTTCAGATTTTTACAGATTTTTTTCCTATATCAAGTTCTCTGTGCTTCTCATTCTCTCTCTTTATCTGCTTCTCATGGTCAGGTAAAAGTCACTGGGAAGTGGGGGCTGATAAAGTGCTGATGGGACTGGAGAGAAGACAAAATTACAAAGGAAGGTATTTGAAAAAAAGGGAGAGACATAGGGAGAAAAAATATTAACTGTTGTCTTTCTAACTGGAATTCGATAAACTATGATCTTCTACTTCCATCTTGGACAGTTAATTCAGAAAAGAAGATTTACGATACCATAGTATGCTCTATTAATATTTGAGCAGGAAAAAATGCGAAAGAGAAAAGCAGAGAGAAAAAGAGACAGAGTTTTTGATAAAATGCAAAAACTCATTGCTGTCAATTTGATTCCTGCTCATCGAGACCCCTATAGGGCACAGTAGAGCTACCCTATAGGGTTTCCAAGGCTGTAAATCTTTACAGAAACAGACTGCAACATCTTTCTCCTGCAGAGCGGCTGATGGGTTCCAACTGCCAACCTTTCAGTTAGCAGCCAAGTTGTTAATCATTGCACAGCCAGGGTTCCCTTAGTTTTTGGTAAATGAATGAGATAATCGGGATATACCAGACTAAGCTGTGGTAACAAACAACCTAAAAACTTAGTGTTTTAACCGAGAAAGATTTTTGTTGCAGTTGTTAATACTAAATATTTATTGCAAACTGGGAATGGATCTTCCCATCTCATTCTCATTCAGGGACTCAACCTGTACTGTCTGGAAGAGGGGTAGGTGACTCACATACACCTCAGTTCTTAAATGATTCTGTTCACATTTCGTTGACCAAAGCAAGTCATGTGGTCATGTTTAATTTCAAGGACAAGTTTTTACATGCCCAGAAGAGAACTTAAAATCTTAGTGAAGAATTTAATATATACCACAGCTTGATTATTTTCAAACAGAATATGAGACTTAATATATGAATATAAATAGATACAAGGTTAGATAGATACATTGAATTATTGATTTTGGTTGGATACGACCTAAACATTTAAATTCAGTGTCATACACAGTGTGATTTTGAGGAAATTTCTCTAGGTTTATTTTCTAACAGAAGATTTGAAATGTGTATTTTGTTTTTCTGTGGATATGCATAGGCATATTATATAAAAATTTCTCTCCAGAAAACAAATTTTTATGTTATATATATATATATAGGAAACCCCAGTGGTGTAGTTGTTGCTACGGCTACTAACCAAAAGGTCGGCAGTTTGAATCCACCAGATGCTCCTTGGAAACTATGGGGCAGTTCTACCCTGTCCTATAGGGTCACTGTGAGTCAGAATTGACTCAGTGGCAACTGGTTTGGTTTGTTTGTTTGTTTTTTTCATATGCATATGTACAGAAAAATACATATATATGAAAATTAGGGAGATGTGACTTGAAGAGTTAATATATTATCAACATTTTTCAAATAAATACCTTTTACAGAAAGTCTCCTCAGTCTTTTTTTTAATCTTATATCAAAGGTGAGTGTGTGTGTGTGTGTGCACCAGTTGTTGGAGAGCGGATGCTGACTCATGGAAACTGCGTGAGTTTCAGAGTGGAAGTGCAGAACCCTGTGCTCCACAGCATTTTCAATGGCTGTGATCTTTTGAAGTAGATTTCTAGGCCTTTATTCAGGGATGCCTTGGGTGGATTTGAACTGCTAACCTTTTGGTTAGTAGCTGAGTGCTTAGACGTTTATGCCACTCAAGTACATGTATGTATGTATGGGTATATATACATATACACACACACACACACTTAGTAGCTGAGTGCTTAGACGTTTATGCCACTCAAGTACATGTATGTATGTATGTGTATATATACATATACACACACACACACACATATATATATATATATAAACCCTGGTTAAGAGCTACAGCTGCTAACCAAAAGGTCGGCAGTTCAAATCCACCCGGTTCTTCTTGGAAACCCTATGGGACAGTTCCACTCTTTCCTATAGGGTTGCTGTGAGTCGGAATCAACTTGACTGCAACGGGTTTTGTTTTTTGTTCCAACCATCCATCCATCCATCCATCATCCATCCATCCATCCATCCATCCATCCATCCATCCATCCATCCATCCATCCATCATCCAACCACCCACCCACCCACCCACCCACCCACCCATCCATCCATCCATCCATCCATCATCTATCTATCATCTATCTATCTATCTATCTATCTATCTATCTATCTATCTATCTATCTATCTATCTATCTATCATCTATCATCTATCTATCTATCTATCTATCTACCTATCATCTATCTATCATCTATCTATCTATATATATGGATAGATACAGATGTGGGTTTGGGTACAGGTATAGATATAGGTATGGATATACATATGAGTATGGCTATGGGGTGTAGGTATAAAGAAATAGATATAGGTTATAGATTAGATATATAGATATAGGTAAACAAATGGAGCCCTGCTGGAGCTGTGGTTAAGACTTTGGCTGCTAAACAAAAGGTCAGCAGTTAGAGTCCACCAGCCTCTCCTTGCTCATTGACAATGTATTGCTTAGTTGAGACTTACAACAAGGGCTGAAAGGCTAAAGTGATATTGAGTGGGTATTAATAGCTAATAGAGAAACAAAGAATTGTGCAAGTTTTTAGAACATTGGAAGAATCAAATGGCTCGTTCAAGATGGCCTGCACACCCAACTCTAATTCCTGAAATCGAATCTCAAGTTTAATTATTTCGGAAGTAAGACTTTATATTTGAATGCTCAATATTTTTACCACTCAGGCCTAGAGTGTGGCAATGAGGAGAAAATTCTTTACAATTTTAGCAAAAATAGATCAGGACTAGCTGAAGTTAATAAAATGATACAAAGAATATGAGTACAATAATGAAAAATGTTGTTAAGACTTGCTTAAGTTTAAATTTATTTTCAGTTGACCCACAAGTGAATAATTCAATTACAAATTTGAGTCATTAAAAAACAAGTCCACAAGCAAATCTTATTCACTTACCACTCTTCCCTAAGAGATGAGAATACATAAGCAGCAATAGTATTTCTGATTTTTTTTAATTCATAACAATGCAAAAGAAAAAAAAGTTCACAGCTGTTTTCCATTACATTAGCCATATGTAAGAAAACAACGACAAGGACAAAAACCACAGGACTCATAGGTTTGGTGTAGAGGCCCTAAATTGTGAGGAATGGTCTTTCTTCTATAATTGTTTCAGGGACACAATCCAAAAAGAAAGTTTGGTGTTTTTGTAGCAGGCACCTCAAAATCTATCCAATTTTCCTAAAGGCAAGGACACGATGTGACCAAAAGGAAACAATCCACTCTGAACAAGCAGGTATTCTGAATCTTTTACTTGATAGTAGTTACATCTTATGTGTTGGAGCCCTGGTGGCACAGTGGTTAAGAGCTTGGCTGCTAACCAAAAGATCAGCAGTTTGAATCCAACCTATGGGACAGTTCTATTCTGTCCTATAGGGTCGCTATGAGTCAAAACTGAAGGGATGGCAATGGATTTGGTCCATCTTGTGCATTAGGTAATTTATATGTTAACAACACAAGATCCCGAACTACTAAAAAAAAAAAAAAAAGCAACACACTTTATTTCTTCTGTAATCCACTCTCCCCCTTTGCTTACCATAAGATTTTGAAATCCAGTTCTTTCTTCTGAGCATCTGGGATAAATCTCCATCAGAGATGAAGAAGGACGGGCAAATTCTGTGGTCTGCATGAGAACAGCTTGACAGCTGCCAGTTCAATCCCTTGACGATGCAAAAATTTCTTCAAGGAAGGAATCTCACTTAACATGCAAACAGGCAGACCCAATACATTTGGTCTCTTTCCATTTTAGTGATATTAATTAGGATGAAACAAAACAGCAGTCTTTTCTTTTTTTGAAAAATGTAAACTTAGAAAAAGAGATTTTGTTATGTCAGCTTCTAAATGAGTTACATTTACATGGTAAATTTAAAATTGTATTGCATATTTGCACAATGTCAATATTTGACATATTGATAACTCTGAAAATACTGCTGTAATTCTGTAAAAGGAGCTCTGGAGATGCATTGGTTAAGCCCTGGGATGTTGAACGAAAGGTCAGGTGTTTGAAACTACCAGCGCCTCTGTGAGAGAAAGATATGGTAGTCAGTTTCCCTAAAGTTTACAGCCTAGGAGACCCTGTGGGCAGTTCTACTCTGTCCTATAGGGTCACTATGAGTTGGAATCAGCTCAAGGGCAATGGGTTTTTATAGTTTTGTAAAAAGCTTGAGGAACTCTTGAGACCAAGAGCATAGGATAGGAAGAAGGAAGAGATGACACAGAAATGCATAGATCATTTTGTATGATTTGCATTTGCTTTTTTCTTTTGCGAAGACATCCCATAATTTACACCAGATGATCCTGGAAGTAGTTAGGAACCAATGACCTTGTCCATCTCTGTGATTCTGGGTAGGATTCCACTTACTAGAAACTTTATATGCTTCTATGCTCTTTCAAAATTATATCTGTTTGTCCTTTTATGACGTACTCCGTGACTCCAATTTTTTTCAGTAATACGTTCCAGCAACTCACAAACCTTAAAATCAGAAACACCAAATCAAACCAAACCCGTTTCAGCCAAGTCAATTTCATCTCAGAGCAACCCTATAGAACAGAGTAGAACTGCCCTATGGGGCTTCCAAGGAGCGTCTGGTGGATTTGAACTGCCGACCATTTGGTAAGCAGCTGAGCTTTTAACCACTGCACCACCTAGAAGAACAATCCGATACTGTCCCCCACTCACTGTTCTGGTATCCTCTGGAGAAACTGTGGCAGAATTATTTTACTCCCCTCTGCAATGAGCACCCCTGAGTTCACTGCCTACATTGGCCATTGTCCCAATCATACAAAATGAGCCTGGCCTGAAATCACTCTAGTGGGTTCACTCACTGTCTTTGATAGGAAAAAAACTTGAAAAAATGGACCATTTCTAGCTCCCTCTTTGTGTTTCTAATGTGTAAAACAGAGTCGTAATTATGCCTCATTTTAACCCCTAACATCAGAGCTGATTTGGGAACAATTAGAATCTCCACTTATTAGAATCACCCTCAAGTAAAAAACCCTTTATTTACAAATCGCAGCCTTGTTTTACATCTCCTCAGCATTTCTTAGAGTAAGAATGGCTAACATACACGTTATTTCCCATCCTCAAGTACTCTCCTAAATGCTTACAGTGACTTGTTATTTTAAGCACCCTGGGCATCTTCTCAGATTTCCTTGACAGATCACCTTTGTTTCAAGGTCAGAGCCCCACTTAAACTCTTCCTACTTGGATAAACTGCTCTGCCGGGTTTCTGGAGGAATGACCAAGGTGCTGGATGACAATCTGGAATTGCAGAAGAGCAAGCTCTCCAATGGTCAGTAGAAAATAATGGTTGAGAAGGGTCCAGGCAGGTAACTTTCCCCTCCTTTATCTTTTCAAAGGACTGCTTAAGGTTGTTCCTCATTGCAACCCTTCTAGATAATTCCTGTGTACAGAACAAGCAAGCTGCCAAGACATGTTCCGTATCTCTTTGTGGCTTGTGAAATACATGGATAAACATCACATCACATTGTTTTACCATTTCTGTTACCTCAGTTTCCTTTTCGCTCACTCTTACCACCCTGGACTGGGACCACCTAAAAACAGTGTTAGCCCCTTAAATTTTGCCTCAGGTTCTGCTTTGTACTCATTAAATCTTCATAATAATCCTATGAGTAGATACTGTCATTTTCCCCATTTTATAGATAAGAAAACTGAGTCATAATAAAATTAAGAAATTTAGCCAAGTTAACACAGCTAGAGAGAAGCAGGTCAGATTTAAACATAGGTATTTTTTAGTATGGGGTACAGGGTATATGGACTTAAACCAACACTGTATGATGTTGTCTGGATGAAGAAGGCAGCTTAAGACCAAAACTCTATGTCAACTTCATCAATACAAGCACAAAGAATGATTGGGGGATGGAAAACATTGGCGTTACAACTGTCTTGGATCAATGCCACAGAGTGGCTGCTATATAAATGAAACACAATTGCCAAGGAATGTCTGCCAACTCACCGCTGTCCAGTGATATATAGCAAGTTGGCTGAATTTTTAACACCATCAGAGTCTGAATGGTCTAGAAGTACCAGAAAACCACGTGAATAAATATGTTACTACATTGCTGTATTCTTTTAAACATATATCAGGATATTTATCAGTATACATATTTCCCCTTTTGTGTATTCTTCATGTACTAATTTATGGCAAAATATACATTTAAGTTAAATAATAAATTTATCCATAATATAGAACTAAATATTTATTAATAACTATTTCCATCAATTTTCAACAATGTCATTTTATACAACTTCCTTTTAAAAGCAAATCTAATAAATTCACAAACTAATGTAGCAGTGCAATCTTCCACCAGCCAAACATAAAAAGCAGTTATCATAATAAAATTATAAAGCAGAAAAATAGATATTTGGCTGGAAAAGTATAAAATTAATATTTTCTTACTGGGGTTTAGAACTTAAAATGCCAGCACAAAACATTAGGAAGTATAAGCATTTCATTCTTAGTAATACTTTCTCACTTATATGTAATAATAACTCTGATGGCCTAATTATTATTACTGAATGGACCTTAGCCTTCCTTGGGTACACATAAACAATTCCATTCATTTATTCAAAAAAAAAAAAAATCTGTTACAATTCATCCAGAAAATTGTGAAGAAGTGTCAAAATTAAGTTGATTTTTTTTTTGTAGTTACAACTACGAACTCTTTTTCCTCAGGCCAATAATATTATTAAATAGCATTCTTTTGAATCCTCGATCCTCTACCTACCACAATCTAACATAAGAATTTACCAGTTCAAGCACTGTAACATTTTCTCAACTTTAATGCTTTTTTTTTTTTTTCTATTCTCATTTTCCATTCTTCAAAGTTGGGGCTCTTCGTATTTTTAGTTTGTTATTCGACCAGTATGGCCCTGAACATTGCAGACACTGTGCTAACTGCATCG
This sequence comes from Elephas maximus indicus, assembly GCF_024166365.1. Classification (NCBI taxonomy): domain Eukaryota; kingdom Metazoa; phylum Chordata; class Mammalia; order Proboscidea; family Elephantidae; genus Elephas; species Elephas maximus. The sequence goes on from NC_064836.1 coordinate 59,495,866, forward strand.
AACAACTTTAGGAAGCAGTATTTCCATAAACCTCACTGTGAATCAAATCCTCTCTACCAAGTTGTGAAATGCAGCAGCCCAACAGATTACTAAACTATATGTTATAAAGAACATAAATCATAACCTTTTTATACATATTCCTGATTCCAGTTATGTCTCCACCTTTCATTCTTGATTATAAAACCAACCTATTGCTACCAAGTCAATTCTGATTCATAGTGACCCCATGTGTGAGAGTGGAACTGTGCTCCAAAGGGTTTTCAATGGCTGATTTTTTTTTTTTTTTTTTCCAAGAGATTGCTAAACATTTCTTCTGAAGAGCCTCTGGGTGGACTCAAACTACACCTTTTGGGTTACCAACCAAGTGTGCTAACTGCACCACACAAGGACTCCATCTTGATTGATAGATAAAAGAAATAATGAGCCTTAAGTGTTTGGAATGAAATAATCTCCCATCTTAGAAACTTTTAATGTGACCCAGACTGTTCTTACTAAATGTTCTTTAAATCTCCTGTTAACTATCCATTAATCCTCAATTCATTTAAATACAAACTGTTAACTATCCATTAATCCTCAATTCATTTAAATACATTAGTGTATTTAAATGTATTCAGTATTCCCCTAAAATAAGAATTCTCCATTTGATCAAGAGTATTTCTTCACATACAACCAGCTTACTCAATTTTTAAATCATTTTTATATGTCTTGCTCCCAGTTCAGAACTTCAAACAGTATTTTTCTGTTAGTCTTCAGAACATATCACTCAAATCCTTCATTAGAGAATGAGATCCATAGAGAGAGAATGATGTCCTTGTTAAATTTATTTGTATGGTTCTCTTTTGCATATTCTGTTGAGTTTTCTTGAGGGATTGTGATGGTTAAGGTTGTGTTTCAACTTGGCTGGGCCACGATTCTCAGTGATTTGGCAGTTATAATGTAGCTATATAATGACATAATCACCTCTATAATGAGATCTGATATAATGCAATAACCTCCGTGATAAGATCTGTTATGAGCAGCCAATCAGTTGAAAGCGAGTTTCCTTTGGAGTGTGGCCTGAATCCAAAGTAGGTGGACTTTCTGGCAAAGCTCCTTGGCTTTTGCTTGCTCTGGATCCTGCAGCAGGCTCCTGTTCATCTGACCTCTGGTTCTTGGGACTTGAGCTAGCAGTTTACCTCTCAGTCTTGGGATTCATCAACCTCTGCGGCCTGTGAGCCAGAGGCCTGCTGTCTGACCTGCCGATCTTGGGTTCACCAGCCCCTGCAGCTAGGTGAGTCAAGAGAATCCTCCAGCCTGACCCACAGACTTGGGACTTTGTAGCCCCTACAACAGCATAAGCCATTTCCTTGATATAAATCTCTCTATATATGTATATTTATATGCTTCACTGGTTTTGCTTCTCTAGAGAACCCAGCCTAAGACAGGGATATTCTTTTTTTTTTTCATCCTACCAAATCACAATGAACATAGTGACTATGCCTATGTCTACTGTTGTTATTTTTTTCCAGGTGGCAGGAGCCAGTACTCATGCTCTCTTTAAGCATCAGATAGTTAACCTTCTTGACAAACTGACAGGATGTATATCAGGTCTGAGAAATGAATTAAAATGGCAAAGATAATGGTGCATGGCATAATAAAAATATGTTGTTGTTACTGGCTGTCATCGAGTCAGACACAACTTGTGGTGACTCCATGTATAACAGAAACATTGCCCATTATATATAATGGATTAATAAAAGATTGATTTGGTTTTTCTTTTTTTTTTTTTAATATGTCTCATTCTTCAAAATCAATGGGACACACCAAAAAAAAAAAAAAAGGTTACAAAACCACATTCTAATCTGTTGATCTAAATATCACATTATATATACCTTTTTTTTTTTTTTTTTTTTGGTAACTTGCATGCAGCACCAGCTTATGTTAGAAATAAAGTTCATAGGTTGAAGGCACACTGCTTAGTATTAAATTTTAGTTCTATACTTTTTATACATTATAAGCTGGGTTACTTTGGGCAAGACACAATCTCTCTGGCCTTCAATTTATTCAGGTATAAAATAATAACAATAACAACAGTAACAATAATAGAACTTTCTTCACAGGCTGTTAGAAGAATTTAATAAGTTAATAGTTGTAAAGTGCTTAGAAGAGTAGTTTGCAGTTATTAAGTGCTATAAAAAATAAATAATAAATTAAAAAATAATTGCCATCCAGTTGATTCCATTCCAACTCATAGCAAACCTATAGGACAGAGTAGACCTGCTCCACATGGTTTCCAAGGAGCAGCTGGAGGATTTGAACTGCCTGCCTTTTGTTTAGCAGTGGAAATCTTAACCACTAAGCCACCAGGACTCCAATAAATGCTGTATGTTTGTTAAATTAAAAAGAAATAAAAACCATTGTCCTGCATTAAGCATGGATATTTTCATCAGCTGTGAATTGACATTGGACACAAGAAAAATCAGGGAGGCTATTTCCACTGTTTAATTTTTTTTTTTTTTCCAAATTTACCTAAATAAGCATTTTAAGTATGTCAGAACGATGAACTTGGAGATGTTCACTGAGGTCTTTTCTTTGATTGTCAGAGACTTGTTTATATGAACAGGATAATGCCAACTTACACAAGTACAGACATACAGTTGTCTGTGTCTTTAACACACATGAACAGACAACTTCATTTCATTAGTAAAGAAAGAGTAAGCCGGTTTAGTGAAGTAGAGGTTTTTGGGAGTAAATTTAGATATTCAGTATTACATACACAAAATAACTTATTAACCAGTTTTCCTTTTTCACTTTGCATGCATTAATGTCATGATATATAGATCCATGTTCATTGAAAATATTTGGGAGGGGGGTAGCAGTGAAGTTGGCAGACGTCTTCTTTCGCTGTGTCGTATACAGCATTGACTTATGATGTCCAGTCATTATTTTACTAAAGACTGTACATGCCATTTATGTGCTCGAGGACAGATAATAAACCAGGCCATGGTCAAATTTCTTGTAATTGTGTTAGGCTGCCTTAGGAACTTTGAGATGTTTCAAAAATTTGAAAATTTTTTTATGAGTTTTTCTAATATCAAATGTACTTTCTAAAGCAGCTCCTACAGATAAATCCAATCTACTGTGCTAGGTCAAAAGACAAGAAAGCACATATCAATCTCCTTAGGCTTAGGTGGACAGGCGAAAGTTGACTAACCAAGGAGATGTGTACAGCTTCAGTACTGCCGCCGCATTCTCCCTCCGCTTGCTCAGCAATAGATGTTGATGTCTGTTTTTAATTGCTGACTGGCCTCTCCAGCTCTTGTACTGCAAGAGATTGGGTCACAATGACCCAGAAGAGTAAAAACCCTACAGTGAGGTAGTTCAGCATTTCCACACAAGTGTATTCTCATCATGTTTGTGGTAGAGACTTGAGGTCTGATTCCCCACGGAGCAGAACTTTTAGGAATAATGAGAGCAAACAATAATGTCCATTACACTTGAGTCTAATCTAGTTCATTAATCTGCTCCTATGCAGCTTCCATACTTCCTTTTCATTTAATTTATAAAATTTTATATCACTATTACTGTCTGGTAAAGCCCAGTCCCATGGTATTTACTTCTTTCCTATAGTTTTTCTACTTCCATACATTTATTCTTACAAACGTCATTTTGAATTTTTTTTTTTTTTTTTAATTAGAAAAAAATCTGTGGATATTTGGGTTTGGATTTCTTGTATAAAAAAAAAAACTTCTTGTATAACATAGGCTAATTCAAGGAGGGTGACAAATTTCATTCGTTTCCTTTGTAGGAACAAAGTACAGCTCTCCAACTTTTATACTCTTCTTTTCTATCTTCCATAATAGACTTTGGAGTTTCAGTTACTTGTTTTCATATTGTTCTAAAGTGTTTTTGCTAAGATACCCCTAGGTTCCCCCCCCATAATATTTTGGTTGTATTTATAGATAGAAAAGCTGCTGGATTTACATGTGAAAACATTTAAATTAATCCATTACTAATATCTTTTAGGTTTGTGAAAGAATAGTAGACCTATTTTATGTTCTTTGTAGATAACGATTAGGAACACATACAAAAAGTCCTCGGGCTGACTGTAGTATCTCCAAAGTACACGAGCATTTAGAGGTCCGTAGGTTTGTGAGTAACTGGATCATACCAAAACAAAACCAAACCCAGTGCCATCGAGTCGATTTCGACTCATAGCAACACTATAGGACAGAGTAGAACTGCCCCATAGAGTTTCCAAGGAGCGCCTGGCAGTTTCCAACTGCTGACACTTTGGTTAGCAGCCAGGGAACTTGACCCCTATGCCACCAGGGTTTCCAACTGGATCTATTTAAATTCATTCTTCCTAGCATGAGTGTGTTTTCACACTGATGTGAATCTTCTTTATAAAGCTTATCAAAATATAATTCATGTGAGTCATAGAAGCTGAGAGCTAGATGAAGTTGTAGACATTATCTAGTTAAATCCATTAAATGTTTCCTATCCTTCGAACGGGAGCCCTGGTGGTGCAGTGGGTAAGAGCTCGACTGCTAACCAAAAAGTCAGCAGTTTGAATCTACCAGCTGCTCCTTGGAAACCCTAAGAGCCAGTTCTCCTCTGCCCTACAGAGTAAGCCTTGAGTGGGAATCGAGTGCACGGCAACAGTTTTGTTGTTGTTGTCATTGTTATCCTTCAAACTATATGGAAGACTTAAAAAATATTGATGTTTTATTTTTAGCTTTTTATGGAATTTAGTCATCATGATTTGATTGTTCCAATTGCTGGGCATTTGGTAATATAGATAATACTTCAATGTTATGTAAAAAATGAAAACAGTAAAATAGAGAGCAAAACTTAGAATTTGAGGAAGAAATTTTAAATATTTAACTGTAAACATTTTGAGTAATTTTGTATACAGGAAAATATATGCATATGTCCCAATTTTCTGATAGAAAAATGTTAATTCAAGAGTGAAATTTACAATTTAAATTATGTATTCCATAATAAGTTGTCAAAATGATTATTATAGCCCAAATTTCTATTTGTGTTACTATGTTCAACTAATATAGAATCCCTATGCACTTTTGACAATGAGATTTTTAAAATTTACTTTCCGGTATTAATGAAAACTTTTCAGGAGTTATAAATTTCTGTTCAAATGCAATTTACAATTCAGCTACAAAGAGTAATATTTTAGAGATCTTTTGAGATTAAAAACCAAATATTCAAAGGAATTTTTTATCATTGCTTCATGTGTATGTCTCCGGAAATAATACTGATTTCTGGAGTTTCCTCAGTCAAGCACTTTAATTTATGCAGCTGTGTATATTTTTGATAGCTAACATTTCTTGAATAGCCATATTGTACCAGGAACTATACTAACCAAAGTGGGAAAAGTTCTTTGAAAAATAGTCACAGCGACTATGACTGCAATAACTGGAGTTGGAATCTAGATCTAAAATCTGGCCAATAGTTGATGTGAACATCTCCCTCGGGGTGCAGTTATATTACATACTCAGAAGAGTACGTGGCCAGGGAAGAACTGAAGTGGTAGCCCCTCACTTTACAGAAACCCTGGTGGTGCAGTGGTTGAGAACTGCAGCGTGCTATGGCCAAAGCTTCAAATCCACCAGCTACTCCTTGGAAACCTTATGGAGAAGTTCTACTCTCTCCTACAGGGTAGCTATGAGTAGGAACTGAGTCAATGGCAATGGGTTTTGGGGTTTAGAAGCTGATATCCAAAAAGAAACTCTGGTTTCTGCAAGGCAATTGGTTTCCTCAACAGTAGAGCAGAGTCTCTGATTCCTCTAGGTTGGATATGGAGCCCACAACTGTTTGTCAGTGTCAAAAGGGAGATGACTTGGAGAGGCCTGAATAACAGGCCGACCATCCATGATTCAGCGTATCTCCTCTATCAAGTATCCTGGTGGCAAAAATCATTAATTCTTCTTGTTTAAGTAACAAATGAATCATTAGTTTCATATCTGATAAATCATAAAAGAGGAAAAGTCAATCCCTGCAGGCCTAAGGTCAAGAAAGAGGTCAGTTACTAAGGATGGGGCCTAATAGTTAAGCAAGTGGTCAGGGATTAAGAGAAAAGGCTAATGTTTTGGGTAGACACTACTTAATGGGCTATAGTACTAAAGCACTTGGAAGAAAGATATATGATGTGTCTGACATCATCTGAAGAAGCCTAAATTGTCTCTCAGAAGTTTCTTTTAAAGAAAAAAAGGAGCATTACCTCTTGTTGCTATGAGGGTTGCTATGAGTCGGAATTGACTCAATGGCACTAGGTCTAGTTACCTCTTGTTGGCACTTTGAACATCGAGAACCTACCAAAATAATGTTCTCTTATCCTTGTTAGTGTCTACCCTTTCAGGAAAGCTTTATCTTAATAATTATCATGAGGTTAAAATTAATTATGCAATTAATGCTGTTAATGAAGTATGGTGAAATTAGCGTACACACAGCCTATTCAGTCACCCAAGCTGGGAGTCTTAGCCCATCCAATCTACCTCTAATATGTCATGGATTTCAAATTCCTTCAATGGTTTCCTGTTGGCCAAAATATTAAAGTCAAAATCTGCATACACTAGGCACTCCATTATCTAATGACTACTTTATTCTGGCCTGAATCCTGCTTCAGGTGCAGCAGAAGTATTGCCTGGGTGGTAGGGAAAAAGATGGAATTCTTTGAGGGACAGAATAGAGTGTAGTTCAAGAACTAAAGAGGCTGCAATCGGGGATGATAAGTAATAATAATAATAAAAACCTAAACCAGTTACTATCAATTTGGATTCATAGTGTCCCATATGTGTCAGAGTAGAACTGTGCTCCATTGTTTTCAGTGGCTAATTTTTCTTAATTGTTTGCACCACTCAGGGACTCCTATAAAGACCATATCAAAGGCTTGGCCTACAGCGGCAGGTGGGGGTGTGAAACAAAGGGAGCAGAGCATAACCGGGGGTCTGGCTACCTGCCCAGCCTTATGCTTAACCACTCATTCACCTGCGCCTCAAGACCCAGCAGTTCTGAACTACATAAGAGTCTCTCAAAGCAGACATACTATTTTATGACCTTGTGTCTTTGCAAATGTTGCTTCCCTGGAAGACTTTTGCCCCCTGGCCAGCACTGTGAATTCCAATATATCGTTTGCATCTTTTAAAAGTGAGCTCTGATAAAGTCTTCACTAATGCTCTATCAGAAACCCTGGTGGAGTAGTGGTTAAGTGCTACAGCTGCTAACCAAAAGGTCGGCAGTTCAAGTCCACCAGGTGCTCCTTGGAAACTCTATGGGGCAGTTCTACTCTCTCCTATAAGGTCACTATGAGTCTTGTGCGTTTAACGCTCCATCAGTCCCCTCCCCAGGAGACACGATCACCCTTTTCTTCCGCCATTCCAGCTAATAACCCTCTATCAAGCAAGAATCTTGGTATAAGGGAAGTAAGATTTCCCTAAAAGAGTTAAACTACAACATTAATGTTTAATACATTACTACAGAAGTAGGCACAGTTACCATAAGCAGAATAATTTCTGACTGTGGAAATTCCGCACTAATAGATTTGCTGATATTAGAATATCTAAAGGACACTTCCAAGAGGAGGAAGGTTGGTTATTCAGTTCAGGAAATACAGAACAAGAAGTATCTCTAGGCAACTGGTGGCAGCTCATAATTTGCTACTTACTCTTCACTTAATTAACACCCACTACGTGACTACCTTTGTAACACTTGTGAAGTCTGACGGCCATAAACGAACGGATGGTAATTTCATTCAGTTTCAAGAAAAGGCTTAGATTCAGGGAGGGAAGGGGGTGTGACAAAGGTTTGAGATGCTGAATTCAATTTGCGGTATTTTTTGTTTATGTGCCCTAAACCCATTGCCTTCAAGTCAATTCTGACTCATAGTGACCCTATAGGACAGAGTAGAACTGCCCCATAGGGTTTCTAAGGCTGAAATTTTTAGGGAAACAGACTGGCTCATCTTTCTCCTGTAGAATGTTCAGTAGGTTGAAACTCAGACCTTTTGGTTATTAGCCAAGTGCCTAACTACTACACCGCCAGGGCTCTTATTGTGTGCCCTCGCCAAAAAAAAAAAAAAACTAAACCAGTTGCCCTTGAGTCAATTCTGACTCATAGTGATTCTGTAAGACAGAGTAGAGCTGCCCCATAGGGTTTCCAAGGCTGTAATCTTTATGGAAGCAGACCACCACATCTTTCTCCAGCAGAGGGGCTGGTGGGTTCAAACTGCTGACTTTTTGGTTAGCATCCAAGTACTTAAATCCCTGTGCCACAAAAGTTCCTTTGTATGCCTAAAAGGCACGCAAATGAAGATGCAACATAGACTGTCAAATCTAAAGGTGTGCATTCAAAAAAAAAAAAAAAACCTGAGGAAATTTTAAGTCATATGTGTAGGTGAGACTGCCAGACAGTACAAAGGGCAAGGGGCAGGCACTAGGGCAAGTAACAGAAACATACTATGCTTTCTTTCACCAGAAAAGGAATTTATTGAAGTGGTGTTTGATAACTCCCATAATTCTAAGATTGTCAAATTAGGCATGGGAGAAGACCAGGATCCCAAAGAGTTCAGGCTGTCAGAGCCTTAACCCAAATCACACCACAGTAACTATCTTGTGTGGACCCCCTGCCAGTGGTTCTGGAATCTTAACAGCATTATGGACACTGCTGCCCCTCTGTCACTGATGAAACACTTTTATACTTCTGATCAGGAAATTATTTTTCTGTTTCCTGAATACAGAATATGTTTTCATTCAAAGCTCCAAGTTAGAGTTCCGACTGACGAGCTACAGCACAGGTATCCCTCTGACAACTCCTCCCACCCCCTAAACTGCCAGAAAAACAGGCAAAAATAGTATTTGACTTTTTGTAACTTCTGAGGTAGGCGCTGTGTCCCATCAAGACTTATCTCCAAACATGGGAAAAAGATTTGTATTCTGATTATCCCAAAATAGTCAATGTAGACTAAGAGATCCAGTACTTAACCATGACGAGAGACAATCCCTGAAAGGCTAATAGAGGATAATTAGTTAGCAAAGGAGATTAAGAAGGGACAGCTACAAATATTGGAAGACATCGTGAAAAGGAAAATAGAACAGAGGCCAAGGATAAAGAATGTTTCAGAAAAAGGGTAGAAATCCACACTGCTAAAAGATCAAATGAGATGAGGGGTGATTGTTTCCTTTTAATTTGGTAGCATGAAATCATTGTTGAGTTTATCAAGTGCTCAACTAGAGGAAGTTGAGGAGTAGTGCAGAAATGGAAAGCCAATATGTAGGCAGCTCTATCAACAGTGCTTGTTTTCAGATGGGAGATGTAAGCATACTTAAATGGATTCTGTAGGAAAGGAGAGACTGAAGATAGGGGAGAAAAAATAATTCAAGTATAATTTTCTTTAGAAGTCAGTATATCAACAGTCCAGATGATGAAAAGACTGACATTAGCTAGAAGAAGAAACAAAATGAAACGATGGTATAGCTATGTACATGTTTGCAGGATTAGTGGCAGAAATTTGAGAGCACTGCTATCTAATGATGACCTTAGACAGGAGGGGGCAATACATCTATAGTGAAAGAATCACTGAACTAGAGTTTCTGGTGAAGAAGATGAAAGTTCACAGTGGGGTTAGTGAGGGAGGAATTTGGATGAAGAGTACTGTGATTCTCTCCCTTTCAAAGTCTTCACTAAATGAAGAAGGTTGACTTAGAGATCAGAAGAGAGCAAAAATAAGGTAAAAGATAATTGAATATAATGGTGAAAATCTCAATGCAGGAGAAGGTTTTACTGAAAATTCACGTAACAATTATCACGGGGCTGCAATGAAGAGGAATGACAAATCAAAACACCAATCCTGCCTGCGGACCATCAGGAAGTGGAGTTCAAGAGAAAGATGCAGGGGAAGTGGTTTCCTCAAGGAAGAGCTAAGGAATGTATGCAAACTATCTGGTGTATAATATGTGACTCAATTAATTTTAGTCCCAATGGTTTCCTGGACATGAGTAATGAGACAATGAACAAAGGATATGTTTCAACCTTCTTGGGATGGCGTTTGTCAAGCAATAGTGGCCCTGTGGAAGGGTTAGCCTACTGGGACTATATCAGCACTGGACTGCAAGGCTACTGTGGAAATGGACAAAATAGACTCTGATACAGATGAGAAATACACAGGAATGCTCTCTTGCTCCAATACTCTACTCACGAAGCAAAATTCTAATAATTTATCTTCTCATACAGCTTGCTTACGAGGAGACAATATGCTTGACAGATATGAATGTCTCCTCTTTCTTAATGTAAATTAATGAATCCATGTATATTGGTTTTATATATCAGTCTCTCATGAACTTTGTCAGAGTAAGTCAGAGTCCCTAGAGGGTCATTTCTAGAATATCAAAAAGATTATATTTCAGTCATGGCTAGGTTATGAGCAAACCACAGATTTATTTTTAATTATTGAAAATCACTCTATTTCAGTGAAGGATCTCTATTATAGAAATACCTCTCTATTACTATGAAAATGAATTTTGTCATTCATGAACATCTTACCTACCAGTCTGTGATGTTTTGAAGGTGGAAATGGCGCCTTATTATCTTGTATATCCACTGCTTGGAGTGCAGTGCCTGGTATATGTGAGGCAAATATTAAATGGTTTTTAAAGTAAATTGAGCAGTTATTTGAAGTGATGGCAATGCAGGTCACTAGAAAGCCCTACAATTTTTACATCCACAGAATATAAGAATTATTTGCTCTGTGTACTACGTATCAGGTCTGTGTGGAAGATGGTGGCACTAGTCCTTTTTTGGGATGGAGCCTTGAGTTTGTGAAATAGCTGGGCCTCTTACCTTTTACATGATGTGTAGAGGTGGATGCCGTCGCAACTGGATACCCTAAAGCTTTTTTATTGAATGATGTGTTTAATACAGATTTAGTTTAATGCCGTTTGACTTTAGTATTTGTCTAAAACAGAACACTTTAGAAATGAATGATATTGATAGTTTGACCTGCAAACACTAAATTTTGTACAAAAGGTTGCATTATAACAAGCTGTGTTGTAACTGAACATTTTCCAGGGCAAGTAAAGGTATTCGTGAGGGGTCTTTTCAAGTCAAAACAGCCGTTTTTTCCCCAGACTCCACGTAAGCCGTGGAAAGAAGCAAATTATGGTTAATTGATAGGTTATTGAATTTATGATAATATTTATTTCTATTAATCATCTTTAAAATATTCTGTTAATAAAGTAAAAGCAAACACAGAAATCTATATAAGACAGGAAATTGGGTCAGAGACTAGGATTTGTCTTTCTAAGACAGATAGCCACAGAAATCAAGTGCCGAGGGCCTGACTCCATTAAGGTCAAACCAAGAAAGTGCTGCTCAGGAGCACAGCTTATAAATCTTGGGCTGGAAACATGGAGATCTGAATCTGAGAGAAAACAAAGGGGAAATACAAAAAGAAGCTGCTAGGAGCACAAGGATCAGAGCTAGTTGGTCAAGTAAAGGTCAGAATTCAACCAGGTAGCCAAGACTTATGAGTCTCACCTACTTTATGCCCAACCATGAGCTAGTCTAAATTGAGGAATTTTGGAGAGAAAAACAGCATCCCCGTCTTTGGAAAACATACTGTCTAGTTTTTAGTTTGGAAGTGGCGGGGGCGGGGGGGGGTGGTGACAGGTCAAAACTGAAGCAAGTAAAACTGTTAAAGGAGAACCAAATACTAACCTAGGAAATAAAAGAGCAATTACAGGTAGTCTTCAATGTACAACGGGGTTTTGTTTACTAACACTGCATTATAAGTTGGTTCTGACATAAGTTGAATACCTCATTTTTTTAGTTTTCATTATTATTGACTTTTATTAACAGTATCTTTATAAATCCAATCTTTGTCTTTGGGGGTTGGAAACATTACATGTAAACTTAGAGATCTATTTTAATACATACAAAAATACATGAATCATAAAAATTCAGTCTGATGATGGAGTGTTAGACGACACTAGCATTTTGCCAGTTGTGCTAATAACTCTACTTGTGGAAAGTTCTGGATCATGTGGATTATCCCTGGGAGTAGGGATGGAATTCCTAGTCAGAAAATCAAAGAGTGTTATCTGTATGGTCCTTCTCTTTTTTTTCTTCATATGTTTCACAGTAACAATTCACTGCTTCCTGAATCTGCCTATCGACGTTAGCATAGCAATTAAGAGTTCGGGTCCATGTTTACAAGCAACTGAAGCCTCTGATTTAGTTTAGAAAAAAATTCCAACTAATCTCTTCACTGTAAATTTTTTTTTAAACTTCTCTCCTTCCACTTCCTGATTATTTTGTTCTTCTCCAGTATTTCTTTCCTCTTTAAAAAATCCACTAAATCCTGATCTGTCAACTTCTCAATTTCATAATCTAGGAGCTGCTCCATGTCAGCAATAAAATACCAACTTCTAAATTCACCATTCTTGTCATACAGATGATTTTTCCATTGATCTCTTCCATCATACTAACCTGATCAAATGCTTGGAGTGTGTCAAATAATACAGCAATTTTTCCATATCCCCTGCATGCATTTCCCCATAACTTCCTCCCAGGAAGATGAAATGTTCCAGACATACTGATGGTCCTAAGTGCGGTTTGTCGTAACTCGCATCGCTCATAAGTCCGGAACTACCTTTACAAGATAATGTCAGAAATGGGATAAAAATATATGTGAATTGGAGATTAAAGTCTACAGACAAGGGGTTTCAGAACCCTAGCTATAAATGCATGGGTTTAGCGTAGAAAAAAAGACTAAGGAGCTACTTTTCACTCACGATTTTGCAAGTTAATATTTTTGCCATCAGTCACCTTATTTCCCCTGCAGTTTGTACAGAAACAGTAAACAGGGTGGAATTGACTGGCTTAATGTAGGCAAATTCTGCTTTTGATGAAATCCTTATCGAGTTTTTTAATGACTACCAAATTGTTATCATCAAACATTCCTTCCCCTTTCTCATCTAGACAGGACTACCATGTAGAAACATCTTAAATATGATGAACTACTCTCACTAGATAAATAACAATTGACAGAGATTTATTAAAGAAGACTTGTATACTCATGTGTTAAAACATAAATTGAATCACTGTTATATTTCTACTTCACCGTAAATTTCTTCATATTTTCCTCTCTGAAATATTCTTGATTTTGATTTATACAATACGTTAAAAAACTCAAAGACAAATGAGTAGATGATAAGCATACCTCATAAAATACAATTGGAGAATAATTTTTGATGGATAGGAAACCTTTTTGGTCAACCACACAGCTGGTTTTCAAAGGTCATTTTTTTCAACCAAATTCAGTTAGTCTTATAAATGTGAGTTAGTCATGTCCATCCAATTTCCAATATATCCTGATCCAGTAGCATGTGGAGCTAGTGATAGGAATGTCAAAAATAGCAAATATATCCTCAGTTTTATCCCGTCCATCCCACTTGGTGAAGTCCAATTAACCAAAGAACAATTTGATCCTCTACAGAAAGTTTCAGAGACCGTTGAAGTGAAACATTGTTGCCTCTGAAGCTGGTTAGAAAGAACAGAAATTTTATTTGCAACTCAAGACAGATTTTGTTATTTTTTAATCTAATAGATTTATTATGTCTATGTCCTTTCATTAATTTATAATAAATAAATGGTCATTGTAGAAATTTTAACAAAGAGAAAAAAACAACTCATAATAAACAACTATTGCTAGTTTTTGTGTGATATTTTTTAAATGGCTTTTGATGTTTTTTTCTTATATAATGATTTTCATGTCTTACACTCAGTCAGATATTCTCAAGTGTAATTTACTGGGTTCTAACATTTTGACATCAAGAACATTCAAACGAGAGAAAAGCTATCAGTTTAACATTTTGACATCAAGAACATTTAAATGAGAGAAAAGCTATCAGTAGGCTCATAAAAATGTTCTGGAAAGAAAAAAAAGGTCTCTGGTGAAACTTGACTGATGTTAGCATTTTATAATAAAAACAGTATATCATGGCACTCACTGAAGAGAATTTCCCTCCATAAAGATTTACAGGAAGCTATAATTGTAAAAATTAGCAAGAGGGTCATTACAATAGGAAAATGCCAAGAACTTTCATTTCTAATAGGTCAAGCTGACTATAAAAGCAAACACAAAGGAAGTTTCTTGTTCATAGTTCCACTAATATTTTACGTAGGCCGAGAAACGGACGGTGAGCCTGTGACTGTGCACTGAACTGCCGTCTCCCCTTGCCTCCCCGCCCCCACCCTGCAGAAGGCACACATGGCCTGACACAATGCCCGAAAACAGTGATGTCATTGTGATGGTCCCCAACTCAGGCCTTCGTGCAGTTAGATGATTGAGAAGCACAACATGCTTCACAGATGTGGAGACCGTATAATTCTGAACTTCCTCCAGGAAAAAAAGAAAAGAGCTTTGATAGGCTGGAACTAAAGCCTCTCTAAAGGTGTAAAATAACCGTGAATTTCCTATTACTATGGACAAGGATTTTAGCTATTCACAGCCAATGTAAGCATGATGGCTGACAGCTGTTCCTAACACTGCTGCCTTAGAGTGCATATACCTACTAATAAGAATGAGGGCTACATTCCCCACTCTTTCTCTTAAGATGTTAGGAACATGTCACTTTCATTTAATATTTGGGCCCCTAGCTTATTGGATTTGTTGGGATTTGAAAATGTATATGGACCTCTTATAAATGATGTGTGGAAGCACTTTATTGTTCTTTTATAAAAGTTTAACTGGATTTTGCCTCAAAAAATGCATTTGATTTTTAGCATTTTCTAAAAATTTAACAAAGATTTGCATTATTTACAAAGTTTGAGAAGTAAGCTTTCCAATCTTGCCTAATTCTGATAAGAATGATAATGACTATCTAGGTAACTATGCCCAGAAATGCAACCACAATAAATTACCGTACTTGCCGAATTTCATTTTAACTATGATTATCATTAAGGAAATTTTAGTTCAGAGAGAAAAGTACATACAATGGAAATGGAAACCATTTTTATACATCCTGTTAGAAAGTTGTTGTTTTTTTTTAATTGAAGGCATAACATTTTGAATAAATACCTATATTCAAGGTCTCTTTTTTGACCTATAGGGAAATTTCAATATATAATAAATGTATTAAATTCTATTATTAATTCATATCTCTGAAATTGGCTTTCAATGCCATAAATGACAAAAGTCTTAGAAACAATCCCAAAAAAACCCACTGCCGTCAAGTCGATTCCGACTCATAGCGATCCTATAGGACAATAAAAAAATATAGTTTATATATATTCATAAATATCAGTAAATGACGGTGATGATGATGATAGTGGTGGCGGGTAGAGTGGTGGTGGTGAAATTTAGGTCCTATTTATATCTCTAGTTGAATTTCTGGAAATGAAAATCAGTCATTACAAGTACATTTTTTTCCCCCTCAAGCTCATTAATCTTTCAATGTGGAAATGAATTGCTTTGGTTTCAGGGAACAATTTGTACCCATGGCTACTGTACATTGGAAAAGTACTTCTGCACTTAAATAGACGACCGAGTCTACCTGTGTACCCTGCAAATCATTTTGTAATCAGCACTTCAATGAATCACCCTTTATATCCAATTGAGGGAAGCATGAGCACTGGGGCGCTGTATGTACTTTAGATAGTCTTTTATTTGGGAGCTTTTTTACTTGCTTGTTTTGGGAACTCAAATTGATGAAGTTCAAAAATGTTATTTTCTTGGATGATCATATTTCGATATTACCATGAAGGAGTATTAATATTTTATAAAACACATCTAGTTACAAACTACATGATATAACAAAACATAAGATGAAAGCATCGATTTATCCTATAAACATTTCCAATCCATTTTCAAAGGTTGATTTGTTTTGTTTGTTAAAGGGGATGAGTTTGTTAATGAAAGGAGACAAGTCTTTAAAATATGTTAACAGCGATAATTGATGAAAAGGGTAAAATATTGAGAAATATTTTAATACTTTAACAATCATTGAGGTTATGATCAATGTATATTAAGATGTATATTTTATTAAAAACTATTACAGTGTTCATCAGTGTCATTAAAACCCATTTGTACTACTTCAAAAATAACTTAAATTTTTATAATATGCTAAGCTTTAGTGTTTCTGAATTTTAACCCACCTCAAAATCAATGCTGAACCTCAGAAATGAAACTGAGCTATACATTTTAGAGTTGCATATCATATGGTTACTTTTCTCTTTAAAAAGTATTGGGATCACAAATCATAAGAATTCCCAGACCTTTTAGAAATTTATTATTGAGTCTAAGTATATAAAGCTTTTATATATTTTTTTCTAATAAATTAAAACAAATCTTTCCTAAAGCAATAAATTCAAGTACTACTAAAGGCTTCACAATGGAAAATGTTTCTATCCCATATCAGTCTAACAATAATATTATTAATATTAATAATAATAAGATTTAATTCTTGTGCAATATAACACTTTTATTGGCCAGGCAATATTCTAAGCCCTACGCATATGCATGACTGTTGACTCATAACGACCCTGTAGAACAGAGCAGAACTGCCCCACAAAATTTCCAAAGAGTGGTTGGTGGATTCTAACTACCAACCTGGTTAGCATCTGAGCTCTTAACTACTGTGCTACTGCGCTACCTACATGTGTTAATTACTCCTTATTTTATCCCTATATGAGAGTCCCCATTTTACAGATGAGGAAACAGAAGCAAAAGAAAATTAAGTAATTTGCTCAAAGTCAAACAGTTACTAAGGGCCAGGGCCAGGATGCAAAATCAGTCCTCTCATCGAGAGTCCATGTTCTTAGTCGTTACACTGATCTACTGCCTCTTCTAACAGAGATGTCTGTCCCTGATGTGATGAATAAACTCTCCTGTAGAGAACAGTTTTTGAATCTTTTATAAATCATGTGAGTAAACAAGCCTAGAAAATTTCAATCATGTTTTCCAATTCATTAGAGAACCAGGAAGTGGAAGGGTATGCTGTGGATGTTATATGAGTGTCTACGCATTTCTGTGGACTTCCTGGTGCTGTAAATGGTTAATGAACTCAGCCACTAGTTGAAAGATTGGAAGTTTGAGTCCACCCACTGGGGCCTCAGAAGAAAGGCCGGGTGATCAACTTCTGGAAATCAGCCCTTGAAAACCCTATTGGGCACATTTTTACATAGACATACAGCGGGTCACTGGAAGTCGCAGTCAACTGCATGGCAACTGGTTATGCCTTTATGTACATTTCATTGTAATGGAATTTATTTATTCATGATGATTACCTTACTCTTTATGGGCATCACTCAATTAATTACTCAACCGCAGAAGAGTAAAGAAACTAAAAGCATGAAATTATTCCCACATCCCCTTGTACTGTGCTTTTAAACACGTCCTTCTGGGCCTGGTTTAAGCTCCTCCCATTCGCTACTGTAGATATATTGTTTAAAACTCTAATTTCAGGGTAACCAATATCATTTTACACATTGCAGGCATTCTAGGAAATACTACAAAAGTAGACAGCAGAATTTGTCACATTCTAATCAGAAAGGCAAGGGAAACACCTACGTAAATATTGAAAGATATAATACAATTTGTTGTCAATTTTTGGATTGTTTGACGCAGCTCTAAGTGTTAGTGGAAATTGAAGGTTTGAATTTCCCTGAGGTTGAATAATTGATAAAGTTGTCATAACGGTGAAGTTTTATAAAAACAAGTAAGTGACACTGTGTTGGGGGAGGGTGAGAAAGAGGCTATATGGTGGCAAGGGTGCCGCAGAAAGTTTGGCTCTGGGGTGGTGGAAGAGAAAACTGAGGCAGAAAAGGTAGGCAGGCATTTATCAGTCATCCTGCAGACTAGTGTGAAATCAGGTATATTCGGAGTTACCGATGGAGGGACTGGACTGTTACGTGGTACAGAGACCCTATCTCTTAGCAAAGTTTCACTTCTAGGCTTCTAAGCAAAGAAGTGGTATTTTAAAGTTCATTAGTTTGCTTCTACTAAGAAAGATTATTTCATTTTCTGCCTTAGAGATTTCCCTTAATTAGGTTACTATCAACATCATGCTTTTTCTTTGTACTTTATAATTGATAAGTTATTAAAAATTTAAAATAAAATTTCTTATAAGAATAAAGTTATTTGAAAGGGGCTGTGCTAGGCAAAAGAAGATGTTTCTCTCTGTGCCTCCAATATTTCATTTTCTGTGACTTTTGTG
This sequence comes from Elephas maximus indicus, assembly GCF_024166365.1. Lineage (NCBI taxonomy): Eukaryota > Metazoa > Chordata > Mammalia > Proboscidea > Elephantidae > Elephas > Elephas maximus. Next base: position 59,514,075 of record NC_064836.1, read on the forward strand.
ATTCTTCAGGACCTCTTCTCCAAGTATCTATTACTCTTTGGCTGACCCATCTCTGAGATCCCAGAGGAAACAAATCCAATAAAGTGTTGCAGACTTAATGTTATTCCTCCCTGGAGTTCAATTTAGCCCGGATATGAAATATCTTTATGATTTCCTAATTCCCCAAATACCACCACTCTAGCAAGTCATAAGTGATAAAATTTAAATGAAAATAATATTTTGCTGAGATATTTAGCCTGAGTAGTCAAGTAGCCTCTGTCTGTTTTAAGTAATGTGTACCTGCTTGTTTAATAGAAAGTCCTGCATTGTCAAAACTACAAATTTATACCAATTTGGAATTTTGTACTAATTTACTGGTAAAGAGAAGTGGCAGAGAAACTACTGCATTTTCATTTCTAAAGGGTGTTTGAGAGGGAATTTTAACAAAAAGGGAGAAAAACAGGAGCATGGAATAAAAGAAGTTTTGTATTTTCCCTTTTAAAAAATACTGTGATAAACTATAAAATCTCTTTCTCATTACTTCTTTACACTCTTTTCTAAACCCATTATTTGGAGGACAATACAAAACAAACAAACAAACAAACAAAAAGCCTTCTGTAGCTCAAAGAATGAATGGATGTTGTCACAAGAGGAAAACTAAAGCTTAATAGCACGAAAACAAAATTTCAAAATTAATTTTTTTAGTAGAGAATCCATTTATATCAGAACACAGATTGGCATGTAAACCAATTCCTACCAAATGAGTCAGTTGAGATAATGACATCATTTATTTTGCTGAAATCATTTTTGCTTTCAAAATCGGTGCTGTTTTCATTTAAAAACCAGAAAAAGAATGGGCTAATTTACTAGTAGTGGTTTGTAACCCCAAAACTTATGCTTTGCAAAAAAAAAAAACACAAAAACTCCAGAGTATGACTCTGTTTATAAGTTAGTCTACTCTAGGAATGTGGATAATTAGAAAAGACAGAAATGATAAAGGCAGGAGAATGTAATGCTAAACTTAGCCCTCATTCCTCCTGAAACTACAGCTTCCATAAACTTACATGAATTATTCTCATTTTCCAGGAATTCCTGACAACCTTAATCTCACTTCCCATTATCCAAAATGTCCACCTAGGCAGATGTGGTCAAATCCTGGATCCAGAGAGTCAAGTGAAGAAATGACAAATGTTGGAAGAAAAATCAATTGATTTTAATTTTGATAATCATTGTAAAATTTCAAATTAAAAAAAAAAAAAACACTCTTGTAAAAAGAAAATTGAAATTCCCCTAGTTACATCTACATACGGATTGATAAAGCAGCTTGGCCAATACAGCTAATGTAAAAACAAATAAAACATAAAAATTAGCACCTAAATTAGAGAGCAAGATGGTGGAGCAGGCAGCTCCAAGCTCCTGTTTCCCTACAGAAACATTGTCATAAGCTGTCAGAGCCAACATCATCAGAATGCTAAAAAATAATGAAAGTTTTACAGTAGCCAAGCAAATGCTGAATCAAGAAAAAGGAAACTTAAAAATTATAGGAAAGATTTGCATGTGTGTTTTTTTTTTTTTTTTCTGTTTAACTTGTGTAGGCACCATATTCTCCCAGCTTTGTGGAAGTCTTGAAGATAGCACTCTGTGGTCATTTGTACCACCTAGGGACCTTTATAGTCTTAAAATAAACAAAACAAAAAAAAACCCAGAAAAATCTGAAGAAGTCAAATCTGATTTCCAGAATTGCCACACTGTAATATTCAAATGCCCAGTTTTCAACAAAAAGTACAGGGCATACAGAGAAATAGCAAAAGATGGTCCATTCAAAGGTACAAAATGAAGCAAAAGAAACAATCCCTGAAGAAGTGCAGGCACTGGACTTACCAGACAAAGACATTAAAACAATGTCTCAGTAGGCTCAAAGATTTAAAGGAAATAATGAACAAAAACTAAAGAAAATCAGGAAAACAATGTATGAACAAAAAGAAAATATCAACAAAGCGAAATTATAAAAAAGAAACCAAACAGAAATTCTGGAGCTGAAAACTACAATAATTGATGAAAAATTTAGTAGAGGGAATCCACAAAAGATTTGAGCAGGCAGAAGAATGAATTAGCAAACTGGAAAATAGGACAACTAAAATTACTGAATGTGAGGAGCAGAAAAAAAAAATGAAGAAAAGTGAACAGAGCCTAAAGGACTTGTGGGACCCCATGAAGACAACAAAATACACAGAAGAGGAGTAGAAAGAAAGCAAAGGACAGACAGAATACTTAAATAATGTCTAAAAACTTCCCCAGTTTGACAAAAGACATGAATCTACACATTCAAGTAGCTCAATAAACTCTAAGCAGGATAAACTCAAAGATACCCCCACTTAGACACAATATAATCAAAGAGCCAAAATCCAAATCCAAACAGAAAATCTTGAAAACAGTAAGAGAGAAGTAGCTTGTCACATACAAAGAATCTTCAATAAGATTAACAGCTGATTTCTCATCAGAAACCATAGAGGCTAGAAGAAAATAATATCACATTTTCAAAGTGCCAAAACAAAAGCAAAACAAACAAAAAAACTGTCAACCAAGATTCTATATCTGGCAAAATTGTCCTTCAAAAATGAGGCATTCCCAGATTGAAAACAACAACAATAAACTCTGTCCATAAACATCAGCAGAATACACATTCTTCTCAAGTGCACATGGATCATTCTCATTCTGTAGGACACACAGTATGTTGGGCCACAAATCAAGTCTGAATACATTTTTTAAAAATGAAATCATACAACCATCTTTTCAAACCACAATGGAATGAAGCTAGAAACCAATAATAGATGAAAATTTGAAAAGTCACAAATATGTGGAAATTAAACAACACACCATTAAACAACCAATGAGTCAAAGAAGGAATTACATGAAAAATTAGAAAATACTTAGAGACAAATGAAGACAAAAACATAGCATATCAAAATGGATGGGGTGTTGTGAAAACAGTGCTCAATAGTAAATTTATAGCTGTAAATACTTATATTAAAAAAGAAGAAAAATCTTAAATCAACAGCCTAATTTTATCCAAGAAGTGAATGATGGTTCAACATTAGAAAATCAGTGTAATACACCACATTAACAGAATGAAGAGGAAAAACAAAACAAACAAAAAATGATCTTTTCAACTGATGGAGAAAAGATACTTACCTAAGAACAGAAACAAGACAAGGATGTCTGTCTTCACTACTGCCATTTACATTGCACTGAAGGTTCTAGCCAAAGCAGTTGGGCAAGAAAAAAGAAATAAAAAAAATCCCAATTTGAAGGAAGAAGTAAATCTATCTTTATTCTCAGATATGGTCCTACATAGAGAAAGTCCCAAAGATCTTTATTCTCAGATATGGTCCTACATAGAGAAAGTCCCAAAGATCTTTATTCTCAGATATGGTCCTACATAGAGAAAGTCCCAAAGAATCCACACACACACATAAAAAACTACTAGTGCTAAGACACACATTCAGCAGTTTCAGAGCACAACAGTAATGTTATATATATATATATATATCAGGTTGTTTTTATACTTCAACAATAAATGATCTTAAAAGATTACTAAAAAATGAATTCCATTTAAAATAGCATCTAAAAGAATAAATACCTAGGAATAAATTTGACCAAGGAGGTGAAAGACTTGTACACTAAAAATGCTAAAACATTGCACAAACAAATTAAAGAAGATTTAAATAAATGGAAAGACATCACGTGTTGGAAGACATAACATTGTTAAGATGTCAATACAAGCCAGAGCAATGTGTAGATTCAACACAATCCCTATCAATATTCCAAAAACTGTTTTTTCAAAAATGGAAAAGCTGATCTTTAAATTCATATGGTATTGCAAGGAACCTTAGGTAACCAAAACAATCTTGAAAAAGAGAATCAAAGTTTGAAAACTCGCACTTCCATATTTCAAAACTTTGTGCAAAGCTACAGTAATCGATTAAACAGTCTGTTAAAGGCATAAGAATAAACATGTAGGCCAAATCCATACATATGTGCTCAATTTACTTTTGACAAATATGCCAAGCCCATTCAATGGGGAAAGGATGAGCTCTTCAACAAATGGTGCTGGCCCACTGGAATTCCACATGCAAATGGAAGAAAGTTGACCTCTACCTCACACTATATATAAAAATTAACTCAAACTGATCAATGACCTAAATATAAGAGTTCAAGACATAAAAATTCTCAGAAGAAAATATACGAAAAATCTTCATGAGCTTGGATTTTGAAATGGATTCTTAGATATGACTCTAAAAGCAGAAAAAACAAGGGGAAAAAAACAGATAAATTGGACTTTATCAAACTAAAAAAAAAAATTTGTGCATGAAAAGATGCTAAAAATGAAGTGTAAAAACAACTTACACAGTGGAATAAAATATTTGGAAATCACATACCTTATGAATATTTAGTATACTGAATATATAGAGAAGTCCTACAACTCAATAGCAAAAAGACAAACAATCCAATTAAAAAATGAGATAAGGACTTGAGTAGAAATAAGTGAGAGAATGCTCGACTTCATTAGTCATTAAAAACCTGTTGCTGTCAAGTTGATTCCGACTCATAGCTGCCCTATAGGACAAAGTAGAATTGCCCCATAGAGTTTCCAAGGAGTGTCTGGTGGATCGAACTGCAGACTTTCTGGTTAGCAACCACAGTACTTAACTACTACGCCACCAGGGTTTCCTCATTAGTCATGAGGGAAACGCAAAATCAACACCACAATGCAGTACTATTTCACACTTCCTAGGATGACTATAATAAAAATAATAAACTAACAAACAGAAAATAACAAGCATTAGCAAGGATATGGAGAAAACAAAACCCTTGTGCACTGCTGGTGGGAATGCAAAATGGCACAGCTACGATGGAAAACACTTTGGAGGTTCCTCAGAAATTATGTTAGAATTACCATATGGCCCAGAAATTCCACTTCTAGGTATACACCCAAAAGAATTGAAACCAGTTACTCCAACACATACTTGTACACCAATGTTCATAGTAGCATTATGCACAATAACCAAAAGGTGGAAACAATGCAAGTGTCCATCAACAGATGAAGAGAGAAACAAAATGTGGTATATACAAAGAATGGAATATAATTTGCCCATACAAAATAAGGAAGTTCTGATACATGCTACAACATGGAGGGACATTGAAAACATTATGCTAAGTGAAATAAGCAGAACATAAAAGAACAAATATTGAATGATTACACTTATAAGAAATATCTCAAATTGACAAATTCATAAAGACAGTAGATTCAAGGTTACCAGGGCCTGGGAGAAAGAGGGGAATGAGAAATTCTTGCTTAATGGGTGCTGAGTTTCTGTTTGGGGTGATTAAAAATTTTTGGAAATAAAAAGTGGTGATAGTAGCACAATATTGTAAATATAATGCCACTGAATTGTACGCTTAAAAATAGTTAAATAGTATTGTCTAGGTTACCTAGGGCTGCTATAACAGAAATACCACAAGCAGATGAATTAAAAAAAGAAGTTTATTCTCTTACTAGTCTCACGGGCTAGATGTCCAATTCAGGGCATCAGCTCTAGGGAAAGGCTTTCTCTCTCTGTCAGCTCTGGCGGAAGGTCCTTATCATCAATCTTCCCCTGGACTAGGGGCTTCTCCACGCAGGAACCCCAGGTCCAAAGGATGTGCTCTGCTCCTGCTGCTGCTTTCTTGGTGGTATGAGGCCCCTATTCTCTCTGCTCATTTCTCTCTATTTTCTCAAAAAAGACTGGCTTAAAACACAACCTAATATTGCAGATTGTGTCCCGCCTCATTAACGTAGCCGCCTGTAATTCTGCCTCATTAATGTCATACAGGTAGGATTTACAACATCATAGGAAAATCACATCAGATTACAAAATGATGGACAATCACACAATACCGGGAATCATGCCTAGCCAAATTGATGGATATTTTGGGGGGGACACAATTCAATCCATAACAGGTATGTTACATGTATTTTACCAAAAAAAAGGCTATAAAAACATGCTAGTTTGAAAGGCTTATCTGGCAAGTCAGTTGATCAACAGCAGACAATTGGTCAACTTAGAATAAACAGCAATATGCTAAAAAAAATTAAGGCTTTGGAGTCAGACTGAAGACCTGTTCAAAACCTGGATTCTGAACTTGTCATCTTTTTAGTCCAAGCAAGTTAACATTTTTCTCAACCTAGCAGTCTCCATCAATAAGAGGATACACATACGTCACAGAACGCTGGAAATAACTACGGTATAGAGTATTACAAACAGCATGACATTGTGGGGGGGCATGTCTATACAATTTTGCCAGATTTGTACACACGCATATGCAGACATAGCTAATTATTCCAGTGCAGACCTTGTTCATTGCTGTAAGTCACAGTTGTAAAAAACATGTATCAGGAAATATTCTAAAAACTGTTCATGTATTATTTAAACCTCTAAATTGCATCAGACAGGTGCTATTTTATTGCTCATTTTACAAAGAGGATACTGAGTCACAGAAGTTTCAGTACCAAAGCCAGAGTCCAAGCTCACCACTATTTACTAGAAGAACAATTGCTAAATTTAAAAAATAAATCAAATGAAATAAAAATTCTGTTTTAGGAGCATGTAGTACAAACTGTACAGCAATAAAGAGCATGAAGCCTCACTGCCTTTGTTACGAAAGAATGACAATGTCGTATAGACTTTAAACCTAATTTGGGCACCCGTGAGTGCACATCATCAGATCTATTTTTATAAGAACTTTTCAGGGCTCATTTTCATGAGGAATGTGGATGACACACGAAATTTTTCAAGCACTAAGAGTAGTTTTTAGTGTAGCCTAGGCTATAATTTTAGATTTTTTTTTTAGCCACATCAGTTCCAAGTATCCATTGGTAATTCCATGAGCACAGATAGACCCAAAGTAGATATAACTCAGGAGAAAATAAAAGCTGACTCCCTTGTCTGGTTCATGGTTAAAATGCTCAGATTCTCCACATAAAAAAATGTATTTCATATTGCTAAATTTGGTACCAGAATTTGAACAGATCAAATATGTATTATTTTAACAGAAATTTTGATAATTTGAATTATTGGTAATCATGTGTTGATATAAAGAGACCCTGAATCATATAATACATTAAATTGATACAAAGGTTTATTGTCAATTACTCATAAATAAATGCATCTAATAAGGTGAAATCAGTATTTTTAGCTATGAAAAATACTTACTAGGTACCATCATCTTTCCTACATCTGGGATACGGCAATGAATAAGAAAAATCCATACTTTTAATAAGTATGAGACAAAAAAAAAACTACTAAAATTTATTTAATAGCCTTACGTTCCATTGAAATGCTTTTTCTTTTTTAATGGAACAAAAGTAAACATTACTTGATGACCCTACAGACATGATCTTGAATTCAAATTACTTAATTCTGCTAAAGGCAATACTTTTGATAGACTTCATTTTTTAGATCAGTTTAGTTTTACAGAGAAATTGTGCAAAAAGAATAGAGTTCCTATATACTTGTTATTTCCAAATGTATGGATTGTCAAAATATAATCTGAATAATCCATTCCGTGTAAAACCACATGAACAATTTAAATGGTCATTCCTTGACTTCATTGTTATTGTGGTATAGACAAGATATTAGCCTCTGACATGCAGAATCACTGTGTACTGCAATCGTAATTACATATTAAATGTCTGGGTGTTACAAGTCATATCTCTGAATTGGAATAATTTCTAAATACTTAAAAAAAGTATTAATACTTAAAAAAATACTATTTTATTCCTAGAAATGTCTTTTCCTACACCTGTAGTATCTGATGTTTAACATATAAGTGTATTTCAGATAAAATACATCTTAAAGATTCTTATAGCTTCTTCAAAGGTAATCATCATTTTACCTGTCTGGAAATGACATCTAGAAAGAACTAGTCATGTCAGTAGCATGGCAGTCCAAGTATGCTTCACTGGAGCTAGATGTCCTCTCTTTTGACTCTTATTTTTACAAAATAGACCTCAGGACTCATTTTTGACACTGCTATTTTAACTCTCACTGACAAGTGTCATTGAATACAGTTAATATTTTCACAGTGACTGTTAAGTCATAATGCTTCATGAACTTTTTAATAGGTTAAAAAATTTAAATGACTTATCTGTGCAATACTACAAAAGTCACAACTATTTAACTTTCATCATTTGCATACTAAGCAAATGGTTCTGATAAAGATGTATCTGTGAAATAGAATATTTTCCCTGTGAATTCCATTAACATAGGTATGTTTTCTGTCTTCTTGGTTTGGAATTACACTTGTCACTATATGAGACAATTCAATGTGACATAAATGCTTCCTAGGTAATATAAATAAGTATATACTTGCAAGTACGGCTGAGTAATAGGTCATTATTTTTATAGATGATCCTCTGTGGTAGAATTTGTGAGGTTTGTAGGGATATTATAATGCCATTTCAGCAAATCTACCTCTGTAACAAGAGAATAAGCCTAGATGGTGGAAATGATTTTTTGAGGTTCCTGAATTATTTAAACAGTGAAAGACATTTTTGATTTCTGTTATGGAATTTGGTCATATTTTAAGTTTACTATTACACTACTGTTTGCAACCTTATTTTTTAAAATTTTATTCTAGCTCTAAACCATGTTTCCACCTTCAAGCTTGAGAAGGGCATTTTCCCCTCAAATGTAATTAAGTACTATATCAGAGAGTGAATCAGTTGTGTTGCCATCTATAGGAAAATCACACACTACATTTCATTTCCCTATGTAAAGAAATGGAAACCCTGGTGGTGCAGTGGTTAAGTGCCGTGGCTGCTAACCAAGAGGTCAGTAGTTTGAATCTGCCAGGTGCTCCTTGGAAACTCTATGGGGCAGTTCTACCCTGTCCTATAGGGTCGCTATGAGTCGGAATCAACTCGACAGCAGTTGGTGGGTGTGTAAAGAAATAAAATGTTTTAAAAAAAAAAAAAAACCCAAACACCACTGCTGTTGAGTTGATTCCGACTCATTGCAACCCTATCGGACAGAGTAGAACTGCCCCATACGGTGTTCAAGGAGTGGCTGGTAGATTTAAACTGCTGACCTTTTGGTTAGCAGTTGAACTCTTAACCACTGTGCTACCAGGACTGCAAAGAAATCACACAGGAGTGATAAATTTTGTTACTGCTTTTACTCTAGAATTCAGAAATGCAGTTTGTTTTTTCGTTAGTACAGACCCAAAATCCATATGGGAATTTTTTTTAATTTATTTTTACTGTGCTTTAAGTGAAAGTTTACAAATCAAGTCAGACTCTCATACAAAATCTTATACACACCTTGCTATGTATTCTAGCTGCTTCCCCCCTAATGAGTTAGCACACTCCTTCTCTCCACCCTGTATTCCCCTGTCCATTCAGGCAGCTTCTGTCCCCCTCTGCCTTCTCATCTCCCCTCCAGACAGGAGCTGCCCACATAGTCTCATGTGTCTACTACAGCCACCAAGCTCACTCCTCACCAGTATCATTTTCTATCCCATAGTCCAGTCCAATTCCTGTCTGAAGAGTTGGCTTTGGGAATGGTTTCAATCATGCCCTAACAGAAGGTCTGAGGACTGTGACCTCCAGGGTCCTTCCAGTCTCAGTCAGACCATTAATTCTGGTCTTTTTAAAGAACTTGATGTATGCATCCCACTGCTCTCCTGCTCCATCAGAGATTCTCTGTTGTGTTCCCTGTCAAAGCAGTCATAGGTTGTAATTGGGACCATCTACTTCTTCTGGTCTCAAGCTGATGTAGTCTCTGATTTATGTGGCCCTTTCTGTCTCTTGGGCTCATAATTACCTTGTGTCTTTGATATTCGTCATTCTCCTTTGCTCCAGGTGGGTTGAGACCAATTGATACATCTTAGATGGCAGCTTGCTAGTGTTTAAGACCCCAGATGCCACTCACCAAAGTGGGATGCAGAACGTTTCCTTAATAGCTTTTATTATGCCAATTGACCTAGATGTCCCCTAAAACCATGGTCCCCAAGCCCCTGCCCCTGCTACTCTGGCCTTCGAAGAATTCGGTTTATTCAGAAACTTCTTTGCTTTTGGTTTAGTCGACTTGGGCTGACCTCTCCTGTACTGTGTGTTGTCTTCCCCTTCACCTAAAATAGTTACTGTCGGCTATGAGATCAAGTTGTTTGATTGTGGCATACAGGTCTCCCATGTCTTTATTGACCTTCTTTCTGGATGTTCTGTCTTTCACCGAAAGTGGTGTATTGAAGTCTCCTAAGATTGTGGAGCTGTCCCTCTCTCTTTTCAATGCTCTTAAGAGTTTGTTTTATGTATCCTGAAGCCCTGTCATTGGGTACATAAATATTTAATACAGTTATATCCTCCTGGTATACTGTCCCTTTAATCATTATATACTGTCCTTCTTTATCCTTTGTGGTGGACTTAACTTTAATGCCTATTTTGTCAGAAATTAATATTGCCACTCCTGCTCTTTTTTGATTGTTGTTTGCTTGATATATTTTTTTTCCATCCTTTGAGTTTCAGTTTGTTTGTGTCTCTAAGTCTGAGGTGTGTCTCTTGTAGGCAGCATATAGATGGACCGTGTTTTTTTATTCATTCTGCCACTCTGTCTCTTTATTGGTGCATTTAGTCCATTTACATTCGGCATAATTATGGATAGGTATGAGTTTTAGTGCCGCCGTTCTGATGTCTTTTTTTGTGTGTTGTTGACAGTTTCTTTTTCCCACTTAATTTTTTGTGCTGAGTAGTTTACCTTTATATATTGTCTTTCCCTTTTATTCACTGTTGCTATTATTTTTGCTGACTCTTTATTTTTTTGTTGTATTTTATTTTCATGAGTAGGATTGTTAGTCTCCTTTGTGGTTACCTTAATATTTACCCCTCTTTTTCTAAGTTTAAACCTAACTTTTATTTCTTTATATCACCTTGACTTTCTCTCCATATGAAATATCTATGACTGCATTTTTTAGGCCCTCTTTATTGCTTTAATGTTGTCGTCTTTTACATAATCATGTCACTGTTTCCCTGTTTTCACTGTTTTTTTATCTTGGCTTATTTTTGTGATTTCCCTATCTGGGTTGACATCTGGTTGCTCTGTCCTGTGTGCTACTCTTGGGTTGATATCTGACATTACCAATTTTCTAACCAGAGAACTCCCTTTAGTATTTCCTGTAGTTTTGGTTTTGTTTTTACAAATTCCCTAAACTTCTGTTTATCTGGAAATGTCATAATTTCACCTTCACATTTAAGAGACAGTTTTGCTGGATATATGATTCTTGGCTGGCAATTTTTTTCCTTCAATGCTTTATACGAGTTATCCCATCACCTTCTTACCTGTGTGGTTTCTGCCGCGTAGTCCGAGCTTATTCTTATTGACTCTCCTTTGTAGGTAACTTTTTGTTTATCCCTAGCCACTCTGAATATTCTCTCTTTATCTTTGGTTTTGGCAAGCTTGATTATAATATGTCTTGATGACTTTCTTTTGAGATCTACCTTATGTGCGGTTTGATGCGCATCTTGGATAGATATCTTCTCATCTTTCATGATATCAGGGAAGGTTTCTGCCAACAAATCTTCAACAATTCTCTGTGTATTTTCTGTTATCCCTCCCTGTTCTGGTACTCCAGTCACTCGTAGGTTATGTCTCTTGATAGAGTCCCACATGATTCTTTGGGTTTTTTTTTTTTTTTTTAATTCTTTTATCTGATTTTTCCTTGAATATGTTGGTGCCAAGTGTTTTACCTGCAATCTCACTAATTCTTCCTTCCATTTCCTGAATTCTGTTTCTCTTTCTACTGAGTTGTCTAATCCTGGAAACCCTGGTGGCATAGTGGTTAAGTGCTACAGCTACTAACCAAAGGGTCAGCAGTTTGAGTCTGCCAGGTGCTCCTTGGAAACTCTATGGGGCAGTTCTACTCTGTCCTATAGGATCGTTATGAGTTGGAATCAACTGGACGGCACTGGGTTTGGTTTTTGGTTTGGTTTGTCAAATCCTGCAATTTTATTGTTAATTTTATGAATTTCTGATTGCTGTCTCTCTATGGATTCCTGCAGCTTATAAAACTTTTCATTATGTTCTTGAAGAACCTTTTTAATTTCTTCAACTGCTTTATCTGTGTGTTCCTTGGTTTATTCTGTGATTTGCCTGATGTCTTTCCTGATGTCCTGAAGAGTTCTGTATATTAATCTTTTGTATTCTGCATCTGGTAATTCCAGGAAGACACCTTCATCCAGAAGATTCCTTGATTCTTTGAGAGCTTGTTGAAGCAATCATGGTCTGTTTATGTGATTTGATATTGACTGTTGTCTCCAAGACATCTATAAGTTATTGTATTAATTTATGTTTGCTTACTATATCCTAGCTTCTTGCTTTTTGTTTTGTTTTGATATGCCCAAATAGGCTGCTTGAGTGAGCTAGCTTATTTTCACCTTTGAAGCTCTAATGTCTTTTTACCAGATGCTTTTACCAGGTATATAAGCCTAGGAGTCCATTCACTGTTCTTGTATAGATTCAGCTCAGGTATCCATATAGTTGGTTATCAAGTGTATGGTACAGGCTCTGTACTCCAGTCTTAGAGGGGTACAGGTGATTGGTGTAGGTACTGGTATCTGGTTGCAGCAGGGGTTCACGTACTGAACAAGGCAGGTGGCTGACAACCATCCCCTAGTGCCTGTGAGGAAAGCACGTCCCAGTTCCCTAGAACATACAGGTGGGTGGGTTCTGAAGCTGGACTACGGGCACTCACTGCTTTTGCTTGTAAGGACTAGGAGGTACCACTTTGCCTTGGGCCTTTGTCGTGGGTGGCTATGTGACATGAGTGGAGCCACCAGTCCTTAGGTCCTTGATGTGGGTAGGTGAGGATCCTGTTGAACAGGCAAAGCACTGTCAAGCATCAAAAACTCACCCTTCTACCACACAACTGAAATAGTTGCAGTCTGCCAACAAGGGCCTATTCTCCTGAAATCGGCCCAACAAGGTTTATGCAAGGGTGAAAGTTATTCAAAGCCCAAGGACCGTCTGTGTCTGGGCAGGAGCCACTTCTGTCCTGAGCACCCCAGCTTAGGGGAGATGGCAGATTATCTTTTCCTCCAATTGTGAATTTATTCTTTTGTAAGGCTGGGAGAATGGCTCAGAGTGTTCAGCAGAGCTTATCTCAGGTCCAGGGAAGTCGAGAGCCACAGAAGCCAGCTTGGGGGCTAAGGGTATGGTAAAGTAAACGCAAGTACTTAGCTTTTGCCAAGAGTGCTGTTCTTCTCTGGTTCTAGAGGTGTGAGTAGGCTGTGTGGCTCACTGTGTCTCCCTGAAGAAACCACATCTGGAAGACTATCACCAGCCCCACGGCGGTTGCTCCAGGGATCGTGCCTGAGTGTTCCTGTGAGTCAGTTCCAGCAACTCTTTGCTGCTTCTGAACTGTCTCTCCTCCCCCTGCTGCTCAGTCTGTTTTCTAACTTCGCCTTTGATGTTCAGGGCTCCTAGCTTGTCACATATATAATCGTTTCACTTGTTTTTTCAGGTCTTTGTTGTAAGGGGGATCACTGGAAACGTCTGACTACTCCACCATCTTGGCCCCACCTCTATATGGGAAATATTTAATGTTAGTCTCTATTTCATTCATTAAAATTGACACATCTTGAAGAAAATGGTACAAGTTATACATATATGTGTATTTTTTATACACATATATATTAGTAATATTTGAAAATTTGATCTAAATATACACCAGCATATAGTATGTTTAAGAAAGTAGGCTGTGATAGCAGATCTATGGTCTAGAAACATGATTCTCTATTTACTGTTTATCCTTTTGCCATCTATTCTAACCAAGTTTTGAAATGCTCATCTGTAAAAGGGGATTTTACACAGGACAATTACGAAGATTTAGGAAGATAATACACCTAAAGCATGGTGCATTTGTAACACATAGTAAATACTTGCTATATGCTAACTATTACTTTCCATGGTTTGTTTTTTTTTAAAATCAATATATTTTAAATGGAAGATAAATACATGCATATGTGTGTGTTTATAAAAATTACCACAAATTGGGAGGAACATATGAACCTACGTTCTAGGTATTTCAAGAAGGGGAAAATTTTTAGACAGAAGACCATGAATGAATAACACTCTTCCCACACACCCATGTGTGTAACTTTTTACTAATTTTCAAAGTTTTTAATTTTTTTTAATTGATATAAATTACTTGGATGATTGATTGGATGACAGGTGCACTTCTAATAATACTAGAATTAAAAAACTGTTGCTGTGAAGTCGGTTCTGACTCATAGTCACCCTAGAGGACAGAGCAGAACTGCCCCTGTAGGGTTTCCAAACTGATAAATCTTTACAGAAGCAGACTGTCACATCTTTCTCCCGCAGAGTGGCTGGTGGGTTCAAACTGCCAACCCTTCTGTTAACAGCCAAGCACTTAACCACTGCACCACCAGGGCTCCTTAATACTAGGATTACTACATATTTTTTAATTAAAATGGAATTTAATGCAATGCATCTCAGGTTTATAATTTAATTTTGTAATAATTAGAGTCCTTCAGGAGTGTTTAAAAAGAGAAGTAAAATACAACTGTTTTTAAAAGTCACAGGTTAAGAAGTACATGAATACTTTTTAGAAAATATTTCAATTGGTTGTTGCACAGATAATAACCTTCAGCATGCAGTCATGAATTAAACACAAAATAACATTGGAAGCCCTGCTTCAAGAAATAATTAGGCCTTCTGCAGAGTTATTCAGTAAAATCACGTAATTTTGTTCAGCTGAGAGGAGCTGTGTAGAATTGTTATTTGTAAAATATAATTGCAGGGACATCTGGCCTGAAAAAAGAAGAATCTTAATAATATATGTTGCTGAGGTGGTTGGCTCTTTACTCCCTATTATGAGAGTGGTTGATAAGAACAGTCAGTGTTGCATGGGAAAGAGAAATTAATTCAGCAAAATAATGATGGAGCTTCTCATGTACTTTAACTGAATTTTAAAGTGAAATGTATTGTTGGCCATGCAAGCAACATGCCTGGTGGATCTGTGCTCCTTGCTCCTTCTCCTGAGGCCTCAAGTCTTCTACGTGGCCTTTCTCAGTTGGTTTCTTCTTTTATTTTCTTAATTTCCCTCTTGTAATGGAAACATGACAAACAGAAAGTGGTAGAAGAACAAAGGATAAATATACAAAATAGCTCCACTCCCCCTACATAATAGGGCAGTGGTACCACACTGAGATTTTATGAATAGATTGATAATAGTGTGTTCATTTAAACCGAAAAGGGACCACTGCATGTTTTGCCTTTTTAAAGTTAATTTCACTTTTACTTAAGAGACTTTCTCACATTTTTCTTTGACTCTTTGTCAAATACAACAATTAATTTTATCAATATAACCTTTTAATGACATTGCAAACTCGCACGTACTTAAATAAACGTCTTGAGACCTTCATAGTCATGAATTGTACAGATTAGCACATGAAATATGGGAGCTAGTATTTCATATGCAATTTACTGTCATGTAAATTAAGCACAAATCAAAGGAAGACAAAGAGAAATTTTTACTTGATTATTAATTCCAGAGAGAACTATTCTTTAAGTTTTAACACAACATTTAAAAGTAGATTCATTTTTAAATGGCTTTTGGTTATTACCAATAAATGTCAAGTAAATATTTGTAGTATTATCCATGAAAATAAAAAAAAAATGAATAAATGTTAATATATACATTATCATTTTCTTGAAAACTAAGTTTCTATCTTTTGACAATGTTAAAATATATTTTCTCTTTAAAAATATTGGTATGACTTATATTTTTATTTATAAAAAGAGAGTTTACAATTTCTGAATGTAATATTTTACTTCTTCAACTAATATTTATTAAGGCTACCATGTGTCAGTCAATCTTCTAAGCAGTAAACAAAAGAGACTAAGTAATTTGACACAGGGAAGTGATATGCAAAGTGGGAAGGCAGACAATACATATTTCACATAAGGTAAATAGCAATAAGTGTAACGAAAAATAAAGCAGAGAAAAAAGAGCAAAGAAGGATGTGATATTTTAAGTAGGTTGGTTAGGGAAGGCCTCCCTGAGGAGGTGGCATTTAAGTAGAATCCAAATTTTGTTATGTCTTTTTTTTTGAGAATCCTTTTTATTATTATTATTATTATTATTATTTTGAAATTGAGGAGGAGCCAAGGCTGCCAGAAAATTGTAGATACAGATTGCTGAATTTCATTTTTGTTACAGGAGACCAAAGCAAATCTCTCAGCTCCATATAGCTGAGGCTGACAGAAATGCTTTTATTGGCTTTACTTACACAGAAAATAAGAATTTAGTGAAGCAATGGAGGTATTTAAAAGCTGCATTTAATCTATTAAATCTCATGATTTTATGGGTCAAGAATTCAGGCAGAGCTCGGGTAGGCTTTTCTGATCCACATGGATTTGCCTAAGGCCATTCTGTGGTATTCCTCAATATATGGGCTGATCTAGAGAGTCCAGGTAGCTTCACTTACATCTCTGGCATTTTGATGAGGATAGGATAAGGCTGAGCTTGCCCAGGCCTCTCAACACAAGTGCTCCAGGTGGCAGTGGCTGCAGCATAGTGGTCTCAGAGTAGTCAGACTTCTTACGTGTGACTCAAGGACGGCAGGGTATTCCAAGAGACAGGAAATAGAAGCTGCCAGCCCATTAACTGCCAGATACACAACCTGGCACTCCATCAATTTGACCATATATTATTGGTCAAAACAGTCACAGTACTCACCTAGATTCAACGGAGGACGCATAGACTCCACTTCTTCATAGGAATAAATAGAGTCAAAGACTTTACAGCCATCTTTAACCTGCCACCAAACCAAAAATTAAACCCATTGT
Organism: Elephas maximus indicus; assembly: GCF_024166365.1. Taxonomy (NCBI): domain Eukaryota; kingdom Metazoa; phylum Chordata; class Mammalia; order Proboscidea; family Elephantidae; genus Elephas; species Elephas maximus. The sequence continues at coordinate 59,530,961 of NC_064836.1, forward strand.
CATCCAGTCGATTCTGATTCATGGTGATTCCCTGTTAAAAACATTAGAAAATATAGTCAAATACAATGAACATAATACAAATTTACCAAAAGTGTTTTGCTGCCAAAACCAAACCCATTGCCGTACAGTCGATTCCAACTCATAGCCACCCTACAGGACAGAGTAGACATGTCCCACAGGATTTCCAAGACTCTAAATCTTTATGGAGGCAGACTGCCACATCTTTCTCTCACAAAGTGGCTGGTGGGTTTGAACTGCTGATCTGATTAGCAGCAAAGCACTTAACCATTGAACAATCAGGGCTCCTCTGTGTTTGGATAGTTCTACAAAATTTGTAGTGTGAGTGTGTACAGTATTTGAACTAAGCCTAAAATTATATAGTTGTCATGTTGTTGTTAGGTGCCATCCCGTCAGTTCCTACTCTTAGTGACCCTATGTACAACAGAAGGAAACACTGCCTGGTCCTGTGCCATCCTCACAATTGTTGCTTTGTTTGAGCCCACTGTTGCAGGCACTGTGTCAATCCATCTCATTGAGGGTCTTCCTCTTTTTTGCTGACCCTCTATTTTACTAAGCATGATGTCCTTCTTCAAAGACTGGCCTCTCCTGATAACATGTCCAAAGTACATGTGATGAAGTCTCACCATCCTCAATTCTAAGGAGCATTCTTGCTGTGCTTCTTCAGTGACAAGTTTGTTTGTTCTTCTGGTCATCCATTTGTTTGTTCTTCTGGCTGTTCAATATCCATAATTCAAAGGTGTCAATTCTTCAGTCTTCCTTATTCACTGTCCAGCTTTTGCATGCATATGAGCAACTGAAAATTCCATGGCCTGGGTCAGGTGTACCTTAGATCTCACATAGCTGTCACAGAAATATGGCATTTTCCCAATTTTGTACTTTAGAACTCTTAAATTAAGTCAGAGATTCGTTGTTTAACTATGTGTTGAGAATGGTGACCTGAATCTATTAAATGCAGCAAAAGTTAATCCACTATCTTATAGGTTTATTTTTATCTCAATATTGATTTTGGCATATTTTAATTCTTACCATAAAATGTGTAATGACCACAAACCAAAACCCCATAGGGCTTCCAAAACTGTAATCTTTACAGAAGCAGGCCATCAAATATTTCTCCTTCAGAGCCTCTGATGGTTTCAAAATGCTGACCTTTTGGTTAGCAGTTGATCACTTTAAACAATAATAATTTTCTTCGTTTTTAAATTTCTTGAAAAATATCAAAATTACGGTGTAAATTGTTCCACCTGTCCTTATTTGCCTCAAAGGCTATATTGTGTCTGCACGAGAATATATTTGCCAACCATTCTTTTGGGAGCTCCCAGATGTGTGTTCTCTGCTCCTTATGTCCCCTGTGACAGGTACTCTTAAGTTTCGGAAAAATTACTCAACCAATCAGTACAGGTGAACTACAGTAGCAATAAAATCACCCTGGTATTCTCTCTAACTGTGGTTTATTCACTTTCACTCACTAGTCTACGAGTTAGTAACAAGAGAGAAAACATCAGGTAGAATATCTGCTCAAAACCAAAACCCAGTGCCATCCAGTCGACTCCGACTCATAGCAACCCTATAGGACAGAGTGGAACTGCCCCATAGAGTTTCCAAGGAGTGCCTGGCGGATTTGAACTGTCGACCCTTTGATTAGCAGCCGTAGCACTTAACCACTAGGCCACCAGGGTTTCCAAATATCTGCTACAGCCATGGAAATTCTTAATTTGGAGAACATCAAGCACATATTAATCTGGATCAAATTGTACTTATGAGTTAATATTTTTTAATTAATTTTATTTTCTATGTTTAAATCGGCAACAGGTAACGGTGGGGTTATGTATAAATGCTTTGCCTATGATATTTAAGGAGTCCTGGTGGCACGATAGGAGCCTTGGTGGCACAGCGGTTAAGAGTTCGGCTGCTAACCAAGAGGTCGGCAATTCGAATCCACCAGCCGCTCCTTGGAAACCCTATGGTGCAGTTCTACTCTGCCCTATAGGGTCGCTATGAGTCAAAATCAACTTGACAACAACAGGTTTATGACATTTGAATTACCAAACTTGTACTACCCATTGGCGTCGAGTGGATTCTTAAACAAAAACATGTAAAACTCTAGCGTAGCATTGGGTGCATTACAGCAGTTCTTTGAATTATCCAAAATTGTGTTCTGCGTGGAGAGCAAAATTTATACCTTTCCTGACTTCACTAGAGATTTAACAAGGCTTCTGATCTCCATATACTCGGCTTTAGGCAAATTTGAGACTAGTTTTTTTTTTTTTTTTTTAATACTCTATAAATCTGGATGTAAGATACTTGCTTCAGGAATTTCAGGGGATTTTTTGTTTGTTTGTTTGTTTTAATCACTTTGGAGCCCTGGTGATGCAGTGGTGAAGAGCTTAGGCTGCTAAACAAAAGAGAAGCAGTTTGAATTCACCAGCTGCTCCTTGGAAACCCTGTGGGACAGCTCTACTCTGTCCTATACAGTCGCTATGAGTTGGAATCAACTTGACAGCAACGGTTTGGTTTTTTTGGTTTTTTTATTACTTTGTTGAAAAGCATAATGGAAAAGATGACATTGAAACATTTAAGTGTCTAACCATATAATCTCCTAGAGTAGAAAATAATATCTGCTTGCTGGATTTCACTATTGTAGTTATATCTGGGTCTAGATATTTCAGAATAGGTGAAAACTTAACTATTTTTTTTCAAATTCCTTATCTTTTTTATCTAAGCCTTTATTATTATATAAACCTAACTAGACATAATTTGATAACAAATATTTTTTAATAGGAAATACTCATGTTGTTGTTGTTAGATGCCATCAAGTTGGCTCTGGCTCATAGCGACACTCTATACAACAGAAAGAAACACTACCCTGTCTTGTGCCATCCTCATAACCATTGCTATGTTTGGGCCCATTGTTGCTGCCACTGTGTCAGAGGGTTTTCCTCTTCTTTGTTGACCCTCTACTTTCCCAAGCATGACGTCCTTACCCAGGAACTGGTCTCTCCTAATAATACGTCCAAAGTACGTGAGACAAAGTCTCTCCATCTTCGCTTCCAAGAAGCATTCTGGCTGAACTTCTTCAAAGACAGATTTATTTGATCTTCTACCAGTTCATGGTATATTCGATATTCTTCATTAACATAATTCAAAGGCATCAATTCTTCTTAAGTCTTCCTTATTCATTGTCCAGCTTTCACATGCATATGAGGCGATTGAAAATGTCATGCCTTGAGTCAGGCGAAACTTAGTCCTCAAGGTGACAGCTCTATTTTTTAACATTTGGCATTTCTCAAGCCAAAAGAACTGAAGAAAAAAAGCCTTGAGTTGCTATATTAAAGAATTCTATTGACAAAAAGATGATGGAATACATAGAGTCACTGTACCAAAAAGAACTGGTTGACATTCTACCATTCTAGGAGGTAACATATCCGGAACTGATGGCAGTGAAGAAAGAAGTCCAACCTGTACTGAAGGCATTGGCAAAAAACAACAATCCAGGAATTGGCAGAATACCCACTGAGATATTTCAACAAACAGATGCAACACTGAAGTGCTCACTTGCCTGTGCCAAGAAATTTGGTCTTTTGCAGCAGATTTGCCCATAAAATACATTGTTTGATTTCTTGACTGCTGCTTCCATGGGCACTGACTGTGGATCCAAGTAAAATGAAATCCTTGACAACTTCAATATTGTCTCCATTTATCGTGATACTGCTTATTGGTCCAGTGTGAGGATTTTTGTTTTATATTAAATTGTAATCCATACTGAAGTCTGCAGTCTTTGATCTGCATCTGTAAGTGCTTCAAGTCCTCTTCACTTACAGGATGCAAGGTTGTGTCATTTGCATAATGCAGGTTGTTAATGAGTCTTCCTCCAATCTAGATGCCACATCCTTCTTCATGTGGTCCAGCGTCTCAAATTATTTGCTCAGCATACAGATCGAATAAGTATGGTGCAAGGAAACAACCCTGACACACGCTCATCCTGATTTTAAACTATGCAGCATTCTTTAGTTCTGTCAAAACAACACTTCTTGGTCTATGTAGGGTGTTCTTCATGAGCACCATTAAGTGTTCTGGAATTTCCATCCTTCACGATGTTATCCAGAATTCGTTATGATCCACAGAGTCAAATGCCTTCGTGAAGTCAATAAAACACAGGGAAACGTTATTCTGGTATTCTCTGCTTTCAGCCAAGAGCCACTTGACATTAGCAATGATATCCCTTTGGTTCCATATCCTCTTCTGAATCTGGCTTCAATTTCTGGCAGTTCCCTGTTGATGTACTGCTGCAACCAATTTTTAATTATCTTCAACAAAATTTTACTTGTGTGTGATATTGATATTGTTTGATAATGTCTGCATTCTGTTGGATCACCTTTCTTTGGAATGGGCATGTATGTATCTCTTCTACTCAGTTGGCCAGGTAGCTGTCTTCCAAATTTCTTGGCACAGGCAAGTGAGCACTTCCGGTGTTGCATCTGTCTGTTGAAATATCTCAGTGGATATCCTGCCAATTCCTGTATTGTTTTTTGCCAGTGCCTTCAGTACAGGTTGGACTTCTTCCTTCACTGCCATCAGTTCCGGATATGTTACCTCCTAGAATGGTAGAATGTCAACCAATTCTTTTTGGTACAGCGACTCTATGTATTCCATCATCTTTTTGTCAATAGAATTCTTTAATATCGCAACTCAAGGCTTTTTTTCTTCAGTTCTTTTGGCTTGAGAAATGCCAAGGATATTCTTCCCTTTTTGTTTTCTAACTCCAGGTCTTTGCATACTTCCTTTAAATACTTTACTTGGTCTTCTCCAGTTGCCCTCTGAAATCTTCTGTTCAGCTGTTTTACTTCACCGTTTCTTCCTTCTGCTTTAGCTACTCTACGTTCAACAGCAAGTGTCAGAGGCTCTTGAGACATCGATTTTAGCGTTTTTTTTTTTAATCTCTTTTTAATGATCTTTTGCTTTCTTCATGCATGATGTCCTTGATGTCATCCCACAATTTAGCTGGTGTTCAGTCATTAGTGTTAATGTGTCAAATCCAATCTTGAAATGGTTTCTAAATTCAGGTGGGATATACTCAAGGTCATACCTTTAGTTTTCTTCAGCTTCAATTTGAACTTACATATGAGCAATTGATGCTTTCTATTCCACAGTTGCCCCCTGGCCTCGTTCTGACTAATTATTTTGAGCTTTTCCATCATCTCTTTCCACAGATGTAGTCAATTTAGTTCCTGTGTTTCCCATCCAGAGAGGTCCACATGTATAGTCACTGTTTATGTTGTCGAAGAAAGGTATTTCCAAAGACTAAGTCACTGGTCTTGCAAAATTCTGTCACGCACTTTCCCATGTCATTTCTATCATCAAGTCAGTTTTTTCCATGTTCTGATCTTTCTTCGTTTCTAATTTTTGCATTCCCATCACCAATAATTAATGCATCTTTTTTCCATATTTGATCAATTTCAGACTGCAGAAGTTGGCAAAAATCTTCAACTTCATCCTTAGTTTTTGTGGTTGATGGGTAAATTTGAATAAAAGTCAAATTAACTGGTCTTCCTTGTAGGGGTATAGATATTAACCTATCACTGACAGCATCATATTTCAAGATGATGAACGTGACACTGTTCCTCTTCCATTTGTCATTCCCAGCATTGTAGACCATGATTGATTGAAAATGGCCAATACCAATGTCAGTTGGTTGTACAGTGGTGGCTTGTGTGTTGCTGTGATGCTGGAAGCTATGTCACTAGTATCTCAAATACCACCAGGCTCACCCATGGTGGGCAGGTTTCAGCAGGGCTTTCAGATTAAGACAGACTGGGAAGGAGGACCTGGCAGTCTACTTCTGAAAAAATTGGCCAGTGAAAACTTTATGATAGCAGTGGAACACCGTCTGATAGACCGCTGGAAGACGAGCCCTTCAGGTTGGAAGGCACTCAAAATATGACTGGCAAAGAGCTGCCTTCTCAAAGTAGTGTCGACCTTAATGGCACAGATGGAGTAAGGCTTTCAGGATCTTCATTTGCTTATGTGGCAAGATAGAAATGAGAAGAAACAGCTGCAAACATTCATTAATAATTGGAACATGTAGTTTATAAAGTATGAATCAAGGAAAACTGGAAGTTATCAAAAATGAGATGGAACACTTGAAGATCGATATTCTAGGTATCAATGAACTGAAATGGAAATATTCATAGCACTGAGTGCTCTTTTAGATTTTCCTATTTTATTCTTTAGGAGCAAGGTGTCCTTATTATGACTGTGGATCTATGAGTATTAAAAATAAGAACTTACTCTTACTGAGGGCTAATTCAAATCCAAACACTGCTCTAAGTACTTCTCTTTGTATTAACTCACTAATCCTCATGACAACCCTGTGAGGGAGGTAATTTCTTTTTAGTTCTCTCTATTTGCAGATGGGGATCCTGACTTGGAAAAGGTCACAAAGCCAGTAAACATCAGAATCATAATTTGAACTTAGATTGTTTATCCTCTTTGGTCCTTGTCTTAGTTATCTAGTGCTGTTTTAACAGAAATAACGTAAGTGGATGACTTTAGCAAAGAGAAATTTATTATCTCACAGTCTGGTAGGCTACAAGTGCAAATTCAGGGCTTCAGCTCCAGGAGAAGGCTTTCTTTCTCCAAGGAGAAAGGCCCTTGTCATCAATCTTCCCCTGGTCTAGGAGCTTCTCAGTACAGGGACTCCAGGTCCAAAGGACACGCTATTCTCCTACCTCTTGTTTCTTTGTGATATGAGGTCCCCATATCTCTCTGCTCACCTCTCCTTTATATTTCAAAAGAGACTGGCTTAATAAGCAATCTAATCCTGTAGATTGAGTCCTGCCCATTAACATAACTGCACTAATCTGGTCTCATCAACAAGAATAGAGATAGGATTTGCAACACATAGGAAAATCACATCAGAGGACAAAATGATGGACAATCACACAGTACTGGGAATCATGGACTAGCCAAGCTGACAGATATTTTGGGGGACACAATTCAAACCATGACAGTCCTTAACTGCTATATCATTCTTTTTCTTCATACTGGAATTAAGAAGAATGTATTTTTAAGGATTACAAAACAAACAAGAAAATCAACTGCTGTTGAGTCAATTCTTACTCATGGCGACACCATGTGTTACAGAATAAAACTGCTCCACAGAGTTTTCTTGGCTGTAATTTTTATGGAAGCAGGTCACCAAGCCTTTTTTTCATGGTGCTATTTCGTGGGTTTGAACAGCCAACCTTTAAATTAGTAAATGACTGAAAACCATTTGCAACACCAAGGGACTTTTGCAAGGATTCAATGGCCTTAAAATAAGTCATAACAGACTTTCAAAATTGCCTAGCATGAGTCTTTTTGGAGTTTCCAAGTTTTCAGGACTGTGCACTTCATTTATGCTATACCCAACCAATTTAGTCACTTAGGAATCATGATCTAATCATAAGCTCTTATGCTGACTGACATTCCTCTGCATCACTTCCCATGAAGGAGATTTGATGACTGTTTGGACAAAAATGTGTCTATTTTAAAAATACTCTTTTTAGATTTTTAAAATACATTTTCCTTCTAAATTTATTTTGTCCTGTGGAGTGTCTAGAATGAAAAACACAATGAGTCAAATTACATTCTGGAATTTATATTTTCTGACTTAATGCTTTACACCTTTAGTTATCTCACCCAGATGTTCCAGACAGGGAGGGAAAAACTTTAAAAGATAGAAGCTTTTCATGTGCTTTGATGGTCAGCAACATGTACAACTAAGTGACTGAAACACTGCTTAAGAAATGTTGAAAATCAGACGTTAAGGCAATAATTGGTTTTCTCGTATTTACAAATGGTCATAGTATTTAGTTGAATTTTTGATTCATGGATATATCAAACATACAGAATTAGAAGTAACTGATAATATAAAGTTCAGGAGAGAACTCTACTAGGTTCAGCAAGATTCTACTTTATGAACTATCCAAGATTTGAAAAATTAAAAGTGTGAGAACATTCTTAAAATTATTAGGTAGTTACAGATCATGGAAAATAGTTCTTAAATAAAATAAAACATAAAAATATAAATAAAAATATTTCAAAATGGCTGTTTCTTATATACCTTAAGATGGAGCCCATATTGTGGAGTTAAAATTTTTAACATATTAGCAGAACATACGTGGTAAGTTAGAGCATGTATGAAACCACTAGCACATTTTACTCAAATTGCTGTTATCTAGTGTGATTTTTCTGTTCTGACTACATAAATTTTGAATTCATTAAAGAATAGGTTCAAGAAATTTTTATTTGAAAAACATAAGAACTAGATCTAGAAAGATGACCTCTTTATGATCTTTTCTGTAGCAAATGGTATTTTCCAGACACTTTATCTTTAGCATTGACCAATGGATCAATTAATATGAGTTATAACCTTTATAGATCTCTTTTAAAAATGTTACAGGGTGTGGATATAAAAGGGCAAGAATTTTGAGACAATATCTTGGCAGTGCTTTGTGAGAAAATTGTATGTTCCTTGAGGCTGAGAGCATGTGTTTTTCATCTTGAGTCTAGCACAATTTTTGACACATAGTAGGCAGTTAAAACATATTCGTTGAATGGAAAAATGACTGAATGTAATTAGCTGTTCCAGTTTAGCATTTAGAGGTTATTTTTAAAACTGTTAGTGTGACGAATATACTCACTGAAAACAGCAGCAAATATTTTCCTTTCACGAATCTCCAAGGATTTTTGATAGGTATGTTAGTTCTCCAGTGTGCCAAAAGCCCTAGTCACTGTGTTCTTTTTAATGAGTACCGTGAAAGTTTTTGGTTAAATCTTAAAGAAGTTAAATTTGTACTTCAGTTGTTCTCGTTGTGAAAACGGTAACAATTTAAAGGCTAAACTTTCTATTTTCTAGCATCATTAATGGTTTTCTGTATGATGCCTTATGGTTACAGAAGTTTTTTTTGTTTTGTTTTTTTTCTTAAAACAATTCTACCTATTAAATAGCATTTAACATTTATGTGATTATACATAAACTTCATAACAACCCTAAGATGCAGGTATTATAATCACCGTTCCTATTAAATGAGGTCTCTAGGTTGTAACCAAAAGGTCGGCCATTCATAACCACCAGCCACTCCATGGAAACCCTAGGGGGCAGTTCTACTCTGTCCCAGCCAGAGGCACCTCAGATGACAGGCCTCAGGAAAGGTCACAGCCTTGAAAACCCTATGGAGCAGTTGCACTCACCACGCATGGGGTCTTCATGAGTCAGAACTGACTGGATGACAATTAACAAAAGAATAACAACAAAAGAGATGTTAAGAAGTTTGCCCCGGTTTATTTAGCTAGTGACAGGGCCAGAATATCAACCTGGTTCCATGGATAACAGATTCTAAATTTTTTGCTAAAATACTACAGTCTCCAGAAAAGCTATTTTTTTTATTGGCATTGTAGTATATTCACATTACTTTTTTAATGTATATGTTTTTAATAATTCATTTATAAATTATACATATATCAGACTATCTAGAGTCCCAGCTTTAGTAAATTAATCCCTTTAACCTTGAGTCTGGAATAAAAAGTATATGGCTGGAAATAGTAGTTTTTCAGAGTATATTATGCAACCAATATGATGTATTTTTAATGTTTTTAAAAACATAGCATTTTCTTTTACTTTTCCTCATTTTTAAGAACGTCTGCCCAAAAAAAAAAAAAAAAATTTTTTTTTTTATGCCCCAGAGACATAAAAGTCTGAAAGATGAAGACAAAACCCATGTATTTTTTGAGCGCCACATTTGTTTTTATAAGGAATATATTTTGATTTGTTTTTTGTTTTGTTTTCCTGCTTCCCAAAATATTTAAAATGTCATGCCTGGATATAGTCTAGCTTCTTCTGTGATGTTCCAGTGTTCCTGAAGCAAACAAAAAATTTTTTTTTTTACTTTTCTTCTATTACTGTAAGTCAGTACACCACTAAAATTTCTTTAAGAAATACTGTGTTAGGAAATGAATGTGAATTCATTATTGCTTACGAACAAGTAGAAAATGCGAGTATTCAAATAAACCAATAAAGTACTCATATTACTTCTTCAATCCGTACAATTCAGATAACTAATGCTGGAACCAACTCTTTGAGAGACAGAATTGTATTCCTACTATGTCATTTGGATGTTCTTAGCTGCTTGTGTATCAGTGAACCACATCATGCCCACAAAACAGACTGTTGTCTAAAGCCAACATGCCGTATTTCTCCATAGAAAGGGAGGTAAAGTACTTCCATGTCCAGATATTTGCATTTTCACAAGTTGCTTCTTTTCTCAAAGTTGAACATTCCTCAGGGTGATTATCACTTACCAAACAACAGAAATAGCTATGTAACTCAAAAGTTATTTTTATTATTGTGTAAATGTAACGGCTGATTTCGGAGGGATTGTCAAAAAGAAAACCTCAATTCTAATTCTCTTGGCATCCGTATTTTTGCTTTTGACTGGGTCTAGATGGATAAATGAATTGACTCCTTTAATCAATATGTGACTTTTTATAAATCCATAAATTTAGATGAAGCATTTCCTTGATCATGTATAGAAAGACTCAATCCCTGTCTCAGTCCATCTACATGTTTGTTTGTTTGTTTGTTTTTCCAAAAAGGAGAATGAATGAGTGACCTGAACACTTTTCAGCTGTTTGTAAGAAAAGCTAAACAAGTGAGGCAGTGAGGCCTGAGTGGGAGCCCACAGATGTCTACTGGCATATTACAGGTTCTGAGAGAGAGAGATTGAAGACACTCACTTACATTAATTATTGGCATCTCTTAATGGCATATTTAGAAGATTCGTGATTTAGGAGTCAGAAGCCTGACTCTTCTCGGTTCTGCCTTGCAATGCTATGTGACCTGTTGACTTTTATTTAACCACTTGGGGTGTCAGTTTCCACCTGAAGATGATCACAGCTTCCTTGACTCACAGCTTTGTGATGCGTGTCAAAAGATACAAGATACTGTATTCAAAAATGCATTGTAAACTGTAAAGAGGCTTATTAACAGATTGTATTATAAATACAAAATTGAAAACTCTCTAGAGTTGGCTTTCTTTAGATGAAATCCTAGCCCCCTGCAGCTTGTTCCTTTTTGAATCTTTGGAATTTTCCATGTCTACCCCAACACCCCAAGAATAGCAAATGGAAAATATCCTTGAAGGGTTTATAGATCCTACAGATGAACAAGGAAAGCATGCACCTGTCATAGGCTCCGATGACTAAACTGAAAACATCATTCCTCATTGCCTGGTGGTTTCATGTACCCAGACCAATAGGATTCTCAGCCATCTGTAGTTTTGTGTGTGTACTCATATATGTGTGTGCATGTGTACATTTGCCTGTGTTTTGTGTGTATAATAAGGTCTATTTTCCCATCACCGAAAGATGCAAATCTCCAACTCCTCAATAATCTACTACATGTAGGAGCTATTCTAAGCCAAGAGTCTGTGTCTTTGAGAAAATCAGCACACAGAGAAAATGGATTTATGTTTCCCATAGGACTGCAGAGCAGGAAGACATTACATAAGAGAAACCAGCCAGCTTGTCCAAAAGGACCAGTCTTAAAAAGATACACGTTTTATGCTATCATGTAGAAATGAAGAATGATGCCCTCTGTAAATGGGATCAGACTGCAGTAAAAGGAAGCAGATCTGATGGCTACCACATAGGGACCAACTAGATAAAATGGGATAGTGATGCCTGTTGGCAACACACATCTGTTGTTACAATGCAAAGTGCTTCAAGGAGTTTGAGGATTACTCAGGAAAGAGTAGGGGAATTTTCCACGCTTGGACTTTGCCTCTAATTGATCTATGGGCTACGGACATAGTACAAACCTGTTTCCATGGCACAGTGATAACAGTCTCCAAAAAAAAAAAAAAAAAAAAACTAAATATCACTAAGCAAATGTTGAGATAGTAAAAATAAAAACAAATCTTTGTTTTCTAATAGTCAACTAAAAATATATACATTATTTCTTTGTTGCAAATGTAGGGTCAGTGCTGAAGTATAACATTTAGCAATATAGATAGCAAAAAACTCATTTGTGATTGTATAGACAGGTACCTTTCTCTTGGTATTAGAGAATTGAGAGATGAGAATGTTTAAGCAGCACCAGGCTTCAAGCAGCACTGATTATCTGTGTGACTATAATAAGCTCTCTAATTATGTTGAAATGGTGCGTTTTTTTTTTTTTTTTTTTTGCTTGTTTTGACAGCTCAGCGGTCAAGATATCCAACGTTAGACAGCCCATTAGAATGAAAGTAACATAGCTTACAATTTTTAAAAAGACATTATTTTTGGGGGGGGGGGAACTGATGTGAACTGATTCTTAGCATTAATCTATTGCTCCATTTCAAATGCATCTATCTGCTTTTGGAGAATTTTTACTAAAAATAAATTAACAATCCCTTATCCAATAAGCACGTTTAACACAAGGGACTTTACACCCATAGCCTCTAGTTTCAAAATAAATTGTAGCACACTGAACAAATATGAAAACTGGGCACTAAATCTATATTCTAAAACCTCTGATGTATTTATTCTTTGAGGCTAGAAACAATGAAATAAAAATGTGAATGGAAGTATATGCCCAATATTATATCGGGATATTTCTTCTGTGAACTTGGAACTAATGATCTCTACTGTGAAACCAATTTCCTAGAGACATTTGCAGTGATTCACATCATGCCTGTTTTTTAGCATGTCTTCAAACTTCTCTAACTTATCCATGTTATTAGGGGAAGAAAAACTCAGTGAAATTTAGTGATTTAGGAGCACCTGGAGGATTTGAACTGCCAACCCTTTGGTTAGCAGTCGTAGCACTTAACCGCTATGCCACCAAAAAGATTATAGCCTAGGAAACTCTATGGGGCAGTTCTACTCTGTCCTATAGGGTCACTATGAGTTGGAATTGACTTGATGGCAAACTTTACTGCTGTAGATAGAATTAAGCAAAAAATAATCCCAATATTTAGGAAGTTCTTAGTGTACAGCCTGGAAAATAGAAGGGCCTAATTTTTTTAAATAAATGGTGTTATTATTATTAACACTTCTATTGTTGTTATCATCATCCTCATTCTTTGGCATGATGTTGTTCACTTTTTTAGACAAGTTAATTATTTCCAATAAGAATTCCTTCAATATATATTGAATAACGAATAAGTGTTCACGCTACCCTGCAATATTTTAAAGAATATCAACTGTATTATATCAACACATTAATCTTTCAGAGAATACGAACCTTACACATTAAATTGAAAGGAGCCCTGATAGTGCAGTGGTTAAAGTGCTCGACTGTGAACCGGCAGGTCAGCAGTTGGAAACCACCAATGGCTGCACAGGAGAAAGATATGACAGTCTGCTTCCATAGAGATATACAGCTTTGGAAAACCCATGGGGTCGCTATGAGTCAGAATCCACTCAACTGCAGTGGTATAGTGTTGTGTCTGTCTGTGTGTGTGTGTACATATATATACATAATTTTGACCTGGCTTCTAAACAGCAAATTGCTATGGTTTATTTGCAGAGTTAGACTAGGAACCACCAATACATAAGTGATTTTTTAGGATGTTTCCTTTCCGTTAGTATATCAGTTTCCAATGTATACCCACCACACTATTCCTTCAGTAAGCCCAAGACTGTATTCATGTTTATCTCTAGTTTACTTCAGTTTAATCCCTGATAAACTTTAGTAGTTGAGCCCATATCCTGATCTGAGCCTTTGGATCTATCTTTTCTACAGTAAGAGCGCAGATAACTTCTGCAGTTAACTGTGTTTAAATGTGTTTGAGTGAAATTGACATTCAGCACAAGACACACCTTGTATTTGAGCCATCTTTGAGGAATGCAGGCCTGTTTTCAAAGATGCCCAACTCTTCATCTAGTCTTTAGAATCTTGAAAATCTCTGAAAAATACACCATTTTATATATAAAAATATAATCCACCATGTCCTGGTGACTCTATTTCAAACAGATTTAATTCTGAGATTATATTGCAAAGCTAGTTAACAAAAGGCTCACAATCTCTCACTTTGCCCTTTCATACTGATTCTCATTTACAATCATCATCACAACCAACTTCCTCCCCTGACACAATAAGCCTCATAATCCAGCTGACCCTTGTTGGCTGTGTAATTACAATCCAAATGTAAGCCCATTTGAAATGATCAAAGAGCAGTAATATCACTTAGGCTACCAATTAAATGCCTTTTACTAACATTGTATGAACAAATATGTAGGCACACTGAACAGATCTTGAAAAGTTCCAAACAAAGTCAAAAAAGAAAATCAGTATCACCTTCCACTCAGAGATCACCTACGTGAACAGCAAGAGAGAGCCATTTGTACCCTGCTATTTATGATGAATATTTTTCCTGGTAATTCACTATCTTTGTAAACAACTTGTTTGAGTGTGCAATATTCATTCACACATCTGTATTATAACTCATTTAAACAGTCCCTATTGTTGATTCCAATTTGTCAGTACCATAAATGGCATGATAATAAATATATTTTTTAAATAATTATGTGAGAATTATTTAATACTTTGACACAGCTTATCAGAAAGAGAATTCCTGATCCAATGAGAATAAAGCATTTCCTTTTGCTAAGTCTTTGTTTTTCTTCCCAGAAAGATCCTGCCAATTCACATTCTTAAGAACATTAGAGAATGGCCATTTCATCACATTCCCAAAAGTCACTGTTGAAAGTATTTTCAATAATATTTACTCTTAACTTTAATGGAAATATAACTAATTCATGGTCATTGTTGAAAATTTAGAAAACAGATAATTCTACTGAAAAATCTTACCATTCACAACGATGAGTTGTTCCCTTTTTCACCAGTTTATACATGTATATGAGACCAGCAGCCTGCCCGCCATCTTGAATGGGCGCCTGCCATCTTCTGTGACTCAGGAACTAACTCCCGATCTTTAAGCTATCTCCCTATCTACGTATGCTTCCTATTTCTGGTCAACCTGAGGAAAATAAGAGACTGGAGTCGCAAGACCAGCTGAAACTGGCCCACCCAACCTGTGCAGAACCATGGACCTCCAACCTCTGGATGACCCCAGAACTCTCAGGGGAGGGCCTTGAGAAGAGAGGGGTCCCAGCCTAAGGTTCAGTTTGAGAGACCGCCCCCTTTTTAGACTGAGCAGACGCAGAAAGGCTGGACTACCCCTCCCCCGAGAACGGCCTTTTGGGGCCAGACCAGCCAGCAAGCTGGCTCCACCTGAAGGCATTCTTGAAGACCCCAGACCAGATTTACTTCGCCTGTTTAAACCCTTTGGGCTGTTGTTCCGGGAGCCTACTTTGCTGTGTAGGTGCCGGTGTGCTCCTTTGCTTGGCCAACCAAATAAAGCTGCTTCTTTGCTTTCACCCGTTTCGCGTCTCTATGGCCACTCGGAGCAGACCTGGAACAGTTCGGTTACATGTATTACACACGTATTTTTTGAGGACAACGTAGAATGTACAGTTTCAAACTCTACTTTCTTTTTCTCTTGACAATGTGTTATGAGCATTTTCTAATATTCTATTCTCTTTTTTTGTTCTTTATCTCACCTAGTCATCAGTATTTACCTTGATCTCTGGTCAGAAACTTACTGGTCTCGATCCAGACCTGATCTTCTCTTCTTTCTCCAACACCAATAGGTTACCAAGTCCGATTAGTTCACCTGAGTAATGCCTTATTAGTAGTGTTCCATCAGTACCTGTATTTCAAATGCATAATGTTTCATAATTAACCATTTCAGTTACGGTCTTGCTTCCATTTGTTCATGTGCAATATGCTCTCAAAATTCTGGTTAAATAAAAAGATATTGTGAGGATTACGCCTCGTAACAATCAACTGAAAAAAAGAAAAAGCCGTCAAGTCGATTCGGACTCATAGTGACCCTAGAGGACGGAGTAGAACTGACCCATATGGTTCCCAAGGAGCAGGTGGTGGATTTGAACTGCCGAACTTTGGTTAGCAGCCAAACTCTTAACCAGTACGCCACCAGGCTTTCCATAACAATCGATGAGGAACATGTTATCTAATTTTATAAACAGCTGGGGTCAAACTCCACTTTTATCTCGTGTTCTATTGCATTGTTTTCATGAAGAAAAGCGGTAGCAAGTGTGATAAAATTAATATGATGAAAATGAAATTAATCAGTTGGCAGCCAGACAGCAATATTTACTGAAATCATAAGTTGTAGCAACCAGAACCAAGTCCCGTGAGAATTTATGAAAGAAAAAAATATATATGTGTGTGTATATATGTATATATATATGAACACATAGCCTGTGCCTTAAAGGGTGCTTTAGGCTTTCTCGGGTTTCAGAACACAGCCACAATGTTTTTGAAACACATAAAAACCAGTAACATTGTATAGTTCAGAGAATGAGCAAATTAAAACAATGGAGTGACCATAGGTATAAAATCAGTTGACACTGACTGGATTCCGACTTGTGGTCACCCCATGTGTGTCAGAGAACTGTACTCCAAAGTGTTTTCAATAGCTGATTTTTTAAAGTAGATTGCCAGACCTATCACCCAAGGTGCTTCTGGGTAGTCTCGAACCTCTAACCTTTTGATAAGCAGTGTAATAAAGAGATAAAGTTAGGATATAAAACCAGCATCACAGGGTCTTTCACATCAATAATTAAATATTCCAGGAAGAGATCAGTTTTAATTCATATAAATACAAAGACAAGCAAGGATTTGGAGGAGACTAAGATATATATAGGAGATGAATAACACATTCAAAGTGGTAAAGGTAGAAATAAGGGTGATGGATTAAAAAGCAGCTTTGTGGAGGACGTAAAACAATCGGCGGGTTTGTTCCCTCTGCATGATGGTGCATCACACAGTGAAACAGGTGAGTACACTGCAGAACCTGGAAGGTTTATTTCAACGCGAGTCTTTAAGTACAGATAAGTGAGGTAAATGACAGTGTAATTTTTTAAAAGTATTCTTAAAATAACACTGTTACTATGAAGTTTATATTATAGAAGTGATAATAATTGTAAATAGCACAGTAATAGCTTTATAACCAATGATAATAATGAAATGAAGATCCTGATTACATCAGACAATTGGGGGGAGCAAGAAATAAAGACAGCTATAGTCCCTAAACCCCCTGCCATCAAGTCGATTCTGACTCATAGTGACCCTACAGGACAGAGTAGAACTGCCCTACAGAGTTCCCAAGGAGCGCCTGATGGATTTGAAGTGCCAGCCTCTTGCTTAATAGCTGTAGCTTTTAACCACTACGCCACCAGGGTTTCCGATTATAGTCCCTAGGTGGCACAAACGGTTAAGATCTGTCTACTAGCAGAAAGGCTGACTGTTTGAACCCACTCAGAGGTACCTTGAAAGACAGGCCTGGCAATCTGCTTCCTAAGGGTGACAGCCTTGAAAACCTTATGGAGCAATTCTGCTTTGCACACATGGGGTCACCATGAATTGAAATTGACTCAAAGTCAGCTAACAACAACAACAAGAGATGTTATATATTACGTTAATATTTATTTGAAAAACAAAATACCGGGATACCTAACATGGACTATAACACAGAATATGCTATTCCTTTCTTAATGAAAAGAGCTCCAAAGGCAAGTAAATAATTCCCAAAATCTTTTTGGTTGTCAAATCACTCTTACACAAAAGGAATTTGATGAGTTAAGTGTAAATGTATAAGAAACATGTGGTTTGCATTTTCTTTAAAAATACACAAGGGCTTAAAAATTAAAGAGCAAAAGTGTTTGGCACAAAGCATTTTTGGTGATGCCAAACCAGAAACATTTGAGACAGCTTCACATTCTAGAATGACCTTCAGCATTGCTTGTGTTTCTGTGTATTACATTAACCTAAAAATAAACACTGTCTTTAACTAGGAGAGCCGAAGCAGTAAAATCCGCATCAATGTATGTGTCTGAATGAATGGTTTCATGGTTACGTTTTAATTTTTTTTTTTTAATTATCTCCCGTCCAGAGTGGCTCAAACAAATGCCCAGCATATGTGTCATGCTTTGTTTCTATTCCATTATTTCTTCATAAGGTTTCTGGTTCACACAATAGGCGAGACAACATCTGAATATGTATTAGAAAAATGTCAGCTCTCTTCTAGCTTCAGCGTTTATTTCACCATAAGTTGTGTTCTTCAAGTGCTTCAAATGCATTCTGTATTTGAGTTATTTTTTAACACTTTTGGCCTGGCCTTCATTCTAATCTCTCCCTACATATTTGTTGGAAAGTCACTTTCTGAGAATAACATTTTGTTCCAGTAAATAAGCAAGAAATGTAATGAAATTTGAATAGCTGGGTTATTTAGAGATTTACTGGTATGGAAGCCAAGGTGACGGGACATGCACTGACAAGCAACTTCCGTGGTGAGAACTTGCACCAACAAGCAGAAAGAACAATGAAGACTAGATGCAAAAGCTGGTGTTTTTATTGTTGTTTGCTGCTGGGTTAAGTGATGCCTCCATTCAAGCATGACATGTCAGTGATTTGGGGGCTCGCTTTGCTCTTCTTGAACCAGAGATATTGGAAAGGGCATTTTGCTGTTTCGTGAATTCTCCCAGCCATCATGCATTCCCCCATCTCCCTCATCCCATTCATTCTAAGCACCAAGCTTTTTGAACTTTCCTTATGAACTTTCTACAAAGTCACCCTTTCTTTCTTATTCCCATTGCCATTCCTGTTCCCATTTGACCCTCATCTCTCCACCTCTAAACCGCAGTTATAAAACGAGGGAGAAATACTCAGTTATTCATCAACTTCAAGTAGGTCTCCATACCCTGTTGGTAACCATTTAATATGTCTAAAGCAAAGTTTTTATTCTACCACTTTTCCCCTCAGTAATCTTCGAAGACATCCCTTTGCTCAAAAGCTAAAATCCTAAATCAGAATACTATAAAACAGTATTTACTCAACAAGTATTTGTTGAAGAAATGAATGCATTCTGCTCATTTATGGCCCTCTAAAAATCTATCTCAAACCCCTTGTGCTACTTTTCAAAGCACATAAACTCTCCATAATAGAATGGTCCCCCGAAGATGCCTGGGCCCTAAATCCTGGAACATGTGAATATCATACGTTACATGGCAAAAGAGACTTTGCTGATTAATTAAGGTTACAGACCTTAAAACAGGGAGATTATCCTGGGTTATGCAGGCGGGCCAAATCTAATCACGCAAGCCCTTAAAACAGAGAAATTTCTCTGGCTAGAAGCTGAAAAGATGTGGCAGAAAGTGAAGCAAAAGAGACGTGCAAAAGTGAAAGTCAGAGAGATTCCAAGTGCGAGAGGATTTGATGTGCAGAGATGCAAGGACCTACGTGCAAGGACCTGAGAAGCCTCTAGGAGGTAAGGGAGGCCTTACACAGAGAAACATCAAGGAAAAAGGGACCTCAGTTCTAGAGCCACAAGGAGCTGGATACTGCCAACTATTTGAATGAACCTACAAGTGGATACTTCCCAGAGCCTCCTGATAAGAACCCAGCTGGATGACACTCTGACTTCAGCCTTGTGCAACCCAGAGCAGAGAAACCAGCCAAACCAACAGAACCTTGAGATAATAAATGTGTGTAGTGTTAAGCCACTGAGTTTGCGGTAATGTGTTACAGCAGCTACAGAAAACTAATAAACTCTCCGATGTGTGCCATATGCATCAGTGCCTCACCAGCTCTGATTGGCACATCTTACCTATCACAACAGCATACTCTGTATTACTTTATATTACTTCTTACCCCAACCCTAAAAACCCATAGAAATGCCTAAAAAAAAAAAAAAAAGGACTGTTGTTAATTAAAATTTGAAAGAGAAGACACTTAGGAGAATCTCTTGTTTTCCTGCAAAGATCAAAATATATTTTGGGTCTCTTGCTATTGTGCATAAGACTTTCTTGTTTGATTTGTGAACACAAGCATTTAAGAAAGAAAAACAATTTAAGCTGGTGCTTAGCAAACTTTAATATGCACTTATAGCAGCTGGGGAATGTGTTAAAATACAGGTTTTGATTCAGTAGGTCTAGGGTGGAATTTGAGCTTTTCATTTCTAGTGAGCTTTAATCGTTTTCTATCACTTATTTTTTGTGTAATCTTGTGTGATGGTTAATTTTATGTGTCACCTTGGCTAGGCTATGGTAGCCATTTGTTTGATCAAACATTAGTCTAAGTGGTACTATAAAGGTATTTATGTGTGACTAATAGGGAGCCCTGATCAGCAGTTCAAACCTACCAGCTACTCCATGGAGAAAGATGTGGCAGTCTGTTTCCGTAAAAATTAAAACCAAAAAAACCAAACCCGCTGCCATCGAGTCCAAGCGAGTTGATTCCGACTTATAGGTTTCCAAGGAGCAGCAGGTGGATTCCAACTGCCAGCCTTTTGGTTAGCAGCCAAGCTCTTAACCGCTGCACTACCAGGGCTCCATAAGATTAAAAAAAAAAAAAAAATTTTTTTTTTTTTTTTTGTAATCTTATTACAGCCCTGGAAATCCTGTGGGGCATTTCTACTCTGTCCTATAGGGTTGCTATGAGTTGGAATTGACAACGGCAGTTTTTGTTTGTTTGTTTTGTTTTTTAACATTTAAAATAATTGACCCTAAGTAAAGCAGATTACCCTTTATAACATGGATGGGCCACTTCCAATCAGTTGAAGGCCTCAAGAGTAAAAAACTGAAGTTTCCTGAGAGAGAAGGGATTTCGTTTCAAGATTGTATAACAGAGATATCTTGCCAGAATTTCTAGCCTAACCTACAGATTTTGGACTTGCCAAAAACCAATAAATCTCTCTCTCTCTCTTTCCACATATATATGGAAACCTTGGTGGTGTAGTGGTTAAGAGTTATGCTGCTAACCAAAAGGTCAGCAGTTTGAATCTACAAGGTGCTCCTTGGAAACCATATGGGGCAGTTCTACTCAGTCCTATAGGGTCACTATGACTATAAATTGACTGGACAGCAATTTTTTTTTTTTTAAAGCACACACACACACATGCACACACAGTTCTGTTTCTCAGGAGAACCTTGACTAATACACTTTGGGTAAACTACTTCTGAATCTAAGCCTAAATTTTCTCATCTGTAAAGTGGATATTGTGGGTTTAAGTGGTAGGTAGACATAAGGCAAACAGTTCTTTGTGTTCCGTGCCACGTCTCTTGACTCACTCTAATCTAAACTGCATTTGTAATCCACAGAGTCCGTGCACACTTGCCATATCCCACACGAAGCACCCACCATATTTCTGCTTTTCTGATACAACAACTCTGTTTCGGTACCATCAGAGCAGCCCAGAAATGCACGGAATTAATGCTCACGGTAGTTCAGTGGTGATTCACTGGTAGAGTCCTCACTTCTATGCGGGAGACCCGGGTTCCATTCCCGGCCAATGCACCTCAAGCGCAGCTATCGCCACTCTGACAGAGACAGAGGTGAAGTGCGCCTATAATGCTGAACAGGTTTTAGTGGACCTTTCAGACTAAGACGGGTTAGGAAGAAAGACCTGACAATCTAAAGTAAACCCTGTGAAAGCCAGGACCTATATAAGGCAGAAACCTTTTAGAAAAGGAAAACACACTGGCTGTTTGTGAAGTGGGAAACTTGTGAGACCTGGAAAAACAAGGCAGTCCCGTCTAGTGTTGGCTCTCACAGGTTTCACTGTACTTTCCAATATCAGCTAATGAAAACCGTATGGATCGCAATGGCCTGATCCACAACTAATCACAGGACCAGGTTTCATTCCATTGCATATGCGATTGCCATGAGTTGGCAGCCGACTCATTGGCAGATGACTACAATAAGGTCTATGGAAGAATCCATCAGTTAGGGAGTCTGGGAGTTGGTGGTGAAGGTCCCAGGATCATGTTCTCTTTCTGAAGTACATTTAACAGAGTTCTTTAAAAGGGCTAACATAAATTAAAAACCATCGCTGTATGTACAAACAACCAATTTATATTTTCAGCCACACATTTCCATAGCTTAAGAGGTAGAGTTTTATGTCACTGAAATAGAGACCTAAAAACTTGGATTCTGGTCCTGCTTAATGTACTTTCTGATTTTTTTTTCCTTTTGTAATCTTCATCAACATACATAGTTTTGGATTTATCATTTTTTAAATACTGTAATTTCTCATAATTTCTCCGTTGATATGAGTCTTGATATGGTAATGGATACAAATACGTTTTGTAAAATGTAAGCTATCTTAGTAAATATTTATGCTCTTCACTGTAGACCCTTAGAAAAACCAAAAAAAAAAGAAACCCATTGCCATCAATTTGATTTCAACTTAATAGGGACCCTGTAGGACAGAGTAGAACTGCCCCATAGAGTTTCCAGTGAACAGCTGGTAGATTCGAACTGCCAACCTTTTGGTTAGCAGCCAAATGCTTAACCACTGCACCACCAGGGCTGTGTAATATTTGGCTAGGTGATCCAATATAATGTTTCCTAAAAACATTAAATGTACTCTAATTTATATTATTTTTTATTATTATTTCTAGGGAAGAATTCTTCTATTTGGGGGGAATGTCTGATTTACTTCCAGGAATTTCAGATAACTTGAAAGGTTGGTGATGATAAGAGGGTCTTTTAGTACATCTGAAATATATACAACTTTGCCTTGTTTGGGAAACCCTGGTGGCACAGTGGTTAAAAGCTAAGGCTGTTAACCAAAAGGTTGGCAGTTTAAATCCACCAGGTGCTCCTTGGAAACCCTCTGGGGCAGTTCTACTCTGTCATATTGGGTCGCTATGAGTCACAATCGACTAGACAGCAATGGGTTTGGATTTCGTTTTTGGCACCTTGTTTGAGCTTAGGGCTGGCCCTCATGGAATCTGATTTTCTCTCTTTAAGCATCAAGGATGCATGTTGTCAAGGTGTTGGGGGAGTATTTTCAGCATCTAGCCATAGTTTCCTAAGAAATACATGTGGAGTATGACTTGCGTTTGAAAGTTCATAGAGGCTTGCTGAGTAAAGAGCAGTTAAGTTACTTTCTGTAATCCACCCACATCTCCAACTGGTTATTTTCCTAGTGTCTAAAAAAAATTTTTCTTTTTTTCTTTAGCTATAGGGTAGCTATGAGTGGGAATCGGCCCTACGGCAATGGATTGGTTTGCTTTTTGGTATAGCATAATCGCCAGGACTCCATGGGAGAAAGATGTGATCTGCTTCCATAAAGATTACAGCCTTAGAAGCCATCTGAAGCAGTTTTACTCTGTCCTATAGGGTCACTATTTTTTTTTTTGACTTGATGGCACTAGTTTTTTTTTTTTTTTAAATAAGGTCACTATTAGTTGGAATAGACTCCACAGTAAACGTTTTTTGTTTGTTTGTTTTTGCTTTTGTAGCATTATCATAGTGCCTGTAGCTCATGTAGTTACCAGTTAATCAAAGAATAGTAGATCACTATGTTCCATAGTCTCTAGGAAGTTAACCAAACCTTTCAGATAGTAAATTAAGAAAAATACAAAAATTCCTAAAAAAATATTTGAATGTTTAGGTGGAAATAATATTCCCCTTAGTAGGGAGCATCAGAGGATGTACTGGATAACAGGGTTGTTCAGGTTTTAATAGAGACATATTTTTATCCCTTAGATTTTTGGCTGTGATTTACTTGTCAAAATTATCATAATCTGAGATGGAATAAGCTCATTGTCTTTGAGTCAATTCTGACTCATAGTGACCCTATAGGACAGAGTAGAACTGCCCCAGAGGGTTTCCAAGGAGTGTCTGGTGGATTCTAACTGCTGACCTTCTGATTAGCAGCCTAGCTTTTAACCACTGCACCACCAGGGGGACATTATCTCCATTTTAGTTGATAATCCTTTTCCATATAAATGACGTGGTAAACAACATAGCGTGGCCAGCTTTCCCCATTGCACAATCTGTTTACTCTCAGGACTCCTCCAATAGTTGTATTAATAATAAGTGAGGTAATCCTGAGTGCCTTTTTTTCCAGACATAAGGACAGCTGGTTATAACCCTGACAGAAATGCCTACTCCTTTTCTATGAGCCATAATCTTCCCAGGGTCACCTTCCTGAAGTAACGTGTTTTGAAATGTATAAATCTAAAATAGACAAGCCCAAAGTAAAACTTTTGGTGGATTCGAAGGAAGTTAGAGCTTAACCTTGGAGATTATAAAATTCCAGATTCAAGGTGACTGCTATCTAATGGATTCCATTTAAAAAGAACTACTTATCTCAAGAAAATGAATTTGAAAAAATTATAAATAGACAGGAGTATGAATAGGCATGCTATGCTTTAATTGATAGGAAACATAATCGTTTTATCTGATTAGAAATGCCCAGTGAATAAATATGCATAGTTAGAACTTTTCATAAAATTTCTGAAGAAATAGTAGACTTTTTAAAACTTATTTCTTCATTTATTAGATTTAGAGACTCTAAGAGGAATCTTAGAATCATAGAACATTAGAAGGAGAAAAGACCTTAGAGAGCATCTGATTTAATCCTCTGCCCACTGACCTACTTCCCACCCAGGGAAAGCAAGGTAGCACAGAGGTTAAACATGCAGAATCTGACAACAAACTGCCTTGGTTCCAGTCCTGGCTATAATAAAATTTTCTGATTTGTTAATGTTTCTCTTTGTCATCTGTGCAATAGGGATAATACTAAGAGTTGAAGGGTTATGTGAGTTAACACATGGGATATTTTAGAAGAATTTGCCACAAACTAAAAACTCAATTCATTTTTTTTGTTGTTGTTTTTTTCTTTCTTTCTTTCCTTCCTTCAGCAACTTGACTGAGTGCTTACTATAAGCAATCATTGACCAAGACTTACAAAGATGTCTGCAATGCTCCCTACCTTCAAGATGCTCAGAAACTGTGAGGAGATGAACACGGGACTGCATATGAGAACACAGTGGTGTGAATGAATAGCTTTCCCTCCAGCAGTCTTTACAGATGACATATTTTAGCTACTTCTTGAGGGTCAAGTAAAAGCTGTCCAGGAAATAGCTGCTGTTGTTGGTGGTGATGATAAGAAATAATAATTAACAATATAACCATTAATTAACAGCTAAAATTTACTGGGTATTTAATTACATGTCAGATAATTTCTAAACAATTAAGTATTATTGTATTTACTCCTCACAAAGATCTCATGAGTTGCACATGGGTTCTATCTCTATTCTTGAACTCAGAAACCTGAGGCCCAGAGAACTTATAAAATTTCTCTGAGGTTACCCAGGGAGTAAATGGAAGAGCTGGAAGGTGAGCATGGGAGAAATGCATTTTAAATAGTTAGAAAAAACAGTAGAAAGCATATCTAAGTGTCCAAAGCAAGGAAGAGTGCTAAATGACAAAAAATTCAGAGTGGCTGTAGCACTGTGTGTGTCCAGGTGGTGGTGGCAAATTGTGCAGAACCTTGAATACTCTGCTAAAAGACTGACCTTAGTGGAGGAGGACCCAGCAGAAAATGAGAAACCTGTGGAGGTGTATGAGGAGGAAAGCATGGGTAGCTGCTATTATTCACCAAGAATTTATGTCTATCCACTGTCTCATTAAACTCCCCCAGTAGCTTATGATGTAGGTAGTTATATTTTTGTTTATATAAACAAGACAGCGTAACTTTAGAGAGGTTAATCACTTTCTTAATGCTTTTTTAGATATTACTCTAGAGGCAATAGCCCACTTGTGACAAATATTTTAATTGGGGCGGGGAGGTAATATAGGGGGAATGGTGAAGCCAAGATTAACCATGGTTTCTTGAGTAGGGCACTGTGTAAAACATGATACCATTAAGTGAGATTTACAGGCAACTTTAAGGAGTAAAGGAGGACATAGAGAATTTGCTCTTATTAACTGCCATCGAGCTGGTCCCTGACTAATGGTGACCCCATGCACAACCAAACAAAACACTGTCTGTTTTTTTGCCATCCCCACGATCTGTTGTGGATCAGACCATTGGGATTGATGTTTTGTTTTTGTTATTTTTCTCCCCTATTGGGTTTTAATGGCTGATTTTTTGATGTAGATGACCAGGTGTTTCTGCCTAGTTTGTCTTAGTCTGGAAGCGCCACTAAAACCTTGTAAGCAATCTAGCTACATACAAGCCTCCATTAACGGATGGGTGGTGGCTGCGCAGGAGGAGCATTGGCATGGAAATAGAACTCGAGTCTCCTGCGTGAAAGGCAAGAATTCTACCACTGAACAACCAATGCCCCCTGTAGTGAGTTTAGGTTTTGCATAAACCCTCTACACTGATTACCCCACCTCCTAGTAGCAGAAATTTTTATTGAGAAGTTGAATTTTATTGTGAATCCAAATTTAGAAGAGACCATAAGAAGGGCAATGCAGGTACTGATCTGAAAAGTATTAGTGAGCTTTACTCTTTTACCTTTTGCCTATACAACTATCATGCTGATTGACCCAAGATTTAGGGATTTAGGTGTCATTGTGGATGGGAAGATTAACATAGGCCTCAGAAGAAATGTGAAGAGAAAGATGTTCTTTAGCATGTCAATAATATTGTACAGCAAGACCAAAAACAAACCAAATCCCTTGTCATCAAGTAGATTCCAACTCATACTGACCCTATAGGCCAGAGTAGAACTACCCCATAGGGTTTCCAATGAGTGGCTGATGGATTTGAACTGCCAATCTTTTGGTTAGCAGCTGAACTCAACCACTGCACCATCAAGGCTTCGTACAGCAAGACAATGGTCTAAAATTTCAACTTTGCAGAAAAATATTGATTTGGTTTTGTTAGTTCTCATTTAGTATACGAAGGGATAAACTAGGCATTTTTTCAAAGCTGGAGAAAACAGTCATGTTCTCCTGCAGTTAGAATAGGAAGGGAGGTGGTAACGTGATAAGTAAAATAACACTCATCTGGACTCTGAAGTTTGGTCAGGGAATGGAGTGGGATAGAGAGGAAGACTCTGACTCATGCCTCAGTATCCCCTCTGTTGGTGTGACCCGGGGTTAGGGGAAATCTATTACATTGTTTGAAGACAGTGCCAAATTCAGAGGATATGTAACCCCATCTTTCAATTGAAACAATTGAGAGGAGTCACTAAGCATTGCACCCTGTGCTAACACAAAACAGTTCGCTCTAGTCAAGAATGTGGAGTGGCATGGTGAAAAAGAAACATGGTTGGCACTCTCTAGCTCCTGTCGGGAGGAGCCCTGGTGGTGTAGTGGCTAAGTGCTCAGCTACTAACCAGAAGGTTGGTGTTTCAAACCCACCAGCAGTTCTGTGGGAGAAAGATATGGCAGTTGGCTTCAGTAAAGATTATAGCCTTGGAAACTCTATGGAGCAGTTCTACTCTATCCTTTGGGGTCACTATGAGCCAGAATTGATTCCATGGCAATGGGAGCATCCCAATGTAGTAGCATGAGGAAAGTTTGCATCAAGTCCATAATGCTTAAAAGAGCATAATGCTAAAGGCAGGCATTTTTTAACTAGTTAAGCTAAATTATTGTTTGGTTTTAAGAAGACTTCAAGGTATATTTTTGGTTTAAGTTTTAAAAATTATCTCAGGGCAATAGTTTCAGGGCTTCACTCAGTCCCCTTGGATCCAGGAAGTCTGGAGTCCATGAGCATTTGAAAATCTGTTCTGCATTTCCCCCCTTTTGATCAGGATTCTTCTATAGAATCTTTGATCAAAATGTTCAATCATGGTAGCTGGGTACCATCCAGTTCTGGTCTCATGGCAAAGGAGGCAGTTGTTCATGGAGGCAATGAGCCACACATTCCATATCCTCCTTCTGTTCCTGACTCTGCTTCTTCCTTTGTAGCACCAAGCAAATAGATGCCAGTAGTTGTGCCTTGAATGGCCACTTGCAAGCTTTTAAGACCCCAGGCACTACACAACAGCAGATTATTGTAATTCCTGTCAAGTTGTACACCTGTAGAAAGTTGAATTGGCAAAAGTTGTGTGACAGATATCTTTACAACAATGACACAAAAAAACGAAAATGAAGAATATCTGCTGAGGTGGCTTATGTAAAACCAAACACCAAATACGTCATGCAATTTGGTTCCTTGGTTTGGAGGTTTAGGGTCATGGTTTCATGGGACATCCCAGTTAATTGGCCTAATATCATGTTTAGTGGTTCTGTTCTGCCTTGTAGAGGATTGATTCTTTAGCTACCATGTCAATAATAATTTCAGGGATTATGTCTTGGGATTGATGAGGAGTTTGTAGAAATAAGCAGCCAACCTCACAGAGGTTTGTCAGACAGAAGCAGAAAGGGAAGAAGCAGGAAAAACCAGAAGGAAGAAAGAAGAGAGAAGCTGAGAGAGTGAGGGGCAAGGAGCCTCCCAAAAGGGCTGTAATGTGGGTCAAAGGCTGTAACACTGAAGACAGTGATAGTCCCTGAAAGGGCAGGGGCAGCCAGTGGCGTCAGACAGTAGGGCCAAGAGGAGTTTGCCCTGAGAAGGCTGAAAGGAGCCAGTCCTGAGGGGGCCAAGAGGAGTCTATTCTCACGGGGCTGAGAGGAGGCCTGCATGTCCAAGGTGAGCTGAGGGAGCTGTTCTACACTGAAGAACGGAGATTTTGTCTACATGCTTCCTGATCCTAATCCCAAGTTGTAGCCTGTTGACCCTGATTTTGAGTTGTACCCTATTACTTCCTTAATAAACCACTTAACTGTAAGTATGGTCTGTGAGCTCTGTGTATGGTCTTTGCAACCTAGAAGAGAAGTAAAGAGCGTTGTGAGAGGGATGGCTGGTGTTAGAATTGGTAAAAAGTTTAGAAAGTAGAGGAGTGTCTGACCTCTGCATCATAGGTTGATCTTGATTTGCGTTATCCCTCCTGAAGTAAAACAGGTTCTGATGCTACAACTACCAAAAGTTTACAAACCTTTAGAGAAATAGTTTATTATTTTAATAAACCAAGGTAATTTACAATAAAAATCTAAGTATATAGAATCCTTTCTAAAAACTCAATAAACTTTTGTACTTGTCTACATTCATAGGGACGCTATGAGCTGGAATCGACTCAGTGGCAATGGGTTTGTTTGCTTGTTTTGGGTTTATATTCATATGGGCCTTTTCTATTTGTTTGGTGTCTTTACCAGTACTTTACTTTTTCAAACAAAAGAAGAAGGTTCTTATTTATCCGCTGCAGTCTTTGCTGCTTTTGGGATACAACATTTCCAAATAGAATTCTTTGAATTAAATCCATATGAATTAAAAATGTACATGTGGACCAAAGACACGAAGATTCTTTTTAAATTGCTAGAAGCTACTAGAATAATTCTAATAGAAAGCTAAGAACAGTGAAAATGTTTTCTTGATTTTAGTTGAGACTGACCTGGAAGTAATAGACGTAATAATAGGAAATAGTGCTTGTTAAGCTCCAGGCTCTGTTCTAAGCATTTCACTCCTTTATTTAATCCTGACAACACCCCTACTAGGTAGATACTATTATTATCATCCCCATTTTAGAGATGAGGCAACTAAGACACAGAGAGGTCAAGTAACCTGAGAGGATCACCAAACAACTTAGTGGGGGAGCCAGGATCCAACCAAACAGTCTGACTGTAGAATCCATGCTCTTCTCTAGTGTGTTCTCACTCATTCCCGGCAAGGGCACTGTATTTGTGCATACATGTTTGACGATAAGAGAAAGCAGACATCACAATAGCAAAGCATGATTCCAACCCCCTACCTCAAAAAAAAAAAAAAACCGTTGCAGTGGAGTTGGACTCAGCTACTACAGGACAGAAAAGAACTGCCCCATAGAGTTTCTAAGGAGTGCCTGGTGGATGGGAACTGCTGACTTTTTGATTAGCAGTGGTAGCTCTTAACCACTACACCACCAGAGTTTCCAAGCATGACTCAGGCTCTGCAAAATTAGAAGGTAATAAGTGGTGTAATGGTTAAGAGTTACCGGGAGCTACCTATGCTAACTTAAAATGTCAGCAGTTCGAATCCACCAACCTCTCCTTGGAAATCCTATGGGGCAGTTCTACTCTGTCCTGCAGGGTCGCTATGAGTTGGAATTCTCTCGACAGCAACAGGTTTGGTTTGATTTGTTTTAAGCACAATTCATCTTACTGTGTTCAAGAGCGCCCTTGCTGGGTTTGTGGGGGGTGGTAGGGGGAGGGGTATGGAGGAAGAGAAGCCGTTCCCTCTGCTGCGGTACTTCTCTGATCATCCGTGGATGGGAGGAGGGGGAGTCCCAGGGCAGTGCCCATGAGTACCCCCAACAGACCGCAGTGAATCACGGTACGGTCAGTCCTGCCCTTATCTGCCCCTCGTGCTGTTGTTGTTAGTTGCCGTGGATTCGACTCGGACTCCAGGAGACCCCACTCATAAACCCTGACATACTCTGCCCAGGAGCAAAGTGTGGAGAGAAGAGAAAAGGGACATGTTTATTTAAAATACATATACTAATAAATAATGGTAGGTCTGTAAAAGAAGTGTGGTCCCTAAAATAACCTTTGAAATGATTATGAATCAAGGCATCATGTTAGACACAACTCCTATGGAGGAAACATGTTTAAAAATCTGTAATTGGGCACTTACCATGGAGAAAGTTCCAAAAGAATGTGTCTGTTTCTTAGACTGTCAGATGATGGGAAGCTACAAATATCTTAACAGAAATAGGCGGAGGAAGCACTGGCTAGCGGGAATTCAAGTCCTTCTGTTCTGTTCTGAAAAACATTCCCGGAAACTGCAAATAATTTTGAAAGTTTCAACAATCTTAACTAAAAGCCAAACATTTATGAAAATGGTTGAATCATTTCAACTGCCTCAGATTTTGCAACCATGCTGTCAAGAATCCAGAGATGTTTTTCCAGCTTTTTGGGCAATAAGTAGTAGGAATAGGTGTAAAGAGGAACAAGATTGTGATTTTTTTTTTCTTCTTCTCTTTTAAACAAGCATCTCAAACTCCCAAAAGGGAAAGAGATGCTGTTATTTGAAATGTGAAGCATCTTTTCAGCAGTGTTTCCTTTTGAAATTTAGATTTTAGCTGAAGGTACA
The DNA here is from genome assembly GCF_024166365.1 of Elephas maximus indicus. Lineage (NCBI taxonomy): Eukaryota > Metazoa > Chordata > Mammalia > Proboscidea > Elephantidae > Elephas > Elephas maximus. The sequence continues at coordinate 59,561,944 of NC_064836.1, forward strand.
TTCCTAGAAAATGAGCTATTCTAAAGAGACCCTAAAGAGAATCTTAGCCCTGAATTAAAGTGAGTGAACACGAGCTTATAAACTAAAAGACCCCAAGATCTTAATTGGGGATCCTGAATTATCAGAGAGCTTGAATTCATGCTTTCAAGCGTAATATGGGAAGTAATAACATATAATAAATGCCTATAATAGAGACTTGTTTTAACATGATGACTCATTTAAAGTAATTCTTTAATCTATGTATAAGTGGAGCCCTGGTGACAGAGTGGTTAAAAGCTTGGCTGCTAACCAAAAGGTCAGCAGTTCGAATCCAACAGCTGCTCCTTGGAAACCCTATGGGGCAGCTCTACTCTGTCCTGTACGGTCTCTATGAATCAGAATCGATTCTACAGCAATGGATTTGGGTTGGGTTTTGGCTGTGTATAAGTTAGGATTTATTCCTCCTTTTCCAGATGATAAACATAAACTCAGTGAATATAGTATAAGATGGAGTATTTACCAAAAACAAGAGCCTGGGTTCAAATCCACTTCTGCTTCTCAAAAAAAATAAAATACTGAATTTTCAACTAATTTTTGCTCCTGGTGTAACCAAACCAGTATTTTGTATGAACTCTTCAAATACAAAATCCAAGAGAAGTCAATTAACAAAGAAATATTGAGGACTGGCTTAATTTTTCATTTCAATTTTAAAACCACCACCGGTTTGTCAGCTTGTCATAATGTGGTGGCTTGCATGTTCCTATGATGAAGCTATGCCACCGATATTTCCAATACTGGCAGAGTCACCTGTGGTAGACAGGTTGCAATGGAGATTCTAGACTAAGATAGACTAGAAAGAAAGGTGTGCCGGTCTACTTTAGAAAAAAATCAGCCATGAAAAACCCTATGGAGCACAGGTCTACTCTGACGCACATGGGGTCATCATGAGTCAGAATCAGCTCAACGACAGCCGCTTGCTGGCACCTGGTAACCCACAATAATTTCATCGTCTCCATATTCTTAATTATATCTGCAAAGTTTCTTAGCTAAGTAAAGGGACATAGCCACAGGTTCCAGGGACTAGGACATGGGCATCTCTGGGGAACCATTAATCTGTTTACCATACCCTCCATTTTCTCCATTCTGCCTTGCTAGAATTCCTGGGTATTATACTTCCTAGCTTCATCATCTATATTGCTAATACTGTTTTCTTAAATTTTTACCTCTTTGTCTTTTGTACTATATTCTGCTAGTTCCCTGGAATTTTTCTTCAAGCCTAGTCTTAATGTTTTATGTTGCAAATTGTGTGTTGTTTTCACACATGCCCGATCATTTTTATTTTATAAAGCTTTCTTCTGTATTAGCTCTAAACTTGAATGTTCTGCCTCTGGGCTTGTCCTTCAAAAAATTCCACCTGAGTGCCTTCATTCAGAAATTAAGTAAATGTTGTGATGATAGGCTCACTTCAGACAACGCTTTTTTGCCTTTGGTCATTTGCACTTCTTTACTGCCATTTTCACTGGATTTTTAGAAAAGAAGCAAAATAAATACATGTACTTGTGTTACGGCTTGAACCGTAGGTTCTATAAACCTTTAATTTAGTTTAATATTGCCTTACAAACAGTAAAAAGTCTTCTCTAGTGGACAGAGGAAATGATAAGAAAATCATTTTCTATAAAGAGAAATAGGTGCAACTGCAACGGCAGAGGAGTGGAAGTGATGGGCAACAAAATGTAAAAAAAGAAATCAGTGAGAGGCATCTTAGTCAGTCATAAGTGGACAGAAATGCGGAATATTTGAAAGAAAATAATTAACATCTGGAGGTTTCTGGGAGGCTCAAACAGTTTGTACTCAACTACTAATCAACAGGTTGGTGGTTTGAATTCACCAGCAGCACCATGGAAGAAAGGCCTGGCAATCTACTTCTGTAAGATTACAGCCCCTGAAAATCCTATGGAGTACAGTTCTACACTGACACGCATGGAGTTCCCATGAGTCTGAATTGACTCAATGGAAATATCAGAGATGCAAGTTAAGCTGTCTCTATTAATAAGAGGATGGTAGGATAAGGCAGCACATGTAAAAATTACTGTTAGCTACCACTGAGGTGACCTGCTACTCATGGAGACTCATAGAAGGAAATGCTGCCTGGTCCTGGGACATCCCCTCAATCGGCTGTGAGTCATACCATTGTGATTCATAGAGATTTCATTGACTAATTTTCAGAAGTAGATTGCAAGGCCTTTTCTCCCAGTCTAACTTAGTCTGGAAGCTCTGCTCAGAGCTGTTCAGCATCACAGCAGCGTGCAAACTTCCACTGACAGGTAGATGGTGGGTGCTCATAAGGCGCATTGGCTTGGAATCAAACCCAGGTCTCCTGAATGAAAGGTGAGAATTCTACCACTGAACCACAAACGTCCCCCTACATTTGAATACACAAAAAAACCAACCTCTGCCACTGAGTCGATTCTGACTCCTAGAGACCCTCAATTACTGAATGAAGAAGGAAATTTAGAGCATAAGCCTATATAGGTGTTGCAATGGTCAGTTTTTTTTTTTTTTATTTTGTAGCGTTGAAAATATTCAGTGATATAAATTTTAATCCAGATAAATCGGTTTGAGTTATGTAATGGTTCATGTCTTTTGTTAAGCATTCAACAGAATACCAAGGTGTGATGCATGAATGTGGTGGGTATTTCTGCTGTCTAATAATCATAACGAGTATGGTGTCTCTGCAATCGTGTTGATCTGGAGTTTGTTACAGTTGAGACATGGCTTCATCTTCACTCATTGCTCCATTCAGTCAAGAGCCAATCAAGTGACACTATTTGCAAACAAATCCTAGTACTTCTTTACTGACAGCATGCCCCAAAGCCAGCGTAAAGGGAGGCCTCATATCAGCATCAGAAACACAATGGTGCTGGAGTCAGGAATGTGAAGTGACCTGGAACTTCTGGGGGTATTCTTGGGGTAGCACGGCCACTGGTACCCCGCTGGCTGATGGCCAAGGACCTGACATATTATCTATCAAGGACTGTAGGGGTACTACATAAAAATATACCCAAGCACACGTCCCCTCATTCAAGGCCAGAGAGAAGCCGTTGAATAACAAATGTACTGGTTGCCTGCTTTCATCAGTTGCTCTCAAAGTCCAGTAGTTCTATTAGGATTAGAATCTGTCCCAACCTTGCACAATCCTGGCCACACGGCTGCTTAAAATATCCCATAACATGAGAGGTGGCTTAGTGTGGAGGTTATGGGCATGGCCCTTGGACGTAGACTATGTTTTAATCCTAGTTTCTCTCCTTACTAGCTGTGTATGTCCTTGAGCGTGTTGTTTAACTTTTCTGTGCCTAAATATTGCATCTGAAAAACTGAGATCATAACAGCACATTCCTCTTAAGGTTATCACAATTAAGGGGCTCGGTATATGTAACGCTCTCAAAAGAGTGTCAATATAAGTAAGCACTAAAAGAAAGTATTATTATCTGCAGTTTGTTGTCTTCCTTCCTTCCAGAAATAAATGAAGGTTAACTAATCAGCACATCAATATATGCATATAACTAGCTCTCAGATCGGTAATCACTCTGCTTTCTGCTTTTGTAGTCATGAAACTTACCGACCCTTGAAATACTTCTGTGATGCTGCAGCCATCATCACCAAATCACTTCTAACTCAAATGTCCTGATGGAGGTCAGACCCTGTCTCACCCCCTCTGCTCTGAATTCTTCAGAACAGAAATAGGCCTGTACCCAGTGTGCCAAGCACATATCTGAAGTCAATCATGTGCTATATTCTTGCAAGCTCTATCTTTCCAGTTTGGTTTTCCATTTTTCTTCTGCCTGCATTTCCAGTGGAGTCCCTGGGTGGTGCAAATGGTTAAGCTCTTGACTACTAGCCAAAGGGTTGGCAGTTCAAACTCACCCAGAGGCACTTTGGAAGACAGGCCCGGAAATCTGTTTCTGAAAGGTCAGAGCCTTAAAAACCCTATGGAGCAGTTCTATTCTGCATACATGGGGTAGCCATGAGTCAGAATCTACTCACCTGGAGGGCAACTAACAACAAGGTTTCCAGGGATGACTCTTTTTATTTCCAAAATTGTAAGAGTTAAACCACTTTCACATTCTTGTTCTGAGGTCTGCATGGCACCCCACCCTTACTTTGGAAAGGAGCTTTGCTCTTAAATGAGAGGCAAACATGAATACTACTGAACCATGGCAAATGGTAAAACTTAAGCAAGCAGGGTTTTTATCTTTGGACATATTTTTACCCTGACATCTGAAAAATATCGTATGATAGAATTATCTGCACAATTTTTTTTTAACTGCTTTTCCATTCCAAATGTAACATTCCAAACAGGACAACAAATTATTACCATCATTGTCATTCAATGATTTCTTACTCCATATAAGGTGCTTTAAAAGATATTGTAAATACTATGGAGTGTACCACATCTTTGCCATGGAGAGGTTATGAGTCTAGTTGGAGGAATTGTACAAGCACAGAAAAATAATTGTCCCAGGAAAGATTTATTGTGTGGCTTTTAAGTGCAGCACTTAATATGTGCTATATAGAGAGGGGAAAATAGTTTTAAAGGGTCTTAACATCTGAGTAAGATTGATACAAAAAAAAAAAGTGTATCAGCGCATGCTCAGCAGAAGGAGTGCAGTGAACACACGTGTGGATTTGGGAACGCGTGGGGCATGCCTACAAAACAGTAAGTCGGCCAGTTTGGCCACAGTGAGGAATTTTAATATGGAATCATTTTTCTAATTAGTAAAATCTATAGAGTTCATGAAGATGGAGAGAAAGAACACTCAAACAACAACAAAAACATAATATGAACGTTGGCTGTTAGGTGAATATGCCTCTTTCTGTAAACAAATATTTCTTTCGTATGCCTTTTGTCCTTTTCACTTCTTTTTTAATGGGGACCTAATGTTCCCAGACAAACTCTGGTGGCATAGCGGTTAAGTGCTACGGCTGCTAACCAAAGGGTCGGCAGTTCGAATCTGCCAGGCACTCCTTGGAAACTCTTTTGGGCAGTTCTACCCTGTCCTGTAGGGTCGCTATGAGTCGGAATCGACTCGATGGCACTGGGTTTGGTTTGGGTTTAAACTTCCCAGAATGCATTTGACTTTGGCTAGCTATTTTAGATACCAAGTGCAGCATCTTCCTTTACATGAAGCAGAGACGTGGAAAAACAAACAAACCAAAAAAACGAAACAAAATTTAAAAGAAAGGAATGATTGTCACCTGAAGAAGCCAGGAAGTGAGAAGAGTCTGGGTAGTGTATCCAATCCGAAATGGTGCCTGCATCTCCAGAAGGCCCCTGCCTAAGTCAGGTATGCCTCTTCTATGCTGTTTTTGTTGTTGGATGCAGTCAAGTCAATTTTGACTCATAGCAGTAGAACTGCCCCATGGGGTTTTCTTGGCTGTAATCTTTACAGAAGCAGATTGCCAGGTCCTTCTTCTGTGAAGCTGCTGGGTGGGTTCGACCCTCCAACCTATCAATCTAGCAGCTTAGCGCTTAACCATTGGGCTACCAGGTCTCCTTGCCTCTGCTGTGCAGGCTAGCTTTATTGCAAAACCTACCCAAGTCCCACGGTGTTACTGACCTACTTTCTCTTTTTCTCCTTCCTCTCAAAGGTCAAAAGGAGCAGGAGCATTTGGGCGATGATCTTGGCTGGAAGAATGTGGGTGTGGGAGGTGTGAGAAATACATGCCTGGGGCCTGAGTTGGTTCTCCCCTTAAATGATTGGAAATCACAGTGCAGCTTGATGACTGGAGAGGACACCAATGACCTTGGGTAGAATCTGCAGTCCAGGGCCCAAGGGACCAGTGTTCTGTAAGGATGTGTCCATCACATCACTTAGCCACATGTTTGCCAAAACAACCATCTTGAGAAGGTCGCTGCTTTCCCCCAAGGCTCTGCTTTTTTTCCCAGGATGTAGTATTCCCTGTTGCTATTGAACCATTAGGAATGTCTCAAACACACCCTGACAGCTGCAGAAGATTTTGGTAACAGCCGTAATTCCACTTTCCCTTCCATCTGTCTGCAGATGGTTTAAATTTGATCACGGGGCGGGGGGGGGGGCACAGGGGAGGGGGAGATATCTTACAAGAGGCAATTACCGTGCTTGTAGATCTTTTTTTTTTAATGGTAAGATTTTGATTTTCAGGCTTTCTCATAATCGTGGATTATGTTAAGAGATTTACATTCTTTCTGGACATAGAGGTTTTGACACTATTTTGGACTGGACTGCTAATACTCCGTTTAGATTTATTCAAACTGTCAATCATGATGACATGAAAATAGTCAAAAATGTCAGCCATACACACAGAAGGAAGTTGGTCCTTTCAAAACTAATAGCACTGCTTTTGTTTTCCCTTTTCAAAATATCTTTCGACTACAACAGGCTGATAAAAAACCACGATGTTTCTGTGTGTTTTGTACCATCTGGGTTTCCTTTATTAATTGTATAATTCTTCTTTCCACACAACACTTCTTCTGAGAATTGCAAAGTAGTTTAAAGAGATTATTTCAGTAATCCTTATACTTTAAAGAGATTAACACTGTATGAATAACCTGACCGAGCTAAAATAGAAGAAATAAAAATGTGAGCAGGGCTGTCAAATACTTCATAGAACTACAGTCTTGAATCTTTAGAACTAAAAGCTAGTCTAATTCTCTCCTTTTCTAGGCGTGGAAACCAGGTGCAGCGAAGGCTGACATGCCCTGTGTCACTTCCTTTATTTGTCATTGAGCCAGGAGAAGATGCCAGTTCTCCTGATGCCCAACTCAGTATTTTTTCACTAAATGTTTCTTAGGAGCCTTGGTGGTGCAGTGGTTAAGAGCTTGGCTGCTAACCAAAAGGTTGGCAGTTTGAATCCACCAGCCACTCCTTGGAAACCCTATGGGGCAGTTCTACTCTGTACTCCTATAGGGTTCGCTATGAGTTGGAATCAACGCAACAGCAATGGGTAAACTTTTCTTAAGGTGTACTTTTTACACATAAGTCACCCTTCTTAAATATATCAATTCTTTCATAAATGTTTCATTTCTCTCTAACTAAATAAATATCTTTGAAATAGAAGGAATTTTACTTTAATATATCAAAGCAATACATTAGAGCACCTGTTTTGTGCATTGTGTTATAGAGCCTACAAAGAGGAGACATAGTCTCTTATCAAAAGAAGAATATCATCTTCTAGGGAATTTTCTTGGGGACTCAAGGCCCATGCACGTGAAAAGGTAATTAAGATTGTAAGACAGCTTATGAGGAAAAATGACTAGCACAGTAGAAGTAAGACAGAATAGAACTTCTGGGCTTGCAGTAGGTGGTCAGCAAATACTTGTTGAGCAGCTTCTCTCTGAAAAGAGGAAATTAAATCATCAATGCCATCTACTAATTTTCAGTGAGAATTCTGTAGACCTGGGCTTAATAATGGATATACCTTTAGACACTGTCATTTAAGATAGAGTGAGACTGGAAAGCCATTGGGTGTTATGCATTTGTTCTAAAAAATGTATTTTAAAAGGACAAATTTTTATTAATATATGAGAAAAATTCTTTTAAAAATGATTCTGTAAATGTTTTACCAGTAGCATTATTTTCCATTCATTGTATATTCAAGAAAGCCAAAAAAAAAAAAAAAAAAAACCAAACCCGTTGCAGTTGAGCCGATTTCAACTCATAGCGACCCTATAGGATAGAGTAGAACTGCCCCATATGATTTCCAAGGAGTCCCTGGTGAATTTGAATTGAACTGCCAACCTTTTGGTTAGCAGCTGTAGCTCTTAACCATTACACCACCAGAGTTTCAACAAAGTAGCATAAAAATGGGCTGCTCAAAGGAAGATTTATATCACTGCTTTGACAGGAAACAAAGGAGTGACATGGGGCTAAATGAAGGACTGTTACCGTGAGCATCAGGCTTTTTTGGGTGGCGGCGGGGGGGTGTTGTGGGAGTTGCCAAACCCCTTGACAGAGTGGTAATATAACTGCTAATAAGTACTATAGTAAGAGGCAGGGTGGTCTGGGCTTTAAACTTGGAGATGAATTGCACCTTTTCTCAACATTTATTGGTTGTGGGTTTTGAGTACGGCATTTGAGCTCCGTGAATCACAGTAAAAACCTCCAAAAAAAAAAAAAAACCCCAAACCTGTTGCTACTGAGTCTATTCCAACTTATAGAGACCCTATAATAGTAATCACTTTTCATTGTGATTCATTTTAAAATTACAGATTTCAAGAATAAAATGTAACTGTCCTATTATATATGGGACAAACACTGTACAGTATTTTCATTGTTATTACTGGATATTTTCTTTCCACATGTGAATGGGTACTTGGTTTTTTAATTCCTTTTGGGGGAAGTAATTTTATCCTTTTCAGTTGGTCGATTGTATTTTGCTTGAAGAAATTCTTCGGTTGTTAGCTTATAAGCTTCCTGGAGAGAAACTAGACTTAATATCTCCCTCTGGGTTTCACTGTTTGCTCATTGCTTTACACTTGTGAAGGCACTCAATAAATATTTGCTCTTGTTGGTCGCTGTGGCAGAGAAAATGCTCACCAGGCATTTCTCACTCGCATACCCCTGCCTGCTTTCGGTTGGGCAGTGCCGGGTAAGTGGTTTGAGCCAGTTCAACATGAGCAAAAGGAACATGTGTAATGTCAAAAACGAATCCATTAAAAAAGAAAAAAACATACTTTTTACCTGCCTTAGGAACCGAAAAGGCTAGTTGTTCCAGACCCAGCAGCTTCAAGGGGCAAAGCCTTCCTTATTCTGGGTTCCAGGGTGGTAAGCCGAGAGGAAGTCCCATCATCCTCTGGGTGAATGTGAATGAAACATTTCTTGTATTAGGCCCTTGACGTTTGGTGATTGTGACCTCAGCCTAACTTACCTACCCTGACGGAACAGTGATGCACAACGCTTGCCCTTCGAGAATAAGAATCAGTGATATTCTCAAAAGTCTGGAGGGTCCTCCAAACATATTAAATGAAACGTATTGAAGATAAAACAATGAGATGATTCAGACTGAGATAAATCATTTTCTTTTTTGTTTTGTTTGTCTATATGTTTGTTTTTAAATCTTGGCATCCAAGGGATTTCTGTACTCTTGAGATGAAATTCGTTTTGAAACTCGTTACAGATAGTTCTAATTAATTTTAAGGAAAGAAACTAACGTGCATTACGTGGGTTTGCTATTTTCAGTTGCAAGGCTATATTTTAATAACTAAACCCTTTTATGTGTACACATTCATAAGGTTTGGTTCAGAAAGATGAAATAACGTATCCACTGCCAAACAGACATCATTGAAGAATTAGCATTCTGTCAGAATCTAAAAAAAGGATCTGCAGTCATGGTCTCCAAACCTTCTGCCGGCCCAGGACAGGAACCATTCTCGAAGACTACTCATCAGACATGGAAGGGACTGGACAATGGGCTGGAGAGAGATGCTGATGAAGAGTGAGCTACTTGTATCAGGTGGACACTTGAGACTGTGTTGGCATCTCCTGTCTGGAGGGGAGATGGGAGGGTAGAGAGGGTTAGAAACTGGCAAAATGGTCATGAAAGGAGAGACTGGAAGAAGGGAGCGGGCTGACTCATTAGTGGGAGAGTAAATGGGAGTATGTAGTAAGGTGTATATAAGCTTATATGTGACAGACTGACTTGATTTGTAAACTTTCACTTAAATCACAATTAAAATTATTTTAAAAAAATAATAAAAAAATAATCTTTCAACTATCTGGATATTTAGATGTTGAAATGGCTCTAGGCTTGGTTAAAAAAATAGTTTCAATCATCTCTGATGATATCCAGATAAAATAATCATTCAAGTACCAGTAAGACAATTTATGTAATTTATACTAGTGGCATATAGAACTATGACTGGGACATATCAGAGCACTAGAACATTGCCAATACCTTTAGAACGTTTCATATCTTATACTATGTAAACAGAGTCCCTAGGTAGTGCAAACAGCTAAAGTACTTGGCTACTAACCAAAAGTTTGGAGGTTTAAGTACGCCCAGAGTTGCCTCAGAAGAAAGGCCTGGTGATTTATTTTTAAAATTCAGCCAGTGAAAATCCTGTGGAGCACAGTTCTACTCTGACACACATAGGGCACCACGAGTCCTAATGACTCAATAACATTTTTTTTTTCTAATGTGTAACCACATCTTTTTCTTCAAAATTTATAAATCATTATTAAACTCAAAAAAGTGAATTTCTTTAGCAGTTTAGAGGAAAATGCATTAGCCTTAAGAAGAAAAAAACTCAAGAAATACATTAATCCTTACACTTTTTAGAAATTCAAATGCTTGTTATGTGTGTGTATGTATTTCTAAGAGTCATTCAAGACTTTAATAAAGTAATGTACTCAAAATAATTTATTAACTTCAGTTTGCAATAACCCATCTGGTCACCGCTAGGTGTTTTCAACCAAAACTACTTATATTAATGATAACACTGAGACTAAGAGTCTAAAACGTCATTTATAATCAAGCAATGTTAAATTAAAAAGGTGAAATATATTCCTTCATAAAAATTTCCATGCCAATACAGTCTCAAGTGTCTTTACAAAAGGGATGGAGGATGTGAAACAAGTAACAAAGACTAACATGAAAAAAGAAAATCCTTTGAGACAAGCAACACCAAAAATATTTCCAAATAAGACCTGCAGAGGTTCCACAATAAAACATCTGTGACCATAAGTTGGAAAGACCTCACAAAAAGGGAAATGTATGATTTTAAAGACAAAACCATAAGCAAGGACGGTTTGTATAGATACTGCATGTGGTGAGCTCTAGGTCAGATGCACTAATTAATTGGGTAGCAAGTTGACCATGCTACCTGGAAATAATATTAACAGCTTACATGTGCATAGCATTTTAGAATCCCTAAAATATGGGATATGAATTACCTATTAATAAGAGAAATGTTCATTAAAACTGCATAATGAATAAAGCACAGGGCATAGTGTAAAATGCATACAGATTTAAAACATTACTTATGATCTTATCCTTAAAAGGTTAACAATAAAATTTTAAGATAAAACATATATGAAAATTAGAATATGTCTACTTTAAAAGGGGTACTTTTATACTAAAGAACTAGAATATTATAACCTCAACTCGAGACGGTCATTGTGTTAAAAAAAAAAAAAGAATGTGAACTTATTTATGGACTAAAATGGTATTTCTCTTATGTCCAAGTCCTTTCCATGAGATAAGACAAGACTGATAGGTGTTATGGGTTGAATTGTGCCCCCCCAAAATATGTGCTATAAATCCTGACTCCTGTATCTGTGTATGTAATCTTGAGGGTGTCAAGGATTTCATTTTATTTGGATTCACAATCAACACCCATGGAAGCTGCAGTCAAGAAATCAAAAGACGCTTCGCATTGGCCAAATCTGCTGCAAAAGTCCTCTTTAAAGAATTGAAAAGCAAAAATGTCACCTTGAGAACTAAGGTGCCCCGACCCAAGCCATGGTATTTTCAATTTCTCATATGGGTATGAAAGCTGGACAATGAATAAGGAAGACCTAAGAAGAACTGATGCCTTTGAATTGTGCTGACGGTGAAGAACATTGAATATACCATGGACTGCCAAAAGAACGAACAAATCTGTCTTAGAAGTACAACCAGAATGCTCCTTAGAAGAGGGGACGGTGAGACCTCATTTCACATACTTTGGACATGTTATCAGGAGGGATCAGTCCCTGGAAAAGGCCATCATGCTTGGTAAAGTAGAGGGTCAATGAAAAAGAGGAAGACCCTCCACGAGATGGACTGACACAGTGGCTGCAACAATGGGCTCAAGCATAGCAATATTGTTAGGATGGCACAAGACTGGGCAGTATTTTATTCTGCTGTGCATAGGGTTCCTGTCACCCAGAACCTAACAACAACAACAATCTCATTTGGGAATATGGTTTTCTTTGTATGTAATGAGACCATATTAGTGTAGGGTTGTCTTAAATTTAATCACTTTGAGATATAAAAAGAGCTGATTAAGCACAGAGCAAGCAAGCGCAAACAGGGCAAAGGTAGATGTCACATAGAGATCTACCAGGAATGCTGAGAAGAATGTTAGAGAATCTGAGACAAACATTATCCCTCAGAGCAGACAAAGAGAGCCTTCTTCTAGAACTGGTGCCCTGAAGTTGGACTTCTAGCCTCCTAAACTATGAGAAAATACATTTCCATTCTTTAAAGCCATCCACTTGTGGTGTTATAGCAGCAGTAGACCGCAAAGGCAGTAGGGCAATCCAGTGCAGAGGGAAGAAAGAAGGAATCAAAACATGCTTGGCCTAAATAAGGAGGCACAATCCTCAGTTAAAAAAGAGAAGATAGATAGGCAGGTAGACACACACACACATATGTATATGGAAATTGTGCGTAGCAAATCAAAATGATGGCACAGGGTCAGAGTCAAAGTCTATATAGCTAATCTGGCATTAAGAAGATTAGGAGGAAAATGAGTATCGTATGAGAGGCCAGTTGATTGAGGATGGCCTTAATAAAAGTATTGAAATCTTGAGACCTTCTCTTACCTAGTAGAGAGTAAGAGCAACCACTTCAGAGACGATGCTGAAATGATGGCAGTGACCCTCACAATGAGCCTGAGTAGAATTAGAAGAGCAGAAAAGTAAATATTCCTTCCCATTTTATAGATTCTGAACTCCTGGGGGTACGCTCACGTCTGAGTCATTTCTCTCTCCTCACAAAAAAAAATTTTTTTTTTTTTTCACAACTTGGAAGAGCACAGAGAATGACACAGGTCAGGAATAACTGTAACGCTGCACCCTGTACCTGTGCTATGCACCAAGAGTACTATGTTTTAGGTGCTCTCTCATTTAATCCCCATAACCTTGTTGTTCTTGCCCTCAGCCTGTACCAAAGAAGGCCAGGCTTATTACCTACTGGGGTGATTAAACTTACATTTCCGAAGGGCCTGAGTTCCTAGGACCCATCTTTTATTGATGTTATATTGTCTTCACTATGAAATATGCCATAATAAGTTTCACCCTAGGGATCCCCTGGGTTCCATGCATATTTCTTCTTGCTCTCATTAGCAGCAGTCTATTTCCCCTTGGTGTTGTAACCACCATTCATCCCCGATGGTTCAGTGGCATGAGGAACCCAAAAAACAGCCCAGTGTTAGTCTCCATTCCCAATTTAATGAAACAATCTTTGTATCCTATGATGAAACTATCCATTCCTTAGGAACTGAGATCCCCAGAAAAGTAGGGCTTAAATTTGCAGAAAGGTGAAATAAAATTTGAAAAGTGGGTTATTTATTACAAGGAAATCACAAATACACACCACACAGTGCAGATAGAGAGTTTCTCAGAGGAAAAACTTAGAATAGAGAAGCAGTAGAGCACACACATTCCCCTGAACTCTAATTATTCCACACCTTAAGCAGAGGTGGCCTGCCTGCACCAGAAGGCTTGGAGTGCAACAGAGAGCACTCCCCGAGAAAGAATGAGCCCCATGCCCAGGCTGTATTACATATTCCTAGATCGGCCACTAGGGACTAAGAAGCATCTAGTTTCTCAAAAAAAAAAAAAGTTTCTCTAAGTAACTAGAAAACTCTGAAGATATCTCTGGGCCCAGGTACAACTTTATAGAGTTGCATAACCATGGCCCAGGCCTGCATACTGAGAGTCCTAGGAAAGCCTTGTGTGCCAGGAACACAGACACTAGCCAAAGGCCTTCGTGTCTCCATATGACCCCTCAGTCCATCTGAGGCAACTATCTGCCTCAAAAGGGGAAAGAAAATGAGCCTTCAGGACCATCCAGACTTGTTTCTCATCAGATGATAGACATAATAGTGAGCAGGGTCACTCCCACTTTCACGAGTTGGTTCCAGGATGAGTATATTCTGGCTATTGAAAGAGATAGATAGCATTGCAATCAGCTGTGGATTCATAGCAAGTTCTGCATCGTGTAAGACAGCAAGCCAACTTGGAAGAGTACTAACTTTCTCCTGACACCAAAACTAAATCTTCAGCTATTCCACTATTCCAATAGATCAACACGGATTATATAAATTTGATGAGCGTGGATTCACTGCCTCTCTTCTCTGGCTATGAAATGAGTTTCTAGGTTAGACATGATGTGGTCTGGAATACCATAACTGAGAGTAAGACTCTCTATAGTGACGTGGATAGCTGTGCTGGAAGAAGCAAGTTGCACAGATAAGACAAATCCACTTCTAAAATACATACCTAATTCTATGAGGACAAATTTTGCTTGCCAGGAATTGTTTCTCCTTCTAAGAGGTATATTGTGCAAATTCCAACAACTTGTATTTCATTTTAGAGAGGATATCTCAACATGTCTCAGATTACAGAACCCTTAGAAACCTCACTCGTATAACAGAAGCCTTAATTTTCATGTGGTTTATCTCTTAATCCTTGCACACAAATTGCTTTCTGGGTATTTAGGGTATTCTTACTACTTCCTGCTCATCAGATGCAACCAGTATCAAAGCCATGGCCCAGTGGGGTATTCAGAGGAGTGTCCAAATGATCAAGATCCTGAGGACTCTCGTAGAGCAGTGACGATATACTGTTGTCTTTGATGGGTGAAAGCAAGCTCTTTCTATTCATCGTTTTTAAATTATTCTGAAGAGAGAGAAAACAAAATACTTCACCAGTCAAATCAATAGCTGTGTGCTAAGTTCCAAGGGCTGCACTAAATACACACATCGGGAACAGTATTTGCATTTGGAGTCAGCCCCTGATCAAATTTTCCAATCATTTTCCAAGACCTCTCATGCTTTTTACAGGTGAATTAAATGAGGAGGTTCTAGGACTCACCATCCCTACATCCTTTAGTCCTTTGGTGGTAAAACTGATGTGTGTGTGTATATATATATATAAACCCACTTCATATATATAAATAAATATTATATATATGTATATTATATAGTTTGTTTATATTATATAGTGTGTGTATATATATACATATATAATATTATATATATATATGTGTATATGTAGTGTGCATATATATATAACCCAAACCTGTTGCTGTCGAGTCAATTCTGACTCATAGCGACCCTATAGGACAGAGTAGATCCACCCCATAGAGTTTCCAAGGAGCGCCTGGTGTATTTGAACTGCCAACCCTTTGGTGAGCAGGCATCGCCCTTAACCACTACGCAAACAGGGTTTCCATGTATATACGGAAACTCCTCTAGGGTTGGGCTGTTACTTTTGGTTTACTGCTTAGGTAAGGATGGCCACTTCCTGGCTCTACCAAATGGCCAGTGTAGGGATTTTATCAGTTTCCTAATCTACTTTATACAACTATGCAATCAGAAACCGAGGAAATAACCTGAGGATGGTTCTGCAGACCCAAGAGCACTCTTTGAGATGGGCTTAGGACCAAACTCCACTCATCATTCAACTTAGGGCCCCAGTGAACCATAGTGGCATTTCAGATCCCTAGTGATTAGTGTTAACTCAGAGACAAATCTTGGATTTTTCCTCTCCCCAGTGCACAGTCACAGGTAAATGGGCACATGTCCTTCCAGTGAATGCTTGGAGGAATATTTGCAGTATATACTCATGCTGGGGTTGCAGGGCCTACCTCACGGGGACCTGATCTCCCCTTCAATCAAAGGGCTCAGGGTTGTGGATTAGCCTGTGTGGAGAAACTGAGCGAGAGGTCATGACTTACATGGCAGTGACTCAAATAAAATTTCTACTTCCCAGATCAGCATATTTCCTGTAACATGGATTAAATAACATTTTATGACTATTTATTTTGTTCCTGTTATTGTTGTTGTTAGGCGCCATTGAATCAATTTCGACTCACAGTGACCTCACGTGCTGGAGTAGAAGTTCCCCATAGGATTTTCCAGGCAATAATCTTTAGGGAACAGTCTGCCAAGTCTTTAAGACCCTATAATCAGTTAACCATGTTCCAGACAGCTACAGGCTAAAATAATGTGATTGACATTCATCCATGTGTCCAGTTATGACAATTGAGTTGGTTAAGTACTGCCACTTCTCCTCTGCCACTCTGGGATCCCATAATGCCCATGAAAGTCATGGACACTACTTCAAGGATGACAACTCCCACTGTCATCTCCAATCCTTGAATGATAACCAGGCCCAAGATTTCAAGAATGCAAATGTTTCCTTCCTAAAGCATTTCTCAATGTCCCAGTGATGAAAATATCTTCTATAACAACCTTCAGGGTATCTTTGTTAGAGGGAGAGAAAGCAAATTGTAAGTAAGTGTAGGAAAGCCTGGCATCTTGATGTCATTAAACATAGTCCTTTGTTGAATCCATGCTTCAGTCAGTCAACGAAGCAAACTGTCAGAGCCTTTTCAGAGCTGTTCAAGTTAGCACGCAAAATCCAACACCTACCTTTATACGCCACCTCCTTAGTCTAATACACTTAGGATCTATTCGTGCGCATGCTCTTTAGCTTCCAAATGATAAGTAGGAGCAAGTGCTCTCATTCCAGTGGTGTGTAGGCTATCTTCTGCTAAAATAACCAGTGATTTTCCACCGGGCTTTTCTGGCATCTGACTCTAGTTATGAGTCTAGGGGCAATAAAGGGTGGTGTGGGTGGGTCATGAAAGAAAGCTAGTTTCCTCAGAAAAAGGGGGAAGGCTGTTTCAACTGGAAAATCAATTTCTGGAAAATATGGAAACCTAGGTTTTCAGCCTTCATCCGAGAACACCCAAAGTTCCCACCTAACTCTCAGAGTAGCATCCCTTCCTCACTAAAACACCTAATGTAATTTTAATATATAAACCCAGTAACCCAGTGCCGTGGAGTCAGGACTTGGTAAAGTTATCTGCCTTAGTCAAAATTCTCCAGTATTACATCTGTCTAGCTCTCTATCTATTGAGAGAGATTGGTTTGTTAAAGGAATTTTGCTCATGTGATTGTGGGGTCTGGCAAGTCCAAACTCTGCAGGTCAGGTGACAGGCTGGAAATTCTGGCAGTCTTACACCAAATTTGGTAGGCCAGGCAGTGGGGAAAAAGGGTTCCAGAAGGATGTCTATTTATAGTTTGAGGCAAAAATCTTTTTTCCTCAGGAACATCAGGTTTTTTGCTTTTAAGGCCTTCAACTGATTGAATGAGGCCTACCCACATTATGGAGAACAATCCGCTTTGCTTAAAGTCAATTGATTTAAATGTCGGTCACCTGTAAATAGCTTCTTAGCAACATCTACACTGGTGTTTGGAAGACAAATGGGCACCACTGAAGAGACAAATTGACACATAAAATTAGCTATCTCATTCTCTGAGAAACTTGCTTCAGAATTCTCTAACCTTCACCATGAGACCTTAGTCCTGATGTCAGGGATACCTGCCCCCTGTCTATTAGAGATAACAAATTCATTTAAACCTGTCATGGAAGCTTTCTGGTTTTCCACCTATATTTTGACCTGAGAGTTCAAAGCCCTGAGTTGACTATTATGAAGATTTATTTATTTATTTATTTTTATCAAGCCCTTCAGTGCTGTCAAATATACTTTCCCAACTTCTGCAATACAGGTTACTCAGTTTCCTAGAGCCTTGGTAGTTCAGGTGTTTGCAATGCCATGGCATTCCACGGTTTACTAAAATTGCCTTTTCACCTTCGAGGAGGTCATTCTTCCACTCGGGCCCTGACATGTGAACGACTCTGTGCCACAGTCCTTTATCAAGGATTTATCTACTGGGACCACTTCTTTTAGGCACATTCTAACTAGGTAAACAAAAAGCACTCCAAGTACTAAAAGTAACAAGTTTAATGCACAAAATTAGTTACGCCATGATCGAAGAGCTAAGTAGTCACACGGGAAGGGGATGGTGGAACAACTGGAGATTAGCACTCTCAGGAGGCCACCACCAACATGAAGACAAGAAAGAGGGGCAGAATGAGGGGAGCCCAGAGGCTGGGTACCTGGCAGAATCTGGGGCCACGGACAAGTCATAGTCAACTCGGAAGACACAGTTGCTGCTCCGTCCAAAGCAGAGAGAAGGAGAAGTAGCCTGGCTTTTTCCTTCTACCTGCCTTCACCCTCCAATCTCCTGCCTCTACCAGGGGAGAATCCCCCAGTGGTGCCAAGCAGAACATCAGGAGGTCTAGGAAGACATCTGACAGCAAACATCCCTGATGCCTGCAAAGAAACAAATGTAGTCGCCCTTTCTAAAACAGAGGTTTAGTCAGGAGAAGGAATTATTCCTCCCTCCAAAAAAAAAAAAAAAAAATTTTTTTTTTTTCCCTGCCTCAGAGTGGTTTACTCTGGCCACAATGAGCAACAACCACTGCCCAGTGAGGACAGCATCAGTTTTGATGGGCTCAAACTAAAAAAAAGCTCCTGGCAGGGTGAAAATTGACTATGTAGGCATTCGGATATTTACTAAGGAAAAAGACATGGAGGAGAAGTAGACACTGCTTTACGAGAAATGAAGGAAATAAGATGATTGATGTGGTAAAATTATTGGTAGAAGGGAATGTGATAGAAATCTGAACACATGAAACAGCCAGAATCAGGGGGTTGAGGGGTTTTTTTAGATCATGGGACTTTATCCATTTAAGTTGCTTTGTCCAAAATGCTGGGTGGCACCTAGAGCAGGTGGTAAATGCTTTTAGGTTATGATGATAAATTGTCCATCATAAAATGATAGCATGAATGACTGTAGGTAATTACATGACATTTGGGCACAAGAAAATTAAATAGTCAGAAAAGGTTCATTGGTATGGAATTTTATTTAATTATTTGTTTCCTAAAGGAAATCACAGAAGCCAATATGGGTTGTTAAAATTCAGCCAGACGGGGGTCTTAAATGCTAACAAGCGGCCATCTAAGATGCATCAACTGGTCTCAACCCACCTGGATCAAAGGAGAATGAAGAACACCAAGGTCACACTATAACTATGAGCCCAAGAGACAGAAAGAGCCACATGAAGCAGAGACTTACATCATCCTGAGACCAGAAGAACTAGATGGTGACCGGCCACAACCAATGACTGCCCTGACAGGGAGCACAACAGAGAACCCCTGAGGGAGCAGGAGATCAGTGGGATGCAGACCGCAAATTCTCATAAAAAGACCAGACTTAATGGTCTGACTGAGACTAGAGGAATCCCGGTGGTCATGGTCCCCAAACCTTCTGTTGGCCCAGGACAGGAACCACTCCCAAAGACAACTCATCAGACATGGAAGGGACTGGACAATGGGTTGGAGAGAGATGCTGATGAAGAGTGAGCTACTTGTATCAGGTGGACACTTGAGACTGTGTTGGCATCTCCTGTCTGGAGGGGAGATAAGAGGGTAGAGAGGGTTAGAAACTGGCAAAATCATCACGAAAGGAGAGACTGGAAGGAGGGAGGGGGCTGACTCATTAGGGGGAAAGTAAGTGGGAGTATGGAGTAAGGTGTATATAAGCTTATATGTGACAGACAGACATGATTTGTAAACTTTCACTTAAAGCACAATAAAAATTATTAAAAAAAAAATTCAGCCAGACACATCAAGGATTTGTGTGTTTAAATAGAGGTAGAGTCGAGTGAGGAGGAGGTGAGCTGGATAACCTGTTGTGTCTTCAGTGATATGTATTTATGACTTCTGTCTACTGTGCTGTACATAATTAGTACTAAGAAAGCTGTAGATTTTATTTTTTAATTCTATTATTTCTATTTTCCAGAGTTCAATAATTCAAACCAGCACACATAGCACATGGAATGAGCAAAAATGCCTAGATTATGCACGGATTTGAGTATTGCCTCCTTAAAGGATAAGCTATGTTAAAAATACAAACTTTAGGATGTCAAATCCCTATGGGAATCCTGCCTCTCTTGTTTCTTTTTCTTCAGATTATGCAAATACCCACGGCATTTCTTACAAAGACATTCTTTGAAATCTTTCTTTGTTCCACTCTGCTCAACACTGTCATTATTGAATTTTTACAGCTCATACTTTCATTGACATCTGAAGAAGTTGTCAAATAATATTTTCCATTTAGGTTACTATTTTCAAACCATTTTAGCCCCAGGAAAATATTAATTCCGATGTCTAAAAATGGTACAGTATTGTATTTAAAGAAAATACATGTAGAATCATGGAACTTGTAGAACTACAAGAAGCCTTAGAGATTGTCTAGTTTTACGGTCTCTAAAGATGAGGAATCACACTGAGTTTTAGTGAGATTTTCAGGGGCATATAGGTTGCTAGTGACAGAACTAGGTCAAGAATCCATTTTTTTTTTCTGACGATCCAAGAAAACAGTCTTTTAATAGGACTTCAATTATTTTATCCATGTAATCTAGTTCTGTTCAGGGGCCATGCATAGTTGAAAACACCATATAGTCTTTATCTTAAGAAAAACAGGACTGCTTTATCCAGGGGATAATTCTTTCCTCAGTGTTCTCATCTTCAGGTTATTTGCACACAAATTTTCCATTTCGAAGTCTTTTTACAAACTGTTTTTTTTTTTTTCTTGTTTGTCTATATTGAATGCCTTCCAAAACTTTTTTTAGCTTTCCCCCTGCCTCCCTCAGTTGATTTGAGTCTTTTTAATCCTAGCTATTCAGTCTGGGACTCTCTTACTATCTTCGAAGTTGGAGTTTAATCTACTACAATAGATTGAAACCAGAAAATTAAAAATGCAAAGCCACAAACCAATGTCCTTGTAAGTCGGGATTTCCTTTTTTAATATGGGGCACATGTTTAAGTGGCATTTGCGTAGGCAGATATGCTATGAACCTAATGAGGCTAAAGCTTCAGGAAACCCTTCTTTGCACAGGTTCTTTCCAAGGCCCTGGGAGGGACCCAAGGTATGTGTTCATATCAACATGTTTTTGCAGATTTTACAAAAATCATCTATTGTAACCACTATCATTTAGGAGCACTGTCTTTTTCCACCCATATATTCTCTCATCACACTTTCCCCTTTTCGGGTGGTGGGGATCCAGCATAGGGAACGCTGACTTGGGACATACACATATAGTTTGGATTTAGTGGGCTATGTCTCTGGCATTCTCAGGCACTATCGTGTATAATTAACTGATCACAAGCCATTCCACTGTATGAAGTCCTTTAGGAATACTCCTCCTCTCCTCACTGAGCTGTCTCTAAAGGGCCTGAGAACACAGTGCTCCATGACAATGTCCTGTGAAGCTCTGTTACCAAGTGTCTTAGTCATCTAGTGCTGCTATAACAGAAGTACCACAAGTGGTTGGCTTTAACAAAGACAAATTTATTCTCTCACAGTCTAGTAGGCTATAAGTCCAAATTCAGAGCATCAGCTCCAGGGGAAGGCTTTCTCTCTCTGTCGGCTCTGGAGAAACATCCTTGTCATCAATCTTCTCTTGGTCTGGGAGCATCTCAGTGCAGGAACCTCAGGTCCAAAGGATGTGCTCTGCTCCCTGCACTGCTTTCTTGGTGGTCTGAGATCCCCATGTCTCTCTGCTCACTTCTCTCTTTTATATCTCAGAAGAGATTGGCTTAAGACACTACCTAATTCTGTAGACCTCATCAATATAACTGCCAACAATCCATCTTACTACATCATAGTGATAGGATTTACAACATAGGGAAATTGCATCAGAAGATAAAATGGTAGACAATCACACAATCACACAAGGGGATCATGACCTAGCCAAGCTCACAGATATTTTTTGGAGACACAATTCAATCCATGACACCAAGCTAAGAAAGTAATGAAAAATAAACAGGTCTGAAATGTGCAGAGAATAAAACTCGTTGTTGGAAAAGTAGTTTGTTATATTATAGAGGTGTCTTAAGCAGTTCATCAAAAGGTACCTTGCATTGTTTTTCTGAATTGTGTGTTTGTGGTTTTTATAAGTTTTTCAAAATTTGTCAGCTGTGATTTCTTTTGTCATGCTAAATAAATATTCACTTTCATGCGTAATTTAATATTCATCATTTTGTATTTTTTCTTACTAAAGACTCTGCCCCCCAACTTTTATAAATTTCAGGCCTTGCCACACCTGGATCTGCCCCTGGGTGATTAACTTTCCACAGTTAATCCTTTTAGGTTTGTGTCCCCCCAAAATGTGTGTCAACTTGGCCAGGCCATGATTCCCAGTATTGTCTGATTGTCCACCATATTTGTCATCTGATGTGATTTTCCTCCGTGCTGTAAATCCTACCTCTGTTAATGAGGCAGGGTTAGAGGAAGCTATGTTAATGAGGCAGACTCAATCTAAAAGGTTAGGTTGTCTTTGAGGCAATCTCTTTTGAGATATAAAAGAGAGGCAAGGAGGCCTCATAACACTGAGAAAGTAGTACCAGGACCCAGGATCCTAGTGTTGAGAAGCTCCTAGACCAGGGGAAGATTGATGACTAGGACCTTCCCCCAGAACCCACAGAAAAAGTCTTCCTGGAGAGCTGGATCCCTGAATTTCAACTTCCAGCCTCCCAGACCGTGAGAGAATAAATTTCTCTTGGTTAAAGCCATCCACTTGTGGTATTTCTGTTTTAGCAGGACTAGATAACTAGGACAGTTAGAACTGCCTGATCCTGGCTCACTCCAGCAGCTGGAGCTCAGCAGGGTTGGGGTAGAAAAGACCTACTGTGAGTAACCAAGGAAGTAAAAACAAGCTAAAACCTCTCCTGGGGAGTGCAATAAAAATGTCAACATCAGAGAAGTTGAATTTTGTTGACAAGTCTAAGGGGGTCATGATGGGCCAGAAGTCTTAGACAGAGAGTTCAGAAGCCTCACAGGCCCAGAAGCAGAGCAGAGACCAAGGAGATGTGGTTGATCTGAGAATATTTCCATGAGAACAATGGACATTTCTAAGACTTGTTTGTATGAATGTATACTGCCTGATAAGAGGGTAGTTTGACCTATGCCAAGTAGTAAAGATACCATCCCACTGCCATTGAGTCAATTCTGACTCATGGAAACTCCATAGGGCTTCCAAGGCTATAAATCTTTACAGAAACAGACTGCCATATCTTTCTCCTGTGGAGCTGCTTGTGGTTAAAAAATGCCCACCTTTCAGTTAGTAGTCGAGTGCATCAATCACTGTGCCACCAGGGCTCCTTCTGAAGACACTATACCTCTGTGAAAATTGCCTAGGAAAAAGGATTAACATCCATTTGACCTCAAGACCAGGGCACCTAGGGATTGAAATCACTACTTTGTATTATTTGGATTAATATTGCCAGCATACGTAAGTGGCCCTGTAGAAAAATCAGAGAAGGAAAAAATACTAGAAATCAAAGATTATAGCATGCTTGGAAACTGAATTTGAAAGGCAATCTGTCCTGTCTTACTGTTGCATGTCTTGTTTTGACATAAACTGTCATGCCCATCGAAAATGACATCCTCAAAAATAGTTCACTGGATAAATTAGTTCTGTCTTGATGCCTAAAACAGTAGAAGTTCCAGGCATGAAAATTGCCAAGATGAAAGGTGAAAGAGAAAAAGGCTGATCATATAATTATATATATATATGTTTTATGTGTTAAGCCAGCTTTAAGAGTACTTATACTGCTATTTTTTTAAATGTGGACCATGGAGACAAAACTACAGGAAGCCCATACATCAGTAACAGTAAGTTCTTTTATGTTTTCTAATAAGGAGAATATTTGTGGTATTATGTTTCTTTTTTTGCTCACATGGTGGGATTGCAATTCCTCATCCTGTTTGAAGTTGACCTTGGCAGTGCTCTGGCCGAAGAAGTTTGAGTGGAAGTACCATTATGATGAGCTAAGGTGGAAGCTTTCAGAGCTGGTGCCCAGTTCCCTTTGTCCCCTTACTCTTGTGTGGTGATGACGGATGCTACTGTCAGTCTGGTCCCTCAGAGACCATGATGGGCAGAGCTTCCTGCCAATCCACGTTGGATGGTAGTGTGAGCAAAACTGAGCAATTGTTTTTTGTAATCATTGAGATTTGGCTGGGGGGAGATGAAAAGTTGTAACTGCAGCATAAACTAGTCTATATTGACTGGTACAATTTTTAATGCTTTGTCTTCAAAATAATTGCAAACAATTAAAAAATATGCCATTTGGCATGCCTATGTGTGCATGGTACACACACACACACACACACACACATATACATATATATAAAATGGAGCCCTGGTGGTATAAAGTTCAAGAACTCAGCTGCTAACCAAAGGTGGGCAGTTCAAATCCACCAGCTGCTCCTTGGAAAGTCTATGGGGCAGTTCTACTCTGTCCTATAGGGTCACTATGAGTCAGAATTGACTTCATGGCAACACGTTTGGTTTTATATACATGTATGTAAACACATACACATTGAGTTCTGAGGGGCAGGGAGATTTGCCCTATTTTGATGGGATTTGGAGGGAAAAAAAGGAGGATAAATCATCTCCTTCTTCCTCAAGTTTATGACAATCTGATTTCTGTTGCAGAAATTGGGCTTAATTTTCCAGTTACCCATCATGATACCTCAACCATGTAATTCAATGACCACCAGTTTAGGTCAGGGAGCACAGCTAGTTTCAATATAAGCAGCGTAGAAGTGAAATACC
The DNA here is from genome assembly GCF_024166365.1 of Elephas maximus indicus. Classification (NCBI taxonomy): domain Eukaryota; kingdom Metazoa; phylum Chordata; class Mammalia; order Proboscidea; family Elephantidae; genus Elephas; species Elephas maximus. Next base: position 59,586,426 of record NC_064836.1, read on the forward strand.
CCCTTATCCAGAATAAGGTCTTTATATTCTTTCCTTAGGTACATTTTTCTACATGAATGTGAGCAAACAGCCACTCAAATTCATTGGTTAGTAGATTGAGGGGCAGCTTGGTCGAGTGGAGAAGAAATGAAGTTAGATGGACTGAGCATTCGATCCTTATTCTACTTAAGGCAATTCATTGAACATCTCTGCAACTCAGTTTTCTCATCCATGATGGGAGAAGAAGTTGTGTGAGAGGATTTGCTAAGGTAACTTTTGCATAGTGCCTAGCTATGGATACCTAATAAATTGTGATTATTTTTAATTGATACATGAAACCCTAAGTTTCCTAAGAAGTCTATCCTCTGCAGGCATTTATACATTATCTCATTAAAACCACATGTCTACTCTAAATTGTAGGTATTACCATCTCTCTCTCTTTTTTTTTCTAATGAGAAAGATACTTTATCCAGGTCAAATGACTGGCTAGTAGAGGGTAGAATGAAAACTGAATCTTCTTGAAGGCCTCTCAACCTTCTGACAGAGAAGCTGTAAGCAGACGCATTTCACCAGTTAGGATAAGTGTGTTTTCAAATGATTTCTTCCAGCGCTTTCAGTCTTGCCCCTACACACACTCAGGGTCTGAGAAATGAAGATACTTAACATTCGCTACCTCATTACATATAGATAATAATCAGAATCAAAATTCATTTTTTTTTTTTTTTTTAGCAGACAAAACAAGAGCTTGTCTCTTAAGGAGATTAAGGCGTTGACATTTTTAGATAAAAAATAAGATGTCAACACAAAGAAGCTATGTAATTCTTCACATTCATTATTCACTATTTTAATGAGATTTGAGGTTGAACTGAGAAGGAAAATAACTATAATCCTTCATACCAGAAGGAAGAGTTGAATGAATTGATTCTGTATCCCCAAGATACAAATAGCATTCTACACTCCCAAAGTCAGCCATATTTCTACTTGGCTCACCAAATCTGCATTACTCTTCCTCTCCCCAACGTGTTCACTCCTTTCTGGCCATTTTTAGTTACTACTCTTGCCTCTTCTTTTCTAGTTGACTAAGATTATTGAAATCTAATGGCAGCAAATACATTCAGAATTGATAATAGCAACAACTTTCATGGGTGGGTGGTATTTCGAGACTTTTTTTAAGGGGTTAAACCTGAGTTTAAATCCTGACTCTGTCCTTTGTAGCTGAGTGTCCTTGGGCAAGTGCTGATCTGCTGATGTGAACGTTAAGATCGTGTGTCAACTTGACTGGGCCATGATTCTCAGTGTCTTGGCAGTTGTATAATGTCGTGATCACTTCCCTGTTGAAATTTGGTATGTGATCACCCCCGTGATGGAATCTGCCAAGTGATACTGGTGGGGGTGGGGCCTGTGGCAGCTCACCACCCCCTCAGCCTTTCTGTCTCCACCTTCCACCGCCTACTTCCTTCTTGCTCAACTGGCAACAGTTGTTGGCTTGTTCTGGATCCAGCAGCTGTCTCTTGTCTTACCTCTGGTTCTTGGGACATGAGCTAGCAGCTTATCTGTCCATCTTGGGATTCGTTGATCTTCACAGACTGTGAGCGGGAGCTCTGCTCTCCTACCTGCGGATCTTGGGTTCACCAGCTTCTGTGGTTCTGTGAATTGGGAAAGACCTCTGTCTTGATCCAAGGACTTGGGACATTCCAACCCCTACAATCATGGGAGCTGTTTCCTTGATATAAATCTGTACATATTTATATGCTTTACTGGTTCTGCTTTCTAGAGAAGCCAGCCTGAGACAGCTGATATCCTTAGTTCCCTCAATTACTAAAAAATAAGATTAATAAAAACATTAGTATTTACTTAGTGTTAAATGATTTATGTTCTTTATTTAATCCTCGTAACAACTCTATGAGGTAGTTACTTTCAATAGCTTCATTTTATAGATGAGCAAACTGACATTTAAAGAGGTTAAGTAAATTGCCCAAGGACACAGCTTCTAAGTAACATTGCTGAAACTCAGATCCTCATTTTTTTTTTATATAGTGCTACCAGCCTCTCAAATAATGCTATCTCTTTATTACTATTTGTGAGAATTGTTTGAGATAAATTCATAGACTGCTCATGGCATATAAAACCAAAAACCAAACCCATTACCATCAAGTTGATTCTAACTCATGGTGAACCCTATGTTACAGAGTAGAGCCACTCCATAGGCTTTTCTTGGCTGTAATCTTCATAGAAGTTGTTCATCAGTCCTTTCTCCCATGCGTGAGTGTGAACCACCAACTTTTAGGTGAGTAGTTGAGAGCAAACTGTTTGCACCACCCAGGTACCTTGATATGTAAAGGACATTTAATAAATATTAGCCCCTGTATCTTTGTATCTGTGTAGTGCTCTTAGTTTTCCCAAAACATTTTAAATTTATTTCATCTGATCTTCAAAACAAATCTAACAAATAAGGAAACTAAGGTAATATGGGACCAAATGATAATCAACAAATTACCAGTGGAGCTGGTCACAGAATCCGAGGCTTCTTTCTTCATATTTACCACTTTCTCCTCCCCAAACCTCCAATCTGTCGAAATTCTGTAAGGAGGAGCTTCCATTTTAAATTTTATTGGGTCCTCCCTTCCTTTTTTTGGCTCTGGGCAGAAAGGCATACGCTTATTTTCACAACTGGATGAGTGTCCTGAAGTTACCAAACCTGATGATGCATGCTTAAAATGATTACTCCGTATTCTTCGGGATCATCGTGGCCGGAAGGCCACTCTCTACATACAGGACTTTCCCTCCCCTTCCAGTGACAAGCCTTAATGGAATCCGGCCTGCAGAGTGTCTGGGCTGTGTGCAAGGCTGGTGCCACAGCAAGTCCAAGCAAGCTCCCTGAAGCTCAGCCTTTGCAAAAATGTGTAACTCAAAAACATTCCTTCCAGCCACCACCCACCTCTCCCAGTGGGAATCTGCCCAAATGATCGTTTGGAAGCAGCTTGGAAGCAGGGGTAAGGGTGTTAAGTACATGCCATAGAAGAAGGAGACTGTGGAGGGGTAAGTGGGTGGAGACAAGGGGGAAAGAAAAATGACAAAGATGGAAAAAATAATCACTACTGCCACCAAAATATTCTGCTCAAGGACGAGAGAGTACACCCTACAGCTGTTAGCACTGTTCAGCATATTTTGCAGATTTACATATACCAAGTATTTCCAAACAGTTCTGTGTTTGTTTTAAAATCCCACACAGAGATGTCGGGTAAAGCTGTCACTGTGGAAAGCTGTTTTCTTGCTGATGTTTGCAAAACTGTTTTCCAAATTCTCTCTGTATATCATAAGCTGAGCACAGGAGTCGTGGCCACTGACCACACTGTAGTGAAATCCAGTGATGTATCCATGGTCCAGAGTAAATAAAGCACCTGGCTGGCTGAAGCCAATCCTTTTTTTTTTTTTTTTTTAAAGTTTTGGTTAAATGCAAAATGAAACACATACCACCATCCAATGATACCTGGTTAACCCTGGAATCACCTAAGTGTGATTGATTCTAAATTGCTAGTTATTCTTACTCTAATTTACCTTAATATTTGATTTGAAAGTGTTTTCTTATTTAAAAAAATAGCACTGAAACCGGTTTCTCATGTAGCCATTTTTTTTTTTTTTTCGGAACCATCAAACCCTGCAAAACCACACTTTGCCCATTTGAAAAAGATTAGAGAATTTCCAGCAGAAAGGATGGAGTAGTTGAAAGCTGTATTTTCCTTTTAGCAAGATCCGCAAGGAAAGGATAGAGTGTCATGCTTAAAGAGGAACAGATTTTGTATATTTTGGCAAGATATTAAATCCTCTGTTGCTATATTTGGATCTGTGCAAATAGTCTCTCCTACAAGTGCAAAGCAAAGATCAATGCTGGTGTTCTTCATTCAGCCACAGCCAAACTTGGTATGGAAATAAAACAGTTGTGCTTAAGTGTTGTTTCTAACAGAGTCTTGAAGCTCGTTTATTGATCAGCACCATTCCAGCGCACGGATACCCACGGAGCACATTAAATGTATCAGAACAATTTTTGCCTTTTGGTAACATTTTTTTTCCCACTCCTTAACTGATAGCAGATGTAATGATTTAATCTGGACAAAAGTAAAACTTTGCCACATCAGTGTGGTCATATATAGATATTTAGTCAAATGAACAGAGGCAGGTCAGATGAGATGCTTGTGGACTTAGGACATCACAGGATGGGCATATGTTCCCAAAAAAGGAAGCAAAACAATTAAATGGTATTTGGTTGTCCCCAGAGAAAACACACTTCAGCTAGGAAGAATCCACACCAGATGTCTTGCTCTCCACCCTCCTGAATGCCTGTCTTACATAAATACCACATAATCCTTTGGATTCTGAGGCAACATAATAACCACGTGTAATGTTTGAAATAGTGATAGAACTTTTCCCCAAATGCAATTATTTCTGTGAATGAAGATGAATCTCACACAAACGTCCATGCGACTATTATGCCTGGAGTTCTCCCAGACAAGACATGAAAAGAGGCTGATAAAAAATGACTCAAGTCCAGTACTAACTGTGGTAAATAGAAAAATGGGAACCCAAAATGTCCACATCCTAATCCCCATGAATGTTACCTTACATGGCATCAAGCGGTCCTTAAAAGTGGAAAAGAGAAGCAGAGGAGGTCAGAGTAATGCGACGGAGAAGAACACTATCAGTTGTTGCTGACTTTGAAGATGAAGGCAGGGGGCCAAGAGCCAGGGAAGCAAGAAGCTGGAAGCAGCAAGGAAATGGATTCTTCCCAAGAGCATCCAGGAGGAATGCAGCCAGTGCTTTGATTTTGGCCCAGTGAGACCTGTGCAGGAAGTCTGACCTACAAAACTGTAAGATAATAAATGTGTGTTGTTTTAAGCCATTGTGTTTGTGGTTATTATTATTTTTTACAGCAGCCATAGAAAACTAATATACTAGTATAGTCTAATGTGACAGTTAAGGAACCTGTGCCAAGTCATTCTACCTGAGATGCTGGAAGGTCAACTCATTTAAATACTTATTTCCAGGCTTTTGCACTTTCCCATTAAAGACTGCTTTAATAAGAAAATAGAACACCCATGTAGGGAAACTCTAGCTTCCTTCATAATTTAAGTTCTTGGAATTCTCCTTTCTGGGTGCCTCAGGCTTCAGTATCAATTAATTGTGGGCAAGTTTTGTTTTTCATAGTGCTTATAAAAAAAAAAAAAAATTTTTTTTTATGGCAAGTCAAAGTACCCACAAATGTTTAAACAAAATTACAAAATACACCTTCCTTTAAAGAGACAACTGATGACCTTAAAAATGTTATTAAATATGTCTCAAGGCTCTTGCTTGTATGTAAATAATATTGCCCGTTTCATTTGCTCTCCCATTATAAACACATGTTTATATCCTCTTCCTCACTGCAACATGTACATTTCCTTGGCTATAGAAATTAACTTTATATAAATTTCTGAAGATATTTATAAGCCCTTAGTTGAATAATAAGGAAACAAGAGAGCTTCAGTTGTCGACAAATGCAGACCAAACCAAAATGCTACATCAAAATGTAAACATTAAATTCACATTAAATTATTTATTGAACAGATTGAAGATAATGACATCTGTTTTTACTACAACGTCTTCTATCACCTTATATCATCAACACAGAGTTATGGGACCCAGATTGGAAGAGTGAATAGAAATGAGAAAATGTCTCCCCACCACCATCCAACAAAATAACAGAAAAGGATATGATTTTATAAAACCAGAAGTTTTGTGAATTATATATTTTTGTCAATTCAGAAATGACCTCATAGTTAAAATTTCTTTTTCTAGGCAGGTAAAATTAAGCTAGCATAAAATTGTTTACAAAACTGAAAAATCTTGAATTTCATTGCATTTCAATGAATGATGCAAGATATTCCTATTATTACTTTTAAGTTTGCTTAATCAAGTGAAAAATATAGAGTTCACCATACTGTGTAATTCCTTTTTCATAAAAGTATTTCACTTTACCTAGATTTACATGATGAAAACAAATCTAATGCATATCTTCCCTTGCAATATACGCACTTAAAAATTATACAAATAAATGAAATGAAAATACTTCCCTATATTGTATATCCTGAAAAATGTATGGAATAGTATTTTTAAATCAGATATAATATTCAAGATTGTAAATAGCCTAAGAAATTAAATTGAATGTGTAAATAATCATTAACTTTTGTCCTAACCACAGCATAGAAAAAATGTACATCTCTATTAGTATAAAGAGAAATTATAAAAGTTCACATCATATGCATACACCAAAAATATTAATTAAAGAATCCTGTATCCTGAAAGAGTTATTCTTAGGTTGAAATTAAGTAATGAGACATTGTTAAAAAGGAAACTAATTGAGGGTGACCTGCTCTTTTCTAGGAAAAAAAAAAAATTTGTTTTTTCTTTTGCTCTTTTCTAGAAGGATTCATTAATTACTCACACAATGGAATTTGTAAGTTACACTGAAATCTATTAACGTTTCTTGGAACTTATAAAGGAGATTCAGGTAAATTTACTGGATCAAGTTAATTTGAGTACAATTTCAAGAAAACACTTGTTTCATCAATTATTTAAAACAACAGAAACATTTTGAAACAAGCAAAAAGGCACAACAGACAATAAGAGCCATTTTAAAATCAAGATATTTTAACAATAAAGATTATTTCTATAGGGTAAAAAAGTGTATAGGGTAAAATTTCCAGAGAGCACTAAAATGAAAAAAGCTACTGAAAAATTCTAAAAGTCAGCTCTGTGGCCAATCTCCATGACCAAGTTACCAAGGTAACTGGCATTTTGAAGCTATCAGAATGGATATTTCCTTAAAAGCTCCACCCATGCCCCACTCAACCCAAACTAACCCTCTTTTGTATGGTTTATAGATTCGTCTTCCACAGGTTTATTTGCCTAAAACTTCAGCTTAAGTTTTCAAAAAACACCTTAATAATAGTTCTGATGCTTTAGTGATAGTTTTAAAAAGTTCTTGAGCCATATTTTTAGAAAATAAATTTCTGATTTCACTCTCAAGCCAGCCCTTATATTTGTGAAAGCTGTGTCATTGACCCTGGAGGGAGGAACAGAATCTTACGTTTTTAGGGTCCTGTACAACATTTCAGTGGACTCGGCTCTGCTGTGTTTCTGTTGGCTGTGAAGGTGATCGATCACAGGATTTCTCACTGCCATCAATACCCCTTTGTATCTGCCCTGGTTTGCGTGAACTCTTTCCACCTTCAATAACTGACACGGTGTCAACATCTGCTTCCAATAAAATTGTTTCTTTTTTTCTGAAATGGAGTTAAATCTGCTGACTGAGATTGTAAAGGGTTGGGTATTTTTCCCCCCTTTTCATGTGGAGGATTTTTTTCCATCCATATTTTGCAACTATTCCTTCCAGGCAACTAAAAAAGTTTGATAACTTCAAAGGGAATGTGTTCATTTCAGGGGCCAAAGAAGCCCAAAATATAACTGAAAAATATAAATGTTGGAGATTGAACAAAACTCTTGCCTTAATTTTGAAGAAAACAATTCATAAGGTCCTAGATGAGTAAAGTTTTGGGATATGTAAGAAAACTCAGAGTTGGACTTATATACCACAAAGTAGTAAATTTATTTTACTTCATAAATGACACACTAAACAAATCAGAGTTAATTAAGAAATTGATATTTTATCACCCACACCTAGCAGGAGACAAAGATTTTCTTTCAACATTTCTTCTGGAGAAGTACAAAGTTTTATATATATATATATTTGATTGTTACAGAAATGGGTATGGAGAAGGAAAAGAAGGAACATTTGGGAACTCAATTTTATGATCTACTCACTCAATGGATAGACATTTGTGGTAGCTGTCATTTACTGAGTACCTACTATGAGCGAGATACACACACACACAGTCTGTCAATGAGATAGTATTATCCCATTTTACTGATGAGAAAAATGAAACCCGAAAACATATGTCTAACCGTAGCTAAGCCAGAATTCAGAGAATGGCCTCATGTCCAGGCTAATGCCCTTTTCCATCAATCTATTCTGCTTCTCTAGTCATCCCCCAGACAGGGCTCTAACATACTTTCCTTTCTCACCACTTAATGCCATTGCTCCATTGTCTGAATTATCAAATAACAAAGGGATGTGCAGTTTCTTGAAATAGTTTCTAATTGCCACTTTAAATTACACATCTCACGTTAAACCAGATCGCAAACCCAGAAGCTAGATTGTCATAAGTCTGCAGATCTTAGAACAGGAATGGGTACATACGATCTGTATAATAACCAGTTCCTCAAGAACTTATTTTGTGCCTGTGAGTATAACTGGTGTTTTTAATAAAAAGTTTGTTATAAAAAAATGAATTCCTCAACTATTTACAATCTACTAGTTCTCAATTTGTAAATTTTAGAGTAATCCTTGCCATGTGTGCTTAAAATAATAAAGAAAATCATTTTAACAAGAAGGAGAAAGGAGAAAAGGAAAAGAGAAGGTAGGAGGAGGTGGTTATGGGTTTGTTGTTTTCTTTTTTTATTCTTTGAGGCTCTTTACCGATAAACAATGAGGGCCAAACAATCTGTTAGGATCTTAACCTGCCAACCTAATGTTGTTTCTTTACTAGTGATGGTTTAATGTTGGAAGAATACATTACATTGAGAATAAAAGAGACGATTTTCTAGTGTCTAGTTCACAAGTTTTTAAGAAAGCTTGAATAAAGTCTAATTTGCAAGATAGTCAACGGTGGAAGGATTCTAACTGAAATCACGGAGGGAGGTGGTAGCTCTCAAAATGGCAGCTTGAAAGCCTTTAAGTTCAACATCATCATTTTGATGTGAGAAAACTAATTCCCCAAAGTGATAAAATTTGAACGTAAATGAAGTCAGAATAGTATGCTAAATTACAACTCATCCTCTTACTTCTGGTAGTAATATGGTCATAGCAAGGGATGCCATAAAATTATTGAGAAATGCCCTCATCCTCTTTCTACTTAAGATTTTGACCTACTACTTGGATGGTAGCATGCCAACAATAGCTGGGCTTGTCTTCCAGGGGAGAGCTCCCTGTGCACATCAAAACTCAGGTCTCTAACTTATCTTGGCCCATAGAGCCAAAGCTTTGTCTGGCAGTAACGAGAAGTGTCATACAGCAGACTCTAAATTCAGGGTGAAGCCCTCTGTATGGTCTCTCCACTTTAATTCACTTCAGTGAAGAATAAGGAAAAGGGCAAGGAGTTAATTAACACTTTCTCTTCTTAATTGCGGAAAGTCAGTTGAATAATTTGAACAAGTTCCAGTAAAACATCGATTTAAGGGGAAAATGAAAAGGTAACAGGTTCCAAGGGAAGAGAAGGCAAATAAATAATCCCAGGTCAGTCATCCCATAGAAACTTCTGAATAATGGTCTTTGGGAACTTAGGAGGACCCAGAAGAGAATGAATTTTATAGATTTATTCAGCTCTTTGTTCCATAGCTATGGACAAAATTATGTATGGTAAATATTCGAATGAATCAAAATGTAGATAATTTAACCAAACTGACGCCTAAGAATTTAAATTCACATCATTAGTAAGTGGAGATACCTTAAGTTTCAACCCCACGTTAGATAAAAATGTGTTTTTGTGTTAGGAGAGTCTGGTTAAGAAGAAGTAGTGTATGGAGTGATGAGGATACAAGGGAGTGTATAGATTTATCACTCACAGGATGCACCAGAAAAGAAAAATAATCAATAAAATATAGCCAGGGGAATGTCTGTAAATGACCTGTGAAAACTCTGTCTAGCTAAGTATCTAGTGCTGTTTAATATGTTTAAAATTTTCATACACATAACATATGCAATTCAACATGGAAAGTGGCATTTCACTGAACGCGGTATTTCACATGGCTGGGGAGGGAGGTTGGGGGAAATTTGAGAAACTTCTTTATCAAAGTAGTATTTCTATATAACACTAACTTTTTATCATGGCCCATCTCTAGGAGCAGTTGAAAGAAGAAATGGCTTCGTATTAAATTTCTTAAAGTATCAGTAACTGCTACTTGCATCATTTTTATCTATTTCTAAGAATCTTAATCAAAATTCAGATGTCACCTTATCGAGATCCTCATGGCTATGTCAAGTGGAATCTTCAAATTTTCCATGTTTTAACTATTTCCAATAATGGTGGCATTAATCCCAATTTAAACCTCATTTTGCGTTAATTTTTTTTCTTAAATAGAACTAAATCCAGATATAAATCCCAAACCAGATATAAACCCAAAAGTAAATAATTGAAAAACCCTATGTTTAAAATATTACATATAAGATATATTACTTTTTTCAGTTTATAATGCTGGGTGATATTACCAGAAACAGCCATTGATAAAGGCTTTGTGACATGTTGAGTACCTTGCCAGATATTATCCCTTCAAATTCTCTCTCCAAGGAAAAAAAAAAAAAATCCACTTAAAATAATGACTTCTAAAACTGTCATGAATAACTAATTAGAAACAAGAAAAATAAGTCACTGGCACTCACAGGTAGCAAGGTTAAATAAATTTCTTCCAGTAGTTACTTATAAATTCTGGTTCTATTTATCAAAGTTGGATGGACTAGAAAGAATTTTATTCTAGGCAAACTCTCCTTCTGACTGAAAGTTTATGCAAACTTTCTTCTTAGTCAACTTCCAAGTACTCTTTGGGAGAAATTAAAGTAATAAAATTTCCTTACTTTAGTGCAGTCATTAAAAAACTTCCTTTTAAAGCTATACATACAACTCAAAGTTAAGTGAGCTGGCATGGAATTAAACATTCACTGAGATTTAATGTAAAAACAATACTGCATTGGCTTGGCAATGGTGCTACTTTGTAAAAAGGAGAAAATATCAAACACTTGAGGTAACCTAGAAAGCATGGACAGAGCATATCACAGACATCTTGACAATCAGTATTTTAAACATTTTGCCAGTGCTTCTCTGAAAAAGCAAGTTCTTTAAACAGAACTTAACAATTTTTACAATATTAAAAAAAAAAATCCCTTGAAAGTAACCTATCAATGCTAAATCAAACTTTCTGTATTTCTACAAAAATAGATGCACACAAAGCTACGAAATTTATTCCTGAAAGAATTAGCATTTTCATTTGTGGTTAATTTTTTTTTTTTTTTTCCTGACAAGGTGGTTGGTTCCAAAAGAAAAACAAAATCAAAATGAAACAAAAAATTAAACCATGTAGTTAAAAAAAACAAACAGAGAGAGTTACACAGTTGGTAAAGGCTCAGATGAGGGGGAAAAATACAAACACAAAACTGCTTTTCTTCAATTTCTAGGACGCACTCTGCTTTCTCAAGAAAAGGCAAAAAACAAAAGTCAACTGGCTAACACTTCCTCTTCTCCTTCCATGTCTATTTTGTCCCATTGCAGAATGGCAAATCCCGGCAGCATCTTTTCCCAGTGGCCCTTGGATTCATGCAGCAAACTGACTTGCTAATACTGTGTGTTTCAGTACCACGGCGATTCTTTGCTCTTGTCTTGATGTTGTAGACCTAGAAAAGGTGACGGGGGAAAAACAAAAACCGTTGATATACGTATCACTCAAAAATGGGTCTAACCTGCAATGCATTGAATACAGAAATCAAAAACGACAATCCAGGCAACTGTGAGATACCATGTAATGACTACGTGGTCTCTAAGAAAATTCTGTGTTTGAACTCATAACTTCCAAAAAGCTAGCTGATGCAATGTGTGACTAAAGCTCTAGACTAGAGCAGTACTGGATCCTGCCAACACTTTATATAGGTCAAAGGCTTTGTTATGGTTTTTACTTTCTTGGAGTATAGTTGAATAGTAAATGAAATGAAATAAAATCAAATGAGGTTTTTTTTTCTTTTTAATTTCTAATTTCAAAAGGAGCTAACATTGGGGGAAAAAAGACATACATACCTAATCTTTGGGGCATTTAGGCAGTACTTCAATCAATACTCTTAGCAACCATCAACATGATCGTTTGGGACTAAAGCGCTAAATAAATCCTTTGGTTATTTTATTCCATAAATGCAATCAACTACAGTCAGTAACTTAACATCCTTAAAAACTCAGTTTAATATCATAAGTAAAATAGATACCATTGATTCATAGCTAATAGTGAAAATGTATGTACCATTTATTAAGTTAATTACTAATTTTTATCTCATCTTCTTCCAGAAAGTATTTAAGATGGTTTACAAAAATCCATATTGCATAGCAAGGAAATAAAAGTTACAGTTAAGTTTTAAAAAACAAACAAAAAGGAAATAATTTAAACATGACTTAATTTTAACTCAGTGCTAAAATGACGAGGTAGAAGTTTATTAAAGAGGAAACATAGAAAATTGTGACTCTGATTTAATACAGCCAATTGACTAATTTCTGATTTGTGCAATTAGCATAGTACATTGAATTTACGCCCACCTGGCATCACTTTCTTTTGTTTCCTTTTTATTGTTTTTGTATCTGAAGCATGATTGTTTGAAAGAGTGAGGACTCAGAGTAACAGTTACTCAGAGTAACAGTTGATTCTTCTGTTGTTTAGGACAAAATACCAAAACACAAAAGCAAAGCCTTTTAAAGAAGTGAATAGAAGGGCAATGTGGTTGCTATTGTGTAGTTGCTATGACCTCAGGCTGTCTTCCTGACCCTGGATCTAAAACTGTTTTAAGTCTGGACTGTAAGTAGGAAGTTGAAGAGTTAAACAAGCAAGTACGGTTTTGAATTTTAATTGTTACCAAAACAGCTGCAGTGATTACATTTCTTGTCCCTTAACTAGTTAGCAGATTTTATAAAACAATGGGTGTGATTACAAGAACAGATACAATTAGTTGTTGGCAGGAGACATTAAGACGGTCTATAATGCTAACAAAGTGAGGGAGAGGAAACAAAAGGAGATAAAGAAGCACCTTATAGAACCGCAAGTCATTATCTTCCTACTTTAGCATTTGTGTACTGGAAAACAGCAGCATGTCTTGAACGTCAAAAGACTGGTTCCATTTCTTTCCCCCAAGTGTACCGGTATTATGTTTAGATACAGAGTCAATGATTTTTCTTTCCCATTTTAAAAGAAGAGAAGGAGGAGGAAGAAGAAATAAAAGGATCTGGGGCATATCAATTCAATCTAAGCTTGCTTTATTCATTTTCGAATAATTTTGTGGTTGGAATAATTTGCAACCTGACATAGTCTCTGCTGGGTGACTCTTATAATCTAAACCACCTTCACTGACAATCTGCTGACTGTATAAATATTTTTTTCATTATCAAAATGTCTCATCTTCTGTATGACTCAGTATTTCCACACTTGAAGACTGCATCAATCTATAGATTGTCAGCACTGCAAGTCATGAATACTGTTGTAATCATCAAGTGGTTTGAGTGCCTTTTTTTCCCCTCTTACGAGATGCAAGCCCATCAATCCAGTTCCTTACTTCGATTTCTTCCAACATCACTACCACTCGATTGCTGGTTACATAAAGGCAATCCCCTAGTTGGCCTTGCAAAGACATAACGCTCCTTCCAAATCACGTTAGCCTCTTTCCGTGGATAAGTACTGCATTGCTGAAGATTGCCCCCAATTTTCTGACCAGAATAACAGAAATCATTCTCTCATTTTAACTGCCTCTCTTCAATTTTCTCCTTCTTTATCACTCTAGCACAAATCTGAAAAATTAATTCATCTAGGGCCTGAAATTCATTAAATATCTAATGTGATCCCTGGGGTTGGGCTACTCGGTGGTGGTGGGACATGTATCAGACCGTTGCTTTAATGACCAGGCATTCATACCTGTAACTTTAAAACAAACATAAGTAAATCACACATACAAAAAAAAAAAAAAAAATACCACAAACAACCACACAAAAAAAGACTCCACCTAATAAGCTGCAAAAGAAAATCAGAGATATGATTTTTCTAGTTGGACAACTGGTGAGGGTGAAGGTGGCATAATATATTTAAAACTCAGCCAGTATATTTAGTTTTCCCCAGCGAGAGACAGGGGTGGGGTAAAACTGGTAATCCATGACAGTTATGTGGTGTGAGGATTTTCCAAAATTTGCTTACCAGAACACAGAATCCAATGGGCTACAAGTTTTCCTCATATTCAGGCTTTTTTGCCTCCACTACACAAAATTAATTCATAACTTGTCCTAAAATTCCCTTATAAGCTGTCCAAAATCATCCACATTTAACTTCTTTTTATTAGTGATTCCATTCTAGTTTTATTACTTTGTCTGTGATATTTTAAGTAAAAAGGAAAATAAACAAAAATGTTAACTAACATTTTCCTAGGGCTTCAATGCTACAGATACTGTGCTAAGTGCTTTACATGAAATATTTTGATTAATAGCTATGGTTTAAATCCAAAAAAAAAAAAAAAAAACCCTGCTGCTGTGAAGTCAATACCAACTTATAACAACACTATAGGACAGAGTAGAACCACCTCATAGGATTTCCAAGGGTGTAATCTTTACAGAAACAGACTGCCACATCTTTCTCCTGAAGAGTGGCTGGTGGTTTTGAACCACTGACCTATCAGTTAGCGGCTGAGTACTTTAACCACTATACCACTAGGATTCTTTTGCTATGGTTTACCCACTAAAACCCACTGCCATCAAATCAATACAGACTCATAGCAACCCCACAGGGCTTCCAAGGCTGTAAATCTTTATAGAAGCAGATTGCCACATCTTTCTCCCATGGAAATTTCCAACAGTCAACCTTTTGGGTAGCAGTCCAGCACTTTAACCACTGTGTGTCATCAGGGCTATGGTTTAGGTACCATAAAAATATCCTTTTAACAGCTGAGAAAATTAAGACTAAGAGAAACTATGCAACTATTAGGTGGCAGAGCTAGTATTTAAAATGATGTGGACCAATGTCTGTCAGTGGTCTTAACCACACATATATACTGCTTTGTATATGGACTATATTGGCTAAATATTGTGGTAAACAAACAAACAATAAACCCAAACTCATTGACACCAAGTCAATTCTGACTCATAGTGACCCTATAGGACAGAGTAGAACTACCCTGTAGGGGTTTCAGGGCTGAAATATTTACGGAAGCAGACTGCCACATCTTTCTCTCATGGAATGACTGGTGGGTTAGAACTGCCGACCTTTTGGTTGACAGCATAACCATTGCATCACCAGGGCTCCTATATATTGTGATACTAGCCTACAATTGCACAACTCCCTAAGTCAAAATCTTCTCATCAAAATTAATTCAAGGAAAATGTACTAGATTTTACATATTCATTTTTACACTGTCTACAAACAGCCTGGTTTACCTGAGTTGATACTAAGATTAACAATATCGCTCTTACTGATTTTTTAAACAATGCAGTTACAATGTTTTTCTCAATGATGCAGTAAACAATTACACAATAGTTTGCTATACTTCTGAAGACCACTTCAGTTGTGTAAAAGGATATGCCATATTAACATTTTTCAATAGGTATCATTAATCTAAGCCTCCCCCCTTTCCCCAGTGTGAACATAAGACAGTGTGGCCATCTGGCTCATGAGGTCGTGTCAGAAATGACAGGAGAACAAAGACATCAAATTATTGGCTTCAGAGTTTCAGAGTCTGGGATTCCGATAGGAGAAAAGCCTGAAAGGAGATGCAAGCCCATCTGTCCAGTTCCCCACTTCATTTCCTCCAACACCACTACCACTCAACTGCCAAAAGAAAGAAAGAAGAGAAGAGAAGAGAAGAGAAGAGAAGAGAAGAGAAGAGAAGAGAAGAGAAGAGAAGAGAAGAGAAGAGAAGAGAAGAGAAGAGAAGAGAAGAGAAGAGAAGAGAAGAGAAGAGAAGAGAAGAGAAGAGAAGAGAAGAGAAGAGAAGAGAAGAGAAGAGAAGAGGAAAATGATGATATTCCAGAAAGGGAGCAAAGGTCATCTGAACACAGAAAATGAATTTAGGTTAGTTAGAAGCAGGAGAGGGGTTTTGGTTTTGGTAAAGAAGAAGATCATAATATGATTTTCCTTTAAAATTTGAGCCTTACTATGAAAAAAAAAAAATTACAACTCATGTTCCAATTTTCTAGCTAAGATTTTGGGAGACAGCATCTTCATGGATTCACTCCTTGCCAAATGGCTATGGTAATAAGCAAGTAGAGATGACAACAGAGTATATGCAAGCATGAAAAGCCTGGAGAATTTCCCCTTCCTAGTCAAACGAGCTCTGGTGGTGCAGTCGTTAAGTGCCTGGTCGCTAACCAGAAGGTTGGTAGTTCAAACCCACCAGCCACTCCATGGGAGAAAGACGTGGCAGTCTGCTTCCGTAAAGATTTACAGCCTTGGAAACACTATGGGACAGTTCTACTCTGCCCTGTAGGGTTGCTATGAGTTGGAATCTATCTGATGGCAAAGGGTTTTGGCATGTCTTATAAAAAAATCCGAAAGGTCCCATGCACCCCTTAGAAGGATAAAGAAATTAGGTCAGAGAGAGTTCTGTAAGAATGCCATTATGTCTGTCCAATAGCTATGATGAGGGTACCCACAGAAGAAGAAATGGTATGGATCATACCAGGTGAGCATCTTAGAGGGACCCAAACTGGAAGAAGCTTAACTGAAGTAGGCCCAGTTAGTGCCTCCAGGCCTTTGGTTGTCATTGCTGGGGAGGGGGTGTACTGTACAGAGAACGCACTGAGAAACAGATTGGGAGTAAGTGGCTGTATTTAGAAACAAGGGCCAGGATGGGAATGAAAGACAAGACCAAAACAGAAAAGGTAAGAAATACAGCAACCACATATTTAACAAATTGTATGATGTGAGTAACACTCTAGGGTACAAGAAACATTGCAGAGAAAGAAGCAATTCCAGGGTAAGGAAGGAATCTGAGAAGAGGTTTCAACTATGAATGGAACTTTGTTTTAATTTGGGAACATTGGAGATATCATTAAACTGAACCAGAACGGATGAGGTTAAGTTTTCTGCCAGTAGGTAGAAATGATAAATAGCGAATTGGGTTACGGAAAAAGTTACATTCCTGTACACCTGAGTTTTGGGAAGTGTTTGATTTTCAGACCTGGGTGGTGCAAACAGTTAATGTGCTCGGCTGCTAACTGAAAGGTTGTAGGTTTGAGTCCACCTACCGACACCTTGGAAGAGAGGCCTGGTGATCTACATTTGAAAAAAATCAGCCATTGAAAACCCTAAAAATGTAGTACAGTTCTACTGTGACACACATGGGGTCTCCATGAATTGGAATCTACTCAAGGGCAAGTGGTATGATTGTCAAGAGTCATAGCCACAAGAAAAGCACATTCTGATTCTGTGGAAGCGTGATAACTTGACAACACCATTGACCCTTCGTAGTTCTCTAAGTAAGTTGAATATATTTCTGATTAATTTTACTGCTGGAGATAAAAAAGGTAATATGGGAGCCATAAAAACAGAATATGCTATTGATAAAAACAGAAGATAAATAGGAACATAATATTTGAAAGTGTGGGTAGAGTATTTCATGACCTAAGAAGAGCCCTGGTGGTACAGTGGTTAAGAGCTCCGCTGCTAACCAAAAAGGTCGACAGTTTGAATTCACCAACTGTTCCCTGCAAACCCTATAAGGCAGTTCTACTCCGCCCTACATGGTCACTATGAGTCAGAATCAACTCGACAGCAATGGGTTTAAGAGTAAAGACAGTGTTTAAGTGAATCAATACAAACTTTTCATAAATATTAAGATTCTGAAAACAATTTGGAATCACAGTGCTTGCTATTAGACCGTAAGAAACTGGTAGCTTATTCCTAAATCTAAAAAATCTGAATTCTCTGCCGCACTCCTGCTTTAATAAATACGGCGTATTTACTTACACACCTAGATACGGGCAACTTGGTGTTGAATGTTATACCTTCACCAGTGACTTACCAACTAACACTGACATATTGATAAATGATCGTAAACAAAGAGATGCAAGAGACAGTCATGGGATCTTCTCCTACTTTACGAAATTATCATTGTTAACAATCACACAGCTGCATTTGTTTGTCTGAGCCCAGAGGCAATCAGCTCTTATACTAGTGAAGGATTTCTTAATCAGATCTCTTCGGGGGTATCCCCTTAACTCTAACTTAGAGAAACATTAGGAGCAACAAAGGGTTATCCAGTCTGGGAGCTGTTAGATTCAGGTCGGGTGACTATCGAGGTAGATTCTATTTCATCATCATGGAAACTTCATTTTCTTAAATTGTAAGTATATCCGTAACACAGTATTTGCCATCTGAACATTCTTTTCACGTGTACAATTCAGTGACATTAACTGTGTTCACCATGTTGTTCAAACATCACCATTATCCATTTCCAAGTTTTCCATCATCCTTAACAGAAGCTTGGTATCCACTAAGCAGTGACTTTCCCCCTTCATTCTATTTTAAAACATCTGTCAAAACATCATAGGTTACTTGGTTAAAATCATGTTAGATAAAACTGAAAAAGTAAACGTTCCACAAACTATCCCGTCACCAGACAACCACAGTCTTTACTGAGTATACTTCTGTACCTGCTCATATCACTACAGTGTGCTGCAATGTTCTTATTTCACAGCAATACTATCTTGAAAAACCATTACATTTCAGTGTGTGTAGACAGACATTATTCCTTTGGATGGACGCACAATATTCATTCTACCGTATACCCTAAGTTATCCAATTCTCTATAGATGCACATCATTCAGACACACACACGCACAAATTTGTTTCTTGTGTGGATAGTAATAAAAGCTAAATTCCTGGAGATATAATGCTGAACCAAAGTATATGCACATATGCATATTTAATTGCTTGGCTAAATGCACCAAGAAAGTTTGTACCAATACAAATATTCATAGTTTTTATTGCTATGATTATTATATATTAAAAGTATATCTAATTGCTTCAATATATCTAATTAACTTTAAAATGTTAAAAAGTAAAGATGCCACTTTGAGGACTCAGGTGTTCCTGACCCAAGCTGTGGTATTTTCAGTCACCTCATATGCATGTGAAAGCTGGAGAGTGAACAAGGAAGACCAAAGAAGAACTGATGCTTTTGAACTGTGGTGTTTGCAAAGAATATTGAACATACCACGGACTGCCAGAAGAATGAACAAATCTGTCTTGGAAGAAGTACAGCCAGAATGCTCCTTAGAAGTGAGGATGGTGAGACTTAGTCTCATGTACTTTGGACCTGTTATCAGGAAGGACCAGTCCCTGCAGAAGGACATCATGCTTGGCAAAGCAGAGGGCCAGGGTAAAAGAGGAAGACCCTCAGCGAGATGGACTGACACAGTGGCTGTAACAACGGGCTCAAACATAGCAATGATTGTGAGGACGGCACAGGATCGGACAGGTTTTCGTTCTGTAGTATACAGGGTCACTATGAGTCAGAAGTGACTCGATGGCACCTAACAACAACAACAGCAATTATTTCAATTATCATTTCTTTCAGGAATAGTGAAGCTGAACATATTTTTTGTGATTGTGGCATTTGTTCATCTGTAAATACGTTTTATCTTTGGCAAATTGGGGTTTTTTTTTCAGAAAAATCATTTCCTCATTGGTTTCCAAGTACTTTTTGTACATTAGCTACATTAGCTTTTTTCTTCCATCTTACAGTTTTCTTTTTTTGGTCAGTTTGGTGACTTACACCTAGTACTTAAATGTTGGACCGTAATTATTTTTAAAGTCATCATGAATAACAAGATGCATTGTTCAGTCAAACCACAGATGAAATGTATGACACTTGAGTTACAATTACCTTCTTCTCCTTCCAACCCTTGCACACTAAAATAAGGGCATTGAGACACCTACTTGGAACAGTGTGATAATTTATTAGCAGAGAGCGATTTTTCTGGGTATAGAGATGCTTTCTGGAAATACATTTAGAATTCACTTAAAATTTCCATGCGGTATTACCGTCAGAAACGATGAGGTGAAAACTGCCTGGACCTGTCAAAATGGATTCAAATTCAGATCCAAACATGGGGTAGAAACGTGAAACCTACTGAACCTGACATTCCGGTAAACCATTATTTACGTTGTTTTTGTAGAAGCCCGGCACCTGCACACCTGAGGCAAACACTCCAGGTGACATGTAGTTCTGTGCCCAGGTGTTTTACAGAGCCCTTGTTTTCCCAAGCCCAGCCAGCAACCCACCATAGCCTGCCTGGCCTCTCAGAACGTTGTTTCACTCCAAAACCACAAACTCTTCTATGAACAGAGTCTCCAGCCTTTTCCCTTAGCCACATCCACTTCCGTAGACTTGGGCACGTCAAAATGCACAGCTAGAAGGTAAACTGGCAACTACTTTAAGCCTCAGGATATGGAGTTACAAATCTAAACCAGCCTTTTTAAAACTGAACTGGTGGGCACATATAAAATATAAATCACAGATCTAGGTAGTTTTTCATCATAGCAATTTATTTTGCTCAAAGTTTGAATGTCGATGTGATAGATAACCTTTTGGACGAGAGCTGCAGGGAACCAGGAGGCACAGTATGGAATTTAGGCAATGCTTTACTAATCCAGTGACCTGAATTTCAAAAGCAGATATAACGAACCTTTGAAGAAAGACACAAAGGATAAAGGAAAAAGGAAGTGGGGAAGAGTAAAATGAAATCCCCTCTGTAATTCCTCCTACAGACTTTCCCCGAGAACTGGAGAGGAGCAAGACCAAAAAATGCTTGCATCGATTTATCGTAACTGAAACCACAAGTTATAGTACTCTCATGAGATTCTGACTATCCAGACATCTGTTGGATAACAAATGCAGCCAAATGTGCATCTTTAAAGAGGTTTCTAGGTTATTCAGTGACAGCTTTACGATCTAGAAAACAGATAATCCAACCAGAGGAAGAGCTAATCTGTATCCATCGCTTACCCATAAAAACATAATTAGGGACATAACAACAACACAGGAAACACCCTACCTGGCAGTATGGATTATTTCAAGTCCCCACATTTAAAAAATTACTTCCAAACTGCAGAAATCTTGATGATCATTTGGCTTAAGTAATCAATCTCTTGACGAAAGCAGAACATATTGGAAAATACTAAGAAGGAGACAAGTTGCCCCTACACCTACTCCCACATTGCCATCAGTAGTGTTTCACCTTATCTGCATGTGACATGAACACAAGCTTGCTCTCTGCCACTTTCCAGAAGAGTCTGTTCGATCGAGGTAAACCCAAATAGGGCTTCAGTGATTTGGAAGATGCTAGGGGTCACCCAATACTGCTCCTTCAAAATCGGCACAGAAATAAAAATTATATCACTAGTTTAGGGCCGGAAAAAAAAAAAATGATAAAGTTAACCCTGAAAATATCAGGTTATTTCCCAAAGAAAAATGGCATGTTTTGCTTTTCATCAGTTCCTTTCAAGACTTTTTTGGGCCATCTTTTTCCCAAGGAATCCAAAACATGTTGGCCACAAACAACTGTTTGGAAAACCTTATAATGTTGATAAATAGAACAGTTGAGAGAAGAGTTAGGCAGCCTGAAAGGGAAAAAAGAATTTGCAAATTTCACATACCGTATGGGATTTTTGTATTTAATCTTGGTAACCTTATGAAAGCTAAAATTGTCTGGGGACAATTTCTGAAATAGAATTCTTCTTTTCAGCTGTTTCTTTTAGATGCCCCCCCCCCACCCCATATGTGATACCAGAAACAGCAAAGCTTTTTTTTTTCTTCTCACCCGCTATACCTCTTGTGAGGACGTGGTGTAGCTTGAAAAAGTTTCCAACTCCCAACCACATAGTTGTGGACAACTTCTTTTAAGCTAACAGTCAAAGAATGACGGCGTTTCCATAAAGCAGAAGATGCTATACATTGGTGTAGTCATCAGTGGAATCTTTCACCAAATTAATACTGGAATGAACATGGGTGTTTTTCGTTCGCAGCTTTTAGAGATTAGCATGTATTAATAGCGTTTACATGAGTCTAATTATATGCAGAGTCTAAACGACTGGCTCTGCATGTAAATTTCTTTTTGATTTATATAAGTGATGAGGAAAAATATTTCAAAAGTGCATATGCATGTTGGATTGGGTATATTTTCTTAATACCCTCTCATTCCACATGGCAGAGTATTTTACACAGAGAAAACTATGCTAAAAAAAAGTCTCAAAGCTGTCTATCCTGGTAATCCTTCAAATTCTTACCTCCTTTATTCTTAATCTGTTTCTATCACATTGTATGTCCGACCAATGCAATTACCAGTACAACATCACTATTGTGAAATTTAGAGTTATACAGCTCCAGCGGATACTGTAGTCATCCTCAGGAAGAGAAACAATTGAGAACAGCTATAAAAGTGACAGAAGCAATAAAGCTTGCATCTCAATTATGCATGTTGCCTCAAATCTCCGTTGCGAATTTCTTTTTCTGTTTGAAACGCAACATACTTGTTAAGACTAATCAGAGGCTCACTTCCGTACCACGTGTCACCGTTTAGAAAGCCCTTCATTGGGCATCAGTTCATTGGAATCTCCCAATTGTGTTGGAGCCGATAGTGTCATTTTCGCTTTGCATTTAAAGAAGCTGAGACATTATGGGACTTGCTCAATCAAGATTATACAGCTAATGAGTGGTGGTAGGATTCCCAGAACCCACTTTTTGGTCCTCTGTTTTTGCCATGCACATTTCTGTGTCTCTCTGCAAAGACTAAACCCGTAAACCATTGCCATCAAGTTGATTCCAACTCGTGTGTCAGAGTAGAACTGTGCTTCACAGGGTTTTCAGAGCCTGTAACTTTATGAAAGGAGACCTGGTGGTGCAGTGGTTAAAGCTCTCAGCTTCTAACTGAAAGGTTGACGGTTTAAACCCACCAGCTGCTCCTCAGGAGAAAGAGGTGGCAGTCCGCTTCCATAAAGATTTACAGCATTGAAAACCCTGTAGAGCAGTTCTCCTCTGTCCCATAGGGCTGCTATGAGTCTGAATCAACTTGATGGCAATAGGTTAGGTTTGAGGTTTTTTTAATCCTATGAAAGTAGATTGCCAGGCTTTTCTTCCACAGTGCTTGAGTAGATTTGAACCACCAACTTTTTAGTTAGTAGCCCAGTGAAAAGTGTTCGCACCACCACATTCCCTAAATTGAACATTTTTCTAATCCCCTAAACACTTAGGAAGAAAAATAAATTACTAATAAAATCAATCTCTCTCATCTGCTGTTTCTCTCTCTCACACACACACCAGGCATGTAAGTACATACATAAAATATATACTTTTTTTTCTTTTCTTCTTCTAGACTCTGCCCTCTCCTCCTTTAATTCATATTGGTGTCCCAACACCCGCAGTACCAAAAGGAAACCCAAGATGACAAACTAGTTTTCTCTGCTCTCATGAAATTATGTGTACATTCACACACCACACAGACACACACATACAGGATTCTTTGTCATTCATTTTACACAAGAAAGGCATACATACACTTTTCTGCATTTTTTTTTTCCAGTCAGCAATATCATATAAAACATTTAAGTCATCCTCCTCTTGATGGGCAGTCACTTGATTCCATTTTTTTGCTACTATGAACATTGTCACAATAAACATTTTTTAACATATATCCTAGATACTCATATTTACATGGAAGAGACTCACAGGAGTGAGCATGCTGGGCCAAAGTTTATGTGTATTTTTAATTTTAATACATTTCCATTTTACTTTTTAAAAAGGCTACAACTTTTTAAATTTCTACCAGCAATGTATAATAGCACTTTCCCTCACCCAAGATGTCTTCTGTTGTTGTCAGTTGCCACTGAGTCAATTCTGTCTCATGGTGACCCCATGCATGCAGAGTAGAACGACCCCATAGGGTTTTCAGGGCTGTGATCTCCCAAAAGCAGATTGCCAGGCCTCTCTTCCAAGGTTCCCCTGGGTAGGTTTGAATGCCAACTTTTCCAGCACATAACCATTTGCACCCAGGTAGTTAGCATTCAAATTTGTATACCCACGTAATTATTTGTATTATTATCCAAATGCATTGTAAAACATAGATAATCCTCTCAGAAGGCTCCTGCACTTGCTCTACCAGGTGGGAGGGGGACCCAGAAGGCAAAAGCCCCATGCTTTGGGCCTTGTGACATTGTGGCACCATTCTATGGAGGAAGGCCCAGAGGATAGCATAGGCCTGATCTCCACATGGCTCTGGGGGAGTGGGGAAGTTTCATCAAGGTCCTGGCGAAGCCAGCCGTGGATACATGAAACTGACAACAGTCCTCTGGAATGTATTTCTCCCGTCTGAGTCACCATCCAGTTACTTTGCATGCAGATCTCACTATCTGGCTGGGATCTCCTGGCATTTTGCATGCATCTCAAGATGGTTTCCATTTCTTTCTGGTCACGAAATTGTCATTCTGGATGCATAACCTATGCAACTAACACCATTCAAGAGTTTGTAAATATTTTAATGTATCTTTTTTTTTCCCCTCAGTGCAAAATAGGCTTATAAGCCCACCCAAAAGTCCTGCAGAAAGTGTGAAGCAATCAATTGTTGATTACTGAACTACTGTCACCAAATCATAATAAACTTACAAAAAAAAGTCCATGGAAAAGAATTTCCATTAGTTCATAAATGCTCTGCCCAGCATCTTTTTCCCTTTCTTTCTTTCTTTAATCTGAAACTATTGCCCTAATACTTAGGTTTTAACTACCCTAGCTGAGCTTATGCCCTCAAGGTAGGTATTTCCAGGAATATATCAATCTTTACTGAACAGCAAAACTACCTTTGGAAAAAAAAAAAAAAATTCTATAGTCTTAGGGCCAATTTCTATACAGAAATGTCATTAAATCTGTCTACTCTGCTGAGATCAAATGAACAGAAGTAAGACTCTAGGTCAACTCTAGTTTTCAAAATTATTAAAGAAAATTTCATCTTTTCTTAACTGTTCATAAAAATGACTAATTTTGTCAGGAAAGGCTTCAGTGTACGCCTAGTCTCCTTTGGTTTCAGTATCCCTATGTGTAATATACGCTCCAGAGAAGAGGTGAGTAGAAAGGAGGGAAAATGTTTTTAATTGAATACCAACACATACGCTACTGTGGTGCCCTTTCTTCTCTAGGCGGAAAAATACTTTAATGCTTTAACACTTTAATACAAATCATGATAGCCTGTTAATTAGATCCCTGGTGGTGCGGTGATTAAAAGCTATGGCTGCTAACCAAAAAGTCAGCAGTTCACATCCACCAGTCGCTCCATGAAAACCCTATGGGGCACTTCTACTCTTTCCTACAGCGTCTCTATCAGTTGCAATTGACTTGATGTCAATGGGATTCTTTTAATTATTATTCCTTTCCAAATTTACTACATTCCTCTTTAATTGCAAAGCCTGAAATTGGAGCACTGTAATACCAAGTCAATATTAGATGGTCTTGGGTCAGAAACTCTTGGTTCAACTTACTCCTTTTTGTAACTGTAAATATTTAGAGAGAGAAATGATTTCCAAGAGGTTATTAGATAGAAAGATCTATATTTTAATCCCCTTAAGAACTTCAAAGAAATTTTAAAAATCAGTAATATTTTAAAAACAGATGCTAAAATATTTTAACAGCTTATTCCGAGATCTTTCATGTTATCGCAATCTTTTTGCCCATGTTTGTCAGCACCAGACCACCTACAAGAGGGCATGGGTCCTGGAACGTGATGTGGCAGAGGCCAAACTTACAGGTTGGATGGAAAAGCCACTACTAGCCACTTAGTATCCATCTCTCTTTCATGGAAATTGCCCCTGTATTTGCTGCTCTAATACGTGAGCTCTGTTTCCCTTTCCTTTTGTTTTTAATTTCCTGTGTTTGAGAAAAAGAAGATCCTACTGGTGGGTTTTATTGGAAAGCATGCTCATAGTATTGAGCAGGACTGAACCTTGCTTTGATCTTAACCACTGAAAGCTGAACTTTCAAAGGAACTTTGAAACTTCCTGTTTCAAAGGGAACACTACACAACAATTTTGGGCAATAATAATTACAGTTTAAATCCCATTAAAATGCAACTTTTGTCATTTGAATGAGGTCTCTTTGACTAAATAGTGAGATTAGAGGTTTAGATTAAACCAGAATATTGGGGCGGGGGGTGTAGTTTACTGGCTGTACTGGGGCCAATAGTGCTCTCCCCTCAAAAATTCATGTCTATCCAGAACCTCAGAATGTGATCTAATTTGGAAAAAGTGTCTATGCAGATGTAATGAGTTAAGATGATGTCATCTGGATTAGGGTGGGGCTGAAACCCAACCAGTGGGGCCCTTATAAGAAGGGCCTGTGAAAACAGAATCAGAGAAACGCTAAGGGAAGCAGCCATATGAAGCCAGAGGCAGAGACTGGAGTGATGTAGCCACAAACCAAGCAATAGCAAGGACTGCCGGCAACGACTGAAAGCTTGCAAGTGGCACTGGTCTGAACGTTTCTTTAGAAATAATCCAGTACATGCCTTAACACTAGAGAGAATATTAGAAACATGGCTTCCTATGCTTATGGAAAATTTTGCAGCCTTCCTTTGGCAAGTAATTTGTGGATCTGGTAGCAACTTAATTTTTCCTCTGACTGGCAAAAAAAAAAAATTTTTTTTGATAAGTAACCTTGATTTTACTTGATATCTGAATATATGTGAGATATAAACCAAATAATGTTTACTATCTGGCTATAATCATAGTTTGGGGCAGGTTCATATAATGGTTTATTCCCTGAATCCACTATTAGGTGGCTACATATGCAATGTTCCGGCTAATACGCATGAATTTTTTGAGATGACAGAAGATACAGCAACACATGTTAATTCCCTTTTAGCTACAGATTTCCTGGGTATGGTAAAGAATTATTATTTTGTTATTTATTTTTTCTTTTTTTAGTGATTTAGGCTACCTAAATGCTGGCAGTATCTTAGCAAAAAGAACATGCATACCTCAACTCTAAGCTCTGTATGTTTTTGTTGAATTTATCAGACATTCCTCAAAATAAAAATATACCTTTATTTTAAAAAATTATAGCTAAAATTGCATGAGGGATACTAAGAGAAATTAATGTGTGGATTTATAGAAGAAAACAATCTCAAGCCAGGAACACTCTGTGTTCTTAGGGAAGAAGTTGCACCACAAAGC
This sequence comes from Elephas maximus indicus, assembly GCF_024166365.1. Classification (NCBI taxonomy): domain Eukaryota; kingdom Metazoa; phylum Chordata; class Mammalia; order Proboscidea; family Elephantidae; genus Elephas; species Elephas maximus. The sequence goes on from NC_064836.1 coordinate 59,613,492, forward strand.
ATGACTCTTTTTCATTTTGGTAAATTTAAATATAGCAGATGAAGTGGAAGTTAAAAATAAGTCAGCTTTGCGTGTTAGTGGAAAAGCCTCATCAACTAATCTTTATTTGAAAAATTAAATCAAAGTGGCTTGGATGTATATAACATTGTATGTCTTACGTTAGGCAAACTATCAGCAATCAGACAAAATAGGGATGATACAGCATATCAATGAAATGCATTGTATGGTTATGATCACTAAAAGGCGAATAGCAGGTCATAATTTACATAATATCATCACACACAAAAAAAACTGGGCACGATAAGAAGAGGCATATTCTAGCATTCGTACATGCATGTCTAGTAACACGTTGTATCACAACCACAAGCAAACATTTCCACATTTAACTCTCTTCTTCCTGGCACACAAAAGGACCAAATACAATACTCTGAGATTGCTGAAGTCAGTTCTCCATGTAATGTGACCTTCATTTCTCCATCTTTTCCTTCTGGCCATTATCTTCAACCTCACAGACCTTTCCTAATCTGTACCTCTTCGCAGCAGCTTAATGTTAAATGAAAAGTTGTTTACAACAACAATACAAAAAAGAGTAGCTGCTGAGGCAACTTATGTACAACTAAACACCTTATGGGATTTGGTTCCTTGGTTTAGAGGTTTAGGGTCATGGTTTCATGGGACATCCCAGTTTATTGGCCTAATAGCATGTTTAGTACTTCTGTTCTACCTTCCAGTTTGTTGGGTAGTGCCCGGGGTTTTAAAACCTTGCAAGCAGCCATCCAAGGCACAACAATTGATCTCTATTCACCTGGAGCAACAGAGAGAGAAGAAGAGTCAGGAACAAGAGAAGGATATGGAATGTGTGGCTAATTGCCTCTATGAACAACGGCCTCCTTTGCCATGAGACCTGAAGAACTAGATGGTACCCAGCTACCATTACCGAGCATTTTGGTCAAAGATGTCATAGAAGAATCCTGATCAAAAGCAGGAAAAATGCAGAACAGAACTTCAAATTATCATGGACTCCAGAACTTTTGGAGCCATGGATGCTGGATAAACCCCTGAAACTACTGCCCTGACAATCTTTAAACAAAAAATATCCCCTGAAGTCATCTTAAAACCAAACAATGTTTTAGCTTAACTAGTTAAAAAAAAGGTCTGTCTTGATCATCATACTCTTTTAAGAATCATCTATACGGGATCAAATTGACAACAGCAACTCGAAAGATTAGATAGGAATCTCAGGGGGCAGTGAGGTTATGTTAATGAGGGAGGAACAACTCAGAAAAGGATAATGAGAACGGTTGCACAACTCAAAGAACGTAATCAATGTCACTAAATTACACATGCAGACACTATTGAATTGGTATGTGCTTTGCTGTGTATATCCTCAACAACAACAAAGTTTATAAAAAACTTACAGAGAAAAGTTGAAAGAATGGCTTTTATTGTGGGGAAAACTAAGCTAAATAGCATTTTCCACAGAGAATTCCATGAGAAGTTAGTAAGTATGCTAAAAACAAAATGTGCCCATCAGAAGATCAGTTTGAAAAATCGTCTATTAAACAAAGTTTAACATGTTTCTTTACTGAAAACTGCTGCCATTGAGTCGATTCCAACTCATAGTGACCCTATAAGACAGAGCAGAACTGCCCATAGGGTTTCCAAGGAACACCTGATGGATTCGGACTGCTGACCTTTTGGTCAAATCTGTCTTGGAAGAAGTACAACCAGAATGCTCCTTAGAAGCAAGGATGGCGAGACTACATCTTACATACTTTGGACATGTTGTCAGGGGGGATCAGTCCCTGGAGAAGGACATTATGCTTGGTAAATTACAGGGTCAGTGGAAAAGAGGAAGATCCTCAGCGAGGTGGATTGACACAGTGGCTGCAACAATGAGCTCAAGCATAACAACGATTGTAAGGATGGCTCAGGACCGGGCAGTGTTTTGTTCTGTTGTGCATGGGGTCGCTATGAGTCAGAACCGACTTGACTGCACCTAAAAACAACAACAACTTTACTGAAAAATGTGTAAAAGCCTTTTTATATGATAAAGTGAATATGATCTCCAAGAGGTATATAGTAGACAGTGTTATCAAGTTTGTTTCATCATAAGCCTTTCTTTTTTTTTTTTAATTTAGCCATTATTACCACATCCTAGAATTACTGTTGCCATGGAACTCTTAGAACCCAGTTTTCAGGCTGCTAAGGGAAAGAGAAGCCTAAAGTAGGAAACCTGATAACTGGCTTTCAGGTCAAGGGTATGTACAGATGTCCCACGATCAGATCAGCACAGTGATGGTTCCCATGTGTCTATATGTGGCGCATGTTCACCAGAGGGAGACAAGTAAGAGTGGGCTGTACCTGAACCGCACATGAAGAAAAGCAGAGCCAGGACTAGGATGAAGCCTGTGAGGCACCCAGAATGCAAATGCAACGTTTAAGAATGCAGTTTGTCGACTCCAAGAATGAGAGCCTATTTAAATTTTGTGCCCTAGACACCTGACGCTCCTGACCCTAGCCCCTTCATTCTATCAAACTTCAGAACTCTATTCTTATTATAAGGATGTTTCCTATCAAACCTCAGAACTCTATTCTTATTATAAAATATTAATTAAAGATACAGGAAATGCTCTTTGAAAAAAATTTCCAATAATACAGAAGTATAAAAAAAAAAAAAAAGGGAGGGTTCTCTCAATCCAGCAATTCCATTCCTACATATACAACCCAAAAGATCTGAAAAGAGATGTCCACACAAAAATTTGTCCACAAATGCTCATAGCAGCCGCATTCATAAGAGTCAATATCAAGAAGTATCAAGAACTATTATAATAGTCAAAAAGTGAAAAAAAAAAAAAAAAAAAGCCTATCAGCAGATGAATTGGAGCCCTAATGGTGCAGTGGTTAAAAGCTCGGATGTTAAGCAAAATGTCGGCAGTTTGAATCCAACAGTTGCTCCTTGGAAACCATATTGGGCAGTTCTACTTGGTCCTACAGTGTCACTATGAATTGGAATCGACTCCATGGCAACAGGTCAGAGGATGAATAGATAAACAAAATGGGCTATATTTACATGATAGTATTTTTTCAGCCATAAAAAGAAATGAAATACTGACATATGCTGCCCCAACATGGATAAGTCTTGAAATCATTATGCTAAGTGAGAGAAGTCAGACACTAAAGGCCACATATTCTGATTCCATTTATGTTACATATCCTAAATAGGCAAATTCATAGAGACAGAAACTATGTTAGTGGTTGCCAGAGATTAGAGAGGAGGTCGTAGGGAATGGCTGCTAACAGGTACAGATTCCTTGCTGGGATGATGGAAATATTCTGGAATTAGATAATGGTAATGGTTGTACAACATTGTGAATATTCTAAAAACCACGGAATTGTACACATTAAAAAAGTCAAGTTTATGTTATAATTATACCTCAATAATTTTTCTAATGTTAAAAAAAAGTGAGGGCGTGAGAGGCATTTTTATCAATGTTTTACTTCACTAACTTATTTAATCCTTATAATGACGCCCACGAGGCATCTTTTCCAGATAAGGAAGCTGAAGCACAGGGGACTAAATAGCTTGCCCATGGTCACGCAGCTAGTAAGCAACAGAGCTGGGCTTATAAAAGCAGGCAGTGTGGAATCAAAGCTCAGACTCCCACTAACTTGCCAGGAGTTAAAAAAAAAATCTGTTGCCACTGAGTCGATTACGACTCATAGCGACCCTATAGGACAAAGTAAAACTGTTCCATAGCGTTTCCAAAGAGCGGCTGATGGATTCGAATTACCTACCTCTTGGTTAGCAGCTGAGCTCTTAACCACTGCACCACTAGCATTAAAAGTTGCGGGTTTATGCTTCCAGATTAATTTCCATTAAGGAACACAGAGTATAGATAAAGAATATATACATGGAACAGTACCAAGCTCAGCTAACCACATACTCAAACTACCAAATCTGGCCTATTGGCTGTTTCTGTACAACCTGTGAGCTAAAATGGCTTTTACATATTTTTTTAATCGTTGAAAAATGAAATTAAAAGAAAAGGAATATGAAAAGTATATATAAAATTCAGTGGCCATAAATAAAGTTTTATTGGAACTCCACCATGTTCATTCATTTAAGTTTTGTCTACGGCTGCTTCCACACTACAACAGCAGTTTCATAGCTGTGACAGACACTGTCTGGCCCCACAAAGCTTACATAATTCCTATCAGACAGAAAAAGTCTGCTGACACCTGGATTATACTATATACAACATTCTCAAATTCTCTTTTGGTGCTAAACATTGTATCATGCTAATCCTTCCAGAATTCCTCCGGATTTCCTTAATTTCTTTCAATGGCTGTAAAATAAAAATGCATCTAAAATTATTTAGCCATGTTCCTACTTAAGAAAATCTCGTATCTTCTACCAAACTGCTCTCAATATAGTTGGATTAATATGTAATATATTTACCGTCTAAGTATGTAAAAATGACCTACAATTTGGTGGCCTAGGTACCTGGACTTCAAGAAGTTTTATGCCTACTTCACTTGAAATGAAGGCTTGTCTCTTGGTTGCTTGGTAGCCACCCAACATTGATGATCAGTCTTGAATTGGGACACTATTCTGGGCTGCATGGTTATGTAGAGGGACCCATCTCCTGCTCCTCTCAACCACCCTACTCTTCCTAGCTTGGGCCTGTTAAACAAGAATGTCTGTCCTTTTATAAGCAGTTGGAAGAATTTAAGGGTTTTTTTTTTTACTACCCTTACCATTGTGCCCTGTCCACCACCAAATCCTTTCCCCTTCAGGACTGAGACATTTATCCTCCCAGCTGTTGGCAACTCACAACACACAATTTTTATGTTTTTGGTTTTTTTTGGGGGGGGGGAATTGCCTTCAGATGAAGCTAGCCACCATTCCCAATGTCATACCCTCTTCCCAGAAGCAGATAACACCCAATAACTGGGTCAATGAAAGAATATGAAAGCTCAACCTCTTTAACTCAAACAAAAAAAAAAAAAAAACCCACTGCCATCGAGTCAATTCTGATTCATAATGACCCTATAGGACAAAGTAGAACTGCTCCATAGGATTTCCAAAGAGCGACCTTTAACTCAAGGCAGGACAACTGCAAAAGGCCATCCTAGCTCCAGGGCTCTCTACAGAATCTATGAAAGCTTCTGTTGCAACTTTATCACAATGCCGCTTCTCCTTCTGCCCAGTTCTTCTCTTATCCCAAGATATGCGCTCAGAACACTCTGCAATAAAGCATATTTAAGTCTTAGAGTCTGTTTCCTGGGGGATTTGACCTACAACACCCCTCTCTAACTCCTTCTAAAGGGAGAGATGTGATATTTGATGTGATGCCTGAGTTTAAGACAAGGAAGTGAGCACAGAAGGCTTAGCTACTTCCACTCTCTCTTATGGGCCCACCACCATGCAGTGGGGTGTGTGCTCCTCCTGGTCCTGCCCTCTGTAGGGAACCACACCAGGGCTATGTCTCATACTATCCTTTCCAGAGGCAAACCTGAGTAACCATTGGTCTCTTTACAGTAATGGAAGGTCTAAGCTCTGGCACAAGAAAGATGTCCCAGAAATCTTCTCTGAAGTCCAGATTTTCCCTTGGATAAGACCTCTCAGGGTCTGAATTTAGTCCAAAGTACTAGGAAATCCAATTGTGGCAGTCTCCAATTCTACCTGATCAACGATTATGCCAATAATTCATCTTTGTTTGTTTGATTCCTTTGTCTTAGTTTTCTCAATTGGACCAAAACTCATAGATAGGGGTGAATAGTAATCATGGTCCTAAACCCATACTGACACAAAGCAGCACTATGTGTGCCCAAAATGGGAATACTGATCCTCCATTATTGACAACTGGAGAGGAAGGTCCTCAAGGAGATGGAATGACAAAGTGGCTGCACCAATGGGCTCAAGCCTAATGATTCTGAGCATGGCACAGGAATGGGCAGTGTTTAGTTCTGTGGTACACAGGATCACAATGAATAAGAACCAACTCAAAGGCACCTAACAACAACAACAACAACAACAACAATTTTTCTAGAAATACATGGAGATGCTACTCCAGCAGGCCCTTTGAGAGGAACAGTTCAAATCTAAGCTTGGACTCTTAACAACGCAACTTAGGCAAGTAGGTTTTGAATAAGGAAATTAAGCCTTAGTATCCTCATTTGTAAATTAATCTAACGAAGCCCATCTTAGATTTGGTTTAAAGATTCAAAGCACTAATAAAATGTCTCATACAGTGCCTTAAATGTTGTTAGCGGCTGATCAGTCATCCCCGGCTTCATGGCGACCCCATGTCCAACGGAAAGAAACACTACCCAGCACCACACCAACCCATGACTGGTTACAGATGGACCATTGTGATCCATAGGGTTTTCATCGGCTGATTTTCAGAAGCAAGAAGGTCACCAGGCTTTTCTTCCTAGTCTTAGTCTGGAAGCTCTGCTGAAACCCGTTCAGAATCACAGCAACACCCAAGCTTCCACTGACAGACGGTGGCTGTGCATGTGGTGTGTTGACTTGGAATTAAATTCAGGCCTCCTCCCACATGGAAGACCATTACCGACCCTCAATGCCTTATATATAGTAGGTGCTTAATAAATCCTAATTCACAGTTCAGTAAGTATCAAGATCTATTACATTGTATATGCAGATAGGTCCTCTTTAGGTCTCTCCGAGAGAGAGAAAGAAAAAAAAAAAAAAAAACAAACCCTCTCTTGACCATTTCCAAAAGGGGCGGGATGACTTTTCAATCCAAAAGACTATTTCAAACTGAATTTCTGAATAATGAATCCATGATTAGGCTCATCCAAAGTTCCAAGTACAAAAGTAGGTAAAAATTGACAGAGAATTGGAGCAGAGAGCAACTGATGATCACATCCATCTCCCCCTTTATGTGATAAAATGCACAGAAGGGACATCTCCCTTGCCTCCTAAGAGCATTGTTACTCTGGTCCCATAGATACCATGGAAGTGAGATAAGGAAGAACCTCTAGAATCTGGCTGCCCTTGGTAGGAGCTACCAAACTGGGACTCCATTCAGATCTGGCCCCTGGTCTCAGACAACTGAGTTGTCTTCATTCTGCTAATATATAGCAAAGGGTGAAGGGAAGCCTGTGAAGGCTAGCCCCACCACTCTCCCCTACACAGGGGAGAACCAAAGTCCCTGATGCTTTGTTTAGAAAAGTAGCTTGGAACTTGGTGAAGCAGGGCAATGACCAGCAAAACAAAGCTCAGTGGGGAACAGTTAACCAATATATCTCACCCATGTCAAGGTAAATGCAGCTTAACATTGAACATTTATTACTCTAGGGAGTTCTCTACTGCTAACCAGCATTCCAATTAAAGATTCTTGACAGAAAAACTACAGAAAGGAAGAGTTTCTTTAAACTTCTGAAGAGAAAATTCTAGAATGTCATAAATTGTTCCCAAAAAGTACCTGATATTGAAGGTGGATGACTATGGAATATAAACTGTTGGGATGTAATTTCTCATTTCTTTTCCTTTTTTTTTTTTAAGCTTCAGATGCCTATGATTTTGTGAACTCAGAGCTATTAATCTAAATAGCACAGTTTGAAAACCAAACTAAAACATTCAACATCATGACCTTCTGAAGTAGTGAATTCCAGAGAGCTAAAGGCTCTGTGAAGAAAAAATTCCTGAATATAAACTTTATAGAAGTCTTTTAAGTCTATTATTATTTAAATCAGAGAAAGAGAGGTTGTGAGAGAGAAAGAAGGAAGGGGCAGGGAAGGAAGCTGGAAGAGAAGATAAACCCATTCCTTAAAAATGTGTTTAAATTCTTTTTCAAGGGTGGATTGTGGACTTTACTCTAGAAAACAGTTTGTTTTGCAGATATAAATAAGACCTCGTAAAAAGGAGTGAAAGAGAAATTACTGAAACAGAACTACTTCTGAATTCTAGTAGGCATTACATACACTACAGTATTGAGCACAGAAACATGGAGAGACTTAAAAGAACGTGGTCAAGTCTTTGTTCACATAAGGTACCAGAGATTCCAGTTCAAAGAAAAGATTACTACCCTAAGAGACGAGAGTAAAATTCTGTGTCCATTCTCAGGGTGTACTTCATGAGCTAGTCATACCGATTTCTGCAGGAATGCAGAAATTATTGCAAAACTGGTTAGGTTTTATAAACATATTGGCAAAGCATAACTTTACGTATGAGAGAAAGATATTTCAAAGTATTTAAAATGTCCCCCCCTCCTTAACGTTTTCTTCTTTTTATGGGGAAGAAGAAACCCACCAGCTTACCTGTATCAAACCCCACACTTGGCACGATGTCGACTGTCCCATGGAAGGCCCCGGCCCACGCTGAGGTAGCAGTAGTGACTGTAGTCGGATCTGTCTTTGTGATGTCACACTGGGGAGCAGGAATTCTGGCTGCGCGCACTGATGGCATTAACAGAGGCCCATATGGCGGGTCCAGGGTGGAGCCAGCAGAAGGGTGGTGGTGGTGGTGGTGGTGGTGGTGGTGGCGGTGGTGCATGTGGGCGTGGGGGTGGTGATGCCGCATGTATGCATCATGCATATGGCTGTAGGATGGGCTCACCTGAGATGCCAAAGGGTAGTGCCAGGACTCGGACACAGGAGGGTGAGGGGCTGGGCTAGTCTGGTGCAGGCTGTGTCCTGGCCAGGGGCTGGGGTCTGCTGCAGTAAAGGTGCCAGGGGGCACAGTGACCTGGAAGTCAGGATGCACTCCCCCCAGACAGGGTGCAGGTGGGGGCTGGTAAGAGCTGGTCCAAAAAGAAGTTGGGAAACTACTCCGCTGGCTTGAGAGAGCTGAGCTGTCTAAGACAGGGGAAAAAAAAGAGAAAAATTTACGTAAGATTCAATTCTGGTATAGACTTGCCTTTACTTGTCCAATAGTGTTTCACAAGCAGGCTAATTTGCATGTGCTTTTTTCTCTCCACACACAGGGGTGGAGTGATACCAGGCAAGCCTCTGGGCTCTCAGGCCCCAAGTCAACACTCAGGGTTCAAAACGGCAAAGCGGTGACTGAGTCTCGCTCTCTCTTTGCTTGGCTCTCATAGTCTATGCTGAGATGTGGAAGTCTTGGATTCAAAAGCTTCATTCCCTCCTGGGAATCTTGTTGCCATCAGATCTGAGCAGAATTCATCCCTATGTACTTCAAATGAAAAGAAACCTTATGCCATAGAGGTGGTTAATGTAGTTTGGAAATTATGATTTTTTATTGTAGTAAAAATATGTATAACATTTTCTACCAACTTCTTTTAAATGCAAATACAATTTTCATTCAAACGGAACACTTTAATGGAGAATGTACCGAACAGAAGTGTGACCACACTGAATTATACTTACCAACACTCATTTTCCATCAAGAAGACTATATTACAAGTTCTTTTTTTTTTTTTTTTTTAGCAATCTAGGGAGTCTCTGGACTGAGAATAATAATGGCTAACATTTAATAGCATTAATCAAATGCCTCATACGAGGCCACGGGCTTGTCACGAACGATCTCTTTGAAGCCTTATTCTAATCCTATGAAATAGTTACTGGTATTATCCCCATTTTATAGATGAGGAAATTGAGGCAGAGAAGTCCAAGGTTTCATACGTAGTAAGTAGGAGACCTGGTAGCCTGCTTCTAGGGCCGGCAATCTTCATAGCTATGCCACAAGAGGGCACACTTGTAACTATAACCTGAACACCTAGAATTTGATGAAAATTCTGTGGGAATCAAAAAGTGGAGGAAATTCAAGCAATGGTAATGGGTTTGAGGAAGTGATGGTGGCAGGAAAATATAAAAAAGTAGCACTTAGAGATAAATAAGGAAGGAAAAGGAAGAGCTCTCCTCAACTGCATCAACTCAATCTCTCCACTCAGTTATCATAATATTTATAGGCAGCCTAATCCAAAACCAAACCCGTTGCCGTCAATTAGATTCTGACTCATAGCAACCCTGTAGGACAGAGTAGAACTGTCCCACAGGGTTTCCAAGGAGCGCCCGAGGAGTTTGAACTGCTGACTTTTTGGTTAGCAGCCATAACTCTTAACCACTATGCCACCAGGGTTTCCAGTGGCCCAATAGTACCAAAAATAGAAGGTTTAGGGATGTCCAGGCTGATGTGGTTTTTCAACACAAGCTGGTGAAGAACAGATAATAGGCGTGTAAATGTGACATGGAATGTGCTTTCACAAGGGTACGGAGAGAGGCGGGGCACCAAACCAACCTAACAGAGCGATAGCTAACCTGAAGATGAGAGGGTAAGGCAGGGAAGCATATTTTAGGCAGAGAGAGCAGCATGTGGGGAAAAAAAAAAAAAAAAAAAGGCCATAAATGCAAAAAGTGAAAATAAAACAAACCATGTAAGATTTGAAGGACGAGAAAGTTCAGTGGGCAGAAGGTGGTTAAAAAAAAAAAAAAAAGGAGACTGTAGAAGCCAGCACGACCTCGATGAGTATGGCCTTGCTGGTACTGAATGCTGGCTCTACCCCGAGGAGGAACCCAGTGGTATTTGGAGGGTTTTAACCTAGTGAATGATACAGTCAGATCCGTGTTTAGAACAAACAATAGTTTCAGCTACAGTTTGTTGCCGATCGTGCGGTGTAACTGAACGAGCCCTGGGCTGGGAGTCTAGAAAGCTTGGCTCTGGTGCTAGCTCTTGCCTTATTTCATTTTATGACCCAAAATGGATCTACTGATCTTTCTGAGTCTCAGTTTCTTCAACTAACAAAGGAGGCGGTTGAACTCATTTAATTTCAGTTATCTTCCAGTACCATACTTATTCTGTGAAATGATCTATGGATTATTTCAACTTATAGGTAGCAATGATGTTACTAATGACATTAGTCATGAATGTACCATGAAACAGTATTTTCATACTAGGTTCCACATAAAAGGGCTTTGCTAGATCTTTCCACTGAAGGAAGGATATTCTAAGAAGTACTCTGAAATAAAACTATTCAAAAAAGTCTGACACAGCCATGTTCTTCTCACTTTGTAACTTTCCAGGACATAGTTGTCTTGTCTCAGGGAAAGCTTATAGAACTTGAGTCAACCACCACACATGTCATTTTGACCAGCACAACTAGACTATTACCGTGACCTGCAAACATTTCCTTTCCCTAGCATCCCTGAAGGCTGTGGTACTGGCACTGCAACCTCTTTCATCCTCTCCCTCTTCAGTGCTACACCAGAGTCATCATCATTTACCCCACTCATTCTGTGGACAAACAGCTATTCTTAGTCTCACGTTCAAGGCTCTCCCTCATAGTATCACCATGGGTCTCAATACCACTGGGGAAACCTAGGAAATGATGTTCTTTGAAAGGCAAAGGACGAACATATGCACTGGGCTTCGAGTCTTCAAATAGCCTCTGCAAACTCCTAATTGAATGATTTTCTTCTATCACATCACAATCTGTCAGAAAATGGTACTAAAAACTTACTGGCATTCTGTTTTAGTTAACAAATTGTCTTCCTCTAACACATGAAAACTGCTTGCTAAGGACAATTATATAAGCTATGAGAAGAAAATTCTATTTACCATTCGTAGAATATTTCTGTCGCACTGCATTGAAAGATGTCAATGTTTTAAGTTTCATTCCCATACAAGGAATGAATCGAGGATCCTTATATTGCATATTGTAGCTTTGCTGCCACCAAACTGCCACTCTGCTCTTACTGTCCCAATCTTGAGACCAAACCTCTCAGTCTGCTCGTAACTACAACTCTTGGTGGGGCTGGAATCCCATTAAGAAAACTGTTGAACCCCAACCTCTGAGTTTCTGCCAGAGATAAACTCACCTTTAATAAAATCCCCCATTAAAAATATCAAACATGTCATTTCTTTGGATGTTTCCTTTTATTTCTATGTACGTGGAACCAATCTTAATTTATAAATGCTTAAGCACTGTGGATATGCATGCAGAAATGTGAATAATGGACAAATTCCTTAGCAAAAGCATTATTGTCCTATTTATGAGGTATTGTTCTGTGATTAGTGAACACATTATCATTGAAAGTGGAAGTCTATTTTTAAAAAACGCACCCCATAAAAAAATGGAACAAAGCTTTAAAATGCTCCAGGGAAAAACAAAATTAGAAGCAATTTAATATTTTCTCAGTCAGTGTATCTCCTGAGATTAATATAAAGCTTGCAGAAATCTATGCAGCCTTTTTGGAAAACACTGTTGCATTTTCAAAGTAAGTGAAACAATATTGAATAGAAAATATGTTTATGAACAAGTCTTTAGTTCAAAACCACTATTTGGTATCTTGCTTGTTAAAACAAAATCTCGATACAAAGAAACAGATGATATATATGCTTTGTTTCATGCCTGGGAATCGGTTGTGCTTATTTCATATGTATGTAAATTTTTTCATCACACGATTCCTTGCTTAAGAGTACTTAATCACAGCCACATTTCTTGGATGAAAAAGCATATGAAAAACTGTGCATGAAATATTTCCATACAGTATTACTTTTCAGGTTAGTGGAGGTAATTTAGAACTGTATATTAATATTCCACAATGACCTGGGGCTCAGTGGTACTCGATTTTTGGATGATGTTAACAGTGACAGTCTAGCACCTACAAAAATCTAAGGATACTTTGGTTTCATTTGCATTTGGGATTAAATTCCACACTCACACACCCCTTCATCTCTAAGCAATAAAGAAAATGACAACATGATACATTGTCAAATACAACCCACTCAAAGCATGCTCAGTAATCTCCTGTCTGATGATTGATTTAAACCAGGACAATATATTTTAGAGACATGGAAGAGTTTAACACGGAACATCAAGTGGTTTATTCAATTTCTTCATAGCTGGGGTACTTTTTTCCATTAACTCTGTCTCTTAGAACAAATCTAAGGGCAAACAATTTAATGAAGACAATTCAAAACTTAATTTTAAAAGCAAGCATTCTGCTACTTAATTTTGAAAAAAAAGGGAAAGTATATTAAAATGAAAAAATGGGGCAACAAAATGTTGTTAAACCTCAAAATTTGTCTTAAAAATCTTCAGAAGAGACATTCTTCGAAAAAACATCGATTGATAACACTAATTGTGAAAGATAAATAATATATACGTTTTAAGAACCTCAGTAAAAAAGTTCTACTCAATGCCTAGCCTAAAGATTCCGGCTACAATTTAATTCCCATCTTCTTGATCTGATTCCTATGAAAATCAATCGTTAAGTCAGAAGTGAAATCATTTGTGTTCCATTGTTTTCTGTCATTCAGGAATTAGGCATGACCATTACATCCAAAGATTGTCCTCTAGCTACTTTGTTCTACAGTTGCCCAAAATGGACCTCATGACTCTAAAATGAGTTTTTGAGAGGTGACGTCAGAAGCCATCCTCCTCAGAGGCTGTAGGATGAGGTAAGGCAGGCCTCACTTTCCTCCCACGTGTTTGTTCTAAAACTTTCCAGGAGTGATAACCTCTAGTGCCTCCTGGAGATTCAGCTCAACCCCCTCCTTCCCAACATCAGCCAGTGCATGAAACAGACCTGCCTTCCTTCCCTCTCCTCTTTTGCTGTTAAAGGTAGTGTGCTTTTTTGAGAGGTCCTGCCTAGGAGAATGAGTTGCCCCAAGCAGACGCTATGTAAATCAATCAAGCAACTTGCATTCGCTTTGCAATTACAGGGAAGAAAAAAAAAAAAACCCAAGGATATCAGTAAGTTTACTGTTTAGCACTTTTGTAAGTACATTTTGTTATGGCCTGACTTACCTACTCCTCCTTCCCTACTCACACTCTCTCTCACACACACACACACACACACACTTTCTATAATAATATGTAGACACTAAAATCAATTTGTGTGTGCATGTACAACCAACAAAAAAACCAAACCCAGTGCCGTCGAGTCAATTCTGACTCACAGCAACCCTATAGGAAAGAATAGAACTGCCCCATGGAGTTTCCAAGGAACACCTGGCAGATTTGAACTGCCGACCCTTTGGTTAGCAGCCATAGCACTTAACCACTACGCCACCAGGGTTTCCTGTGCATGTATATGTATATGTGTGTGTATATGTGTATGTATATATATTTTATATATATGTATACACACACACATACATTTGAAGCCAATGTTTTGATTTCAGTGGGAATAGGGAACAGTCAGATTCACCAGATTTTCTTAAATGAGAACCCCTATTTAATCCCTGTTAAGGCAAGGTAATAGTGGGACTAGAGATAATTGATGAGACGTTGTGCCAAATACAGTACAAATATTTCCTGTCGTAAACTGTTGACCTAACAGCTTCAAAACACCTAAACAGGGTTTTTCTAGTGCCATGAAGAAGATACACAACTAAGTATGATCACTGGTTGATACGCCATCCTTTGTCTAGAGATATACAGTAGAAATGTATTCTGCAATCAAACATAATTCAGTTTAAACTCTTTTGTAGCACTGTAATCAGTTCATGTCATAAACCAGACCCTTTCCTGGAAAATAGCTGGTCTGTTTTTTTTGCAGTCTATATCGAGTATTATTGCCACTGTCACCAATGTTATCAATAGCCTTGAGTGCCTACTATGTCCAAGACTTTGTGTTGTGTGCCATAAATAAAAAAGTTCTAGAAAACAAGGCTTCTGGCTAAAGATCTAAGGTTGGTTTTCCATGTGCCAAGTGAGTAGAAATTTAATTGAGGAGAAAAGGCATCTGACCTCATTTAGTGCCTTGTGTCAAGCTTTGTGCTATATTCCTTGTATTCCAAAAACCAAACCCACTGTCGTCGAGTCGATTCCAACTCATAGCAACCCTACAGGGCAGGGTAGAACTCCCCCATGGGATTCCAACTCATAGCAACCCTACAGGGCAGGGTAGAACTCCCCCATGGTGGTTCCAAGGCTACAAATCTTCACAGAAGCAGACTGCCACATCTTTCTCCCATGGAGCCATTGGTGGGTTCGAACCTTCAACCTTTTGGTTAGCAGCTGAGCACTTTAAAAACTGTATGTAAAAAATACATAAATTCCTTATGTATGTTATCAAAAAATCTCTACAACAGCCCCAGAAGAGGTGTATGAATAAACAAATATTACAGGTGAGTAAGTTTAGCTCGGGGAGATTTTAAATAACTAACCCAAGATCACAATGCAACCCAAAAGTGACATAGCCTGGAATTGAACCCAAAATGATCAGAATTCCAAAGAAGGTGCTGTTTCCAAGCACGTGTAGCTTTGGCATTTAATATTAACTTGCCACTAACTGTCTTCAGGAAACCCTGGTGGTGTAGTGGTTAAGAGCTATGGCTGCCAACCAAAAGGCCGGCAGTTCGAATTCACCAGGCATTCCTTGGAAACCCTATGGGGCAGTTCTACTCTGTCCTATAGGGTCACTATGAGTTGGAATCGACTCAATGACAGTGGCTTTGGGTTTTTGTTTTTGGTAACTCTCTTCACTAGACATGGGAATCTTATTTTATTGTTCTTCTTTAAGACATTATTTCAAATCTTCAATTATATTTTGTGGCACTTCTATGAATTCTCTCCACGTTTTGACATATTTCTCAAAAAGTCACAAATTTGCAATTAGATACAACTACAGAAAACTTCTGTTCACAAATGGCGAGTTAATAAAATATTAGGAATCACAGAAGTTTACAAGAGAAAAGATTAAAGAGTTTGACAATCAATTAAGCCCCGTTATTTTTATGTTATAAATAAGAAAAATATACCCAAAGATTTCATACAACTTATTACCCATGAGTTCTCTATTTTATTAAGGGACTTTTTGTTGTTGTTTTCTAATCCTAGGTATGTGCTTTGAACTTGGTTCATAAATTCAATCATTTCATCAATATTTATTTCAGATTTCCATATGTAAATACATTATCCTCAGCATCACGGAAAAATGCCATGAGATAACTAATATGATATCTGCAAGCTTAGTGAGAGAGCGGGAGGTAGAAATCAAAGAGCATACCATCTTTGCCTGGGCTACTCTTATAAACTAAACTGGATCTTAAAAGATCTGGTCTCTATCTACTGCTTTTCATTTCACTCCGTTCTTGAACACTCTAAGCTCAGTCCTTCTTCAGAGCCTTTGCACTGGCTGTTCCCTCTGTCCAAACCTATTTTCTCCTAGATATTCACACAATGAACACTCTTATTTCTTTAAGGTCTCCACTCAGTTGTGACAGCCTCAGAGAGGGCTTCCATTACCACTGTACGTAAAAGAACACCTAGTATTGTATTCTGTGTTTGTTTATTACCTGTCTCTTTAACTAAAGTCTCAGCTCCATGAGTGTAGAGGCTTGCACTGTCCTATTCACTAATATAGTCCTAGTACTTAGAACAGTGTCTAGCATGTGTTATTGTTGTCAGCTTTCACATCTGCTCTTGGCTCATGGCAACACCATGGACAATGGGATTGGAAAATTGTGATCCATAGTTTTTTTTTTAAAGATGGTTTTCTGGAAGTTGATTGCCAGGCCTTTCTTCCCAGTCTGCCTTAGTCTGGAAGCTCCACTGAAATCTGTTTAGCATCTCTGTTGTTGTTGTTAGGTGCCATCCAGTAAGTTCTCACTCACAGTGATCCAGTGTAAAAGAATGAAACACGACCTGGTCCTGCACCATCCTCACAATTCTTGCTGTGTTTGGGTCCACTGTTGCAGCCACTGTGTCAATCAATCTTGTTGAGGGTGCTCCTCTTTTTTGCTGACCCTCTACCAAGCATAATGTCCTTCTCCAAGGACTGGTCCCTCCTGATAACATGTCCAAAGTACATAAAATGAAGTCTCATCATCCTCCATTCTGTGGAGCACTCTGGCTGTACTTCTTCCAGGACAGATTTGTTTGTTCTTCTGGCAGTCCAATACATATTCAATATTCTTTGCTAACACCATAATTCAAATGAATCAATTCTTTTTTGGTCTTTCTTATTCATTGTCCAGCTTTTGCATGCATATGAGGCAACAGAAAATACCATGGCTTGGGTAAAGAACACCCGAGTCCTCAAGGTAACATCTTTGCTTTTTAACATCTTAAAGAGATCTTTTGAGCAGATTTGCCCAATGCAACACATGATTTGATTTCTTGACTCCTGCTTCCATGGTTGTTGATTGTGGATCCAAGTAAAATGAAATCCTTGACAACTTTAATATTTTATTCATTTATCATGATGTTGCTTATTGGTCCTGTTGTGAGGATTTTTGTTATATGTTGAGGTGCAATCCATAATGAAGGCTGTAATCTTTGATCTTCATCAGTAAGTGCTTCAAGTCTTCTTCACTTTCAGCAGACAAGGTTGTATCACTGCATATCACAGGTTATCAACAAGTATTCCTCCAATTCTGATGCTGAGTTCTTTTTCACACAGTCCATCTTTTTGGATTCTTTGCTCAGCATCAGATTGAGTAAGTATGGTGAAAGGATACAACCCTGATGTACAGCTTTCTTGATTTTAAGCCACAGCATTGCTCTGTTCCAATGACTGCCTATTTTGGTCTGAACTGCATGAGCACAATTAAGTGTTCCGGAATTCCCATTCTTCGCAATGTTATCCATAATTTGTTATGATCCACATAGTCCAATACCTTTGCATAGTCACTAAACACAGGTAAACATCTTTCTGGTATTCTCAGCTTTCAGACAAGATCCATCTAACATTAGCAATGATATCCCTTATTCCATGCCCTCTTCTGAATTCAGCTTGAATTTCTGGAAATTCCCTGTCGATGTACTGCTGCAACCATTTTTGAGTTATTTCCAGCAAAATTTTACTTGCGTGTAACATTAATGACATCATTCGATAATCTCTACATTCTCTTGGAGCACCTTTCTTTGGAATGGGCACAAATATGGATTTCTTCTGGTTGGTTGGCAAGGAGCTGCCTTCCAAATTTCTTGACATAGACCAGTGAGTGCTTTCATTGTTGCAATCATTGCTGAAACATCTCAATTGGTATTCTGGTAATCCCTGGAGCCTTGTTTTTCACCAATGCCTTCAGTGCAGATTGGACTTTTTCCTTTACTACCACTGGATCTTGATTATATTGCTACTTTCTGAAATGGTTTAAGATCAACCAACTTATTTTGATATTAACTTTGGTTAAGTGATCTTGTGTATTACTTCCATCTTCTTTTGATGCTTCCTGCGTCCTTCAATATTTTGCCCACAGAGTCCTTCAATACAGCAACTAGAGGCTTGCACTTTTTCTTCAGTTCTTTCAGCTTGAGAAATGCCGTATGTGTTTTTCCCTTTTGATTTTTAACTCCAGGTCTTTGCACATTTCATTCTAATACTTTACTCTGTCTACTAGAGCTGCCCTTTGAAATCTTCTTTTCAGCTCTTTTACTTCATCATTTCCTCTGTTTGCTTTAGCTACTCTACGTTCAGGAGCAAGTTTCAGAGTCTCCTCTGACATCAATTTTGGTCTTTCCTTTCTTTCCTCTTTTTAATGACCTTTTGCTTTCTTCATGTATGACGTTCTTGATGTCATACTACAACTCATCTGGTCTTCAGGCATTAGTGTTCAATAATCAAATCTATTCTCGAGGAGGTCACTAAATTCAGGTGGGGTATACTCAAGGTTGTACTTTGGCTCTCATGGATTTTTTTTTTTAATTTCTTCAGCTTCAACTTGAACTTACATATGAGCAATTGATGGTCTGTTCTGCAGTCAGCCCTGTCCTTGTTCTGACTGATCATATTGAGCTTCTCCATTATCTCTTTCCATAGATGTAGGCGATTTGATTCTTCTGTATTCCATCTGGCAAGGTCCACATGTATAGTCACCGTTTATGTTACTGAAAAAAGGTATTTCCAATGACTAGGATGTTGTCTTGCAAAATTCTATCATGCGATCTCCCAATCTTTTCTATCACCAAGGCCATATTTTCCAATTACCAGTCCTTCTTCCTTGTTTCCAACTTTTGCATTCTATTCGCCAGTAGTAATTAATGCATCCTGATTGCATATTTGATCAATTTCAGACTACAGAAGTTGGTAAATATCTTCAGTTTCTTCATCTTTGGCATTAGTGGTTGCTCCATAAATTTGAGTATCAGTTGTATTAACGTGCCTTCCTTGTAGGCATACAAAAAAAAAAAAATATCATTATATCACTGACAACATCATACTTCAGGATAGATCTTGAAATGCTTTGTTTGTCAATGAATGTGATGCCATTCCTCTTCAATTTGTCATTCCTGGCTTAGTAGACCATATGATTGTCCAATTCAAAATGGTCAATACCAGTACATTTTAGCTCACTAAACACCTAGGATATCAATCTTCAAGCATCCCATTTCATTTTTGATAACTACAATTTTCCTAGAATCATACTTCATACATTCCACATTCCTACTATTAATGGATGTTTGCAGATGCTTCTCATTTTTAGTTGGGCCACATCAACAGATAAAAATTCTGAAAACTTTACTCCAAGCAAGTCATTAGAGTTGACTTTGCTTTGAGGAGCTCTTCCCCAGTCATAATTTGAGTGCCTTCCTGAGGGTCTCATCTTTCAGCACTATATCACACAGTTTTCTGCTGCTTTCCATATGTTTTCATTAGCCAATTTTTTCAGAAGTAGATCACCTGGTCTTTCTTCCCAGTCTGCCTTAGTTTGTAAGTTCTGCTGAAATCTGTCCACCATGAGTGGCCCTACCGGTATTTGAAATACCAGTGGCATAGCTTCTTGCATCACAGTAACACACAAGCCACCAGTGTATTACAAACCAACAGACAAGTGATTGGTTTAGCATCACAGCAACATGAAAGCCTCCAGTGACAGACAGTTGGTGGCCGCGCTGGAGGTGCATGGGCCTCCAGCATGGAAGGTATGAATTCTACCACTGAACCTAATAATAAATATTTGCTGAACAAATTTAAGGTAATGCTAAAAAAATTCTAATAACAGTTACTGAAACATTACCAACATCTACCCTTTCTGTACTGAAATTTGATATCTGTTCAAGTCTTTCTTTATTCCATCATGCAGATTATGGGAAAAAATGCTGAATTACAGAAAAGTTTTTGGACATACAGAGTACATCACTTAAGTCTACTCTGGCTATGATACTGTAGATAAGTATTTGTACACCTAGCTATAATTTTAGGCTCTCATTTCTATTTTCCACATTAAATGATCACTAGGCAGCAGGTAGGTTTTTTTTTTTTTTTAGGTTACATATACCAGTATGTGAAAAGAAATAGACATTATGTTTATCATTCTCCTGGGACTGAGTATCCTGATAAGATTTATTATTTATATATCAAATTATTTCTTAAAGTCAGTTAATTCACTGAAGTTTTCCTACTTTTATCTCCACAAATTATTAAAAGTATTCACTAAATGCTCTCAAATAGGACATTCTTTGTTTCCATAAGCACGTTAGACTTCCAGTTCTCAGTTCCTGTTGGAAGTCCACAATATTCACTAGTCAAATAGCCAGTATGCTTCCCAGTTCATCTTCATCAAGGTCTCTATCACTTGACTTTGTATTTCCCTTCTCCTTTATAGTCACTGCTTATCTTAGCATTCTTCATATTTACTGGAAGGAAGGAAGGAAGGAAGGAAGGAAGGAAGGAAGGAGGGAGGGAGGGAGGGATAGAGGGAGGGAGGGAGGGAGGGAGGGAGGGAGGGAGGGAGGGAAGGAAGGAAGGAAGGAAGGAAGGAAGGAAGGAAGGAAGGAAGGAAGGAAGGAAGGAAGGAAGGAAGGAAGGAAGGAAGGAAGGAAGGAAGGAAGGAAGGAAGGAAGGAAGGAAGGAAGGAAGATAGAGAGAGAAAGAAAGAAAGAAAAACATTACATGTACAGATGAGACCCAGCAATTCCATTTGACCAAAGCCTCACCTTCACTGGAGGAGAACCAGTCCTCCGATGCTGAGAGAAGAACTCTATTCACAGCTCACCTGCCCCTTTACTTGGTGTGGCCTAACACAGATGGCCAGCCTTTCCTCTTCTGAGGCACTTGTTAATATCTGATTCCCAGGGCTTTCCTCTGGCAATTCTGATTCAATAGGCCAGAATTGTGTGTGGGGGGTGGGACGGCAGGCGGGCTGCAACCTATATATTTAACAGCACTAGATCAGTGATCATCAAACTTAAGCCAGTATCTGAATCACCAAGAGGGCTGATTAAAACATAGATTGCTGGGCCTCACCCCAGGTTTTCTTATCCAGTACATATGCACAGGGTGGGCCCAAGAATTTGCACATGGTACAAGCTCTCATGTGATGCTGACGGTTCTGGTCAGGGGAAACCAGACTTTGAGAATCATCTTATTAGATGCTTCTGATGACCAGGTGAATTTGGGGGAAAACTTTGTAATACATTTCTCAGAAACCAGCATTGGTATGATGCATGATTTTTTTTTTTTTCTTTAAGCCTTGTAATTATTCTGGTAATGATGTTGCCAACAATTTTCTGTGAGCCAGGAATCAGATCCAAACATCCCTCTGTGACCTCCATATAGAAGCAAGAAGCAGATACACAACCTACCATTTCACTTTACCTAGGTAAAAGCAATAATTTAAGCCATGTAGATGCAGTCAATGATGCCTAGATTGCATATGACAGAGTTAATAGCACAGTAGAGCAGGACACGGAAAGCTACCAAGAGAACACAGAAGGCTTTCAAAGTCTGTGTTCCTGGGTCAGACTCAGATCTCTGCTATGTCACCACGTAGCACCTAGTGGAATGAACAAGAGCTAATTTTTTAAAAACTGATTCAGGCACGCCCATCATTTAGAGATCCAAATTGGGCCATCGGGGCTTCAGGAATGGTGCTCTGTAGCTCGATCCTGCCACTATAAACTCAAGCCGGTTGCATCACTACTTTCCATGAGGAATTTAAGGGGTGCGACTACATCCTTTCCAACCCTGCATTCCACATGTGACAAAACTGATCCAGCTGTTTGTCTGAAAGAAATTCCTTGCTGTCCTGAAAAATTAAAAAGCAAGTGGATATCCGTCCTCCAGGGGCACGCTTCCAGCTGGAACCTGGTACAGGCGGTTGCGAAACAGAGACAGTGCCCTGGAGAGCATCTGCTTTTGAATTCTTACCTCGCCATAGGGGGGTTAGCCCCAGCTTGCTTTTTGAAATGGCAGATTCTGGATGGAGGGTGCTGGCTTGGCCCAAAGCTCTTGAGAAGTGTTCATCCACTACTGACCCAATGTCTCCCTGGAAATAAGTGAAAAGGACACAGCGAGAGTTAAGGTACTCCATCTCGGCAGGCTGGTCTTTCTCCTCCTCCTCCTCCTCCTCCTCCTCCTCCTCCTCCTCTTGTTTGCTGGGAAGGGTGACTTCCAGAGAGTCCTGCATCTTGCTGTATACCGCTAACTTCTTCTGGGATGGAATAAACAAAACACAGTATCAAAGAGAGTTTGTAAAAATGCATCAACTAGTTAACTTTTTACTTTAAAAAAGAACCTAAATATTAACATATGTTTGCAAACTGATTCTTCTTCATCTGTTTTACTCCATCTTTTCCCTCCCCAAACCGGCCTTCTTCCCACCCTATGAAAAAAAACTCTGTTATTCCAAATTTGGCACACACAAAAAGTCCATTATAAAATGTTATATTTTCAGAATGTGTGAGACAGGTGTGTTTGTTTGTTTTTAATCCAGATTATAAAAAGAAGACTCCTCTTTTTTTTTTTTTTTAATTAGTGATGGATTTCTTCTAGTTTTTCATCCCCTTTCCTATAAAAAAAAATTATTTTTTTTTTTCCTATTTACTTGTAGCAACATTACAATTGGGGGAGGGAGTGGAAGATAGGAGACCTAAGTGTCTGGGAGAGGGGTGGAGAAGAAAAGAGCTTTTCATAAATGCAATAAACTAAAATAAAAACAGAAATGTAGCATTTTATAAAAAGGATTTGGCAGACGTGCCAAAATCATTTCTCAAAAATCAAACAAAAATGACAAAATAAGTCTGTGTGAAGATCCATTTTGCATGGAACATATTTTTCAGATGTTTCATTTACCACCATTATCACAGAGAAAAAGCGGGAAAAAAGAGAAAAAAAGGAAAGGTATTATGGCCTACTGAAAATGAGACAAGATACTTGCAATGGCTAACTTTTTAAATAAAAATGAGAAACTTTGATAAAGTATTCTGAAAACATATAACTTTAACTATAAAAAAAAAAAAAAAAAACCTGTTGCCATCAAGTCAATTACAACTCATAGCAACCCTATAGGATAGAGCAGAACTGCCCCATAGGGTTTCCAAGGAGCGTCTGGTGGATTTGAACTGCCAGACTTTCGGTTAGCAGCCTTAACACTTAATCACTATGATGCCACCAGGGTTTCTGTAACTATAATAAAAAAAAAAGCTAACATATATTAAGCCAGGCGCTCCTCTAAAAAACATTACATGTACTTCCTCATTTAATCTTCACTCTTCTGTGATATGATTATTATTACAATTCATATTTTAAAGGTGAAGAAACTAAGGCATGAAGAGTTGAGTGACTTGCCAAAAGTCACAAAGCAGGTAAATGGTGGAGCCAGAATGCATAATAGAAATACGCAAGTGTCCATATACGTACACATGCCTGTGTGTGATAGCAGGGGGTGGTGGGTGTGGTGTTGGGGGGTGGTGGGTGTGGTGTTGGGGGGTGGGGCGTGTATTTTGTTTTGGAAAAACAAATCGCCACACGGTTTTGTTTTTCTGTGTGGTAGGTTTGCAGTTAATTGTCATTTTCTTATTCCTGCTTTTCAATATTTCCAAATATTTTTCATTCAGCATAGACTACTTTTATTATCATCAATTTCCATGTGAATTGTATATAAGAAAATAATATTAAAGATTACAAAAATATGTTATTCTAATAACTGGATTAGTTTTCTTTATCATCGGTATACCTGCAAAACCTTAATCTTTTTCATCCCATCTCCTTATTTCACAAAAAATGGACAGTGGAAAATAAACGTGAGTAGAAAAAAAATGTATCATTCTAGAGTACCCAGTAAGCACAGAGATTCTTAACTGTTATCAACACACATAACCCAGACTCTACATTTCCAATGTAATAACTGGCTGTAAAATCTATAACCCCAAATTATAAATACATCTTTTGATAAAGTGAACCCTTTCCCTCTAGCAATAAATATGCTGTTCTTGCGTGAGGTGTGGTTCTGAACTGTTCAGGTATATTAGGAGCTAATAGTTATTATTTAAGGGCTATTATTTATAAATATACATATTGTTTTTTATATTAAATTTTTGCCATTATGATTATCACTTGTGGATGAGTAGATCCTTCATTCCTTGGGAGTGAATACCTGCTGATGAAAAGGTGATTGTAATGACTCAGTAGTTATATTTCTCACAATCTGCTTTTGCACAGATCTAAACATGTTTATGTAGTCCTCCTGTCGCAGTGGTTGAGAGCTATGGTTGCTAACCAAAAGGTGTGCAGTTCGAATTCACCAGATACTTCTTGGAAAACCTATGGGGCAGTTTTGCTCTGTCCTATAGGGTTGTTATGAGTCAGAATCGACTCTGTGACGACGGGTTTGTTTTTTTTTTTAAACATGTTTATATTCAACTTCAACAGTAAAAATACTACAGTAACATAGGCTATACATAAAATGAGGGATTGAAGGAAATGACCTCTGAAGTTACTTCTATCTTTTAAATTCTAAGATTAAATGATTACCACGGATTAGTCAAATTAAAGCGTTATTTCTCTGTGCGTCTATTATTTACCTGAAACGTATACCATTTTAAGCACAAACACACATTTTCTGTCCAATATTATGGCACATTTCAGGGCAGCACTGTTTTTACATGAGAAGAACATTAATACTGGTCTACAGACTGGCTTCGGTGCCCACAAGTGTTTGTTATTATCTATGAAACACATTCCTTTTTCTGTTAAGGTCCAGCTAAGCATCAGCTTCTGAGACTTGGGCTTTGCATAGAATTGTTTCATTTGTTTAATTTTCTTTAACACTCAGCCTTTAAATGAATGAGTGCTGACTGTGCTAATTATTCAAAGGAAATGTTTCATTTTACTCCAAATTAACAACAATTCATTCTTAGACGAAATAAAATTATATATATATATATGTGTAAATATGGGAAAATTGTAAACTCTGATAAAAGTATGTAAAACAGTATTATGATCAATCAATCATAATGTCTTAAATTTTCAATTGATGGCAGTGGTATTCATGCTATAGATATTCAATCTATTTAAGATTACAAAATATTTCTAAACGATACATCATTTTGTGTTATTCTTTTTTTATCGACTGTTGGTTGGATACAAATAAATTAAAAGTCACACTTTTCAATATGCAATGGAAAAGGAGTGAGTAGGCTCTTTGTATCGAAATAGCTATGGTTAGTTCATTTTCTAAAAGTCATTACTCTGTCAATGGATGCATTGATTACTTACATTCTTTATATTTTGTATACATATATAATATAGATTTATATAAATATTTATAATAAAACTTTTCTTTTGACATTGGAAACGCCTCTATAAAAATATCTGTGTTGACTTCTCTATTTAAATCAATTTTACTTGGAATGATTATAAAGCACACTTCTTTTTTTCTTTCTTTCTCTCTTTAAGGTATGTTTTCTACTAATTAATAAATGTGTTTGGAGATTATAAAAAAAAAAAATGAAAAGGGAGCCTTTGACCTACCTACCACCAATAGGTGGGATATAGGCACACCTGTCATTCCCACTTGCAATTTGTTCAGCTAAAATTAGATCAATTTTTGTAAATTACAAATAGTGAACCGATCTATATATTTAAAAGTGTTTCTGCTGACAGAGAAAGATTCATCATTTACAATATACTAAAATACACACACATTTATAGCCTCACCATCCATATCACTGGTTAAAATAAGAACCCCAAAGTATACAAATAGTCTGATAACTAGCTAATATGCTAGGATGGAATTCTCATGCATTTTCAGCATGAGGTGCAAGTGTCAAGATAACAGGAACACAGAATCTACAACAGCAATTGATTAACATTACCGTCATCCTAACCTTCTTCTCTGTAGACTCTTCAGCCTTAACTACTTTTAGATCTCTGTGCTTTGATGACTACAAATCAATTATCTCTCTCTCTCTTTTTTTAAACTAAATATAAGGAGCCCTGGAGGCACAATGGTTCAGTGCTCAGCTGCTAACAGAAAGGTTGGTGATTCGAACCCACCCAGCACCTCCGAGTGAAAAAGACCCCGAGACCTGCTTCTGTAAAGATTACAGCCAAGAAAACCCTGTGAGGCAGGTGTATTCTGTCATATGTGGTCACTATGAGTTGGAACTGACTGGCACCCAACAACAATATACTCATGTGCACTTTTGCCATATTCTGTATTCAATTAGTATTTGCTTCTTGGAATGAAATATCCCTAATATTACATTCTTTCTTGAGAATAATATAGAATATTCAAAATATTGAGAACAAATCTCAAATCATCCAGAACCTCTATTTCCTGAATCAAGGTCGAAATGTAATCTAGTTCATATTTTTCTCAAGGTGCAAACTCATTTCCTAAAAATACCCAAATCTGTCAGAAATATTCATGCCTTTCTTATGAGACTCTGAAGAACTGTTAACAAAAAATAAAGAAGTTATTTAAAGGAACTTCAAAGACTACAAGTTGGTTTATTTAAAGTGCATTAACTAGCTCACCCCTACATGCTCAGAGTAATGACCATTTTCCCCCAGGTAAAATGACCCTCGTGTTAGTTAACCAGTGAACCAGTTAACAGCCACAAAGCCTAAAAGCTCACTCATGAAGAGGTTAAAGCAGAAATGTGAAGGAGGTTGGCCTAGGCGTGCAAACCATACCCAACCACCTCAAAGCCTGCCGTAAGGCGCAAGAGAAACAAACTTGACCAGGAATGTGCAGGGGAAAGGATTTGTCTGACAAGAGAAAGACTTCCATGTCAGGAGCCAAATACCACTAACTCCCCAAGGCTTAAGCCTACAAAATGCCAAATGATTACTGTGCATCTGTGGAAACTTTTTTCCTAAAGAAAAAAGGATTTTAATGAAACATTGGCCATTGTTTTCTAGTTTTTTAAATTCTTTTCTTCAATTTCTACTGACTGGCTGTGTTCTTTAAATGCAGTGACTCTTTTATGGTAAAAAACATGATCAGAGCCTATAAGAAAGAATCACTGGCCCAGGACAAACGATATAAAATTGTAAAGTCTGTTAAAGAGGCACATTACCCTTTGATCGTATTCTTCTTAATTTAGCTGGATAAAAAACTTTTTAAAAAATAGTTCAAAAAGATTTGAAGTTTTACTTCTTAGCCTATTTGGAGGCGGAAGTTTAAGGGAGATATGTCACAGAACTTTTATATATTTTATTTCACTTAACACAAACACACACAAATAATAAATTGACAGAATAATTAGTCTGGATTTACATATGCAAAAACAGATTAACCTGTCCTGGGTCACCTACTAGTAAATGGCAGAGAGAGGATCACAACCTACTTCAGTGTGACTAAAAGTATATGCCAAGAAAATACACTAAAGGAAATGAGCCGCTGTATGATTTTATTTTAATTGAGTAAAAAAACACAAGCTCACAGTTGGCATAGCATCACATACTAACTAAAGAAAAGCTAAATTTATTCATAACATAAAAATTATTAGAGATTATAAACATATATCAGAGGTATGACTAGTAAGTAATATAACACTCTTAAAAATATATGTATGTCTAGAAAAAAAATGTCTAGATAAAGTTAAAATTCTACATTAAAAAAGTATTATCCCCTTGGTAAGATACATAATAAAACTACCTACGAATTTTCTGGAAATCCTTTTTAGGAAATGTGAGCAGAACCAATTTGTGAGACATAGTTACACCTCAAGATTTTGTCTTTGTGTGTGTGTGTGTGTTTGTTGTTTAAACGTAGGGAGAAGCAAACCAAAAATAATATTATTTAACATGATGAGCTATTTTAAGCACATTTGCCTCTAAATGATTTTGATCATCATCAAAAATCAAACCCGGCCCCCTGAAAGATGAAATTTTTCCAGTTTTGAGGGCGTTCAAAAAAAATGTGCCACAGGCTCAGAGGCAATTTCAAAATTTGCATTCCCAAAATGTTTTAAGCAATGATCACATCATTTTGGTATGAGTTCATCTCTCAAACCAACTACTTTGAATGAAACAACGGTTTCCAATGTACAAATATCTGGTTTGTTGGTATAATCTTACTAGACTTAAGGTATGATTTCATTTTTTTAAATTTTTTCTATTATTCATCCATTCATCAAACCAAGGATGAATTTCTATTTTGTGTCAGTAACTGTGCAAAGACTTGGAGACACAAAGATGAAAGGCATAGCCTTTCCCTAAACTCAAACTGCTCTTAATTAGAAGGGAGAGCGTTGTAAGAGCAATGATAAATAAAAACAGCCTTACGGTTACGGTTATCCAACTAACTGTGTTATGTCTCCAAAAAGCTAATATTCCAAAATCAAAAAACAAGAAGAATAAGAAAGTAACATTAGGTAAATGACTAATGTTCCCTTGTTTCCAAGGACGCCCAGACAGGAAGGTAACACAGTAGAAAGAGAACTAGAATGGGGGAGAAGATTTGGCCTGAAACAGCTCCATGAGTCTGTACAAGTCACCAAATCTCTGGCTCTCGCTTCCTCTTCTAAAACTGAGGAATTTTGACTTGATTATCTTGGAGGTCTCTTCCAACTCTTCATCCTCATAAGCCACATGCTGGAGCTCTAGACAAATTCACACTTAATTTAGTTTCTTACATTGGCCGCCTTTTCCAATTTTGCAGGACATTAGCCAAAAACGCCCTACAGATCATTGAAGACTAATTCATTTCAAGACATGGGTCATTTAGCCCAATTCCTCAGAATTAGTTATGGTACTTCCTTTTTCTATCTTCATATTAACAAGAAAAGCTACATTCTTAGAGTCCCGCCCACCTTGTCCCCCAGGGATAAGTGTTTTGGCATACTAAAATGATACAGCTTAAGGGGAAAGGACACCTGTTTAGTTTAGGTCATTGTTTTTTTTCTCTCTCTCTTTTAAAGTAGGAGGCAAGTGAAAAATAATTTGGTTAGCGTAGTTCAGACCACACTTCCAAATTAATGGCATAAATCTGGTATCCGCTGAAATATCTGTAAATATGGGATTTATGAGTTGTCTACCAGCAGCTATTTGGGTTTAACGGTTCAGGTCACTCTTAAAACCAGTTGCCATGAGTCCATTCCAACTCATGGGAACCCCACATGTTTGAGGGTAGAACTGTACTTCGTGGGGTTTTCAAAGGCTGATTTTTAGGACTCAAACCTTCAGCCTTTCAGTTAGGAGCTGAGCTCAGTAACCATTTCCACCACCCAGAGTCTCTCAGGACACTCTTAGGGTCCTCTTCAATGAGTAGTCAATGCAGGAAAGCAGCTGCTTCAAGTGGTGGGTCTTGAAAGGTTCAGGGCAGAGCTCTGCCCAAAATTATCTCCTTTGCTATCTCCACCCAAGCCTGAAATTCCACCATTAGATGGCTGTGTTTCTTAACTGAAAATGTTTTCCTGGAGATAACACCTTAAATGATTATCTATTATCTTACCACATATATTAGGTTTGGGGATTTTTTTTTTAAACTTAGGTGGAAAAAGGGCCCATGGGGATGGGAGCCAAGTTAGGCACTTGGGTTTTAGAATGAGTCACCAACTCCCAAGTTTGTTTTAGGAACTGCCTTAGGCATCCTGAGCTTGTTTTCAAATTCCTCATTGAAAACTCCCATTACAGAGATAGATACAAGACAGAAATATACATATGGCCCAAGGAGGCCAGCTCAGCATCCCTTCTTCAGTGGCCCCAGGTGATCCTACACTGGAGGACAAGGCTCTACTCTCTGAAAGACCTCATTTCCCTTGGCATAGGTCATGTCCCTGTAGTTTCCAACCTTGCAAGTTGTGAAAGTTTACTAAGGGCTAGATGGTTCAGAGGTAGAATTCTTGCCTTCCACATGGGAGCCCAGGGTTTGATTCCCAGCCAATGCACCTACCACATGCCCAGCCACCGCCTGTCTGTCAGCAGTGGATTACATGTTGCTATGATGCTCAACAGGTGTCCGGGGATGCTGAACTCCCAGACTAAGACTAGGGGGGAAAAAACAAAAGCTGGTGATCTACTTACAAAAACCAGCCAATGAAAAATTCTATGGATCCCCAACTGATCATGGGGGTGGCGCAGGACTGGGTAGCATTTCATTCCATTGTGCTTGGGGTCACCATGAGTCAGGGGCTGAACTGACAGCAGCAGCTACCACAATAGGTGAAACAATACTTCCCAGATAACCTTTACTTAAATTTCCAAAATGTGTCTCCTTGCCTCAGCTTCTGGGATCTTGGTGAAAGTATCCTTACTGTGCATAATTTTATAGATTTCAGTCCTGTCCTTACCATGATTATTGTAATCTCCTTCTGGTTGACTGCAGGAGACAACAGTTCAGTTTAGTTATTTTAAGGTTTAATTTTTCCTCTAGCTTTGAATTTGCTGAGTGGAAAGTTATTGGGAGCATGAAATTCTGGGGCACCTTAAGCTTCTAAGGCTCTGCAGTCAAGCTAATTTGCGTAGTGCAGAATTACAGCGGCTGTTATTTCTCAACGAAGTCCTGTATGAATTCTTATAAATCCACTTAAGTCTTTGCTTACAGTTGCAAGACTATTAAATCCTGTGTCTTAAATAATTTAACTCTGTATTCAAACTATTTTGGGTAAAATTGTTTTCTTTCCTTTTAATGAACCTAAACTTATGTTGGAGGAGTAATGATGTATGAGGCACTTAAAACTGACTGTTAATATCATTTCCTATATTTTATTTTAAAATAAATAAATGTTCATTTGCTAAGTGGATATTCTGCCTCATCGCCAAAGGATGCCACACGGATAGCAAAAGTCATTAGCATAATACAAATGCTCGCAAAAGGCCTTTGGAATGACTAAACTTAAAAAGTACACTACCAAGGACTTGGAAAGAATTTCAAGCTCCAAGGCCAAAGAACCTACTGGATATTAATCTTCTTTATCAAAGAAATTGATTTGGGGCACTAAAGTAAAAGAAAAAAAAAAGTCTATTGTGCAATAGCAAAGAAAAAGCTTGGGAGACTGCTTGGCATTGAGAAAAGATGCTACACTGGGGAGCTGCAGACCTCCCCCAAAATGGCCACCAATTTGCTTTGAAATCTTTAGCCAGGCATTTCCACCCTGTAAGCATACATTTTCCCATATGTTAAAGGAAGGTTTCCACTAGGTTTTTTCAGGGCTCTGTCCTGACAAACAGAATCTCTGAGCAGCTTTATGGCTTAACCCAGGTGGCAGAGCCCAGAGAAAAGAGTTTGCAACAGCTCCTTACAAACTTAACAACTGGACTACTGCCTTCCCAGGGGATTTAATTACTTTAAGGGAAAGCCTGCATGCATATTCACCCAGCTGTCACCCTTGAAGAGAGCAGAGTAAATATTTTTTAACTTCCATGAAGCCTGGAGTGTGACTGTTAAAATCACCTATGCACAATTGGAATAGTGGCAATTGTTCTCTGCTTTCACCACCTCATTAATAAACTACACACATCAGAAAGCTTTGCCGTATCTTGCTAACATTATCATTGTGAATATGGAGAGGATTTCCATAACAGACTGTCTATATTTAAAATCAGAATCCCCTGGATAGAAAGAGAATCTCTGAGTTCACGTTATCTCCCTCTATTTTTTCCCGAAACCTATTTCAAAATGTTCTGTTGGTTCCTACTGTCACTATGAGAATATAAGTGCCTTCCTGTCTGCACACATCCTGCAGTGTCATCGTGCCTTCAAAGCATGTGCTGGGGGCTTAGTCAAGACTTCTCCTGAAGGAGATGCTGCAGACCAGAATAGTAAAGCTATAAAGAGATGGTAGACAGGAGGAACAGGGAGCTCCACACCCCTCAAAAATGCCTGTGCTCTCATACTGCAAGATTTATGCACAGCCACGCGATTTCTTAGTAATTAACATCAGAGACTAGAAAATTTACTCTTCAGACACATTCACAGATTCCTTTGACTCACTTAGCTTCCAGTATGGCTCAGTGACGCGTTCCCAGGACAACCTGATATATGTGCAGTTAACTGAGCTTTTAAGACACCCACCTATCACCCATCTTACAACAACTACAATAGAAAACTACACTGAAAATGTCAAATGTACATTTGTGCTCGTAGGGGAAAAGCTGGGAGTATATGTGCCTGGAGTGTGGGGTTCTATTATTTCAGAAAGAATTTTGAAAGTTATATGACCATATGAAGAGGGAAAACATACCTATGCTGAAAATCCATCATAATAAAGCATTATGAAGCACTAATTTAAAAGTACTTCGGGACAACACAATTTGGAGAAAAAAAAAATCAGTTCAAAGACAAATTCCTAAACAAGAATACAGAAGTTATCCAAAATTTTTATGTTCTCATTTGTAGCATTTTATAAATGCCCACTAAACTGTCTTGAAAACTGTCACTTTTTCTGATTCTTTTCCTTTTTTTTCCCCCCTCCTAAAAAAATAATGGTTCAGATGCAGTAGGAGTAGCAGCTCTTATTTTTGTCTCCCAGGCAATATGCTATTAGGGGTCACTTCCCATGTACGGAGAAAACAATCTTTATGGATAATAATGATAAAACCTTATGGAATGCAAAAACAACCAAAATATGTATTCTCGGATGACTGCATTAGGGCCAAGTGAATATGAGTCGCACTTCACCCACGCATCGCATTACTCTAAAAATGCTGTCAGCCTGATAAGAATTTCCTGATTTACTCTTTTTTCAATAGAAAATATAGGTCATCACAAGAAACTCCTGACAGTACAAGAGCAGTAGTTACACTGGCAAGTCTCTTGTCACTTTGCTGGCCAGATATGGTCAAACAGTTTCTTTACTTGACCAAAAAAAAAATCATCTCAGACAAGCCATTTCAGTCTAAGCAACAGGAAAACTTCCAAACACACTTCTCAACTACATTCTTCTGGTCAACTCAGCCGAAACACGTAAGCCGTATCTGCAGAAGCCCAAAGTGTACCAGAAGTTTATTGTAAATTACCAATATTAATGTGGACAATTCAGTTTAAAAAAAAAAAAAAAGGTTCATTCTTCAGTTGGTTGATGATTTTAACAAAAGAATGGAATTTAGGGGCCAAGTTTCAAGGCTACTGCAAAAGTTACATAAAGGATTGGGGTCATTTCTTATTGAAAACCAAATTTGGTGGTTGTTAATTTATATTTGTTCTGAATTTTATTTTCCAGTTCAAAAAAGTATGACAATGCTACCTCCCCACAGATTCCTGTTTTAATGGAGTTGCACAAGTCTAGAAAGGAAAACCTTCTTCACAGCTCCTTTTACTAGGGTAAGTTATTTTTAAGGGGGAAAACTACCCGTCTGAATGTTTAATAAAGTTTGACTCTGTTGCTTGTCCACATTCCAACTGATAATTGCAGGCCTCTTCACAGCCCCTGAAGGAGCACTGGTGGAGCAGAGGTAAAGCGCTCGGCTGCTGACTGAAAGATCAGCAGTTCGAACCCACCAGCTACTCCGTGAGAGAAAGATGTGGCAGTCTGCTTCCGTAAAGGTTTACAGCCTTGGAAACCCTGTGGGGCAGTTCTACTCCATCTTATACGGTCTCTATGAGTCCAAATCCACTCGACGGCCACATCTGCTGCATAGGCACAGTCTCCGAGGCAAAGGACAGGAGGCGAAGGTGGTTCATCTGAGGCCAGGTGTTTATAAAACACACAGAGCTCATATACAGAGTCACTTTGCCTCACTTCCCTGTATTGTACCTAAATGGTTTTCGCCATTACTTATGAGATCTTTCATATTTAAAGCCAAAGAAAAATCGACAGCATAACCAAAATGTGTTAACCTGTCACTCCTGACCACAACCTAAAAAATGCATTCTTCTCCCCAAAAGTTCTTTTCCTTTGAAAAGCAGAAGTTCCTAAAGATTAAAAAAAAAAAAGAAAGAAAAAGACAAATGATAGCAAGAAAGAGGGGCTTCTTCCTCTTTCTCCCTAACTGGACCTGGTCAATCTCGCACTGTTTAGGAGAGACTACGCTGAGTTTCCCAGCCCCTAAATTGTAAACAGAAGTTGTGATTCCTTTACAAAGAGTAGGACTATAAATCTAGCAAAGAGACAGAGGTAGAAGAAACACAAGAATTAAAAACCAAAAACCAAACTCGCTGCCATGGAGTCCATTCTGACTCACAGCGACCCTACAGGACCCAACAGAACTGCCCCATAGGGTTTCCAAGATTATAAATCTTTATGGAAGAAAACTGCCACATCTTTCTCCTGTGGAGTCACTGGTGGATTCGAACCGCCAACCTTTTGGTTACCAAACAAATGCTTAACCACTGCGCCACCAGGCCCCCCATATAAAAAAAAGTATTAAAAAGTCAAAAAAAGGCCTAAACCCATAAGGTCACAATAAAACTTCCTGGTCCTAAGAAACTAAAAAGAGCAAATCAATAATTTCTGTGGATGGTAATTCCCTAACCTTATCTGGTTCCCGTAGAGAAGCCCCCACTTCAGAACGTAAAAGCTGTAGCTGTTAACCCCAAATCAATCCTCCCTGATGGGCAGAGTCTGAGCATCCTATTCTGGAATAGCCCCTTGCCACATATGCACATATGTGTTTTATGTAGAGCAATCTAAACCTTGACACACTTTCCTTCTGGATAGGAAGGTCCAGGACACCCAGTGCCAAATTCCCCCCAAACTCTACCTTCCCTTCTAAAATAGCTATATTATCTCCCCCCCTTTGACCCCCCTTTATCCCCAGCATTCTCGGTCACCCTTGGCATGGTGAAGGCCCAGCTTGTAGAGATTTCAATGTTGCCTCTTGGCCAGGGAACACACTTTGAACAGACTGAACACTTACTCTAACAAGCTGTGTTTTTGATGGAGTTAGAAGATGAATGAGGAACTGTGGGATCAGTCCCAGCCCTCTAAGTCACAGTCTTAGGAAGAAAACAGACTCTAGAGAGTTCTGGTAACATCTGAGAGGCCTTACAGTCAATCCCTGTTCCACCATAAAAGTCCTAGAAAGGTCATTCCATAAGATCACTTTCCAGGCCTCCCCTATCCTGGGGCACACTTCACCCCCTTCCACAAGAAACTCTTAAACACCCTACTTTTCTAAAGGAAAAAAACATATATATTTAGTTTAAAGGAAGTTTACTCACATACTCCTAAGACAGATGCCCTTGGTGACCTTCAGAGAACCGAGCCCTAAAGCTAGGTGGCTATGAGGACCAACCTCTGAGTTCTTGTGACAATAGGTCAATGAAGCCCTCGGCCAGGTAATGCCTCACATCAAATCCCCACCCGTCCAGCCTGGCTGCTCTGCTCTTCCCTTCCCGAAGCCTCTCCTCCACGGTCTGGTGGCTTTCTGCTCAAGGGCGCTCCCGCAGGTCTCAGAGCATCCTCTGCGCCACCAGTCCCGGCGGGACGTCGTCGGAGCCCCAGATCGATACTCCCGGTGCCCCTTGCCCCCGCCCCCGGCAGGCTGCCCACTCGGTGACTCACCTGCTGGCCAGGTTGGGGCACCGGATGGTAGTAGGCTGTGGGGCAGGTCGCAGCTGCCACAGGGTTGGGCAGATACTGGGGCGCTCCATACGGCTGGGGGTGATACATCACCTCCGCACAACTCATGGCAGCAGGGGCAGCGGCGGCCCCCAAGCTGCCGCCGCCGCAGCTTTACGCGCTCGCGCGAGGGGCGCCGCCGCCGCCGCAGCTGCCGCCTCTGTCGCTGCTCCAGCTGCTACTGCGGCGAAGGCGGGTCCTCGGCGGCCTCGGGCTCCGCGCGGGGCGCGGGCTCGGGAGGGGGTGGCAATCAGCGGGGGCCCATGCGCGGGCACCTTCATCTTCAGCCCCTCCGAGTGGCCCCCTGCCCGCGCTTATATGGCGGCTGAGGGACGCAGCCGCCCGTCGCGCAGCGGGGGCATGACAGTGCCCGGCTCCGGCTCCGACAGCGTCGCCCGCGGCCGCGCCAGCCTCAGCCGCAGCCCGGGCCCCAGACGGGTAGCCTGGGGCGCCGGGCTCAGCTTTGCATACACACAATGCGCGCCCGCGGCTCGTCCTATCACCGGCGCTCCCGGCTGGGCGAGGGCCGGGAGGGGGACAGCAGGAGGGGGCGCTGGGGAGGCCAAGCACTTCGCCTGCCCGGGCTCCGACGCGGAGCTTTGCAAAGTTTCCCCAACTCGGTCCGCGGCGGGCGTGTCGCCCAGCAGGGGGACCCCGGGGAGGGCAGGCTGCGGATTGGAGCGAAGTTTGCAACCTTCTCCGCCTCCCAGCAGTGGGATCTCTGTGGGAGGGGAATGGTATGTCAGAGGCTCCCCGCCTCAACCTCCCTGAATTCCCACCCTGCGTGTGTCACCTGGCCGCCAGGGTGAGGCTGCCCGACTCCAAGCAGTCTTTCTTTTTTTTTTTTTTTTTTACGAGGGCCACCAAATCAGAGCCCAGGGCCAAAGGAAGACCAAAATATGCAAAGAAGTAAAACAGAGCAGGCTCAAGAATAAATAAATAAATAAACGGGGGTCAGCGCCTACATTGAATATGCTGTAACCATAAATGAAAGTTGACATTCCAACTGCGCATACGCCAAGAATACAACACATCTTTCTACAAGCAATTTACGCTTTAAGAGTACTTCGTCATGGTATGACGTTTTCGTGGGAGACAACCGTCTGGTTTTTCCAGCTTGGTTTCCATAGAGCAATGTTGTTGTTGCTATTAGATGCCATAGAGTTGATTCCAACTGACAGCAACCCTATGTACCACGGAAGTAAACACTGCCCGGTCCTAAGCCATCTTCACAGTCGTTGCTATACTTGAGCTCTTTGTTGGAGCCACTGTGTCAATCCATCTTGTTGAGGGTCTTCCCCTTTTTCGCTAACCCTACCAAATGTGATATCTTTCTCCAGGGACAGGTTCCCGCCTGATAACATGTCCAAGGTATGTAGGAGGAAGTCTCGCCATCCTTGCTTCTAAGGAGCATTCTGGCTGTACTTCTTCCAAGACAGATTTGTTTGTTCTTCTGGCAGTCCATGGCATATTCAGCATTCTTTGACAACATTGTAATTCAGAGGCATCAATTCTTCAAAAACAAAAAAACCAAAACCCACGTTGTCATCAAGTGGATTCTGACTCAGAGCGACCCTCTAGGACAGAGTAGAACGGCCCCATAAGGTTCCAAAGAGAGGCTGCTAGATTCGAACTGCTGACCTTTTGGTTAGTAGCCAAATGCTTAACCACAGTGCAGATAGGGCCCCTATTCTTCAGTCTTCCTTATTCATTGTCCAGCTTTCACATGCATATGAGAAAATTGAAAATACCTTGGCTTGGGTAAGGCACAGCTTAGTCCTCAAAATGACATCTTTGCTTTTTAACACTTTAAAGTGGTCTTTTTGCAGCAGATTTGCCCGATGCAATATGTCCTTTGATTTTTTGACTGCTGCTTCCGTGGGTGTCAATTGTAGATCCAAGTAAAATGAAATTCTTGACAGTAATATTTTCCCCATTTATCATAATGTTGCTTATTGGTTCAATTGTGAGGATTTTTGTTACCTTTATGTTGAGGTGTAATCCATACTGAAGGCTTGTGGTCTTTGTTCTTCATCAGTAAATGCTTCAAGTCCTCTTCACTTTCAACAAGCAAGGTTGTATCATCTGCATAATGCAGGTTGTTAATGAGTCTTTCTCCAATCCTGATGTCATGTTCTTCTTCAGATGGTCCAGTTTTTCATCTTATTTACTCAGCATACGGATTGAATAAGCATAGTAAAAACATATAACCCTACTGCACAGCTTTCTTGCTTTTAAACCTGGCCATATCCCTCTGTTCTGTTCCAATGACTGCCTATTTTGGTCTGTACTGCATGAGCACAATTCAGCCCTCTGGAATTCCCATTCTTGGCAGTGTTATCCATAATTTGTTATGATCCACACAATGAAATGCCTTTGCATAGTCAATAAAACACAGGTAAACATCTTTCTGGTATTCGCTGCTTTCAGCCAAGATCCATCTGACATGAGCAATGGTTCGTTCCACATCGTTTTCTGGATCCAGCTTGAATTTCTGGCAGTTCCCTGTCCATGTACTGCTGCAACCATTTTTTAATTATCTTCAGCAAAATTTTACTTGTGCGTGATATTAATGATACTGTTCGATAATTTCCAGTTTCTGTTGGATCACCTTTCTTTGAAATGGGCACAAATATGAATCTCTTCCTGTTGGTTGGCCAGGTAGCTGTTTTCCAAATTTCTTGGCACAGATGAAGAATGCTTCCAGCATTGCATCCATTTGTTGAAACATCTCAATTGGTATTCCGTCGATTTCTGACTCTTGTTTTCCACAATGCCTTCAGTGTGGCTTGGACTTCTTCTTTCAACACTGTTAGTTCTTGATATGCAACTTCCTGAAATAGTTGCACATCCACCAGTTCTTTTTGGTACCAAAAAAAAAAAAAACAAAAAACCAGTGCCGTTGAGTCGATTCCGACCCATCGCGACCCTATACCCTATGACTGCATATTCCGTCTTCTTTTGATGCTTCCTGTGTCTTTGAATATTTTGTCCATAGAATCCTTCAATATTGCAATTCAAGGCTTGAGTTTTTTTCTTCAGTTCCTGCAGCTTGAGAAATGCTGAGTGTGTTCTTCCCTTTCGGTTTTCTAACTCCAGGTTTTTGCACATTTCATCATAATACTTAACTTCTTCTTGAGCCACCCTTTGAAATCTTCTGTTCAGCCCTTTTACTTCATCATTTCTTCAGTTTGATTTGGCTACTCTACATTCAAGAGCAAGTTTCAGAGTCTCTTCTGACATCCATTTTTCATCTTTTCTTTCTTTCCTCTCTTTTTAATGACTTTTTACTTTCTTCATATAAGATGTCCTATGTGTCATCCCACAACTTATCTGTTCTTTGGCTGTTAGTAATAACAATTGATTAAACCCAGGCAGCTATTATCTTAATGTTTATTTATTTGCAAATGGTTTATAGCCTTTTCCAAATGAAGGGGGGCAACTATCTATAGGAATATCTTTGTATTCCACATAATCACGTAAGGTAGAAAAGAATTAGACTTACTTTATAAATGAGCAACTCTAGCTCTGATTTTTAACAAAGAATTCTCTTCTTTTAAATTGGTATCTTTTTATGACACAGAACAATATCTCTTTTATTTTAGTAGAATCCTTTGTCAGAGGAAAAACCAGTCTGTATGTCTAATTATCTCTTCCTATGTACTGTATTAGCACACGGTAAACCTTAATATAATTGTAAGAGTGTTTGTGTATGCATAACTACACAGACACATTCACACACACACATTCAAGCCTAAATGCTATAATAATTGGATAGCAACTCTTTGCTACCATATCCAAAACCAGGAGCCGTGGACGTGATTCTAACTCATGGCAACGCCGTGTGTGTCAGAGTAGAACCGTACTCCACAGGGTTTTCAATGGCTGTGCCAGGCCTTTCTTCCAAGGTACCGGGGGTGAGTTTGAACTACCACCCTTTCAGTTAGTAGCAAGGCACTTAAACATTTTCACCACTCAAGGACTCCACATTATAGTAGCTCTTATTTATTCATACATTCTCTCATCCATTGAATATTTTAAAAATCATGTTTAGTAAGGGTTTATACAATTTGTATTTTAAATTATGCTCTTTGTTTTGGGGGAGTATTGCTATCACTAGGTTATATAAGAATTTATGCTAAATGCTTAT
This sequence comes from Elephas maximus indicus, assembly GCF_024166365.1. Lineage (NCBI taxonomy): Eukaryota > Metazoa > Chordata > Mammalia > Proboscidea > Elephantidae > Elephas > Elephas maximus. The sequence goes on from NC_064836.1 coordinate 59,653,260, forward strand.
TAGTGCCTTTTCCCAACTCTGTCCCTGTGTGGTGCAAACAGTTAACACACTAGGCTGGTAACTGAAATGGAGGTTGAAGTCCACCCAGAGGCACCTTGGAAGAAAGGCCTGGTGATCTACATCCAAAAACTCAGTTGCTGAAAACCCTGTGGAGCATAGTTCTACTGTGACACACATGGGGTCACCATGAGCCAGAGTCAACTGGATGGCAACTGTTTTTGTTTCTTTGTTTTTCACCAAATCTGCATCTTCTGCTCACACCTCTTTCCTGCATTCCAGACACATCTATTCAGTTTCTTTCTGGATAACTCCACGTGGCTATACCACAGAAACTTCAGCCATAATAGTATTGCGCTTCTCCCCACATCCCAGATCTAGTCATTTTTAAATCTTTAACCCAGGTATTGAAGTTTCCACCCGTTTCTACAGCTAGAAGCCTGGAAAGCTTCCATCACTCCTACATCTGGTCATGAAGTCCAATTAATTCCAATTTTACATTTCTGCTGACTTTGTTCTCTCATCCCTTACCCAGACTCTTACTAGAAGTTTCTAGCTGATCTCCAGGCCCTAAATTGCACCATCTTCTGATGCATTCTTCACAATTTCTCCACCTTTTCTGTCCCAGCTACTAGAAATCCAACAGTGTAATTATGTCTCTCTCAGTTTAAAAAAGACTCACAGTAGCTCCCTACAGCCCGTAGTCCCAACTCCTTAGCCTTCAAAATTGGGGCCCTGCCTATGGCACCATTTTCTGTAACAGCCTATGCAGCCATCTGAATTGAGATCTCCCATTTGAGAAGGAGCTATGGGCTCTTCTGCCACCATGGCTCTTTGCACCAACCACCCCTCACCCCTACCAATCCTTCTTCACTTGCTCACTGTTTTTTCCACAAGCGATTATCTTTCAAAACATCCTCTAAAGACTACCTTTTATGCTCCTACTCTCTGCAACTCCCGTATTCCATGCATACTGCTCTGATCATGCTACGTGATTTAGAGTTGGTTATTTGCTAGTCTCTGCAACATGGTCATAGCTGCTTAAGAGCAGGGACTGTGACTTCTATCTCTCAATCTCTAGGAATAATATAATACAATGTCGGGCTTAATAAACACTTATTGAATAAATTAAACATAAGAAGGGAAGCAAAAAAAGAAAAACAAAAAAACTCTTAGAGGAGCTTACAAACTTGTAGGGAAGCCAAGGCACATATGCAATCAATGAAAGCTGGAGCGTAGAGCACTGTTTCAGACTGTCCTCGATTTTCCATTGTATGCTGGATGAGAAGGTCCTTGTGATGTGAGAAAATTAAGGACCTGGAGTGTAGAGTGACTGAATTAGGTCACAAAACCAGTTTGTGAGGCCAGCCTTTCCTTAACACTGGACTAGATTAGGGCCTCCTGTCATAAGCTCTCAATACCTTCAGCTTTTTTTTTCAAATAATTTAATATATCTGCAGTTGATTATTTTTTGTACAATTTTATCTTCGAAGGCTATTTCCTCTAGTAGAATAAAAGCTACGCAAGTGTAGAGTTCACATACGTCTTGCTCACCTCCATGTCAAACATTTAGAAGGTGCTCAATATATGTTTGTTTGCTGAGAAAATAAAGCCAGAAATAGATCCCAGAAGCCCAATACCCTCTACCACGGCTTTTTCTGTGTGCCCCTGCCTCTTGTTGTTAGGTGCCATCAAGTTGGTTCTGATTCATGGTGACCCTATGTACAACAGAAGGAAACACTTCCCAGTCTTGAGCCACCCTCACAATAGTTGCTGTGTCTGAGCCCATTGTTGCAGCCACTGTGTCAATTCATCTTGTTGAGGGTCTTCCTCTTTTTTGCATAATGTCCTTCTCTAGGGACTGATGCCTCCTATATCGCCTCTTAGAAAAAAAAAAAAAAAGAACCTGTTGCTGTCAAGTGGATTCCGACTCATAGTGAATCTATAGGATAGAGTAGAACTAGCCCCTTAGGGTTTCCAAGAAGCAGCTGGTAGATTCAGAACTGCCAACCACCTTTTGGTTAGCAGCCATAGCTCTTAACCACTGCGCCACCAGGACTCCACATCAACTGTAGTGTGGTTTAAGTATTTACTGTATGACAAAGATGTAATTCCTGGGTACTAAGAAGTCATGACTCACAGTGACTCTACAGGATAGAGTAGAACTGCCCTATATGGTTTCCTAGGCTCAGATCTTTATGAGAGCAGATGGCCAGGTCTTTCCTCCCTTAGACCTTTTGTTTAGTAGCCCAGCACTTAACTACAGCACCCCCAGGGCTATGAGTAAGAATCAACTCAACAGCACACAACAACAACAGCAAGTCATGACACAAAAGTTTGAATATTTGACAAAATCTTCCCACAATGCGTTGTATTTTTTTCTGATAACTTTCTTTGTTTCTATATTTTACTGGTGGATGAAAATGAGAAAGTAATAAAAATTGTGCCCAGAGTTAGAATTTAGAAGAATGGACAGAGAGAGAAAATAACTTGTCAAAGGTATAAGTTATAGTTCACTCAATAGTAAAAATTAGGATGATTTCTGTGAGGAGACGTAATTGGAGCTCTGTTAGGAAAGCAGATGCACCCAGGTAGATTTTTAGGACTCTAGGTAGGATAGGAAAACCTTTTGGCCTAAGCAAAGACTACTAGGGAACTGGTGGCAGAATTAAAATCAAATCTCTGGGCTCTTGTTCAGCTCTCTTTTTAACACCCAATGATTATTGTTGTTGTGTACTATTGAGTTAATTCCAGCTCACGGCCACCCTGTAGGACAGAGCAGAACTACCCCTTAGGACTTCCTAGGCTGTGATCTTTATGCTGGCATAGTGGTTAAGAGCTTACAGCTGCTAACCAAAATGTCAGCAGTTTGACTCCACCAAGCGCTTCTTGGAAACAGGGACAGTTCTACTCCATCTTATAGGGTCATTATGAGTCGGAATCAACTCGATGGCAATGGGTTTTTTTTTTTTTTTTTTTGAATTTTTATGATAACTGATGGCCAAGTCTTTCTGCCTCAGAGCTGATTCGAATTGCTGACTTTTCGGTTAGCAGCCAAACACTTAACCGTTTCACCATCAGGCCTCCTTCACCCAGTAATAAGGATATACAATGAAGTCTGTGAGAGTCATAGCAGTTGGATTGCCTCATTTTCCAAGTCTCACAAGTTTTCCACCTTTGACAGGGTGCAGTCTTAGCCCTTTTCTATCGCTCTCTTTTAGTGTAAACTATTTGAGCTTTCCTTCTCTGACAGGCTTCTGCCTCACAAGATTTCCAGCTTTCACAGGTTTTACTGTATAAACAAACACATTTGTATATTTGCATGTATATATGTATATATACATGTGTTCATGTATACATATATACATGTGTTCTGCCTCTTTTCTGGCTCAGTCTTGGTGCAGACCCAGATACTGCCAGTTCATTGTTCATCCTCTTACTTTTTTCTGTCCCAGACACTGCAGTTCCAACAGAATATTAATATGACCTTGTTGTTTTTATTAGGTGCTGTTGACTTGGTTCCAACTCATAGCAACTGTATGTACAACAGAACGAAATACTGCCCGGTCGTGTGGCATCCTCAAAATTATTGTTATGTTTGACTCCATTGTTGTAACCATAGTGTCAATCAATCTCCTTGAGGGTCTTCTCCTCTTTCTCTGGCCTTCTGCTTTTCCAATATGATGTCCTTCTGCGAGGATTGGTCTCTCCTTATTGCATGCCCAAAGTAAGTGAAATGAAGCCTTACCATCCTCTTTTCTAAGGAACGTTCTGGCTGTGGTTCTTCTGAGACAGATTTACTTGTTCTTCTGGCAGTCAATGGTATATTCAAAATTCTTTGCCAGCACCATAATTCAAATGCATCAATTCTTCTTAGGTCTTTCTTATTTATTGTCCAGATTTTGCATGCCTATGAGACAATTGAAAATACCATGGCTTGGGTCAAGCCCGCCTCAGTCTTCAAGGTGACATCTTTGCTTTTTAATACTTTAAAGAGGTCTTTTGCAGCAAATTTGCCCAATGCAATGCATTTGACTTCTTGACTTCCACAGGCACTGACTGTGGATCCAAGTAAAATGAAATCCACAACAACTTCAATGTTTTCTCTATTTATCAGTAAGTTGCTTATTGGTCCAATTGCAAAGATTTTTGTTTTCTTTATGTTGAAGTGTAATCCATAATGAAGGCTGTAGTCTTTGATCTTCTTCAATAAGTGCTTTAAATTCTCTTCACTTTCAGCAAACAAGGTTGTATTATCTGCAAATTTTAAGTTGTTAATTAGTCTTCCTCCAATCCTGATGTCATGTTCTTCTTCATGCAGCCCAGCTTTCTTGGATTATTTGTTCAGCATACAGATAAATATGACCTTAATCGTTTTCACTTTTTCTGTCAGAGGTTTATAGTTACTATATTTCTAGCTCACCCACCAAATTTCCCAGGATGTTTCCAAGTTTTTTGGTTGGAATTTAGTGAAACCCCAAACAAAGTTTTATTTGAGGGGTAACTTTAAGTAGATTTTACTAATATTTCTTAAGATAGAAGGGCGGCATAAAAGGGGACAGCTTCTTTTTCAAATGATGACAGCCAAGTCTGTCCTTAACTAGGGTCCCAGCAAAAGATAACAAATAGGACCTTCAGTCCGTTTGTGTGGACATCTCAACCTATGCATTCAAAACGGCTGACCCCTGGCCAGCCCTCTGGTCTAAGGTGTACTGGTAATGCAGCCTGCTCTAGGATTCATGGCTGTACGGAAGTGGACCTGGGGGTCTTCTGGGTAGGGAATCTCCAAGTCTTGAGTAGAGAAACATGGTTGTGATGGGCAGAACAATATCCCCTCAAAGGTGTCCACACCCTAATTCCCAGAACCTGTGAATATATTATGTTCTGTGCCAAAAGGGAATTAAGGTTGCAGATGAAATTAAAGCTGTTAATCAGCTGACTTTAAAATAGTGAGGTTATCCTGAATTACTCTGGTGGTTCCCAGGAGGTAGAAAAAAAATCAGTGTCAGATTGATTCGTTATGAGAAAGACTCTGAGACATTGCTAGCTTTGAAGATAGAAGAAAACCACGAACTAAGGCATAGGGACAACTGCAAGAAGCTAGAAAAGGCAAGAAAACAGACTCCTTAAGAGCCTTCAGAGTGAACACAGACCTGTCAACATCAATAAGGTCCATGTTGGACTTCTAACATCCAGAACTTTAAAAGAAAATAAATTTGTGTTGTTCTAACTTAAAATTTGTGTTCAGTATGGTCCAAACCTCTGCTGAGAATTTGCTTTTCTAACAAGTTCCCCACTGAGAATTTGCATTTCTAACAAGTTCCCAGGAAGTTGTGCATAGGAATCATGAAGGGATTTAGTTAATATGTTAAAATGATTCTGATTCAGTATATCTGGGGTGGAAATGCAGATTCTCAGCAGGAAACTTGTTAGAAATGCAAATTCTCAGCAGTGGTTCAAACTGAAACTAACTGTTTCAAAGCCCTGGTTTTAAGTCACTAAATTTTTTGTAATTTGTTACAGCAGCAAGAGGAGACTAACACAATAGCTTAGTGGGCGATGGGAGGTGACTACATGGGAGGGCACAGGTTTTGGGTGAGCATGCCCCCTTCCCCCTGCAGATTTCTCATCCCATGCAGATGGCAAGGGCAAGAGGAGGGCCACGGCAGGGCCCTCTAAAGCTCAGAGGTCAGTGAGGGGCTCTGAATGCCTGGATATAATGTTAGCATCAATTACAGCAATGGGACAGGAAAGAAAAGGGGAGGCCAAAACTCACATGTAAAGTAATACCTGTTGCTGTCGAGTCGATTCCTACTCATAGGAACTCTACTGGACAAAGTAGAACCACCCCATAGGGTTTTCAAGGAGAGGCTGGTGAATTTGAACTGCTGGCCTTTTGATTAGCAGCTGAGCTCTTAAACATTGTGCCACCAGGGATCCACATAAAACAATGAGACCATTTTATTCAGGATCACCTGCTTAAATGGGCGCTCCTGAAAGCCCAGCCATTTTGCTGTTTCATGTTTTTCTGGCATGCTCACGCCCCTCTTCTGCAAATACTGCTTCCTGTTTTCTTTGCCATTGTCGAATTCCCCCAAATCCACCTCTCTCCCTCTCTCTTATTCTCTCTCTGCTGCTGCAACAAAAAGCTAGCTTTTGTTTCTTGGTGGTATGAGGTCCCCATGTCTCTCTGTTCTCTTCTGTCTTTTGTATCCCAAAAGAGATTGACTTAATACACAACCTAATCTTGTATATTCAGTCCTGCCTCGTTAACATAACTGTTGTTAATCCCACCTCATTATCATCATAGAGGTAGGATTTACAACACATAGGAAAATTACATCAGATGACAAAGTAGTAGGTGATCACACAATACTGGGAATCATGGCCTAGCCAGGTTGACTCACATTTTTGGGTAGGACACAATTCAATCCATAACATTCCATCCTTTGGCTTCTAAAAATTCATGTCCTTGCCACATGTAAAACACATTTACTCCATCATATCATAGCAAATGTCTTAGATCAACTCCAAGTCCAAAATCCAAAAATTCCTCTTTATCTATGAAATAGAAAATACAAGCTATCTGCTTCCAAAGTACAATGGTGGAACAGGCACAAGCTAGACATTTCCATGACTAATGGGAGAAATTGGAGGAAAAGAAGGAATAACAGGCACAAAACAAGTCAGCAGAACACATTGCATTAGTCTTCAAGACTTGAAAATACTCCTCTATTCTCTGAGACCATTTAGACAATAGCTTTGCCTTCCAGACTCTAGGTATCGGCTATACTCTCCAGATTCTGAGTGGAGGCCTCTGGGCCCTGAGCTTCAGCTCCATCTTCCAGGTCCACTGGAAAGGCAACTCTGCTCCCTCAAATTTGGGTGGCCCCGTTCTCCTAGTCCATCTGAGTGGCCATTCCACACTTTGAGATCTCAGAGATCCTGGCCCTACACTTTGAGCTGAGACAGCTCTACTTCCTGTATTCTTTGCCTTTTCAACTTCTACTTCCTGGTTCCTTGGCCTCACAGCCCCTCAGGCCTCACCTCCAGCATCTGCCCTGCTGGGGCAAGTTTTCTGAAGCTCTGTAACTCCACTGATAAGTGCGCGGAAGTACCCCACTCTGCCATTAAACTTTGGCTGAAAGGCACTCAGGTCTCTTGCCTCCTGGGTGGGCAAGCCTAGCTCCACCGATAAGTGCCCGGAGGTATCCCGCTCCTCGAGGAAGCTTCCGGGAGCAAAAGGCACTCTGCTCTCTTGCTCTGTGGGTCTGCTCCAGCGCTATCTTGTGGTCTCCTGATTCTACTGCTGCTATTTCTCTGTTGCTGTCATTTCCCTGCTGCTGCTTCTTGACGTCTTCGCCATCTCCAGTGGAACAACTCCACTCATTTCCTTCTGAGTCCTCAACAGAATTGTCCTTGACGTCCATAATTCCATCAACGATCTCTTCAAGGCAATCTAGGCTTTTACAATTAGGCACTTTAAAACTCTTCCAGCCTCTATCCATTCACAGTTCCATATTTTAGGTAATTGTGTTACCCCAGCACCTCACTCATGGTACCAAACTCTGTCTTAGTTGTCTAGCTCTGCTATAACAGAAATACCACAAGTGGATGGCTTTACCAAAGAGAAATTCTCTCACAGTCTAGGATGCTGGAAGTCTGAATTCAGGGTGCCAGCTCCAGGGAAAGGCTTTCTCTCTCTGTTGGTTCCGGAGGAAGGCCCTTGCCTTCAATCTTGCCTGGTGAAGGAGCCTCTCAGCTCAGGGATCCCAGGCCCAAAGAATGTGTTATTCTCCTAGTTTTTATTTCTTGGTGGTATGAGGTCCCCATGCCTCTTTGCTTGCTTCTCTCTTTTATATTTCAAAAGCTATTGACTTAAAACACAACCTAATCTTGTAGATTGAGTCCTCTCTCATTAACCTAACTGCTGCTAATCCCATCTCATTAAAATTGTAGAGCTAGGATTTGCAATATATAGGAAAATCACATCAGATGACAAAATGGTGGACAATCACACAATACTGAGAATCATGGCCTAGCCAAGTTGACACACATTTTTTTGGTGGGACACAATTCAATCCATAACAAATTGAGTGGTGAATATATTGCTTCTTTATTATAAATTCTCTCTCTCCTTTTGCCAGATTAGTTCCATAACTTCCCACTTATTTCCTCCTGTCCACTCTACAACTCTTTTCCATCTCAATGAACTGGATACTTATAGACACATGTTTATATGCTCAGCCATTCCTTTGTTTCAGTGTGTTTAACTCTCCCTCTTAAGGCCTTTTCATGTGCTATTTATCTGGAAAACTCAGCCCCTACTCTGTCTGGCTACCGTCTAGGTCTTGACTGAAACATGTTTCCCCAAAGACGTTTTTCAATCTGAAGTATGCTCCATTCACACACCTCCTTTATTCTTTCCAAAAACAGCCTAATCTTTCCTTTCATAGTATTTACCATAATTTGAAATATAAAGTTTTTATTAACATTTTTCCCCTTCTCCCCATAACGATCCATGCAGGCAAGAAAAAAAAAAAAATGTGCACTTCATTCACTACTATATTCTAGAACCTAATAGGTAATCAGAGGCCTGGTGGTTCAGAGGTTAAGAACTCAACTGCTAACCAAAGGATCAGCAATTCGAACCCACCAGCCACTCCTTGGAAACTGTATGGGGCAATTCTACTCTGTCCTACAGAGTTGCTATGAGTCAGAAATGACTCAATGGCAATAAGCTTTATTTGGTTTAATAGGTATTCACTAAATACTTATTGAATGAGGGAATGATTTTATTCTTTATTAAGGAACTGTATTTGGAAGGGGCAGCTTAACACGGTCACATTTGTTAGTTAAAACCAAAAAAAATCCAAACTTGTTGCCATTGACTCAATTCCGACTCATAGCGACCCTATAGGAGGCAGAACTGACGTATAGAGTTTCAAAGGAGTGCCTGGTAGATTTGAACTGGCAACCTTTTGGTTAGCAGCTGTAGCTCTTAACCACTATTCCACCAGAATTTCCTTTTCTGGAATAGGTTTCGTTTAAGAGTAGATTTTCGCTACCCAAATCATGGGTTATAGATTTGTTAGACTATGTTAAGGTTTTTGAGCATATGCTTTTAGGAGAGAATGAAGGATAATAAAGTGTACTTATAAAGATCAGATGTCTATAATTATAGTATTTTCACGGGGAAGATGACAATAAAGGGGACTTGCTTTTTTTGAGAACCTTCAATGGACTAAGTGGACTAATGTGCTAAGATTTTATAGCTCTCACTCATTTAACTGTTGCAATAACTCAATGAGGTCGTTGTTATCAACATTTTAGGTACAAGGAAGATGAAGTTCAGTTTAAATAGATACTTTTTAAAAGATCATTTAGCTGGCGAGGGACTGAGCCAAGATTTGACCCCAGGCCTGACCCCAAAGCTCCTGTGCGTGTGTGTTTTAATTAGTATTTTCCTGCCTAGATAATAATAACTATGCAGTACATATGGGGTTGCCATGAGTCAGAATCTACTTGATGGCAACTAACAACAGCAACAAAATCTAATGGAAGAGTCCCTGGGTGACTTAAATGATTAACGCGCTTGCCAGTGAACCAAAAGTTTGAAGGTTTGAGTCCACCTAGTGGCGCCTTAGAAGAAAGACCTGGCAATCCAAAAAAACTGAAAACCGTATGGAGCACAGTTCTACTCTGACACACTTCAGGTCTCCGTGAGTCAGAATTGACTTGATGGAAATTGGTTTGGGTTTTTTAAGTCTAATGAAATGGTGTGTCTATAAATTTAGGTTCACTTATTTCTATGCAGGAGGAGAGAAGATAGATTGACCAAAGAGTTGACGAACCTTAGAAAAAATTCACTAGATCAGTTATTTGTCTAATGGTCAATTTAATGCAAATTTCCTGTTGAGCCTGTTCTGGCTTTTAGAATTAGTTTGAAGAGTGGTGAGCTGGGGGCTCCTGAAAATTCCTAAGTTGAATGGAAAAATTAAAAACAACAACTTACAGGCAAAGCTCCAAAATTTTCTTTTGGATAAAATTAAGAACTTTTCTCTCAAAAGTTCTTTACTGTTTGATTTTTCTCTTCTTTTTGGTTTCTTTCATAACGTATTAAAGTTTGGCTGCTAACTGAAAGGTTAGTGGTTCAAAGCCACCTGAGACTCCGCAGGAGAAAGATGTGCCAGTCTGCTTCTGAAAAGATTTACAGCCTTGGAAGCCCTATGTGGCAGTTTACCCTGCCCTATCGGTCACTAAGAGTTGGAATTGACTTGACGGCAGTGGGTTCGGTTGGGTTTCATAACCTATTAAATACTGAATAGCATTTGATTGAAATTTATTATGAGAATTGTGACCTTTATTTCAGAATAACAAGGGATCAGAAAGGAGTAAAGAGGACCTGGCATAGTCTACAGGGGACAAGACAGAAAGCTGCATAGGAGAAGATGATTGGAGAATTCACTATGAGTCAGGAAAGCACAGGGATGAGCACAGGAAGACTAGGAAGAGCAGGGTCCCAGTGGAACCTCAGATACAGAAATGAAAAGAGCACAAATTTTGGCATCAGACAAAACTCTGAGCTTAAGTTTTCTCTATGTTAATGGGGGAGGAACAACCCCCAAAAAGGAGGGTGAGAATAGTTGCACAACTCAGGATGTAACCAGTGTCACGGAATTGTACATGTAGAAGCTTTTGGATTGGTGTATGTTCCGCTGTGTATACTCTCAACAACAACAAAATAAGTAAAATTTTAAAAAATTCATAGAACTTCTGTGAGGATTAATAAATAATGTATATAAAGCACACAGAATGGAAAAGGACATGTTGAACTTCCAAACGCTAGCATATGTCCCTGTCACAAACTTACCTCGACAAGTTGAGGAATAGGCAAAAATTAGGAAAAAGACCTATCATAGGATGACTGAAAACTTTATTGAAAACATAATTTGGGGGTCTTTTTAAGAGTTCTGATCTAAAAATGCACAAGCCAACCACTCAGTCCTCCAACTTCGAAGACAGTCTAGGAAGTAGGACATGAGAGAATTACATATGGTGCATGCTGGTTATGTTTTCCATTACTCTATTCTCTCCAGCCTGGTAAGATTTAATTTTAGGGTAAGCAAAACATACATGCAAGAATTTCTTAAATATTGCAGAAATTTTATTTGTAATGTGATTCAAGGTGTCTTTTTTTTTTTTTTTTCCTGATGGTTTTTCAACATCTAGCAAAGCGGTCCCTTCCTGGACTTTAGTCCTGTTGACTGTCTAGTTTGTGATGTGCTTAGGTTAGAGTGCATGATGCTAGTTATAAGTTAAGGATCTCACCTAAAGACTCCCAGCCTGGGACTTTGTCTGTTAACAATTAATAATTAGGGTATTTTTCATTCTTCTATTTGGCTTTGTTTGATAAAATCAAGATTTGAAGCATCTCTGGTTGACCAAGTAAAGATACTTAGCAAATAGCAATACCTGCTTTACAATGGTTCCTCAGCCACTAGGAGCTGAGCCAAGGTTTGTCGTGCCCCCTTTTGTTGTTGTTGTTGCTATTAGTTGCCATCGAGTCAGCCCTGACTCAAGGCGACCTTGTGTATAACAACAGAACACTGCACAGTCCTGTCCCATCTTCATGATCTTTGGCATGTTTGAGTCCATTGTTGTGGCTTTTTTGCCAATCCATCTCGTTGAGAGTTTCCTTCATTTTCACTGACCCTCTACCACACATTGTTTCCTACCTACTAGTTTTCCTGATGCCATGTCCAAAGTAAGTGAGCCAAGCCTTTCTATCCTGACTTCTGAGGAGCATTCAGATTGTAGACCTTCTCTTGTTGTTGTTAGGTGCTGTCGAGTCAGTTCTGACTCATACCAACCCTACACACAACAGAACAAAACACTGCCCCGTTCTGCACCATCCTTACAATCGTTGTTATGCTTGAGCTCATTGTTGCAGACCTTCTCTTAGTACCACTATTTACCACTAAAACATATTCCCTGAAACAGTCAGCATGCTCTCTCTGCAGAGAGTTTTTCTGGTTTTTCATTTGTTTTGTTTTCTTTCACAATTTCAGCTGGAGTTGCAGAATTTCATAGTACTTCTGAACTAGTATATTTTATACAGCTTTAGTAATAGAGAAATTCAAGTTGGGGAGCAGTGTATTTTGAGACAAGGTAAAAAGATACCTAGACACTTCTTAGCCTTATTCAAAAGTCATCAAAGAGTGTGAACTTAATCACGTAGCAGGGTTATCTATTCTTTGGGAAAATGATGATTATGAACTCTTAGTTCAACTTGTACCTTGAGTTTGTTGTTTCTTTCCTAGTTTTCCTAGTAGTAACAACAGATCTAGGCTAATCTAACTCCATGCTGTGTGTCAGCCTCTGACAAGTGGAACACATTGACATGAAGCCTGGCCTGGGTTGGGGTACAGTTCTGTGCATGGAATGGAACAAGTCTAACTAGGCCAGAGGGGATTAAGCCCTTGATCTTGGCATCATTAGCACTGTGTTCTAACCCACTGGGCTAACTAGCCACAGACAAAAACCAATTGGACTAATAAATCACAGCAGCCAGAAGAATCTGGTTTGCATTTATTTTTCATTTTTAATACATTAGTTTTATAATTTGATTTAAATATTTTAGGGTAAATGAAGCCAAAGGCCCGCTTTACTGTTATTCAGAAGAGTGAAAGCAAAGAGGAAAAGCTATCCCACACGAATCTCCAGCAATCACTAGGCACAAAGAGGCAGTGTGGGTGTACCAGAGGCGTCAGCCTGGAACGTTGGAGAGTAAACCACAATTCTTATAAGTGACTTATGTTTAATAAGCACAAAAGGAGCTTCGTACTTAACAAAGCCTTTTTTTCACCACTTAGAAATCCAATAACATTTATGAAATAAACATTATTCTTGTTTTTTCCCCCTAAATTTTTATACATTGCGTTTGAGCCAAAAATGAAGAATGCATGTATCTTCAAATCCTGAAAGTAATTTCGTTGCATCCCAGCTGCCCACTTCATTCTCATTTTATAAATAGATCACTGGAGAGGCTATCTTAATATTATTGTCCCTGTAGCTTTCCATGCCTGGAAAGTATTCGAAATCCCACCTACTTCCAAGGTCCATTCTAAGTAGCATCTCCTCTAGGAAGCATATCTTAACATTCGAAAATTAGCTTCTTTTATGCCTGTATAATTTTTATTGTCTGCCCCTTATATTTGGAACGTGATTGTATATGATTATTTTTGTTGTTATCCTTTATTTTGCTATGATTATTTCAATTATCATAATTGTCTCCCTTCTGAAAAGATAAATTCCATGAGGGACAAGACAGAGTTAGATTTTTTTTTTTTTTTAGTGACTCACATGACACCAAGCATAAAGCTAGGTACAGAGAATAAAGCTGCTGAACTGAATTTGAATAATACTCTCCCTGTAATCTGTGAATGTTGTGGAATTGTTCATCTGTAAGTGCTTTTGGGTTGGTCTCTTTCAACACCAAATAGGAGGTAAGACAAATGTTCAGCATTTACGTGTAAGCTTTACACAGAAAATTTATCTTATTGACCTGAAAGCCCAGTACATTTTAATGGCATCATGCATCACAGCTGAAGAGTCAGTTGATTCTAATATTTCCAAGAGATGGCATAGCCAAGTTGTGTTAACATAATTGAGCTTAATTCTAAAACATAATAATTATAAATATTTAATATTCAAAAAAATTTTTTAAATTTCTTGTTCTACTAAGTTCCTTCTCTTAGGCACAAATTATATGTCTTCAGATACATCTTTCTTTTCAAATTAATCTACAGAGCAATGTCAAAATGTTGGATGGGATGGATAATATTTTGAAAGATACTTCTTACTTTTCTAAGGATTTTAACTAGGACAATCTCTGTAATATAACTGAAAAATGTAAAATCCTTTGAGATTTCAGGAGATATATATTTCTTCCAATAACAATAACTGACAGTACCTCATCCACAGACATTGTTTCAAGAGGGTTTGAGAAAATCAAGTCCATCACGGTGGTCTAGTTAGTGACCCAAAAAATCCAAACCCATTGCCATTGAGTCGATATAATAATGATGATAGTAACTTCATATAGTGCTCACCATGAGCCACACACACATACAATGCTGGGAGATGAGCCCCATAGGTTGTAAGGCACTCAAAATACAATGTGGCCACAGCAATAGACACAAGCATACCAACAATCATGAGACGGCACGGGACCAGGCGATGTTTCATTCTGTTGTACATGGGGTTGTTATGAGTCAGAGTCAACTCAACACCAACTAACAACAACAAACCGTGTCAGGCAAGGTCCTAAGCATTTTTCATATTGTTGTTGTTGTGAGGCACCGTTGAGTGTGTTCCAATTTATAGCAGCTCTATAGTGACAATATATTAACTCGTTTAATATTCACAACAACTTTAGAAGGTAAGTGAAACGATTGAAGAAACTGAAACAAAAAACTGGTTAAAAGACCTGATCAACATTATTCACCCAGACAATCTGTTTCCAGAGTCTAGCTCTTAGCCACTGTGCATACTGTGTCTTAAAGGGGGATTGAAGAGAGTAGATGTATAATTTGAGATTCTGGATTATTTCCCCAGTCCTTCCATAGGAATAAGCTGTAGCCTCCTGGCTATAATTTTTTTTCCTTAACAGCTGGCATCATCTTTAATGTCTATGATGACGTTCTACACTCTTGACAGGGATAGTCTTCACCAAAGGGACAAAACTGTGGACGATAAGAATCTGTTCCTACATATCGTATGTTCAAGGAATTTCAAGGAGCCAGGGACAAAAAAAGCAAACAAACCAAGAAAAATAAAACAGTGCTTCTATTGCCTTGATACTTGTCCGTTTTTTTTTTTTTTTTTTTATGCACGTGCTCTCCAAATATAAGTTTTGTTCTTTCTTAAAAGTGAATAACTGAAATAATGATATGTATGCTGCCAACTTTGTGGGATTAACTCTCATAAATTCTCAAAGACTGAACTGTTTGTTTATACTTTCCCTGAGAGCACACTGTGTTCTATATGGGTAATACCAACAACAACAAAAAAACCTAATAGTAATTTCACAGAGTTTGATAATCAGGTCATGACATCATCAACTTCAGATATGCTGAGAGTATGAGGAACCTGATGTGAACAGATGGGAGAGGTGAAGAAATATGGGAGCTATTCTTGGGCAGTGTAAGATGCAATGTTGAATATTAATTGTGACTTCAAGCTCAGGAAATGTGCAAAACTTCATCATTAACTAGAGCATTGCTACTCAAAATGTGGTCTATGGTCCAGTAGGATCGTTATCACTTTGGAGCTTATTAGCAGTGAAAAATCTCAGATCTCAGCCCTAAATCTGCTGTATCTGAATCTGCATTTTGATAAGACCCTCCAGGTCATTTCCATGTACCTTATTTGGGAACCACTGAATGCTTCTGTACACCCAATATCAAAGTGTAATATCTAATCTCTTACATTAACTTTAGCCTAATTTTCAGACCATAGTCAACTGGAAGAAACAGACTAATGGTGATATAACATATTTGCCATTTTATATATTGCAAAGCCCTTTTCCAGGCATTTCTTCTTTAATAACCCCGTTCTGCCTATGAGGAAGATAGCACAATTACATGTTTTACATGACAGAACTACTGCAAAGAGAAACTATCATGGGGACAAATAAATACAATTGGCAATTTAAACCCAAATCTTCTAAATACAAATCTAGTACCTTTTCCATTTATGAGCAAACCATCTGTAGTTGTCATGATATTTCAAGCTTTCTTCTAGGAGTACTAAAAAGTTGACAGTTTTTATTTTTCTGAGACACAACTTATTTGCTATTACAGCATTCATTCTTCCCGAAGGCAAAAATGTAATCTTAATTAAGTCGAGGAAAACTTCACTTCACTTCAGGGTTTTCTTGGCTTTTTCGAGAGAAATTCAATGATTTTGGGTTAAACTAAACAGATGATCTCCTTCTCCTCCTGCCTGAAACAGATGCTGGGCACTTTGGTGACAGGGGCAGTGCTTTCATGGCACTACAGCATGGAGCAGAAGCCATGGTCACCTCAGGTTCTGATTTCTGACACCCCACATACCCCAAATAGTTCCTATATCATGGCAACATTTTGGGGAGGCTGTTGCTTCCCAGCATGCCTCACAGAAGCAAAGGGACAATATTCTATCCCACCAAACTATGATGGACTTCTATTTCTCCCTTCCTATTTCAGTAACTAATCCCAAGGATGGGCATGGAGGGGAGTGGACAGGGCACAGGAACCCTGAGCATAAGCTTTTGCCAAGTCTAACTCTCTAGCTTCTTCAAATTCTTCTCTAATTCTTCCAGCCCCCAAAGTGCTTATCTCCTCAAAGGCAGGAAAAACTTGATCTTCAAGTATTCTTGTGTGACCTTTTTTAAAAGCTTAAAAGCCAGGAATTTGATGTCTTTGTTCTCCAGTTTCCATAGTTGCCACTCCCCAGTTGAGGCAATGCCTCCCCAAAGCCTAGTGGCATAAATGGAGGAGAGGTGACAGGGTAAAATGGAATGAGGGTGGCAAGAATCAGACAATAAACACTTAAAAAGATTTTCTGTCCCCATGTCCCGTAATTATCACAAGGTAATATGAAAGTCTGGAGCCCTGGTGGGCAGTAGTTAATAGCTTGCCTGCTAACCAAAAGGTTAGCCATTCGAATGCATCAGCTGCTCCTTGGAAATCCTGTGGGGAAGTTCTGCTCTGTCCTGTAGGGTTGCTGTGAGTTGGAACTTTTTTTTTTTTTTTATAATTTATGTTTGTCAAAAAATATCTGAGGTACTGTCAGATGCCAGTTTTTGAATGTCATTGATAACCTAAGAGATGTTCACATGCATACCAACCAAACCAAACCCAGCGCCTTCGAGTGGATTCTGACTCATAGCGACCCTATAGGACAGAGTAGAACTGCCGCATAGAGTTTCCAAGGAGCTCCTGGCAGATTCCAACTGCCCACCCTTTGGTTAGCAGCCGTAGCACTTAACCACTATGCCACCAGGGTTTCCAATGGGTATAGGCATAGCCGCAACCAAAATGCTAAGGAGTCTGGAAACAAGTTTATGTGAGGGGCCTGGTTACATGAATTACAATCATTTAATCTAGAAAAGAAGAAACTAAGATGAGATAAATATTTGTATGGTTATTGACAATATTAGGAGCTCTGGTGGTGCAATGATTAAGTACTTGGCTAACTGAAAGGTTGTCGGTTCAAACACACCAGCTGCTCCATGGGAGGAAAGACTCGGCCTGGGAAACCCTGGTGGCATAGTGGTTAAGTGCTAAGGCTGCCAACCAAAGGGTCGGCAGTTGGAATCTGCCAGGTGTTCCTTGGAAACTCTATGGGGCGGTTCTACTCTGTCCTATACGGTCACTATGAGTGGGAATCAACTCGACGGCACGGGTTTTGGTTTTGGTTTGGTAAGAAACCCTGTGGGCAGTTCTACTCTGTTATATTGGGTTGCTCTAAGTTGGAATTGACTTAATGGCACACAATATCAACATGGACAATATTGAACTTTATCGAAGTCCTACGATACCGGAAAAGGGGAAACAGCAATGGTTAAAGAAATCACCCCTCTCCTTCATGTTCCAGAAATGGCTCATTGCAAAGAGATATCTTTCCCAATGTGACTTAGATAAGGCTCACAGATGTCCCCTTTGTTTATCTGTGACAAGTCCAGACACAGGTTCTCAAAGTCTCCACTTCTTGCCTCGTAAAAGACTAGCTGAATTGTTTGTTAAGAATGACCAATCTGGGCAAAATACCAGCTACCTTGACTGGAACAAAGTTTAGGTAACTTTTTCTCCTTCCCCCCAGGTCTCTGAACTCTGACCCTCCTCAGCCTGAGCCAGTGTACAGCCCCTTCTTAAGGGCCCCTCCCAAGAATAGGCTGACTTCAGAAGAAAGCATTCTCTGATTTTCTGTAGATCTGTTCATTCCACTTTTCCACACCCATTTCTACTTCCCCACAGGTGTACTCCTCTTCCCTGAAAAAGAAAACCCCTTTTCTTCCTGACCTTTGAGAGACTTGCAGATCTCCTGGTGAGAGTGTCTCCCTATTGTAATATTCCTTACCCCCTCTCTTGCAGTAACTCTTTCGAATAAAGCCTCACCTTATCTAAGTCTGGATTTTTTTTATTTTTCACGTGGAAAAGAAAGTGAGCTTTTTGCTATTGTTGTTTTTGTTCCAAGTCAAAGCTAGAACCAATGGATTAAGAACAAGAAATAAAATTTTAATTCAAATTAAGTATGACAGAGTCATCTAAGCAGACAGAACGACTTCGTTTCTTAGCCCTCTTTCATCTAGGTTGGATCATGTGTTTGGTTCTGGCCAGTGGAATAGAAAAGATCTTGCACCATTTTCTACATATGCTTGTTCTCTCTCTTCCCTCCCCTATCTGTGTCATTGAAAGCAAAGGATTTCTGTATAAATCAACCTGAAGGAAGAGCCCTAATCCTTGAGACATCACTTAAAGAAGAAAGCCATAGGAAAAGAGGTTCCTAATACATATTGAATAGTTATATGAGACAGAAATAAACATTTTATTGTGTAATGTCATTTGCAAATAGGTAGGTAGATAGAGAGATACATAGATAGATAGATAGAGCTACAGATATATGCTGTCATCTCATAACCTTTTGTACTTTGACCAACACAGTTAGAAAGAACTTCCTCTGAAGACTTTCAGCAAGAGACTGGGCATCCCATGCAGAAGAACCTACTCTATCATGGAAATTATCGAGCAGTAAAAAGAATATTTTATTCACTCCTTTATAAATTTATTAAAATACATATTGAGTATGCACTATGTGCCAGTAATTCCATTATGAACAGGGAAAAAAGTCGTAGACAAAAATTAGTATGGCCTCTCGGCATTGGCTAGCAGGTTTGATTAGGTGATTCTTTGCTTTTGGTTATTGGATTCTGAGGATCAATTCAATAAACTAACGGGACATTGTTACTCCCAATAAATTAACAGGACATTGTTACTCACACAGCCTACTATACACAATGAAGTTCCAATAATACTTAGCCATGCTCATATTTTTCTATATACATGTGCATATGTGTATATATGCATGTTTATGTTTAAGCAACTATGTTTTATAACTCTCATAATTCACCTAAGAATTGTGAAAAATCTGAAATTTTTATCTTACACACAAGCTAGTAAGTTAGACTATCACAATTTCATGGATGCTAGCAGAAGGCAAGCGTCTCCTGGGTCAGAAACAAAGAAAAGTTTATTACTCACAGCAATTGCTGTTAAGTGCCCTCCAATCAGCCCCAATTCATAGTGATCTTCTGTATAACAGAACAAAACACTGCCTGGTTTTGTGCCATCCTAACAATCCTTACTATGTTTGAGCCCATTGTTGCAGCCACTGCATCAGTCCAGCTCATTAAGAGTATCTCCCTTTTCTGCTGACTCTCTACTTTATCAAGCATGATGTCCTTCTCCAGCAATTGGTCTCTCTTGATGACCTGTCCAGTACCGAAATGATCAGCGTTTACACTAGTTCTATGAATCCCAATTCCTACAAGAGGATGTACAATGACCAAGTGATGCCTGCACACACAAGTTTAGGAAACCTGTGTTTTAGAAAGGGCTGCAGCAAGCCTGCCCAAACTTTACCCTAGAGGAAGACCTTGTCATTTTTATAACAGACAACAGACAAACCTGTCCTCTTCTCTGAAGGGAGACACTATCTCTGTCTCTCAAAGTACTCTATACATAAACCAAAACCAAACCTTTTGTTATCTAGTCGATTCTGACTCATAGCAATGGTATAGGACACAGCAGGACTGCCTCATAGGGTTTCCAAGGCTGGAAATATTTACAGAAGCAGACTGCCACGTCTTTCTCCCATGGAGTGGCTGGTGGGTTTGAACAGCTGAACTTTCCGTTAGCAGCCAAGTGCTTAACCACTGCACCACCACTGAAAAGACAGAGCACAGACTGTCAGTGCTTCCGCTCACAAGACAGGCGGGAATGCTAGAAGTCCACAGAGAATTGTTGGGCAACAATGACACCCATTAGGTTTTAAGTTACTATAAAACAGAACTAAATCTATTCTTTTACAACTTTACTTCCAATTCTTACCACAATACAGTAAAAGAAGCCAACACTTATTGAGGTCTTATCATATGCTAGAGCCCTGGTGCTACAGTGGTTAAAAGTTTGGCTGCCAAGCAAAAGGTCAGCAGTTGGAATCTACCAGCCACTCCTTCAAAACCCTGTCCTATAGGGTTGCTGTGAGCCAGAATTGACTCAATGTCAAAGGGTTTGGCTTTGGTTTCAGCTTATGCTAGAACCTTTACTCACTTGATCTTAACAGTCACTGTAAGGTATTACCAATATTATTTACATGTTACACATGAAACGAAAGCTCCAAAATATTCAAGTCACTGATCCAAGGTTGCAAAACTCATCAGTGGTGCAACCTAAATATGCATTTCTTAAACAAGCGAATAGAATGACAGGACTGAATGAATAATTATGCAACAGAAAAGAAGCATCCATGATTATATGCATCAGGCTGTGTACCAGACTGTGATCACCAGCTTGAGCACAGTGCCATTCTCTCCCCAGAACTCTCATGCTAATTGAAAATATAATATTAAATCAGAGGCTAATTGACCTATTATCTCTGGATTTCTGTAACTATAATCTGCTCAGGAACTATACAGGTAAGTCTGTGCTGCAACGTTTCTAATTGAGACTTTACTCTCTAGGTTTAACTTGCCTGACTTGGCCAAGCTTCATAGTCAAAGACTAATTCTCTCTGAAAAAAAAAAAAGAGAGAATTTATTTCATACTTATTGTTCTTAGCAGTATGCTCATTGGCAGAACATTAAAAACAAGCAGAGTTGGTCTGTTTTATTAGCTGTGGAATAAATGTACAATGGAAAAACTAGCTCATGACTAAAGCAGTGAGAAGTCATTTCTGTGCTATGTAGCTGTCCTTGTATGCAGGGAGCTACACAAAGTACATGCCGCCCTGATTGTGTCTTGCTTTTTGTTTTCCAAAAAAAGTAATCGGTTTATTTATTTCTTATCTCCCTCTTCATCGAGTAATCTCCTTTGCCCAGATTGTAAATATAAAGTGATTTGCACTGGGCTAGAAGAAGATTTAAAAATGTGTATTTCTACATATAAATAGGATGTTTACGGAAGAGAGCAGGATTCCCCAAATCAGGAAAAGAAATAAAACAACCCATAATTTTACAACCCAACATAGCAGCCATTATCACGTTAATTTTATATATTGTCTTCAGGAATTATTTTTTAATTATTCATCCACAAACTCATAAGAAGATATTTATCAAGCACTTACTGTGTGCCAGATATGCTAAGGGGGATATAGCCAAGTACAAATATCCCTGCTTGCTTAGAGCTTATACTCTAGAGATGGATCTTTTTAGATAGTGTCTTAGTTTCCTAGTGCTTCCATAACAAGGTACCACAAAGTGGGTGGTTTTAAAGAACAAGAATTTATTGTCTCACAGTTCTGGAGGCTACAAGTTCAAATCTAAGTATCGGCTGTATGAGCGCCTTCTGAGAGTTTTGAGACGGGTGATGTTCCACCTCTCTCTCCTAGCTTCTAGTGGTTGCTGGCAATCCTTGCCATTCCTTTGTGCTTGTAGATGTAGCTTCATATGCCATCTCCCCCTTGTGTAACTCTCTCCACATCGGTTCTCCCCTTTTACAAGACACCTCTCAGAAGTGATTACAACTCATTCTAATCCAGTGCGACTTAACTGATAATGTCTTCTAAGAAAGACCCTATGCCCCCGAATAAGGTCACGTTCACTAGTACAAGTGTTAAGACTTGAACATATCTTTCTGGTGACACAATTCAATCAACAACAGATAGTATACATCAAGTTTTTAAACGCTTTATAAGCATTTTCCCATATTACTCTTTGGTTTTCATAACCATCATTGCTGTTGTTGTTGTTGTTTGTTTTTGTGTGTGTTGTTTCATTTTTTTTAAGTAATTTTTTTGTGTGTTTTCAGTGAAAGTTTACACAGCAAATTAGTTTCCCACTAGACAGTTTTGACACAAATTGTTCAGTGACATTAGTTATGTTTTTCACAATATGTTAACATTCTCTTTAATTGCTTTCTGGTTGTTCCATCTCTAGTACTCTAGTTTCCCTGCCCCCTTATCTTTTCATCTTTGCTTTAGAGTGATTGCTGACCTTTGGTCTCATATAGATTTTTTTTTTTTTAATGGAGCACTGTACTCATGAATGATATACATTATTTTGTGTGCCAATCTGTTAATTCACTAAGAGGTGACCCCCAGGGATAGATTCAGTTCAAGGTTTAAATTGTATCTCAGGGCAATAGTGTCAGGGAGTCCTCTAGCCTCGACTGGTCCGGTAAGTCTGGACTTTTTAAGAAATTGAGATCTTTTCTGCATTTTTCTCCCATTCTTTCAGGGTCCACCTATTGTGGCCCTTATCAGAATAGTCGATAGTGGTAGCCGGGCACCATCTAGTTCTTCTGGTCTCAGGACAGATGAGTCCATGGCTCGTGTAGGCTATCAGCCCTGTAGGCTAGTTTCTTCTCTGAGGCTTTGGTTTCTTTCTTTCTCTTTTGCTCCTAACAAGTAGGGACCAATAGTTGTATCTTTGATGGCTGCTTGCAAGCTTTTAAGGCCCCAGATGCTACTCACCTCACTAGGATGCAGAATGTGAACTGGGTTATCCCATGTATAACCATTGTTTTTAAGGACTGAATTATCAGCTACTTTTCAATGGTTGATGTATTTGTTTTATTTAGTTATTTAGCAAATAACCCTGTAATAAACATCTTCACAGATGAATTTTTTTCCTGAATATCTTATACAAGCATGTTCTTTCAGCTCATATTTCCACTGGACTTGTGCATACCTCCTTGGGACACTCTTCAACTCTTGTTTTAGGCCAGAGTCACATTACAGAACCTGAGTAAAGTCATGGGATAATTTCAGAGTTGCCGAGGAGTGATGCTTCTGAAATCTCTGTATCCATAGTTGATACTTGAAATTTCAAGACTAGAGTTCCATCTTGCTCACTGTTAAAATTAACATAGTACTGAGATACTAATATGTTTCATTGTTATAAGCATCCATACCTTTATAAGAACATAGAACAAGAGAACAGGGCTTTATAGAGGATGAGAAGAAAACAGGAAACCAATGGCATTCACTGTATCCTATGTATAAAGTTCATGCAAGTATTTTTGTATATACATAAGTGTTATTTCTTGTTTTATCATTATTGTTGAATACCTAGCATGGAGTTTTCTGATATGAAAGAATTCTGCCCAGGTGTAAGTATGAGTGTAGAGAGCAAAGAGAGCAGGCGTGTATCTTATTAATTCAACATTTAAGTTGTCTGGAGTCAATAAATAATGATCTTTTATAAATTGTCAGGCTGTTTTCATGCATAAGGATAAGAAAATGTTAGTGTGAGGGGAGCTTCACAAAACGTTAGAATTATAATAACTTCTAATAAGTTATTTTGTTTTCAGGTAAAGAGGTTGAGAACTAAAGAAACTGAGTACCTTGATTCAATTAAAAAAAAAATTGTACAGTATGTCCATCCTAACATTCTTTCCAAGGAACTCTGGTGGTGCAGTGGTAAAGCACTCAGCTGCTAATCAAAAGGCCGGGGGTTTGAAACCACCAGCCACTCCATGGGGGAAAGATGTGGCAGTCTGTTTGGTCAAGAGAACAGCCTTAGAAACCCTATGGAGCAGTTCTGCTCTGTCCTCCAGGATTGCTATGAGTTGGAATCGACTAAGGCAACAAGTAATAAATAGTCTTTTAGCTATAGCTAATCACTTCCATTCTTTGGTGAGCTTTCAGACATTTTATAGTGGCCTTTGCAAAACTCTAAACTTTTTTCACATTTTTGGAGGGAAGAAGAAATCAATAGAAGCTCTTTTTACTTTATTTTCCTTTTGACCCGGAACCTTGGTAATTTTTCTGTGATGTTTTATGGATATATTTTACGGAAATACGGAATAGGAAGGGAAAAGAAGAAGAAAGAAAGAAAGAAGAGAAATGACACAACAATTGGGAAGGAAAATCAGTGAAATAAAACTTTCTTCTTTAAAATATTATAGTACATAAAACTTCCTTCTCTCTTTTTGATCTAAAAATTCAAGTGTCCTTTACGATCATTACGTAGAAGGAGTCTTTCAAGGTTTCATTTGGGGGACATGCTTCCAAGAACAAGATGAAGCATCTCCGACCCCTGGGGGGAGCTGAGCCAAGCATGTGCATTGAATTTTTACGACAGGGTCACCTCTATCCTTAAGGAAGGATAAATATATATAGATTCATTTTATCATTACTATGGAATATTACATATAAAAAAATGTATATTAATTGCTAATGGACTTCAGCTGTATTCTAACAGGTGATTATGCTCCTTTCCGAGTCACGATAGTCCTATCACGATAGAAAAAGAAGCAGAAAATGAATCAGTGTATTTGTTAGTGAGCAAGGGGGCATGAGCGAAAATTCTGGGAACAACTTGAGCATTGGGGAGGCTAGTTAGAAGAGTCCAGAAACCAAGGTTTAAATGCTTCTAAGTATGCTCCCACAGTGTATCTCCTTCTCAGAAATTCCTGTGGCAAGCAGGTGGAGGCAAAGACCTTATAAGAAACATTATTCCAATGCCCAGGAACTGTGCTCGCCCAGAAACCCAATTCCAGCCAACTGTTCAGTCATTACATCAGTGAAAATATTTCCTATACCTTCTGTTAACTGTTTTAAGCTTAGGGTGATTGGGAACAATGACCTGCTCACATCATTCCCATCTTCTAGATTTTCTCTGGTTACTCCATGATTTCCTACCAGGACCCAGGGTACTCGTATACCAGTGGATTATGAACTACTTAGCATTAAGAAGATATTTGAGTCTGTATTGGGGATAGAACAGGATTCACCAAACAGGACTGGATGCCCTTAAACATATCTCACCACTCACTTTTTGCTAAAGTTCACCTTATATTAATTTTTTGGAGAGGATGGATAAATATATGAATAAAAAGTAGATTTATGATAACTCTAAATACCTCTCTTATTAACTCCTCTGGTTCTCAAAGGTTTTGTGATTTAAGGAGTGAAGATGAGAAATAAAATACTGTCTGCTCAACTCATCAGACATGGAAGGGACTGGACAATGGGTTGAAGAGAGATGCTGATGAAGAGTGAGCTACTTGTGTCAGGTGGACACTTGAGACTGTGTTGGCATCTCCTGTATGGAGGGGAGATAGGAGGGTAGACAGGGTTAGAAACTGGCAAAATTGTCACGAAAGGAGAGACTGGAAGAAGGGAGCGGGCTGACTCATTAGGGGGAGAATAAGTGGGAGTATGCAGTAAGGTGTATATAAGCTTTCATGTGACGGACTGACTTGATTTGTAAACATTCACTTAAAGCTCAATAAAAATTATTAAAAAAAAATACTTTCTGCTATAGTGCCTATGTTCTACTCTATACTATAGGGTCAGAATCGACTCGACAGCACTGGGTATAGTGCCTATGTAATTCACATTCTACTAGACGTGAAGTGATTGGTAACATTCCTTGCTAAGGATCTCTACCTCCAGTTGCCAATGAGTCGATTTCAACTCATGGAGACCCCATATGTGTCAGAGCAGAACTGTGCTCCACAGGGATTTTGATGGCCGGTTTTTTGGAAGTAAACCACCAGTCCTTTTTTCTGAGATGTCTCTACATGGACTCAGGCCTCCAAACTTTTGGTTCACAACTGACCATGTTAACTATTTGTACCATCCAGGAGCTTCCTAGGTTCCCTAGGAAATGTTTAATGATTAGATAGAAAGGGTCATGATGCTGCACCAGTTGTGAACATTTCAAAGAGGAAAAGTCTCTTCTCACCAAAAGCTATTCAAAAACGTATACATGATTGCATACATGGTTGCAGAACCAAGACAGGGAAGCCAGAGCATAAAATACATCCCCTCTGACCGACCACAATCCTAGCAATTAAGAGATACAGAGCTGTAGTATTACAGCACTGTCCTAGGGTTCACAAGGAGAGGCTGAGAATTGTGATTAACAAGACCTTTATGTAAAAAGACCAAGAGTAGATCAGATCACATAAGAGTGCCTAATACAGTCATACAAGAGTCTGATACGGAGCTTACCCTCACAGAAAATGTCAAAATAAGCAATCAATTTGGTAATTTGTTTTCTTTTATTTTAAAATACTTAGCTAAAAATTAATCTAGATATTTATCTTAATTTACCAGTTTCAACGGAGCTACTTAAACAGGCAGAAACAAATATTTGAAATATTTCCCTCATACAGTTATAGTTGTTTTCTTTTTAAAAAAAAAAAAAAAAACTGGTTACAGAATCATTAGTGGAAACAACTAATCTTTTCCCTCTTTTCTGTATTTACTATGTTATTTTGAACTGAGAGAGGCACAAAGAGAGAGAGAGAACTGAGAGAGAGAGCCATTATATTTCATTCTTCTTTCTCCACTCATCTCTCTGGACAATTATTTGTTCTTGAATAATGCATGCCAGTTGAATTTGCATATGTTCGTATAATTTATAAACTGCCAGAGCACAGTTTTGTGCAACTACCAAATTAAAATATTATGCCCATTAAGATGTAACATTCCTTATTTAGATTATGCAGTATTTCTTAGGGAATGGAAATGACTCAAAAACACTTTACAATTATTTACTGAGGCCCACTTCTCTTGTAAAGTACACAAGCCATAAAATGCATAATAGACATTATATTCTGAGGATTATTTCCTTAAAAGAGACAATAAAACGTAAATTTCCTAATTACAAAGTTTTCATATTTAAGTGATGTTTGTCAGAAGCTATATCTAAATTCGTGAATTAAAAAAAAAAAAAAAAACCTTTGCAGTCCAGTAGATTCCTACTCATGATGACCCCACATGTATCACATTAGAACTGTGCTCCACGGGATTTTCTGCTCTCAAAAAAAAGAAAAAAAAATTGTAAATGGATATTTTGTTTGTTTTAAGTATCTTTTGGTATTTTAAGTGTGTATTAACTAGTTTAAGTATGAAGTAATAATACAAATAAATAATGATTTCCTTTCTTTAAACTCATTTTATTGAGGTATAATTTATACTCAGCAAAGTTTATCCTGTTTAGGATTATAGTTCTATGAGTTTTCACAAACATATACAGTTGTGTAACCAACACTACAGTCAAAATATAAAATATTTCATCATCCCAAAATAATTCTCTTGTTCTCATTCACAGTCAGTGTTCCCCATCACCCCCATTCCTTGTCAACCACTGGTCTGTTTTCTGTTCTCATTGTTTTGCCTTTGTCTAGAATGTCATGTAAATGGAATAATGCAGTGTGTAACCATTTGAGTCTGGCTGGTTTCACTTAGCGTAATGCCTTTGATATTCATCCATGTTGTTAGTTGTACCATCAGTAGATGCTCCATTTTATTACTGAGTATTATTTCACTGTACTATGTACTGCAATTTGTTTTTACATTCTTTAATCGATGGACATTTGAGTTGTTTTCATTCCTGATAATTATGAATAAATCTGCTATAAACATTTGCATACAGGTTTTGTATAGTCCTGTCTTAATTTCCCTTGCATAAATACCCAGCAGTGAGATTGCTGGGTTATGAGGTTAACTTTATAAGAAGTAGCCAAACTGTTTACCAAAGTGGATCTACAAGTTTTGCGTTCTTATTAGAATGTATGAGAGTTGCAGTTGCCCTGCACTCTTGCTAGCACTTAATATCGTCTTTTTAAGCTATTCCTATAAGTATGCTGACTTCATTTGTGAAAGGTCAATAGCCTTATAAAAACTAAAAATCTGTCAAGTCTAGCTTGTCATAAAAACCATTTGAAAATATGAATATTTAGACATCTTATCAATATCTCATTGAATTCACCAAATTTTGTTAGTTATAAAGTACTGCCATTATTTCATTATTGCATATCTCATATATCTCAAAACCGTAAATAATATTTGTGATGTCAGTCCATCTTAAGAAACCAGCAGGAGGTTTCTTTTCATCCAACAATCTCTAATAATTTTCAATTATTTGCTTCTCCTTCCTATAAGACAGTTAAGCTTTTATCTCTTTGATATCAGGGTTCTTTGCATGAGTTACTTTAACCAATGAAACGTGAACAAGAATTAAATGTGTCATTTCTGAGTAGAAATTTTAAAGCACAATGATGATTATCCTCATAGTTTTTCCTTTACCGAGGAAACTGAATGTCCTCAGTTATCTGGGAACTGATCCTTTAGTCTAGACCTGAGAAGGAAGAAGACACATAGAGTGGAGACATAGTCAAACCTTCAATGACTATCCATTACTTATAGAGTTATCTGATCATTTTACCTTTGTTTATAAGTTCCTGTGAGTTGTTTCCTGAACAAATGTCTTCCATCGCTCTATTGAATGAACACTCTCTTCCAACTATACTAGTATACTCCTTGTTCCAGGATTTACAACAGACATTGCTGTCTCCTTTATGGTGTTTTTGTCCATCATTTTAAATTCTTCAAGACTTATCTTCAATTACATTCTTTCCAAGAAAACTTTCCACTGATTTCATTCAGAGTTACCTTCAACTACTCCAAGCCAGTCTCCAGAAAGCCTCCAGAATGACGATTTAAAAACACTTAACTGGTCACCCCTTCTCTCTACCCCACTCCCTTCACTCTCCCCTGTTTCAACCACAATGATTCTCTTTCTGTTCCATTGAATACCATGCTCACTCCCAGTATAGAATCTCTGTGTTTACTATTTTCTCTGCTCAGAATGCTAATCTATTCTCTTTTCCAAGTTAACTCTTTCTTAACCTTCAGATCGCAACACTGTTATTACTTCTTCAGAGAAATCTTCCCTGACCATTCTGACCGTATCCAAATTTATCATATCTTTTATAGCACCAAAAAAAAAAAAAAAAAAAAAACCATTGCTGTCAAGTCAATTCCAACTTACAGCAACCTGTAGGAATGAGTAGAACTGCCCCATAGGGTTTCCAAGGAGTGGCTCTTGGCTTCAAATTGTTGACCTTTTGATTAGCAGCCAAAAGCTTAACCACTGTGGCACAAGGGCTCCTTTATAGAACCATCTTCTGCAATGTGCTTATCACATCTGTAATGGTTATTTTTGTGTCATTGTAGTTAAGCTACAGTACCCAGTTTTTGGTTCAAATACTAGTTTAGATGTTGTTATAAGGTAGGTATATATGAGTGAATCAGTTGGCCCTAAGTAAAACAGATTATCTTCAATGGGTCTTATCCAATAAATTGAAGGCCTTAACCGCAAAAAAAAAAAAAAAAAAAGTTTTTACTAGGTAGTATTCTGCCTTCAGATTATAAATAGACATCTTCTTTCCAGAACTCCTCCACTCTTTGTCACTTGACCTACAGATTTTGGACTTGGTGGCCCCCACAATCATGCAACCAGTTCTTTAAAATAAATCTCCTTTCTTTCTCTGTATCTATCTCTGTACTGCTCTCTCTCTCTGCATATATATACACATTCATATATGTATACATAGATAGTTAGATATAGATATAGCACTTATTTATAAATATGTATTACATACATATTTAGACAGAGAAAGAGTGTCCCTGGTTGATGCAAATGGTTAACACTCTTAGCTGGTAACTGAAAGGTCAGAGGTTCAAGTCCCCCGGAGGTGCCTCAGAAGAAAGACTTGATGATGTGCTTCCAAAAAAATTAGCCATTGAAAACTCTATGGATCACAGTTCTACTCTGACACACCTGGGGCCACTATGAATTGGAATCAACTCAATAGGAACTGATTTAACTCATTTTCTCTGTCTTTCTACGTATATCATATATATCTTACTGGTTCTGTTCCTTTAGAGGACAGTTTTAGGTTGGGTGCTCTGGAGGAACAAAACCGGAGAAATGTGTGTGTGTGTATATATATATATATATGTAGAGAGAGAGAGACTGAGAAACTTATTTTGAGAAAATGGCTCACACAGTTGTAGAGACTGGCAAGTCCCAAATCCACGGATCAGGCATCAGGATGGAGGCTTCTCCTGACTCACATGGCTGCAGTGGCTGATGAATGAGAGGTTGGAGGATGAGGAGTCAGATGCAGGATCAAGGGAGAGAACAAGCTTTGCCAGAACATCTATGTATATTGGATGCAGGCTACATCCCCAAGGATACTCCCCTTTCAACTGATTGGCTACTCTTAACAAATCACAAAATGGAGGATGATTACATAACATCTGCAAAACCACTGAGAATCATGGCCTAGCCAAATTGACACATAACTTTAACCATCATAAGAACCCTAATTAAGACATAGTCATAATTGTATACTCATTTGTGTGATTATTACATCACCTACCCATTTGGGTGCCAGCCTTGAAGAAACATTCTATCCAGGAATATTATAGACCCTCAGTAGATACTTGCTGAATGTTTATCAAAAAGTTACAGCCCATGGTGCCTGTACCCATCTCTCTGTATCATTCATCTGACATACATTACCATACTGATTTGTAATCTTGTACTGATTTGTAATTTAGGTCTTTATCACTTTATATTGCCATTTTTTTGTTTGCATGTCTTATTCCTGTACCAACAAACACGGGCACTTAGTAAGCCTTATGCTGTTAGTTGAATAAATGAATGAGTTCTCATTATTCTCATATAGGAATACTCTTAGATTGAAGATTAGTCAATGTAGTAAAATTGACATTTTATGTGCATTAATATGAGGCAATATAAAAAAATTCAGTTCATAGTTTCATTTACGTATCTCTCAAACAAAAACTATTGAGTGCCTACTTTTATCAGGCACTATGATTAATACATATATTAAATATACGTAAATATATATATATTTTACTGTGAGTATGTCCCAAATATTGCAGAAGATATACTAAAAAATTATCCACAGTTTATCTGAAAGTCAAGTTTATCTTGGCATCTTTTATTTTTGTATGCTATTCCTTTGATTTTCCCTGGAATAATGACTGCCTTTTATTGAGTGATGACTGTCAGCCACACACTGTACTAAGCGCTCTCTATGGATCCTTTTATTTTATCCTTAAAACCAAGTAAGCAGCTCTTGTAAATATTCATTCTTGACAAATAAGAAAACTGATGCACAGAACAGATAAAGGACTTGCTCAGAGTAACGCAACTATTAAGTGGCAAACATGAGCTGTTATGAGGTATGTAAGAACTCATAGCCTCCACACCTAACCACTATGATATACTGCCTAATCTAGTACTATCTGTCTAAGCTATTTGTCTTAGTTCTCTAGTACTGCTATAACAGAATTGCCAAAAATGGATGGCTTTAACAAACAAAAATTTGTTCTCTCACAGTCTAAGAGGTTAGAAGTCTGAATTCAGAGCTCCAGCTCCCGGGGAAATCTTTCTCTCTCTGTCAGTTCTGGGAGAAGGTCCTTGTCTTCAATATTCCACTGGTCTAGAGGGTTCTCAGCAAGGGGACCCCAGATCCAAAGTACACGCTATGCTCCTAGCACTTCTTTCTTTGTATATGAGGTCCCTCACCTCTCCACTCCTGTCTTTTATATCTCAAAAGAGATTGACTCAAGATACAACCTAATTCTGTAGATTGAGCCCTGCCTCATTAACATAGCTGCCTGTAATCCTGCCTCATAAATGTCATAACAAAATCAATCTGTTGAGTCAATTCTGACTCATAGTGACCTTATAGAACAGAGTAGAAGTGCCCCGTAGGGCTTCCAAAGAGTGGCTGGTAAATTTGAACTGCAGACCTTTTGATTAGCAGTGGAGTCTTAACCACTGCACCACCAGGGCTCCATTAACATCATAGAGGTTAGGATTTGCAACACATAGGATAATCACAGCAGATCACAAAATGAAGGACAACCGCACAATACTGGGAACCATGGTCTAGCCAAGTTGACACACATTTTTGGAGGACACAATTCGATTCATAACACTGTTAATCATACTCTTAGTCAACTGTGGAAGAGATTTTGTCATCAAGTGCTTTGAATAACTTAACAGTGATACTCTTTAACTGTGATAATCTAGAGATATCAATGTAGAAAATGGATTTGTGAAAGAACAAATGGGTTTCTGACACTCTCTAGGGAATTTCAGGCCTTTTAACCACTGTATGGATTCTGACTTTACAGCAATGTGCTACAGTATTGCCATCTGTGTAAGTTTATAACCTTGGGTCTATGTTTGTCCACACATCAACTGTTTAAGAAGTTTTTACTACATAGAAAAAAAGTCTCGATATAATTTCCAAAGTCTTAGATCCATGTAATGAATATCTCCCCTGTTGACAAAAATATCGCCAAGATTAAGTGTTCTTTGAGGACTTAAAATGATTTGCACTATACTCATCATTTTATTTCAGTGGCAACTTTATTGACAGGTCAAACAGAGAGTTCCACTGCAATTGTGTAAATTCTTTTTGACTATGTTCATTTTTTTGGAATGTCATTACTTTTGAATCTTTTTTGTAGGTATTAATTATAACTTCCCTCCCTTTTTTTTTTTCCTCCTTTTAAATTGAATTGTTGGGGGACTGAAAATAGTTCCTGAGTTCTCTCCAAAAGGCATCTTGAGAACAGTGATGGATTAAGTGATTCTTGTGCAGAGTTTAAATATTAGCTTCAAAGACTGTAAGAATGAAATGTTAAGGTATATCATATGTCAAGAATGTTGGGCCTTGAAGATGTTGGGCATTCAATCACCCCTTTAAAATCTTCTGTCAAAAAAAAAAAAAAAAGAGTGACTCCTTAGATTCCATGCCAAAGTAAACTTGTACTTCTTGATCACTAGAGAATTTTCATCGAGTGGGTCTTAGACATACAGTTAAAATGGTTGCATCCCACATTGAGTCCATACATGTTCTCTCTCTGGTTCATTTAACTTAACTCCCTCACTCTTTCTCTCTTTGAATATCTACCTTTAAATCCAAACTCTATTCAAGCACCCTCTTACATCACTCCCCTGAGATCTTGTCACTAGGAATGCCTAGGGTCAAGCTACCCCATTCTCTCTCCCGATGATATAGAAATTTTATCAGGTCTGGGATATAATAACTCAGATCAAAGCAGTATTTTTTTCCTTTCTCTTCATCTTCAGATCTCATTTGTCTGTAATATATCACTCTTAGACTCACAAACCTGGTGCAGTGGTTAAGAGCTCAGCTGCTAACCAAAAGGCTGGCAGTTCTAATTCGCTAACCACTGCTTGGAACCCTATGCGGAAGTTCTACTCTGTCCTATAGGGTTGCTAGGAGTCAGAATACACTCAGTGGCAACAGGTTTGGGTTTTTTAGTAGTGGTATTGTGGTTGTCTGCCTTATTTTTCCTCATACTTAGACATTCATGTATCCCCCACTCCTGGAAGCTTTTCAAAGGTCTGTATATACACACTCATTAGGTAGAGTTTCAGATTTCTACATCTTAAAACCTTTCTTAGTGCTTTGATTACCAGATATATTGCAACAAAATAAACTTTGGATATCATCATGGTTCCTAAAACTGATTATAGATCAAAGGGTAGCTATGAGTTGGAATGGACTTGACTGTAATGGCTTTGGTTTTTTGGTTTAGTAGCTACCAGTAGATTGGAAGAAATGATGGTGTAAAAGAGCAATACAGAAAATTTCAAAGGAAGGCTTGAGAAGACAAAGTAAAGTATTACTGAAATGTGCAGAGACCTGGAATTAGAAAACCAAAAGGGAAGAACATACTTGGCATTTCTCAAGCTGAAAGAAATGAAGAAAAAATCTAAGGGTTATTGAAGGATTCTGTCGGTAAAATATTGAATGATGTAGGAAGCATGAAAAGAAGATGAGAGGAATACACAGAGAGACTCAACCGGTTAGTACCAAAATGAATTGGTTGCTGTTCAACCATTTCAGAAGGTAGCATATGATCAAGAACCAAAGGTATTGAAGGAAGAAGTCCAAGTTGCACTGAAGACACTGATGAAAAATAGGACTCCAGGAATTCACAGAATAACAAATGAGATGTTTCAAAAAACAGTTGCAATGCTAGAAGCTCTTCTATGCCAAGAAATTTGGAAAACAGCTACTTGGCCAACTGACTGGAAGAGATCCATATTTGTACCCATTCCAAAGAAAAAGTGATCCAATAGAAGGAGAAATTATCCATTAATATTAATATTACACACAAGTAAAATTTTGTTGAAAGGTAATTAACAATAGTTGCAGTAGTACATAGACAGGAGTTGCCAGAAATTCAAGTCAGATTCAGAAGAGGTCATGGAATGAGATGACGTTATATGGATCTTGGCTGAAAGCAAAGAATACCAGAAAGATATTTAACTGTGTTCTACTGACTATGCAAAGGCATTGGCTGTGTGGATCATAACAATTATGGATAACATTGGGAATTCCAGAACATTTAATTGTGCTCACACAGAACCTGTATGTAGACAAAGAGGCAGTCATTCAAACAGAACAAGGGACTACAGAGTGGTTTAAAATCAGGAAAGATGTGTGTCAGGCTTGTATCCTGTCACTGTACCTATTCAATCTGTATGCTGAGCAAGTAATCAGAGAAGCTGGACTATATGAAGAAGAAGGGGGCATCAGGATTAGAGGAAGACTCATTAACAACATATGATAGGCAGGCGACACAACCTTGCTTGCTGAAAGAGAACTTGAAGCATTTACTAATAAAGATCAAAGATTACAGCCTTCAATATGGATTAAACCTCAACATAAAGAAAAAAATTCTTACAACTGGGCCAATAACCAATATTATGTTAATCAGAGAAAATATTGAAGCTGTCAAGAATTTCATTTTACTTGGATCCACTATCAACGCCCATGGAATGAGCAGTTAAGAAATCAAATGATGCAGTGCATTGGGCAAATCTCCTGCAAAAACCTCTTTAAAGTGTTAAAAAGCAAAGCTGTCACTTTGAGGACTAAACCATGGTATTCTCAATCACCTCATATACACATAAAAGCTATACAACGAATAAGGAAGACTGAAGAATTCATGTCTTTGAATTATGGTGTTGGAAATGAATATTGAATATACCATGGACTGCTAGAAGAATGAACAAATTTGACTTAGAACGTGTACAGCCAGAAGGCTCCTTAGAAGGGAGGATAGCGAGACTTTGTATCATGTACTTTAGACATGTAACCGGGAGAGGCCACTTCCCGGAGAAGGACATCATACTTGGTAGAGGATCAGTGAAAAAGATGAAGACCCTCAATGAGATGGACTGACACAGTGGCTGCAATAATGGGCTCAAACATGGTGGCTATTGTAAGGATGGCACAGGACCGGGCAGTGGTTCATTCTGTTGTACATAGGGTGGCTATGAGTAGGAACCAACAGGATGGCACCTAACAACAACGGTAGCTACTTATGATGATTGCGAAATATCTCCATGTTTGTCCAGTCTTTATTGTAAATGCTGTTCTTAACAGATAATAAGTACTTGAAACCTCTTTGTGGTAAAAAAAAAAAAGTTTCTGAGAGAGTTGTACTGATACTACTGTATTATATATTTTGTATAAAAAAATAATCCACAAAACTTTTTACGCCAAAACTCTGTGCTGGATACTTGAAAAAGAGGAAAAACTAATATGTGTATTAGGCATTCAATTCCTATATTTATTTAGTCAATAAATACTTGTTAAGAGCTTACTATGTTTCCAACTTTGAGCAAAGTGCTAGGGATAGAGTGGTGAACAATAACAACAACAACAAAAACCTTGCCCTAGCCCCTAATTTCATGCAGTTTGCATTGTAAATGAGAAGATGCATATTAATTAAAGAATTAATTTTTCCATTTGTGATAAGTCTATGAAGAAGATTTATTTGGTTCTATGAGTGTGTCTAATGAACTCATTATTCTGTTTTATAGGGTAGTTATGAGTCAGAATCAACTTGATGGTAACAGTTTTTTTTTTTGTTTAGGAGATCATTAGATAGAGAGAAAGGGGATGAATATTCCAGGACTATGGAACTGAAATGGAGCAAAGGAGCTCTTGCGAGAGGAGAAGGTCAGAGAAGACAGTGGGACATGGCCCGGGGGCCCCCAGCCAGGGGTGTGCCCTGGAGGTTGTTTTTTTTTATGGAACAGGTTGTGCGAATACATGGAACCTTGAAAGGACGTCGCATGTTCTGAGGGTAGTGAAAACGAGTGGATGATTGGCAAGTGACAGTGAAGTGGTGATAGATCACAAAAAGGTGTTTAGATTTCATCCTGCTGCAGTGGTGAAACCAACGCAATTTCCAAGGAGCAGAGTGACAAGATCAATCAGATTTGCATTTTATACAGCTTTCTCTAGTGTTAGTGTAAACTGTGACCTAAGGATTTGATGAGCCACCAAACGGACAACTACAGTAATAACCTCGCTAAGAGATGACCTCACTACACACAATCTGTAATCTAGCATTATTATATCTGTAACGCAGCTACTTCTAATGTGAAGTTTAACACATACGTATTACAGTATAGGATTCTAATACTATATTCAAGGCCAATAAAACATGTTTAAACATAACAACAACTTGACGATTAAAAGTCCATTTCTAGCCAGAGAGATAAGAAGCCAGGGCACAATGGGTGTGTCCCTTATGAGCGGCATGAATTTTGATCTTAGACTGAAACAATGGAAGTCAGGACTTTAGATTTCATATATTTTCTTAAACATCGAATGTCAGCTAAAATATTTAGACGTATTTACGATTCTTTTCTTATCCTCTACAGAAGACTTGCAATTCTGTTTTTTCAGTGCTGTGGTCACCAATGTGAGTTTCTTTACAGGGGCAGCTGGTAGAATCCTAAGTTGCTGGGCAACCTCTCTGCTTTGGGTTTCCAAGCAACATGCTTTGCACGTGGTCAGAGTTAAAGTTTGTTGTAATCCAGAGTGTTTTGGCTGCTGCCGAGAGAATTTTGTTTTGTTTTGTTTAAATTTTCAACCATGCTTATTAATGCTTTATCATCAAATGTATAAAATAGCTTATCATAAGGGAAGTAATAAGTCTGAAAGAAAACAAAATCTTGAGTGACATTTTCTGAATATTGATCTTCCAGAGAGCCAGATTCACTAAGATTATATTTTGAACCCATCTGCCTACTTCTCTGACTTTAACATTTTTCTACATACCTCTTTCCCGTGATTGTGAAGAAAATGAATGATACCCTCCCAGGGATAGGGGTTGGATGAAATATCAGGTGAAATAAGGAGAAAAAAAAAAGAGAGTCTCCTTTTAATGTGCTAGTAATTTTTTTTTTTTTTAATTCAGCTGAGTTTACGCCCTACTAGGAAAATCCAGCCCTACCCCCCTTTTGTCATCAAGCACTAGTTGGGGAGGGAAGCCTCCTAACCACACGTTAAGTGCATGCATGTCTTTCCTTCTGCTCTGGAACGCAGTAGAGCCTGCAAAGCCTGTGGCACAACCTCAGGGTTGTCCGTCCCCACTCTGCTGAATCCTGTTTGGGGACTGTGCTTCTCAACCTTCTGAACTACTGATTTCTTCCAGGATGTGAAACACCAGACAATCTAGTCATGGAAGGTGGTGATTCTGCCCCCACACTTCTTGCCCCAAACACATGCAAATGACCCCAGAACATTGTCTTTGAAACAGCCTTCTCCTTTGCAAAAACTTGAGTCATCAACCTACACACTGGAGTCCCGGAGGCTCAGTGGTTAAGAGCTCAGCTGCTAACCAAAAAGTTGGTAGTTTGAATCCATTAGCCACTCTTGGAAACCCTGTGGGGCAGTTCTACTCTGTACTGTAGGGTCACTGTGAGTTGGAATCAACTCAATTTCAACCCACATACTGTATTTGGTAGTTAACACGGAATTTTGAAAAATTGTTGGATTGGAAGTCAAAAGACAGCCTCCCTCCCTCTCCTCAGGAGATGACCAAATAAAGTAAAGCTTCACAGTATTTTCCCTCACATCAGGCTCCTTATTTTCTAGCTGACCAGACCCTCATTAATATCTGTGGCACATCCCTATTAAACTATGTGTGACTCCTGAAACAGACTGCTATTTCACGCCTCTCTTTTGATTTCCTTTTGCCCATCTATAGATTCTCTTTCTTTCCTATTTTTCTTCTCAAGCTTGTCCAAGATGTTATTCTGAAGTACCTCTTCTGTGAAAATTGCTTGAGTAACTCATGTATAGGTATCACTGCTTCCTGTTTCCCATCTCATCTTGTTTTAACTTGTTTGCATGTCTATATACTCCAGTCTCTATGAGCATCTTATTCTCTTTTTGTTCTAAGATTCTAGCTCAGAGCTGGCACATGAAAGCTATTGAATATATATCTTTAGCACGAATGAAAGAAACCTGGTTATGACCACTGTTTTTAATTAACTGTGTATGTGATTTTGAGAAAACATCTTCCTTTCACTAGGAATAATTTTCCAAATCTATAAAATGGGTAAGAACTTGATAAATTTCAAAGATTCCTTCTATGGTACTTCTATGGTAGTCATTAAGGCTATTCATAAATATTCTGGTTTTGTACCTACTCCATTCTGAGATGGAGAAGTGCCCCATGATGGCCTGTACTGGGCAAATTGCCTGAGTGAAAAAATTTGTTGTTTCTCAGATTTGGGTTTTTTTTTGTTACCACAGTATAACATAGCCTATCCTGACTAATATATCTTTCAACATTTCATGACCCTATTTTACTTAAGAGAAGATGCACACTTCAATTACAAGTCTAAGGTAAGGCCAAAAAATGTTATGGTTCCCCAAAACCTACTACGTTAGTATGTAATATTAGTGTACACGAGAACCTGGACTTGTCTGAAGAAGGTGGCATCAAGATTGGAGGAAGACTCATTAACAACCTGTGATATGCAGATGATACAACCTTGCCTGTGGAAAACGAAGAGGACTTGAAGTACTTACTGATGAAAATCAAACACTACAGGCTTCAGAAGTATGGATTATACCTCAACATAAAGAAAGCAAATATCCTCACAATTAGACCAATAAGCAACATCATGATAAATGGAGAAAATATTGAAGTTGTCAATAATTTCCTTTTACTTGGATCCACAATCAATGCCAGGGAAGTAGCAGTCAAGAAATAAAAAGCAGTATTGTATTGGTCAAATCCACCACAAAAGATCTCTTCCAAGTTTTAAAAAGCAAAAATGTCACTTTAAGGGCTGAGGTGCGCCTGTACCAAGCCATGATATTTTCAGTCACCTCATATGCATGTGACAGCTGGACAATGAATAAAGGAGACTGAAGAAGAATTGATGCCTTTGAATTATGATTTTGGCGAAGAATATTGACTATACCATGGACTGCC
This sequence comes from Elephas maximus indicus, assembly GCF_024166365.1. Lineage (NCBI taxonomy): Eukaryota > Metazoa > Chordata > Mammalia > Proboscidea > Elephantidae > Elephas > Elephas maximus. Next base: position 59,692,653 of record NC_064836.1, read on the forward strand.
AGAAGAATGAACAAATCTGTCTTGGAAGAAGTACAGCCAGAATGCTCCTTAGAAAGGAGGACGGCGAGACTTCATTTCACATACTTTGGACATGTTATCATGAGGGACCAGTCCCTGGAAAAGGACATCATGCTTGGTAAAGTAGAGAGTAAGCAAAAAAGAGGAAGACCCTCAACTAGATGGATTGACACAGTGGCTGCAACAATGGGTTCAAACAGCAATGATTGTGAGGATGGCACAACACCAGGCAGTGTTTCATTTTGTTGTACATATAGGGTCACTATGAGTTGGAACCGACTGGATGGCACCTAACAACAACAACAACAAGAGAATATGAGTTATTTTAAAACTGTCAGCAATACTTCAAGCATTAAAATGTGCTTCTATTTAATGTCAGTAAGCAAGTACAATAAAATAAAAACACTCAAATTATTTTTATATAAACCATAATGAGAACTGGGATGGGATACGAACTATTTTCCTCTCCTGTATTTAATTTATACCAAGAAATGATGTTTCAGCTTCTATATTTTAGAAAACAATGTTGCACATGGACTTAATTTTACAAAAAAATGCAGCATTCGTGTATGTTTTATTAAAAATGCAGTGTTAGTCTATATTGCCAAGTCATTCCTCTTTTCCATGAAATATGGCTAATTTTTCCCTTTTCTACTGTGATTAACATTTTCATAATTTATTTGGTAGCATTTCTAAATACTTGAGAAACCTCTTAAAATATATATATTCTTTCCAACTTTAAAGATATTACCAAAAACTTAGACCAATGTAAAAAATTTTCCAATAAAAACAAACAAAAAATTCAGGCATCCAAATGTTTCCAGTTTTACAGACTGATCATTGAGTAGACCTACCAATCAGAAGATTGCTTATTTTTTTATTTTATCCAGAAATTTCTATGATACCTAATTGATTGTTCATTTATCTGAAATTTTACTGAAAATAAGTACATTTTTCTAGAAGAAATTCCTTTAGTGCATTTTCAATGAATCAGATTCTCACTCGCCTTTAGTTGTAAAACTTTTGCTTTTGCTGACCTGGACTCTGTAGAGCCAGAAAACAAAAATACTATTAGTTCTTGACTGTCGATACTTATCAAAGATGCTTCAGGCTAACCTATAATAAAAGCACATCTTATTTTCATTCTGAATTTTGAATCACATTATATCTTCAGATACTAAGATTTAGGGAACCCTGAGACCTTAAGAATAGTCTTGTGACATGACAATCTGAGTTCAAACTCCCCCGATGATCAGCCAATCAGTTGGGTACTCTTGGAGAATTACTTACCTACCCTCTCAAAGCCTTAACTTCCATTAAAAAAAAATGTGGATAAGAATAATTGTCTCATACATTTGTTATGAAAGATAAACGGCTTATGGAACTTAATTTAGAACTACAAGGTCCATAAAGGTGTTCTGTTTTGTTTGCCTCTGTACCCCATGTGATTATCATGTTTTACACAGAAGAAGCCTTGTAAAATGTTTCTCGAGTCAATGATTGAATAAACATTTAATGGATCAATGATTGAATAAAGAACTTATATTGGACTTAACCCATAAATTATAGTTATCACTATCACTATTTCATGATGCGTTGTCCATTTTTATCCTTAAATTCACCCAAGATTTTAAGGTTTGACACTTTTAAGAAAATATTTGAATCAGTTATCATAATTTTGGAAACCTTGATGGTGTAGTGGTTAAGTGCTATGGCTGCTAACTAAAAGGTCAGCAGTTTGAACCCATTAGGCACTCCTTGGAAACTGTATGGGGCAGTTCTACTCTGTCCTAAAGGGTTGCTATGAATTGGAATGGACTCAGTGGCAGTGGGTGGTTTTTTGGATCATAATTTTGATTAATAGAACTGCTGTGGCCTGAAATCCTTGCCTAAGATAGAGACCATCCTTATAAACTCTCATGAAAAGCCGTTCATGCATTTTAGTGTGTTATGCCAATCAACAAAGATTTCAATATTCTTTAATTTCAGAATTTAATTCACTTAAAAAGTGTCCATTTAAATGTTTCAATGAAAATGGAAAGAAAAATTATAATTTGCTTTTATGAGATATTTTCAGACACATTTTCCAGATTTCTTTCTTCCCGCCACACTCTTAATCAAACCCTTCTCTGAACGCTCATCAAATGAACATATACAGTCTCTCCCTCTGTCTCTGCTTCCTTTCTTTCTCTATCCATTTTTTTTTTTTAATCTCTTCTAGAGATTATGGGGGTTTGACAATATCCTGCTATGGAAAAGGCATCACTGTATAGCCACACTTGTTCCTTATTTCACGGTGTTGGCCATTTTACTTGCGGACTAGAAAGACTGAATACCGAACATCATACTCCTGGAGCTGATCTCTTTTGTAGGCTGGGCTTCTTGGCTCGGTGATTTTGCTATTCTCTATGAAGTTCTGCTACGTGCCAGAAAAGCAATGAGCAGAACTTTGAAATCCCCCCTGGGTCAGGCTAAATGAGGATAGCAGAACAAACACAACAGTCTGGGATGCAAGTCAAATCCAGAAACCTGTGGCCGTGATAAAATCCCTCCGAAGTCCAAGATGATCAGCAAAACTATGCTTATAAATCTGGAAGGAAAGGGTAAAGGAACCAAACAGCATATGTCTTGGCTGTCACCACGCATATCTCTTCAAGTAATTCTAAGGCACTATTTTATGCTGGAGCCCTGGTGGCTCAGTGGTTAAGAAATCAGCTGTTAACCAAAAGGCTGACAGTTTGAATCCACCAGCCATTCCCTGGAAATCCTGAGGGGTGGCTCTACTCTGTCCTAGAGGGTTGCTATGAGTCGGAATCGACTCGACAACACCATTTATATATATATGTGTGTGCGCTAGTCTGAGAGTATTTGCCATTGTGACAGTACCTGGGCATCCTTGTTCCACTATTAAAACAGAACAAACCCTAGTTTCCCTGTAAAATAGGGCTAAGTCCCAGTTCGGATGCTGCGGCTAATTTAAAACTGGTTTTATAAGGGAAATTTTACAAGTCGTGTAAAGAAACATTTCTTTCCTATAAATAAACTAACAGAAAACAAAACAAAACCAAAATACAGTAACAGACTGAAGAATTGCAGGGAAGGAGAATGATGGACCTCAGTTTATTCTAGTCCATAATTTCTTTAGGAAGAAGTGTATAAACGGTTTGAATGGGTCCGTGTTTGTACATTGTGCTTTGTAACCTGGCCCAAAACACAATAAAGCAGCTTTTCTGATGAGGACTGTGCTTGGAGCCTGGCTGCCTGCATCAAAACAGCTGGGATGTTACACAGAGTGTGTTTTGCTAAAATTCTTTTCTCAAGGAACCTACAAAGACGTAGTAATATAACAAAGGCTGTAATTTTTATAACAGATTAGAGGAACTCTTTGCCTTTTGTCCATCAGGATATCTCCAGTGCTTGGTAAAATACCTGGTTCATAACACCAAACCCCGAAAAAACAAAACTCATTGCCATCAAGCCAATTCTGACTCATAGCAATCCTACAGGACAGAGTAGAACTGCCCCATAGAGTTTCCAAGGAGTACCTAGTGGATTCAAACTGCCGACCTCTTGGTTAGCAGCTGTAGCTCTTAACTACTAGGCCACCAGGGTATGCATAACACAGTAGGTGTTTAATGATTATTTGTGGAATGAATGACTGGTTAAATGATTAAATAGGATTTCTGGATTCATTTATATTCGTTTTACCAGCAGACAGCTGGTGAACAACTTTAGGCCACAACAGTTTCAATGCTTTAATTTTGATGATGGGGAATTTGATGCCCAGAGATTTAAAATGCCACCAGTCTATTCTGTGACGGACAGGCATGAACAGGGCCATCAGGGGCTTGGTGACATTTTTCCAGAGAAATTATGAGAATTAAGAGCTAGATACAATGCTGATGAAGAATTCTACTTCAAGTCTCATCTCAAGAAGTTTCATATTTGCTAAAATCTGGTTCTCATCTTGTCCAAGTCCAGGTCTTTTCTCTTATGCCAGTTGTGACCCAGTTTTGCTGTGAAAAATTCTTCCTCTAAGGAAAAAAAAAAAAAAAAAAAATCCCACAACAGCTCTCTTCTGCTCTTCTCCCATTTGGACCATGAATCTAGGATCAGTCTGAGGTTTCATTCTACTCAAAGCAGCATGCTTTTTAATAGCTCATCATGTTTACTCCCTAACCACTCTCCCCCTAGTGTTTTCCTAGGACACATTTTCAGGGTCAGTTTTTACCCCAGTTATCAACTCAGTCAACAAGCGTTGAATTAGAGTCCAGTCATATGCTCACTAATTTGAAATGTTCACAATCCTTCTTGCTCACACATCTGAGTTTGGACAAGTCAGTATAATTGGATTCTGAGGAAGTTTATAAAAGGCCAGGAACCCCTAATCCACGCTTTCAGCTAAAACAAATACCTTGTGTTTCTAGGATTAGGTTTTGTTACCTCCTAGAAGTAGAGCAAACACTGAATTTGAGTCATCTCTGCCAATATTAATAGCGGACTTGCCTTATTTTCTAAATCTGGGCTTCATATGGTCAATACAGTCACCAATACATACTTCTTTTCAAAAGAAAGTACCTTAAAAGATGTTCTTAGGAGGATATGAGGTGTACCTTTGAATTCAAGCAGTTTGGGCAAAAGAGAGTAAATTCCTTGCCTGTTTCTCAACCATTTCCTATCAAATACTTTAAGAAGTTGGCCTTCTTTTAGTTAATAAGCGTTATCTGTTTTCCTCTACAAATGAGGAAAACTGGCTACACCACAGCAATGCAAAAGTTTTAAATGTATTTTGTTTTTCCAAGTATTTAGCAACTGAGCAGGTAACAAGAATTGTCCTTCCATAAACAAGAATAATTTTCTAAATGTTTCAAAAAGGATAAGTGGATTCTAGGAAGGGGAATTAAAAATAACATGGAACTGTTCCAATTTGTCACATTAATGGACATGAACAAGAAACAGTGTGTGTACAACTCCCTGTTTCTATTCTAACAGCACTAAGAACAAAAAACAAACAAAAGAAGGAAAGGAGATATTTCCCACTTATTTCTGGAGGTTACAGGTAACATGTACATGAGGATGAATTAAAATTCTATGGGCTGGTAAATGAAACGTTCAGGATAAACCCAGCCCTAACCAAGGGCCATCTCCAATCAAAAGAACCTCAAAGATATTGATTTACCTTCTTTATGTGAAAAGATCAAAAGAATTACTCTTAAATCTTCTGTAAATATTATAAAAGTAGAAGGAAAAATTTAAACGATGATTATTAAAATGTCTGGGATCTACTAACATTTGAATTTATGATTCTATGTTGCATTTCATCTGGAAATGTAGTAAGACAATAAGAATACGAAGGATTTATGAAAGTAAGTGGCAGTTAAGTGTTAGTTCATTACAAAACAAAAGGCCATGAAATCCATGGTCTCTTGTCAACGATTTCCCCTTTACAGACTATAACTTTTTGATATCTAAAAAGATTATGGGATGATTCCTGACACATCTTTTTTACGCTTGACTCAAGAATAGGGAGTCTGCAGTGAAACTGACCACAACAAACCACTGCTTGCTTGTTATCTTCCTGTTTAGCGTGAAAATACTAGCACTAAGATAATTGAAAACTACAATTCTGACCAAGCTTCAGTGGAGATTCATCACTTTCAGTTCTTTGGAGTGTAAAATGGTGTACAATAAATACATAAGCCAATGCGTCTTCCAGGGCTCTGGATATGATAAATACAAACAGATTAATAATAGAAGTTGGTCCACCATACTGCTTGGTTGCTGACTGCATTTTTTTTTGCTACTTGTGTGTTTAGGCAAGAGGATAGTGCTTGACTATCATGGGGTACCAAGTCTCATCCAGAATGTTTTTTCATTGTCTTTAATGCAAACTACCCTTTCCACACTGAAATAGTATGTTGCATGAGTGAGCAAGTGTGTGGGGGAGGGAGAGAGGGGAGAGAGTTGCTATTCTTAAAGGAAATATTTTTAGAAAATTAGAAGGTTAATATTGACATCTTCCACGGGGAAAGTATCCTCATTACCTTTAATGAAAATGTCAAGAACAGTGTGGTAGACAGAATAATGGCCCCGCAATGATGTCTACATCCTTGAAACTTGTGAATGTGTTACCTTACATAGAAAATGGGAATTTACAGATGTGACCTGGATTATGTGGTGGCTCCAATGTAATCACAAGGGTTCTTATAAGAGGGAGGCAGGAGAACCAGAGTCAGAGAAGGGGATGCGACCATGGAAGATGAGTGGCAGAGAAATTTGGAGATGTTGTGCTACTGGCTTTAAAGATGGAGGAAGGTGGCATAAGCCAAGGAATGTAGGTTATTTCTAGAACTCAGAAAAGGCAAGGAACAGATTCGCCTGTAGAACCTCCAGAAGAAACGCAGCCTTTGGTTTTAGCCCCATTAAACCCTTTCAGACATCTGACCTCCAGATATGTAAGATAATAAATCCTGTTGTTTTAAGCCATGAAGATTGTAATTTTTTACAGAAGCAATAGGAAACTGACACACATGGGTATTGTATATGGGATAAAAGTGAATTTTCTGGAGCTGGACTACTTGGGTTTGAATCCTCATTACTGTGTGACATTGATTTATTTAATCATTCTATGTCTCAGTTCCTTCACCTGTAGAATTGTGGTAATAATAATAATAACTACTTCACAGGGTTGAGGCAAGAATTAAATGAATCAATATATGTAAAACACTTAGAAAAGAGGCTGGCATGGAAAAAAAAAATCACTGTATATGCACTAGCCATTATTATAGGAATTGGAGAAGTTGGTATATCTTGCATTTAATTGATTCTATCTCTACAGTTTTTATCTACACACACATCACCTGCTCAGTTGGTGAGTGATTGCTAGCTTAGCCCACTGGCCAGGTGATTTTTTTGGTCTACAGTATGCAGAAAGATGTTGTCTGCTAGTCTATGACTTCCCTCTTTTGCTGGAATTGTCCACAGCCCACTTCTTTCCACAAAACAGGACAAAGTCATTTCAAAGCAACCTGAGGTAAAAGTCAAGGGGATTATGGTCAAGATTCCAAAATAAAATCACTACAAAGAAAGTGCAGTAAAAGAAACATTAGGACCAAATATAAAGTCAGAGTCACAGGAGATGTCAGATAGAAGCAACACTGAAAATATCGGATTTAGCTGTCTGATTCAAGGTTGAAAAAGGAAGGTAACAGAGAAAGGAGCAAGGCATAGGAAAGACTGTAAATACTTGGAAAATCTGCACAGATTTACTCATTCCATGTTTTGTGGTGATGGAGTTTCCCTAATCTACTTTTAGTTCAAAAATTGTTCCAAAGACCCAGGCATCTCTTTCTAATAGTCAGCTAGTCATCTTTACATATCTTCTCCCCATAATACTTATCTTGCATGATTAATGATACTAACATTCCACACAGAAACTGGGAGCTATCATCAACCGCTCCCTCATAGCTAATATCTAATTTACCAAGTCCCAACCACTCTACATGCCAAGTAAATATCAGTCTGCCTTCTCTCTCCATCCCCCAGTGTAAGCTCTAAAAATTTCTCGTCACCTTCCTAATTGGTCTGTCTGCCTTGATTCTTACCACCTTTCAAATAATCCTACACACTCTGCCAGAGTTATCTTTATAAAAATCAGATTGGCTTATGCTGCTCCCCTATTTGAAATACATAATACCATCTCTATTTTTTCTTCCTTCTGTCTAAAAGGATGTATTTTCAGTTGGGAGGGTTGGTGACAAAAGAAAAGAATCCATTTGCCCTTCAGGTATTTTTATATGTCAAATTCTCTTTATTCTCCCCAAGCCTTAGGTATCTGAAAACCAAGCCATGAAGAAGTTCAAATGGTTTATTTTTTAAAATTGTTATTGTTTTGTGTGTTGCTATGGTTGTTGTTGTATTTCTGTTCTGACACTTGCCTTCTGGAAGTAAGGGACACATCTGCTGTGTTGGGGAGGCAGGGAAGAGAATGAGTGCCAGTGGGATAGAAAAACAGAAACATAAGTGAGTATCTTCACAATCTTATCCTGTCTCATACCACAGCTGAGATATGGTGCAGAGACAGGGAGCGGGGTCCAAACTACTAATTTTCTACCAACACTGCTCGAGGCCAAATTTTGAAGTGGAAGAAGTTGGCCTTTGGATATCATATTTTCACACATTTATCATCTCATCAACTCTTCCTTTCTTTTCATTTTAGTTCATCGGTTTCCTTCTGAATCTACCAAAATGCTTCCATGAAAAACTCTCTTAGTGGTCATTTACCATTCAATGTAAAAAAGCCTGAAAAAGTCATCAATTCAAAAGAGTTTATTTTTTCCACTTTAAACTTATATACATTTTATAAATTATAATCATGAGCAAAGGTAGTAAGGGGAATGTGATACATATATTTATAGCCAAATGCATACCCCCAATTCTGAAGAAAAAAGTAAAACCTAGTCTTTTTGTCCATGGTGCTTCAAAGGGCCAGGCCAGGAAGCTGGCTAAGAAAACTGACGTCTGTGAGACTATACCAATCACAAATTTTGTTGACTGTTCTTAGGCAATCAGAAAATAGAACTGCTAGTAACTGTTTCTTTGACTAACTTGTTATCCAGTTTTGCCAGGGGTCACTTCGGGCTCAGTTACTCATCGTAATGTACAAGGATGATTTTGTGGGTCTTCTCTAACTGCCAAGCATGAGCTGCCAGGCTTGATTTACACAGTTACAGAGGATAATATCATTTTTATGTTATTATTTCCACATTAATGTTTATGTGTAAACATTCTTTTTTATGCTATCTTGGTCCAACTTAAATATATTAAGAGTTTTTTTTTTAAATACATTGTGTATAATGAACCCATACCCATTGCCACCAAGTCAATTCCAACTCAAAGCAAACTTATATGACAGAGAAGCACAGCCCCATAGGGTTTCCAAGGAGCGGCTGGTAGATCTGAATTGCCAGCCTTTTGGTTAGTAGCCAAGCTCTTAACCACTGTGCCACCAGGGCTCCATATAGCAGAATAGTAAACTGAAAAATTTTCAACATTCAGATAAAATAATTTGTCTAAAGATGTGGTTGTAACATCCAGACTTGGGACAAAATTTTACTTTTAGAGTAAAGGGACCAAATATCCTAAATATTCAGCAATGAATATATTTCTAATCCTTTGTTAAATTTCTAAATGTTAACTACTTTAAAAATAGATAAAGCCTATATATAACACACACCGATGAAACACTTACGCTTTTGAAAGTTCTAAATTTTCATTCCCAAAATCAAGGCCAAGGGCAACTTTTTGGTTCATGCATTATAAGGCCAAGAACAAAACCTTGAAATAGACCCAAACCGTTTGAGGGCTTACATATCCTTGTTTCTGCAGCTGTGCATTTTAGAGGGGTCTACAGATATCTAACAGTTTACTTTTTACAGATTTCACTGAAAGGAAAACTTTGTTTTTCACAACAGAAAACTATTTTTGGTAAATATAGATATAAATGGAACCAGAAGGTGCACTTCAGTGTTTAGCTGAAGGCGAAATTTTATCTATTTACAATGTTTTTTTAATTATTATTCTCATCTGGTTTTGTCTCAAATGGCTTCTAATTTCATTTGCCTCCTTTGTGCTTCATGGTTTTCTTCCCTTAATCCATAGTTCATGAAGCGGGTCTATCGATAAATTTCTGAATGTTAAGTTAACTTCAATGTTCTTAGAATTAATTATCTCCTCCACCTGGCCCATTACTTTTCTACCAAAAAGTGTCTCGCACACTTAGGAAACTATTGATTTTCTCTACTTTCTACCTTTGACAGAGGAACCCAAATCATTTAATAAACAAATTTATGAATTGATTCCATTTGATTCAGAAGGTAAGTTGTCTGGAATAAAAACAGCTCGACTTATTCTTGGTAGTTTTCCTTCATTGTTTGACATTGACCAACAAGCAGAGATTACATTTATCACAAGGCAATGCAACGTTAATCAAAACACATGCGATATATACCAACAGTCAGGGCCCTTTCTCAGTGTGTTTATTTTTCAAAATTGTGAATGTCCATTACTTGGAAGCCTCTAGGAACACAAAAGGATAAGTAAATATCAGATTTAATTTTCTGTGAGATTGATATTTTCAAAGCAACCTTTAGAGTTTTCTGGTTTCATAAGGCAGTTAATATGAAATTGTAAAATTAGTTATTGCAACTATTGTTTCAGGAGAGAATTCAAGAAGAAAACATTTCATTGACTCCATTTTAAAGTATCTGCGATTGTACCTATGTATGTGTTGGCAAAGAATGTTGAATACACCGTGGACTGCCAGAAGAATGAACAAATCTGTCTTGGAAAAAGTACGGCCAGAATGCTCCTTGGAAGAGAGGATGGCAAGACTCTGTGTCACATACTTTGGACATGTTATCAGGAGGGACCAGTGTCTGGAGAAGGACATGATGCTTTAGAAAGTAGAGGGTCAGTGAAAAAGAGGAAGGAATGAGGTGGATTGACACAGTGGCTGCAACAATGAGCTCAAACATAACAATGATTGTGAGGATGGCACAAGATGGGGCAGTGTTTCATTTTCTTGTACATACCGTTACGATGAGTTGGAAAGGACTCAATGGCACCTAACAACAACAGCTTGTCCCTATAAATTACATGTACATAAATACAGTAGAACTAAGTTATTTTGTGATACAATGTTTTGCCCACTAGGTGGGTCTCACTTTCATATTGTTGGAAAAAAAAAAACAAAACCCATTGTCGTCAAGTGGATTCCAACTCATAGGACAGAGTAGAATGGCCCCATAGAGTTTCCAAGCTGTGGCTGATGGATTCGAACTGCCAACCTTTTGTTTAGCAGCTTTAGCTCTTACCCACTGCGACACCAGGACTTCTATTCAAAATAACACACCTATTTTTCTGTATTTACTCTGATTGACCTAACTAAGTTGCCTGTTGGAGTTAAGAACAATACCTGACCAGCAATTTTTAAAAGTACCAAGGTCATAAATGATAATAATAATAATACAAATGACAATAATAATAAAGACTAAGGAACTGTTAATAGCTGGAAGACACTAATGAGAAATAAGAACTAAATGCAATATGGAAGCCTGGATCCAGTCCTGGGACAGAATGAGGGACATTAGTGGAACAACTTGTAAAATTAGAATAACATCTTTAGTTTATTTGATAATGTCATATAAATGTTAATTTTATGATTTTGGTAATTGTACTAAGGTTATGTAAGGTGTTACAGTTCCTGGAAGCAAAGTGAGGGATATGTAGAAATACTCTACTAGTTTTGCAAGTTTCTATAAGTCTAAAATAAGTTCAAAATTAAAATCAAGGTAATTGAGATGAAATAAATGACGAATTAAGAAAAATCAGGAATATAAAGACTCCGATTGATGAAAAGTAAATAATGCTAAATAAAAAAGATTCTGGAAAATGTTTACAGTACTTTTTTTTTTTTTTAATTCTGTAGAAAATAAATTTTCATATGATTTAAGGTATAGGCCTAGTAAGACAAAAAGATCACAACTATCAGCTGAGTTCACCAAAACCAAAGGAATTAATTGAAGAACTCAGGTAAAATGGGTATGCCTCACAGAGTCCTTTTATCACACAATTTTCTTATTTGGGATTTCTTTTTTTTTTTTTTCCTTTTAAATTGTTGCTCAGTCAGTTATTGCATACATTTAAGTTTTTTTTTTTTCCAGAAAATACACATGAATAGTATATTTTCCTTTGCTTCTGCTTACTTGATAATGAATTATTTTTACACTTCTGAGTAAATGGCTGAATCTATTTACAATCATCAGATCACAACATCTTGTCCTCAAATTTCTGTCTTTTCCTTATTTATAGTTACCCATTTTCTTTTTCCTGCCTAGATGACTTTAGGAGTCTATCTTCATCATGGAGATTAAAAAAAATGTTATTAGTATATACCTAGGATATATAGGTCTTTTATTATTATTGTTGACATAATATTAATGATAGACACTTTTAATCTGTAGATACATGCCTTGATTCAGCACAGGAAAGTTTCAGTCCATAAAATATTTTATTTGCTTGTATTTTGCTCTGTTTTATTCTTTGGAGACAATTATTTTTATGTTGGAGCCACATTCTCTGTCCTTCATATCTGTTAACGCATGACCCCCGGCTTCCTTTCTTCCTTCCTCCCTCTTTCTTCTCTCTCTCTACGTCTTCATGTCTTTCTTGCTCTTTCTCTTATTATCTCTGTTTTCTTCCTATGAATCCTGGGTAATTTCATAATTTTTTTTTTACTTCTTTACGAGTTTGTATTGCTTAGATTCCGCTTATTACAGTATTGCATGCACAGTTTAATTTGATGATTGCATTTTGACTGTCGCCTTGCTTTTCTGCTCTGCTTTGGCACATCATAATTTCTTGTCCCTAAATAAAACTACACTACTTTTGAGGTTTCCTTTAACCTTCATCAGTAACATTTTCTAAATTCTTTTGAAGATTGTTAACTCCCCGTACGGGACATAGTTGAGGGTAAAAATAGACACCACAAAGGAGATATTGGCAAACTTCAAAACAATCAGATGTTAACAAACGGGATCAGAGGTCTTCAAACTGCACCATGTGAGAATGACTAAAATATGAAAAGGCTTAAGAGTAAAATAGAGGAGCCTCTTCAGTATTCTGACTGTGGTGATGGATACACAAACACACATAGGTGATAAAACTGTATAGAACTTAACACACACACACACACATACATACACAAATGAGTACAAATAAAACTAGGAATACTCAAACAAGATCTGTGGATTGCATCACTGTCAATATCCTGGTTGTCATATTCTACTATAAAACCCCAAACCAAATCCGTTGCTGTAGAGTCAAGTCCTATTTATAGCGACCCTATAGAACAGAGTAGAACTGCCCCATAATGTTTCCAAGGAGTAGCTGGAGGATTCGAAATGCTGACCTTTATGGTGCGCAGCTGAGCTCTTAACCATTGCACCGTTAAGGCTCCATGTTATACTATAGTTTTGTAAAATGTTGCCATTTGGAGAAACTGGGCAAGATGTACAAAGAATATCTCCATAACGTTTCTTAAAATTAAAATAAAAAAGTGAAGGCAAAACAAACACATTCCCCTATTTAAAAATACAGAGAGTGAGAAAGAGAGAGGAATTGGAGTCTGAAGATATTTTGTACTCTATCATGAGGAAAAGGAAATAAATTTATTTTGTGTGACTCTAAAGGAGTCCGTAGACGTTTTCTATAAAGGGCCAGACAGTAAATATTTTAGGCTTTGTGGGACATGTGTTCTCTGTGGTACCACTCACCTCTGCCATTGTTGCACAAAAGCAGCCATAATCTGTATGGAAACTAATGAGCATGGCTGTGTCTCAACAAAATTTTATTTATAGATACTGAAATTTGAAAATCATGTAATTGTCATATATCATGAAATATTATTATTCCTTTGACTTTTTTCTCAACTTTTTCAAAATGTAAAATTTATTCAGAGTTTGCTGATCATACAAAAATGGGTGGCAGGGCCAGATTTGGCCCAACAGCTCTGGTTTGCTGACCCCCTGCTCTAGAGAGACAGATTTGGGTTGAAAACAATGAGAATGTTTACAACAGCAAAACTGAAGCTAGATGGTCTCTCTGTTAAGATTATAGAGAGGCTTCAAGCAAAATGGATGAGAGACTGAAATTGGTGGCCCACAATGTCATCCAGTTTGAAGATTCTGTGATTCTGTGGTCTTGTTTTGTCCTGATATGTGGTAATTTAATGAGTAAAAGAGATTTTGTTCATTATTTAAAAGGAATTCTTTTTTATTTGTCTCAAAATAATAACTTTTTTTTTCTAGTATGTTAAAAAGAAATCTGGATTCTTGCATTTCCTGAACCTGAAAGTTACCTTCCAGCCCTGAATTCTTCTTTGCATTCTGATTTATATCCAAAATTCAGGTGACTTCCTCGATAAGACTACTTAAATTTTGAAGTAGAAGCCACAGTTTGGTAAAAGGTTATGGTACTTAATAAGCGTTCATTGAAAGTCAATTATTCTTGTCCTTGTTGTTATTATTGTTAGTCACCAATTTTGTACAAATATAGGAAGTGTTAGCTATGCCACAGAGAACAAGAAACAACAACTCAGAGGACGAAGACCCCATGTAATTTTAGTCCACTGAGGCTTCAATGTATAGAGGCAGAAATATTTTATTTCAAGCTTTGGGAAGGCTTGTTGTTCCTCATTTGCCATAAGCCTGAAATTCGGTCTTGATAATCTCACCTCTTTAAATTAAGACTTTGGAACCTATATAAATTCCAGTGACATCTGAGGAGCTACCAGACTCAACTGTTACGAGGAGGGGGACTGATGCAGATTTTATGGAGTCTAAAACTCTCTTTCAGGTAAATAATGCCCAATTATAAATAAAAATTAAGTCCAAGGCTTTGGAAGGTGATGTGCAAGACAGGGTATCCGAAGTTTAAGTTTTTTGGGTTTGATAGTACATTCACCTCAATAATCAGATTCTTTATTAAGAGCCTTTTAAATTGAGAGAGAGAAGACATCCAGGCTCAGAAAAATTGAGTTTCTGTAAGTAATGAGATCTTCAGCGTAATTTGTTGCACTAGAAAGTGAATGCAACCAGTGTTGCCAAAGACAAACTCCACCTAACTCACAGTTTAATCTTTGCCACATTCCTGTTACGATCTCTTCACTATTGGTGATATGAAGAAGGCAATGTTATCCAGTCACCTGTCAAGATAGCGTCCCTAGCTGCAACAACTAAAAAGGCAAATAAAGTCAAATAACCCATTAAAATATGTACTGAGAATAAATAAATACGGATTTCAGTAAAGAACGGCTGCCATAAGTTATGAAATACAGGTAGTCCCTGACTTACAACACATTCCAGTTAAGAACCGCACTTAGAATCCTCCTTTTTTTTGGTACATTTTATTGTTAGTAGTATGTACTATACACAACGTTGCAGTAAGTAATTTGTTGATGTTATCATTCTCAGATATAATGTTTTCAACTCCCAAAGACAAATAAAGATCAGATTTATAAAGATACCGATAATAAAAGGCAATAATAATGAAAACTAAAAAAAACAAGGTGATCAACTTACATTAGAACCAACTTATCTCAGAGTAGTCATCAGAATGGAACCCCGTCGAAAGTCGGAGACTCACTGCACTGAGGCCGCTTGTGAGAACATCGTTTGGAAAGGCATCATCTTCTAAAAATGATCAAAGCTTCGGGACCTAGGAAAGTGTGGATCTTTGAGCCAGTAGTCTCATGTTCTCTGAGGCGGTTCTGGCTTTCATTCTACTTGTCATTAAGCACACACGCTGAAGCATGTAATTATGTCAGCATGCTGAGAATTGAACTGCTGCTACAAGAGCATATGTCTTTTCCTAACTGCACTCTGAGCAATAGCTGATCAATGAGCATGTCTTTGCAGTTCATGGCAGTGTTTTTGACTTAGGTCAATCAAATGTAACTGAATCTTTAGAATCTCAGCTGAATATTAGAATTTTATCCATATGGATAGGAAAAGTCATATATATATATTGGTGGATGGAATTTCATTAGATACATAGAAGTAGGGGATTTGGGGTGCAACCTTGCAAACCCCCCAAGAATCTGAATGTATGGCTATCTACAGCATCAAAGGCAAACCTATTATCTATTAGTGGTTTTCAACTGCTGTGCTGCTACAGTCATAAGGTACATTTGAATTCATTTTTCAAAAAAGTAGAGTTCAAAATATATGATTAACCTTAAAAACGATAGCAGATTTGTGAGAACCTACAAAATGTATTTGTTTCATACACTGCATTATTAGATGCTTTCTTCATCCAAAGGAAAGGGGTAGAATTATAGCAATTGAGCCGTAGATTGGGTATACACCAAAATATTTGTAAAGTCTAAATAACAATTTTCATGACTCACTTAATCATTAGCTGTTTTTGGAATGACTCATCTTAAAACAATGGTGCCATTATTTGATACATCCAACATTCCATATCATATAGCAAATAGGAACGTCTTCTGTCATGAGTAATTCAGTACAGGAAGTTTGAGAAAAACTGATGTAGAGAATCCGAGGGCTGTGGTTCCCTGATATCTGCAAATCCATAGATGCACAGGTATCACCTGAAGATAAAAAAAAACTATGTTTCACACATACATTTACAATATATAAATGCTTTTGAAGGAGCCCTCCCGGTGCAATAGTTAGTTACATGCTCGGCTGCTAACAGAAAGGTTGGTGGTTTGAACCCACCTAGTGGCTCCACAAGAGAAAGACCTAGCAATCTGTTCCCATAAAGATTATAGCCTAGAAAACCCTGTGAGGCAGTTCTATTCTGTCACATAAGGTCGCTATGAGTCCGAATTGACTTGACGACATAAAACAACAACAACAAATGCTGTTTTGAGCTAAGATGACTTTTTTAAGAGTTTCTGAATTCAAAATAGATTTTTGGCCTTGCGTTTTTGCAAGTAATGGACACTTACCATACGGTTACTATCACATGAGGGTTTGTGAAATATTTTAATATTTTTAAAAGTGTCACATGAAAAAAATATCAATTAATGGAAGTCTTCAAAGATAGAGGTTGGTAATTACATAATAATACTACCCTTCCTGCGAGTCTTTTCTTTCTACCTCCTTCCAGGATCCTGGGCAGGAGAATTAGATTTTGTAAGGAATATGCCCACAGTAGAAGCTCACTGACGGAAACTGCATTTTGTCCCATATTCTCCTTATTCTGTGAATTTGGAATCACTCTCTTTTACCATTGCTAATGGAATTACATTTCCTCGAACATGATTTATGAGCCAAATCTTTATACACAAAAACCAATGAGTCCTTAAAGGACCTAAGAGTTTCTAGCCTAAATTTGAGTTTTCACCTGGGTAATCCCTCAGTGGCAACTAGCTCATTTTAATGTTCTTTGATTAAAAACAATTCTGATTTATAGAGTGGAGGTAATGGCTGTGTTTAAGATCCTACTGTTATTAACTACACAGCGTGAGAGCTCTCAGACAACAGCTTTTCAGCAGAGAGTATTATGGAGCAACTGTAATATATTCCAATAGCTACAGCCCATCACCTTTTAAAGTGCCTGATGAAAATATTTTGCACAAATACACATCTCAATAGGCTTCATGAAACCAATTGTATTCATTTTGTTAATTCAGGCTTTTTTTTTGTTTTTAATCACAGAGCGTACATTTTCACTACAGCTATATTTGGATATGTCTTCTATAAGAGTTCTGGTGGCATAGTGATTAAAAGAATGGCTGCTAACCAAAAGGTCAACAGTTCAAATCCATTGGCTGCTCCTTGGAAACTCTACGGGCGCAATTCTACTGTGTTCTATAGGGTCGCTATAAGTCAGAATTGACCTGACGGCAACAGTTTTATATACCATAAAAAAAAACATAGCAGATTACAAATGAGAAATTCATCTGTCCTGTGTTTCATAAAACTTCCCTATGCCTCACTTATATGCTGATTACAATTTTTTTTAAGCATCTTTTACTTAATTACTGTAAAACTTTCCAAAAGTCGGAACCTGTGTATGGCAGAAACCTGTCAGAGAAGAAAACCCAAAACTGCAACAAGGTAGGATTCTTAATAGAACGTGATACAAAAGTGGTAAGACTGCACCCTCTCAAAGGTGGAAAACTTGCGAAACCTGGAAAAAGTAGGCAGTCTTGTCGATTTCCGGCTCTTACAGTTTCCACTCTATTTATTTGTTGTTTAATCCCCAAATCTTACCAGTTAACGAACATCCTTTCTTAACTTTCTACTATCAAAATTCAGTGACTTTTGGCAGAAAAGTAAATGACATTTTGGGGTAAGCAAACGTTCTTTTGGCCTTTTAATAAACATTAGATATGTAACAAGTCTTGTCTGTCAGTTTGTCTTACTGTGGTGGCTTGCATGTTGCTGTGACCCTGGCAGCTATGACCTGAGTATCCTAAATACCAGCAGGGTCACTCATAGTGGACAGGTTTCAGTGGAGTTTCCAAACTAAAACAGACTAGGAAGAAGGACCTGGCAGTCTACTTCTGAAAAAGTTGGCCAATGATGTCACTTTGAGGACTAAGGTGTGCCTGACCCAAGCCATGGTATTCTCAATCACCTCATATGCATGCAAAAGCTGGACAATGAATAAGGAAGACCAAAAAAGAATTGATGTCTTTGAATTTTGGTGTTGGAGAGAATATTGAATATACCATGGACTGTCAAAAGAATGAACAAATCTGTCTTAGAAGAAGTACAGCCAGAAGCTCCTTAAAAGGGAGGATGACAAGACTTCATCTCATGTACCTTGGACATGTTATCAAGAAGGACCAATCCCTGAAGAAGGACATCATGCTTGGTGGAGGGTCAGTGAAAGAGAGGAAGGCCCTCAACAAGATGGACTGACACAGTGGTTGCAGCGGTGGGCTCAAGCATTGCATGGATTGTGAGGATGGCATAGGATCGGGCAGCATTTCCTTCTGTTGTACATGGGGTCCCTATGAGTTGGAACTGACTTGACGGCACCGAACAACAACAGCAATGAGACAAGTAAAGTAACTAGTGTATTTCCAAAGGCAAAGTAAATTACTCCATCTTGAGGCATATCGGTACAATCATCAATAAAGAAATATTTGAAGTCAACAGTATAGCACTGTTTTGAAACACCGTGGACATCTGTTTTCTGAAAATCTATACTTTAGACCCCCAACAATAAGCCAGCCAAATTATTACGAGTAATATTCTCACCAAACAAATCTTCAGAGCTCCCCTTTAAGATTTGTCCAGAGGGCAAGACAGTATATTTGAATGTGAGAGCTGAATGGATCCATGAGAATCATTTACTCAATTTTTTTTTTTTTGACTGATGATGAAAGCTCAGTCCAGAGAGATGATTTACCCAAGGTCAAGCCAAGGTCATGGCAGAGCTCTGCTGCCTTTATACTCCCTTCATTATCACATTCTGCTTCTGCTTCTCTCACCTAAGCCTTTCTCTATAGCACAGGTTTAAAGAAATGTCTAGAGGTATCTGGGCAATAGTTATAACTGGCCTAACTTCATAATAACCTTTTCTCCTTCCAGTTTTCTGAAAGTAAAAAATTACTCACTCTGCAGTTTTTGATTCAGGGTCAAACAGCATTTTGGCAGTGACTTTTTTTCCAGGATTCTTTCATTTATAATATGCTGAAGTGGTAAAACCTGAATTGGCAGTGATCAAGCAAAGACCCTGAAAAAATGCCTGTGTCCTGACCCCCTCTGAATCAGCTGGAAGGACTGGGTAAAACATCCCTAAGGATGCTCCAAGGTATACTAGGATACCAGGGCATTTCAGGCCACTGTGAATGGTATAATATGCAAGGGTAATTCAATGAGGGTGCTTACCTTTGCCTCAGGATTCTAGATCAATCATGTTTTCAAGAAGAAATATGATAGGAAAAAGAGACGTAAGGGATTGAGAAGATTCCCCTGAGCTCAGGAAGCCACGAGTTAGTCTTGTTCTAGAAGTAAAAACTGTAAATAAAACTTCAAAAGACCAATGCTGTTTGAATTAATATTCGCAGAAAGCAACCAAAGAGCTTCAGAAATATTGCAACCACGCAGTTGCTAAGCATCCTTCTAATGTACACAGAAGAAAACTAAAGACTAAAGACACAGACCAAGACTATTCAAACAGAAGGATCTCAAATGATCCTGAAAGCAATGTGGCCTGAATGCTTTCAGACCCCAATAGGAGCGGGTTCTGCCGGTTGGACTCACAAATGGAAATGTAGAGTGGCCTTTCCAAATTAAAAAAATGAGTCTACTGAATTTACCTGTAGTTCCATTCATCAGCAAGTTAGTATTATGTCTTTATAGAATTATTATTAATATAAAATTAGATAACTGATGGTAAAAAGTCTTGCAGAAATTAACCATTGCTGTTGAGTCAATTCCAACTAATAGCAACCCTATAGGACAGGATAGAATTGCCCCAAAGGGTTTCCAAGGAGCACCTGGTGGATCTGAATTACCAACCCTTTGGTTAGCAGCAGAATTCTTAACCACTACGCCACCAAGGTTAGGGTTTAATAAAGTAAAAAAAAAGTAGTTCCTTTGAAAATACTGCAACTTAAATAATGTTTTATTTTTGTATTATACAAAAATACAGCCATATTTTTCCTAAGCTAAAATTTTATTCACTGTATTATCTTTACTACCACACAGCAAAGTGTAAACTAATGTGTAAACTAAGCGGAGTTGGTTAAGTACAGGAAAACAGCTTTTTGACCACCGCCCTTTCCTAAACAATTCATTCAGTTATCGGCCATCTTTTCTGAGTGCATGTATATAAAAAAAAATTTTTTTTTTTTTATATGCATATGCTTAAAATGATGACAAGGTTTAAGCTATATAGCTTCAATTTCAAACAGGAAAAACTCAAATGAAAAGACTATCATTTATTTAAAACCGAATCCTAACCATGACCCTTGGGTATGCCGAGTTTGACAAATTACTATGTTAGACTTTAAACTGTCTAAAGAGAGATTGAGAAGCCAAGGTTTCCATCAAGACAACTTTTTGGTTTTACCCATTAATCCATCACACCACAGAGCTTGCTTTTTAAAAATCACCAGTTATCACAATTTTGCCAAGTCTTTTTAGTGGAGCTACACTGCCAGAAAGATGTTTACCTGTGTTTTATTGACTATGCAAAGACATTTGACTGTGTGGATCAAAACAAACCATGGATAACATTGCAAAGAATGGGAATTCTAGAACACTTAATTGTGTCCTTAAGGAATCTGTACTTAGATCAGGAGGCAGTTGTTGAAACAGAACAAGGGGCTACTGCATGGTTTAAAGCCCGGAAGGTGTGCATAATCAGGGTTGTATCCTTTCCCCATTATCTGTATGCTGAGCAAATAAATAATCCGAGAACCTGGACTATATGAAGAAGAGTTGGGCATCGGGATTAGGGGAAGAATCTTTAACAACCTGGTTTATACAGATGACACAAGCTTGCTTGCTGAAAGTGAAGAGAACTTGAAGTACTTACTGATGAAGATCAAAGACCACAGTCTTCAGTATGGATTACACCTCAACATAAAGAAAACAAAAATCCTCACAATTGTACCAGAAGGCAACGTCATGATAGAACGGGGAAAAGATTGAATTGTCAAGGATTTCATTTTCCTTGGAATCACAATCAACACCCGTGGAAAGAGCAGTTGAGAAATCAAAAGACGGATTACATCAGGCAAATCTGCTGCAAAAGACCTCTTGAAAGTATTGAAAAGCAAAGATGTCACCTTGAAGGCTAAAGAGTGCCTGACCCAACCCATGATGTTTCTAATTGCTTACTATGCATGTGAAAGCTGAATGATGAACAAAGAAGACTGAAGAAGAACTGACACCTTTGAACTGTGGTGTTGGAGAAGAATATTGAATATACCATGGACTGCCAAAAGAACGAAAGAATCTATCTTGGAAGAAGTACAATCAGATTGCTCCTTAGAAGCAAAGATGGCGAGACGACATCTCACATACTTTGGACATGTTGTCAGGAGGACATGATGCTTGGAAAAGTAGAGGGTCAGCCGAAAAAGAGGAAGACGGTCAACGAGATGGATTGACACAGTGGCTGCAACAATGGGCTTAAGCATAACAATGATTGTGAGGATGGCATAGGACCAGGTAGCGTTTCGTTCTCTTGTGCATAGGGTCACTAAGAGTTGGAATTGACTCGATGGCACATAACAACAACAACAGTGGACCTTTTTAGCTACTTACTTTTAATAAAAACTTTCCACATAGTTGATTTCTGCGTCTTAGAAACTCTTACCTTAGCATCGTTGACACTAAATCTTCCTGTCTTTTCTCCTTTCTTTCTTTCTTTGGCCACCATTTCAGTTTTCCTGCTTCTTATCCTAGGTTAACTTACAGTCTTAAATATCATTTTAACATGGAACAATAGTCTTCACCATCACACTTCTCATACATTTTTCTTTATATCTTGCCACTGTTGGACAGAGTGCTTGGTAAAACTGAGTAAAGAGGACAAAAGAATTTATTAAACTCATAATGCATAAATCACTCATAAGAATACGTCAACATGGCTTACTCTTCAGGCTAAAGAGCCTCAAAGGCCTACATGTCCTCTTAAAGAGCAGACAGAGGAGTCTATAAGGAAGTTGCTAACATTCACTATCTTTATGACTTTGAGGATCTTAAAAAACTGGGTCCTGGAGAAGAGACCAGAGGTGTAGAACAACTAGGGGAATCTGACAGTTGAAAAGAAAATGTAGGGAGACCATAAATGTTCATGAACACGTAATGGAAACTGTTTTCCTTATTAATAACTTTTTGTTTGTTTGTTGTTTTGTTTTTACTGGAAATTGACTATATATGTGACCATATTAGATATTAAAAAGATAATTAGTGAATCACATCAATGCCCAGGACTCCTGTTTTTTTATCTCCAGTCAAGACTTTTCCTTTGAATGTCAGAGATTTATGCTGAGTCATTACTCAATATATGCATATTTCCTCCAGCTAAGTATTTATGAAAGAGAACTTTTATGTTCCTTCTTCATCCTTCTAAGACTTGCTCTTTTTTCTCTGGTGATCTTTTATCACACTGTTGTTCATGCAAAAAAAATCTAAAACTTATCATTAAACCAAAATCAATTTTTATCAAGTTGATTCTGACTCATGGTGACCCCATGTGTGTCAGAGTAGAACTGAGTTCCACAGAGTTTTTCAATGGCTGATTTTTCAAAAGTAGATCACTAGGCCTTTATTCTGAGGTGCCTCTGTGTATACTCAAGCCTCCAAACTTTCAGGTGGCAGTTGAGCACATTAATCATTTGTACCACCTTGGACTCCAAAACTTATTGCTAACACTTCAATATTCCACAACCTCCGTATCAAATCTATCCATTGTCCTCCATTTCTGCTATCACTACCCTAGTTCAAGCCACCAGCTTCTTTTGTCTGAACTATTCAATAGGCATTTTCTGGTTTTTTTAAAATAATTTTTATTGTTCTTTAAGTGAAAGTTTACAAGCCAAGTCGGTCTCTCACATAAAAACTTATATACACCTTGCTACATATTCCCAATTACTCTCCCCCCCCGCCATGAGACAGCCCTCTCCCTCCTTCCACTCTCTTTTCATGACCGTTTTGCCAGCTTCTAAGCCCCTCTATCCTCCCATCTCCTCTCCAGGCAGGAGATGCCAACACAGTATCAAGTGTCCACCTGAACCAAGTAGCTCATGCCTCACCAGCATCCCTCTCCAACCCATTGTCCAGTCCAATCCATGTCTGATGAGTTGGCTTCGGGGATGGTTCCTGTCGTGGGCCAACAGAAGGTCTGGGGTCCATGATCACTGGGGTCCTTCTAGTCTCAGTCAGACCATTAAGTCTGGTGTTTTTATGAGAATTTGGGGCATGCATTCCACTGTTCTCCTGCTCCCTCAAGGGTTCTCTGTTGTGTTCCCTGTCAGGGCAGTCATTGCTTGTGGCCGGGCACCATCTAGTTCTTCTGGCCTCAGGATGTGCTTTTTTTTTTTTTTAATTATAAGTTTTAATTTATTATCAAAGTTATACATGCATTCTACATGGTTTAAATAGTCAAATATCTCTACAACCTTTGCTATACACAGAGGGACATACACATACAGTTACAAAGTGTTCCTGCAACCTCATTATTTCACATCTCTAGAATAACCATTTTCAAAGCTATTAGCTAGTTCTTTTGGTATTTACCTCTATATTTATACAAAATAAATACTGTTATATTTTGCTTCAGAATGGACTATTGATTCCCTGCATTTTGTAGTCCCTAGAGTTCTTGGTGGCACAGTGGTTAAGAGCTATAGCTGCTAACCAAAAGGTCGGCAGTTCAAATCCCTAGCCGCTCCTTGGAAACCCTATGCGGAAGTTCTATTCTGTACTATAGGGTTGCTATGAGTCAGAATTGACAACAGGTTTTTTGTTTTTTTTTTTTTGTGGTTGTTGTTGTTTGTTATTTGGATATTGCTTTCCTAGTTAGATCTTCTAATTTTCTTATATGCTGAGGGGCACCTGGGATCTTAAACACTAGCAGTGGCCATCTAAACCCTGTGCCGTCCAGTCGATTCCAACTCATAGTGACCCTATAGGACAGAGTAGAACTGCCCCATAGAGTTTCCAAGGAGCACGTGGTAGATTCAAACTGCCGACCCTTTGGGTAGCAGCCGTAGCACTTAACCGCTACACCACTAAGATGCATCAATTGGTCTCAGCCCATGTGGAGCAAAGGAGAATGAAGGACAGCAATGACACAAGGTAAATAGAGCCCAAGAGACAGAAATGGCCACATAAACCAGAGACTTCATCAGCCTGGGCCTGGAAGAACTAGATGGTGCCTGGCTACAACCGATGACTGCCCTAACAGGGAACACAACAAAGAATCCCTGAAGGAGCAGGAGAAACAGTGGGATGCAGACCTCAGATTCTCATAAAAAGACCAGACTTAATGGTCTGACTGAGAAGAGAGGGACCCCGGAGGTCATGGTCCCTGGATCTTCTGGTAGCCCAAGACTGGAACCATTACCAAAGCCAACTCTTTAGACAGGGATTGGACTGGACTATAAGACAGAAAATGATACTGGTGAGGAGTGAGCTTCTTGGCTCAAGTAGACACATGAGACTATGTGGGCAGCTCCTGTCTGGAGGTGAGATGAGAAGGCAGAGAGGGACAGGAGCTGGTTGAATGGACACAGGAAATACAGGGTGGAGAGGAAGGGTGTGCTGTCTTATTAGGCGGAGAGCAGCTAGGAGTACATAACAAGGTGTATTTAAGTTTTTGTATGAGAGACTGGCTTGATATCGTAAACTTTCACTTAAAGCACGATAAATTAAAAAAAAAAAGAAAGAAAGAAATTAAAAGACACATTGCATTGGGCAAATTGGCTGCAAGACATCTCTTTAAAGTGTTAAAAAGCAAAGATGTCACCCTGAGGACTCAGGTGTGCCTGATCCAAGCCTTGGTGTTTTCAATTGCCTCATATGCATGTGAAAGCTGAACAACAAATAAGGAAGACCAGAGAAGAATTGATGCCTTTGAAAGTGGTGTTGGCGAAGAATATTGAATATACCATGGACTGCCAAAAGAATGAACAAACCTGTCCTGGAAGAGGTAAAACCAGAATGCTACTTGGAAGCAAGAATGGCAAGACTGTGTCTTACATACTTTAGAGGGATCAATCACTGAAGAAGGACATCATGCTTGGTAGAGTGTCAGAGGAAAAGAGGAAGACCCCCAGCTAGATGGACTGACACAGTGACTGCAACGACGGGCTCAACCGTAACAGCAATTGTGAGGATGGCACAGGACCGGGCAGTGCTTCATTTTCTATTGTACAGGGTCGCTATGAGTCAAATTGACTCGACAACACCTAACAACAAAGCATTCCCTTCTTGTTTTTGGTTTGCAGTATCTTTTTGTCTCTCAGGTTATTAATGACGGCTTTTATTTTATTTATAAGTTTTGTTTTCCCTGCATAATTTTGTTTTCTCCAAATTCTTTTAGTCTGTTGGTTTGGTTTCATTTTTAGCACCTATTTCTCAAGTTAAGAGGCTTTCCTCAGATGCCAGGTAATCCTTGACTGACTTCCTATATTTAGCAGTGGAATGTTAAAAATGGATTGTATTTATGAAAATGCAGGCAGGGCTTGGCAATGTGGGCTTCAGTAGAGTGACCTACCGCACTATACCTTTGAAACACCCTCCCCCCACACACAAACACACATGCATACACACTCACTGCTTTTAGGTCTTTCTTCTGCATTTTGTCAAATTCCTCAGGAAATCTTAGCTAGTAGCAGCCTGATTAACAGAATTCTGGAAGCTAAGTTGGAAAAAAGAGTGAGATTTTCAACTTCCAATATGCTTTTGTTTGTTTTATTGTTTTCTTTTTAGTATAGATTTTTACCTCTACCACCCACCCCTGGAACTGCACATACTATCTCCTCACACAGATTTTTTGTGTTTACTTCTCCAGAAACTATAGACTCCTATCTTTCTGCTCTTACAGAAGGAGATGTGGTCATCTAATGCTAAACAATTTACAATCCATTCACTTTATTTTCATCCCTCCCCCCCTTTTCCCTACTTCCATGGATACTTTCTGAGCTCTTAGCTCTCTAGCACTGGTTTTAGATCCAGCTTTCTTCATTCTACTAGAGTTTTATCTGCCTCCTAGCTTCCAAAATTATTTTGCTTGTTCTCTCCTGTCCCTTTTTCCCTGATTTTATGACTTTTATAAATAAAACAAAATTTATTTTCAGTATTCTTTGTTCCATTTTTATACAGAGGTTACAAAATAATTTATTTCTACCCTAGCTCTATGAAGCCCATTCTTTACACAACAACCAAAATTATCTTTTAAAAATAAAAATTGGATCTGTCTTTGCTTAAAAGCCCTGAATCACTTCCTCCTTTCCTCAGAATTAAAACAATAATAAGAATATAGTCTTACATAATCTTGTGAGACCCAGCTCTAACCTTCTTTGTCATCTGTCTTTCCACTTCTTCTTGCTTATTGTGCTCTAGCCTATGATTGCCTGATTCAGCAAATAAAAATGCAAATACTACTTAGGACATACTTACATTGAGAAAATTATTTTTTTATCTGAAATTCAAATTTGACTGGGCCTCTGTCTTAATTTCTTAGTACTTTTCTGGGCATTTCTTGAAGATCTCCGTGTGGCATCTCTTTCCTCAATGTATGCTTTTGTCTCTGCACCTAATCTCCTCCTTTTATATCTCAAAAGTGAGTAGGATTAAAACACTCTCTCCACTGAGATGGTCTCATTAATATAACAAAGAAAACCTATCCTCAAATGCGATTACATTAATAGCTGTAGAGGCTAAGACTCCAATGCATATTTTGGGGGGACACAAGTCAATCCATAACATTCCACCCTTTACCCCCACCCCAGATTCATGTCCTTCCCACATGTAAAACACGTTCATCTACTCACATCATTCCAAAAGTCTTATGCCATTCCAGTAACAGCTCTTAGTCTGAAATCTTATCTTCTGAATTATCTAAATCAAATAGGACTCAGGGTATGTTTCATCCTCAAACAAAATTCTTGTTCATCTGTGAAATCTAGAATACAAATTAACTTCTTCCAAAGTACAATGGTGGAACAAACACAGAATAGATATTCCCATTATAAATGAGGAAAATAGGAGGGAAAAAAGAGTTCATAGGCATCAACCAAGCCCAAAACCCAACAGGAAAAATTACATTGGCTCTCAAGGCTTGAAAATAATCCTCCGTTCTCTGGGACTCTTTGGGCAATGCCCCATGTCCTCTAGACACTGGGTGTTTACCACACTCTCTGGATCCTGGATTGAGGTCCCTTGATCCTGGGGGCCTGTCCTGCCTCCCAGGCCCACTGGTGCAGCAACCCAGTTTCCTTAGCTTTGGGTGGCCTATTCTACTGGTCTATTTGAGTAGCTACCTCACTCCCTTGACCCTGAGTGTCTCCATTCTCCTGTGCCTTGGGCATGAATGAGAGCCCCAGCCCCATCATCTTAGCCCACCTGAAAGGCAGCCCCACCCTCTTCCTGAAACAAGGTAGTGGAGACCTGAAACTTTGAAACCTAGGAAGCAGTTTTTTCACCCTTTGAAATGGAGGTAGCCCTGGGCCTGCCATGGTCCTGCCAATAGTTTGGCTAATCTCTGAACTATTCCCAGAATGGTGCCTTCCTTTTCTTGGAGGACAAAAGGTGCTTGCAACCAAGTCATTCCAGACCTTTTCCTGCCTGTAGAATTCCAGGAGGCAGGAAGCTTTCCTTCATTTTGTATTGTCTCTTTCTCTTTCAATCAAAGCTGATGGGATTTTTGCTGTAGTTGCTAAATAGATCCATCAGTCACAACCTTGATTTGTTTAGTGAAAAACTGTGTATCCAAATCCTTGGTGAAAAGCTCTAGTACACATTTCCTTAGTTTATAAACAGAATTTTCCAAATGTTTAAGTTTTGGTTTCATTTTGCTCTGTTCTTTTTCAAGTCTATTTCTTTCCGCTTGCATTTTACTAAAAGCAGTAAGGTGAAACCACTTGGCCCCTTTAAGATCTTGCTTAGGAATCTCCTCAGCCAAATATTCAAGCTCATCACTTTTAAGTTCTACTTTCCACCAAATATTGGAATGTAATTCAGACAAATCCTTTGGCACTGTATAAAAAGCATCACCTTCCCCCCAGTGTACATCACATGTTCATCATTTACTTGTGCCCAATAGAAGCACATTTAATGTCCATTCACATTTATAGCTACATTTCATTCATGGCCACTGAAACTTTCATCACAGCTCTGAATTTTTTTGAGCCCTCATCCGAATGGCCCTTAATATTTGTAAATCTACCAAAAACCTTTTCAAGGCAAACTAGGGCCTTACTATGAAGCACATCAAAATTTCTCCAGTCTCTACCCACTACCTAATTCCAAAAACATTTCCACATTTTAGGTATTTGTTAAAGTAGCACCCTACTCCAGGTCCCAAATTGTCTTATGTTCTTAGTGCTCTTGTAAAAATGATGTGGCACTGGTGTCTGACCTCCTCTAACTTCACCAGGTGGAAGGGGTATCAAGACCAGCAGCCCAAGGCTGATTTCTATGAGATGGAGGTTAGACATGGCTCCTTACTTCACCATCTTTATAAATTCTGTCACTAACTGTTCCTCCCACAGCAAGCTCTACTTTTTTGCTGGGTTCAATAATTCATTGCAATGGCCACACAGAACTCACAGACAATATTCACAATTATGAGGTTTATTAGGGAGGTAACAAGTTACAATTCAGGTTCAGGAAAGCTCAGAATACAGTTCTTCCATCAGGACAGCCTCTTCTCAACTGGGCTCGCAGGCATACATCTCTCTGGCCCACAGCCTCTGCCCTGCTCAGGCAAATGTTACAAAGCTCTTTTAGCTCTGCCATTCAGTGCTCTTAGGCACCCCACTCTGCCAGCAAGGCTCCTGCCCAAGGGCACTCAGCTTTCTCGCTCTGGGCCAGGAAGCCCACTGTGCCATCTCCTGTCCATCTGTCCTGCCATTGTTTCTCTGCCACCTCTTCTCACTGTCCTCAGTGTTAGAGCTCACTCTCTGTCTCTGTTTCTCTTGGTTCCAGGAGCTTCTCAGTGCAGGGATCCAGGTCCAAAGGATACTTTCCGATTCAAGCTCTTCTTCCTTGGTGGTAGTGAAATCCTCTCACTGCTCTGGAATTGGCTCTTTTTTAAGCCTCGCAGGATGGCAAAACTGACCAGTTCCCTTAGTGGGGTAGAATTACCTTAATTTCATAGTCCCACTGAATCGCTTGAGTAGGAGTTACAAGACCATAGCAAGAAAGGCCACACAAAAGCAATTCACAGCACCACAGCTCTTCTTGGTGTTTCTTGGACAACTCCACATGGCAGCTTTCTTTCCCCTATTTGTGCTTGCTTCTCTGTCTTTTTGCTTAGCAGCCAAGCTCTTAACCATTTCGTCACCCAGGCTCCTCTCTGTGCCTAAGCTGCTCATTTTATATCTCAAAGGTGATTGGTACAGCATCTGACATGGCCTCATTAACATAATAAAGAAATCCTATTCCCAGGTGGGATTATATCCACAGGTGTAGGAATTAGGATTCCAACACATATTTTTGGGCCAACACAAATCGAACAAACTGTTTACTCCTTCCAAAATCTGGTCCTCACACTTGCTGTTCAATCTGTCAGGAATGCTTCCACTTCACCTTTTCCCGCCCAACTCAAACTTCAAGTCCTACTTAAATGTTACTTTCTCAAAGTAGCCATTCTTAACCGCACAAACAGATTTCATCTCCCTATATATACTCACAGAAAGCCTATAATTCTTCTGAGTACTAATCACAATTCGAATTACCCATTTGAATAATTACGTGTACACATTCTGTCTGCATGCCAGGTTTTAAGCTCCTTGAGAGCACGACTCGTATTTTCTTGTTTTCAGCTATAGCTCAGTACCTAATATTTCTGTACATGATAATTACACTATAGGTCTTTTTTAATGAATGAAAGGATAAGAAGATAAAAGAACTGAGATAAATGTCATTAAAATGCTCAGGACATAGCCTATTACCTATAAACCAAACAAAAATAAACCCATTGCCACTATATCGATTTCAAATCATAGCAACCCTATAGGACAGAGTAGAACTGCCCCCATAGGGTTTCCAAAGAGCATCTGGTGGATTTGAACTGTCAACCTTTTGGTTAGCAGCCTATAGCTTTTTCAAATTATTGTGCCAGACTAATAACAACAAAAAAAAGTTGCCATTGAGTTGACTCAAACTCTTCGAGGCCCCTTGTCTGCAGAGTGCAGAGCAACTCTCCCTTGGATTTTCAAGGCTGTGATCTATTGGAAACAGATCACCAGTCCTTTCTCCCGAGGCATATGTGAGTGTGTTTGAACTGTCAACCTTTCAGTTAGTTGCTTAACCATTTGGGCCACTCAGGGACTCCAAAACCATTCAAATGAATTTTGCATATATATCGATTGCATCCTTGATCTATTATTCCACTTCAAACCTGGAAATAAATATCTGCTATTTGTTTCAATTTTTCAAAATTAACTAAAACTTAATTATATCGAGTTATATCTGGAAGGGTAGTGTTAACGAATACAAAGAAAAATAAAACAGGTTAAGGGAAATAGGAATGTGGGAGCTATTTTAGGCATTGAAGCCAACAGAGATCAGAAGGAAATTTGGGTGCAAGCTGTGAGAAAATCTGGTTACACACACACACACCATTTATCAGAATAAGTAGTACTTATGAGTGACAGTACAGCAGAAAGCTATAAGAAAGGAATAAATATTTTCCTATTTTGTAACTGTGGGAAATATACCCCATAGTTTGCAATGTACTTCTTTCATCATAGATGTCTTAGTCTTCTAGTGCTGCTATAACATAAATATCACAAGTGGATGGCTTTAACAAAGAGAAGTTTATTTTCTCACTGTAAAGTAGGCTGAAAGTCCAAATCCAGGGTGTCAGCTCCAGGGGAAGGCTTTCTCTCTGTGTCATTTCTGGATAAAGGTCCTTGTCCTCTATCTTCTCCTGGTTGAGGAGCTTCTCAGGAGCAGGGACCCCATGTCCAAAGGATGAACTCTGCTTCTGGTGCTGCTTTCTTGGTGGTATGAAGTTCCCCTGTCTCTCTAATCCTGTCTTTCTTTTATATTTCGAGAGATTGCCTCAAGACATAATGCAATGCTATAGGTTGAGTCCTATCTCACTAAAATAACTTCCGCCCATCCTCCCTCGTTAACATTATAGAGGCAGGATTTACAACATATAGGAAAATAACACAATACCGGGAATCATGGCCCAGCCCAATCGATACACACATTTTTGGGGGGACATAATTCAATCCATGACAATAGATTTTGTACTTCCATCAATCTGGTGAGCAGTGATGTGTTCTTTTCTTTTATTCCCAGTTTCCAGGCTGTGGTCTTTCAACTCTGCCAGGTGTACAAATAGGACCCATGTTGGGCCATATACCTACTGTTACATAAAGAGAAGCTTTGAGATAACTATGCTAATAGGATCACAGCTACATTTTTTTGACAATGGTGCTCAGCTGCTTAGCTATTCTCTGGATAGAACGAATCTGCTTATTCTTTCAGCCACATAGGTAGAGGCAACACAAAAGAGAGATGATAAAGGTTCCCAAGAATCACTCAGTGATTTATAACTGAGAGTGATTCAAAACTAAAAAAAAGCATAGTTCTACCAGTTATCCTTCCTTCCTGTTATTACCTCCAAACCTCGAGAAGGTCCTGGGGTTTTGATTTTATGTGATTCCTTGAATATGTTGCATGCAGACAATATGCTTTATTTCCATGTATATATATGTTCTTCATTCCCAAAGTGAAGGCCTTGAAGGAGACAGAGATGCCAGAAACAAAATGTCATACTACAACCTAACCACCAGCATACAGCAAAATAATAATATCAGTTTGTCACATCTTAAACACATTTAATATATTAGCTATGATATGAACTTTTTATCAATATGGAAAAAAGTGCCTTTCCATACTATAGAATAACTTCCTATAATAAATATGGAGTTCTGGTGGTGTAGTAGTTTAAGAGTTCGGTTGCTAACCAAAAAGTTGGCAGTTTGAATCCACCAGCTGCTCCTTGGAAACCCTATGGGGCAGTTCTACTCTGTCCTACAGGGTTGCTATGAGTCAAAATCAACTCGACAGCAATGGTTTTTTTTTTTTTTTAATAATATATGTAGCCTGCATCATTCTATACAACCACAAGTGCACTGTCCTATAGTCATAAAAAAAAAAAATAGTCATAGCTAATATTTATTGAGTGCTTGCTAGGCATTGTTGTAAGTGCATTATATATACAAAGTTATTTAAATATCACATCAAAGCTTGTAATGCAGATGTTAATTTTCTCCCATTTATAGATGAGGAAGCTGAAGTGTAAGTCATTTGTCCAAAGTTTCAGAGCTTGTTAAGTAGCAGGACCTCAGTTTAAACCCAAACAGTGCTAATCCAAAGCCACATTCTAGAAGATTAATCACTACTCAGTATTGCCTCTGTCTTCCTCTTAGTTGCTCTTTTGCCTTGTATCTCTCTCAATCCTGTTTCTTCTTTCATTGGTCAGGTCACCTGAATAACAATTTGTCGATTCCCTTCTCCATCTGTCACAAGAGAATTCTCAACAAGGTCCTTGTCCTTTGTTCTGTCAAAGAGAGAAATTGATAGCAGTTGATTTTGGGGTTTTCTTACCCACAAAACCTAATACTTTAAAGAAATCCCTGACCAAAATTAATCTACCAGTGGCTTTTTCACTCAGTGTTGCAAATCCTTTCTTTCCTATCCAAAGCCAGTCTTACTAAATTTGAATTTCAAAAGATATGGCTTCATGCAAGGCCAGAGACCATTTTGTGACCTAATGTAAATTGATCTCAGGTAGGCCAGGGTCAATCAATCATGTTAAGATTAGCCAGTAGTTGCTCTTGTATATTTTTCTCTCATTTCCTTATAAGCCTGGTTATACCTAGCTTCTTTGACCCGTTTGCTTTTTCTGGAATCAAAATGATCTCCATGTAAACATACAGAATAACTGCTCAAAATAAAACTTATGTTCAAATTTCATTGAGCTTTGATTATTTTTAACAGTTCTAAGCCTTCCTCCATAGAATATCATATTAACAATTCCACCATTTGTGGATATTGAGAATCAGCATCTTTGGATACCATCTTAATCCTGAAATAAACATTGACTAACAAGAAAGTCAAATACATAATAATTGACTCAACACATTCTTTCCCTTTCTAACATTATTTTTCATTTTGTATTCATAATAAAACCTGAGAATAACTCTGCATTCCAATGACTTAATTAATACTTTTTCATCCAGGTAGTACTGCTAACAGCATGTGATACATTAATCTTGTCAATCTCTTTACTTCTTTTTTTTCCTGTCTATTTAATAATCGTAATGGAAAATTATTAAGCCAACGGTTGGAAGAGATAATTTTAGGAGACTTAAACACGAAACTCACTAGACATTTATACAGACTGCCCAAGTTTTAGAAAGACAAAAAAAAATTTTTAATGAGAAAAAAGTGGTTTAAGTAAGGGAATGTTTATGAAGACTATACTGAAGATGGAAACGCTTCAGTTCCATGGTGTACTGGTTAAGAACCACAGCTGCTAACCAAAAGTTTGGCAGTTCAAATCTACCAAGCACTCCTTGGAAATCATATGCGGCAGTTCTACTCTGTCTTCTAGGGTCACTATGCTTGATAATCCACTGGACGGCAACGATTTTTTTTTTTTTTTTGGTTTATACTGAAGGCAACTTGTCTTGTTCCAGTCCAAACGCTAACTCTAACTTGTGTGAATTTCGGCAAAGTTACTTTGTCCATCGACGTGGAAATACTGAATTAGATTATTCATAGGGGCCCATTCCTACACTAGAATTCTCTTAGTTCCACATTATTATATGACAAAAATAAAGTGGTAAACAGAGAGAAATGGCCTTTTTTTCAGAATTAACTAAAATCAGATGGTTGTGAACAACAGCAAAAAAAAAAAAAAAAAACAGAAGACAATTATTCAAATGCCATGATAAAGTTGACATGGTTCCAAAACAGAGAATCAGTTTTAAAAAAAAAAAAAGTAGCCTCTTGGTTCGGCCCCAAGCCTTACCTGTCATTGACTCTGTGAGATTGCTGAACTCTTACTCATTTATTTTAAAAACTCCTTGGATGAGTAGGTATTTAAGAGGTAGCTTCTATGCTCTCTAAAAAACATACATAGGCAAAGCTCTAACTTCCTTGTTCCCCTCTAAGTACTTTTAAAAGAGTTTTTAAAGTGCTGTTGACAAGATCACTATTGACTACTAATTAACCATGCTTATAATATCCCAGGCTTTTTTCTAGACCAGTTGTTCTCAACTTTGGCTGCACACTGGAACCACCTGGGGAGTTTTAAAAACCCTGATGCCTAGGTCCCACCCCCTGACAAAACCCAGTGCCATCTAGTTGATTCCGGACCCTATATCCCCAGAGAATCTAATTTAATAGGTCTGGCATGGGGCCTGAGCATTGGGATCTTTAAAAGCTCCCAGGGAATTCTAATGTGCAGCCAATGTTGAGAATTCTGCGGAGACTTCTACAAATGGGTGAAGGAATCCAGATTCTGGCTTGCTTAAAATGCCCTGTTCACCTTTCAGGATCTGTCTCCCTGCATCTTTCCTGGTTTATTCTGAGTTGAAAGAAAGAGCACACGCTATTCATTTGTGGATGTAAGAAAAGGCAGTTATTTTAAAAGAAAGAAAAAAGACAGCAGATGTTTCTGTAAACTGCAGAATTCCTCAGAGGTGGAAAATAGCTTTATTCTTTAGAAAAAGATGTTAACTCTTTTTTTCTTTATGAAAGGCAAAACTTAGGGAGTAGTTTGAACGAGAGAACATAGATAAATGTAATTAACTGTTTTGCATAATAAAGTTAATGCTTGCTCTTGCTGGTGTAGAGGTTATTTTAACGTAAAATAATTTTAGCTTTGAACATTGGCCCCAGAGGCAAGAGGAGTTTTTGTGTTTTGCCGTTTTCATGGTTGGAGGGTGCATTTGTTTTCCAGGGCTGCCATAACACATCACTACATACTAAAAAAAAAAAAAGAAAACCATTGCTGTCGAGTCAATTCCAACTAATAAAAACCCTATAGGACAGAGTAGAACTGTTCCATAGGGCTTCCAAAGAACAGCTGGTGGATTCAAACTGCCACCCTTTTGATAGCAGCTGTGTCACTTACCTACTGTACCACCAGGGCTCCCACTACATACTATGTGACTTAAAACAACTGAAATGTATTGCCTCATGGTTCTGGAGGCTAGAAGCCCAAACTCAGGGCATCAGCAGGGCCATGGTTACTTTGCAGGCTCTAAGGGAAATCTTCCTTGTCTCACCCAGCTTCTGGTGGCTCTGAGGATCCCACAGTTTGTGGCAGCATAACTCCAATCTCTGCCTCCATCTTCACATGGCTTTCTCCTCTGTATATGTATGTCTGTGTCTGTGTCTCTCCTCTCCTCTTCTTTTTAGGACACCAGTCATATTGGATTTTGGGACCACTCTACTCCAGTAGGAACCCTGGTAAGAGCTTGGCTGCTAACCAAAATGTCAACAGTTCAAATCTACCAGCCCTTCCTTGGAAACCCTGTGGGGCAGTTCTACTCTGTCTTATAGGGTCACTATGAGTAGGAATTGATTTGAAGACAATGGATTTTGGTTTTTTTTTCCTTCTCCAGTATAACCTCATGTTAACTTACCTAACTACATCTGTAGAGGGGCTATTTCCAAATGAGGTCACATTCACAGGTCATGTATTGGGGGTTAGGACTTGAACATATTGTTTTCAAGGCACAATTAAAACCATATAGGGAATGTGGGAGAATGGTGTGATCAGAGAGGGAGAGCACAGAGGGACTAATTAGCAGAAAAGACTTTACAGAAAGAGTAGATCCAGTAACATGGGTGAAGATCAAGTCCAAAGGAAAATCAGGGCTATTAGTAAATTATTCTTAAGATAATGTGTGATTGATAGCTTTAGAAAGAGCAGTTTCCTATTCTATGCTATCATTTCCCTAACCTCAGCCTTCCTCAAGTCTTTAATATAGATTTATTAATGACTAACTCAGTAATGGCTATCTCTTATCCTTGTTTTGGGGAAGAAAGGCTGTATTAGCAATTTTAGGTAAGGTAAAGCCAACGAGAAAGGCTGGAGGAATATGTGGGGGTGGTGGTGAGATGGCCGGAACGATCAAAAGGAAGCCAGCCAAAATCAGGAATTTGGCACAAGAGCCGACAAGTAACTATCAAGACATGTAAGCACAATCTCCAGGAATTCTCTGAAATATTTCAGAGAAGAATGAATTTTATGGAGCCTAAAGTATGATTGGAATTCAAATTATTTCATTTAGAAATTAAACAAATATTTGCCTCACTGAAGGCCAGAAGAGTGGGTTATACAGTGGTATAGTCATGATAGGGTCAGAACTCCTAGTACCAGAATAGTCTTTATTCCTTCTTCATCAGTATCATCTCTCTTTTTGGAGTAAGTGTATTACAAGGTCCAGAGAAGACCCTTGGAGCATTCATTCCGTAATGAAGAATGATAACTTATATGTACCCTCTACTGAACAGTTAAGATCTTGAGGGAACTCTTAATTTCTAGGTAACCTTCATGACCTATTTGAGCCTCAGAAAAAGTCCTGTGGGAGTTGCAATGTCTTTTTATCTATAGCTATAATTGTTTCATATAGTGGTTGTGAGATAAAAACCCTATTGAAAGACGATTATAGCTATAAATTGTTCAACATTAAGGCAATTACAAAATACTAGTTTCCAAGTCTGTAAACAAGGTATACATTATTTTCTTTCTTTAAAAGCCTTAAACGGAGATATACTTACATTCTCTGTAATGTTTAATTTTACTAGGCTTGTGGGACATTCTTGGTAATAGACTGGTATTTCTTTTTTTCTTAAATGTTATTTTTTCTTATAGAAATTCTGGTGTACTTTCTAGTCCGGTAGTTCCAAAAATACATATACACAAAAATAAGTAAAATACAAAAGCACCTAGTCATAGCTTTAAAATGTGTCTTTCCAACTTCTTCTCTCCTTTTCCCCTCCCCATCATTCTTTTTCTCCTCCACTCTTCCATCTCCACAACTCCTCATTTACAGCATTTTTCTTTCTCACTTTCTCAGCAGATTTCATAGATAATTTACAATAGGACATTTCAGATGGAGACACCAAAAAGACAAACTTAACAAAAAATGAAATAAGATGCAAGAGATGGATTTTATTTATTCATATACAGAAGGGAAGCCTTCCAAAACACTTTATAAAATGCAATATGCTACATTCTGTTGCTACTTATATGTTCAGTTTCTAGCAACTGGCGCATATTTGATCCTTAAGAAATATTTGTTGAATGAATGAATGAATGAGTAATCAAGATTAGAGAATTAGTAAAGCATAGAAGCTAACAGAATATCTCTGAAGTCATCCAGACAAAGATGTACCTAGTAAGTTATTAGATTTTTGATCCCTTGGCTCAGGGTACACTTTGGATGCATTACCAGAATTTTGAAGAATCATAAACAAGAGTAACATTTTAAGGTGATAGCCTTAAGAAGACTTTGTAGCACAAGGATTAATTTTAACAGCACCATGATATACTAATAACTTGAAGAATTTTGAATAAGTGTCATGGGAAAAAATGTCATTGTGTGATTTATAACATGTACTATTATGCCTTGATCCACTCTTTAAAATTCCCAAATATTTATGCTAAACATTAAAAAAAAAAATTGCTACTAAATGGTGCTTTGTACACTTTTCCTTTCATTATAAAGTTCTCCCTACTGATACCATACTTGGAACAATTTTATTTTTTAAGTATCACCTTTATTGCCTCATTTAATGTTCACAATTTATGATAAATGGTGGCTGTTCTTATTATTTCCTCATCATTTTGGAAAACAATATGTTGGTGGGAAAATAATTATAACTGAAAAAAGAAGGGATTCAATAGGAGATGACTATTTAATTACCTAGAATCTCTTGGATACCCTGGTGACAGAGTGGTTAAGTGCTACAGCTGCTAACAAAAAGGTCGTTAGTTCTACTCTACCAGATGTTCCTTGACACCCTGTGGGGCAGTCCTACTCTGTCCTATAGGGTAGCTATGATTCAGAATTGACTGGATGGCAATGGGTTTGGTCTTTTTTTTTTTTTTTTAGAATCTCTTACTGAGCTTGAATAATTACGAAGAGAAAATTTCAAAAACTTTATTGCCTTTCTACTCAGTAGAATCATAAATAAAGACATAAATGTTATCGAGCAGAATAGGAATGTCCGTTGGAGGCATGGAAAGAGGATAAGTTCTGGAATCAAAAAAGCAAATTCAAATAGCTGCTTTGTCATTTACTCTCTAAGTATAGAGTAGAGGAGTTACAGGATCTAGAAAGTGTCTTTTAAACTGAAATGTAATTGATGAATAGGAGCCAAATAAAGGAATACCTGAGAAAAGATAATTCCAAGCTGAAGAAATAGTAAGTGTAAAGCAATAGGCAGAAACAAGGTTGATGTGTTAGAGAATACTAGGAAGCTATCCTTGGTTGGGTTGAGAAGTACAGTAGATGAGACTGAAAGACGTAGGTTTCAAGGTCAGAGACACAGACAAAGGTCAGATTATGTGTGGCTTTGTAGGCTATGGTAAGAGTTTAGATTTTATTTTAATTGTAATAAAAGGTAGTCAGAGAGTTCTAGTTAAAAAGTTGTTCTACTGTATATTTTTAAAATGTTACCATGCCTGCTTTGTGATCAAGCATGAAAGACCAGCTAAGAAACTGTAACAGTAGCACAAGAATGAGATGATGGTGTCATATATTCAATTGTGCCCTTCAAAAATGTGCTTTATAAGCATTTGTCTTAGTCGTCTAGTGCTGCTATAACAGAAATACCACAAGTGGATGGCTTTAACAAAAAGAAGTTCATCCTCTCACAGTCTAGTAGTCTACAAGTCCAAATTCAAGGCTTCAGCTCCAGGGGAAGGCTTTCTCTGTCAGCTCTGGAGGAAAATCCTTCTCATCAGTCTTCCCTTGGCCTAGGAACTTCTCTGAACAGGAACCTCAGGTCCAAAGGACGTGCTCTGCTCCCAGCACTACTTTTGTGGTTGTATGAGGTTCCCATGCCTCTCTGCTTGCTTCTCTCTTTTCATCTCAAAAGAGATTGGGTTAAGACACAATCTAATCTTGTAGACCCCATCAGTGTAACAGCCACTAATCCATCTCATTAACATCACAGTGATAGGATTTACAACACATAGGAAAATCACATCAGATGACAAAACGGTGGACAATCACACAATACTAGGAATCATGTCTAGCCAAATTGATACGGAATTCAATCAATGACACCCTTATAACTGAAAGGGCAGCAGTTCAAACCCACCAGCCTTCTCTGTTGGAGAAAGATGTTGCAGTCTGCTTCTGTAAAGATATACAGCTTTGGAAGCCCTATGGGGCAGTTCTCCTCTGTCTTATAGGGCTGCTATGAGTTGGAATCCACTCAATGGCAATGGGTTTTTTTCTGTTGTTGTCGTTCTACCTGTGGCAGTAATCCCATTTTGGAATGGGTTTTCTTAGTTATGTTAATAGAACACTATTTTGAAAGTTTTGGCATTGAACAAAAGGAATATGACCCAGAGAATAGTAATGCGAATATTTTGGCTGGCCTAGATGAATCTGAGAAACGTAAAACTTCTAAGTCCTACTTTGCTTCCTAAAGGAAGCAACCCCTTCTTCCTTGAGTAAGGGGATAAACTCTCTTTTATCTCATTTGAGGTAGTTAGACCGACTTCTTCAAGATACACCCATCACCTCTCATTGTCTCTGGAACCATAATCCAGAATCAAACATACGTGGTCTGGTCATAAGAGAACAGATTAAACACCAAAATAACTAATTTTATTTTTAACTTTCATTTGCAAAATCACAAAGAAATACATTTGGAAATAAATTAGTTGGTGCTGGACCAGGAAAGAAGAAATTTTTCATTGGTGTGGGCTAAGTTTAATGACATTCATGACCTACATCCACTGAGTAGGCTCAAGGAGGTAGAAGCTAGAAGAGGTAGAAGAGGCTCCAACAGTTTGCTGAAGTGGTTGACTGAAACCTGTATTCAAGAGTGTCCTACATGAAGGCTCAGATGGCAAAAATGTATTCTTATAGAGGA
The DNA here is from genome assembly GCF_024166365.1 of Elephas maximus indicus. Taxonomy (NCBI): domain Eukaryota; kingdom Metazoa; phylum Chordata; class Mammalia; order Proboscidea; family Elephantidae; genus Elephas; species Elephas maximus. Next base: position 59,733,050 of record NC_064836.1, read on the forward strand.
AAGGATCTGATGGTTTGAGGAGAAAGGAACGTTGGAGTGGATTTATCGTGTCTCACTTACTCATATACCCTCACAATATGACTGCAAGGAAGTCCCAGAGGATGGTGCCTTCACTAAGATATTGAAAGAGGAAAATATTGATACAGTGTGTCTTAGTTATCTAGTGCTGCTATAACAGAAATACCACAAAAGAATGGCTTTAACAAACAGAGATTTATTCTCTCACAGGCTACAGGCTAGATGTCCAAATTCAGGGTGCCAGCTTCAGCTTTCACTCTGTGTTTGATCTCGGGGGAGGTCTTTGTCATCAATCTTCAACTGGTCTAGGAGCTTTTCAGCTCAGGAACCTCAGGTCAGAAGGACACACTCCTCTCCTAGTTCTGTATCCTTGGTGGTAGGAAATCCCCTTGTCTCTCTGTTTGCTTCTCTCTTTAATATCTCAAAAGAGATTGACTCAAGATACAAACTAATCTTATACATTGAGTCCTACCTCTTTAACATAACTGCCTCTACCCCTGCCTCTTTAACACCATAGAGTTAGGATCTACAACACATAGGAAAATCACATCTGATGAAAAAATGTGAGATAATTAGACAATACTGGGAATCATGGCCTAGCCAAGTTGACGTACATATTTTTGGGGGACACAATTCAACTCATAACACTCCACCCTTTGGCCCCCCAAAATTCATGTTCTTTCCACTTGTAGAACACGTTCACCCCATCATATCATAGCAAAACTCTTAAATCAATTCCAAGTCCAAAATTCAAAAATTCTTCACCTGTGAAATCCAAAATACAAGTTACCTGCTTTCAAAGTACAATGGTGAAATAGGCACAAACTAGACATTTCAGTTACAAATGGGAGAAATTGGAGGGAAAGAAGAGATAACAAGCATAAAGCATGTTAGCAGAAGTCATCACATTAGTCCTCAAGCCTTGAAAATAATTTTCTGTTCTCTGAGACCGTTTAGGCAATGGCCTTGCCCTCCAAACTCTGGATGTTGGCCATGCTCTCTAGATTCTGAGTGGAGGCCCCTCCCTGAGCTTCAGCTCTGCCTTCCAGGCCCACTAGAAGGTCAACTCTTTCCCTTGAATTCAGGCAGCCCCTTTTTCCTAGTTCATCTGAGTGGCGACTCCAAACTTTGAGACCCCAGAGGTAGTGTCCCTACGCTTTGAAACTGAGGCAGCTCTGCTTCTTGCGTGCCTTGCCTTTTCAGCTTCTGCTTCCTGGTTCCTTGGTCTCTTAGCCCCTCGGGCCTCACTGCCTGCATCTGCACTGCTCTGACAAGTGTTTCAAAACTCTGTAGCTCCACTGATAAGTGTCTGGAGGCATCCCATTCCTCCAGTAAGCATCAGCAGGAAGGCACTCAGCTCTCTTGCTCTGGGGGTCGGCAAGTCTAGGTTCATCAATAAGTGCCCAGAGGCACTTCATTCTGCCAGAAAGCCTGCTGCACAAAAACACTCTGCTCTTTTGCTCCTTGGATCAACTCCAGCACTATCTTGAACTGGTCTCCTTATTCTCCTGCTGCTGTTTCTCTGCTGCTGCTTCTTGCTATCTGTGCCATCTCCAATGTAACAGCTTTCTTCACTTTCTCCTGAGTCCTCACCAAAATTGTCTTTGAAGTCCATAATTCCACCAACAACCTCTTTGGGCAATCTAGGCTTTTGGTATTAGGCACGTTAAAACTTGCAGCCTCTATCAATTGACAATTTCAAAACTGCTTCCATATTTTAGGTATCTTTTAGAGCAGACCTACTCCTGGTACCAAATTCTTAATTGTCTAGTGCTCCTATATCAGAAATACCACAAGAGAATGGCTTTAACAAAGATAGTTTACTCCCTCACAATCTAGGAATCTAGATGTTCAAATTCAGGGTGTCAACTCCAGGGAAGGCTTTCTGTCTCTGGTGGGTCTGGGGGAAGGTCCTTGTCATCAATCTTCCCCTGGCCTAGGAGCTTCTCAGACAGGAACCCTGGCATCCAAAGGACATGCTCCCATCCTGGTTCTGCATTATTGGTGGCAGGAGGTCCCCTGTTCCTCTAATTTCTTCTCTCTTTTATATCTCAAAAGAGATTTACTCAAGATACAACCTAATCTTGTAATTTGAGTCCTGCCTCATTAACATCATAGAGTTAGGATTTACAACACATAGAAAAGTCACACCAGGTGACAGAATGGTGGACAATCACATAATACTGGGAATCATGGCCTAGCCAAGTTGACACATATATTTTGGGGGGCAATATTCCATCCATAACACAGTGCATCTGGGAAAATGTCTGTACTTACTAAGCTTTTTATGTGGATAGACCTGTGATAAGCTGCTATCAGAATGGTTCTCCGATTTTATTAGGATGTGATCTAAGAATGTGGTTGTTGTTGTAAGGTGCCATCGAGTCAGTTCCAACTCATAGCGACCCTATGCACAACAGAACAAAACACTGCCCGGTCCTGTGCTATTCTTACAATCGTTATGCTTGAGCTCATTGTTGCAGCCACTGTGTCAGTCCACCTCGTTGAGGGTCTTCCTCTTTTCCACTGACCCTGTACTTTGCCAGGTATGATGTCTTCCTCCAGAGACCGATCCCTCCTGACAACATGTCCAAAGTATGTAAGAGGCAGTCTCACCATCCTTGCTTCTAAGGAGCATTCTGGTTGTTCTTCTTCTAAGACGGATTTATTCATTCTTCTGGCAGTCCATGGTATATTCAATATTCTTTGCCAACACCACAATTTAAAGGCATCAATTCTTCAGTCTTCCTTATTCATTGTTCAGCTTTCACATGCATATGATGTGATTGAAAATACCATGGCTTGGGTCAGGAGTACATTAGTCTTCACGGTGACATCTTTTCTCTTCAACACTTTAAAGAGGTCTTTTACAACAGATTTACCCAATACAATGCATCTTTTGATTTCTTGACTGCTGCTTCCATGGCTGTTGATTGTGGATCCAAGTAAAATGAAATCCTTGACAACTTCAATCTTTTCTCTGTTTATCATGATGCTACTCATTGGTCCAGTTGTGAGGATTTTTGTTTTCTTTATGTTGAGGTGTAATCCACACTGAAGGCTGTGGTCTTTGATCTTCATTAGTAAGTGCTTCAAGTCCTCCTCACTTTCAGCAAGCAAGGTTGTGTCATCTGCATAATGCAGTTTGTTAACGAGTCTTCCTCCAATCCTGATGTCCTGTTCTTCTTCATATAGTCCAGCTTCTCAGATTATTTGCTCAGCATACAGATTGAATAGGTATGGTGAAAGAATACAACCCTGACGCACACCTTTCCTGACTTTAAACCGATCAGTATCCCCTTCTTCTATCTGAACGACTGCCTCTTGATCTATGTAAAGGTTCCTCATGAGCACGATTAAGTGTTCTGGAATTCCCATTCTTTGCAATGTTATCCATAATTTGTTATGACCCACACAGTCAAATGCCTTTGCACAGTCAATAAAACACAGGTAAACATCCTTCTGGTATTCCCTGCTTTCAGCCAGGATCCATCTGACATCAGCAATGATATCCCTGGTTCCACGTCCTCTTCTGAAACCAGCCTGAATTTCTGGCAGTTTCCTGTCAATATACTGCTGCAGCCATTTTTGAATGTTCTTCAGCAAAATTTTGCTTGCGTGTGATATTAATGATATTGTTCTATAATTTCCACATTCGGTTGGATCACCTTTCTTGGGAATAGGCATAAATATGGATCTCTTCCAGTCAGTTGGCCAGGAAGCTGTCTTCCATATTTCTTGGCATAGACAAGTGAGCACCTCCAGCGCTGACTCCATTTGTTGAAACATCTCAATTGATATTCATTAATTCCTGGAGCCTTGTTTTTCACCAGTGCCTTCAGAGCAACTTGGACTTCTTCCTTCAGTACCATTGGTTCCTGATCACATGTTACCTCTTGAAATGGTTGAACATTGACTAATTCTTTTTGGTATAATGGCTCTGTGTATTCCTTCCATCTTCTTTTGATGTTTCCTATGTCATTTAATATTTTCCCCATAGAATCCTTCACTATTGCAACTCAAGACTTGAATTTTTTTTCAGTTCTTTCAGCTTGAGAAACGCTGAGCATGTTCTTCCCTTTTGGTTTTCCATTTCCAGCTCTTTGTACATGTCATTACATATTTTATCTTCTCGAGAAGCCCTTTGAAATCTTTTCAGTTCTTTTACTTTATCAATTCTTCCTTTTGCTTTAGCTGCTCGATGTTCCACAGCAAGTTTCAGAGTCTCCTCTGACATCCATCTTGGTCTTTCCTTTCTTTCCTGTCTTTTCAATGGCCTCTTGCTTTCTTCACGTATGATGTCCTTGATGTCATTCCACAACTTATCTGGTCTTTGGTCACCAGTGTTCAATGCGTCATATCTATTCTTCACATGGTCTCTAAATTCATGTGGGATATACTCAAGGTCATATTTTGGCTCTCGTGGACTTGCTCTGATTTTCTTCACTTTCAGCTTGAACTTGCATATGAGCAATTGATGGTCTGTTCCACAGTCGGCCCCTGGCCTTGTTCTGACTGATGATATTGAGCTTTTCCTTCATCTCTTTCCACAGATGTAGCCAATTTGATTTCTGTGTGTTCCATCTGGCGAGGTCCCTCTGTATAGTCACTGTTTATGTTGGTGGAAGAAGGTATTTGAGATGAAGAAGTCGTTGGTCTTGCAAAATTCTATCATTCAATCTCTGGTATTGTTTCTATCACCAAGGCCATATTTTCCAACTACTGATCCTTCTTCTTTGTTTCCAACTTTCACATTCCAATCACCAGTAATTATCAATGCATCTTGATTGCATGTTCGATCAATTTCAGACTGTAGCAGCTGATAAAAATCTTCTATTTCTTCATCTTTGGCCCTAGTGGTTGGTGCATATATTTAAATAATAGTCGTATTAACTGGTCTTCCTTGTAGATGTATGGATATTATCCTATCACTGACAGCATTGTACTTCAGGATAGATCTTGAAACGTTCTTTTCGACAATGAATGCAGCACCATTCCTGTTCAAGTTGTCATTCCCAGCATAGTAGACTATATGACTGTCTGATTCAAAATGGCCAATACCAGTCCATTTCAGTTCACTAATGCCTAGGATGTCAATATTTATGTGTCCCATTTCATTTTTGATGATTTCTAATTTTCCAAGATTCATACTTCGTACACTCCAGGTTCCGATTATTAATGGATGTTTGTAGCTGTTTCTTCTCATTTTGAGTTATGCCACATTAGCAGATGAAGGTCCCAAAAGCTTTACTCCATCCACGTCATTAAGGTTGACTCTAGTTTGAGGAGGCAGCTCTTCCCCAGTCATCTTTTGAGTGCCTTCCAACCTGGGGGGCTCATCTTCCAGCACTATATCAGACAATGTTCTGCTGCTATTCATAATGTTTTCACTGGCTAATACTTTTCAGAAGTAGACTGCCGGGTCCTTCTTCCTAGTTTGTCTCAGCCTGGAGGCTCGGCTGAAACCTGTCCTCCATGGTGACCCTGCTGGTATCTGAATATCGGTGGCACTGCTTCCAGTATCACAGCAACATGCAAGCCCCCCAGTACGACAAACTGACAGACAAGTGGGGGTATTTAAGAATAGTAGTATTGAAATGTCTGAGATAAGGTTAGCAGACTACCAAAATGGGTTATACAGCTGGCGTGGTTATTAGAATGTTTTCACCTACAAGGATCTTTGACAGTGGTGAAACAATCATGCTACACTCTATTAAAGTATTAATCGATATATTCAGTAAAAAATTCTAGGTCTGGTAAACAGGGACCTGACTTGAGTTACTAATATGGAAGTTCTCAGCCTCTCATTGAGGTGCTAGACCTCAGCTAGTTCACATACCTAAAGCCCCTTGAATGAAGGTCCCATGAGAAACTGACAAAAAGGTTTATTAGAAATCATTATCCTAAGCTTCCCCAGAAGGACACTCAACCATTTGCCAGGGTCGTTGTGCAGTGAAGAGAAGGAAGCGTCCAGGCTTAAGGGGATTAATGGACCCTGCACTATTTCTTGGGGACCTAAAATGTCCCTATGATCCGTCTTTCAGAAAGAGAACTTACAGTTGTCAGGTGATAAATGGAGATATAGCTCAAGTGCATAAGAGCTAGACCCAGTTGGTCTGTCTCTTTCAAGTCTTTAATGGTAGCATTAATCTGTTTTCAGAGATATGGTATTGTATTTTTTTTTTTTTTAATAGTTTTGACCGGGGTATACAATCCCAAGGGTTTCTTAGTCATACCTACCACAGTGGCCTTATTGGTTTTGAACTGGGAAATAATATCAGATAATTGAAATGACATTCTATTTATTTTTCTCTGGTCCATTAAAAGATAGATAGGTCATAGAAAATGGTGGCAATTTACTTTAAACTTACGATGGTGACACAAATTAAACTGATATTCCATATATGATCTCTTTGCTAGAGCAAATGGACATATCCATTTCACTCTAGGTGTGCAGATTTTGATCTAGCAAGTGCAGCCTTCCCCCTAATTCTAATTATAAATTATTAAATATTCTATTCTAATTGCAAAAGATCTAATTATTAAAGGTTGTTTGTCAAAGGTAGTGATAATACTTGATTCTTATTCTTCAGGAACATGACAAACCTCTGATTATCTGTCATAATCTAATTCATAGGGAACTTGATCATTGTACCACCCCACAGGACATTATACTGGCACACTACATTGATAACATCATGATGATTGAACCTTGTGAGCAAGAAGCAAAAAACATCCTAAATGTGTTGATAAGACATATGAATGCCATAAGAAAGAGATAAACTCAATGAAAATTCAGAGCCTGGTCATTTTTTCCTTTTTCATAATTTTGTTGTTGTTGAGAATATACACAGCTGAACATACACCAATTTAACAATTTCTACATGTATAATTCAGCAACACTGATTACATTCTTCAAGTTGTGCAACCATTCTCACCCTCTTATACTAACATAAGCTCACTGCCCCCTAAATTTCCTACCTAATCTTTCGAGTTGCTGTTGTCAGTTTGATTCCATACAGATAGTTCTTAAAGAAGCACAATGCTCAACACAGACTTTTTTTACTCATTAAGCTAAACTATTGTTTAGTTTAAGAAGATTTCAGAGGATATTTTTGATTTAAAGTTTAAAGAGTGCATCATGTCATTGGCTTCATGGGTTCATCCAGCCTCCATGACTCTAGAAAATCTGGAGTCCTTGAGAATTTGAAATTCTGCATTTTCCCCTTTTGATCATGATTCTTTTATGGAATCTTTAGCTTGTGAGCAGCCATCTGAGATACACCACAAGTCTCACCCCATCTGGAGCAAAGGAGAATAAAGAAAACCAAAGAGATAGGGAAAGATTAGTCCAAAGGACTAACGGACCACAACCACCACAGCCTCTACCAGACTGAGTGCACCACAACAAGATGGTGCTCGGCTACCTCCACTGACTGCTCTGACAGAGATCACAATTGAAGGTCCGGGACAGAGCTGGAGAAAAATGCAGAACAAAATTCTAACTCAAAAAAAAAAAAAAGACCAAACTTACTGATCTGACAGAGACTGGAGAAACCCCGAGAGTATGGCCCTGGACACCTTTGTAGTTCAGTAATGAAGTCACTCTTGAGGTTCACCCTTCAGCCAAAGATTAGACAGGCCCATAAAACAAAATGAGACTAAATGAGCACACCAGCCCAGGGGCAAGAACAAAAAGGCAGAAGGGAACAACTGAAAAGCTGGTGATGGGAAAGCTAAGGTCGAGAAGTGGAGAGTGTTGACATGTTGAGGGGTTGGCAACCAATGTCATGGAATAATATGTGTATTATTTAATGAGAAGCTAGTTTGCTCTGTAAACCTTCATCTAAAGTACAATAAATAAATAGATTCTTTTATAGAATCTTTGATCAAAATGTTCAGTAATGGTACCTGGTTACCATACAGTGCTTCTGGTCTCATGGCAAAGGAGGCAGTTAGTTGTTCGAGGGGGCAATTAGCCACACATTCTATTCCTTCCTCCTATTCCTGACTGTCCTTATTCCAGAAACTGGTAATTTTTATGAAATTCTAGGAGTCTACAAAGGAACTCTGATTGCACAGTTGTTAATCGCTCAGCCGTTATCCGAAAGATTGACAGTTCGAACTCACTAATTATTCCTCAGGAGAAAGATGTGACAGTCTGGTTCTGTAAAGACTACAGCCTTGGAAACCCTATGAGGCAGTTCTGCTTTGTCCTATAGGGCCACTCTGAGTCAAAATCAACCCAACAGCGAGTAGTATTGAGTAGGATTTTAGTAAACTGAGGAGAGTCCATATGTCACCTCCAAAATGAAAGACAAGTTGCTCTGCCTCACATTCTGACTCAGAAAGAGTGCTTACGGGGCTTCTTTGGATTTTGAATGTAATATGTACTACATGGAAACCCTGGTGGTGTAGTGGTTAAGTGCTACAGCTGCTAACCAAAAGGTCTGCAGTTTGAATCCACCAGGCACTCCTTGGAAACTCTATGGGGCAGTTGTACTCTGTCCTGTAGAGTCACTATGAGTTGGAATCAACTCGATGGCAACAGTTTTCTTTTTTTTTTAATTCACTGCATAAAATATGCTACTCTGAATCATGTATCAGGCAGTTTTGATATGGTACATATGGTAGCCAAAACAATGATCCTTCAAAGTCCATGTCTTCTAGAACCTATGAACATGTTGTCTTACACGGAAAAAGGGACTTTGCAGATGTGATTAAGTTAAGGACTCTGAGTTGAGGATATTATCTGTGTGGGACCAATCTAATTACATGGGTTCTTAAAAGAAGGTAACTTTTCTCAACTCTTGTAAGAGATTGAAATGTGACTCTGGAAGAATGGTCAGGGAGATGCATACTGCTAGATTTGAAGACAGAGGAATAGACCCACGAGCCAAGGAATGTGTGTGGCCTCTAGAAGCTGAAAAAGACAAGGAAGCAGATTATCTGCCAGAGCTTCTAGAAAGGTGTCTAAAACAAACAAACAAAAATCATTGCTGTTGAGTCAATTCTGGCTCATAGCAACCCCACAGGACATGATAGAATTGCACCGTAGGTTCCCAAGGTTTAATCTTTATGGAAGCAAACCTCTGCATCTTTCTACCACTCAGTGTGTGGTGGGTTTGAATTGCTGACCTCTGGGTTAGCAACCGAGTACTTTAACCACTGTGTCACCCCCTGCTGGAAGCTAGATTTTAGCCCAGTACAACCCAGGTTGAAATATTGACTTACAGAACTAAATGTAATACATTCGGGTTGTTTTAAGCCATTAAGTTTTTGGTAATTTGTTAAAGCAGCAATAGAAAACTAATACCAACCCAGAGGAAGAAAAGTTTCTTGAGCCCGTGCAAGTATGGTGTAAGGTGCTTTGTTGCTTGGGGCTTACAACCCTGAAGTTTCAATGGTGCTCCAAATATCTATTGCAGATAGGAATGTTGATAGAGTATCTGGAAAGCTCTGATAGGGGACTCATAATGCAGATTCCAAGAGTTTTGGAATGCAGCCTGGCCTTCTTACATAAATAGCATATTCATATTTTGAAAAACTGTTCCTGGAATTGCTACTGGGCTCTGGTCAGGAACACCAAAAGAACATCTAATCTGATCTGCATGTTCATGTAGTTGTTATCTGATCCACCAAACCATAAAGTTGGGTTGCATAGCAGTGCTCCATTCTCAAGTGAAATTAGTGTATACTAGGTCAGGCTTTGGAGTCCTGGTGTCATAGTAGTTAAGAGGGCTTGGCTGCTAATCAAAAAGTCGGCAGTTCAAATCTACTAGCTGCTTTCTGGAAACCCTATGGGGCAGTTCTACTCTGTCCTATAGGGTCACCATGAGTAGGAACGGACTTGACGGCCTCTAACCACAACAGGTCAGGCTTTAGGTGTCCCTGAGAACATAGATGCATTTCATGTGTATTTGGTTCAGAGTCTCATGGTACCCACTCCTCCTGCATTGCCTTCTCTCTCTCATGTGTCACCACTTGGTAAGACCCCCATTACTACTGACTGGCAAAAAAATCTCGAGCCAGATTTACCAATACTCGCCAAAGGCACCTTTTGCAGAGGAGGGTCTTAATAATCAGGTAGACACTATACTCAATTCAGTCTGTATCACTCGGCTTCTTTCCCCAGTTCATGAAAAAAAAAGTACACACAGTGCCAAAATTATCTAAGTATGTCTAGGCTCAATATGCCTGGTGACCTGCTGTGAAAAGATCACAGCTTTGAAAACTTTATGGAGTAGCTGAACTCTGCACACGTGGAGTTGCCATGTGTCAGAATTTACTTTTCTGCTACTAAAAACAACAGCAACAGGCTCAATAACATGATATTCTTCTCAGTAAGCCTTATCTGATTACCTACTGTGTTCCTAACCTACCCACCATGGAGGTCCTCGGTGAGTACCAGACACCTTAATGGACTAGTCAGCCATCTGGTGGAAGGGTGATTATAATAGACTCCTTATACTATGGAGAGGCAAAATTTTGTCTTCACTTTAATATATGCTTATTCTAGTTATCGATACTCCTGTCTAGTCCACCATCCATTGCCTTATTCCTGATGTTGTTATACCACCAAACATTGTTTCCGTTTAAGGAATTCATTTTTCTTTGAAGCAAATGAGGCAGCAGGCATCCCAATTTTGCCATGTATCCCATCATGCAGAAGTAGCTTGCCTCATAAAATGTTGGAAGGCCTGTTAAAGACTCAGGCACAAGGCCAATTGGGGGAAAATATGTGAGTTTGAGGTACTGTCCTACAAGATGCAAAATAAGTTTTGAAATTTATCTTGATCCTGTAAACAATGAATAACGCTTTCTTCCTAAGCCAGAATAACAGAATCTGGGAGCCAAGGAGTAGAAGAGGGTGGAGTGGCTCCTATCATTATTATCCCTAATAAGCCACTTGAATAATTCATTCCCTGTTCTGAGAACTTTGGTTGCTGATACATAATGGACCTAGTTATGAAGAAACGTCACTAAGTGGTGCAAGTGGTTTGAGCTTGACTACTAGCCAAAGGTTGAAGATTCAAACCCATTGAGAGGTACCGCCAAAGGCGTGGTGATATGCTTCCATAAAAATTACAGCCAAGAAAACCTTCTGTACCACATGGGGTTGCCATGAGTCAGAATCAACTTGATGGCAAAGGGTTTGGTTTGTTTTTTTTTCTTAAATACCAAGAAAGGAGTGCTCCCACCAGGGAATAGAACAATGTTTTAATCAAAATGAATTTGGCACATTTCTCAGTAGCGTGCTTCATCTTGGCTCTACTGGCTGGCTTTTCATTTTCTTATCCACACAACAGGGCATGACTGCACCACTAACCCTATATTTCTGTCATAGTTCTGGTGACACAGGAATACTAAATTCCTCTCAGTTTCAATTGCAAATTTTTAGGAAAGCAAACCTGATTGTGCTTGATGAGGTCAGATTCTAGCCCTGTTTCAATTAGCAAGGGGCCAGGGAGCCAGTGATCAAGACCAGAGGCCAAAGACAAAAAGAGATCATCACTGTCTATGCAGACATTCCAAAAGACACCTTGATACCCAAGTGGTCATGCTCATCATCTTACTAAATCTTAAGTCAAAAGCTACTGAGATGTTAACTGAGGACTTCCTGGCCTTTGAGCTAGCAATAGGATCAACTTGAAATTTCATTTACAAGCTCTGTAGAAGTTCAGTTTCCTCCCAAAGATGCCACCATATTCCCAAGAGGTTTATCTGTTCCATTTCCAGGGTTCTGCTTCCATATATGCATTTCTGCTCCATTCTACTCTAGCCTAAATGCAAAACTCAACCACTTATTAAATTTCCACTAAAAAAAAAATCAATAAAAACACACAAACAAAACTATTCTCATATATGCATCATACTAAAGAGTTTGGATAATAAAAAAGAATCACATTACAGCTAAATGTTAACAAATCCCACTGTAATCTTTGTCATCAAATTTTTAAGACGCCATCATTGGCCCTTCAATTCATGCATTGCTGGTCAATTCCCACTCAAAACGCAGAAAATCAAAACATGGTCATCACATCCTCTCATGCTGTAAAACTTAATTCTATTTTAACAATGTTCCTAGAAATATTACCTATTAATTTGACATGTATATATCAAGGCTTCTTTACTCCAGACCTTTGATTTTTAAAAGTCTATCAAGTATTAAATGATTGATGATATGATCAATTTTCGCAATGGGAAGCTTTATTGAAATGATAACTTTTCACATACTGAAATGATTATGAGATTAGAATGATTATCCCTGTTTTAAAAAGAAATAATGTGAAACCAAGCAATGATAAGTTAAATGCCACAATAAGAAGAGATGGCTTTTTACCTCGATTACATTTTATTCCAGAGTCTCTGGGTAGAGCAAATGGTGAACATGCTCAGCTGGTAATGGAAAGGTTGGAGGTTCTAGTCTACCCAGAGGTGCCTTAGAAGAAAGGTCTAGTGACCTACTTTTGAAAAATCAGCCACTGAAAACCCTATAGGGTACATTTCTATCTTGTCACACAAGGGGTTGCCATGAATTAGAATTGATCCAACAGCAAACGGTTACTTGTTAATGTTTTATTCCAAATTCCTGTTGTTTCCGCTATAACAGACTTCCTCCCAGACATTTATTGAAGTCTTGCTATATGCCAAAGATACCATGTATTACACTTCATTCATTTTTCACAACTTTGTCAAGTTAGCAGTTAGAATAATTTAAAATTTGGCATTCTAATCAAGGTACATTCTAACTAGCTGTGGTGACATTTTGAACCTCGGTTTCCACACCCGTCGAGTGAAGGACTCAAACATAATAATTTGTGAGACCTTTTTTTATTCTAATCTTGGGAGACCATCTTATGTTTTCTAATTGTCATTCATCCTTACTCTGCCTGCAATAACAACTTGATTCACCATCTTAAAATCAAAAGACCTTTATTTTATCACTTATCACATATATTGGAGTTAACTTTCCATGTGCATGTCTGTTAGCCCACTATATTCTGGATGGCAAACCAATTACTTATTTTTATGTTCCCAATGCCTGTAGATACTGAAGGCTTAACGAATACTTGTTGAGTAACAAATGAAGGAATACATATAATCTAGATCTGTACATGGGGAATGATTCATGTTCATTAACAGGCTAATGTGAGAGGCTGCTTTAATGTTGAGAACAATCTAGGAAAAAAAGAGTCTCGTTTAGCTGGGCAGATTTTATTTTAACAAGTGAAGCACACACACACGAATCTGTTTATAAAGGTTAAAGCGAATTTACTTGTGAAAGAAGAGTATGTTCTTTGTTTTGTTTATATTGAAACACGAATATAAAAAATGATTTTATGTTCACGTTGGCCATTCATCGGTTTAATTTGCATGTTACCCCAATGTTGAATGCATTTATCCATGTTTTTCAGACATTTTTGAATGTGTAAGATAGTGTGGCTTAATTGCATTTTGAAAAATAAGAGAATTTGGTTTCTGTGTACATGACCATGGGCCTGCCCATAATGAATTTTTGGAAAAAGAAATACTGAAATTATTTATCTTTGCTGTTAGTTGTCTGTAAGATTCATATATACATCTATTTGTACCATCTTCTGTGTGGAGAAAAAAAGATCAATTTTAATTTGTGAGATTTAGATGAAAATTTTATGTTAAAATTTTGAGTTGTAAGTTTTCTTTGTTTTGCTCTGTTGCATCGACCAAACATCTCCTGAGCCTGGGTTACTGGAAGGTGCCGCGCTGGGCTATAGGGCATTCATCACGTTCCAGAGCCTGCTCACCTGCCTTTCTGAAGGTGGGCCAAATGATTTTCAGGTATGTGCCCGTGAAAGATTAGGATGCATTTTCACTTCCTTTTATCAAAAAATTAAAAATATAAAAAAAATAAATGGAACAACTACAACAAAAAAATCTGTGTTTATCTCTTTAGCTGTAAAGCTTTTAAGCTGTATTGTAATAGAATGTTTTAGATGTAAATGTTATTGGCAATTAGGTTTGCTTATTTGCTTTTCTTGTTTTCTTCAGTCAGAAGCATCATCTTATAGATAACATTATTTCATGGACCTAACTGGAAATGAGAATTGAGGAAACAATTTTACCAGCTAGTGTGATGAGTGGAGATACATAATTGCCTGCCAATTTACTTTGAAGCTACCATTTAATGAAGTGGTTCTAACTAAAACTCTAATGAAGAAAAATTTTTAATTCCTTTTTAATATTTCCTTCTGTCTCGGAATGTAATTTAAAATAAATTTGAATGCTGATGACTAAATTATATTCTTTCCCATCAGCACATCAAGTTGTTTCCCTGTTTATATGACAACAAAACAGATCGTTTGAGATGTTCTGCAAAACATGCAGCCAGTCATTAGAAGTTAATCATAACAAGTCCAACCGAATGTCAGTTCTTAACTACTTAACCTAATTTAAATGTTTTTATTTCCAATGCTCTTAATATATTTATTCAAAAAGGTCGCTAATTCTCATACATTTTCTGCATTACAGATTATTTATGAGATTACATATAAACAAATTCCTTACTATAATGTCAAAAAGAATTTTATAATTGATACATTTAAATTTCCCCGTTAAAAATATCTATGGAGCATTGCACTAAGTGTCTAAAGCCAATCTCGAAAGGCCATCTGTTGTATAATTCCATTTATATAAAATTATTGACAAAATTACAGAAATGGAGAACAGCCTAGTGGTTGCCAGGTATTAGGGAGGGTGAAGGAGAGGAAGGATCTGTACTGGGAATGTAATGGTGGACACATGAATCTTCACATGTGAGAAAGTAACACCAAAACTACACACACACACTACCAATGTCAACGCCTACTCCTGATATTGCACTCTGCTTACGTAAACATTGGGGGAAATTGGGTGAAGGGTACATAAGATCTTCGTGCTATTTTTACAACTTCCTGTGATTCTATGTTATTTCAAAATAAAAAGTTTGTAAAAGATGTCTATTGAGATAGTACAGTATAGTAGTTAAACTCGTGGAGACATTGTCTGGATTGGACTCCTGGCTTTCTGTCTTACCAGCTGGTTTTAACTTCTTACCAGTTGGATGACCTTGGGCAAATCCAGAAAACTAGACTATAGTTATCCTTATCTGCAAAATGTACATAGTAATGTTCCCTATCGCACATTTAATACCCTCCTGTCACAGTGGGTACTCTCTCAGCTGTTAACTGAAAGGTCAACAGTTCAAACCCGCCAGTTGCTCCATGGGAGAAAGTTGTAGTAGCAGTTTGCCGTTGAGTCAATTCTGACTCATAGCGACCCTGTAGGACAGAGTAGAACTGCTGTATAGGGTTTCTAAGGAGTGGTTGGTGTATTTAAACTGCCCACCTTTTGGTTAGCAGCCTGAGCTCTTAACTGTTGTTCAACAAGGGCTCCCTGTAAGGATCACAGCATTGGAAACCCTACTGGGCAGCTCTACTCTGTGCTATAGGGTTGCTATGAGTTGAAATTGACTCCATGGCACACAACAACAGTGACAACCTCATATGTAAATAATTTAAAACATTGTCTTTCCTGTTAGTGTTATTTAAGTGTTTTTCTGTCATCATCATCATCATCACCATCATCATCAAGATTATGGGTTCCATAATTTGTGGAATAATTGAGTCACATCATGCTTTAAAATTAGAGTCCTAGTGTGCCTGATATAGAAATTGGTTAGGACTGTTGTCCCAACCCACTTCTTAGCATTTTCTTTTACTCTCAGATGTGTCCTATTGGGATTATAAAAGATATGGTCACCTTACTTAAACCTCTATCATACTAAACTTGGATCTAGTACATATTGGTCCACTCCAGTACCCCAATCTATGTTGATTAAACTCTGTCTGAAAATAGTCAATGGTAATTTAGTATATGATATATCTGTCTACTATCTTTTTAGACATTACTTATTACAGAATGTTGTTTCTTTGTTTGGGCTGAAATCTGACTCTAAAATGTCTCCTCAAATCCTATACTCCTAGTTTGTCTTCTGGTGCTATAAAAATAGGGCTAATTTTTCTTCCATGTTGCAAGTCTTCCGTGTTACTTGTTTTCAGATCTCTGAAGCTAAGAACACTTATCATGCCCTCACTTCTGCCTCCTCCTTGCTTCTCTTCTCAGAATAACTTTTTTGTTAGGCTTCATATCTTCCTTTCCATCTATGATTTCTAATGACCAGTTATCTTATATTCTCGGTGAATTCTCCTGGAATCATTAGTTTGCCAAGGTTTCTTTTAAAATGTCATGTCTGGAGCCAGCACCCATCCAGATGTGATCTACTCTGTACAGTGTAGAGTGAGTATACTGCCTGCCTTATTTCAAACTTTGGATGAATTTGTTAATGCAGTTTAATATCACATTAACTTCATAACCATGCTTGTGTAATTAATTCTAAAACATGAACACTGTTACTTTCTTGGCATATCCCATAATACATGTTAGAATAATTTTCCTGATGTCAGTGCTTTGTCTGTAGTTAGTCAGATTACACATTTCATAAGAGCAATGATACAATAATATACTTAAGAAAATAGTTTCATGTTGCATGATGTTCATTGAAATGTGGATGGTGGAGAATATAGTACATACGGCTTCAGTTTGCAGAGAATAAAAATGTTTTTGAAGAAAATTACTCTAAGCTTCCAACCTGAAAATAATAAATAGCATGTGAATTTGGAGAACATGATTCTAATGAGACGGTTACATTTTTGTTTGATATATTGATATTAAGGAAAATTTATTTATTGAAGCTAGTTATTCTATCACAATGTAAATAGGTTCTACAACTTATAATTCATACAATCACTTTCTAGTCATAAAATATCCCAACGAATTCCCTGTGGTTAAAAAAAAAAAAAGTGTTTTATTAGTACCAGCCTATAATAGCCTATGTAGAGATATCTTTGTCATTGTCTCACATTAAGATGGAGGTGAGCACTACATGAAAGTGTCTTGGAATTAGGTAGTTAAATCATCCCTGAGAAGATTACCACATAGCAAATCATTCTTTGTGATGCAAATAAATCCTGGCAAAAGAAAAGAATAACTGGGTCCAACTGACTTAAAAAAAATGACATAATATATATTACATAAAATTATTAGTTTTATTAACAGAAACAGAAAAAGTATACATGTCTATGTGTAGTAGTAAATATGGGTTATAATTTCATCTTTATTAAAATATTTTAATAACACTACCACATGTGATTTTGGTATAATCTTTTAAATTTCTAGCCTGGCAGAGTGGTCTTCAGAAATAATTGCCTCAGCATTGAGAACCATGACTGAACCTGGTAAAAAGCATAGCAAGCATGAACTGAGGGTCTTGAGCCAGATTTCTTGCAAATGAAGTATCAGAACTATGTAGAAAACACAAGCCAGAGACTTGAGCATCACCCTGGCTGTGTCACAGCTAGCTTCACAACCTGAAAAAGTATTTAAATTTACTGTGCTTTAGTACACTCAAGTAATAATTATTGATAATAAGATGGTAAATGTGAAATACTTTGATAATTATGAAAAAATGTGAGGTTCTTATGGGATAACCAGTGGATTGAAAATGAAACATTGAAGCTGTAGAGAAAGAACTGGCAGACGGGCTGTCTCAGAGTCAGAAGATGGAGGCTCTATTGCCACCATTTCCTGTGTTTCTAGAAAAGTAACTTAATCTTTCTGGAATCTGGGTTCCTTGTCATAATAATGAAGTTCAATCAATTGATCAATAAGACTATTTTCAAATCCATGGTTTGATAAATCACAGATATATATTTGGGGCAAATTTGCACAGAAGAAGGCTTCAAATTATTGTTGTAAGTAAATTTATTATGGGAAACAACAAAAAGGAAAAGGCTACAAACAAAACATTGAGGTGAAAGGAGAAACCTCCATAGGAGATACAGGAGGAATGATTAGACTAGTGGGTGAAGCCAAACATGTATTAACAAGTAGGTGAGAAAAGGAAGAAGTCCACATTTTTTTGTGCACCTTGTTCTCATCTCACCAGGCAGCCGATAGATCTTTTACATGCTGTATTTAATTTCACACTCACAATAAAACTGTGAAGTGCATTTTTAGTATAGATATTTCATACATTGGTAACTTAGGTCCTGAAAGCCTAAGCCAGAAAGAGTGGAACTGAAATTAAAACTGCAGTCCAGGTTCTACTAGCAAGTGCCTCCCACTTGCTAGGAAATGGGTGGAAACCAAATTTAAGTCATTAGAGAGGAAGTGATTGATGGGGAAACATAGTCAAGAAAGGTTTCCAGTGAATAAGACAATGGAGTAAGAAGGTTAACCAGATCAGCCACAGACACACAAACACCCCCTATCACCCAAGTACACACACACACTCCACCTTTCAGAAATATGAGTAATTTTACCATTCTTAAAGGCAGATGTTGAAGAGTTGAGGAGCTTGAGACAGAAACTCAAAACTAAGAAGCATTAAATAACACGAAGGTGTATGGGACACCAATAGGACAAATGGGGATATTAGGTCTGGAAGGACAGAAGGTCAAATTTTCCTCACAAGTTGTAAATGAACTCCTGATATATATCCTGGGTTTCAATAAAGGAGGCTTTGAGGAAGATGAGGAAAAAGGGAAATAATACTTGAGTTGAATGGACAAATACGACAAAAATTTTTGGGAAATAGAATAGGTTGAAGGTAAGCAGAAATAAATGACAACTGCTGACAACACAACAATGAGAATCCGATTGAAATGAAAAAGTATGAAATTCTAGTTGATACATTTGCAGGGTTATGTTTTTCACCTAAGACAGAGAAACAGAGAGTGGCAACCACCCAGACTTGTTATTTTAAAAATGTTCCTAGAAAAATCAAAGAGGGTATAAGAATAGGCAGCAGCAAAATGGTTGACTATAGATTCTGGGCTACGTAGGCATCAAGTAAAGGAGTAATGGACTGAGAGGTTACAGAAATAACCCATAAGGTTTTCATTGGCTAATTTTTGGAAGTAGACACCCAGACCTTTCTTCCTATTATGTCTTAGTCTAGAAGCTCTGCTGAAAACCGCCCACCATAGGTAACCCTGCTGATGTTTGAAATACCAGTGGCATACATCTACCGTCATAGCAACACAGAGCCACCACAGTGTGACAAACTGACAGTTGGTGGTTTCACAATATAAAGGTGTGTAGTATGTTGCATTGAATTGCTAGTCAGCAAATCCATATTGTGCAAACCCAACCAAAAAAAAAAGTATACATTAGGAACAGACAAAATATGAGCTCTGTTAACTATTGAATAAAGAAAACTCTAAAACAAAAAAAAAAACTCAACTTCTTTTCTTTCCCTATTTTGTTAAAAAGGTTGAATTTGTCTTTTGTACAAGGATTCATTGTGTGTCTTCCTACAGGTCCTTTACAAAAATGTAGGAGGTAAATCTATAATTATTTTAAAAGTTCAACAATGTTCTGCTTTTCTTTAGTTAAGGTTATTTTAATAGAAAATTGTCTCTATTGCTACTACAGGAACTAGGCTTTTTGTTTTCTACATCTGATGAAAATAACATGCTAACTTCCTCTTCTGCTACTTTTTCCTCCCAACCTTGCCTCCTCCTCACTAACCTAATAAACACAAACCTTTCTTTCCAAATCCAGCTTAAAGGATATCTCTTCTCTGAAGCTGTCTTTATGTCTGCCAACAGGCATCCCAGGAAGAACTAACCACTCCTTATACTGCACCAAAGTGGCAGATACTTTAGTGTTCGTTGTCAAGAAAACAGAATCTAACTTAAGCCAAGCTACCATCCAACACTGACCCCGCTGTAAGTTGTTCCACCTTCAGAAAATCACTGTGTACTCTGGGCCTCAGTTTCCTTAGGATACGTATATTTACATATGCATAAATGTATATGTATTTACATAATTGTTATTTCTTCATGCATATTTCTACATAACATATTACTGGCAATTATATGTTTGTGTATATGAGTTCAAAACTGACATGAAGACAATGGGTTTGGTGTTTTGGTTTTGTATATTAGACAAATATATTATTATATATATGTTACATATATAGATCAGTTTTTTATATAGATTAGATTAGATATATATATATATATATATATACTCATTAAAAACCCATTGTGGATTCAAACTGCTGACCTTTTGGTTAGCAGCCATAACACTTAGCACTACACCACTAGGTTTTCCAGATATATATAAAAATTTTAGACAAATGAACTGTATTACTAGTAGTCCATATCCACAGAATATAGAAGAGCTCTCATCATATAGAATGTACTTAATAAATAGTTCTTTAATTAGTAAAATAAATAATAAAAGCAACAGCGGCAGCCACAAAACCTATCTTTTAGTGAAAGCACTGGCCCATGGCATTGAGTTAAGCACTTGTTGTACATTCTTACTTAACCTCAATTACCACTGAAGAATTTACGTCATATCTCCATTTTTCTGCCATGTATCTGTCAGTTTATAGTACTGTGGTTGCTTGTGTGTTGCTGTGATGCTGGAACTATGCTATGGGTATTTCAAATATGAGTAGGGTCACCCGTGGTGCACAAGTTTCAGCAGAGTTTCCAGACTATGACAGACTGGTAAGAAGGACCCGGTGGTCTACTTCTGAAAAGAATTAGCCAGTGAAAACCCTATGAATAGCAACAGAAATTGTCTGACACAGTGCCAGAAAACGAGCCCCTCAGGGTGGAAGGCATTCAAAACATGACTGGAGAAGTGTTGCCTCCTCAAAGTAAAGATGACCTTAATGATATGGATGGAGTCAAGCTTCTGGGACCTGCATTTGCTGATGTGGCAAGACTCAAAATAAGAAGAAACACACCTGCAAACATCCATTAATAATCAGAACATGGAATGTACAAAGCATGAATCTAGGAAAATTGGAAGTCATCAAAAATGAAATGAAACACATAAACATTGATATCCAAAGCATTAGTGAGCTGAAAAGGACTGGTATTGGCCATTTTGAATCAGACAATCATATGGTCTACTATGCTCGGAATGACAAATTGAAGAGGAATGAGCATTGCATTCAATAGGATAAAGTCTATAAGCCTACAAGGAAGACCAGTTAATACCAATATTATTCAAATTTATGTACCAACCACTAATGCCAAAGATGGGGAAATTGAGGATTTTTACCAACTTCTGCAGTCTGACATTTGTCAAATACACAATCAAGATGCATTGATAATTACTGGTGATTGGAATACAAAGTTGGAAACAAAGAAGGACTGGTAGTTGCAAAGCATGGCCTTGGTGATAGAAATGATGCTGGAGATCACATGATAGAATTTTGCAAATCCAATGACTTCTTCATTGCAAACACCCTTTTTCAACAACATAAGTGCCAACTATACACATAGACCTGTCCGTATGGAATACGTAGGAATCAAACTTACTACATCTGTGGGAAGACACAATGGAGAAGCTCAATACCATCAGTCAGAACAAGGCCAGGAGCTGAATTTTGAACACACCATCAATTGCTCATATGCAAGTTCATGTTGAAGGAAGCTGAAGAAAACTACAGCAAGTCCACAAGAGCTAAAATATGACCTTAAGTATATCCCACCTGAGTTAAAAGACAATCTCAAGAATAGATTTGAGGCATTGAACAGTAATGACTGAAAACCAGCCAAGTTGTGGAATGACATCAAGGACATCATATGTGAAGAAAGCAAAAGGTCATTAGAAAGACAGGAACGAAAGGAAAGACCAAAATGCATGTAGAAAGAGACTCTGAAACTTGCTCTTGAACATACAGTAGCTGAAGGAAACAGAAGAAATGATGAAGTAAAAGAGCTAAACAGAAGATTTCAAAGGGCAGTTCGAGAAGACGAAGTATTTTAATGACATGTGCAAAGACCTGGAGCTGGAAAACCAAAACGGAAAAACACACTTGACATTTCTCAAGCTGAAAGAAGTGAAGAAAAATTCAAGGCTCAAGTTGCAATATTGAAGAATTCTACAGGGAAAATATTGAATGACACAGGAAATATCAAAAGAAAATGAAAGGAATACACAGTCACTGTACCAAAAAGAACCGGTCAATGGTCAACCATATCAATCCCACCCAAAAACCAAACCCGTTGCCATCATGTTGATTCCTATTTATAACGACCCTCTAAGACAGAGTAGAACTGCCCCCAAGGGTTTCACCTTTTGGTTAGCAGCTGTAGCTCTTAACCACTATGCCACCAGGGTTTCCTCAAACATATCAGTAGGTATCATAGGATCAAGGACCAATAGTACTGAAGTAAGAAGTCCAAGCTGCACCAAAGGGAATGGCGAAAAACAAGCCTCCAGGAATTGATGGAATACCAGTTGAGAAGTTTTAACAAACAGATGCAATGCTGGAGGTACTCACTTGTCTATGCCAAGAAATTTGGAAGACAGCTTCCTGGACATTGACTGGATGAGATCCATATTTGAGCCTGTTCCAAAGAAAAGTGATCCAACAGAATGCAGAAATTATAGAACAATATTATTAATATCACACACAAATAAAATTTTGCTGAAGATCATTCAAAAGCAGTTGCAACGGTACATCGACAGAGAATGGTCAGAAATTCAAACTGGATTCAGAAGAGGCTGTGGAACAAGGGATATCATTTTTGACGTCAGATGGATCTTGGCTGAAAGCAGAGGATACCATAAAGATGTTTACTGGTGTTTTATTGACTGAGCAAAGACATTTGAATGTGTGGATTATAACAAGTTATGGATAACATTGCGAAGAATGGGAATTCCAGAATACTTAATCGTGGTTATGTTGAACTTGTACATAGACCAAAAGGCAGTCATTCGAATAGCACAAGGGAATATTGAGTGGTTTACAATCAGGAAAGGTGTATGTCAGAATTGGATCCTTTCACAATGGTTACTCAACCTGTATGCTGAGCAAGTAATCTGAGAAGGTGACTATATGAAGGAGAACATGGCATCAGAACTGGAGGAAGATGCACTAATAACCTACGACATGCAGAAGACACAACCTTGCCTGCTGAAAGTGAAGCGGACTTGAAGATCAAAGACTACAGCCTTCAGTATGGACTGCACCTCAACATAACGAAAACAAAAATCATCATAACTGGGCCAATAAGCAACATCATGATAAATGGAGAAAAGATTGAACTTGTGAAGGATTTCATTTTACTTGGATCCACAATCAATGCTCAAGGAAGCAGCAGTTAAGAAATCAGACTACGTATTGTGTTGAGCAAATCTTCAGCAAAAGAGCTCTTTAAAGTATTGAAAAGCAAAGATATCACTTTGAGGACTTAGGTGCACCTAACCCAAGCCACAGTATTTTCACTCACCTCGTATCCATGTCAAAGCTCGACAATGAATAAGGAAGACCAAAGAAGAATTGATGCCTTTGAATTATGGTGTTGACAAAGAATATTGTACACACTATAGACTTCCAGAAGAACTAACAAATCTGTCTTGGCAGAAGTACAGCCAGCGTACTGCTTGGAAACGAGGATGGAGAGACTTTGTTTCACGTACTTTGGATATGTTATCAGAAGGGAACAGTCCCTGGAGAAGGACATCATGCTTCGTAAAGTAGAGGGTCAACAAAAAAGAAGAACACCCTCAATGAGATGGATTGACACGGTGGCTGCAACTATAGGCACGGTATAGCAAAGATTGTGAGGATGGCACAGAACCAGGCAGTGTTTGGTTCTGTTGTACAAAGGGCGCCTAACAACATCTTTGTTTTACTGTTGGTATTATTGAGCTTGATAAGAGTTTAATCATCTGTCTAGGGTCATAGACTATTTCAACCAGTGTCAGTCTGATTTCAAAACTGAATAAATGAATGAAACAGATGGGTTATTCACTCACTCAAGTCCAGACTCCAAATGCAGAGTGGAAAGAATACCCAGGCCCCACAATGACAATTGATCTCTGCCTTTCAGGTACGCACACTCTGTGTACCAAAGAAAAAAGAAAAAAAACCCATTGCTATCGAGTCGATTCTGACTCATAGCGACCCTATAGAACAGAGTAGAACTGCCCCATAAGGATTTCCAAAGGGCAGCTGGTGAATTTGAACTACTGATCATTTGGGTAGAAGCATAGCTCACCATAGCTCTTAACCATTGCATACAGCCTCCCTGATTCTCAACAATGCATTCTAACTACCACGGACCTGGAGAGACAAATGAATTACTTGCACAGCATACCACATGGAAATACAAAGACAAAGTTTGTTCCAGAAGCCAGGTTTTATGCATAAAACATGGTCCATAAAAAATAAAATAAAATCATATCCTCTTTAAGACTGGAATGTGTCATTTCCTCTTCATTTTTTAAAATCTATTGAATGAATTATTTTTATAATCATTTAATTTTTTAAAAATTATTCCAGAAGATATTTAAAACATGATAGATAATTTCTTCCTGAGTTTATCCTTTAAATTACCTAAAAAAAAAAAATCCCTTACAGTTTTGTAGATTTATGTAATTATACTCTCTATGATTTCAAAATTTTAAAATTCTCCACTACTTCAAATATTGGACAAAGTCCTTTTCTAACTTTTTCTTTTTTTAGTTGTGCTTTAGGTGAATGTTTACAGCTAAAGTTAGTTTCTCATACAAAAATTTATAGAAATATTTTTATGTGACACTACTTGCAATCCCTATAACGTGACAGCACACTTCTCCTTTCCATCCCGGGTTTCCTACGTCCATTCAACCAGCTTGTATCAGTTTCTTCCTTCTCATCCTGCCCCTGGACAGGAGCTGCCCATTTAGCCTCCTGTATCTACTTGAACTAAGAAGCACACTCTTCTTAAGTATTATTTTATGTTTTATAACTCAGTCTAATCCTTGTCAGAAGAGTTGGCTTCGGGAATGGTTTTAGTTTGGGGTTAATAGAAAGCCCAGGGCCCATGTCTGCTGGGGTTCCTCTAGCCTCAGTCTAGTCTTTTTAAGTGAATTTGAGTTCTGCATTACACTTTTCTTCTGCTCCATCAGGGACTTTCTGTCGTGTTCCCTGTCATGGCAGTCATTGGTGGTAGCTGGGCACCATCTAGCTCTTCTGATCTCAGGCTGATGGAGTCTCTGGTTTATATGACCCTTTCATCTCTTGGTGCTCTTCATTCTCCTTTGCTCCAGGTGGTTGGGAGCAATTGATGCATCTTAGATGGCTGCTCGCAAGCTTTTAAGACCCCAGATGCCGCTTACCAAAGTAGAATGCAGAACATTTTCTTAATAAACTTTCTTATGCCAATTGACTTAGATACCTCCCTGAAACCATGGTTCCCAGACCCCTGCCCCTCCTACTCTGTCCCTCAAAGTGTTTGGTTGTATTCAGGGTTTTGGTTTAGTCCAGTTGTGCTGACTTCCTCTGTATTGTGTGCTGTCCTTCCCTTCACCTCAGATAATTCTTATCTACTATCTAGTTAGTGAATTCCTTTCTCCCTCCCTCCCCACTCTCATAACCATCAAAGAATGTTTTCTTCTGTGTTTAAACCTTTTCTTGAGTTCTTATAATAGTGGTCTCATACAATATTTGTCCTTTTGCCACTGATCAATTTCACTCAGCATAATGCCTTCCAGATTCATCCATGTTGTGAGGTGTTTCATGGATTCGTCGTTGTTCTTAATCATTGTGTAGTATCCCATTGTGTGAGTATACCATAATTTGTTTAGCCATTCATCCATTGATGGGAACCTAGGTTGTTTCCATTTTTTGCTATCATGAACAGTGCAGTAATGAACATGGGTGTGCATGTATTGATTCATGTGACAGCTCTTATTTCTCTAGGATATATTCCAAGGAGTGGGATTGCGGGATCTTATGGTAGTTCTACTTCTAACTTTTTAAGGAAGTGCCAAATTGATTTCCAAAGTGGTTGTACCATTTTACATTCCTATCAGCAGTGTATAAGTGTCCCAGTCTCTCCACAACCTCTTCAACATTTATTATTTTGTGTTTTTTGGATTAGTAATAGCCTTGTTGGAGTGAGAGAGTATCTACTGTAGCTTTGATTTGCATTCCTCTAATGGCTAATGATCATGAGCATTTCCTCATGTATCTGTTAGCCACCTGAATGTCTTCTTTGGTAATGTGCTTATCCAAATCCTTTGCCCATTTTTTTAATTGGGTTATTCATCTTTTTGTTGTTGAAGTTTTACAATATCTTACAGATTTTAGAAATTAGACCCTGATCTGATAAGTGGTCATAGTCAAAAATTTTTTCCCAGTCTGCTAGGTTGTCTTTTTACTCTTTTGGTGAAGTCTTTTGATGAGCATAAATGTTTGATTTTTTTGGACCTCCCAGTTATCTAGTTTCTCGTCTGGTGTTTGTGCATTGTTAGTTATGTTTCATATTCTGTTTATGCCATGTATTAGGGCTCCTAGTGTTGTCTCTATTTTTTCTTCCATGATCTTTATCCTTTTAGATTTTATATTTAAGTCTTTGATCCATTTCGAGGTAGTTTTTGTGCATGGTGTGGGGTACGGGTCCAATTTCAGTTTTTTGCACATGGATATCCAGTTATGCCAGCAGCATACATTAAAGAGACTGTCTTTTCTAACGTTAATGTCATTCAATTCTAGCACAAATCTGACTTGCTCCTAGAATTCTTAAATGAGTACTGATGATTTTAAAAGACCCCGTTTTGTTTAAAGAGGAGCCAGTCTTTATAGGTGAGATCTGATGGTAGTCAGCATGCTTTAAAGCAAGCAGCTCTTAAAAAGTCCTGGTGGTACAACGGTGAAATGCTTGGCTGCTCATGGAAAGGTTGGTAGTTTGAACCCACCCAGTGGCTCCATGGGAGAAAGACCTAGCCATCTGCTCCTGTAAAGATAACAACCTAAAACTCTATGCAGCCTTTCTACTCTGTCACATGGGTCACTATGAGTTGAAATCAACTTGGTGACACCTAACAATGATTATGTATACCTCTTTTAGACATGGATCTCAGAACGGTAACAATATTTTATTCACTTCACATAGTGTCTTAGTTATCTAGTGCTGCTATAACAGAAATACCAGAAGTGGATGGCTTTAACCAAAAGGAATTTATTCTCTCATGGTTTAGGAGGCTAGAAGTCTGAATTCAGGGTGCCAGCTCCAAGGGAAGGCTTTCTGTCTCTGTCAGCTCTGGGGTAATGTCCTTGTAATCAATCTCCCAGTGGTCTAGTGGCTTCTCAGCACAGGGACTCCAGGTCCAAAGGACATACTTCAGTCCCAGGTCTTTCTTGGTGATATGAGATCCCTCTCCTCTCTGCTCATTTCTTTCTTTTATATCTCAAAAGAGATTGACTCAAGATACAACTTAATCCTGTAAATTGAGTCCTGTCTCATTAACATAACTGCCTCTAATCCTGCCTCATCAACATCACAGAGGTTAGGATTTACAACACATAAGGTAATCAAATCAGATTACAAAATTGTGGACAACCAAACAATACTGATAGTCATCGCCTAGTCAAGTTGATACATATTTTGGGGGACAATTTTCAATGCGTAACGCACAGCTTATTGGCCAAAGCCAAAACCAAACCTGTTGCCATCAAGTCAGTTCTGACTTATAACCACACTATAGGACAGAGTGGAACTGCCCCACTGGGTTTCCAAAGAGTGCCTGGTGGATTTGAACTGCCGACCTTTTGGTTAGCAAGTATAGTTCTTAACCACTATGCTACCAGGGTTTCCAGTTTATAGACAGTGTTCAGTAAATATTTATAGTTTTATTAAATAATACATATTCAAGAAAAAAAGGTTGAACAAAGCTATCTTAAACAGAGCTATGTTATAATCAAATTATATGAATTATTACCTTTTTGTTGTTTGTGTCATTCTGCAAGGTGTTTTACTTCTACTAGTGGCTTATTCTGAGTTTATGAATTTACTCTTAGTTCCAAGATAGCATAGTAAAGTTTCTCTATCTCTTATTTTTTTTTCTTTTTTTTCCTTTTTGGTAGCAATGAAGGCAGGAGACAACAATGAAGGGAAAGTGATATTAAATAATAATATCCATAAAACTGGGTTTTAACCCCTTTATGTTCCATGTTTATAGTCTACAGACACTTCAAATGATAGGTTAAAAATGCAGAATGAATCTTATATCATATACTTTATGATCTACTTACCAGGAAATGTCCTTTCAGATTCTCTATGCCAAGAGGAGATGCTTTGTGTAATGTGGGTGCTTTTTGATTCAGACAGTCAAGAGTGACCCCTGCTGGCAAAGATATTTCCTTTTCACCTTTACCCTAAAGGGATGAAAACTGACTTCAGTTATTTTTCTGTATCCTAAGAATAACAGGGAAATCCTGGTAGCGTAGGATGGTTCAAAAGAAGATCAGTCACAATCAGTTGCATGCAGGCAAATATTAAACAACCAGCTCCCTGGGGGGGGAGGGGGATGGGGAAGGAAGAAGCAACTTTGACTTCTAGCATTTGCCAATTTCTGTGGTGTAAATATATCAACCATGGCTAATTTCAAACTACATATAAGATGCCGTTGCTGAACCCCAAATTCAGGAGTTGAGAAGAGATGCTTACAATAAGCTCTTGCCAGGGGGTGTGAGCTGGTTCCAGCACACCACTAGTTGAAATATTTTGTAAGAACTTCCGCAGCCTTCCACCCAATAGACAGTCAAGGCTGGTCAACTGCAAAACTGAGGGGCACTGAGAGTTGAGAGCTTTCTCGCAAGGATGGCAAGACTTCTTCTCAGATACTTCGGACATGTTATCAGGAAGGATCAGTCCCTGGAGAAGGACATCATGCTTGGTAAAGTGAGGGTCAGCAAAAAAGAGGAAGACCCTCAATGAGATGGACTGACCCAGTGGCTGCAACAATGGGCTCAAGCATTAACAACGATTGTGAGGATGACCAGGCCTGGGCAGTGTTTCATTCTGTTGTACATAGGGTCGCTGTGAATCAGAACTGACTCAGTGGAACCTAACAACAACATTGTGGACAGAATGAGGCCTCCAGGGAACAGAGTAGCTAGATAATTAAGGAATGCACAATTAAATTTGAATTTCAGATAAAACAACATTTTGTGTGTGTGTCTCAATTATTGTATGAAAAATATTCATATTAAAATATTTGTTGTTTATGAAATTCAAATTTAACTGAACTCCCTGTATTTTTATTTGATAAGTCTGACAATCTTACCAGGGCCACAGAATGAAAAATTTTTTCAAGAGGAGATGGAATACTGGCCAGGGATGACAACCTGCAAATTCTCTAAAGCAGTGCTTCGCTACCAGTAGAACATGCCGACCAGTGACCCTGAATGACTCAGAGGTACGACAAGACATTGGTTTACTTAGACCCCTGGGCAGCCCTGTGTATGTCTGTCACCATGTGTGGACTTTTAGGAGGTTCTGCTGTACTGTATCTGCCCCATTCCCCCACCTACGCTGATATCTGCCCTGATTGCTAAGCACTAGTGTGGTACCTGGTCGAATGCCCATGGATTTTCTGCAGCCTGTGATAGCCAACAAGGTCCTGACAACCTGATGTGGCTCACCCATAGCCTGCAGGGCCCTGGAGGACCTGCTGAAGGCCATGATGCTCTGTGTCATTTTGGTCCTAGAGACAATGGCCAGGTGGTGGCACTGCTTCAAGGAACCTCTTATGCTTTTGAAAAAATGCAGCACATCTTGATACATTTACAAGAAGAATTTGGAGGAAATTAACCAACTTTTATGGAAGCCAACCTCAATAACACTTTATCAGAAATACCAGAACTGGAAGCCATTAATAAAAACCTGGAAACCTCCAACTCTTTACTTGTGTTTAAAATAGACCTTTAGAAAAAGACTGAAAGAAGAGAAACCTAAACTTTTGGAACAGTTGAGATGATAGTAAAAGTAACAAGAAAGATTTAATCTTTTAAAGGTGTATTAAAACATTTACCATTTCAAGTAGCTGCAACTAAAACTGTCTTCATTATCCATCAGAAGAATGGAACCCAACTTCAGACAACATTGAAAAATTCTGTGAATTAAAATTCCAATCTTGAAGGAAGCATAAGCTGCTTTCACAAGAAACAGAAGGATGGAAAAGAAGAGTGAGTATGCATTAAACAAAATGTAATGATAGAAAACTCTAAAGCTACAGCACAGAACAAGTTCTAAAAGGAAAGTCGGAACAACTTTCTAGATAAAAATTTGCTAAAAACGAGCAATATGGTGGTTGCTGTTGTTGGAGAAGACAACATGGGTGGTAGGAATTTGGCTCCAATATAACAAATGCATCAGAAAATGGAGCTTTCCAAAAAAGTTTAAAGAATGTGACTTGCATTGAGCACCCAGGTTTCCTTAAAGGCTGTCTCTAGATCCCAAGTAGTCACCAGACTACTGGGATGAGAATTCCACCCAGTGGTACCAACCACCCCATGGGTGTTATGTCCATTTATCCTGATCAAGCCCTACACAGGAGACACGTACACGGTGTTGGCAATAGAGAAAGACGTTTTAATTACTTACAAACAACACTGTACAACAGGAAAAGTTCCATTGTTAGCAGTTCTTCCTGGCTAAAAAACTGTCCAAGTGGGATGGAAACTTTCTGTGGATGTCTCCTCTCTTTAAACCATGGAGGAAGGACACTGAGGATCTTCCTTCACCCGGTTTTATACTCCAGGGCTTGTATATTTCACTGCACAGAGTGCAATACAAATTTTCCTACCTGATCATCCAAAGAGGAAGGTAATCAGACATGGGCAGTGCAGCCCGGAATTGTTGGCCTAGAATTGTATGTCTTTAGCTCTGCTGTTTAGACAGGAAGGTACAACAATTGTTCCAAAACCCAAAGATGTTGTGGGGGGAGAAAAGGGAAGCAATTATAGCTGTTTTTGGCCATTTAAAGGACTGTCTCCTCTCAGACCGATGTGGCTGATTAAAATACTTACTGTGGTAGACTGAATATTGCTGCTCCCCGACCTCCCCCCACCCCCGCAAGATGTCATGTTCTAATTCCTGGAACCTATTAGTATATTACCTTGCATGGGAAAAAAGACTTTGGGAATGTGAGTAAATTAAGGATCTTGAGATGGAGATTACCCGGGGTTGTGTCTGTGGGCTCAATATAATCAGAAGTTGTCTTAGGCTGGGTTCTCTAGAGAAGAAAACCAGTGAAGCACCTATATATAGAGAGACAGATAGAGAGAGATCAAGGAAATGGCTCACATGCCTGCAGAGGCTGGAAAATCCCAAATCTGTGTGTCAGGGTAAAGCCCTCTCCTGACTTTTGTATCTGCAGGGCCTTGTAAACCCAGGATCTAGACCTTGGAGGCTGATGAGTCCCAAGATCAGCAGGTAAGTTGCTAGCTCAAATCCCAAGGACCAGATGGCAGATGAATAAGAGCCAGCTGTAGGATCCAGAGTGAGCAAAACCAACAAGCCTTGCCAGAAAGTCCACCTATATTGGATGCAGGTCATACCCCTAAGGAAACTCCCCTTCATCTAATTGGCTACACACAGCAGATCCCATCATGGAGGTGATTACATTGTATCTAATCTCAACATGTAGGTGATTGCATCATTATACAATGCAGTGTCATAACTGCCAAACCACCAGGAATTATGGTCCAGCCAAATGGACACCTAGACACCTAACCTTAACCATCGCACAAGGGCCCTTTTGAGAGAGAGCAAGAGGGTCAGAGTCAGGGAGAAGGATGTGACAATGGAAACAGATTATTTACAATGATGCAGTCACAAGCCAAGGAATTCAGAAAGACTCCAGAAGCTGAAAAAGAAACAGATTCTTCCCTAGGGTCCCCAGAAGGAATGCTGCCCTGAGCACAGTATGATTTTAGTCCAGTGAAGCTGATTTTGGACTTTGGATCTCCAGAACTGTAAAATAATAAATTTGTAGTGTTTAGGCCACTACGTTTGGGGTAATTTATTGTAGCAGCAATAGGAAACTAATATACTTACTTCAAAACTCTTGAAGTAAAAAGATGTACATTAAATTAGCTGAGGAAGATAATCAGTGTACTTAAAGATCATATTAAAAGTTTACAAACTGAGAAAAAAAAAATTGCTGCAATTAGAAAACCAAAATTAGGAAAGGAAAGCCAAAAACTCTGCTAGAAACCTCAAGTCCTTCTTGAACTGCATTAAGAAAAAGGTATGCATTTTCATAAAATATTCAATTTACAGTGAATTTACCAAGAAAAAAAGATAGAGGAGAATCTTCCTGAAGCAATTGGAAAGATCAGCCATGCATGGGAAACACTAGGCACCTATAAAATTTAAGCCAAAATCTTGCAGAAAAGTTGGGAATAATCACAGGCAACTATCAATATCAGAGTATTCCCCTGAAAAGAAAATCTCATGATAACAGGTTGAGTGAGAGTGCTGGTGGTTGAGAATAACTTCAATGACTCGTGTGGAAAAAAATGAAAATTTCAATACAATAACTTATTGAGAAAATATTTCAATGTGAACATTTTGAAAAGCATCCTAATGTCCCAGATGTTCTAAATTGGACATTTGACAGAGTCCAGAGAAGACTATCCAGGGATGCTCTGAATGAACAGATTCTGAAAAAAGAGAAACATAATGCTGTACTGGTGGAAGGACCCGGGCTCCAATGCTTTGTATGGGCCAGATGATACCCCACAGGATCAAGACCCCAGAGAAAGAATCCCCCCATCAGCTCAACTACATCCTGACTCTATAGTTCCTCCATAAAGGAAAGACAGATCTTGTCCTAATGCTCCTTGCCCTGGCAGATGCTGAGGACTTCTCATCATCCCACCTAAATGGAGAAGCAGACTCTGGTCCTCCAACTCCTGCTTCTGTCATAACAGAGGTCATATGGTACAGAGGAATCCCAGGTGTCAGTTACTGAGAAAAAGACCCCGTCCTCCCCTTTCTGGAAAGCAAGGACAACCCTCAACAGAAATCTTCTTTTTCAAGGGAATTCTGTGACCCAGTGCATCCTCCACTGACAAAAAGAAATGTTTCTGCACCAAGCATTGAGTTCAATCTTCTGTCCACTCAATCTGAAAACAGAAGTGCTTTACCTTCCTGCTTGATTCCACCTCCAAATGAACTTCTGAAGATCTAGAACTACAGCAAGATATTTTCTTCTTTCTCTGCCAAAGTTATTTTGAGTTCTTTCTCTTTTATATTTATTACCATTAGTAAAGTGATCATACGTTTGCTCAAATTGAAGTTTGATAGAGTTATGTCTCAATATAATGTTTTATAACTATAATTTAAATGTGGATGTTATAGGTTAATTGCTTCATTTTATAGTATTTGAAGTAGTATAATTACAGTGTGTTTGTTGTTGTCAACAAGTCTACTAAAGTAATTCAGAGCAACAGCAAGTTTGTGTTTATTTCCTTTCTTCCTTCAATCTTTGTTTCACGTTCTTAAATGATTTTGAACTTTTTCTCTTTTGCATTATTACTATTATTTAAGCAACTATACAATAGCTCAAAAGGAATTTTCATGGGATTATGATTCTTAGGATAATGTTTTACAAATGTGTTTTATAAATGTGAATCTTATCAGTAAATTATTCCCATTTTACTTGATTTCTAGATAATATAATTACAGTATTTTTGTTGTTGATATTTAACAAGTGTCTTCCATTGACCTAGAAGCAGCAATTGTTTGTCTCTCTTATAAGATAGGAATTTTCTCTCATTTAATTTCACTACTATAAGTTAATAAGTATAGCCAGTATGCTTCTTAGAAACTAGGATAAAGAGACTTTGTCTTGAAAACTTTGGGCATGTCATCAGGAGGGATCAGTCCCTGGAGAAGAATATCATGACTGGTAAGGTAGAGGGTCAGCAAAAAAGAGGGAGACCCTCAGTGAGATAGAATGACACGGTGGCTGCAACAATGGGCTCAAACATAGCAGCTATTGTGAGGATGGTGCAGGACTAGGCAATGCTTCTCTCTGTTATACATAAGTTCGTTAGGAGCTGGAGCTGACCCAATGGCACCTAACAGCAACACTATAAGTTAAGTGATTATATAATTGCTCAAATGGAATTGTGGTAGTGTCTTAGATATCTAGTGTTGCTATAACAAAAATACTGGAAGGGGGTGGCTTTAACAAACAGAAATTTATTTTATCACAGTTTAGGAGGCTAGAAGTCCAAAATCAGGGTGCCAGCTCTCTACCGGCTCTGGGGGAAGGTCCTTGTCTCTTCTGCTTCTGTTTTCCTGTTTTGTTGGAAAGCATCTATCTTCCGCCATCTCCGGTTGCTTAAACTGCTCCTTTTGTATTTTGCAAGAGACACACCCTACACTAATCCTGCCTTATCAGCATAACAGAGACAACCCATTCCCAAATGGAATTATAACCACAGGCATATAGGTTAAGATTTAAAACACATATTTCTGGGGACACAATTCAATCCATAACATACAAGAATTGTAATTCGTAGGATAGTATTATGCAAATATAATTTATTTAAAAGTAAGTGTATGAGTAAACCTCTTCCTTTTTTTCTTTTTCCATATAGTATATGCATAGTATTTCCACTGATGGTATTTAAAAATTCACCATAAAATGAACTGCAGTGTGAGTTTTACAGGAGCAGTCTCACATTTGGAGACATTCAAAGTCCATTTGTGTACACCAAAGATGAATCTACCCTAGATGAGACAAATATGTTTGCCTAAATAAGTTTTAGTTTAAGAGAAATACTCATTCACAATTCTCATTGTGATTAGCATAAAATCCAGGCTCCTTCACTGGAGACCTCAAGTCCAGTGCAAGCTAAACACTGCTAGCATCCCTGACTCCCATCTTGTGCTCACTCTACTCTAGCCATTCTTTCTTTCTGCCAGTGCCTCAAGCTCCCCAAGTCTCTTTTTCTCTTTTGCCCACTCTGTTTTTTCTGTCTGAAATGTATTTTTGTTTTGTTTTTGTATTTTCCTTATTCCCTGCCTATCTCTTATTCCTCTGTCATGTTTTAAATGGAATGTCCTTGGAGAAGCTTTCACTGGTTTCCCAATTAAAAGTAGTTTTTGCAGTTCCTGTTTTTCGTTACACCCTATGATTTTCATATTTTCTTTGCTAACACTTATGACAACGTGCAAGTATGTAATTAGATATGTGATTATTTACTGAGTGTACATAGCCACTGTAGTCAATGATTAGGTCCATTTTTCTTCATTTACTATATACAGTGATTTTAGGGCAGAGGATGAAGGGTGCTTAGGACATTGGGACAGGATAATTCTTCCTTGTGCAAGTGTATCAGACAGGTTTTTCTGCAAGAACAATGCAAAACAAACAGCCACTGGGTTTCAGAGGTTTACAACAACAAACGTTTATTTCTAAATCACAGTTCAGTGGATCGGCTCTTGTTCTCCTGGATGTAGCTGGGCTTGAGTTGCAGGCCAGCTCCATTCAGTCAGTTCTGTTTCTCATTCAAGGGCTGGGTCTGGTGGAGCAGTGGCTACGTGGACATCTTCTTCTCATGGGGGATGTTCCAAGCACAAGAGGGTATTTCCTAAACTTTCATCTCAGAACTGATATAATTTCATGCCTGCCCACATTCCACTAGTCAAGGCAAGTTCTGTGGCCAAAATAAATGCACAGTGTGCAGCCCTGGTAGTTCTCACCCACTCAGTCCCTTCCGGAGGACCCAGCAGGGGGATTTCTGGAGGGGTGTGTGTGTGTGTGTTGTTGTTGTTGCTAGTAGCCATCAATTCGATTCTGACTTACGGGGATCCCATGTGTGCAGAGTAGAACCGCACTCTAGAGGATTTTGAAGGCTGTGACCTTTTAGAAGCAGAGTGACAGGTCTGTCTTCTAAGGCATCTCTAAGTGGGTTTGAACCACCAACCTTTCAGTTAGTAGTTGGACGGTTAACCGTTTGTGCCATTCATGGACTCCATTACATAATATTACACATTAAGACCAGATATACACACCACACACAGAGAAACACTGTCAGACAGCAAATGAAAAACGCAAGAAATCAGTTGCCTTTATATTTATTCATTCATTCAGCATATAATTACTGACTACCTACAATGTGCCCAGCACTGAACTAGTTGCTAAATTCAGTCAATCCTGCAATGAGCTACCATATTTTTACACAATAACGTGCTCCTTCTACGGTTGTTTGCCAGCTGCTCCCTCCCCGCCGGAGGTATTTTTGTAAGCATGCTATGCTAATTATTTTTTTACAGTAACATGTAAAAAAAACTGGCATAGCAGCACTTATGAAAATACCTCGTGGGGTGAGGGAGCAGCTGGCAAACAAATCTATAAGGCATATGATATTTGTGTAAAAATACGGTAGATGCTAAATCCAGGTGGTTATTTCACCACCTCATTTTTATTCAAGAATGTCCTGAGTTTATAAGTTTCATAATGGGTTCTTGACATTTTTAATGAGTGCTCCAAATATTATCATTCATTTTAAATATTTTAATATTGTTTTATTTATTTGTCCCAGTACGGAATAATTACTCAGTAAGGGAATGATGGTGTCTATCTTTCTTTCCTAAGTTTTACGTGTAGTCATTTTTCAAAATGAGCATGTAAAGTCAAATTTTATTCTTAATACTAATTTCTTGAACTGGCTTGGCTTTAGCTTAAATTTTGTGTTTCCTTATTTCAGGAAGATGAATATATTTAATATACTTTAAATTGCATCATATTTTACAACATCTCAAGGGATTCATTCTTATACGAACCAAACATTATTGCATAATTATTGCTTCAGGTACCTCAAATGATGATGACTAATTAAATATACATATAATGCATTTATCAGAAATTGTAATAACTCAATTTCTATTCCCTCCTGAAAGTGCCTGTCTCCTCTGTAGAAGTTTTAAGAAGGAGCAAGTATTGTAGCAACTGAGAACACGGTTTAGCATTAATATTTCATAGTGCAATTGAGGCACATGTTAACTAGAGAAATGCCAACATCATCCAAGTAAGCGTAATTCTCCATTTCACTAATGTTTATATGGAAAGTTTTTGTATTTGTATGTGCATTTTATTTACGGTAAAATTTATTGTATTCTTAATTTGGAGTATTGTCTGTCACAAAGAGACCCAAAGTTCAAAAAAAAAAAAAAAAGAATTAAAAAAAAAAGTCTGTCAATCTCTCCTTTCCTCACTAAAACCACAAACTATACAACCAAATCAAACCAAACCCATTGCTGTCAAGTCAATTCTGACTCCCAGCGACACTATAAGACAGAGTAGACCTGCCCAAAGGAGTTTCCAAGGCTGTTTTTTAACGTTTATGCGAGCAGACTGCCACATCTTTCTTCCACAAAGCAGCTGGTAGGTTCCAACTGCTGACCTTTTGGTTGGCAGATGAGCACTTAATCACTGTGCCACTAGGGCTCCTCAAACTATATAACAAGTTCTGTTAAATTCTAGTTTCCATTGCCTTAATTCTAAGATGAGTAAGAAATCTTATCCATTTGGCACTTCTACCAAGGAGAAAATGTCTAATATGTTACCTCCAGACTATGATCCTTAGTGAAGTTTTCACTAGCCAAGAGTGGGAATCCAATTGGAAAATGCAAACAAACAAAAAACAGGTGAAGAGTAAACAAACATCCCTTAACATTCTTTATATGGTCTGAGAAGGGTAGCAATTTGCAGATAGACAGTTTGTTAGGTGGTCTTTAAAACTGTACCTTCGCAGAGAGTTGCCCTCCATACATCTTTGTTATGAGGCTTTGGTGGGTCAGTGGTGGAATTCTCTTCTTCCATCCGGGAAATCTTATTTGATTCATGGACAATATATCTCATATCCTACCACCACCCTTGTGCCATTGGAGGCTTCTTCATTGACACTGAACAGGTTTTAGTGGCGCATACAGTCTAAGATGGACTAGGAAGAAAGCCTGGCAATCTGCTTCCAAAAGTCAGGCGATAAAAACCCTGTGAATTGCAATGGCCCCATCAGCAACTGATCATGGTGATGGCGTGGAAACAGGCAGCGATTCTTTTCATAGTGCATGGGGCTACCATGTGCCAGGGGCCGACTGGATGGCAGTTAACACCAACAACAGCAGCAACACATTTTTGTTCACATGTCATTTTTTTTTTAATAGAAATAATAGCAACTATTTTTAGAAATGACAGTGATTATAGTTTATTTATCAAATGCATGTACTTCAGTTCAATTAGTGTTGGCATTACATGTTCTTTTGAGGGGGGGTTACCATTTATTCATCTAGGACATACAAAGGACTGAGAATCATGGCCAGTGTGGGAGGCAAATGCATTACTCTTCAAAAGTTATTTGACAAAAAAATCCCGAACAGGGTGCACCTTGCATTGTCTTCTAACCAGAGAACAAGCAAAGCATATGGGGCAGCAGGTGTCCCACATGGCTACACTGTGATGTTCCTATAAGTTTGTGGTACACAGAGTATTTCAAAGGTATTGCTAATTCAGTTTCCTTCATAATATTCCCTCAGGAAAGGGTGGAGCAGTAACTTTTTTCTGAGTTCTACTAGAGAGTAATTTATGCAGTAATCTCATGCAAAACAAAGCCAGTTGTTATGCAAGGCTTTGTGTTCTTAAGTACAAGAACCTCAGAGTTGCCGGCTATCTAAAATGTTCAGATGATTCAAACTCTATTTCAGTTTGGCTCCTTTTCAATTTATTTCTTTTTGTAAGTTTATATAAGCCAGTGCCTAATGCAGAAGCTTTGTAGCATGCTAATGTCTACAATTTAAAAATAATTTCCTATGGTTTCCAGACAATTGCCCACAAATAACAAACCATTCTGGGAAAACAACACAAAATGGAATAGCAATAGAAATAGAAGAAATGCCTCAAACAGGCAATAGCATTAGGAGCTTTCAAATTTTCTTTGTATTTTTCATTAGCGGTCAGGGAAGCCCTTTCTCTCCTTTTTGTCAATGCCATTTTGATCTTCCCTCTGTATGTTTCTTCCCCCCACTTAGAAGAGAAGGAAGACAAATCTCAGTCTTGCTGTTTTGAAAGAATTAAATATAATGTACCTACCTTACGTAAGTACTATCCATGCATCTAGAGA
This sequence comes from Elephas maximus indicus, assembly GCF_024166365.1. NCBI lineage: Eukaryota > Metazoa > Chordata > Mammalia > Proboscidea > Elephantidae > Elephas > Elephas maximus. The sequence continues at coordinate 59,772,093 of NC_064836.1, forward strand.
CACACAGCAGACTAGAATATCAGAATGTTGGCCCAATAAACTGTTAATAGCTAATACAGTAGTTTACTAAAAACAGACCAAAAATTAAGAATGACTCTATTCCTTTAACCCATCAAAACCACATATGCCAAAATTCCTTTTATGCTTCTTTAGTAGTGCTGTATGCTCTCCCTCCACTTGTAATCATGAACTCTGGACTTGCAGGGGTGCCAGAATCTGTGGAAGTAGCAGTGAACACATCATGCCCCGCTCAGAGAGGCCATTTGTAGGTGACATGCAGAACCTACTCATAATCAACAAGGAAAGTTCTATCCAAATGAATTGAGGCATTCCTAGCATACTGGCACAAAGGCAGGTTTCGACCATGACGGCGCATTCTCCCCATTGTCTACAACTAATAATCAACACCAAAACAAAAAATTTACAAATTCTACATGTCAAAAGGGAAAATCTTATCAGGTAGTAAGAGTATGCTGTTTATTACCAGATAGTCTTAATTCCACATTAGAAAGTGCAGAGTACTGAAGAATAAGTATCAATACCCTTCTTAAGCAGTCATCAGTTGCCATTGAGTTGATTTTGATTCATGGCAACACCATGTGTGTCAAAGTAGAACTGTGCTCCAGGGGATTTTCAATGGCTGATTTTTTTTAGAAGTAGATTGCCAGGCCTTTCTTTCAAGGAATCTCTGGTTGGACTCGAACTTTTGACCTTTCACTTAGCGACCATTTACACTGCCCAAGGACAAATGAGGATAGACTGTTTTGCCAGGCACATTGGACCAGTATCGCCTGGGAGCTTGTTAGGAATGTAGGATCTCAGGTTCTACCCCAAATAGACTGAATCACAATCTGCCTTTTAACGAGATCCCTATGTGATTAGTAAAACCCAGTGCTGTCGAGTCGATTCTGACTCATAGTGACCCTATATGCACATTAAATATTGAGGATTGTGTGGAGGGCTACAGCAGGTTTGGCCTGAGAGTCACACTCCATAGGTGAGGTACCTTGCTCATTCAATTTCAGATTACTGTCACTCAAGTTTTCCTTATCTAAGGGAGTTGCTACACTGTGAGAAAAAGTTCCTATGGCAGTTCATCAGCTTTAATGTATAGACAGAGATAAAGCTCTATTCTGTTATCTCTGGTGAAAGGCATTGGCTTCATCTACTCTGTATTGTTTGAATGTTTTACAACAAGCACACATAAAATTAACTAAATGGCAGAAACATTTTCATTGACACAACAAACTATATCCCATTCTGTAAATTTCTAAACCATCATTAAAAAGAACTAAATTGAACTTGAACATTTCAACATCACACCATATATCATAAGGATTTTTGTTTAACTTTTAAAAATAAATTAAATTAAATTAAAAACAATTTTAAAAAAAGTGTGTACCATATACTTTTAGAAAGAAAGAGAATTGCAACAGCCCACATACATACACACACACACACTACACACACACACACACACACACAAAAGTGGGTTTGAAATAACTCTTCCATCTTTAGTGAAGTGGGAACACTAAGCAATTTTCTATGGTGAGCTCAAATATAAACTCAAGATATTACCAAGAATCATTATTATAATTAGCCATAAACATGCTATTTCCTAGGTCTGATGGTCCTAATGGATTCCTTTTGTGTGGTTTTCTCCTTTGCTATTGCCAAAAGAGATGGTCCAAAGAACCATTTTAGTTGAATTTGATTAAAAGCCCTTGCTTCTTTGCAAAACTGGAATTATAAGAGCATAGATGGATATTCAACAGTAAAAACAAACGAAGACTTAACTTGGTTAATGCAAGAGACTCTCAACAGAATTATCTGGACAAGAGAGTCTGGAAGAAAACAGACAAACTGGAAGTTCTATAAAATATAGTGCAGTATATGTTGTTGTTGTTAGGTGCTGCTGAGTCAGTTCTGACTCATAGTGACCCTATACACAACAAAATGAAACATTGCCTGGTCCTCTGACACCCTTTCAACCATTGTTATGCTTGAGCCCATTGTTGTAGCCACTGTGTCAATCCATCTCGTTGAGGGTCTTCCTCTTTTTTGCTGACCCTCTACTTTACCAGGCATGATGTCTTTCTCCAGGGACTGATCTCTTCTGACAATATGTTCAAGGTATGTGAGATGCAGTCTTGCCACCCTTGTTTCCAAGGAGCATTCTGGTTGTGCTTCTTCCAAGACAGATTTGTTCATTTTACTGGCAATCCGTGGTATATTCAATATTCTTCACCAGCAACACAGTTCAAAGGCATCAATTCTTCTTTTGTCTTCCTTATACATTGACCAGTTTTCACATGTATATGAGGTGATTGAAAACGCCATGGCTTGGGTCAGTCACACCTTAGTCCTCAGGGTAACATCTTTGCCTTTTAACATTTTAAAGAGTTCTCTTGCAGTCCATTTGCCCAATGAAATGTGTCTTTTGATTTCTTGACTGCTGCTTCAGCGGGTGTTGATTGTGGATCTAAGTAAAATGAAATCCTTGGCAACCTAAATCTTTTCTCTGTTTATCTTGATGTTGCTTATTGGTCCAGTTGTGAGGATTTTGTTTTCTTTATGTTGAGGCATAATCCATATTGGAAGTTGTGATCTTTGGTCTTCATCAGTAAGTGCTTCAAGTCCTCTTCACTTTGAGCAAGCAAGGTTGTGTCATCTGCATAATGCAGGTTGTTAATGAGTCTTCCTCCACTCCTGATTCCCCATTCTTCTTCATATAGTCCACCTTCTCAGATTTTTTGTTCAGTACGCAGATTGAAAAGGTATGCTGAAAAGATACAACCCTGACACACACATTTCCTGACTTTAAGTAATGCAGTATCCACTTGTTCTGTTTGAACAACCGCCTCTTGATCTACATAAAGATTCTTATGAGCACAATTAAGTGTTCCAGAATTCCCGTTCTTCACAATGTTATCCATAATTTGTTATGATCCACACAGTCAAATGCCTTTACATAGTCAATAAAACACAGGGAAACATCTTTCTGGTATTCTCCGCTTTTGTTGCCAGAATTAAATAAGGTTCTTGGTTCTCATTGGTCAAGATTGAGCAGGTAAGGCAAGAAGAGTTTTCCACACAAGCAAAGCTTTACTGAAGAGGCTTGCATGTGGAGATGAGGAAAGCCTGAGCTACACTTATCCCCATCTCACAGAACAAAGGACTTGCCTGGGCTTTTAAAAATTCTTGAGTGGGAAAAAGATTCATGTTTATTCAGAGGCATTAGCGGGGTTTTCCAGCAAGTAGCCCATTTTGGGCAGGGATAGGTTAACTAAGGTACACACACAGCTGCTTTCTAAGAAGGCTCCTGTCCCAGAGGCCTCTGGATTCATAGGAGGACTTATTATGGGGTGTTGCACCTGTGCAGTCTCTTGCTCCCTGAGTTCGATTCCCCAGCTGCAGCTGCAGCCCCTCACTGCCCCTGGTGGAAGGTCACACAGCAGTCACAGGAAGATGTTCTGTGCATGTCCCTAGAGCTGGTTTCATTCTGCTGCTTCTGAAAGGCAACTTTAAGGAAGCTTCCAGGCTGTTTTCTGATACTCTGTCCCATTGTCCTGGGGAATGGCTTTGTTTCTGCGCCCTGGCCCATTTCCTGTTACTTTGTTACTTCAATTTGTTTATATGAATTGCAGATTTGGGGGCCCCTCTGTTCCCTGTCTTACTTTCTGCCAGGATCCATCTGACATCAGCAATGATATCCCTGGCTTCATGTCCTCTTCTAAATTTGGCTTGAATTTCTGCCAGTTCCCTGTCGATATACTGCTGCAACCATTTTTGAATGATGTTCAGCAAAGTTTTCCTCACTTGTGATATTAATGATATTGTTCTATAATTTCTACATTCTGTTGGATCACCTTTCTTGGGAATAGGCATAAATATGGATCTCTTCTAGTCGGTTGGCCAGGTAGCTGTCTTTCAAATTTCTTGGCATAGACGAGTGAGCACTTCCAGTGCTTCATCTGTTTGTTGAAACATCTCAATTGATATTCTGTCAGTTCCTGGAGCCTTGTTTTTTGCCAATGCCTTCAGTGCAGCTTGGATGTCTTCTTTCAGTACCATAGGTTCCTGATCATATATTATCTCCTGAAATAGTTGAACATCGCCCAATTCTTTTTGGTGTATTCCTTCCATCTTCCTGCATCTTTAATATACAGAGTAAATAAATACATACAGTAAATAAATAATACTTTAATCCAAGACATTTTGAAGAATTGCAAGGAAAGAAAGGATCAAGGGGAGTCTTGGGGACTAATCTACATGCAAAAAAATCTGTATAATAATTTGTTATTAGTAACCGATTTTTAAGAAAGGAATGATTAACTAAGCAGCAGCATTTTGTATCATCTTGCTGTTAATTCACCCTCTAAGTCATGGTTGAACTTCTCATGATTTTCTTCCATATCAGCACAATTACATTCACAGGGTAGAATTCCTATTGACTTAGCTAAACTCTATAAATCTGTCTTCTGCAGAGACTCTATACAGAGAAAAACAGGGATTATTCATGCAAATTAAGTAACAGTCATGTATAGATCTTCTACTCTATGGCTAGACATATACAACCAAAAGAAAAGGTCTGCATCCAAAGCTCCATGACTTTGTTTTATAGATTGTCAGTGTTAATACCGAATGATATTTCAAGTTCAGTAAATTGTTTTGTCTTTAAAATTAATTTTTATATGAATTAGAGAAATACAGAGAACAATTTTTTTTCAAACTAGCTCATTATTTCAGACACTTTACTAACTACTTTGCATTCATTACCTCACATAATGCTTATGAAAATCTCTTGGATTAGCTTCCATTTTTATCTCAGTTTTCCAAATCAGGAAAATAGGGCCCTGGAAGATTAAATTGATAACCCAAATTCACGGTTAGAATATGGTAAACCTCAGAAGAAACAATAAACTACTAATACAAATACTTTTCATTTATAAGTACATCCAGTTGAATTACATGTAGATGTTAAATTCTGGGCATTTCTGCATACTTTATCCTCATGAATTTTTCTATACAAATTATTTTCTTTTGAAAAAACATTAAAAAGCTCATTCTGCTTCCAAAATATATGTTCAATTTACCCTCTCTCTGTGAAGACATTGTTTCCTTTGTGATATTATCATTACCTAAAGAGAAGAGGTAGGCAAAAATGTCATGCTCTGCACGGGGATAAATAAAATAAGCACATAGAAGTCTCCAGTAGAGGCAGTGATTGGTCATTGGTGATCATTGCTAGAGCATTTTCAGAATTATAGCGAGAACAGAGTCTGGGTTGCATAAAGCTGGCAGGAGAAGGTAGCACGTACAGAGCATTTCCTGATGGGAAGCTGGGAATTAGTAATTTAGAGATCAGCTTAGTCTCAAGAGTAGAGACAGATTAGTTTCTTTTCTTTTCTTTTTTTAATTAGATATGTAGACTTTTAACATTTGTCAATTAAAAGAAAGATGGATTGTGCAAGTGGAGGTTTTAAAGACACCGAAAAGAGAAGTCAAAACTGCAGGAAAAATACATAGGCAGAGAGGAAAAGGTGTGTAGAAAGGCATAGGGACAGGTTTTAGACTTGTAAGTAGAAGGTATATTTCATTTCCGTTGAGCCTAGAGTAATAATAATAATTTTTAAAAAGCTAATAATGGGAGAAATATGAGAATCACTTTGGAAGGGATCAGAAAATGTTGCAGATTGAACAAAATTGAATATACAAAGAAATCTGAAAACTTAAGCGGAGGAAAACAAGAAACACAATTTAAAAATAATCTCAAAACTTGAACAGATACTTCACCAAAGAGGATATAAGGATGAAAAATAAGCATATATATAAAAAAAAAGTTCAATATCATTAGCTATTAGAGTAATACAAATTAAAACCATAAGATATCTATTAGAATGGCTAAAAGGAATTTTTAAAAATTCTGATAATATTTAGTGCTGTCATGGATGCACAGCAACTGAGACCTTCATGCCTTCCTGGTGGGAATCCAAAAATCATATAGTCACCCTGGAAAACAGTGCAGCAGTTTTTTTGTGTGTGTGTGTGTTTTTATTAAAATTAAACCTATACTTACCATAAACAAACCTCAGTGCCATCGAGTAGATTCCAACTCATAGTGACCCTATAGGACAGAGTAGAACTGCCCCACAGAGCTTCCAAGGAGTGCATGGTGGATTCAAACTGCCGACCCTTTCGTTAGCAGCCATAGCACTTAACCACTACACCACCAGGGTTTCCATACTTACCATATTATGCAGCAATCCTACTTCTTGTTATTTACCTTACAGAATAAAAACTTATGCTCATACAAAAACCTCTAAAAACATTTTATAGCAGCTATTTTCATAATCACTGCAAACTGGAAACAACTCAAATGCCCTTCTACACATGAACTGGTAAATAAACTGTAGTACATCTATAAATGAAAGGCTATTCAACAATAAAAAGAATCAAACTACTGACACATGCAACAACTTGGATGAATTTCAAGGCATTATGCTGAGTGAAAGAAACCACTCTCAAAAGTACATACGCTATGATTCCAAAGTCACTTTGATGTCACTTTGATGACCAAGGTACACCTGATCCAAGTCATGGGCTTCTCCATTGCCCCATGTGCATTTGAAAGTTGGACAATAAAAAAAAAGAAAAAGAAAAAGAATTGATACATTTTAATTGTGATGTTGGGGAAGAATATTGAATGTACCATGGGCTGCCAGAAAAAATGAACAAACCAGTCTTAGAAGAAATACAACCAGAATGCTTCCTAGAAGCGAGGATGGTGAGACTTCGTCTTGCTTACTTTGGACACATCATCAGGAAAGACCAATCACTAGGAAAGACCATCATGTGTGGTGATGAAGAGGGCCAGCAAAAATGAGGAAAATACCCAATGATACGGAATGACATAATGGTCTCAACAATAGGCTCAAACTTATCAAAGATCACGGAGACAGCGCAGAACCAGACAACGTTTCGTTCTGTTACACATTGGGTTGCCATGAGTCTGAGACAACTGGGTGACAATTAACAACATGATTCCATTTACATGACATTCTTGAAAAGACAAAACTGTAGGGACAGATCAGTGGTTGCTAGGGCTTAAGAGAGGGGAGAGTGTGTCAATAAGGTGACAGCACGAGAGAGATTTTTGGGGCAACGGGGCTGTTGCATTTGTGTAGCTGGTTGCGGTTATACAAAATACATAGTGTGTTACAAATCATAGAACTGTATACCCCCCTCCCAGAAAAATGCAGTTTTACTGAATAATAAAAATATATGTATAAATTTCAGGGCCGGTCTGGATGAAAGAGAATAAAACAACATGAATGCTTAATTGTTTTACATAATTAAATAATTGGAATTATCGAGTTGTCTTCTGACTCCACAACGAAAAATTTGGGAGACTTAGAAAAGGAAATGAGAGAAGGAAAGAGGTTAAAAAAAAAAAAAAAAAGCCAGCACTACAGGACAGGCCAGGGTCCAAGAAGAAATTTCCTACTGCTGGTGCATCCAAGGAAGAGAAACACTTCAGACTGCAAGTTTCTTCCTCTTTTATTTGATAATCTCACCTGTCTGTCACTCTCAAATTTTCATAGAAAATTCTGTTTTTAAAGAAGTTTTGTGTTAGAGCTTGCTTTGGTGAACACAGAAGAAATGGCCTCTGCTCATTTATGGCAGCTTCTAGAACCATGTGCAAAGAGAACAGGACTGAAGGAAATGAGAGGGTGAGGAAGAGAGCTGGGAATCCAGAGTCAGACAGGCAAGGCACGGAAAACAAACAGTCCTCTTAATAAATCCTCAGCAGCATTGCGATGGGTGTTGCGTTTCTGGTAAAATGAGAAGATTTATGTGTCAAATCAAGGAAAAAAAGACCCAAAAAGGCTAGAGGACTTGGGGACACTTGGGTTAACCCCCCAAAAAACCCAAACTCACTGCCCTCGAGTGGATTCCGACTCATAGTGAACCTATAGCACAGATTAGAACTGCCCCATAGAGTTTCCAAGGAGCTCCTAGGCAGATTTGAACTGCCGACCTTTTGGTTCGCAGCCGTAGCAGTTAACCATTACGTCACCAGGGTTTCCACACTTGGGTTACCTACCAAACCCCAACCCACTGCCGTCAAGTCGATTCCGACTCATAGGGACCCGATACGACAGAGTAGAGCTGCCCCATAGAGTTTCCAAAAGCGCCTGGCAAATTTCAACTACTGATCTCTTGGTTAGCTCTTAACCACTATGCCACCAGGGTTTCCACACTTTGGTGCATAAATAGAAAATCTGACAATGAAGTACTCTCTCTTCATTAAGCCAGTGACAATCACTGTTTGGGGAGTTCACAAACACAATTTCCATATTTAAATTGTTTGCTACACAGAAAACTTTTCCATAAAATCAAATATGCCTTACTGGGATGCATGCGTTATTAGATCTGACTCTTTTTTTTGTTTTTTTCTATCAACTGTTTTTTTTTTTTTTTTCCTATTAACCAGACTATTTCTTTTTCCACACCTTCGCAATTCTCAAACTCACCATTTTACCGTCATGTCGTTTTTAACGCTGCATGGTTGCTTGTGACCTCCCAGTCCACCAGATCTTTTCTGAACCGGTGTCAGCCCCGGAACCACTGAGAGCTTCTATGCCGTTCTCACACCGTTCATTGCAGCTTCTCAAAGTGCAAAAATAGAAAAGGGTGGTGTCGCTTGCAGGCAGTTGAAAGACAACAGAGAAGTATTCTGAGTTTTGAAAAGGTCTGTGAAATGTGAGCAGCGAGCCCTTCGGTTTTATTACTGATTTTAGTGAAAAAGGCAATAACACAGAGCACTCTGTTCTTATTATTATCCTGGCAAGAACATAACTTTTACAAACGAATTCGGCTCTCAGTTCACTTTTATTCACCTATTTTGAAACTATGTATTTTCTCCTCCCTCTCGGGCTAGCCCTCCCCCCCCCATTTCATTTTTGTTAGGAAAAAATCCTTGCTTTCCTATGGGGTAACCTGTTTAAAGAGATTGCGTCTATTTAATCCACTTTGGTTTTGTATGGCTTCATTTCATTATTTTACGGAATAATTTGCACCAAGGCAGAATCCACTTGTTCCTCTCGGTGTAAGTCTCTTGCTAAAAACGCGTCTCTGTTTCTTTTCTTCGGTATAATTATGCCCTGAAGGACCCTCAAATCCTTGCCCAGTGATTTAGGAAATCAGATGCCCTCTGAGTGGCTAAATTAAATTACTCTGCTCTTTCATATCTCTGACTTAAAATCAATAAAATGGCAAAAGAAATGTGCACCACTTATTTCCCTCACGCAGAGAGTGATGCGAGAAAGGACTTCTATCTGTGATGTGTTTGGACAGCACAGCAAACACTGAGACAGGCAAACTGTTCAAGAAAAGGGAACCACGTACCATATAAAGGCAAAGGGGAAAGAAAGAGAGCAAGAAAGGAAAGAAATCCCCATGTATGGGTTAACTAATTAGTTGGAAATACTGTAACAGCTCATTGGGCAATTTGGTAATCAGATGTGCCCAAGGGATGAATATGATCACGTTTATAACAGTTCATTTTCTTTGAATGCAGCTGTAGACAATGCCCCAGGAGATTCTAGAAGCAATGAAACTACAGCGACTCTTTTGATTAATAACATATTCAGTCCCTAAAATCCATGAACAGAAACACATATTGTTATGCCTTGAAGGGCACCCATCGATGCTATAGAGCCCCTTCTGGAGAAAGAACTAAGTAGCTGAAAACCTACCAATGGCCATCTTAATTGCATTCCCTTCTTAAAGATCACCTTTTAAAAGCATTTTTTTTCTTCTTCTTCTTCTTTGTATCTAAGTTCATAGGGTTAAAATACACTGGGATTGCCATAATTGTAATTTCTCCCCCAGTGATTTTATAGCTAACAAGGGAACATTAGCACCCACTGATTCCTGGTGGAAAATAATCTAGTTAAAGATACTTGCTTCCACTGAATCTTTTTTTTTTTAATGCTTCACACCATTATTTTATTAGGGAGAAATTTGCATCAAGGAAGGACTGATGATTTCAAAGTGTTCACTTGCCCCTCTGTTTATTCTTCCCTGGAAGTCATAAGCCTCTGTTGATAGCAGCACAGATGGTTGTTAGGAAAGCAATTACACTTAAAAACATGATGGGAATTTGGAGAACTGCAGGATGTCTGTAAATATCAAGGACTCTTGTTAAGGGCCTAAGCCTATACTCATTATATGGCTTCTTTTGGGGAGTCGTCTATATCAGGAATAATTAGGTCATTAAATACATATACGTAACCAACTCTTTATGTGGCATACAGGCATAGTTTAAGTAAGCTGTTAGAACATTATTTGATATAGTTTGGTTAGATGCAAAAATATCTGATGCCACCCAACAATCCTTTTCCCTTCAGTTGAACAACAACAAAAAAAAAACAAACTCAATGCCGTGGAGTCGATTCCAACTGATAGTGACCCTACAGGACAGAGTAGAACTGCCCCATAGAGTTTCCAAGGAGTGCCTGACAGATTCGAACTGCCGACCGTTTGGTTAGCAGCCGTAGCACTTAACCACTACGCCACCAGGGAAGGATACTAAAATTCAGAGATTGTCATAAATGAATGAAGTAAGCAATATAACTTTGTTTAGCAGTGTCTGGCATTGAAATATACAATAAATGCTATTTCCCTTCTCTTCCATCCTTTCTTCCTAAAGTCATGTATGTGTCACTTAGGGTGGGGAGAAAAACTGGCAGTAACTAACATTTTAGATAGTTTTTTTAAAAATTAAACTAATCTCCTTTTTCCCCAATACTTTTGAAAGCCAGAGTGGTCGAAATGATTAACCCACTTGACCGCTAACCAAAACTTGAAGGTTTGAGTCTACTCAGAGGCACTTTATCAGAAAGGCCTGGCAAGCTACTTCTGTGAAACACAGTTCAGAGTAGAACTGACACACATGGGTTTGCAAGAAGTCAGAATCTACTCAATGGCCACTGGTAGTAAAAAAAGGTAAAATTCAAAGGTCAAAGTTTAACACGTATCTTAGGGGATGTAGTTTTTTGGAATCTGGGTTGTCTTGTTTTAGAATATTTCTGTTGTGTGAAAATTTGATGGTAATTCTATCTCTTTGGCTATCAGGCGATGTAGATAATATAATGAACTATTTTCCTAGGTCTAGAGAGTTTTTGGAAGAAAGATAGTTAAAAGACAAGGAAGTTGAGATCAACAGTGGCTAGAAGATTAATAAATTAATAATTATAAAACAAATATGTATGCAGACAGCAGTCAGAGAAATACCAAACCAAAACCAAATCCATTGCCATCGGGTTGATTCCAACTCATAGCGACCTTAAAGGACAGAGTAGGACTGCTCCATAGGGTTTCCAAGGAGTGGCTAGTGGATTTGAAATGCCCACCTGTTAGTTAGCATCCGAGCTGTTAACCACTGCGCCATCAGGGCTCCAAAGAAATACCAGGAAGCATAAAAGAACAAAGGAAGCATGCTAATAGTTGTGTGGGGGGGGGAGGGTGGTTTGATTTCCATAAATATTGTAGTTACTACGCAACTTTTTAAAACTGGAGCCACTCAATGCCACAGCTCTTCGATTCAGAGCAAGGCTGGGTTGTGGGCAAAACGTTGAAAACCTACAGAGCATCATTTATTGCAGGAGGGTACCAGGAATAATTTGGTGGATATAAAAATCATATACAAGTTCTTTCTTAGGAAAGATTAAATGTGTACACAATCAAGAATAAGTGTAATGCTTGATGAATGTTTAAAGTATCAAAGTGAGGTATAAAGTTCTTTCAGGACTCAGAAGAATAAACTATAGATGGCTGGAGGGATTGAAAAGTTATATGATAAAATAGTACATGGACTGGGTAGTACATGACTTAAGAATGGGAAGAGAATAAAAAGAGAATAGAGAAGAATTTTCCAACAAAGTACAGAAATAAAGGTAGTGCAGTTGGAAAGTAAAGTAATTGCCAGGGTACTGGGGGTACAGCACAGAAAGGGGGGCTATCAGAGATAAGACTGAAGAGAAAGTGAGTGTCAGAATTTATACAATGTTTTAGCCTTTCCCCTTCCCTTACTTTCCTTTCCCTTCCCTCCTCTCTTCTCCTCTCCTCTTCCCATCCTTTTTCTTTTCTTTTGTTGTTGTTGTTTTTGTTGTAATTCAGAGTTTTTTCAGTTAGAATTGTGGTATAACAAACTAACCCCAAAATTTACTGGCTTAACACAATGATTTTATTATGCTTATGAATTTTGTAGGTCCGGAATTCAGACAGGGTACAGAGGAAATAGCATGTTTCTGCTCCATGATGTCTAGAGCCTCATGTGAGAGACCTCAAAGGCTGGCGTGAATCCACAGCTTGGGGTTGGAATCATTGGAAGGCTTATTTACTCAAGTGTCTAACACCTGGACTAGAACGACTCAAAGAATAGGACTGTGACTGGAGCACCTATTTGTGGCATGGTGGCCTCTAGGTAGTTGGACTTTTTACATCGTGTCTCAGGGCTCCAGAGGCGAGTGTTCCAGCAAAAAGTTGGAGGCTGCGTCACCTTTTATGATCCAGGCCGTAAGCCCCATGGAGCCACTTCCACTGTGTTCTGTTAACTAAAGAATTTCCACACCTGCCCAGATTCAAGAGGAGGAGACATGGGCAACATCTCAAGACATTCTGGGGCACTGTTTTAAAGTCCTCACATGAATGAATGCTCAATAAGTAATTGTTGGATGAATGAATGATTTGCATATTACTCAGAAATATACACTGGTAACTGATACCAGAGTAAAGGATTGTTTGGAGTTGGGAGAGAATTAAACTTTAGAGTAACCTTGAGGTGGCTGTAAGACCCTCTCTAATCTAAAAACAGGCACTATGCTAGGTACTTTTCAAATTGTATTTCTAGTTCTTAAATAAAATCGACTCTGCAAGGTAAGTTTTGGACGTCAGGTGGTGTAGATAACTAAATGAACTATTTTTCTGGGCCTAGAGAATTTTTTTTTTTAGAGAATATTGGGAAGAAAGATACCTGTTTTAGAGATGAAAAAATAAAAATTCTTAGACGTAAATTGACTTGCTCAAAGTCACACAAGCAATAAATGGCAGAGACCTAATGTTAAATCAAGTCTGTTTTGCTAAAGCACTGCTTTTGTTTCTATTCAGTGTGGTAGGAAAGGAAAAGAGGGATTCATTTAAAACCGCTCTGGAAGTTAGAATTGATAGGACTTTGCCAACGATTGGATATGCAGGAACAGAAAGAGAAGAAGTTGAAAATTAATCTTTGTTTTCAACAATATATGATAAGGTAGATATTCACAAATAAAAATGGTAGAAAGAACAGGCTTGTATTGCTTGTCAGGGGAAAATAAAAAAGTAGGACTAGCAACATAATTTGTTGGGCCCAGTTTAAAGTGCGAATGGAAAACCCCTGTTCAAAAATTATTAAAAATTAGAAGACGTCAATAAACCTGTTGCTGTCCAGTTGATTCTGACTCATAGCAAGCCTATAGGACAGAATAGAACTGCCCCATAGAGTTTCCAAAGAGCGCCTGGTGGGTTTGAACCGCCTACCTTTTGGTTAGCAGCTGTAGCACTTAGCCACTACCTATAGCAGAACATTAAACCAAGTACAGGGCCCTGTGTAACATCACAAATCACATTCCTGCGAATCCAGCCCTGAGAAGAAAGAATTGAGTTTGGGACGTGTTACATTTTAGGTGTTGAAGCTATAGTGAAGGTGAACTTACAAAACAAGATAGGAAGAATTATATGGCTCTTTACAGGTCAGAAAGAATAAGGACATTGAAAAAACATAAGTCAGATAAGGGTATCCATCTCATACTCAGGGTCAAATTCATTTTAAAGACAGAGTGACAACAGTTAAACTACTGTTTTAGCTTAACTGTCCCTGATGTGTGATTATTTAGAACTATCTCCCTGGGTCCCAAGCTACAGGGAGAGGGAAGGAGGAGTCATATACTCAGAAGCCAGCTCAGATTCAAGGATGAAGAGAGTATCGGGAACTGCTTTTACAGGGCATTGGACCTTCTGTCACTAACAAGGTGAGTGGCCTTTAACAAAATATTTCACCTCTCTTGGTCTCGTATCTCCTTTAGTTAAATGATAGCTTGGGCTAGATTTATTCATTTTAAAATGTTTATTGAGCTCCAATTTTCTTCTAGGTACCAAACTCTGCACTAAACACTGGTGAATAAAAAGAAGTCCCTGCTCTCATGTAGCTCCCAGCCTGCCAGTACCTATGACATTTTGCACCTACAAATGCTGAAAAATGAAGAAAACTAAAGTTACAAGGGAAAGATTAGTCCAAAGAACTAATGGACCACATCTACCACGGCCTCCGCCAGACTGAGTCCAGTAAAACTAGATGGTACCTGGCTATCACCACTAACTGCTCTGACAGGGATCACAGTAGAGGGTCCCAGAGAGCTGGGGAAAAATGTAGAACAGAATTCTAACTCAAGAAGAAAGACGACTTGTTGGCCTGACAGAGACTGGAGAAACCCTGAGAACCTGGCCCCCGGATACCCTTTCAGCTCAGTAATGAGGTCACTCCTGAGGTTCACCCTTCAGCCAAAGATTGAACAGGCCCATGGGGCAAAACAAGACTAAAGGGGTGCACCAGCCCAGGAGCAGGGACTGGAAGGCAGGAGGGAACAGTAAAGCTGGTAATAGGGAACCCAGGGTTGAGAAGGGAGAGTGTTGACATGTCGTGGGGTTGCTAACCAGTGTCAGAGAACAATGTGTGTACTAACTGTTTGATGGGAAACTAGTTTGTTCTGTAAACCTTCATCTAAAGTACAATTTTTAAAAAAATGCTGAGATTTATTTTAATTTATTTTAAACATAAGAAAATAACAATGATTTAACAGAAATAGTACTGTCAGTCAAATCTAGGGGAGAACATCAGATCTCTCTCTCACTCCTTATATTAATTTGGTCAAATGTCTTAGCAGTCTGCTTTTCATTTTTAGTCTGTAAATTGAGGATAATAATGCTAACTGCCAAGAGGTATTTTGAAACCTGTGTACATTCATATATGTAAAGTGCCTAGCTCAGTGCTTGGTATATAAAAACCAAACCCATTGCCGTCCAGTCAATTCTGACTCATAGTGACACCACAGGACAGAGTAGAACAGCCCTGTCGGGTTTCTAAGGCTGTAATATTTATGGAAATTGATTCTCCCACGGAGCGGCTGGTGGGTTCCCACAGCCAACCTTTCAGTTAGCAGCCAAGCTCTCAACCACTGCATCACCAGGGCTCCCGGCACATAGTACTTATTAAATGTTTATGACAATTTTCACTCTCTAACCCTTAACTCCACACCAGAATATGTATCTCAGATTCTCAGGCATAGTTAGATCATGCATTAGCATAGCTCTCAGATCACATTCTAAGTGCATTTCTCCATACTGTTTAGAGAGCCTTCTATAAAATGGTTTTTGGACACATGAAATTTAAATTTGGGCCAGTTCTTCTATGCCTCTTAAAATTCTCTTATGATGGATATTTGGAGTTCTTTTTCTTTCAGTGCACTAATTCATAACTGTTTTGTTTGTTTGTTTTTGGTTGATGAATCTCTTTGAGAATGTAATGGAAGTTAAGGACTTTCTCCATAAAAAGCTGAACAGACACATAAAACAGAATACATATTCACCCTGGTCCCGGGCTCCTTGGTCCCCTGAAACCTATCCATCCCAGCCTGAGAACTCTATAGTAATTCACAGATATATTTAGTAGCTACAGAAGACTCAGATTTCAATTTACAATTCATGAATTCCAAGTGGCTATAGAGCTTGATAAATCACTCTTTGCCGTTGCTAATATTTCAAAGAGAAAACTTTGAATCAATTTGATTTCACAGGCCATGTGTGAATATTGATTTCAGCCCTGCCACATAGACTTTCTACATGCTGAGTGAAGAGACTATTCTGGCAGCAGTTCAAGGCAAGGCTTATCTACTCCAGTAATAAATACCAATCACAAGGCACGTGGGATCTGGCCATCTCAAAGCACAAACATAGCCTCGTCCTACAGGAGTCCAAGCGATTAGCTAAGTAATGCTGGTCCTTCCACAAGTGGTGATTCCCTTATTTCCATAGCGTTGAAACTAGAAGTTATTCGAAGTTTCTAAATCTATATCAAAGGGTAGATGATTTTGAAGCCTCCATGGTTTTGACTCTTTATACATAAAGATAGTTAAGTGTTTAGATCTAAGACTGTGATAATGTATAGTCAGTAAGTGCAAAATATGTAAAAAGCCTGCACTCCGCTGAAACATCAATGTGATAATTTTTTTTTCTACTTATGTCATGCATAAACCGTCCCTATTCTCAGATTTTTATCTCCTGAACATATCTATGGACTATCCTTAGAGAATTAGTTCATGCTCAGATTGCCTATAAAAGACTCTTGTTGTGTGCCGTCGAGTTGATTCAATTTTGACTCAACTATAGCGATTCTGGAAGCAGTGGTGGTGTAGCTGTTAAGTGCTACAGCTGCTAACCAAGAGGCTGGAAGTTCAAATCTGCCCAGCCCTCCTTGGAAACTCTATGGGGCAGTTTTACTCTGTCCTATAGGGTCGCTATGAGTCGGCATCTACTCCAGGGCAGTGGGTTTGGTTTTCTGGTTTATAGTGATTCTAACAGGCTTCTACTAAACACGATAATTAATCTGTTTGAGTTGCATATTGAGAAGTTACTCTTCTAGCCCAGATATCATTGGGTCTGATGCACTTTCTTAAAATGTGTAACTATTCCCAAAACAATAAGAAAATTATTTTAAGATGTTATGTGTAATTTTATTAATAATTTATCTTTCAAATGTTAATAATTTTAGGGCTGTTATATTTCAAAACACCTGTTAAAAAACAAAAGTTTACTCAGTTTTCTGTGAGATTTTGACGTTTCGATTCTTGGTATATAAAAACAAAATGTTTACATTGTCTTCCACATAACCCTCTATAAAAATTAAGAGATTTTTCTAGGGATACACATTTAACTGAGAAAAATCAGTTCTATCAAAAAGTCTACTTAAAGACCTGAGTTAGAGATAGAGAAAGGTATAATATTTAAATTCCCTGACATCAGTACTCTGAGTGTATATGCTCAAAAACAATGCTTCTTGTCACACCGGAAAATAACTCAACTCTTCTGACAAATATCAATTTGGAGCCTCTAAATTCACAAATTTAGAATCTGAATTATTACACAGCACCCAAATTAAGTATAAATGCCATTGAATTCCAAAATTAAATAAAAAATAAAACAGGGTTTTTTTTTAATGTTGATCTTGTCCTTCAGTGAGAAAACCCTCAAAAATTATTTGATACATTGTGCTTAAATGCCAATAACTGGTCTGTTATAGTGTATTCCTTTTAAACACTAGATCTTTGCTTTAAGACAAGCACAGCTCACTGTTACTGAAAGCATATATTGCCTTCAATAAATAGCTATTGGTTGATTATTTAGCTACTGAATTAATGCATTATAGAGATAACCTCACTTAATCCTCAAAGTGGCACTCTGGGACAAGCGACATTGTCTTTTTACAGATGAAGAAGATAAGACTGACAGAAGCTCGATAACTCACAGTACTGGCAGAATGGAGATTGGAAGCTGCTTCCTCCTGCTCCTAATTCTGAGCTCTCGCCTATATCCACTACAATGCTCTTGTCTTTCCTAGCACTGTACTTTGTGAAATGTGGTGCAAACTTTAAAAATGTTGGTATCTTACTATGTAAAGACACCGTAGCATTGTAGACTGTCTAGATTTGATTACAGCCCCTACCAGTGGTCCCAGTTACTTAAACTCTCTGTTTCTCAGTTCCCACATCTGCAAAACCAGCATCATCATAATGCAACCTTGTAGATTCATGGGACTAAAATTAAACCCCTCAGCAAAACATGGAAATGACTGAAAAGGGCCCTGGAACATAATAAACATTCAATATATGTTAATTATTGACATAATATCCATTTTTATCAATTGATGTTTGCTCTGTAGTGTCACTATGAGTCGGAATCGACTGGACAGCAATGGGTTTGGATTTTTTTTTTTTTAATGTATGTTATGTTTCCCTGCAAAGAATAAAAATTTTGTCAGATACGTATCATGTCTTATGTTTTTTTCCACTATAACTGATTCTTGGTATATGAAACTAAAGATTTAGGTCACCTTCCACATCAAGGCAACCAACTATATATATTTTTCTGCAGATGAGCCTTTAGTATTGGAAAATATTCTATTCTCTGAAAAGCCCAGTTAAAGTCTGACATGCTAACAAAGAAAAAGAGAAAGGAAAGAAAAGAAGTAAAACCCTGGAAGCTGGACAGTTATATCACCTCTAAGAGTGAAAATAATAATGCCTCCTTCATAAATTCACTGCCAACACCTTTTCCCTTATACTGGGCGTACCAAGCTGTTTACCATATGGGTGTTATTTAGCCATTTCAGTTGTCCAGGACCGAACTGAATAGCACCCACATACACACAAATGTCCGCACATTTTGTGACTTGAAAATTTGAATAATAATTATTAATATTCTGGATGAAAAACAAATGCTTTACCTTTTCATTTAACATTCTAACATTAGCCAGCAAAGTTCTTCTTAAGACTTTTTCTCAGATTATTCACAATCTTTGATTTTCATCTTACCAGTTTTTTCTTAGCTTTCAAGAAAAATTTTTTTTCATCCATCATGGTATTTTCTTCTTGTAATGAATGGCTTGGTTTTCAAGTTAATATTGTTACTTGAATTATTATAAAACATTTTGGTAATTGGCTAGCCAAAATTCATTGCTGTTGAGTCAATTTTGACTCATAGCAACCCTCTAGGACAGAGTAGAACTGCCCCATAGGGTTTCCAAGGAGCAGCTGGTGGATATGAACTGCTAACCTTTTGGTTAGCATCTGAACACTGACTTAAATTCAATTTCTAAGGAATTAAATTTATGGTATATAAATGGTATATGATCACTCTACTAGCCTGTATCTTTCTCTAGAGTAAGGAAACTATCTTATTAATCTAGGCCCTCAATAACCTGTTTACTAAACTTCCAGTAAGTTAATAATAATAAAACCTGTTGCCTTTGAGTCAATTCCAACTCATAATGACCCTAAAGAACGGAGCAGACCTGCCCCATAGGGTTTCCAAGGAGCACCTGGTGCATTTGAACTGAAGACCTTTTGGTTAGCAGCCATACCTCTTAACCACTACACCACCAGGGCTTCAGTGGAATATAGAAAGGTGATGGGACTAGGGTAATAGAAAAAAATGTAATTATTTCAAATGCATTAACTTCAACTTGAAAAGAGAATGTCTCAAACTCACTTGTTAACATTTTATCTTGAATCTGTTAAAATGAAACTTCTTCAAAAGAACCATGGACTTCTTGGCTAGGAAAGGACCACATAATGCATATAATTCAAAGTCACTCCGAGTGCCAAAAAGTACCTTTTCACACCTGCTGTTCTCATTTTATATTTAAACACACAGCTGGCAGAGTGGAAAGGACTCTGGGCTAACAGCAGTCGTGATCACTGTCTCTGATTTACCTGAAGTCATTTCACCTTTTCAGCCTTTGTTTGCGCTTTTGTAAAATAAAAGAATTGAGCTGATAATTTCAATCTCTGAAAGCTCTACGCTTCTGCCTTTCTACTTCAAAGAATGAGAAACTCAATACATTTTTTCAATAGTTTGCTGGAAATTTCAAATTTTGAGAGTATTCTTAGCTCTCTGTGACTTTTATCCATTGATTTAACTTCTGGCAGTGACATAAATACTAAGTTTACTTTCTTCCCATAGCCTTTTACATATGTTCAGGCTGCTTTTATGTCTTTCGCCTGCAATTCTTCTCTTTTCTAAGCTAAGTAGAAATAAATGAAAAAGTAGCACACGTTTATTTTACTGAGAACACATGGGCTGGACTCAGTGAGATACTGAATTTTAGATGTTGAACGTTTGGTCTCCAACATTTTCGGAGCTATATACTGGTCCAGAAAACAAACAAAAAAAAAGACACCTATTCATTTATTCAAACATCCCATTTTCTTCAAACACATACTACACACAGTCTACAGAATAATTATTAAAAAACACACAACTGACCAATTGTCCTCTTCATGTGTTTTCTTTGGAAACTCTGGTAGCGTAGTGGTTAAGCGTTACAGCTGTTAACCAAGAGGCCAGCAGTTCAAATCCGCCAGGCGCTCCTTGGAAACTCTACGAGGCAGTTCTCCTCTGTCCTATAGGGTCGCTACGAGTTGGAATTGACTTGACGCCAGTGGGTTTATGTATTTTCTTTATATCTTTCCAATGGCTTTGAGAAAAATCCATAATTCCTAACATTTCACAGAGGGACTAGATGACCTGACTTCAGCTCATGGCTCTTGTTACTCTCTACCTCTCCGTTTTTGGACAGGCCCAGAATTGCCTCTGGCTTCTCAGCCCGAGGCTGTGATTTCTTGCTTCCATTTAGTGGTTGAAGCTGCTGCTGCTTCATGGAAAGTTCTTCATCCTCTTCACAAGACTAATTTATACTCATCATTTAAGCAACAGCCAAAGCATTGCCCCTCAAGAAATCTCTGGCTTCTTCAATGCTCCAGGATAAGACAGTAGACCCTTTTCATGGCCTCATATTATCCCGTGCAAACACTGTATAATTACATCTACCATGGTGGCTTGTAAATACCACTTTCAGTAGATTCTTCTGTCCTGATTATGAACTACTTGGAAGTAAGAATTCTTCCTTACTCATCTCTATATTCTTCACATTTAGTACGATGCTTGGCATATAGCAAGCTGTTAATAAGTATTAGATGAACCCGTGAATGAGTAATAAACTGTATACTACATAAGGCAAATTGCCAGTATATGACAGATATTTGATGGATCCATGTAAGAAATACCATTGATCTCTGCAGAATCTATAATAAGGGCATTAAAACAATAAAAAAAATAGGCACCTATTTATATTGCCAGATAACGTGAAACTTAACTTGAAGGAATATGGTGACAAATGGCGGATGTTTATCACAATTATGTAGAATGTTCCAGTTTCAAAGAGCATCACAAGTGATGCAACTTGAAAGTGGGAGGAAAGCTGCACATCCTTGAAGCCCCCTCCTGGGCTCTGCTGCTGGCAGAGGGTGGAAAATGAAGAGGAAGGGCATAGATGGCATGCACACTTGCCAGGGTAGCTGTGTTCAGCCACTCTTGAGTCCTGCCAATGTGGAGGTGGTACATGGAGCATGGTCTACAAAACAGCAGATGAGGTTGGTTTGGTCCCCATGGAAACCAGATCTCCCATGGAGAAGTAAACATATTTGATACTTTTGTAATCAAAATCCATCAAGAAATGAAAAACAATCCCTTTTTATTGTACTTATATTGTCGTAAGAGAATAGCTGTTTTAAGTCAGGCTTACTGGAGTATTCTTTTTGGGAACTTTATCAAATTTCTCAGATAACTTATGCCTCACTTTCACCATGGACATGACAGACTAAAGCAGCCTCACTTAGCATTGAGATTTAGTACTCATGGAAGTCTGAAGAAGTATTTGTATTCTATCATTTTATTGAGAATAAAACATGGTAAAATTACCAGCACAGCCAAAGTGTCAATCTAGGTATGTCATTTTTCACTCTGAATCTCCACATCTCAGCATCAGAGACTTTTACAAGGAAATTAATGCTAATTGAAATTAATGAAGTCCTGGTCATAGAGTATATGACATCATTTCAATGAATCATTAGAATATATTTATTATATTTCCAAGTAAACGGGGGGGGGGGAGTTGTAGAATCAATTCCAACTTAGGATGACCTCATCTTGATTAAAAAACAAAACCAAACCAAACCCATTCCCGTCAAGTTGATTCCAACTCATAGTGACCTTATTGATTGGGCAGTCTTTAAGAAATAAAAAAAAAAAAAAAATTAGGAAAAATGTTCAGACCTGACTCTTGTAATTCTTACCCTGAACATTATATTTTAATCTCTTCAGATGAAGTAGTCTTATAACTATTGGTATTAGAATTGGAGGATTTAATTGGTAGAAAAAGGAGATACAAAAAACCAAAACCAAAACCAAACCCATTGCCATTGAGTTGATTCCAACTTATAGCGAAGGTATAGGACAGAGTAGAACTGCCTCATAAGGTTTCCAAGGAGCACAACTGGTAGATTCAAACTGCCAACATTTTGGTTCGCAGCTGAGCCCTTCACCACTGTGCCATCAGGGCTCAATAGCAATAAATATCCGGTATCTAGAAAATTATATGCAGTATCCTGCTATAATAGGAATTTTATCATTTTTATGTGTAAAAGTGATTTGACTTCGCCTACACATTGTACTTTTGGGAAAACTAAAACTTTTTATCAAAGATTATGGGTATTCATGAGGTTAAAGCACGGAATACTAAATGAAATTTCAGTTCCTTAACTAGACGTTAGGTTATATAAAAAAAATATATATATATATTTTTATTTGGCATATGGTAGATGAAAAATTGAAATGGTTTTGATACCCCATTTTAATATATATCTTTTAGCATTTCCAGTAAAATCAAAATAATAATACAACCTCCACAAATATGAATTCCCCCTTCATAATGTATTTACATGTGAAGACACCAAAATTATTTTGTCTAAAATTTAGCAGATTTTTCTTTCCCAATTCATCCCAGCACACTTGTCAATCTTATACAGGACTGTTTTTTTTAATATACATTATTTGTAGAAATTGGAATCTGTGTATTGCTAACAGCTCATAAGCCCCAAGAATGCTTGCTACTCTATTAGATTTGAGTAATTTTTTTAAAGAATGTATTCTAATAATCCATACTGTGTCGCGGCTGATGGCGATATTGTAGAAAAGTTTCTAATATTTCTGTTAAAATTTCAACAGCATTTTGTACCATGTTCCGATATTAAGTAAAGTTTGAAATTTATTGCAAATACCTTAGTATACTTAAGCAAATAACATTGAAAAGGTAGCCATCGCATGGATAAGCACTCTTCATGGGTACATGCTGTTCTGGGACAGAGTCCTTCAAATTTGGTCTATGAAACAAGGTCAAAACTTCAGCAGCTACAGCTTTTGAACCTGCTCATTTCTAGAGTTGAAGGGGTCCAGGAAAGAGAGGGAGATGTTGCAGCCTACTTGCCCAAGTTATTTACAATGACTCTCCAAATACACGGCCTTACTGTAGCACCTTACTACCTACCAAAGCTTCAGCCACTCACGTGTTCCAATGCTCTTCTCTAACTCTGATCTTACTCCCTTACCTTCTTTTCTTTTGCATGTTCCATCCTTTTCAGGGAGTGCTTCTTTCACTGGAAAGGGGCATAATGAAACTAACAGGCAAAAGCCAGTATCATAGAATCTCAACACAACAAGCTATCCAAACAATCATCCAATTCAATGACCTTTCTAATTGAAGAATCTCCCCGACAATACGATTACATAGTAGTCTCCTAACCTGTACCAGACCAATCCTATGACGGGGAATTTGCTCCTTCCTCAGCAGTCCATTTAGGGTTGATTTTTAGAAAGAACTTCTTTCCTGTTACAGCAAAGTTGTTCTATCTCTAACTTCAAGTATTAGTCCAAGTTTTGCCCTCTGAAGAAACAGAAAATAAGTCCATTTCTTCTCTTATTCCCCTTTTAAATATTCAAGCATCGAATAGCTGCCTCTTTGTTTCACCTGTGATAGGTATATGGGCGTTTTCTACACTTGTTTCCTCTTGGCAAAGACAGAGTCAGAACTGAAAGTAGTTTCCCAACTGGCCCAAATCTTGGTGTCTTAGAATTGAACCCAATTGAGCATACTCCCTGATTAAAGCAGCGTAGGAGCTTGCTGTTTAACCATTTCACAATCAATTTCCACTGTCACTTATCACGTTGGACAGGGTCCAGTGAAGTGACAGAAACCTCACTAGTGATTCCAACAGAGGTGATTTAATATAAAAGTACTAATAGGTATAAAGTTGATAAGGGTATAAAGGAAAAAGTGGAGTACTAAGTGACCACAAAGGCAGCAATGGCAGGAAGAAGCTACCACCCTCAGAGCTAGAGAAACAAACAGAAGAGGTTAAATTTATTGAAATTTAGACACTAGGAGGAGCAGCCCCCGAACTGGTGTTAATTTGAGCTCAGGGAAGGAACCCTGGGAGGTAAAACTCAGAACTCTGAGGACACCGCCCGTTGGTTTGGGTGTTTCTGAGGGGGTATGAAGACTCTAATTGTATATATGTTGGGAAAATTGCCACCTGGATTTAGCAGCTGCTACTGGAACAAACCATCACTACAGGGTGATATAGCGAAGCTAAAGTGACACTGATGGCAACCGAAAGCCAATAGGAGCAAATTGTCTTCTAACACCCATCACAGGGAGTCAGCTGCCAGCGCAGAATGTGACTTGCAGTGTCCTAGCCCAGGCATCAGGAAGGTGCATATCAGAATGGGTGTTGAAACTGAGAGACAAGAGCTTAATAATACACATACTTAATACTTAATAATACACATACTTAATACTTAAAAAAACACAGTAAAAACACACCGTGTTTTTAATTATTTGTACAGATAATTGACTGAGCCTTCAAATTCCTCCCTGAGGGCAGAAAATGTACTTGTATCCATTTCTGGTATAGCATTTGATGTATAGTTTTTGTTGAATAAATGCATGGTGTCTTAGTTATCTAGTGCTGCTATAACAGAAATACCCCATGTGGATGACTTTAACAAACACAAGTTTATTCTCTCACAGTTCAGGAGGCTCGAAGTCTGAATTCAGGGTGCCAGCTCTAGGGGAAGGCTTTCTCTCTCTGTTGGCTCTAGGGGAAGGTCCTTATCCCATTTCAACATCTGTGGCCCCAGTGTCCCTTGGAGACCTCCATGTGTCTTGGCATCAATCTTCCCTTGGGTCTAGGAGGTTCTCAGGGCTGCACTCCTTGCTTTTCTTTCTGGGTGATAGGAGGCCCCTCTTTCCCTGCTTGCTCCTCTCTGCTTTTATCTCTTCCCCTTGAGATGTAACTCGAGATTCATCCCACCCTAATCCTACCTCATTAACATAACTGACCGCTCACTCCTAAATGGGACCATAACCACCTGCATGGAGGCTAGGATTTACAACACTTCACAAAATGGAGCATAATCAGATCACAAAATGGAGGACAACCACACAATTACTGGAAATCATGGCCTACCCAAGTGACACGTATTTTTGGGGGGGACACAGTTCAATGTATGACACGTGATTAATGTATAATTTATATTTATTCATGCTAAATATTATTGTTAGATACATCAATTGTTCTAGTTTGCAGAGTTTTAATTTTTTCCCCAAAATATAATGCTGGGTCTGTTGTTTATTGCTCTTAGCTTTTGGGTCATCTACAAATTTGATATATATTAACTATTAATATTAGTATGAATACTTGGGTCCACAATCAATGCCCAGGGAAGCAGCAGTCAAGAAATCAAATGATGTATTGCACTGGCAAATCTGTTCCAAAAGATTTCTTTAAAGTGTTAATAAAGCAAAAATGTCACTTTGAGGACTTACTTGTACCTGATACAAGCCATGGTATTTTCTATCACCTCATATGCATGTGAGAGCTGGACAATGAATAAGGAGGACAGAAGAAGAGTTAACACCTTTGAATTATGCTGTTGGCAAAAAATATTGAATATACCATTGCCTGCCAGAAGAATGAACAAATCTGTTTTGGAAGAAGTACAGCCAGAATGCTCCTTATAAAAGAGGATGGGGAGACTTCGTCTCAGGTACTTTGGACATGTTATCAGGAGGGACCAGTCCCTGGAGAAGGATATCATGTTTGGTAAAGCACAGGGTCAACGAAAAAGAGGAAGAGAAGACCTTCAACAAGAAGCATTGACAGTGATTGCAACAATGGGTCAAGTAAAATGATCTTGAGGATGATGCAGGACAGGGCAGTGTTTTTTTTCTGATGTACACAGAGCAACTATGAGTCAGAACCAACTTGACAGCACCTAACAAAAACAACAATCTATTAATATAGATAATTGATGTAGAATGTGTTTTAAAACAGGACCTTTCTAAATTTAGTGGACATAAAGATCATTTTGGAGAGCTAGTAATAGCACAGATTCCTAGGCCTCTACCCCAATGATCTGACTCAGTAGCCTGTGGTAGACCTGATAATTTGGTTTCTAATAAGCTCATAAGTATGCTGACTCTGTCTGTTCAGTGGACCACAGTTTTAGTTGCACTCCTTTAATAAAAGGTCAGGATGTGCCAGTCTTTTAAAATGGCTTTACTGTTTAATTCAACAAAAAAATTTCTTGGGTACCTGATATGTATAAATCACCCTGTTGGTGATTGTAAGGAATCCAGCCATGCTTTAGACATGGTTTCTCTCCTCAAGTTTATCGTTTAATAACTGAGTATAATAATTAGAAGCACGAAATGGGGACTAGCAACAGTGTAAATAAATTTCTTTGGGAAACACAGAGAAGAATGATAATTAGAAGCAGTGGCTTGTTTGTTTCAAATGATGTAATTGACATTGAGAATATGATTATAAATCATGTTTTATTTATTTTTATTTTTACTTAATGGATGGGATAATGTAATGAGACTATCTCATTGCAGATCAGTGTTACTCGGCTTCAGATATTTCTTTTGTATTCTATCTCTACCACTTAAATTAGTTGAGAGCCTATTCGGCACCCCAATCTCATTTTTTTATATTTTTCAGACAGAATTAAGGAAAAAAAAAAATCAAAACAATCAAAATGGGGCACAGAGGTAGGGATAAACTTTTGAAAGTGGAATGAAGGAGAAGGTGAGAAGTTCAAAAGCAAAAGAGTTGAAGATTTCTCTCTTTTTCTATGACTTTATCCAACACCAGGATGTTATCGTCAGACGTATGCCAACACACGCATACACAGATCACAGAGAAGGCAGACAGGTTGTATTTTCTTGGAGACCTCAAATCTCAGTCTAAACCCTGAAAATCTTCTATTAAAAGAGCTAGTTAGACCAGAATCATAGTTCATGGGCTCATGACACGAACTGTATTAAACATAGCCAGGTCTTTGGTTCAGAAAGAGAGTCCAGTGAAATGACCAGGATCAAATAGGTCACATCAACTCCTTCTGTAGTTAGTAAGGAGGGAAAGTGTCAGTTTAAATACAATGCTGTAGACCCATAGTTTTGGGCTTCTTCTCCCTAGATTCAAATCTTGGATCCTTTAACTTTTAATTGCATCATAGATGAACAATGCAAATATTCCATGCCTCAGTTTCTTCATCTGTAAATGGAAATTAACATAGTATCTATTTCATAGGATTTTTTTGAGGATTAATTTCATTAATTCAAGTAAAGCACTAAAAAAGTATTTGGGAGATAGTACATAATATATCTCCGTTGTTATAATATTATTATTCTTCAGATAGATAGGAATATTTTCATATGTACAATCGAGCTCCTTACCAGAAAGGAGATGTCTTAAGCTCAACATTTTTTGACTGTATTATTTATACATTTGTAGAAATCAATGAAAAAATACAATTTTGTTAATATATTTTGCCATATTATTGAAAAATTAATTTTATCCCCTTTGGTTTTTTTTTTTTCTTTTAATCTTATGGGGAAAGAGGAAATAAATGGCTTTAAGAATAGTTTAAAAGAAGAAGTAATTTCTTAGGTTGTAGAAGTTTACCAAAATTTAATAAAGCATAAAAAATAGTATGTAGTGTTTTATCTCAGTTTGCAATAATGTATAATATGCTAACAAGTTGTGCATTACCGAAAAAATGTTCAAATGCTTATTTTATGCATATATTGCATCTTTTAATCCTCTAGCTTGTATTATTCTTAACATACCAAAAAACATTTAACAAAACTTATATAATAACATTGAATCTTTCCATCTGACAATTGACTATAATTGAAACCTGGTAAAATGGTTCCCAGTACTTAGCAACAGTAAATATTATAGTTCTAATGTGAGTTGGCAGTTTATAACGATCTGGATTTGGTCTGAAAGTAGACAGAGTATAAGTCAAACTCTTTCTTTAAAAAGAATTTTGTATATTTGATGACTGTGTTGGCAAAGCCATTTTCTTGACTCCACCAAAAAAGCATTATCCTACAAATACGGTGTCTAGGGACGTGTTGGCATTATAGACTGACATTATTTCCCTTTCTCACTATGGAAACCCTTGATGGCAATGAGGTTGGTTTCTTTGGTTTGGCTTTACTCTTAATGGTTTGGGCAATAAAGAAATAATTTACCATAGCTATATCAGTGTTTAATAGTCCAAGTGAAGGGTTTATAGGCAGAATCACTGATGGACTTTGAGCTAAGAAGTGCCATGATCAGGGAAACATAAGATCTGTACTTTATAAAAAGAACTCAAGCACCAGTATGTTGAATGGATTGCAAATTTGTGAAAATTGACAATTTCCAAATGCAAAGCACTGGAAACATGTGCTTTAAAAGATAGAGTGGGCACCTGGGGACATAAATCAAGGGCAGAAGGGTTGAGAATGGGATGTAACCTAGTGAGACTGAATTTTTAATCTTTGAAGCCAGAGATCAAACCAGGAAATGGTTTCATTATTAAGGCCATGTGTGGCCCACAACACTCAAAAAGACCAGATCTCAATAACTTTGGCCAAATCTCCAGGGGTGTATGGGTTTGGATTTTTCTTACTGCAGGAAAAAATAACAACTCAGGCCAGAGTAGAAAACACAGTGTCAGATCTCAGTCTTTATGACCCATGGCCTGGGAATGGAGACTAGATGAGAAAGCTCAACAGTGAGTTAACAGAAGGAAGAGAGAAAAGAGACAAGAAAGAGAGGCTGTTGCTGTCAGTCAGATCTTATAAAAAGTAACTGCCATTCATCTGAAAGAGCACAGGGGTGCAGCTATTATGAAATGCGGTAAGTCTGTCATCATTTTCCTCACCTTGGCTTTTTTCATGTGGATAAGATTTCTCAATCCAAGACCATTTTAAAGAACATATCACCTCTCACAGAGCATTCCAAAACATGGCAAATAACAAGTGTGACTGGGAAGTGAACCTATGACTGGAGACCGAAGCCAGAATTTCTGCATTCCTTGCAAGTACCCGTAGTTCCTTTAATTATACTTGGGGCTCGTAAACAGGAAAGTGTTTCACAGTTGTAAGGAATCCAAGAGGTAAGCCAAAAAAATAAAATAAATATATTGTCTGGCAAAACCAAACTGGATTAAAGCGAGATGAGTTACTGAAGACGAGGAATATACGGTAAGAAGAGAATGCAATCATAGGCAAAATGCAGATTATCTGGTAAAGCTTTGTGAATGAGGTTGAGGTCATCAATTGTGATATATATGCCAAAGAAATAGAAAAATAAGATGAGCAGAAATGTTTATACAAAAATTATACATTTAAGGACACAAAATGTCCCTTACTTTCTTCGTTGTCTATTTCCCAACTTTCCTTTCAGTTCTGAGACAGAAGGGAGGGGGGAGAGGAGGGACGGAGAGGGTTAGGAGGGGAGACGAGGAGAGGTTGGTAACTTTCCTTGTCATCCTTGTCCATTCCTTCTCTGGTGATAACTGAAAATAATATTTTTATAACTCCTTAAAGTGTATTTCTCCTATTAAATATCTTCATCTTGTTTTACTAATTCATCTTTGTCGAAATCCTGAGATTTTGCAGAATCTAACATCACATTTGTCTTAGCTAGATTTCCATCTATGTACTAGTTTTTTTTTTTTTTTTAACATTATGAAGTCTCTGATGCCAAAATTGAATCTTACATACTTTGGTGGAGAATCAGACCCACAATTTAAGCGGTAACTTTCGGAGAAAGTTCAGTTATGTTTGGAAATATTTGCCAAAGACTCTCCCCTCCCTCCACTGCCCCCAGCACCTAGAAGATATGCATGAATTTGATCAGGCCCATTAGGCATGAAGCATTTCAATCAAAATTATTATTACACAAAAAAAGGTAAGAATTTGTTCCATTCATAAGCAATTAAAATGTGACTTAACACTTGATTCATTCGCACACTTGTGTGAACGCAACAAATGTGCTATCTAATTTGCTTTCCCAGAATTCCTCTCACCTCTCGCTTCCCTGGCAGGAAGTCACTGCGGTGACATCTGTTTCTTGGAGAA
Organism: Elephas maximus indicus; assembly: GCF_024166365.1. NCBI lineage: Eukaryota > Metazoa > Chordata > Mammalia > Proboscidea > Elephantidae > Elephas > Elephas maximus. The sequence continues at coordinate 59,802,289 of NC_064836.1, forward strand.
CTATCAAGAACGATAAGTAGCTTCTTGTGTTGCTAAGTCAGGGATTTTTCCTCTTTTTTCCAACAACTAATATGCTCCTATTCTGCCATATGGAAAAGAGAAATATCAGGACCTAAAATATCAAACTATAGGCAGGGAAATGAGGATGAAACTCTTTGAACACTGGCCCTGGAGTACTTACAAAGCATGTTCAAAGGTGCTGGGGTTTTGTGTCATTGTTTTTAAATTAGTGACCACATCAAAAATACGTGAAATAATGACAACCTCTCTTTGTGTCACACTATTAAAAAATTCGAATGGACACGGTTAAAACCACACTTTATTTCTAGTTATTTATTGCTACAAAATAAGACATCACAAAACTTAATAGTTTAAAATAATATTTTAGAAATTAAATCTCTTAGGAATCTATGGCTTGACTGAGTTCAGGTGGGTGGTTCTTAGTAGGAGTCTATCACGCACTTGCCATGAGATACCTGTGGGAGTTGCAGTCATCTGAAAGCTCAACTGGAATAGATGACTATGATGGCTCACTCATGTGGCTGGCAGTTGATAAAGACTGTTGATTGAGAGCTCAGCTGGGACTGTCAGCTTTTGTGCTTACTTGCATTAACCTCTCTTTGTGACTTGGTCTTTCTTGGAATGGTAGCTGAGTTTCACAAGGTAGTGTCCCAGGAGCAAGCTTTCCAAAATACCCAGACAACAAATACAAGGGTTCATATGACCCATAATCTGAAGACAAATGGCGTCACTTTTGCATAATGTCTTTTTCAAAAAGTCAGTCACAGTATCATCCCAATGGGAAGGGAAGGAACCAACTAAAAGTCTGAACACCAAAAGGCATATCTCACTGGGTCTAGTTACTAGACTTCAAATAAAAACCTTATGTGGAAAGCCAGAGAGAAACACTTGTTCTTGTTGTTGTTCTTGGTAGGTGCTGTCAAGTCTGTTTCGTCTCATAGCAACCCTATGTACAACACAACGAAACCCTGTATGGTCCTGTGCCATCATCACAATCGTTATGCTTGAGTCCAATTGTTGCAGCCACTGTGTCAATCCATCTGGTTAAGGGTCTTCCTCTTTCGTGCTGACCCTCTACTTTACCAAGCATGATGTCCAAAAGTCTTGTCATTATTGCTTCTAATGAGCATTCTGGTTGTACTTCTTCTGAGACAGATTTGTTCATTCTTCTGGAAGTCCATGGTATATTCAATGTTCTTCACCGACACCATAATTCAAGGTGTCAATTCTATTTTGGTCTTCCTTATTCCTTGTTCAGCTTTCGCATGCATATGAGGCAAATGAAAACGGCTTGGGTCAGGTGAACGCTAGTCTTCAAAGTGACATCTTTACTTTTTAACACTTTAAAGAGGTCTTTGGAAGCAGATTTGCCCAATGCAATGCGTCATTTGATTTCCTGACTGCTGTTTCTATGGGCGTTGATTGTGGATCCAAGGAAAATGAAATCCTTGACAACTTCAACCTTTTCTCAATTTTTCGTGATGTTGCTTATTGGCCTAGTTGTGAGAGTTCTTGTTTTCTTTACGTTTAGGTTTAATACATACTGAAGGCTGAAGTCTTTGACCTTCATTAGTAAGTGCTTCAAGTCCTCTTCACTTTGAGCAAGCACAGTTGTGTCATCTGCATATCGCAGTTGTTAATGAATCTTCCTCCAACCCTGATGCTACATTCTTCTTCATAAGGTCCAGCTTCTCAGATTATTTCTGGAAAGAGAAACACTATGTGAAAAATATTCAAACTTAAAGAGTTTATATGTATTGGACCCAACTTGATATAAAATATCCAATTTCATTCAGTATCAATAATTACATAATATCCAACTATGTCTTCTTTACCATATGTTGACATAAATATAATTAATAAATGAGCTTTCAAATTAGTATTACTGCAATATTTGTATTTTAGGTGTAATTTTTCTTCTTTTTCAGTGTTAATCATTTCAAAAAAATAATGGCTAAGCATTTGCTGAGCATTAACTATATTATAGAAATTGTCTTTTTTATGTATAAGAACTCAGTCTTATAACACAATTATAACAGATACACTATTATTATCCCTATTTTATAAAAGAATGGACTGAAGCTCAGAAATTTAGAATTTGTTAGAGCCACACAGCTAGTGAGTGGTAGAACTGAAACTTGACCTTGCAAAATCTGGATCCAGAGATCATGCTCTTAATTGTAAGAGCTGCTGCGGCTGCTAACCAAAGGGTTGGCAGTTCTAATCTGCCAGGTGCTCCTTGGAAACTCTATGGGGCAGTTCTGCTCTGTCCTATAGTGTCGCTATGAGTCGGAATCGACTCAACGGCACTGGGTTTCTGGGGCTGCAAATTTCTGTACTTTTATTAGATTCTCACTAACTAGTACTGTACCCATGTTATCCTGCAATGAAATCTGGGGCAGGGTTTTAAGTATTGTTAATTCCCTCCAGCCAAAGGTCACCAGGAACTTAGTGTAGTTGAACAGATTGGGTTTATTATGCGTTTTGCGTGGATGAACATACACCATGGAACCATGGGGTGTCTAAATAAGTGTTTAAAAAAGAGTTTATTATAGGATTTGGGCTTTGGTTGTGTGAAGGTCTAAGGGAGCAGGGGTTTGCTCTAGATTAAATACTATCAGAAAGCAGGCAGCAATTCTGTGATTGAGTATCTCAAGAAATACTATTTGTGAGGGCAGGCTGCAGTGAGTATAAAACTGTAATTAGTGAAAACATAGCAGTCACTCTTGTTAGCTAGGAAAGGGAGGTGCTTGGTATTTTGTAGATTGGACAGTGATCTTGTTTTTGCCTATGCTTAGACAAAATTATGAAGTAGCCTTGTTTTTATCTCACTTTATCATTCTCTCAGTGGTTTTGTGTAATGTTACTGTTCTGTGAGTTGGCTTATGTCCAACAAGAGAACAACACAGCCTGGCTGTGAGCACCAGGAGAGCTTCTAATAATACCGAAACCTGGCTGTGAGTGTCAGAGTAGTTCCTAGATATAAGGGGCTGCTTGTTTTATTTCTCAGTGGGGTGATTTGTTTGGACAAATACAGTGTGTCCTATCTACTTTTTTTTATCTACTTTAGCACATACTATTTTTCTCTATTACTTAAGGTGCTGAGTCACATATCAAAACAAAGATACTACATATTTGTAATTTATCATTTTTAAGTCATTTATTAATAAAACAATTTTATCAGTTAAATATCATTTTGTCTATGATGAATTAAAAAAGCAAATTAGCTGTCTATAATATGCATTATATTTTAAAAGATATTATGTATATATTTTATTGTACTTTAGATGAAGGTTTACAGAGCAAATTAGTTTCTTATTAAACAATTAATACACATATTGTTTTGTGACATTGGTTACCAACTTTGTGATGTGTCAGCATTCTCCTCTTCTCGACCTTGAGTTCCCCATTTCCATTCGTCAAGCTTTACAATCCCCTCCTGCCTTCTCATCCTTGCCGCTGGGCTGCTGTGCCCATTTAGTCTCGTGTACATGGTTAAGCTACATGTATTATTGGTTGTTTTATGGCCTGACTAATCTTTGGCTGAAGGGTGAATCTCAGGAGTGACTTCAGTTCTGAGTTAAAAGGGTACCTGGGGGCCGTACTCTTGGAGTTTCTCTAGTCTCTGCCAGACTAGTAAGTCTGGTCTTTTTTTGTGAGTTTGAATTTTGTTCTACATTTTTCTCCAGCTCCATCTTATTACATTTTGGAGGAAAACTTTTCTTCAAAAGAATCAATCTCTATTTTTTAAGGGAATTAAAGGGGAAAAGCTTCATTTATTGATACTGACTAATTTAATATTTATTAGGTATATATTTTAATATTTATGTTAAGCTGCTACTTTTACATAATTGCTGCTGGCAAACATTTCCTATAACATATATATTGGTAAAAAAAGATCAGGGATTTGCAAACCAGTCATGCTGAGAGGTTAACATGATATACAAGATTCATAGGAATTCTACTCCATGTTTATTGTTGGTAATGTACTGAAACCAAACAAAAACTTGCTTTTCACCCACTCAGCCATCTTGGTTGAGTTAAATGTCATTAGGATACATGGCAGGTGCCTTAGCATTCTCTAGAGAAATAGCTCATACATACACACTCACACACAGAAAGAGAGAGAGAGACTTTGAGTAATTGACTCACAGGATTGTGGGACGGACTCAAGAGTTCAAACTGTGGGTCAGGTGACAGGCTGTAAATTCTTTTGTCCCTGAATTGGTAGGTAAGGCAGTGGGAGACAGAGAGAATTATGGTAAGGTGTCTATTTATAGTCTAGAGGCAGAATACTGCCTTGGGAAACCTTTTCATCTTAAAGCTTTCAACTGTTTAGGTGATGCTCATCTATATGGTGCAAGAAATTTTTGCTGAAAATCATTCAAAAATGTTGCAGCAGTACATTGACCGGGAACTGCCAGAAATTCAAGCCAGATTCAGAAGAGGATGTAGAACCAGGTGTATCATTGCTGATGTTAGATTGATCCTGGCTGAAAGCAGAGAATATTAGAAAGATGTTTACCTGTGTTTTATTGACTATGCAAAGGCATTCGACTGTGTGACCATAACAAATTATGGATACTGTTCTGAAGAATGGGAATTCCAGACCCCTTAATTGTGCTTGTTAAGAACCTGTACATAGACCAAGAGGCAGTTGTTTGAACAGAACAAGGAGATAATACATGGTTTGAAATCAGTAAATGTGTGCATCAGAGTTGTATCCTTTCACCATACTTATTCAATCTGTATGATGAACAAATAATCCAAGAAGCTGGGCTATAAGAAGAAGAACGTGGGGTCAGGATTGGAAGAAGATCCATTAACAACCCGTGTTATGCAGATGACACAACCTTGATTGCTGAATGCAAAGAGGACTTGAAGCACTTACTCATAAAGATCCAAGACTACAGCCTTCAGTATGGATTAAACCTCAACATAAAGAAAATAAAAATCTTTGCAACTGGATCAGTAAGCAACATCATGGTAAATGGAGAAAAGATTGAAGTTGTCAAGAATTTCATTTTACTTGGATCCACAATCAACATTCATGGAAATAGCAGTCAGGAAATCAAGAATACTGCATTGGGAAAATCTGCTTCAAAAGACCCCTTTAAAGTATTAAAAAACAAAGATGTCACTTTTTGGACTAGGTTGTGCCTGACCCAAGCCGTGGTATTTTCAATCACCTCACATACACAAGAGAGCTAGACAATGAATAATGAAGACCAAAGACAAATAGATGCCTTTGAATTATGGTGTTGGCAAAGAATATAGAATATACCATGGACTGCCAGAAGAATGAACAAGTCTGTTTTGAAAAAAATACAGCCAAAATGATTCTTGGAAGCGAGGATGGCGAGACTTCGTCTCAAGTACTTTCGACATGTTATCAGGAGGGACCAGTGCCTAGAGAAGGACGTCATGCTTGATAAAGTAGAGGGTCAGAAAGAAAGAGGAAGGTACTCAATGAGATGGACTGACACAGTGGCTGCAACAATGGGCTCAAACATAACGATTATGAGGATGGCTCAGGACTGGGCAGTGTTTCTGTTGTACATGGGGTTGCTATGAGTCGTAATGGACTCGACAGAACCTAACAACAACAACACTTACATTATGGAGAGTAATTTGATTTACTTAAGGTCAACTGATCTAATTAATGTAAATATTTCATAACAACATTTAGAGTAGTATTTGATCAAACAAGTGGGTACCATAGCCTTGCCAAACCATCACAACAGGATACAGAAAACCAAACGGAATACCATTTATCAGTTACTGGAATCCAGTGTTTTGGCTAATGTATATACAAGTTACCCTAGTGGAAAAGAAAAAAATATTCACAGTTCCTAGAATGTACTAGGTCTCATTTCTCTGACTCCATATTCTTGTTTATCCATCAGGACAGCTCAGTCTTCAACTCCTTTGCTTGAAATAAATGCCTGCACTCAATAACCCCTAAAATCTTGTATATAACTCTATCATTATTTTTATTTGTGTGCCTCTGACACTAGACTGTGGCCCTTCACAGATGGGGTCATTCATCTTTTTATCTCAGTGCCTCAGACAATGTCTTGCACCAAGTGGGTGCTCAAAAAATGTCACTTAAGTGAATAAATGAATGAATGAATACTGGTTTTTATTCTCGAATCATAGATAAGTTGGTTTAATAAGAATTATCTTCCTCATAATTAACAAGATTATTATGCTATGATTACTGCAATTGAATTCTATGAAAACATATATTAAAACAATCACTGTATTTTGAAAATAAAATTATTTTCTAATTTGTGTATAATCAAATTTACTAATCCTTGATGTGAAGTTGCACCTTTTTTTTTTTTTAAGATAAAATGTTTTTTAAAGACTTTTATTGTTTTCATTTTGGAATTTGTTTTAGAAAATATAAAACAGGTGTGGATCATCTACAGTCATTTAAAGAAACTTATGAACAATTTTTTTAGTGTATATTTTAGAAAACTCATGCAGTTAGTTTAATTTCCAGTGCAAATAAAACAAATATTGATATTTATAAATACCACATTAAAAGTCTTTTAAATTAATATCAGAACTTCAAAAAATGAACTCCAATGTCTACAGTGCTAAGAGAACAAATAAGGTAATCTTGTTAATTCAGAGATATTTGTAGGTATATATAACTCATTAAGTAATGTTTCATAGTCTGTTATTCCGGGAAAATTCATTCTTTCAAATCAGACCTTACAAACGAATATTTTTGTTTCCTTGATTAGTAGGTGGAAATTATGCAATTTACCTTGTCAAACTTAACTGAAAATATTAACAACAAATTACTGTCACCCATTCAAGTTGGACCAATCAATAATAATTTCATAAATTGTAATACTGACTAGACTCATTGTTCCATCTGTGCATTGGAGGGAGCCAATAAGGATTGCATAGGGTCACTATGAGTAGGAATCAACTCGATAGCACTTTTTTTTTTTTATATAAGGATTTATTATCTTATACGCAATCCTATTATGTTGTTGTTGTGTGCCATGCAATCAGTTTTGACTCATAGCTGCCGTCTAGGATAGAAGAGAACTTCCCCATAGAATTTCCTAGGCAATAAAGTTTAGGGGACCAGATCACCGGGTCTTTTCTCCTGCAGAACTGCTGGGTAGATTCAAACTGCCAATCTGTTGGTTATCAGCACAGCACTTAACCATTGTTCCAACAGGGTCCTTAATCCTATTATAGGGCATGTGTAAAGCAGATCCTTTTGGGCTCCCTTACTATGCAGAGAGACATGTAAGAAGAAGATATCCAAGGAAGAGTCTTTTTTTTTTTTTTAAAGAACATTTCCTGATAAATGTTATGTACCTGAGTTGTTGTCAACTCTATCAATGAAATACAATTAAATTAATTTACCACTCAGCTTAGAGGATGGAGGAAATAATTTTCTAAGACATTTAAAATTAATTTACATAATTAATGATAAAAATTTGTTAATTTAATCATTGTTAATAACAAAATTAATAATTAAGGAGTCCAAAATTTGGTGGTTGGAACCCACTCAGCCAGCGATCTGCTTCCACAAACATTACAGCCCAGAAAACTCTATGGGACGGTTCTACTCTTTCACATGAAGTCACTATGAGTTAGAATCAACTTGATCACTATCACTAGTCTGGGCTTGGAACTCAGACTTCCTGGTTCTAAATCCAACTCTGCCATTTTGTAGGTGGGCAAACTTGGCCAAGTTATACAACCTCTCTAGGCCTCAGTTTCCTCATTTATCAAAAATAGGGATAATCATTTTTGTGAGATTGAATGAGTTAACACAATGCAGCATTTAGAACAGTGTTGGCACACGGTAAGAGCTCAGTAACTGTTAGCTGTTAACATTGTCAGGGACATTTTGGCAATCCCAGTCCAAATCACAGGCTGGCCTCTTGTCTGAAATTCTTTTAATTAAGTTCAGTAGGATCTGTGTCTGTGAATGTGTTTATTTTCTGCCTTGTTCCAGAAGAGATTAAGATGGCATCTGTAACATTAGGGAGATGCAATTTACCTGAAGATAACAAATAGTGACATTTGGGTTCTGTTTCAATTGTGGCGTTTTAAGATTCAGCTGCAAGATAACAGAATAATCAGCAGACACTTCATACAGGGTAGGATAGTTTGTAAAATGTCCCGTTTCCATTTATCGGCCTCTTTCCCTCTGCTTCATAGTGGTTAAGAACTATGGCTGCTAACCAAAAGGTCAGTCGGCAGTTCGAATCCACCAGGAGCTCCTCGGAAACCCTATGAGGCAGTTCTGCTCTGTCCTATAGGGTCGGTATGTGTCAGAATCGAATTGATGGCAATGGGTTTGGTAGTTTGGTATCCCTCTGCTTGAAGTCCTGATGGCATACTGGTTAAGAGTTTAGCTGCTAACCTAAAGGTCGGCAGTTCAAATCCACCAGCCGCTCCTTGGAAACCCTATGGGGCTGTTCTACTCTGTCCTATAGGGTTGCTATGATTTGGAATTGACTCAATGTCAGCAGGTTTGGTATTTATTTTGGTGTACCTCTGCTTGGAGCCCTGGTGGTACAGTGGTTAAGCATTCAGCTGAGAACCAAAAGGTCAGCATTTCAAATCCACCAGCAGCTCTTTGGAATCCCTATGGGCAGCTCTATTTTATCCTACAGAGTCTCTACAAGTCAGAATCCACTGGACAGCAAGGGGCAGTATTAGTAGCATGCCTCTGTAAAATTACTGAGCTCCCTACACAAGAATGCCGTTCCTCTAGTTCTAGTTTACAAAATAAAAAGTAAGGTATGGGATGTCAGGACATGGCAATAGTAGTCAAATAAAGAATGAGTATTGCTAAGGTGTTTCTTTTCTTTTTACTTACAAAACCAAACTGACTCTTATTATATATAATTAAGTAACATACTTTTGTAACTCTGGGGGCATAGTGGTTAAGAGGTACAGCTGCTAACCAAAAGATCGGCAGTTCAAACCCACCAGGTGCTCCTTGGAAACTCTATGGGACAGGTCTACTCTATCCTATAGGTTCACTATGAGTCAGAATCGACTCAACTGCAACGGGTTTGGTTTTTGTTTTAAGAAAATTGAATTTAATTTTACCTTTCAACCTTAGAGTTTTAGACACCTTATTGTTCCCAATGTTCTATAAAAAACAACTACACTGAATAGTTAAATGCATTTTCTTGGTCTTTTTCTTATTTGTAAAATTATTGAGATAGTATTAACGACAGGAAGAAAAACGGAAAATCACTAAATCTACTTGAAAACGATAAAGAGCAAAAGCCCCAGGTTATAAATTCTATATTTCCCCTTGTCGTGTTTTGAACTGTGCCTCCCCAAAATATGTGTATCAACTTGGTTAGGCTATGATTCCCAGTATTGTGTGGTTGTCCTCCATTTTGTGATTATAATTTTATGTTAAAGAGGATTAGAGTGGGATTGCAACACCCTTACGCAGGTCACATCCCTGATCCAACTTAAAGGGAGTTTCCCTGAGGTGTGGCCTGCACCACCTTTTATCTCTCAAGAGATAAAAAGGAAAGGGAAGCTAGCAGAGAGGGGGGACCTTATACCACCAAGAAAGCAGTGCCAGGAGCAGAGCACATTCTTTCGAACAGGGGGTTCCTGCACAGAGACGCTCCTAGTTCAGGGGGAGATTGATGAGAATGACCTTCCTTCAAAGCTGACAGGGAAAGAGAGTCTTCCTCTGGAGCTAATGCCCTGAATTTGGACTTCTAGCCTACCAGACTGTGAGAAAATAAATTTATCTTTGTTAAAGTCATCCACTTGTGATATTATAGCAGCACTAGATGGCCAAGACACCCCTAATACGTAGCAATAGTGTCTTCTTCTATAAATTATTTGTTATTAATTGAGAGAAATTTTGAGAGTTTATCTGTAGCATTTGTATAAAAAAAAGATAAATCCATTCAGTCCTGGCACACACACAAACATCACCCCAATATATTTAAGAGAAAAACTCAATAAGCCAATTGAATGAAACCATTACAAATGTGAATTATGCATGTGAAATTTCTTTCACTGAATTTCCCATCATTTTGATTCACCCAGTGTTTGTGCCTATAGGCCCTTGAAGAAAACTTAGAGTGGAGTGAAATTTAGAAGGGCAGAACAAACCTGGCAAAGTCGAGTGATGAGAGCTGTCGCTAGTTCTTCCTTGGGATAATATTGGCACTTTTTGCTTGGCTCTGGTCACAAGGTGGAACATAATTTTGATGGCTTTATCTACAACTTTCCTGAGCATTTTTTTTTCCACATCACAGAAATCTGGTTCAACTCAGCCTAACAGACGGGTATCCCATTTGTGGAAACTTGGGACCCCACAACTCAGGACTGAAAGAGGCACCGCCACCAGTCCTCCTGGGAATAGAGATGAGAGGTCAGTAAGTTGTGATGAGGATCCCTGGTGGTGCAGTGGTTAAGCGCTCAGCTGCTAACCAAAAGATTGGAGGGAGAAAGATGCAGCAGTCTGCTTTGCTGAAGTTTTACAGCCTTGGAAACCCTATGGGGCAGCTCTGCTCTATCGTATAGGGCCTTCAAGGGTCAGAATAGATCAACAGCAGCGGTTTGGGTTTTTTTTTTTTTTTTAAGTTGTGATGCAGAGACATCCGTTGCTGAGTTTTCTCTTTCCACCCCCATGCATGCCCCGCACAAACCGTAGGATATGCATGGCCCCCTGCAGATAATTTCTCTTTTAAAAAGAAACAAAAAAACTTTGTGGTTTAGGTGAAAGTTTATAGAGCAAATTAATTTCCCATTCAACAATTTATACACAGCTTGAGGGTTGCAGTCCCCTCAAAGTGCCAGCACTCTCCCCCCTTCTTTCCTGGGCTCCCTGTTTTCATTCACCCATCTTTCCTGCCCCTTCTGAACTTTGCTTTCAAGCAAATGGCACCTTTTTGGTTTCCTATAGTTGATTGTTCTGAGGTGCACATTCCTCTCGGGTGTTATTGTTCACTTTATAGGCCTGTCGATTGTTTGGCTATAATGTAATCTCCGGGAGGAGATTCACTTTCAAGTTTGAAAGGTAGTTAAGAGCCATAGTTTCTTCCACTTTGTCCAGGACCTACTATTATGATCCCAGTCAGAGCAGTTGGTAGTGGTAGCCGAGGCACCATTTGGTTCTTCTGGTCTCGGGCCACTGGAGGCTGTGATTCATGTGGCCCATTAGTCCTTTGGACTAATTGTTTCCTTGAGTCTTTGGTTCTCTTCACTCTTCTTTGCTCCAGGTAGGAAGAGACCCATTGTTGTTTCTCAGATGGCCACTCGTAAGCTTATAAGACTCCAGTCACTATTCACCAAGGTAGAATGTAAAATATTGTCTTTACTGGCTATTTTATGCCTATTATCCCGGATGACCCTTGAGGCTATGGTCCTAAATCCTCAAGTGCAGTGATTCAATCCCATGAGATGCTTGGTTACCGCTAAGAAGTTTTCTTGACTGTGCCCCCATGTATGCTGTTTTATACAGGAAAGTTTGCAGTACATACAGATACGTACATAGAAACTTCTACTGTCAAACTTATCTATGTCCTTGGGTGTACTCTCCTACGCCATCCCACACCTGTTCATCTTATGTATCTACCTACTGCTCCACTCATAAATGAACTATTGTTTGTTGTTTCTGTTGTTGCAGGATTTTATATGTAATAGTATTTAGTATTTACCAACGTTGCCTATTACTCTTGCGTACCTCTCAGTGTCTTCCTTTGTTTTGGTCATTTTGCGTTGACTTCCCCCATATTGTTTATTGTGTTTCCTTTCACCAAAGTTAGTATGTGTCTGCTATTTAGTTAGTGATTTCCCCTCCCCACTCCCCCACCATCCCTGGTAATGATAAATGAATATTTCTTTGTGTGAACATTTTCTTAATTTTTTAAAAAGTGTTCTCATACAATATTTGTCCTTTTGCGACCAGCTTATTTCACTCAGCATAATGTCCTCCAAGTTCATCCATGATATGAGATGTTTCACGGATTCACAGTTATTCCTTATGTTGTGTAGGACTCCACTGTGTGTAGGTGCCACAGTTTGTTTATCCATTCATCTGTTGATGGGCACTTAGGTCATTTGTCCACTGATGGGCACTTAAGTTGTTTCCATCTTTTTTGCTGTTGTGAATAATGCTGCAATGAACATAGGTGTGTATATGTTTATTCACATCGTGCTCATTATTTCTCTAGGACATACACCTAGGAGTGGGATTGCTGAATCATATAGGATTTCTATTTCTAGCTTTTTAAAGAAGCACCATACTGTTTTCCACAGCACTTGTACCATTTTACTTTCCCGCCGGCAGTGTAAGAGAGTTACAATCTCCCCACAACCTCACCAACATCTGTTGCTTTTTGTTTTTTTGGTTAGTGTCATTGTTGCTGGGATGAGATGGTTTCTTATTGTAGTTTTGATCTGCATCTCTGTAATGGCCAATGATCACAAGCATCTCTTCATGTGTTTGTTAGCCTCTGGATGTCTTCTTTGGTGAAGTGTCTGTTCATGTCATATGCCCACTTTTTAATTGGATTGTATTTTTGTCATTGAGGTGTTGCAGTTTTCTATACATTTTAAAGATTAATCTGTTGTTGGATATGCTGTTGCCACCATTTTTTTTTCCTAGTCTGTAGGTTCTTTTTACTCTTTTGGAGAAGTCGTTTGATGAGCGTAAGTATTCAATTTTTAGGTAGTCCCAGTTGTCTAGTTTATCTTCTTCTGTTGGTGCATTTTTAGTTATGTTTGATAGTCTACTTATGCCATAAATTAGAGTCCCTAGATTTGCCCCTGTTTTTTCTCCCATGATCTTTATAGTTTTAGGTTTTACATTTAGGCGTTTGATCTATCTTGAGGTAATTTTTGTGTGTGATATGAGGCATGGATCCGATTTCATTTTTCCACAAAAGGATAACCAGTTTTGCCAACACCATTTGTTATCTCTTCCCATTTAATGGATTCTGATCTTCTGTTTAAAATCAACTGTCCGTAAGTAGATGGCTTTACTTCTGGGTTCTCAATTCCATTCCATTGGTCTATGTGTCTTCCGTTGTATCAGTACCAGGCTGTTTTGACTACCGAGGCCGTATAGCAGTTTCTGAGATAGGTGAGTGTAAGTTTCCTGCTTTGTTCTTCTTCAGTAATGCTTTGCTTATCTGGAACCTCTTTCCTTTTTATATTAGCTTTTCCAACTTGTTAAAGAATGTTTTTGAAATTTAGATTGTGATTGTGCTATATCTATAGATCACTTTGGGAAGTATTGGCATTTTTACAAGGTTAAGTCTTCTTATTCTTGAGGATGGTATGTTTTTTCATTTATGTAGTTTTTTTGTGTGTGTGTGTGCTTTCTTGCAGTAGTGTTTTGTTGTTTTCTTTGTATAAGTCTTTTACGTCCATGGTTAGATTTTTTCCTAAGAATTTTATCTTTTGGGGGCTATTGTAAATGGTATTATTTTCCTGATTTCTTTTTCAGAGCTCTCCTTGTTAATAAAAAAGACCCACTCTGCTCTTTTTTGATCACTTTTTGCTTGATACATATTTTTTTCCATCCTTTGATTTTTAGCTTATTTTTATATTTGTGTGTGAGGTGTGTTTCTTGTAAGCAGCATATTGACGGATCATGTTTTCTTATCCAATCTGCCACTGTCTCTTGACTGGTGCATTTAGTCCATTTATATTCAGTGTAATTACCAATAGGTACGGATTTACTGCTGTCATTTTGTTGTGTTTTTTGTTTGTTTTTTTGGTGTTGATTTCTTTGTTCCATATACTTTTCTGGACTGAGTTCTTTTTGTTTTTTGTTTTCATTTCATTCTTTACAGTTAATTTTGTGTTTACTGAGTCTTTATGATTTTCTCCTTTTTTATCTTGGTGTGTAGGTTTATTAATTTTTTTTTAAGGTTGCCCTGAAATTTACTTTTATCTTCCTAAGTTTACAACAGCCTGTTATATCTTGATATCACCTTGACTTCCTTTCCATATGGAAGTTCTGTAACTATACCATCTATTTTCCCTTTTTGTTCTGAAGTTGTCATCATTTACTGATTGACATCTCTGGTTCTCTCTTTTAGACCTTATAGCTTTCATTTATTTTTAAATAATTCTTTATCTGGGTTGGTATCTGGACTCTCTTTAGTATTTCTTGTAAGGTTGGTCTAAAAAAAGTTTTTATAAGTTCCCTTGATTTCTTCTTATCTGGAAATGTCTTAGTTTCACTATAATATTTAAGAGACAATTTTGCTGGATATATAATTCTTGGTTGGCAACTTTTTTCTTTCAAGGTGTTATATATGTCATACCTTTGCCTTCTTTCCTGCATGGTGTCTGCCAAGAAGTCAGAGTTTAATCCTATTGTTCCCCTTTATAGGTAACATTTCATTTTTCCCATGGTGCTCTCAGGATTCTTTCTTTGTTTTTGGTTTTGGAAAATTTGATTGTAATATGTCTTGGTGATTTTCCTTTGGGGTTTATTCTATATGGGATACATTGGGCTTCTTGAATGAATATCTTCTCATCCTTCATGGCATTAGGGAAGTTTTCTGCCAGCAAATCTTTGAAAATTCTCTCTTTGCTTTTTTCTTTTTGGTCTCTTGTTCTGGAATTACAATTATGCCTAAATTATTTCTTTTCATAGTGTCCTACATAACTCTTAGGATTCCTTCATTTTTCCTCATTCTTTTTTCCAGTTTTTCCTCAAATAAATTAGTATAAATGGATTTGTCTTCTATTACACTAATTCTTTCTTCCATTGATTGAATTCTTTTTCCTTCCATTGAATTATCTATTTCTGATATTTTGTTGTTAATCTTCTGTAATTACTATTTTTGTATGTTTATAATTGTCTATTTTATCATTTTGTTCTTGCATTGTTTTCCTCAATTGTTCTAGGGTTTTGTTTGTTTTCTTTGGTTTTGTCTGTGTTGTTCTTGACCTCTTTCTTGACCTCTCTGAGGACCCTACACATAAGTTTTTTGAATTCCTTAGTGGGTAGTTGCGTTATTATATCTTCCTCTGGAAAGTTTTTGCCCCTTTGTTTTTGTTACTTGCTTGAGCCATCTTTTTCTGCCTCTCCATATAGTTTGATATTGTCTGCTGTCTCTGTGGCAATAAGGCATTATTTATTTATTTATTTACTTTTATTTTTGTTTACTTTGTCGTGATATGTCAAGTGAGCGGGTTGAGTGTGCTTTGCTGATCACTCATCTGGCAGCACAGGAGAGTTTACCACCTGCCCCAGGTTGATGGGGTAGCAGCAGGTATGGCGAGCCCTCCTCACTGTTCACTGCATGTGTGAGTCAGTTGAGGGCATGCTGGGCAGGTGCTAACCAGAGCTGTGGCAATGATCAAGGTCATTTGCCAGGTGAGAAGGTGGAGGGTGAGGTGTGGGGTGGTGGGCAGGGTACATGCAGGCACTCTCTCTGGCAGGAGCATGTTGGGGCAGGCATCCAAGAAGTCCACAGGCACTCTCTGTGATGAGAGAGGGGCAGGGTGGGTTGCTAGAAAGTGCTCTTTCCACCCCTTGCCTGGTAGGTGGGGGAGGTAATATATGAGACTGGTTGTGAGGGGGAAATAGAGGGGCTTGTACTAAGGTCCCTGGTGGCTGGGATGTCAGGAATGGGGCATTTTTGCTTCTAATCACAAAAAGGTTGGGGAGAGGACTGCATTCTCCTATGGTTGCCAGACAAGTGTCCCTGGGCACTTACCATAGGGTACAGCCAGTAATCAGTGCCTAGCCCCTATCAGGTACAAGAGGGGGTGGTCTTCTCAGAGTCTGTTCAGGTGGGAGACCTCCCACTGATGCTGTATGGACCTATTACTTCATATGTACCACCCACCCTACTGGGGCAGGGACCGTCACTGGTGAGTCATCCTGACTCCAGGTCCTGGCTTCCTCCCTGCTCTGCATATGCCAGAATCCCTAAATGTTTCATCTTGCTTCCTGTACTTTCCATTTCTTAGCTCCAGTTCAGGCCCTGCTCACCTTGCTCACTCTGGGTGCATCTACACAGTTTCTCTGTCTCCTATTGGGAGTTCCATGATATTGCCTTCCTGTGCTCCTTAGCCTGGATCACTGCTGCCCTTGTTTCAAGATGTCCACACTGTGCCGGGCCTGCTGGAACAGCACCTCCACCCAACTTCTCACTTTGTTCTCATTCAGTTTCTTCTTCCAATTGATGTTTGATCTGATTCTTTATCCTTTCATCTGATGCTCAGGGCTACAGGTTTGTCATATGTGTCTGCTTCACTTTGTTTCTTGGATCTTTGCTGTAGGGGGACAGTACTGGCATGTCTAACTAGGCCACCATTTTGGTTCCTCCTCTCCCTTATGTTTTTTAAGCTTAAATGTGAAAGAATGTGAAAGAAAGAAGTAGATGAGTTGTAGAAATAAATGCTGGGTTTATTTAATTGCATTTTAAATCATTTTATATAACATATCTAGTGTGACTTAGCTATGTAGGTTCAGGGTGATTGAGATATATGTGGGGCCCTGGCCTTATCCTCCAGGATCAACTAAAAGGCTTGATGTTCATGAAAATGTTACTTGAAAGTTACTTTTGAATATGTGCAGTTTTTGTTCAGCATTTCAGGGAATCAGCAATTCCAATCAAGAATATCACAAAATGCTATGGTTTTTCCCCTCCTTTTTGTCCTATCTCCCTGTAAATTTTGTTTTCTCTGTATATGTTTGGAAATGCAAGACCCAAAAAGCTGATTAGAAGAATATGATGATACCTTGAGTAATGAATTATCTTTCCAGTACATTTTTTAACCAAATTTGCTGTATTTTTGAGACTGACCTGTTATGGATTGAATTGTTGTCCTCAAAAGATACGCTGAAGTGCTAACTCCTGTACCTGTGAATGTGACCTTGTTTGGAAATAGAGCTCTTCATACCAAGTAGGTTGGTCCTAATTCTAATCTTTTCTGAGTGGTGCATTACAAAAAGAGAGACATACACACTGGAGGAAGATGGCATGTGAGGATCCCTCTACAAGCCAGAAAATGCCAAGAAACATCTGGGTCTGCCAGAGCTGAAAGAGACAAGGAAGGATCTTCCCATAGAGCTAACAGAGAGAGGCCATAGCTCTGTCGACACCCTAAATTCCAACCTCTAGCCTCCAGAGCTGTGAGAAAATAAATTTTTGTCCTTTAGAGCCACCCAAGTTGTGACATTTTGTTATGGCAGCCCTAGGAAACTAAGACACTGACAATCTATGCAAATATGAGTATATGATTCCTCACAATTTTCTCTCTTCTCCTGTATATGGCCATACTTGACCCTATCCAAAAAAAGAAAACCAAACCCAGTGCAGTCGAGTCTATTCTGACTCATAGCGACCCTATAGGACAGAGTAGAACTGCCCCATAGAGTTTCCAAGGAGCACCTGGTGGATTCAAATTGCTGACCTTTTGGTTAGCAGCTGTAGCACTTAACCACTACCCGACCAGGGTTTCCACATGACCCTATAGAAGAAAATAAATTCTATGCACAGCTTCTATTGAAGGACTGGCAATTGACGACTTTGTAATATTTGTGCTCTCTGTGAAGTATTTTTCCCCACATATCCCCAAGGATTATTCTCTCTTTTGAAACACTTTTCTTCTCAAAAGTCCTATTATCAGAGAAGCCGCCCTTGACCACACCTATCGCTTCTGGCTCATTTTCTATTCCATCTACTTCATTTATTTGTCTTCATAACACATCACCATTGATATATTTCTTTGTGTGTTGTCTGTCCCTCTCCCTGGAATGTCAGCTACATCAAAGCTGATACTTCTGTGTGTTTTTTTTTTTTTTTGCTGTGTTGCATATGTGTGCCTGGGTCATGCAAATGGTTCAAGCACTCAACTGCTAACCAAACTTTTCAGGTCCAAATCCATGCAGAAGTGCCTTGGAAGAAAGACCTGGTGATCTACTAACAAAAAATCACCCATTGAAAATCCTGTGGAGCATAGTTCTCCTCTGACACATGTGGGCTTGCCATGAGTTGAAGTCAGCTCAACAGCCAATGTTTTTTGGTTTTTTTTGTTTGTTTGTTTTTGTTTTTTTTTTATGACTGTCCCTAGAACACTGCCTGGCATAGAGTAGTCTTTCAACAAATATTTGTTGAACAAATAAGATTAAATTGGCCTCAAGAAAAACTGAACTAAATGAAATCTGAAACCCTCCCAGATTTCTCTGCATATATCTTCCCCCTTGTGACATCTCCATTCTTTCTCTCTGGTACCCTGTTTCCAACAAAAACAAGGAGGTTCTAAAAGCTGTAAGGATTTTAAATTTTTCCTTTAATTTCTCTGCCTATATTTAGGGGAAGATAATGGCTCAAAGCAGAGAATACCAAAAAGAAGTTTACTTGTGTTTTATTGACTATGCAAAGGCATTCAACTGTGTGTATCATAACAAATTATGGATAACATTGCAATGAATGGGAATTCCAGAACACTTAATTGTGCTCGTGAGGAACCTATGCATAGACCAAGAGGCAGTCATTCAAACAGAACAAGGGGATACTTCATGGCTTAAAGTTAAGTAAGGTGTGTGTCAGGGTTGTTGTCTTTCACCATACCTATTCAATCTGTATACTGAGCAAATAATCTGAGAAGCTGGACTATATGAAGAAGAACAAGGCATCAGGATTGGAAAAAGACTCATTAATAACCTGCGATATACAGATGACACAACTTTTCTTGCTGAAAGTGAAGAGGGCTTGAAGCATTTATTAATGAACATCAGAGACTACAGCTTTTAGTATGGATTACACCTCAACATAAAGAAAACAAGAATCCTTGCAACTGTACCAATAAGCAACATAGAGATAAACAGAGAAAACATTGAAGTCATCAAGGATTTCATTTTACTTGTATCCATAATCAACGTCCATGGAAGCAGCAGTCGAGAAATCAAGAGATGCATTGCACTGGGCAAATCTGCTCAAAAGACCTCTTTAGAACTTTAAAAAGTAAAGATGTTACTTTAAGGACTTAAGGTGTGCCTGACCCAAGCCATGGTGTTTTCAGTCACCTCATATGCACATGAAAGTTGGACTGTGAATTAGGAAGACCAAAGAAGAATTAATTTCTTTGAATTATGGTGATGACTAAGAATACTGAATACACCACGGACAGCCAGAAGAACAAACAAATCTGTCTTGGAAGAAGTACAGCTCATCAGAAGCAAGGATGGTGATGCTTCATCTCACAGGCTTCAAACATGTTATTAGAAGGAGAAGGATATCATGCTCAGTACAGTAGAGAGTCAGCAAAAAAGAGGAAGACCCTCTACGAGACGGATTAACAAAGTGGGTGCCACTATGGGTCCATGACAACAATTGTGAGAAAGGCGCAGGACTGGGCAGTGCTTGGTTCTGTTGTACATAGGGTCACTATGAGTCAGAACCGACTAGACAGCACCTAGTAACAACAGCAACATATTTAGGGGAAGATAAAATCAAGTCAGGGTCAGATGCAGCTGCTGTGTATTTATTACTGGAAGCAGCTATTGGGAAAAGATGAGGGTTTTTTTCATAATCTATTTTTTTTTTTTCGGCCTTATTATCTACTCTGAAAAAGTCTCTGAGCAAGGCCCATTTGCAGATCCTCAGCTCAGCATTACCTAGTAGGTTTTGTCCTTGAACATTTCGTGGAGCTGGTGAGGAGGAGTGCTAAGAAACAGTTCCTCTTCCCTCTTTCTACGGATCGTCTCCCTTTCCATGACCTCAGAAACCTCCCAATTTCCCAGTATTTTTTATATCATTTTGTTTAAAATATAAAGGTATTTTCTAATTTGAAACCTGTATTCATGCCCAGTTTTCTTTTTCCCTGGCTCCATTCCTCTTTCTCTGGTGTTTTCTATCTGTGATTATTGACTCCATATTAAAAGTGGAATTGCTTTCACTTATCAGAGTACAAGTCAAGTTGCTCCCTTAGATCTCCTAATAAAAATTCCACCACTCTGGTGACTATCTGCTTCTTAATGGCCAGATCAGAAAGTCCCTCTGCCCCACAGAGACAACGAAAAATGTGAGCAAGAAAGGAGTGAGAGACACCCATCCAAGTTTATCAATGAGGTCATTGGGGATCTCGTCCCAAATATATGTTTGTAATTATTATCTTTTCATCTTCTACTGTAGGCAATGAGAAAAGGAACTGTAGAAGGGGTGCCTCTTTTCAAGAGAATGAAGTGTATGGACTTGACTATCAGGCACATTGTGTTAGGGTGAAAGTTGTATAGTCAGTCAGAAGTAAGCTTTAAGTTTCAGGGTGAAACCGGAACCAGGAACACATACATACATGCTTTCTTAGTATCCTAAAGGTATTCTGTAGGGCGTAATTAACTCATTTGAGATTCTGCTTTTCTTATTTTTAGACAAGTACTTTAGCAACATAGTTTTATTTGGCCTTCAGAGTAAATTTACTGTTAGATGTATTACCATTAAGTAAAACTCTTCTTTCTGCTGAACTATACATACATAGACTCAGTGATATTAATTTATTTCACTGTAGAAAAGCTTACTTAATAGATCTTACTGCGTTCTATCGTGTGTGTGTGTGTGTGTTTCCCAGACAAATGTTTTATAAGCCCAGAAATCTTATCCTTTTCTTGACTTGAGTACTTAAGTCAAATTCACCTCTATTAAGGTGAATTTCATTTACGTAAATTGCTTCACATTGGTAGCATTTATATATAACGTTAGGAGGGGGCAGAGAAGCATTAATTTGTTTCTCAGAACTCTTTTACAAGCAAATTCAGAAATCAAAGGACCCCTAATCAAAATACACAAATATTCCTACTTCAGAAAGAGGCGTAGATCATCTCCTAGTAACCAAAAGAAAAACAATATCTGCTCCAAAAATGTAAGTAAGATGGCATCTTAGTTTCCTAGTACTGCTGTAACACAAGTACCAAAAGTAGGTGAATTTACAGAACAGAAACTTATTTTCTTGCAGCTCTGGAAACTAAAAGTCCAAGTCAGGACCTTAGCCATCGATTCCTTCCTTGTCAGTAGCACTGGCCGTTCCTTGGTTCTTCATGATCCTCACATGGTATCTGTCTTCCTCAGTATATGCCCAAGTCTGTGTCTAATCTGCCCTTTCTAAAACTCAGAATTATGTTTCAACACACCATATGTTGTTATGACCTCATTAACATAACAGATAAACCTTATTTTTAAGTAGGATTACATTCACAGCTATAGAGGTTAGAATTCCAACACATATTCTGGGAGGACACAATTCAATCTATAACAGGTTAGTAAGTTAACAACAAAAATCTACAGGAATAAAGAACTGGGGGCAACAACAACAACAACAAAAAAGTCACTATCAATGAAGACAGGAATGCCCGTGGAACTGATTTTTTTCTGAACTGCCAATCCTGACCCTTTCCTCTACATCAGGAGGCCTGCAGGTAGTATACTAAGATCCATCTAGGCTTTAATAAAAATGCCTATCCCTCTATCCACTCCATCTATTGTATATCTTGCTTCCAAAGGAGTATTAGAGCTCCCAACAATGAAAATTAGAAGAAACTAAAAACCAAACCCAAACCTGTTGCCATTGAGTTGATTCTGACTCATACGAACTCTGTAGGGCAGAGTAGAACTGCCCCATAGGGTTTCCAAGGCTGTAAGTATTTATGGAAACAGACTGCCACATCTTTTTTCTGGAGAGCAGCTGGTGGGTTTGAACTGCTGACCTTTGAGTTAGCAGCTGAACACTTTAAACATTGCACCACCATGGCTCCTAGAGGAAAGAAAAAATAAGGTTAGAAAAAAAAATGAAAATAGAAGTGGGGTTAGTACATAAAATTCATGCAGTAAGATCTGGTGGATTTGCTCGAGATGGACCACGATTTTGCCTCTAAAAGCTCTCTAGAAGCCAAGGCAAAGTAGGAAACATAATAAATTATATGATTCAGTTGTACACAAGATAAAATTGAACTAGTTGCTCAGTACCTGGAAAAGTACTGAGCGCTGAGAAAAATATTTCCCATAAATAAGACTGTGTAATGTCAAAAACAATGTTCTCTCAAAAACAGGTCTTAGTAAAAGATATTTCACTGCACTGTTTCTTTCAATACGCTAATAATTTTTATATGCTAATGACATGATAAATCATTAAAAGAAAACCTACAAACAACCAAAATAAGCCAAAACAGCCCGGCCAATTTAGTAAAATGGGCCGAATGCGTAAATTAGATACTACATTTTTTCCACAGACTTTTTGGTCATAGTGAGCAGCTTGATTTTAAAGTACACCCCCTGAGAAGCTTAAGAAATTCAGATATTTCACATCCTAGTAACGTGTACTACCCTATACTTTGACATTCGGTCACACTATGGATAAATTTCACAAGCACTTTTTAATGTTGAGGGAACTAGTGAAGAAACATGCCTCATTAGACATATTTTTGTAGAGTATTTTATATGAATTATTAAATAAACAGAATTTGCTTTAAAATAATATATATGAAGGGTAATCCATTAACTTACTTTACTGAACTTTTAAAACAAACCTTACCCATAATTATAAACACAGCAGAAAAGTGTGAGTTTGACATTGAATAATAAGTCGGCTTCACGAAGAGAGTTTGTAAATATTGTCTAGCTATGGATGACTAGATCAGTATGTCTTTCCGCTGTTGAAAAACTATCCTCTGCTTTCCTTTTCTATTTAAATTTGTATATGTGTTCTCAAAGGATTTAGAATTCCCTATTATTAGAAGAGATGACTAGATCAGTATGTCTTTACCCTGTTGAAAAACTATCCTCTGCTTTCCTTTTATATTTAAATTTGTATATGTGTTCTCAAAGGATTTAGAATTCCCTATTATTAGAAGAGATGACTAGATCAGTATGTCTTTACCCTGTTGAAAAACTATCCTCTGCTTTCCTTTTCTATTTAAATTTGTATATGTGTTCTCAAAGGATTTAGAATTCCCTATTATTAGAAGAAGGAACCCTGATGATACAGTGGGGTAAAGCACTTGGCCACTAACCAAAAGTTAGCAGTTTGAACCCACCGGTCACTTTGCGGGAGAAAGATGTGGCAGTCTGCTTCCATAAAGATTTACAGCCTTGGAAACTCTACAGGGCAGTTCTACTCTGACTTACAGGGTTGTAATGAGTTGGAACTGACTTGATGACAATTGGTTTGGTTTGATTTGTAGTTAGGGTCCCTGGGTGATGTGAATTATTAAGCATTCAACTACTAACTGAAAGGTTGGTGGTTCATATCCACCCAGAGGTACCTGGGAAGAAAGGCCTGGAGATCTGCTTCTGTGAGGTCACAGCGTTGAAAACCCTATGGAGCAGTTCTACTCTGCAACACATGGGGTCTCCATGAGCTGTTAACTCCATGGCAACTGGTTTGGTTTGATTTTGTTTGGTATGTACTCAGTGTCCAGTTGTGATATTACCAGTGTATCTTGGTCATCTATTGCTGCTAAAGCAGAAATACCACAAAGAGATGGCTTTAACAAAGAGAAGTTTATTTTCTCACAGCCCATACAGAATGCTAGAAGTCTGAATCCAGGGCAACGTCTCCAGGGGAAGCCTTTCTTTCTCTTTCAGCTCTGGAGGAAGGTTCTTGTCATCAGTCTTCCCTTGGTCTGGGAGCACCTCAGTGTAGGAATTTCAGGTCCAAAGCGCACACTCTGCTCCCAGCTCTGCTTTCCTGGTGGTATGAGGTCCCCGTGTCTCTCTGCTCACTTCTGTCTTTTATATCACAAAAGAGGTTGGCTTAAGACATTATCTAATCTTATAGAGCTCATCAGTATAACTGGCACTAATCTATCTCATTACATCATAGTGATAAGATTTACAACACAGGGAAATCACAACAGGTGACAAAATGGTGAACAATCATACAATATTGGGAATCATGACCTAGCCAAGTTGACAGATATTTTGGAGGGAAACAATTCAATCTGACACAGGGTCCTGTGGTTTTGGTGGTAAGTCAAGATAAGCTCTCTTGCCTTTTCCTGTATACCCTCTTTCCCTTGCTTTTGCAGTTTCTGTCTTCTGTAGCTGCATATTCTAGACAGCATGGTAAATTCCTACTGAGGCTGCTTCTTTCTTTTGAGCTCCACTTTCCATGTATTTGGTTTCCAGCATGCTGTCTTTGTTTTTCCATGCCTTTCTGATGCCACCTTTCCTGGCACTCGTGCCTCATTTTTTGCTGCCATGTGTCCCCGAACAGGCAAGTCTCAAGCTACTGTTCCCACTCAGTGATCTAAATTTTTCACAGCTTTCCGTTGAGATCTTTTCTTATGCTTTTCATTGTAAAAAAAAATTTCATTGTAGGAGGTTCTTAATCCCAGGAACCTTAGTGTTCATGGATGAAAGTGTCTGAATTCTTAGTGAGAGCCTCCAAGAGCTGCCCTCTCCCTGGAAATCCAAACAACTTTCTACACATGCTACTTTCCTTTTTCTTTCATCTGAAGTGCTCATGTCACGGCTATAGGGTAAAATGAAAGCAGCTGCCTATCCCTAGAGCTGTGCAGACAGCAGAGCAACTTCGATATTTAACATTGCCTCGATGTGTGCTACACATGCATCTTTTCAGTTTCAAGAAGTAGATACTCAAAACACACAGAGCAAAGAATTCTCGATCAGGGATTCTCTCAAGGCAGTACAGATTCGTCATCCACACGCCTAGAGTCCTCAGTTCATCAGAGAAGGAAGGAATTACCATTAGCAACAGTGTGCTCACGAGAAATCACTCCTCTGAGATCACCTGAAGAACTTCTTTTTCAAACAGCCATAACAATCAGTTTTATGCTCTGAGAAGTTTCTCTCTCCGTCAATACAGGTATAACAGCTTTCGTTTTAAAAAGGAGGCAATCTTTGAACTATCTACCTCCATGAAGCAACCTGAAAAAAATAAGGAGTTAATAGGATCCCTCTGAAATATGTAGGAAGCATTGTACTATTTTTACTATTACTATTAATTACATATATTGACCATCCCGTGCACAGAACATTCTATTGGCATATCGCTGTCAAAAATGACAAAAATATTGGATCACTCTTGTCCATTATTTCAATTCTGAGCAATGCCCTGTTAAGGAATGTAACTCCTTGGGTGTCAGTCTGTTCAGGGCACATGGATACTAGTTTACTGACAGCAGAGTAATTCTATGGATGGAGTTCTCTTAACTCAGATAATTAATTGCAGCTCCCAAAAGTATCCGGCACCCAGAAAGCAGCTCACACCCTGGGAAAACCCAGATCATATAATTAGGGTAAGGCCTTTAAAGTAATACAGAGAAATATAGTACCATCACCCCATCAAAAAGCTGAACCTTCACAAAAAGATAATTCAATCCATTATCTTCTTTTACAAACAGCATGCAAAATCCATAGGTATGGTAAGAAGAATAAGTAATAATTTTTTAAAGGAATTATGATTAATAACATACATATGTCATTTTTTTCTTCTAAGCACTTTACAAATAATAACTACTTTAATGCTCACAAATTCCCATGAGGTCAATGCATTGTTATTATTGCCATTTTACAGGTGAGCAAATTCAGGCAGAGAGAAGTTAAGCAAATTGTCTAGTAAGTTATCCAATGATGCACCTCGAGTAAGTGGCAAAGCTGGGTTTGAACTTGGTAGTCTGAATCTTGAATTTGTGCTCTTAACTGCTATGCTATAATTTTTATTAAAAAACATTTTAATAAGCCTAATAAGCATTTTTTTTTTTTAAGCATAAGGGGCACATGATTCTGAACAAGTTGTGATTTTAATGTTTTGACATTTATAAATTAGGGAGTACCCATGATGAATAGTGATCGTAGTTCAGGTTATTGAATACCTATTATGCGGTTGAGTATTTTACGTGCATCCTTTCTAATCTTAACAATAATCTTTCAAAGTAGTTAGGTGATCTACTTATATATACACAAAAAACTTCAGAGACTTGAGTCAATTACTTAAGGTTTTGTAGCTACTATACGGTATCACTTGGGTTTAAAGCCAGGCTACTCTGGGCTCCAGGATCTTAGATGTTCTATGCTAGGATCCTCTTGCTTAATACTTAAGTTAACATCTAAGTCTTAGTACTGCACTGCCAATATAAGTTTGTCAATTAGATTTGGAAATAAACATGATGTTAAAAAAAAAAAAAAGTAAGAGAATTAAAAATAGGATGAAGATTTTCATTTAAGTTGCATTAACCTTTATTCAGCATGGACCAGTGAAATGGGTAAATAAAGATTGACCCACCATTCCAATTTAAGCTAATGCCATATTTCTTTAAGAATAACTTCCAGATGCTGGCCTGGTGTCCATTTTGTTATTTCTGGCAAAGTAAACATTTTTGCATCTTGCCAGCCTGAGAAAAGCAAAATCTATTAATCAGTGCCAGGCATGATTTGTTCTTTCGGCATAAAAGCACGGTCCTTTTCTTCAAAATGCTTTTAGTTATAACCATCTTTTTCTCCACTTCTGTCTGCAAGGGTGAACATTCATATCTATACCAGGAACTGTGTCAGAGTTTAGGGCTAGGCTTTTAATTTAGTGAATTAATTGTCATGAATCGGTGAGTGGCATACTCCTTGGGAAGCACAGTAGTCCTTCTAAGGCAATCGTTCTCAAACTTAGTATGTTACCAGAATCACCTGGACAGTTAATGAAGACCATAGAAGCCCAGAGTTGTTGAAGTAAAACAGAGCCTGGGTCTTTGTATTTTTACCAAGTTACCAAATTATTCTGATACCAAGCAAAGTTTGAGAACCACTGTTTTAGGGCTTATTTCAGACCTGTGTTTATTTGATTCTCAAAGCTGAGCCAATGAAGCTTCCCAGATTCCGGTCTCCTTCCTCTACCCAGATCCTGAACCAAAGCAACGGAATTTAGTAGAAGTCTCCCTTCCAGATCCAATTATACCTGTGCTAGCTTCTGTGTCACAACTTCTCCCTGTCCATGTACCCAGTTCCCAGTCCTGGGTATAGGTACTCATTTCCTTACTACTCCTGGCAGTCATCTGGACATAAGCATCCATCTTCACAATGCCAGGGTTACACCTTGTTCTGACCAGTCCTCCCGCCTGGATCCTGAAATGTATTCAATGAAATCCATTACCACGTAAAAGCATCTTAACTATCCAACCAGTCCACTTGCTTTTTGAACCCCATCTAGTATAGTGATTTTCAAACTTTGGTTGGGGAGATAGGCACCCTCTAAAACGGCTCCTAGTATTTGTGCATTTGTATAATTCCTTTGAGTGAGAGCTGGAATCACTAATTTGTTTCTAATGAATAAAAAATGGCAGAAGTGGTGGGATTGATAAGTGCTGGGAAGATGACTTGTTAAATGAGGTTATTAGAAGACATTTTCATTGCATTCCCTAAGACTCTTTCTTGGATCACTCATACTGGGAGCATACAGCTGCCATGACTTGAGGCAGCCCTATGGAAAGGCTTACCTGTAAGAAATAAAATAAGCCTTATGTGAGCATAAAAATCCCATTGGACAAGTTAAGCCAGGGGTCAGTGTTAATAGGCTGTATAAGAAGTGCTCACCTCTAGTTCTCATTTTATGGAGATGTCCAAGAGAACAAACTATATTAAGTTTACAGCAACTGCCCACAAAACAAGTTGTTAGAAGAAATAAGATAAACCTTATGTAAGCATAAAAATCTGTTATATGTATCTGCTGAGACATCTTCTGGCTTGTCCTTAACTACATATTGCCAACTTCCTGATTTCATACAAAGAGCTTCCTTGGTAAAGAACAAGAGGCAGAGAATAAGAATACTGAAACACTGCCTTTCTGAGGAGTTATTGAAGTTCATTTGGCACTCATGTGTCTTGGAACAAGAGAGCAATGTTAAAACCGTGACCACACAGAAAAGACTGTAGAATAAAAATAAAGTATAACATATTGGGAATTATAATAATGGAGCCACAAACTTACCA
Source organism: Elephas maximus indicus (assembly GCF_024166365.1). Classification (NCBI taxonomy): domain Eukaryota; kingdom Metazoa; phylum Chordata; class Mammalia; order Proboscidea; family Elephantidae; genus Elephas; species Elephas maximus. The sequence continues at coordinate 59,830,245 of NC_064836.1, forward strand.
GAGCAGGAAAAGAAGTTCCAAAATTGTGATGATATTGCACAGAACCTAACTTGTGGTTTCTAAGAAAAATATGCTAACATTTTTCATGTGTAACCAACTTTATAATCAAGTAATCTCTAAACCATAACCCATTACTGCCAAGCCAATTCCAACTCATAGTGACCCTATAAGACAGAGTAGAACTGTCTCCATAGAGTTTCTAAGGCTGTAAACCTTTACGGAAGCAGGCTGCTACACCACTGACCTTTCAATTAGCAGCCGAGCTCTTAACCACTGCACCACCAGGGCTCCAAGTAATCTCTAAACCCCACAAAATTATAATTTTTAGACTAACATATTTTAAATATATGTATAGGCATATATATACTCCTAGAAAAAAATACATACACACATATATTTAATTTTTTATAGGTTTAATTTATTTCTAAAATGTACTTTTAAGTTTTCACATATTTAGCAATTGTGCAATCTTTTTTATGATACCAGCCAAAATGGTATTATTATTTGTTTCCATGTATAAAAGCTAAATTTTATAGAAATACATTTTCTTTTTTTTCCTAGCTGAATCCCATGTGTCTTCCTGAGAACAGAACAGAGCAAAGTTTCCTTCTGGGTCCTCCTCACTTCAGAATATCAAGATACCCCTAGCATTCATCTACTGCAATGCTACAAATGGATCCAAAATGACAGTTGTAACAAAACCCTTTTTGAGTCAGTGAATAACTTCAAGAAAGCAATGAGATACTTTTGGAAATGGTTTTGATTTATTTAATCCACCAGAGCACAGTGTAGTACCCATAATTCCATTGCTTAAAATTTGGCTTATAAACTCACAACCTTTTCTATACTCACAGATTCTTTAAATTAATGAGATGCTCTTGTAAACACTAATTTTAATCTGCTTTTCTTCTCTTTCAAGGATATATCTCACATCTTTCCATGTCATTAAATGTATGATATTTCATTTTCTGGATGTCTTATTACTTATTTAGACTATTTCCTCCTGTTGAAAAATGGTTTCTAATTTTTCTATAAGCTAAATAAACTCCAGTGTACATCCTCACGGATTAAATCTTTGTACACATTCATGATTACTTCTTTAAAATAAGCTTCTCGAAGTGGAATTGGTAAACCAAAAGCAGGAATATTTATAGGTGTTGATACGTGTTGCCAAATGACCTTCCACAAAGTTTTTAACAATTTATATCCCTATCAGCTGTGTGGAGGTATGTTCCTTTCCTCACACCCTAGCTAACGCTGGTGGTGCCTTGTCGTTGATGTCGTATGTTTGTTTTCTTTGATTTTGGCTAATTTGATAGAAGAAAATGTAATCTAAATGCTATCAGTTAACATTTCTTGAATTATCAGTAATTGTAAGCATTTAAAAATTACAAACATCATTTTTAGTGGCTTCATAATATCTCATTTTAGAATGTACCAAAATTATCCAGCCATTCCCCATTTTTTACTTCAGATTTCCTCTAAATCAACCCTATGGTGATGCTGCAGTTAACCTTTTGACAAAACAATTATTCCCAGAGTAGATTTCCAGATGAGAAATAAATAGATCAAACCAAAAAACCCCACTGCCATCAAGTTGATTCTGACTCATAGTGACCCTATAGGACAGAGCAGAACTGCCCCATAAGATTCCCAAGGCCTTAAATCTTTAGGGAAGCAGATTGCCACATCTTTCTTCTGAGGAGTGGTTGATGGTTTCCAACCGCCAGACTTTCAGTTAGCAGCTGAGTGCTTCAACCACTGTGATACCAGGACTCCTGAATAGAACAAAGAATACGGACTGCTAAGTTGCTTTTAGAAAGACTTCACTAATTTATCAGCATGGAATGCCTTATCTTAAAAATATCTGCTAATTTAAAAGACAAGGATGGTATTGAACTGTTCCGATTTTCACTGAAGTTAATTTTTTTTTAATATTTCCCAGGACTAGACATTTATTTCCCCTTCTATGAAATCTTTCAATATCTTTTATACTTTGTTCTATTTATTGTGACTTCAGTGTTTTTTAAATCATTGTATTAAGAATGCCACTAATCTGTCACATTTGTTACATGATTTGATCTGGTTTTTAATTTCCTATAGCTCACTGTCTACATATACAGCAATCATTTTATAATATTTATAAAATATTTCTCTTCATAAAATGTATATTGCCAAATTAGACACAATCAAGCAAATGCATTTATTCGTTTCCCTTACTGGATGATTCTGGCATGAGATTTCCTTGAAAATTACATCTAAAGCGTATCAAAAGCCTAAGCAAAAACCCATCTGTTAAGGGAGAGAAAGTGAAAGGACTGTATATGTAGTTTTATTCTTGTGAAAGGCACATTAGAGTACATTCTCCATCATCATAGACCATCACATTCATAGGGAGAATATTTATTACTCTTGAGTAGGTAATGTGAAGACAAACTTCCATTAAATACAGCAAAATAAGAAGTTGTATAATTAAAACCAAGGTAAACAAAAACTAAGGACATCAATTCTTAGGAAAGAGAGAGAGAGGCTCTAGAAACTTTGAAGAATCAGAATATTTTTAGATCACCAAATAATGGTGTCTTGTGATGAAGGGATGGATCTGAAGGGAAGACATACAAGATGTGAAGGAATTATGGTTCTGTCAGAATCCCCTATCCATGATAAAAACAGGAGGCTATGATGATAATCACTGTGGGAACCTCTGAGATAAGGATTTATCTCCAAGAATAGCAATAAAAAGCTGACAAGTACAATTTAATTATGATGGAGTAGGTCTTGAATGACTGTAAATCTACTGCTGGAGTCTGTATAAAAATTAAGATGCAGGAGTATATGTTTTAATTTATAGGATTCTTTGGACTGCTTATAAATCAAAAGAATAGCAGAAATTTCAAGGACAAAACACATGTTCTGCTCAATTTCTCAGGCCTTGTTAAGTGGGTCCGGTTTTTTCTTTGATTCCACTAAGTCAGCCAGTCAGAATTCTAGGGCTGACCTATTTCTATTATTTGTTATGTCCACATTCACTAAAGCTTAATGAGCAGCTATCAGAGTGCAGTGAGATGGCAGAGACTCCGAAGACAATTAGTTGCCGAATCTGTGAAAAGGATCTTACAACCTTACTTACTGATTAGCCCTTAATATGGAAAATAATATTGGGATGGATTAAATTTGGCCCCCAAAATTCTGTGTTGTAAATCCTCACCCTTATACCTGTGGAGGTAATCCCAATTTTGTATGGGGATTTCTTTGTTACATTAATGAGGCCTTGTCAGTGGAGGGTGTGTCTTAACCCAATCGTTTTTGATACATAAAGAGGTCAGGCACAGAAGAAAGCAAGCACAGGTGGAGATGATTGATACCACATGGAAATCACCAAGAAACTAAGAAGAGAAGCTGGAAGAGACAAGGATTTTATCTCAGATTAGGCAGAGAGAGATTTCCTTTAGAGCCGGTGCCCTAAATTCAGACTGCCAGCCTCCTAAACTGTTTGTTAAATTCACCCACTTGTGGTATTTCTGTTATAGCAGCACTAAGAGACTAAGACAAACCTGTAAGCAGGTATGAGCTGATACATTGTTATACTTCACAATTATAAGAAGTGGGTCTTATTATGAGGCTCCCTATCCTTTTTTAACCAGTGAAGACATTGACTTTTCTTGCTATAAGGGGGGGAAAAAAAAAGCAATGAATAATTTACTTTCCTGCTCTTCAAAGGAAAATGTTAAAATATAAATCCAGTGATGGTTAATGATTTTCTTAGGTTATATTTGAAATGATTGCCTGAATATGCATGCCATCATGCTTAAATTTGGACAAATGCTAACAAAAATGACAGCCCAGTCCTAGTTCTTTTTTCTCACCTCATAAAATCTTTTAAATATTTTTCCATGGTAATAAAATAACCATGTGACGAGGGGTTATGTTAGTGCGGGAGCCTAGGGAGAGTCTATATGATAAAAGTGAAGTTTAAGGGTTTGAGGCATGCAGAAGACAGATTAAGGTGGCTGCCTGCTTCTCAGTAACTTCAGGATTTCTTCTTCCTTCCCATCTCACCTCACCACTCTGCTCTGCTCAACAACATTATTGTTGTTGTTAAAAATTATTGTTGTTGTTGTTGTTAGGTGCCATCAATTCGATTCCAACTCACTGTGACCCTATAGGACAGAGTAGAACTGCCCCAGAGGGGGTTTCCAAGGAGCACCTGGTAGATTCAAACTGCCAACATTTTGCTTAGCAAACATAGCTCTTAACCTCTAGTTAAATTTCCTCTAGTATAATACAATCCTATATTTCTGATCACAGTAATTGGTCTACGGCTGTTATGGATTGAATAGTGTCCCCCCAAAACATGTGTTGAAAACCTAACCTCTACATATCTGTGCATATAATCCTGTCTGGCAATGAGGGTCTGTAAGTTGGAATGGACTCAATAATGATGGTGGGTTTGGTTTGGTTATGTTAATGAGGCCATGTCAGTGGAGTGTGTGTCCTAAACCTAATCACTTCTAAGCAGCATAGACACAAAGACCTGCGTGTACAAATGGGGAAAGATGGATGCCACATGAAGATCACCAAAGAACCAAGGAAAGCCAGAGCTAAGGAAACTGAGATAAGGATCTTCTCCCAGAGCTGACAGAGAGAGAGAGAAGAGAATAGGGCTAGACTGGGGCAGTGGTTAAAGAACTAATGTGTGTGAATTTTGCTCATTGTTATGAATCATATTTTTGTAGCTCCTAATAAACCTTTTGCTCTAACCCCTGCCACATCTGGGGTTCAAGCTGACCCTAGAAGGGTTAAGTCTGGACCCAGAGTCCCCCTACCATCCTGTCTGTTCTTCTGACCTGGTATTAGGACCAGAAACATGTCTGTTCTCCTTTCTGAGGGGTGTGTGTGTGTGTGTGTGTAGAGGGGGTGGACATAAGGGGGAGGAGGATATATTCCCTTCTATCCCAGAGGATTGGTCCCTAAATTCCTTATACAAATTGAATGGCCTCATCCCCAGGGTTATGAATGCCATGATGCCAGGCTGCTTTACTAAGGCAAAGAAAAGACTCTTTCACACATTCCTTCTAGGACAATTTTGCCTGATCTGAATAGACATAATTGATAAAGGCCATAACAATCTGCTCAGGGATGACCAGACTGGGTGTACACGGAGAGCAGCTTCTTTCCTTGAAGAAGAGAAAATAAGTTACTTTCTGATAAGATTTTCTTACAAGTTCCCATCTCAATACAATTTTACATTGTATGCACAAAGATAAATCATTAAACATCCCTTTCAACTGCTCTTTACTCTAAGTTGGCTATTGTCAATTTTGTGATGCAGAGAAAATCTTTTCAATAGTGTGTTTGAAATCACATAAAATTGCACTACTTGCCCTGGAGATACATGCCTGAGAGAAAAGAACACCCCAGGGATTGCTGGCACACTCACCAAAAATTCATCTCGTGCTATCCATCCCCCTTCCTTCCTCCTGTGCTTTCTTTTCTCCCACCCTTCCTTCCCAAATGACCCCAAAGAATAAGGCAGCCTTATACCACATGGAAATGTTTAGGCAGTGGAATAAAAGAGATGGAACTTTGAGACCCTGGACAATCAGGCCGAGAACTCTCCTCATTTCTCAATAACGTAAGCACAAGAAGCATGAAAATCCACTCTAGATGGTGCTACTTTGGGGCATGACTTTGCCCTAACATTTCTGCACACTGCACACTGGGAACAGGTTACAAAGAAGGTAAGAGTGTGTTCCTTTAAAGTTCATTTCCCCTGAAGGATGAAGCTTTCAATACAAGGCCATGCGCTTTTCTGAAATCATTTAGTTTTTATATTTATTTTCACAAATTAAATGAAAATCCTCTTAATACGTTTGCATTAATTGGGCTTATATGCAATTAGAATAAAAGCACGTACTAGCTGTCAGTGAACAAGGAGCTATATTTTTTCTTGTCTATATCCACTCTCTAGCACTTTTTCTATCCCAAAAGGAAAAAATAGGAAATGGCAGGAGAAGGTTTAATTTTACACTCAGCCTACTTAGTTTCCTGTGTGGCTTTTTTCCCCATAATTAGCCTCAATTTGTTATTTTTTTCTAATTGCCATTATAAATATTGAATTGACAGTATCGCTAAAATCTTACATCTTCACTAAATGCACTGTACTTAAAAATTCTTTGGTGTGGCAGGAAGCTTTGAATTCAAGTTCACTGGTAGCAAGAAACTTCTATGTACCACAAGTACCATTTCTTTTAAAAAATGTTTTTGAATCTTGTTCATTAAGAAAATACGCTCTGTATTTTCATTCAGCTCATATAACAAGAATGCTAATATGAAAACATTGCTGAACTAGTTTCTAAGGCAAGGCAAATTTGAAGACACACACAGCCATTTCTATCTGTGTCAGAAAATTTCCATGGAAGTTGTACATGGAAAATGATTGCTTTCCTTGCTCCCTTTCTCAATCCATATCCGTGGGGGGATCACTCTAATCTGTGAGACTTAAAGGTCAAGCTATAAAAGAAAAGTGCTTAAAAGCAAGGGGTCCTTAGTGGCCCTGAATTACACCATTAGAGAATTGATGATGTTAATAATAACAAAATTGATAAAAGTTCCTCGACCCAGTTTTCATATGCATAAACAAAATATCCTATTTAAAAAAAAATAAGAATTTAACACCCATCAGCATCCCCTCTTTTGGCCTATATACCCAAATACAGGAACATGGAAAGCTTTAGAGCTATCTACATATATGTACACAGCTTTTTTTTCCCTGATGTTGTCACATAATCAATCCTGGAAGTGTTCTACAGCATCTTTGCCCTCCATCAAAATTCACATTAACTTTCCTGATCTGGACTGTAAATCTTCCTTCACTATAAATAAATAAAGAAGCTGCAATAAACTTGTTCCTAACAACCTATTTCAATTTTTTTTTGTTTGTTTTTGAATTTAATAATTATTTAGTGGATAAGAGGAGAATACGTGCTTACATACACGGTTTTATTTTGTGAAATAATAGCCTATAAATTTAAAAATAACTCAAGAATTCTATTTTAATTATCTTTAGAGTACACGTTAATTAAGTGGCACATTTTCTTAGAGGTAAGGACTGAAGAGATAATGTCTACATTTGACTTAACAGCAGCTATGTGGTTCATTAAGGAGCCCTGGTAGTACGGTGGTTAAAGTGCTCAGCTTCTCACCAGAAGGTCTGCAGTTCATACCCACCAGCTGCTCTGTAGAAGAAAGGTGCAGCAGTCAGTTTCCATAAAGATTTACAGCCTTGGAAACCCTATGGGGGTGTTCTACTCTGTCTTATAGGGTCGCTGTGAGCCAGAGTAGACCCCACAGCAATGGGTTTGTATGGTTGATTAAGGAGCCTTGGTGTTATAGGGTCGCTATGAGTCTGAATCGATTCAGTGGCCATGGGTTTTTGGGTGGTGCAGTGGTTAAGCACTTGGCTACTAACCAAAAGTTTGCAGTTCCAACCCACCAGCTGCTCCTCGGGAGAAAGATGTGGCAGTCTTCTTCTGTAAATATCTACAGCCTTGGAAACCCTATGGGGCAGTTCTAGTCTGTCTGATAGGGTCACTATGAGTCAGTATCTCCTCAACTGCAGTGAGTTTGGTTTTCGGTTTATGGTTAACCAATCAATCCACAGTAAGCTAAACAGATAATGAAAAAGCTGAACTCACTGTAACCTAACACTAAACGAACAAAACGACTATGAAGACCAAGATGATTTGTGAAACAAATTGTACTTTCAGGAAACTGGGAATCCCAAAGATCTCTGAGTGTCTGTACTAGGAGTTTTACAATGCAGCTTGGCAACCACACCTCTAAGACAGGTAATTACCCTCCTCAGTTGAATATATCTCCTTTAATTGTCCTTAGTTTTAAGTACAGTGTCCTTAGTAGTACAAATAGGTAAAATCTTACGGACTTTTACTTTATTGGCCTATATGAATCAAAGAACAGACTTTAGTTTTTGGAATCAAGGTCCATATTTTGAAAATCAAAGTTACCAAGTTCTCACATTGGTCCAGTCCCCTTTTTCCTGTCTTTCTCAACAATAGTTTGCTTTATGGTTATGGTTTGATTCCTTCTCTGAATCAAACTTTCCTATGACTCACTGCTCTAAGGGCCTACTCTTTAAATATAAAAAGTAAATTATTCAGAGAATACTAATTAATAGTGCTGGTTTATCATGTTATCTTTCCCAGTTGATAAATACATAAGAGACAGCTTCTGAGGATTTTATTTTCTTTTAGGGGGTCTTAGTGCTATTATCAAAAGTATTAAACTGAATGGTGGGATTTTAGGTAAAAGGATGGAATAGTAGAAAGATATTTTTTGTTGAGAAAACATTTCCCATCCTTAGATTACCTCATATAGACTGCAAGTTACTTTGACTATACTTATTTCTTGGCTTGGTCACAGTATCTATATGATAATGGCTAATAAACAAAAACCTGATATTGTAAAAGGAACTTAATAAAAATATTCTTTTGGAGGAGATTCCTCTTACCTAACGTTCTCTAGCACTTACTTCACAGATTAAAATTTATTATTAGTATCTTCTTTTTTTATTTAAAAGCAACTAATTCAAGTGGTTAACTTGCTTGGCTGCTAACCGAAAGGTTGGTGGTTTGAGTCCACTTGGAGGTTCCTCAGAAGAAAGACCTGGAGGTCTTCTTCTGAAAAACCAGCCACTAAACACCTGTGGAGCGCAGTTCCGTTCTGACACACATGGGGCTGTCATGAGTGGGAATCAACTCAAGAAGCAATGGTTTGTGTGACTGCTTAAAGTTGGAATATCTAAATACTATCCTCGGCGGAATATATGGGGCAAAATTCATGGGATTAAACCTCAGCTCATTCACTTATTGGATTTTTGATCTTTCCAATGTTTAGTTTTAATGAAAAAAAAAAATCCATTCAACTATTAGGGTAGTTGTAAAAATTAAATTGAGATTCCGTATGTGAATACATTTATTAACCATGAGTACTATAAAAGTGATTATGCTTACCATTATAATCAAGGTTCAGCATTATGCCCACTATATTATTAATCTCTTTTGTTGTTGTTTCTGAGACAATTCTGCCTTTACAAAAATTTTGACATTCAGCTCTCCCTAGTTGATTTCCTCTTTTTTTTTTTTCCGTAATTGAATTTTTTTCTTTTGCGATAATTACACAGTCATGTGGAGTTGTGAGAAATAATACAGAGAGAGCCTGTGTATCCTTACCCAGTTTCCCCCAATGGTAACACCATAGTACAAAATTACAACAGGATATTGACAGTGATACAATCCACCAGTCTTATTCAGAGTTCTCTGGTTTCACTTGTACCTGTGTGTGTGTGTGTGTATATTTAGCACTATACAATTTTACCACACGTGTAAGCTGATTTTTCCATCACCACAGTCAAGATAGGAAAGAGTTCCATCACCACAATAGTTTCCCCTGTTGCCCTTTTGTAAGCTTCCGTCTCCCATCTGTCCTGCTTCCTCCCCTCCCCCTCCCATAACTTCTGGCAACTCCTATTCTTGTTCTTCACTTCTAAAATTTTGTCTTTTCAAAAACTGTTATATAAATGGTATCTTTCAGCATGTAACCTTTTGGGATTTGACTTTTTTTCACTTAGCATAAGTCCCTGGAGATTCATTCAAGTTGCTGTGTGTATCAATATGTCCTCCCATCCCTTTTTATTGCTGAGTAGTATTCCTTGGTATGGCTATACCAAGTCTGTTTAACCAATCACCCACTGAAGGATATCTGGGTTGTTTCCAGTTTGAAGCTTTTACAAATAAAGCAACTCTAAACATTTGTGCACCAGTTAGGGTGTAAACATAGATTTTCTTTTCTTTTGCATAAATGAATAAGAGTGCAATTCCTGGGCTGTTTATTTAGTTTTATAAGAAATTGCCAAACAATTTTCCAGAATGGATGTACCATTTTATATTCCCATGCATGAGTGGAAATATGTGACTGACATACCCAACAACATTTGGTGTTGTAACAATTTTTTATTTTATTTTAGCTATTATGCACAGGTGCACACACACACGTATCATACATTTTATTTTAGCCACTCTGATACGTATGTAATATCTCATTGTGGCTTTAATTCACATTTCCTTAATGGCTGATGATGGTGAACATCTTTTCATGTATTATTTGCGATTTGTATGCCCTCTGTAGTGAAACGTTTATGTCATTTGCCCATTTCTAATTGGATTGCTTATTTTTTTACTACCGAGTTTTGAGAGCCCTTGGAATATTCTAGATACTACTACTTTTTCAGATAAGTGGCTTGCAAATACATATTTTCCCAGTCTGTAATTTGTCTTAATATCTTCTTGTTGTTTGCAGGACAAAGGTTTTTGACTTAGAGGAGACCCAATTAATCAATTTTTTTTTTATGAATCTAAATTTTTTTATGAGTTTAAAATCTCTCTGCCTAGTCCTATATCCCAAAGATTTTTTTTCTATATTTTTCTAGAAGTTCTGTAGTTTTAGGTTTTACAGTTAAGTACTTGGTCATTTTGATTTGATTTTTTTTGTTTAGTTTGTTTTTGGTGACCCTAATGAGACCGAAACATCGATTTGATTTTTGTATGAGGTGTGACTTTTAGATAAAAGTTTGCTTTTTTGCCCATGGATGTTCAATTGCTCCAGCACCGATAGTTGAAAGCACTATCCTTCCTCCACTAAATTGTTTTCCACCTTTGTCAAAAATCACTCGGGCATATTTTTGTGGGTCTATTTCTTGGTTCTCTATTCTGTTACATAGATTTCTATGTCTATTCCTTCCATCGTTACCATATTTCCTTGATTACTGTCACCAAAAAGTAAGTCTTAATATCAGATAGAGTGATTCCTCACACTTTATTTTTGTTTTTCAAGATTGTTTTAGCTGTTCTAATGCCCATGCCTTTCCATATAAATTTTAGAATACAATTTATCTATGTCTCCAAAAAAAAAAAAAAAAAACTTGCTAGAATTTTTATAGGAACCGTATTTAACCTATAGATCTATTTGGAGAAAAACTGACATCTTTATTATGTGGAGTTGTCCAATCCATGTCTCTCCATTCATTTAGATCTTCTTTGATTTCTTTCATCATTATTTTGTAATCTTCATGTACATTTTTTTTAGATAAATACCTAAGTATTTCATTTTTATTTGGATCAATTATAAATGATACTATGTTTTTAATTTTGACTTCCATGTGTCCATTGTTAGTTGATAGAAATATGGTCATTTTTTGTGTGCTGATCTTGTATTCTGCAATCTGCTGAACTCACTCATTAGTTCTAGGATCTTTTTTTTTATTATTTCTTGAGATTCCTTATATACACAACCTTGGCATCTGCAGATAGGGACAGTTTTATTTCTTCTGCACAGATCTGCATACTTTTTATTTATTTTTCTTGCTTTATGGTAGTAGTCAGAACTTTCAGCACTATGTTGAGTAAGTGTGCTGAAAGTGGAGATCCTTGCCTTGTTCATGATCTTAAGGGAAGCAGTTCAGGTTTTTCATTTAAATATCCACAGGCACAGGGCGTGAATGTAAGGGTTTCTACATTGTTGTTTGTAATTCTGATTTAAGGGTCCAAAAACAAAAGTGGCCTCCAAAACAAATGAGTGAACAAAGCCATGGCAAATACAGGAGACAAAACCTTGAGCTCTAACCAAGTGTTGGAGAACGTATCAATGAGAGAATGTACCGAGGTGAATTATAATAAGTAATTTGATGACTATGAAAGAGAGTAAAATATGCTATAAGTATACAAGTAAATGTATCAATAATATTTCCAGTTTAAATTGAAGGCTATCCGGTAAATTATGACACTCAGATGAAATAGTTAAATAGTAGCTGTTAAAACAGAAAACAGTTATATATAAATGTTAATAATCACAGAATATATAAATATGCAAATACACACACACTTACTTATGGATATATTTTATATAGATACTGAGGATCAAGAGTTTTTTTGTGTCTCTTTAGCTGGAACTCCATAAAAAAATTTCAAATGCAGTACTACCAAACAGTATATAGAAGGATTGGGGACGGAGTATGTACAGGTGTCAGTAGATACAATCCTGTGAAAATTTATGAACAAATATAACAAATATTCCTGGAAATACTAGAGGTGGAAATACATTGGCTATCCTTTACATGCACAGCTGCATAGCTCTAAATATTGGCCCTTGATGGAGCTGGGTGAAACGATTTACTCGGGCTCCTTCACAAACTTGTGTAACTTTCAAAAATGTGAGTTCTCCTTTTGTTGTTGTTGTGTGCCGTGGAGTCGATTCTGCCTCCTAGTGATCCCATAGGACAAAGTAGTACTGCCCCACAGGGTTTCCAAGGAGCAGCTGGTGGATTCGAACTGCTGACCTTTTGGTTAGCAGCCTGAGCTCTTGACCACGTTGCCACCTTTAGTGTTCAAACTGCCGACCTTTTGGTTAGTAGCCATAGCTCATAACCACTACGCCACCGGGTTTTCCAATGTATTTTTAGTCTAGGCAAAATATTCAAATATGTAAAATATAAATCATGCATATTGAAAATATGTATCTGGTAGGTAACAAGCCTCCTGAAAATAGAGTTACATTTTTTAAGAGTGATTAAGTAGTCCAATACTCAAAGAGTGAGATAACATTTTGAAATCCGCTGGGAACTCAAGGAACCCAGAAGAAGTTGCTGAGTGTTCTTAGAAGGATCTTAGGAGCAAGTTAGTTTCAATTTTCAGATAACTTCAACAGGGAAAAAGAGACTGCTACTGCCATCTCTTGGTCAAATAAAACACCATCAGTTTTGGCCAAATGATTACCTTGCTGCTAGGCACACCCTTCCCAAGGGATGTGGGGAACCGTGCTAGTTCTGTGTAAACCTCATATTCCCTTAAAATACCAAGCAAAAGGCCGTTCTGCAACTTCTCCCCTCTGCCTAGTTCATCGTTCCTTCTTAGTGTTTCCTGCTTAAAGATTGGGTGAGGGGAGGAATTGTCTTATCCTGATACATATCAGAGACCTGCAAAACAGTCTAGCTTAGAGCTAAAGTAACAGTGGTTCACTTTGTGTGTGTGAGTGTGTCTGTGTGTATGCACGCACATGTAGGAAAAGGGGCAGAGAGAGAAAGGTGAGTGGTGGAAAAGAGGGAAGAAAAGTAGAGAAAGGTTGATCTGGCAGATATTCCAGGTACGCAGCACAAATAGTTTGAAAAAAAAAATCTTTTTAATAGTTTTCATGAGAGCATTACCTTCAGAAAATGACCTTTAACTGGGAGGTAGGATTCTAGCTCCTTGCTGTTCAAGGCGTGGACCACAAACGAGCAGCATTGGTGCGGCCTGATTGCTTGTTAAAAACGTGGGATCTCTGTTTCCATCCCAGAGTCTGAATCTAATTTAGAAATTGATTTTTCTGAATCATAACCTGCATTTTAATAATATCCACGAATCTTCTTATGTATACCAAAGTTTAAGAAAGAATATTCTAGCTTGCTCCTATAACTGCACTAAATCAGATTGTTTGCTGTGATTGCCTATCACACTTACTGATTCTAAGATGCACATTTCATTTGTATTTTAAAATCTTTGAAATTTCAGTGTCTGTTACTCTCTAAAGGGTCTGATGTTTTAAGTAGTCCAGGGTTTTTTTTTTTTTTTTAAGTGGTAATAAGTAATGATAAATCTTGAAACTGGAAGAATCCTAAACCAAAAAAACCAAACCCATTGCCACCAAGTCGATTCCAACTCATAGCGGCCCTACAGGACAGAGTGGAACTGCCCCATAAGGTCTCCTAGGCTGTAATCTGCAGAAAGCAGTCTGCCACATCTTTCTTCTGCAGAGTGGCTGATGAGTTAGAAACACCGAACTTTCAGTTCGCAGCTGGGAACTTAACCACTGTGCCACCAGGGCTCCTAGCAGGATGTGAAAATATAACAGGCACCATTTGTTAAACAGAGAAGAAATCTGGTAGAAGGAGACATGAAACAGGTAAAATAAAAAGAACTAATATTTCCAGAGCATTTACTCATGCCACACATTCTGCTAGTACATGCATTATCAAACCAAATCATAACTTAAAAAAAAAAAAAACTGAATCATAAGAGTCATTATAATCAACCCCATTTTATGTACAGAAACTAAGGCCTCTGCCATGGATTGAATTGTGTCCCCCAAAATATGTGTCAACGTGGGTAGGCCATGATTCCCAGTATTGTGTTGTTGTCCTCCATTTTGTGATTTTCCTACGTGTTATAAATCATAATCTCTGCCTGCGGTTAAAGAGGATTAGGGTGGGATGTAACACCCTTGCTCAGGTCACATCCCTGATCCAACATAAAGGGAGTTTCCTAGGGTGTGAACTGTACCACCTTATATCTTACAAGAGATAAAAGGAAAAGGAATCGAGCAGAGAGGGGGGACCTCATACCACCAAGAAAGCAGTGCCGGGAGCAGAGCTCATCCTTTGGACCCAGAGTTCCTGCGTGGAGAAGCTACTAGTTCAGGGGAAGATTGATGACCTTTCTCCAGAGCCGACACAGAGAGAAAGAGAAAGTCTTTCCCTGGAGCTGACGCCATGAATTTGGACTTCTAGTCTGATCACACACCACACACACACACACAGCGCCTTTGAGTGGATTCCAACTCATAGAGTTTCCAAGGAGCACCTGGCTGATTCGAACTGCCGACCCTTTAGTTGGCAGTCATAGCACTTAACCACTATGCCACCAGGGTTTCCTGTGAGAAAATAAATTTTTCTTTGTTAAAGCCATTCACTTGTGATATTTCTGTTATAGCAGTCCTAGTAACTAAGACAACCTCAGTTAAGTAAATTTCTCAGGTCACCACATGAATTGTAAATATTAGATCCAGAATTCAAACAGGTCTTTCTGATTCTAGAGACTGTTCCAACCATTACACTATACTGTTCCTGGTAGGTTTTTGTTAGTGCAAGATAAGCAGCAGGAAAGACCAGAAATGGGCAAGAATGAAGCAGAAGCTTGGGGAGGGGGGTATGCAGGGTTGATACATTGTCTAAGATTTGGTATTTGGCAATGATTTGAGCTACAAATATATGAAAAGCATATATCAAAACTGCCAATATAGAAAGAATTTTCAAAACTCCGAGTTTGAGGAACAGGGTAAAAGGGCAGGCCAGAGTAGAGGCTGTGAGCTGAGTAGTGACTGAGTAGCTGGGAGTGGGGAAAAATGTGCGGATTTGGTGAGGAGAAGGTCGTTTGTGATATGCTTAACTTAAGCCAGTTGCCATCTAGTCAGCTCTGACTCTGGCAACCCCACGTGTCTCAGAGTAGAACTGTGCTCCGCAGAGTTTTCAATGGCTCATTTTTTTGGAATAGATTAATGGGCCATCCTTTTGAGTCACCTGTGGGTGGACTTGAACCATCAACCTTTTGATTAATAGCCAAGTTAGTTAACCTTTTGTGCCTGCCAGGGACTCCGTGCTTACACCTAATGTGTTACCAGGATTCAACCTTCTACAGGTGTTAGAAAGTTCAGTGTAGTGAGACTATGGGAAAAAAGCAATGGAAATTGATGCGTGTCATATCTGCTGTCTGGTAGGGTTTTATTATTTATTTATCTTTTTTTTTTGTAATGCTGCACAAAGCTAAGAATGTTCTCTGAGGTAACCCAATCCTGATTTTACCCCCTTCCTCTCAGCCAAATGCCTTGGCTTGCCACTTTCATGAACTAGGCTTCTAGAAGAAAGCACTACTAGCTCCAGCTTGGAGATCCTCAAGGACGGTGATGATAACAATACTCACTATCATAGACTGAGTACTTACTGTACTCCCTGGGTACTTGACAAGCCCTTTATATACAGCAACAACCCTACAACTGTATCTCTTTTAAATATGAAGAAAGTGATTCTTAAAAGACTTGAGCCCTTAATGTTGCACGACCAGGAAATGGTGGAGCTCAAAGTTCCTAATTTGGAGTCACATGATTCATCAGTAGGGAAGTTAAGGAAGCCAGTGTTTAGGAAATCCCTTCACAGACGACAAGTGACCACAAAGGTGACTGACTTGCTGAGGCTGTCTCTTTTGTGGTTGTTCTCCTAGTTTAATTATTGATCCCTTGCACTCTTGACACTGTTCTGGCTTGGACAATAAATTATATGGCCAACCTCTAGATATTGAAGGCAACCATGACAATTCAAAAACAATCAGAATTACTTCTCATCTTTACTTAGATTGGGCAATTCATAAAGAATGGGTTCCATTCCATTTACTTTGTGTGCATCTCAGTCAAGTAACTGGCTACTGGGTGTTTAAATCAAAAAGATAGAAAAGTACTTGAGTAACTTAGCCCACTGTACAAATGCGGCTTCTAACAAACACCAGCATCCTGCAGCTAGATCCTAGGAGCAAAGACTCTCTTTGCTGACACCAGTTTAGAAGTAAGCATATTTATTACATTATGTAATTATTACTAATAATAACGTTGATAATATCTTCCTGTTAAAGACTGCACTCACTGATGTGTAAGCCTCTTGCTTCTAATAAATTGCCCCCAGGTTAAGTCGAGTATAGATACTGCTGTGTGCCAGCTAAGAAGGATAAAATAATACACCTTCAAAATCATTATGGGAAAAAGCCATGCCCTGTTGTCACTAGGAGCCCTGGTGGTGCAGTGGTTAAGAGCTTAGCTGCTAATCAAAAGGTCAGTAGTTCAAATGCACCAGCCACTACTTAGAAATCCTATGGGGCAGTTCCACCCTGTCCTATAGGGTTGCTATGAGTTGAAATCAACTTGACGGCAACCGGTTTGGGTTTTGTTTTATTGTCACTAAGTGTTTTAAGGGTTTTTATAGTATAATAAAGACATGCCTTAGAGATTTGCTGTTTCACAATACACATTTTCTTTCACAATTGGAAAATTCATTAAATATACAGCCCGTCATCTTAATTGGTATGAAAGCATGACTAAGTCCTGAGCAGAGCACATTCCCTTGGGCATGCTTAGGAGATCTGTTCAGCTTAAAAATGTGCTTTCATGCTGGGTGGAAGCAGAGATCTCTCTGTTCTAATCAGTTTATCCCTGCAAGTCTAGAAACGTTGCCCATATTTTCATCATATTCTCCCTGTGTTATTTGAATATACAGTGAAGGGATATAGTTACCAAGAGACATTTTTTTTTTAATGTAGGCATTAGTGAAATGATATTTCCAAAAAGGATAGAGAAATACCAGCAGGATTATAAGTGAAGAAAACCAGGAGGAAAAAAGTAATGACATCCCCAAAATGATCTCATTCATCTCAAAAGAGAAGTCCAATCTGTGTATTTGCAACATTTTGCTTATAGAATTTTGATTCTGAAGGTACAAATAAGGATCTCAGATTTTGCAGCTCAAATTTTATTTTAAGGACGCATACTGCAAAACCAAACCTCTTCAGTCAAGGCAAATATTAAAAACACTTCACCTGTCTTTGCATTCATACTTGCTTCACTTCTCAAAGAAATGTTCTCGTATATTGCTTTTATAGCCACAGTCTCAATATCTATCTTTTTACATGAACAAGGGGGAAAGAATCTTAGACCAGTAAAAAAAAGTTTAAAAACAGATCCGTTGCCATCCAGGCAATTCTGTTCATAGCAACCTTATAGGACAGAGTAGAACTGCCCCATAGGGTTTCCAAGAAGCGGCTGGTGGATTTGAACTGCTGACCTTTTGGTGACCGGCCATAGCTCTTAACCACTGTGCCACCAGGACTCCAAAAGTTAAGGAGGAAAAAAAAATGCATGATTTTCTTGAATTTTTAGTTTGTATAATAACAACAACAACAAAAGTGATAGTTTTTTCCTGAGATGAATTCTTAACATTGAACATCATAGTTGATTTCCTGCTTTTCTACTTCCATCATATAACTTCTCCCTGTTTCCGTTTTTGATTGTGTTTGTAGGATTATTTGCCTTTGATTTGTCTCATGGAATTTGTTACAACCATCACTATAGTCCAAGGGTTATTAATACCTTTTTTTATTGTAAAAACTGAAATTAGAGATGATGAGAAATTTTTCCTAAGTCACACATAAAACAATTAATTACGGCACAGATTTAAGCATGTGTCTATCTGATTAAAAACTCAATAAAACTTATCAATTATTTAGGCCTACCATGTACCAGACACTTTATAAATTAACTCACCCAAGTTACAAATTATCATCATCATTGTACAAATGAAAAAACCAAGATTCAGAGAAATTAAGTGATATGCTAAAGGCTACAATATGGAGTTTGGGCTTGAACTAATATCTGTGTGATACAAAGTTTGTACTTTTTTCTACTATATCAATTTTGTGGGAA
Organism: Elephas maximus indicus; assembly: GCF_024166365.1. Classification (NCBI taxonomy): domain Eukaryota; kingdom Metazoa; phylum Chordata; class Mammalia; order Proboscidea; family Elephantidae; genus Elephas; species Elephas maximus. Next base: position 59,848,593 of record NC_064836.1, read on the forward strand.
TTAATTGCTTGGAAAAATCAAATACCACTTGTCACACCAAACTGTGAAGATCAATCAGATCAATTTAACTCAATTTTCCCACTTCTGTTCTGACACCAGCTGCTCATGCAGTACTTCTTCCTCTGGCCCTAAACACCTGCAGTTAGGTCAGGCCCCACAAGCTAAAGAGCATAGTTTTCCAGACTGCCAAGTCTGCCCAAGAATTCAGACACCAGCTACAAGCTTGGGAGTCCCTACAGCACCTTCCCAATAATGGATCTCATTATTCCCTTGGATTTGATAATTTGCTAGAACAATCCCCAGAACTCAGAAGAGTGAGATACTTATGATTATGGTTATATTACAGCAAAAAGGATACAAATCAAGAGACGCATAAGATCTAAGAGAGCTTCCAATGTGGCATTCTGTATCCCAAAGAATAAGCTACACTTGGCCTTTCACCAGACAGGAAGCCTGTGGAACTTCCCGGTCCAGAGCTTTTTTGAGAGTTCCCAGTCCTCCTCCCCTGAGGTCAGCTGATATCACCAGGCCCACCTGAGTCACCTCATTAGCATAATGTGTTAGGTACCTATGGTCTGAAGTCTTCATCAAAGACCCTTTTAATCACTGGGGAAATCCCAAGGTTTTAGATGTTACCTCTCAGGAAGTCTTTGTTAATTAATCTTGTCTGTTACAGGGATCCCAATACTGATTGTTCTATTTCAGGCCTAGAAAAAACAAGTTGTGCAAACTAGTTGCCACTAAAGTAAAATCAGTATCTCATTAGAGCAGAAAACATCCAAAAATGAGGACCAAATTTGGCAATTAACAAGGGTCAATCTAGATAATATGCACTGTTCAACCACATATGAATTTTGTAGAAAAATGCAAGTCTTGCTTTAGAGAAATCACATATACTTACACCTCACTTATCAACTATCTTGTTATTCAACATTTTTAATTTACAACAATAGTGAAAAATCTACTATCTGACTATTTTGCACATTAGCAACATATGTCTGGCAGTAATGAGCACCAAGATGTGAGGCAAGAAGAGTTAATGCTGGCAGTGGTGGTTAACGTTATGTGTCCTCTTGGCTGGGCCATGATTCTCAGTGGTTTGGTAGTTATGTAACGATGTAATTTGGCAGTTACGTAATGAAGTAGTCATTCTCCATTTGCGATCTGTTGTGGTCATCCTCCGTTTTCACATAATGCCAATTTTTGCACAATGACCTGGTTTTTGGAACTTAACCAAGTCAATATGTGAAGAGTGGGTGTATATAATCGAAACTTCTCTGTTGAGAAAGAATTCAGTCTGTTAGAGCAAAACAAACTCATGAATACCAACTAAATATCCTTTCCTTTAATCTATTAGGAAACCATAGTTAATTGATGCCTACGACTTGTACCTCAACTTATTACATTTTACTCTTAGTTTCTATTTTGGAAAACAAAATGGTTCACAACAATTTTGTTGTTGTTTTTGTTATTGTTAAGGTTAATAAGCGTCTGCTTGGGTGAATAATGATCCCATGCATAATAGAAGGAAACACTGCCCAGTCCAGTGCCACCTTCATAATCATTGCTATGTTTGAGCACATTATTGCAGGCTTTGTGTCCCTCTGGTTGACATGTTAAAAGTCAGCGAGATGAAATCTAGCCATCTTTGCTTCTGAGGAGCATTTATAGTATTTAAAAAACTTTGAAATTCATCCATACATGGAATAGTTTATTCCTTTCTCTCTCTTTACACATTTTCCTACTCCAAACAATAGGAAAATCAAACAACACATTTATAGAATAAAAATGAAAGGAAGAGTCAACACAACTGTCCTCAGTATATAAATTTCTTCTCTCACAGGGATGTGGGGAAGAGGAGAGAAGCTGGTTTTCTACACTGCTTAACTAGATTGCCTTCTTGTATCAATTGAAAACACTGTATAATTGGTTATCTTTCCTTCTTTGCCTATAGCTATAATGAGAAGAGAGAGAAAAAAAGTTAATTCCACTAGTAAATACTCATGCTTTGCCTAATTTTGAATTGGGCAACACTCAATCATTTTAACACATGGTAGAAATTGTATTCATTCTAGTCCTGAGATATTTTCTCAGCACATGCTGGACAGAGACCCCTATTTATGCATTTAGGACATGTTTTCATTTATGCCTTAGTAATTTTTAAAGTACCAGATTAAATTGTAAGTCAGTTCGTAACACCTTCTCCATAACTGTGTGTAAGTTAAACCACAAATATTAATTATATTTATGTTGGGTTGCCCCACCCTTTGGCTGTCTCTCTAGCTCTGGTTTACTAGGACTGAAGCTCCTGGGTAGCAGTGGCGTCACATCGTTTTCGCATAGCTTTCTACATGAGATCTTTCTTTCAGTTGTCTTTCTTTGGCATGGACCAGTGAATGAAGTAATGCAAAAATGTGTATCTAGTCATTTTGAGGAGTAAGGTGTGCCTGACTCAAGCCATGGTATTTTCATTTGCCTCATATGCACGCTGGACAATGAATAAGGAAGACCAAAGAAGTACTGATGCTTTTGAATTATGATGTTGGCAAAGAATATTGAATATACAATGAACTTCCAGAGGAATGAACAAATCTGTCTTGGAAGGAGGACAGCCAGACACTCCTTAGAAGGAAGGATGGTAAGACTTATTCTCAGGTACTTTGGACATGTTATCAGAAGGGAGCAGTCCCTGGAGAAGGACATCATGCTGAGCAAAGTAGCAGGCCAGCTAAAAAGAAGGACTCAACGAGATGGACTGACACAGTGGCTGCAACGATGGGCTCAAACATAGCAATGATTGTGAGGATGGTGCAGAATTGGGCAATGTCTCATTCCATTGTTCACAGGGTCACTGAGTAGGAACTGACTCCATGGCACCTATCAACAGTCGCTGGGGATGCCTGGGATTGTGATGATGGAGACTGCTAATTTAGCAGTGTTTCGTATGACCTCTGAATTATTTTCTCTCTATATAAGTTCTTTGGCCTGCTTGATAAGTTGTGTCATGCTTCATGTACTAGGGAGTGGTGTGAACAGGAACAGAGCACAGAAGTAGTATATCGCAGTGGAGAGAGGTCACCTCAATCTTCCCACAAATTCTCATTGAACTGCCCAAATACCTTTCAGTTCAGGTTTATGTAGAGATACTTCCTTGGGGTTACAGACTGTATTTTATGGCTGCATATACACTTCTGTTAATTTCCAGATATGCCTTCATCTACTTGAATCACAGCACACTTTCATTTGCCTACAAACTTGAGGACTTGAAAAGATTCAGATGTTCTCAGAAGAGTTACAAAAAAAAAAAAAAAAACCCACACCCATTGCCATCAAGTCAATTCTGACTCTTAAGGATCCTATAGGACAGAGTAGAACTGCCCCATAGGGTTATCAAGGAGCGCCTGGTAGATTCAAACTGTTGACTTTTGGGTTATTAACCTTAGCTCTTAACCACTACGCCACCAGAGCGTCCGAAGAGCTATCAGCCAATTATAAATACTTATTATAAGTACTTACTATGTGCCCAGAATTATTGACCTTTAAAAGAAGGAGAGAGATTGTTTGTAATCTAATTGTGGTGACAAGAACTACATGTAAAAATATAAGATAATGAAAGATAAGGTAAAACTGGCAAAAAGTATGAAGGGACTTTCAAAAAAAGTAGAAATCTCTTAGGCTTCATGGTCAGGCAAGGTTTGGTGCAGCAGTCAACATTGAAGGCTGACCAGAGTTCACGGGTGGTGAAGTTAAAGGATTACTAACATCTACAGACATTTAATGGGCATTTTTTACATGGAAAGTGCTATGTGATTTTATGGATCCCTGCATGGTGCTACCAGTTAATGCACTGGCTGTTCACAAAAGGTTGGCAGATCCAGTCCACACAGCAGTGCCTGGGAAGAAAGGCCTGTGGCGACCTACCTCCAAAATTCAGCCATTGAAAACCCTATGGATCACAGATGGTGTTGCCATGAGCCAGAATTGGCTTGATCGTAATTGGTGTTTTTTTAAGTGATTGCACAGGATGTTGAGAAACAAAGTGATATAAACAATCCCTTTACCCAATGATCACAGAATCTAATCAAAAGTGCATATTGGTAGAAAAAGGAATAACATTTCAAGCCAAATTTTAATGCTAAAAAAGTGTTTCTGACTGTAAATGCTATCACAGCCGGCAGCCTCAGAGCCCAAACCTTCTAAGAGGCATCTGCCCTGGCTTATCCTCCTACACCAAGCAGAATAAGCTGTACTTTCTTCTGAAATTGTCCTTGACAAGATAACTACAGAATGGGCCATAGATGGCCCCAACCCGCCTCTGAGTGGAGACTTAACATCCTAATGAAAGAAAACCAACCTCTTCCTCCACCCTGGGGGATAAACCCTTGTCCGAAGAAAATGAGTAGTCATCTTCAAGCCTTGAGAGCCTGCAAGAAGGTCAATCTTGAATATTCATGATGAATTTATATTTCCTTGTCTGCTCTTTGTAAAAACCCACCTCCCCAAGCTGCCTGTGAGCAGTCTTGGAGGCAACAGTCCCAACTGCTCCTTTCCTGCTACAATGAAATAAAGGCATCTTTCTGCTCTCCCACCTCAGCCTCTTGTTTATTGGCTGTAACAAGTCACGCCAAGCAAAACTTGGGGTTTTCACCCAGCAACACTATGTAGAGTCAAATGAATAGGATTAAGCAACCAGGAAAGAATGCATAAATGAGGTGAAATTTAAAATTGGCTTTAACTGGCTGGCCTTGAGTAACTAGAACATATACCTCAAATACGTTTTATGTCCAATATGTGTTTTAAATGAACAACAACAAAGGAGTTTGTGTCAAGTAATTGTGGGAATTAAGAACAAAGATTTATAACTATAGGATCATGAATTTGGAAGGGCCTAGAACATCATCCAATTGAAATGTGGCAATTACTTCCACAACTACGGGATATCTGCGTGAGCACTTACAGTGACAGAGGGTGCTTTATGAAGTGAGTTATGCCTGCGCTATGTAAAATCTTTAAGGGAGCCCTCGTAGTGCAGTGATTAAGTGCAAAAGGTCTGCAGATTGAATCCCCAAACAGCTCCACAGAAGAAGGATGAGGCAATCAGCTCCTGTAATGATTACAGCCTTGGAAACCCTATGGGGCAGTTCTACTCTGTCCTGTGGAGTCATTATGAGTTGGAATTGACTCGACAGCAACAGGTTTGGGATTTTTTTTGGATTATGTAGGACCTTTAATCCACCACTACTCTGTCACTTTCTCACACTGTGGTGGCTTTGTGTGTTGCTGTGATGATAGAAGCTATATTACCGGTATTTTAAATACCTGCAAGGTCAACAATGGTGGACAGGTTTCAGCAAAGCTTCCAGACTAAGACAGATTAGGAAGAAGAATCTCGCAGTCTACTTCTGAAAAAAATAGCCAGTGAAAACCTTATGAATAGCAGGGAACATTGTATGATATAGTGCTGGAAGATGAGCCCCTCAGGTTGGAAGGCACTCAAAATACAACGAGGGAAGAGCTGCGTCCTCAAAGTAGTGCTGGCCTTAATGACACAATATTTCCAACTGCCTCATATGTATGCAAAAGCTGAACAATGAATAAGGAAGACAGAAGAAGAACTGATGCGTTTGAATTATGGTGTTGGCAAAGAATATTGAATGGACTGCCAGAAGAATGAACAAATCTGTCTTGGAAGAAATACAGCCATAATGCTTCTTAGAAGTAAGGATGGCAAGGCTTTGTCTCAGGTCCCCAGAGAAGGACATCATGCTTGGTAAAGTAGAGGGCCAACAAAAAAGAGGACGTCTCTCAATGAGACGGATTGACACAGTGGCTGCAACGAGGTGCTCAAACATAGCAACGATTGTGAGGATGGTTCAGGGCAGGTCAGTGTTTTGTTCTGCTGTACGTAGGGTCGCTATGAGTCAGAACTGACTCTACGGTACCTAAAAAAGACAACAGTATCTTTAACACTAGTCTTAAAGGTTTATGCATTAGTCTCCAAGCAGCAAAGAATCAAGATATTTCATATCTTGATTGGTACGTATTAAAAACATATGTACAAGTGGTGTGTATTAAAATCTATCAATCAATATGACAGTTTTCTGATCCAATTACAAGAGATTAGAGCAAGTAGATCAATGAGGAGATCATTACATTTGCCAGGCCATATGGTAGTGAGGGTCAGGTGAAGTGTGGAGGCAGCAGAAATAGTTAGGTGATTGGTCCGTTGTGTAACTTGATAGGAATAGGTCCTGCCTGGTGTGACTCCTCAAGTCAATTGAGAGATATCAGGCCTTTGAGAAATAGAAAGTAGACCTTATCGCAAGCTGGTCAAGCAAGGAGTTTGGAGACTAAATCTCAAATCAAGCTCCCCAGTATTGGGTATTCTAGGACAGTCATAGGGCTCGAGATGGGGAACTTATGCATAATTCATGAAGTTTCTGGGAATAGGCGGGAAATTTCAGGAATTAATTAACATATATCAGGTGTAGTGGGGGTGCAATATGATGGCTGGTGGGTATGACGCATATAGTTTATCTAAGGCCAACTTTGTGGCTTATTGCTCATCTCTGAATGGAGTGGGGCAGGGGGGTTAATCAGTAGTGAAGTGGCCTTGAGCAGAGAAGCAGTAAGACGACCTTGTGCTGTTACAAAGACAACACAGAAATGTCTTATCGGGAATGCAGAGAGCCTGGCTGGGATGGGAGGAGGAGAGGGGAATACTTTAACCATATCAGTTACATCTCAGAAGAAGGAACAGTTTCACCCTCTTGGTTACAATTGTTAGAATTTAGGGGAGATTTAAGAAAATTCTGGCTTAGTGGGAAAGATGTTGTGTTCAGTTGAGGCATGCTGGCATTGAGTGGGACAGAAAAGAAATTTACCATGAACACAGACGTATAGGACTCCACCTTCTAGTGTGGCTTCAGGCAGAGATACAAGACTAGCACACTCTGAGCGCCTTCAGCTTGAGCATGGGGCGAGGCCTTCATCGTGGGTAGTAATGGGAATAGAGACTGGGTGTGTAAAAAGAAGTCGGGTTTATCACAAAGTCAAAAAAATTCTAAATCTTTTTCTTTGTAAAACTGACCAATTAAGCTTTAAATTCATTTTTCTTCCCACATATTGAAAAATATTTCAGGTCCAGTCAATGTTCATTTGAGTCATAAAAATGCAACCCCAAGCTTTTCTTCCCTGGCTGCCTGAGGATCAGCCACCATCATGAATGACACAGTGACTATCCAGACTGGGAAGTTCATGACCAAACGACTATTCCAGCAGAAAACAATGGTCATTGATGTCTTTCACCCTGGGAAGGCAACAGTACCTGAGACAGAAATTCGGGAAAAACTAACCAAAATATACAAGACTACACCAGATGTCATCTTTGTGTTTGGATTCAGAGCCCATTTTGGTGGTAGCAAGACTACTGGCTTGGCATGATTTACAATTCCTTGGATTACATAAAGAAAATGAACCCAAACACAGGCTTGCAAGACATAACCTGTATAAGAAGAAAAAGACCTCAAGGAAACAGCACAGAACAGAATAAAGAAAGGCAGGGGACTGCAAAGGCCAACACTGGTACTGGCAACAAGTGAGTTGGAGATGGGATAACAGGAATAAAGGTTCTGCAGTGACTTGATCTGTGATGGTTGTGTGAATTTTTCACCAGAGGATGAATAAACTATAAAAACTTAAAAAAAAAAAAGCAACCTCAAGATGGAACTGAGTCTTTACGTTGGTCTCTTATTTCCTGTGTGTCTCAGATGCTCACAACAGTGTTGTTGCTTTCTTAAGCACAGAGCAGCAGCAGAAACATTTACATATGTTTCTTCCTTGCAAATAATAAGCAGCCTTAAATCCTATTTCTCCCCTGTCTCCTACTGCCTTCCAAACACCAAGGAAAAAAAAAAAAAAAAAAAAAGGAACAAAAATAGAAGGGCTCCCTTCAATACCCAATTTCTGTGTCCAGATGAATACCAAAAAAGTTGATGTGATAGTTGGCTAAAGATGAACATAAAGTCAATAAGCAGAGAGATCAATAAACAATATGGTCAAATTCATTCCGTGGAATATTTTTATTGCACCATATTGAATTAATAGAAATGCCTTTGGTACAAATGCAAAATTATTTATGAAACAATAAAAAATCTGCTCTTAAGCAGAAAAAAGCGCTACATATGATTTCAGTGAAAAAGAGAAACAGATGTTACACATACTTAAAAAAAAAAAAAAAAAAACACAATCCCATATGCAGTTGCCCATGAAATATTCAACACATACACAAGTTTCGGGTTTACTGGCTTGATTCCTTCCCTCTCTCTCACCTTCATGCTAATCCTCCACATGTCAGCATCTCTTTGGAATCAGGGAGTGTTACTAAAGCAGAGTATAGAGCCAGTTGAGGATAGGAGCCAAATGAAATCTCTGTAGAGTGCCCAGGGATGTCCTCAGCCATAAAAAGTAAAAGGCATACTCACTGCGTGTCAGGAACGTAGGCTTGCAGGCAGCACTCTGTGATTGCTGTCTGTAGAACCAGAGATGGGTTGAACTCTACAAAGAAAATTAATAATTAAGCAATGGGTAAGCAAGAAAAATGGTTATTTAAATAGCTCTGAGTTCTATATTAATTAAAGGTGAAAAGTTGGACATAAAATTATCAATTAAATTCCCACTACAAAGAGTGACCAATATGTCTCAATTATAAACTCAAGACTTTGAGTTTGATTCGGGTAATCTAATTGAAATTAAATTTATAAACTAAAGTTTTAAAAAAAAAGACAAAACCGAATAAAATGGAGCTAACTACACCAAACATATATTTGCCCACTTCTTTGTGGTTTTGTTCAAGTGGCACTAGAAGCCCAAGGAATTTTTATGGTTAGTATTTTGTTGTTGTTGTTGTTTATTGTGCCTTAGATGAAGGTTTACAGAACAAATTAGTTTCCCATTAAATAATTAATATACACATTGTTTTGGATATTAGTTGCCACCACCGCAATGTGTCAACACTCCCTCCTTCTCAAACTTGGGTTCCCATTTCCATTCATCCAGCTTTCCTGTCCCCTACTGCCTTATCATCTTCGCCTCGGGCTGGTGTGCCTGTTTAGTCTTGTATACATGGCTGAAGTACATGTATTATTGTTTGTTTTATAGACCTGTCTAATCTTTGGCTGAAGGGTGAAATACGCTTACTAATTTGGTTAGCTCTGCTTTTCTAATGTTGCTCTTAGACTTTGACACTGATTTTGGTATTTTTTCACATGGTTCCCAAAAACATGGTTAGATCTGGTATATTTTGCAGCACAGAACCATTATTAAGAAATACACAGGTATGCAGAGGCCGCGCCAAGATGGCGGAGTAGTCAGATGCTTCCTGGGGTCCCTCTTATAACAAAGACTTGAAAAAACAAATGAATTGATTATACATGACTATCTAGGACCCCTGAACATCAAAGACAAAGTTGAGGAATTGGACCAAGCGGCAGGGGAGGAAGAGATGGTTCAGAAGAAGTGAGGAGTTGCCAGAACAAACCTGGTTGGCACCATGCAGGCTGGAGGCTGGCGTGTGTGGGGTGAGGCAAGCAGTGGCACTCAGGATATGTTTTCCACATGGGGAGAGACCAAGCACCAGAGAGTCTGCTCAAGCCTCCAGAAGCAGCGAGAAGTGGCACTCAATAAGAGAAAGATAAGTACAAGCGTCTAATCTACTGTGCAGAACAACAACAACAAAAACACTTTGGGAGATGCTTCTCTCCCATTTACCTGCTCCCTCCCTGCTTGTTCCAGGTCCTGGTTCAGCTTCAGTGATTGCTGTGCCCCCTGGGCTGAAAGTAGGATCCGTTGTGTGTTCTGAGCCATTCTCCCAGCTTTAGAGAGGGAACAAATTAACAAACAAGAAAAAATAATCTGCCAGTTCCCCTAAGCCTGGAACTCAGGGCAGGCACATCCCCTTTGTTTAGGCACAGGCATAAGGGGTCCATGGACTTTGAATGCATTTCCCTCCTGCATAGATCTGTGTGGGCCCATTTCAACTGTGTAGGCCCACGTTAGCACAGTACAAAATAAATAAATAAAACTCATTGTCGTCAAGTCAATTCTGACTCATAGAGACCCTTTAGGACAGAATAGAACTATCCCATAGTGTTTCCAAGGAGTGCCTGGTGGATTTGAACTACTAACCTTTTGGTTAGCAGCTGTAGCTCTTAACCACTACACCACCAGGGTTTCCCATTAGCACAGTACAACAGGATATATACACTAAAGCTTATTTTCAACTGCATCAGCTATAAGAGGGAGTGGCAGATTTGTGACATTTGCCACTGCCCTGCCCATTAAGCAGGGTCCTCATCTACCCAGATCCAGGCCTGAGGACTAGTGGCTTCACCCACTTCACCTAGGCACCCATGACAGGGGCCCAAGAATAAGTGGTGCCTCCCGGTCCTTACACTCAACATCATCAGGTGCCCATAGTCCAGCTGCAAAACCCACCAACCTACATACTCTAGGAAACAAGGACACATCTTCCACCCAGACACTCAGGGCAGCCATCAACCCCCTGCCTTGCTCAGTACATGACCTCCTACTGCAGCCGGATACCTGTGCCTAGTCCAATCACCCCTGCCCATCTAGGACTGTAGGTGAGAACCTGCACTGCACACTCAGTGACCAATGACCTGAACACCTGAGCTGAATCCACATAAGAAAAGTGAACGGACTCCTGGGCTCACATACCTAGTAGCAGCTCTAACCACTTGCTGATGGGAGGTGGGATCTTCAAAGATGTCAATAACCAAACTAGCTCACATGACCAGCCTATTTGGGCATATCAAAACAAAACAAGAGTAGCAGGGATGGTGGTCAGGGGACCACGGTTTCAGGGGACATCTAGGTCAATTAGCGTAACAAAATGTATTAAGAAAACATTCTGCATCCCACTTTGGTGAGGTTACATCTGGGGTCTTAAATGCTAGCAAGTGGCCATCTAAGATGCATCAATTGGTCTCATCCCACACGGAGCAAAGGAGAATGAAGAACACCAAAGACACAAGGTAAATATGACCCCAAAGGAAAGAAGGGGCCACATAAATGAGAGACTTCATCAGCCTCAGACCAGAAGAACTAGATGGTGCCTGGCTGCCACCAATGGCTGCCCTCACAGGGAACACACCAGAGAATCCCTGATGGAGCAGGAAAACAGTAGGATGCAGACCTCAAATTCTCTTAAAAAGACCAGACTTAATGGTCTGAATGAGACTGGAGGGACCCCGGAGGTCATGGCCTGCAGACCCTCTGCTAGCCCAAGACTGGAACCATTCCTGAAGCCAACTCTTCAGACAGGGATTGGACTGGACTATAAGATAGAAAATGGTGAAGAGTGAGCTTCTTGGCGCAAGTAGACACATGAGACTATGTGGGCACCTCCAGCCTGGAGATGAGGTGAGAAGGCAGAGGGGGACGGGAACTAGTTGAATTGACATGGAGAATACAGGGTGCAAAGGAGGAGTATGCTGCCACATTATGGGGAGAGAAGCCAGAGTTACATAGCGAGGTGTGTATAAGTTTTTGTATGAGAGACCAACTTGAACTGTAAACTTTCAATTAAAACACATTAAAAAAAAAAGCAACTTGTTCATCCAAATGTCCAGGCCCTTTATAAAATAAAAATGAAAAAAGAAACTGGGACACAGTAAGCAAACAGAAAATAAATACAATAACTTACTGAGGGCTTGAAGACAACAGTCAGTATCAAATCACATAAAGAGGCAGACCGTGATGGTTTCAGCAAGCCACCAAAAAAAAAGAATCAAGGAACCTTCTGGAGAAAGATAATTTTGTACAATTACCAGAGGTAGAATTCAAAGGATTAATATACAGAGCTCTTCAAGAGATCAGGAAGGAGATCAGGCAAAACACAGAACAAGCAAGGAACACACAGAGAAAGCAATAAAGGAACTTAAGAAGGTTATACAAGAGCAAAATGAAAGATTTAATAGGCTACCGGAATTTGTAGAAAGACAGCAAAGAGAAATCCAAAAGATTAAGAATAAAATTTCAGAATTAGGCAACTCAATAGAAAGTCATAGGAGCAAAAGTGAGGCAATGGAAGTCAAAATTGGTGAGATTTGAGATAAAACACTTCACACCAACTTATTTGAGGAAAAATCAGATAAAAGAATTTTTAAAAAATGAAAAAACCCTAAGAATTATGTGGGACTCTGTCAAGAGGAATAGCCTATGAGTGATTGGAGTACTAGAACGGGGGGTAACAGAAAATACAGAGAGAATTGTTGAAGATTTGTGGGCAGAAAACTTCTCTGATATTGTGAAAGATGAGACGATGTCTATCCAAGAAGCTCATCAAACCTCACACAAGGTAGATCCCAAAAGAAAGTCACCAAGACACATTATAATCAAACTTGCCAAAACCAAAGATGAAGAGAATTTTAAGAGCCTCTAGGGATAAATGAAAAGTCATCTACAAATGAGAAGCATTAAGACTAAGCTGGGACTACTTGGCAGAAACCATGCAGGCAAGAAGACAATGGGATGACATACATAAAGCCTTGAAGGAAAAAAATTGCCAGCCAAGAATTATATATCCAACAAAACTCTCTCAAATATAATGGTGAAATTAGGGCATTTCCAGATAAACAGAAGCTTAGGGAATTTGTAAAAACCAAGCCAAAATTACAAGAAACACTAAAAGGAATCTTCTGGTTAGAAAATCAATAACATCCTATAACAACCCAAGACTAGAACACAGGACAGAGCAACCAGATATCAACACCAGGTAGGGAAGTCACAAAAATAAGTCAAAGCTAAAACACTGAAAATAGGGAAACAGAGACATAATATGTAAAAGATGACAACATTAAAACAAAAAAGAGTGACTAAATAATGTAGTCATAGATCTTTCATATAGAGAGAAAGTCAAGGTGTTATAAAGAAATAAAAGATTGGTTTAAACTTAGAAAAATAGAAGTAAATATTCATGTAACCACAAAGGAAGCTAATAATCCTGCGCTTCAAAATAAAAAATATAAAGACTTAGCAAATACAAAATCAATAATGAAAATATATAAAGAAAAATGACTTGGCACAGAAAATTAAGTGGAACAAAGAACTGTCAAGAGCACACACACACACACAAAAATCACTAACTCATACCTATCAATAATTACCCTGAATGTAAATGGACTAAACGCACCAATAAATAGACAGAGAGTGGCAGAATGGATTAAAAAAGCACGACCTGTCTATATGCTGCCTATAAGAGACACATCCTAGACTCAAAGACACAAGCAAACTAAAATTCAAAGGATGAAAAAAAAATATACCAAGCAAACAACAATCAAAAAAGAGCAGGAGTGGCAGTATTAACCTCTGACAAAACAGACTTTAAAGCAAAATTTACCACAAAGAATAAGGAAGAACACTATGAAATGATTAAAAAGTCAACAGGCCAGGATGACATAACCGTAATAAATATTTACGTACCAAAAGATGGGGCTCCAAAATACATAAAACAAACGCAAACAGAAATAGACGGCTCCACAGTAACAGTAAGAGATTTCCACACAAAGCTTTTGATGAAGGACAAAACATCCAGAAAGAAGCTCAGTAAAGACACGGATGATCTGAATGCCACAATCAACCGACTTGATCTCATAGACATATACAGAGTACACCACACAATAGCAGCCAAGTATACTTTCTTTTCTAATGCAGATGGAACACTCTCCAGAACAGACCACATATTAGGCCACAAAGCAAGCCTTAACAGAATCCAAAACATTAAAAATATTACAAAATATCTTTTCTGACCACAAAGCCATAAAAGTAGAAATCAATAACTGAAAAAAAGTCAAATACATGAAAACTGAACAACACCTTGCTCAAAAACTACTCAGTTATAGAGGAAATTAAGGGTGGAATAAAGAAATTCACGGAATCAAATAAGAATGAAAACACATCTTACCAGAACCTTTGAGACACAGCAAAAGCAGTGCTCAGAAGTCAAGTTATAGCAATAAATGCACACATCCAAAAAGAAGAAAGGGCCAAAATCAAAACATTAACCCGATAACTCAAACAAATAGAAAGAGAGAAGCAAAACAAGCCCTCGGGCACCAGAAGAAAGCAAATAATAAAAATTAGGGCAGAATTAAATGAAATAGAGCATAGAAAAATAATTGAAAGAGTTAACAAGACCAAAATCTGGTTCTTTGAAAAGATCAACAAAATCGATAAACCACTGGTCAAACTGACAAAAGAAAAACAGGAAAAGAAGCAAATACCCCAAATAAGAAATGAGAAGAGCAATAGCACAACAGACCCTACTGAAATTAAAAGAATCCTAACAGAATATTATGAAAAATTACATTCCAACAAATTTTAAAACCTAGAGGAAATAGATAAATTTCTAGAAACACATTCCCTACCTAAACTAACACAAACAGAGAAAGAACAATTTAGTAAACCTATAACAAAAGCAGGAATTGAAAAAGCAATTTAAAAAAACTCCTTACAAAAAAAGCCCTGGCCCTGATGGTTTCACTGGAGAATTCTGCAAATCTTTCAGAGAAGAGTTAACAGCACTACTACTAAAGGTATTTCAGAGCATAAAAAAGGATGGGATACTCCCAAATTCATTCTATGAATCCAGCATATCCCTGATACCAAAGCCAGCTAAAGACACCACAAAAAATAAAATTACAGACCAATATGCCTCATGAACATAGATGTAAAAATCCTCAACAAAATTCTAACCAATAGAATTCAACAACATGAAAAAATAATTCACCATGACCAAGTGGGATTTATATCAAGTATGCAGGGATGGTTCAACATTAGAAAAACAATCAATGTAATCCATCACATAAACAAAACAAAGGACAAGTATCACATAATCTTATCAATTGATGCAGAAAAGACATTTGACAAAGTCCAACACCCATTCATGATTAAAAAAAAAAAAACTCTCAGCAAAATAGGAATAGAAGGGTAATCCCTCAACATAAGAAAGGGCACTCATACAAACCCAACAGCCAACATCATCCCAAATGAAGAGTCTGAAAGCATGCCCCTTGAGTATGGGAATCAGACGAGGATAACCTTCATCATCGCTCTTATTCAACATTGTGCTGGAGGTCCTAGCCAGAGCAATTAGGCTTTAAAAAGAAATAATGGGCATCCAAATTGGTAAGGAAGAAGTAAAATCATCCCTATTTGCAGATGACATGATCTTCTACACGGACAACCCCAAAGAATCCAGAAGAAAGCTAATGGAACTAATAGAAGAATGCGGCAAAGTATCAGGATACAAGACAAACATACAAAAATCAGTTGGATTCCTCTACACCAACAAAGAGGACTTTGAAGAAGAAATGACCAAATCAATAATATTTACAATAGCCCTCAAGAAGATAAAATATTTAGGAGTAAATCCAACCAGAGACATAAGAGACCTATACAAAGAAAACTACAAGACACTACTGCAAGAAACCAAAAGAGATATATACATAAGTGAAAAATATGCCTTGCTCATGGATAGGAAGAGTCAACATTGTGAAAATGTCTATCCTACCCAAAGCGATCTACAGATACAATGCCATTCCGATCCAAATTCCAATGACATTTTTTAATAAGATGTAGAAACAAATCACCAACTTCCTAAGAAAAAGGAAGAGGCTCCGGATAAGTAAAGCATTACTGAAGAAGAAGAAAACAGTGAGAGGCCTCATTCTACCTGATTTTAGAACTGTTACACTGCCACAGGAGTCAAAACAACCTCGTACCAGTACAATTGATACATTGACCAAGAGAACAGAATTAAGACTCCAGATGTAAATTCATCCACCTATGAGCAGCTGATATTTGACAAAGGCCCCAAGTCCATTAAATGGGGAAAAAACAGTCTCTTTAGTAAATGATGCTGGCATAACTCAATATCCACCTGCAAAAATATGAAGCAAGACCCATACCTCACACCCTGCACAAAAACTAACTCAAAATGGACCAACAAGACCTAAATATAAAATCTAAAATGATAAAGATCATGGAAGAAAAAATAGGGACAATGCTACAAGCCCTAATACATGGCATAAACATAATACAAAACATGACTAAAATGTACAAGCAACAGAAGAGAAACTAGATAACTGGGGGCTCCTAAAAATCAAACACTTAAATGCTCATCAAAAGACTTCATCAAAAGAATAAAAAGACAACCTACAGACTGGGAAGAAAAATTTGGCTATTACATATCCATCAGGGTCTAATCTCTAAAATCTTCAAGGTACTGCAAAACTTCAACCACAAAAAGTCAAATAACCCAATTAAAACATGGACAAATGATATGAACAGTCGCTTCACCGAAGAAGGCATTAAGGTGGCTAATCAGTACATGAGGAAATACTCACCATCATTAGCCATTAGAGAAATGCAAATCAAAACTACAATAAGATACCGTTTCACCCTAACAAGGCTGGCATTAATCCAAAAAACCCAAAATAATAACTGTTGGAGAGGTTGTGGAAAGGCTGGTGAGAATATAAAATGGTACAACCACTTTGGAAATAGATTTGGCACTTCTTTAAAAAGCTAGAAATAGAACTACCATACGATCCAGCAATCCCACTCTTTGGAATATATCCTAGAAAAATAAGAGCCCTCACATGAATAGATATATGCATACCCGTGTTCATTGCAGCATGGTTCACAATAGCAAAAAGATGGAAACAACCTAGGTGCCCATCAACAGACAAATGGATAAACAAATTATGGCATATTCACACAATGGACTACTGCACAACTATAAAGAACAAGGATGAATCCGCAAAACGTCTCAACATGAAGGAATCTGGAAGGCATTAGGCTGAGTGAAATTAGTCAATCACAAAGGGACAAATATTGTACGAGACCACTATTATAAGAGCTCAGGAAAAAGTTTAAACACAG
The DNA here is from genome assembly GCF_024166365.1 of Elephas maximus indicus. Taxonomy (NCBI): domain Eukaryota; kingdom Metazoa; phylum Chordata; class Mammalia; order Proboscidea; family Elephantidae; genus Elephas; species Elephas maximus. The sequence goes on from NC_064836.1 coordinate 59,865,558, forward strand.
AAGAAAACATTTTTTGATGGTTACAAGGGTCGGGAGGAAGGAAGGGGGGAATTCACTAACTAGTAGACAAGAATTATCTTAGGTGAAGGGAAGGGCAACACACAATACAGGGGAAGTACGCACAACTGGGCGAAACCAAAAGCTAAGAAGTTTCCTGAATACAACTAAACACTTCGAGGGAGAGAGTAGCAGGGGCAGAAATCTGGGGACCATGGTTTCAGGGGACATCTAGGTCAAATGGCATAACAAAGTTTATTAAGAAAATGTACTGCATTCCACTTTGGTGAGTGGCATCTAGGGTCTTAAAAACTAGTGAGCAGCCATCTAACATGTATCAACTGGTCCCAACCTACCTGGGGCAAAGGAGAATGAAGAACCCCAAAGACACAAGGAACATATTAGCCCAAGGGACAAAAAGGGCCACATAAACCAGAGACTCCTTCAGCCTCAGACCAGAAGAACTAGATGGTGCCTGGCTACCATCAATGACTGTCTGACAGGGAATGCAACAGAGAATGCCTGATGGAGCAGGAGAAAAGTAGGGTGCAGAACTCAAATTCTACTAAAAACACCAGACTTAATGGTCTGACTGAGACCGGGGAACCCCAAAAACATGGCCCCCAGACTGTGTTAACCCAGAACTTAAAGCAGTCCTGAAGACGACTCTTCAGACAAAGATTAGACTGGACTATAAGACATAAAATTGTACTTGTGAAGAGTGTGCTTCTTAGTTCAAGTAGATAAAAAACCTAAATGGGTAGCTCCTCTCTGGAGGCAAGATGAAAAGGCAGAAAGGAATAGAAGCTGGTTCAATGGACCCCAGGAAATCTGGGGTGGAAAGGAGGAGTGTGTTGTCACATTATAGGGATAACAATTAGGGTCACATAAAAATGTGTGTTTAAATTTTTGTATAAGAAACTAACTCGAGCTGTAAACTTTCACCTAAAGCATAATTTAAAAAACCCAACACAGATATTCCATTATCCATTCAAAAATGCAATACGTATATATATTTGGAGTCCTTGGGTGGGGCAATAAGTTAAGCACGTGGACATCTAGTGGAAAAGTTGGCAGTTTGAAGCCACCCAGGGGCATCTCTGAAGAAAGGACTGGCTATCTGCTTCCAAAAGCTCACAGCCTTGAAAACCCTATGGAGTGTAGTTCTACTCTAAACACATGAAGTCATCATGAATCACCATGAGTCAACTTGATAGCAACTAACAACAACAACAACAATATGTATCTTTATAGACTTAAAAATATTAGAGTTATCTGTCCTCTGGGTGAAACTTTACTTTGATTATTTTATTGTAATTAAACAGAAATAATATCTGTAATATAACAGAAACATCAGTCAGGGACTTTAGTCTCTCTTTATTCCTATTAAATATAATGCCAGGTATATCCCACACCACTTCCAGACTTCTACCTGAAAGTAGGAGTCAGCCCCTCTGCAAAGACTCTCCAGATCCCAGATCCTGTAGTTTTCAAAGTGCACTGGAGGCTGACAGTTTTTACTTAGACCTATAGTTGAGCCCCTACGAGCCAGACTGGATGCTCAGATGGGGAAGTGGATGTTCCAAGCATTATTATTATTATTTCACTAAGGATAGAAATATATCAGTCACCATCTCCTTTTTATTATTAGAAGACCATTACACAAGCTTTCCCAAATATGTTATAAAACATAAATAAACAACATTCTTTTAAAAAAATATGAATTACTTGTCTGAGTGTTTGAGATTCATTCATTAAGAAAGAGTCCCTAAGATCCGTAATTATACTAAAATGATGTAGGTTTAGAAGTGGATATGTATATAGATATAGTGCAGGGACATTGGGTGGTATCAAGTATGCAAAGTTGGGAGCAAGACTTGGCTGTGAATGCCAGAATACAGGCCAAATGGAGATGGAGCCAAAATTTGGTATTTGAAATACCCCAGAGGGCAGAATGGATGCATTCAGCTATTATTAAAAGGCCAAAAAGCCCATTGTCTTCAAGTAGATTCCAACTTATGGTAACCCTACAGGACAGAGTAGAACTGCCCCCATAGGATTTCCAAGGCTGTAAATCTTTGTGGAAGCAGACTGCCACATCATTCTCCCACAGAGCGGCTGGTGGGCTTGAACTGCAGACCTTTCACATAGCAGTTCAGTGCTTAACCACTGTACCTCCAGGGTTCCTCCACTGGCAGTTATTGGTGGTTGTAAACGCTTAAGTGCTTGACTACTAGCCCAAAGATTGGTAGTTCAAACCCACTCAGAGGTGCCTCAGAAGAGAGGCCTGGTGACCTGCTTTCAAAAAGTCACAGTCTTGAGGACACTATGGGTCGTCATGAGTCAGAATCAAATCAACAGCAACTAACAAGTGATTCTGCAGGGTATGTAAGTCAAAGACTTCCAGATTATGGTGTTTTCAGTCAATCTCTAGGCTTGAGGCATGGAGTTTAAGAAGTGAGATAATCCAGCAAGATAGGCAAGGGTAAGGATGGGCAGCCTGGTTAGATGACACTTGGAGGCCCAGTTAGGCAGGAAAGAAACTGGCCTTCGGGAAGTCAGGCCTTGGATATAAAAGCCTAAGTCATCAACTGAATTCTGGTGAGTACCCAGCCCCCCACCCCCAGCCTAGGTAAGGGAGCATATAAGAATTTACAGGGAATTTTTTTTTTTAAGGAATTAGGCAAGCAATGAGAGCTTGAATTAAAATGGAAATCAAATCAGAAGCTGAGGCCAGTGACAAGTGCAGCTAGGACCTTGAGTACAGAAACTCTAGTTCCAAAAAACATCTCCTAAGGACCTCATATTGAGTTCAAAACAACGTGAGGCCCAAATATGAGGTCCAAACATCAGCCCTGTGATTCAGAGCCTCAGAACAAGCTTACCACAACATGATTCGTGGTACAGACTAGAGGTCGAAGAGAAAGTTGTAATTTTGCCTGTTCAGTACTAAAGAGTCTAGGAAGGAATGCTAACATTTAGCATGTGCTTTCTGTATGCCTGACACTGTGTTGGTCCTGTGAGTACATATTTTTCAGAACCAGTCTTTCAGGTAGGCACCACTGATTCCATAATGCTGATGAAAAAGTTAAAGAAAAAAGGGACTGACTTAAACTCTTAAGTCCAAATGCATCTGGAACCCCTGGCAGGGTTGAATACATGGATAAGGATTTGAAGGAGCTGAGGAAAGTATAGGGAGAAAACTGATGAATGGTCTTTCAGTTGATTTCCTGGGAGCATTATCACCTGTAAGCCTTACAGTTAACTTACCATACATAGTAGTCATGGTGGTTTGAATATCTACTCAAGATGACATGGTGAAACCCTATTACATGCCAGGAAATGTCTAGGCATTAGGAATACAGTCATGAACTAGTCATAGTGTCCACTCTCATTGAGTTCATATGCCAGTGGTTACCTAAACCAGTCCCAATAATCCCATGTCCAGTGCCCAACCTAGACTTGTGAGACATGAGAAGTTTACTGGGGATGATTGCCTTTTGTGATGTAAGCACAAAGAAATCCAGCCTTGGTATGAAGTTGACACCGATGAGAACAGAGAGATGGGGGAAGCATGGCTATTTATTTGTCGAGATGATTAAGCATCTGATCCTTTTGCACCTATGGCTTTCTTTGTTTATGAACTTTGGTTATGAAAAATGATTTCTTGATAACTTAATGTATGAGTCAGTGTACCAAAACCAAACCCAGTGCCGTTGAGTCGATTCTGACTCATACCGACCCTACAGGACAGAGTAGAACTGTCCCATAGAGTTTCCAAGGAGTGCCTGGTGGATTCAAACTGCCAACCTTTTGGTTAGCATAAATAGGTATATTCTGCAACTTTTAGCTGAAATTTTCCAAACTGACATACAGCCTAGGAACTGAATCAGAGTATCTGTCCTATAGTTCAATTTTATCAAAGAATGCAGGTTTTTGAACCAACAGAGCCAAAGAGCAATGTGTGGGCTGGGATGGTACAAGAAAAAAGAGAGACCAAATCCAGTTTGTGACAGGTAGAGGAGGAATGCTGAGAGGATGGAAAGAAGATGACCAATGAAAAAGCAAAGCATGAGATGCCAAAGTCCCAAAATATTTCTTTTTAAAATTATATATATATATATATATAAACCCAAACCCAGTGCCCTCCAGTTGATTCCGACTCAAAGCAACCCTATAGGACAGAGTAGAACTGCCCCACAGAGTTTCCAAGGAGTACCTGGCAGATTCAAACTGTTGACCCTTTGGTTAGTAGCCATACCACTTAACCACTACGCCACCAGGGTTTCCATATATATATATATATATATATATATATATATATATATATATATATATATATATATATATATATATATATATATAAAACCAAACCCAGTGCCATCGAGTCGATTCCGACTCATAGCGACCCTATAGGACAGAGTAGAACTGCCCCATAGAGCTTCCAAGTAGCACCTGGCAATTCCAACTGCTGACCTTTTGGTTGGCAGCCGTAGCACTTAACCACTATGCCACCAGGGTTTCCATATATATATATATATGTATATATATATATATGTATAGGAGAAGCAAGGGTGGTGAGACTAGTCTCACTACTTTGGACATGTTATCAGGAGGGATAAGTCCCTGGAGAAGGACATCATGCATGGTAAAGTAGAGGGTCAGCAAAAAAGAGGAAGACCCTCAGTGAGATGGATTGACACAGTGGCTGCAACAATGGCCTCAAGCATAACAACGATTGTGGGGATGGCACACAGCCAGGCAGTATTTCCTTCAGTAGTACTTATGGTCACTATGAGTTGAGACTGACTCCACGACACCTAACAACAAGGGAGAAAAACCATGGGAGGAAGAGAACCAGGGTCAAATAATGAAGGGGTAAACCAGCAAGCTGTTTTCCCAAATAATTTTGGGGGATATAATTTACTCTTTTTCCAGGATTCCAGGAGAGAATTCAGTGTCCACCATTTCAAGTTGTCTTTGTAGGTCTTAAAGGTGCAGGTCGTAGAGTATCCTGCCAGAATTAAATAGGACTGGCCTTCGTAATTCTCATCAGAGTGAACTCGCTATCTCTTTTGAACAGCCCTTTCAGCTACTCTGATATTTCTACAGTTGGCCTCAGCTTTATAATTTAGAGATATGAACACTAAGGTAGAGTAGGTATTAAGCATGGGAAAATACATGTATATACATATTTTTAAAATAAGAGCCTTAGATTTAAGTCCTAATTTTTAAACTATTTTAGGGTAACCAGCTATTATTATTACCACTTGTTTCTTCTGACGGGTAATTTTAAAAAATACTTAAATGAATTCTCAAGCTTTTAATGGCGAGTGGTTTTATTTAAATAATAATAAGAAAACTACTAATGTAAGACGGAATATGTGTGTTTAAAAAAAAAAATCAAAATATCCATCTGAAAGTGTTACATTGAAAAGAGAGACCTCAAAGCTAGCATCCACCGTAGTAACAATTAAGTATTTCTTATATTTTGAAAATTTAAACACTGCTGTTTTACCAAGAACACAATTTTACCTAGAAATAATATAAAATTAAAACAATAGCTCATTGTTAAAGTTCCTTTCTAAGGATAGCAGGCGTAATTGCGTTACATTAACTCACACGAAATAGGACCCAGTGGTCACATCCTGATTACCACTCTCATTTAACACTGCTACATTTTTTAATGCCTATGTTTAATGTCAAAGCATTAAGAGGCTTCCAGGATAAGAAATCTATTAGTGTTTCAAAAATATGTTCCAAACCAGACAGACTAGAAACGGAATGAAACCATATGTCATTTGCACTAAGATGATAATTTCAGCAATATGAATTAATCAAGTTTCTCAAGGGAAGGCTATAATTTGAAAAATAGTAAAGGAACTCAGTGTTGAACACCAGGCTGAATGAGTTTATTTAAGATAGAAGACAACAAATCTGAAGAGATTCATGCAGTATTACATGTGAGAGAGAGAATATTTCCATATTCTGTCAAGTGTGTCTATTCAAATCGAATGAATGATGGCCTTTCCATTTATCTTAACACTAGTGAGTCTCACAGAGTCTGGCAAAAAGTGTGCACTCCATATATAGTTCTTGAATTAAGGAAAAGTGGAAAGAAAAATGTCAAAGAAAAAGAAAAAAAAACCTCAAAAATTAGGACTACAGTGAGAAGAAGATAGGAACAAGGCAATCTAGTTTCTGGTCCTGACTTTGCCTTTAGCTATGTGTACAATTAGGAGGAGCAAATTATTTGGCACTCAATTATAGAAGATTGGATTATGGGGTCTCTAAAATCCCTCTCAACTCTTCATTGTACCACCAAAGCTATGGCACAATTTTTTTAAAAAATAGGCCAGAAAATATCCCAGAATTTGAGACAAAGAAAGAAAATATGGAAAATGGCCAAAAATTAGTCACGGTAGATGACTTGAAAGATTATGTTTGTTTTTAAGATTGGAACCATCTGAATAAAACTAGATGAAAATAATCCCTTAGGGTCTGAACATATTTAAATAGAAACAACCAATCTAAAACACGAAGAACATATCTTTGATGCAAATAAGCAAAGTTTCCAAATGGAAGAGGTTAATATTAGAAGTTGTTCATTTATACATTCAGTCAACAAATATATATTAAATATTTTCTCCTGTCAGCTATCCTGCTGGGCACAGAGGGCTTAAGGATAAATACGAGAATCCCTGGTCTGTAGGAAGTGATAGCCAGGCAATGAATTTACAATCTAGTCTAGAAATGTAATTTTAGAATTTAAAAATTGACCATAAAAGGAAATTGAGACAATAATAGTATAGTCCTCAGATTAAAATTTATATGTATGTATGTATGTGTATGTATTAAATATACAAAATAAAAATATAATTACTAGTTTTACCTTGATTTATTAGAAAAGTCAAATTAATTGACTTAAATGACAAGCTGAATGAGTATAAACAGGCCCAAAACAGGATGTTCTCTTGTCATTCCACGAGGACAAAATGTGGAAGCTCTCTAAAATGAACCTTTTTTTATTAGGATGTTTAATACATATATATTGAAACCCATTTTGGTTTTTTTCTTCCCAAGGAAAGAATATGTAAAAACTAGAATTATTAGGTGAAGTGAGTAAACTTTTAATTTTTAAACACAGGAAGAATTTTCTTTAATTTTATTTTGTTGTTGTAGTTGAGAACATACACAGCAAACCGTACACCAACTCAACAGTTTCTGCACATACTGTCTTAGTCATCTAGTGCTGCTATAACAGAAACACCACAAGTGGATGGCTTTAACAAAGAGAAATTTATTTCCTCACGGTAAAGTAGGCTCAAAGTCCAAATTCAAGGCGTCAGCTCCAGGGAAAGGCTTTCTGTCTCTGTCAGCTCTGGAAGAAAGTCCTTGTCCTCAATCTTCCCATGGTCAAGGAGCTTCTCAGGCGCAGGGACCCTGGGTCCAAAGGACAAGCTCTGCTCCTGGTGCTGCTTTCTTGGTGGTATGAGGTCCCCAATTCTCTGCTTGCTTCTCTTTCCTTTTATCCCTTTACATTGGATCAGGGAGGTGACCTGAGTAAGGGTGATGTTACAATCCCACCCTAATCCTTTTAACATAAAATTACAATCACAAAATGGAGAACAACCACACAGTATTGGAATCATGCCCTAACCAAGTCGATACACACATTTTGGGGGGGACATAATTCAATCCATAACACATATCACTTAGTGACACTGATTACATTCTTTGAGTTGTGCAACAATTATCACCATCCTTTTCTGACTTGTTCCTCCCCCATTAACATAAGCTGCTCCTTAAGGTTCCTTGCAAGTTTCTGTTATCACTTTGATTCCGCATAGATCTTAAAAGAGTGTAAGGTGGACATTTTTTACTAGTTCACCTAAACTATTGTTTCATTTAAGGTGGAAAGATTATCAGGGCAATAGTTTCAGGTGTCATCCAACCTTCATGGCTCCAGGAAGGCTGGAGACCATGAGAATTTGAAATTCTGTTCTGCATTGCCCCCCCAACACACGCTTTTTTAAAATTATTGTACTTTAAATGATGGTTTACAGAACAAGCTAACTTGTCATTAAACAATTAGTACACATATTGCTTTGTGACAAAGGTTATCAACTCCACGACATATCAACACTCTCCCTTCTCAACCTTGGGTTCCCTATTACCAGCTTTCCTGTCCCCTCCTGCCTTCTAGTCCTTGCCCCTGGGCTGGTTTGCCCCTTTAGTCTCATTTTGTTTTATGGGCCTGTTTATTCTTTGGCTGAAGGGTGAACCTCAGGAGTAACTTCATTACTGAGCTAAAAGAGTGTCCAGGGGCCATACTCTCGGGGTTTCTTCACTTTCTGTCAGGCCATTAAGTCTTGTCTTCTTTTTTTTTATTTTGTGAGTTGGAATTTTGTTCTACATTTTTCTCCAGCTCTGTCCAGGATCCTCTATCGTGATCCCTGTCAGAGCAGTCAGTGATGGTAGCCGGGCACCATCTAGTTGTGCTGGACTCAGTCTGGTGGAGGCTGTGGTAGTTGTGGGGAGGTTTTTCAAAAAGGTTCTATCAGTGTAAAACTTATTAGTTAAAAATTTCAACCCATTCTCATAAGCAAAGAACATTTTAATTATATTACATTTTTGTTGTCTTACCAATAATTATTATTCTTTAATTTTATATTTATTTTACTACTAGTGTGGTTCAGCATATGTTTACTAATTCTTTTTTTTATATAAAGTATTTATGATGGCTTTTTACTATTTATTAGGGCCATGCTGTTCTACTTTCTTCTAAGTGTTATATGCTTTTTAAATCGAATATTTTAGTCTTCTTATTTCATGTAAATATTATTTCCATTGAGAAGTTGCCTTTTTTTCCGTAGGCTAGTTTATGAATTGATTTTTGTATACTTCAAGTTTAATTCACAAAATATAGGGTTTTTTTTACTCAATTAACACCTGGATTCCACCTTTGTTTGCCAAACAGCAACATGTAAACAAATTAGCCTAACGAGCTTCTGAAAATACCTCACAGAGGAAGGGTAAGGTTGGGAAACAAACATACACCACAGGAGTTATTTGCATAAAATACAGTACTTAGCTTGATTTTTTACCGTATGCTTTTAAAAGGAAATGACATATTTCATTATAAACTCCAAGATTTTTTTAATATCTTATCATGTTTTTGGTGAAAGTTTACACAGCAAATTAGGTCTCCATTTTACGATTTCTCTACCTGTTGTTCAATGACATTGGTTACATTTTTCATAATATGTCAGCATTCTCAGTATTTTCATTCTGGTTGTCCTGTTTCCATTAATCTAGCTACTCACCGGACTAGGATGAGGAACATTATATTTATGAACTATGTTATGCCAATTGATTGAGAACTCCATGATTTTTAAAAATATTATATTGCAATGCTGAAATATCAGATTTTGGCATTACAACATAAGCCATACATATCGGCTTATAGATAAAACATATAATTCAAATGTTATTTTCAAAAAATGTGCTGATGACAGTTAAAAGAAAATTTTTAAAACAAAATGCTTTTAAGCTGGTTGAAATATCAACAGAGGTAATAGTAAAATATAATAATAACACAAGTAATATTAGTAACTCAGATCTATTTGGAGCCCTGGTAGCACAGAGGTTAAGAGCTATGGCTGCTAACCAAAAGATCGGCAGTTTGAATTCATCAGCCACCCCTTGGAAACCCTAGGGGGCAGTTCTACTCTGTCCTATAGGGTCACTGTGAGTCAGAATCAACTCGATAGCAACGGGTTTAAGGTATATTTAGTTATTTCTGTGTGCTAAGTATTTTATTAAATGTATATAGTCCTCATAACAGTTCTTTGAGAGGACAGGCTGATCCCCTCTAGGAGAAAGTCTGAGTATTTTAGGGTGGGCTTTCTCCAAGGGGATTCGGGAAATTTTTGGAAATCTATAAGGCAGTGTCACGGCCTGGGACCGTAGCTTTCTACAGCTGCTGTAATAAAATACCGCAAAGTGAGTAGTTTTAAAGAGCAGAAATTTATTTTCTCCAAGTTCTGGAGACTAGAAGTCCAAATCAGGGTATCAGCAGTGTTCATTGTTCTAAGGTCTGAGAGAGGAAATCTTCCATGCCTCTCTCCTAGTTGCTCGTGACTCCTGGCAATCCTTGGCATTCCTTGGCTTGCAGATGCCTCTTCACATGGCATGTCTCTCGTGTCTATCTTTTCATGCCTGTTCTTCACTTTTATAAGGACAGGAGTCTTGCAGGCTTAGGAGCCACCCTACTCCAGTGTGATGTTATGTCAACCTTTAAAAACTCTATTTCCCACAAGGTTATATTCACAGGTACAGGGGTTAGGACTTCAACATATCTTTCTAAGGAACACAATTCAACCCATAACAGGGTCTAAGGCAACTTTTGCTCTACCTCAGAACAATAATTCCTGCAATGTTCACAGGTGTTGCATTTATTTTATTTATATCTTAATTAAAGGAGATCCAATGGTAAACAATTTGGGGAACCTCAAGTTAAACAAAATAAAATGTTTCTTTCCTGCAGGACTTCTCCAGCCCAGTACAAACTTATGCGGCCCTGGTGGCACAGTGGTTAAGCATTTGGCTGCTAACCAAAACGGCAGCAGTTTGAATCCATCGCCAGCTCCTTGGAAACGCTGTGGGACAGTTCTACTCTGTCTTATTGGGCCACTATGAGTTGGAATCGACTTGATGGCAAAGGATTTGTTTTTGTTGTTTTGTTTTTGCATACTAACTTAATCTGCATTGTTTTTCTCCAAGAAGACAATATTCAGTATTTCCTAAGCATATATGATCATAGAATTTTTTTTCCTAGAAGCCTAGTGATTCGTGGAATATTTTAAATAATACTGGATTACAGGTTTGTACAATAGCCCTGTATGAGAATGCCTATATGAGAATAGGTTATTAGAGCAGACCTACTCAAATCTCCAGTCCTTCCCAATCATGGCCCTTCCCAAGCAGCACAAAGAAGCTCCTTTGTTTTAACCATGCATCCCCATTCTTGGTATTTTTACAGAGAGGTAACTTTTCCCAGAGGAAGAAACTCAGAAGAGACATAGAGCTGAGAGAAGGGAAATGATTATGAATGTAAGATACTTTATGAGCACCTTTCAAGTGCCAGCTACTTTTCCAAGTCTGGGAATAAGAAGCTTAAATGTGCAGTAAGAGACATGTTAAGTAAACAATCATAATATAATATAATAGACTTGGAAAATGTTACATAAGGTTGGTGGTGCTCTGAGACACAATGAACATTTAAAGAGCTCTCAGGAGGTATCAGAAAAGGATTAATGGAGAAAGGCATTTTTACCTGAATGTTAGAAACTGAGCTGTAGTTCATTGAACTCAATAGGTGGTATTGCACATTCCAGGAGATGTAATAAGCTGAGTAAAGTCATGGAAGCATGAAGGGTTATAGCTTGTTTGGGAAAGCAAATGATTTAGTGGAAAGCAAATGATTTAGTAGAAAGCAGGTAGGGAAAATGAGACATAAAACTGAAAAGGTAGGCAGGGGTTAGACTGGAGGTAATTAGGATCCTTTGAAGGATTTTAGGAAGAGAAGTGACATGAGAAGATAAGTCGTTTCAAAAGAAATTCATGGAAAACAGGTTAGAGATGGGGGTGGGAGAGAGTAACAATATGGGAAGAAGTTGTTGTTAGGTGCCATTGAGCTGGTTCCAACCCTATGTACAACAGAATGGACTAACCACTGCCCAGTCCTGTGCCATCCTCACAATCTCTGCTATGCTTGAGCCATGGTTGCAGCCACTGTGTCAACCCGAAACAGGCTGCTCAGCCATATCTTGAACAGAACCTGAGCCCTTTTTTCTTTCCCTAGCCTGCCTCTATCTCCAGGTATGATTTTGCTGTTAACTCCCCTAAAAGTTAAATGTTAACTAATGTTTCCCCTAGGGCCTTGAAAAACAAGTGATATCAATCTAAGCCTGCCAAACAGGATGAAGGATGGTGCCAGTCACCCGCTGGGCTGATGGGATAATGGCAAGAAAAAAATCAACATGTTTGAAATATGACCACCAAAACCGAACAGAAAGAGAATGGACATTCCACAAGCTCCTAAAACCCATGTCCCCCTTTCCCTATAAGGCCCCAGCTGGACTGCAGTTCCTGGAGACAGACAGCTTTAGGAGGAGACCATGCCGCTCTGTCTCTATATACCGGTATATATAATAAAGCTCTTGCTACCCACCTCAGCCCTGTCTCAAGAATTCGCTGTTTGTGGGGGGCAGCTCTAACTCGCGAAATTGCGGTAACAAATCCATCTGCTTGAGGGCCTTCCTCTTTTTCCGCTGACCCTCTACTTTACCAACCATAATGTCCTTCTCCTGATAAGATGTCCAAAGTATGTGAGACATAGTTTCTCCATCCTTGCTTCTAAGGAACATTCTGTCTGTACTTCTTCCAAGACAGATTTGTTCCTTCTTCTGGCCAAACCCCAAAACCAAACCTGTTGCCATCCAGTCAATTCCAACTCATAGCGACCCTACAGGACAGAGTAGAACTGCCCCATAGGGTTTCCAAGGAGCACCTGGTGGATTCAAACTGCCAGCCTTTTGGTTAACAGCCACAGCCCTTACCCACTGCGCTACCAGGGTTTCCATCCTTCTGGCAGTCCATGATATATTCAATATTCTTCTCCAACACTGCAATTCAAAGACGTCAATTCTTTGGTCTTCTTTATTCATCATCCTGCTTTCGCATGTATATGGATGATTGAAAACACCATGGCTTGGGTCAGGCACACCTTAGTCTTCAAGGTGACATCTTTGCTTTTGAACACTTTAAAGAGGTCTTTTACAGAAGATTTGTCCAAAGCAATGGAAAGGAGAGTAGACTAAAAATCAAACCAAACCCTTTGATATCAAGTCGACTCTGACTTACAGTGACCCTATAGGACAGAGTAGGACTGCCTCAAAGGGTTTCCGAAGTTATAATCTTTATGGTGATTAATATCTAGGCTGCCAACCAAAAGGTCAGCTGTTTGAATCCACCAGCTGCTCCTTGGAAACCCTATGGGACAGTTCTACTCTCTCCTATAGGGTCGCTATGAGTTGGAATTGACTTGATGGCAACAGGGTCTAATCTTTATGGAAGCAGACTGCCATATCTTTCTCCCGGAGCAGCTGGTGGGTTCCAACTGCCAAACTGTCGGTTAGTGGCACTTAACCAGGGCTTCTCTGGCAAGGAATGTAGTTAAGAGAAAATAAGCCAGTGAGAAAGGCTGAAGACCTGGACTTATGCTAAACAGGAGAAGATACAATGGGAAGAGGATAAAGTTGGGAGATATTTAGGAGGTTATGACAGGACTTGGTGACTTGTTGTCTGTGAATTGCTAGGATGAAGGAGGAACTAAAGATGGTAGATTTTTCATGGGAACTGGAACCCTGAGTGTTTGTTTTTCTTTTAAAAGGATTTAGGATCATTGCATGCCCCTAGCATAAATATCATGAGTGGGGGGGTCAACCTGATGGCAGTTAACAACTACAACAATTTCTCTAAAAGGTTGTATGTCTATTACACAACACAGCAGCCTTCAATCTTCTTAGTTTCAGTACCCATGTACATTCTTAAAACTTACTGAGGACCTAAGAGAGCTTTTATTTATGTGAGTTATTATTTACCATATTAGAAATTAAAACTTAAAAAAAAAAAAGAACTCTAGAATACACAAGCACACATTCCATTCTTTACCAGAGTGATGACTCCTCACACATAACTTCTGGAAAAGTCTACTGTACATTTGTGAGAGAATGAGGGTAAAAAGGGCAAACAATGTAAAGTTGTTAGTTGTTGTATGCTGTCGAGTCGATTCTGACTCAAAGCGACTCTGTATGACGAAGTAGAACTGCCCCATAGGGTTTCCTAGTCTGTAATCCTTACAGAACCAGATGGCCAGGTCTTTTCTCCCACAGAGCTGCTGAAGCGTTCAAATCACCAAGCAGGTAACCATTGTTGTTATAAAAATAATCTGCCATTGTAGTTTCCCTGAAATTTTCTTGGGGATCCCCATGGCTCCCTGGACTACTCTGAGAACCACTACCATATATAGTATTTTAATTTTTCATTTAAAAAATGTTTCCATTTTGATAGACAAAGAATAATGTATTGTTCTAATTTCTTTGGATCACTTTATTTGTGCCTCCCCTTTTGTTACCTTTCTTCCTCTTGTTGATTTCCTTGTCTTTTACTTTTCCTAATTGTCTTGCTTAAAACGTTGCTTCAGATTTCCATTTTAAATGTAGACATTATCACTACTTTGCTTTTCTTTTTTTTTCCAGCACATTGTAACGAATTAATATGACTTATTTTATTACTGTTCTGCAAAACTTAAACTCATAAAACCCATTGCCATCGAGTTATTCTGACTCATAGCGACCCTATTGGACAGAGTAGAACTGCCCCATAGAGTTTCCAAGGAACACCTGGTGGATGTAAACTACCAACCTTTTGGTTAGCAGCCTAGCACTTAACTACTATACCACCAGGGTTTCCTAAACTCATAAACCCTCAGAGTAAGTGCCCCCTTGACCTCATAAAAGTGGAAACCCTGGTGGTGTACTGGTTAAGTGCTATGGCAGCTTAACCAAAAGGTCAGCAGTTTGAATCCACCAGGCACTCCTTGGAAACTCTATGGGGCAGTTCTACTCTGTCCTATGGGGTCGCTATGAGTCGGAATCAACTCCACGGCAAAGGGTTTTTTGTTTTGGACCTCATAAATGCCACAGCTGATCTATGTGTGCCCTCCAGACATTTCCAGAAAAAGAGATCTTCTCTGTCCTAAAACTTGGGTAATCTGTCTCCATTCTCTCTGAATATTTGTAATACATAATCTCCTTAAAGGAAAACAAACTTCTCACTCTTTCTTTTCTCCTCATCCTATTCTTAGTCAAATGTCAAGAGAGAAGTCAGAGGAAAAGACAGGAGACTCCTAGGCCGCCTTGCCACAGAAAGCAGAAAAGATACGCCTACCTCCACCCACTCTTATCGTGACACCCACATTTGCTCCTTATGACTCTTTTACCCACGTGGGTCTTCTAACACTTGTTGGTACACTACCCAGTATTTTACAATAAAAAATAATAATAATAATAGGTCACTTTTTTTGCCACTGAAGTTTATTCTCTGGGTTTCAAAAATGATTAGCTTTAAATGATGTTTGCTTACATTTATAATTCGAGCCATCATCAGGCTGCATTTACCACTTTAACGTGGTAAATAATTTGGATGTGTTCTTAATAGAATATTTCAGGAATCATGTTGTTTTAAATGAAATTGTATTGTTGTATCTAGGTATTAGTCATACTCCCTGCTACTGAATACAACTTCCTATGTTAAAAAGAGCTAATTTGATTTTTTTCCACCATAAAGTCGAATTTATCTTAAAAACAACCTTGAGGCATTTAGGTTTACAGAAATTATGTTCTGTCAAAATATTTTATAACGGCAGCATCAAATATTGCCCTAAGGAAAAATATAGCTAAAAGTTGACTGAGAAATAATATCTTGGTGCTATGCCACATTAGAATAATTTTTTTATTTCCTGGAGATAATATTTTATGGCCATACTTTTGAGAGAGAATCTCTGTTTGCCCACAAAGTCGAATATTTAAACAGGAAAGTTAAGGATTCATGATGCATTACTAAATTATAAATTTGACTGCCACCTCCATACATTTCTGTTCAGAAAAGCCCCCTTTCCACTTTAGACTAAATGAAGTGGTTAATAGTTTGGGCAGAGTACTTAGCTTCTGAAAATAGCCTGCAGATAAAGGATGACGGTGGTGATGAATATAACACACAGCTGATGATGTACATACGGGGTGGGTGCGCACAGTAGTCTGGGGTAATTAACAAGCACCCCTGGCGAATCTCTGAATCCTCCCCTCCATCTGTTGCTTCACTTAGTGTTTCTGGCACCTAGAATATGGAGCATTTGGAATGCTTTTTAGAGCTGTGAAATTTTTACAAATTTCGATATATATACGCCTGCAAAAACACACATATGTAAATAACCTACAACACATATTCAAATATTATTAAATTATTTTTAAAATATATTATTCATGTGTTTATATAATTTTTTATATAATATTTATGTATTATATGTAATATACATATTGCTATATGTAATATTATATGTATATTTAATATACATATAATACATAAATATTATATAAATACATGAATAATATATTTTAAAAATAATTTAATAATATTTGGATAAGTGTTGTAATGGAAACCCTGGTGCTGTAGTGGTTAAGAGGTACGGCTGCTAACCAAAAGGTCAGCAGTTCAAATCCACCAGGCGCTCCTTGGAAACCCTATGGGGGCGATTCTACTCTAGGGTCACTATGGGTCAAAATCAACTTGATGGCAATGGGTTTAGCTTGTTTTTTTGATGTGTAATACAGTATTTTTTTTTCAACACAATAAGTAATTATATTACTTGTTACATATTAATTATATGTATTATACACAATATAATAAAATAAATACAGTTATATAGAATATTATTAAATATTTCCTTAAATAATATTATGGACTAAAGTACTCAAGAACTTTTCTGTATCTAGCATTGTTTAGGCTAAATATCTAGATTTTTTAAAGACATTTCCAGGCTTTCTCTGGATATCTACTATCCCTTTAAGTGTTTTTTCCTTTAATCCTCTTGCCGTTCAGTCCATTCTGACTCACAGTTACCCTCTAAGACAGAGTAGAATTGACCCATAGGGTTTCCAGAGCTGTAATCTTTACAGAAATAGATTGCCACATCTTTCTCCTGTGGAGTAGCTTGTGGGTTGGAACCACAGACATTCTGGCTAGTAGCCAAGGGCTTAACCACTGTGCAACCAGGGCTTCTTTTTAAGGTGGTAAACTCAATTCTGAGCATTGTGAATGCAAAAATTACATAAATAGCTCATGCCAGGGATATTATCTCATGATCTGAGGAAAGAAATATTGTCTTTCTTTTCTGGAATGTGACACCAAATATTTAATGATAACCACAGTGTGATGACTTCAGGAAGCAAACATAATTTATAGAATAGTTGTGAAGGTATGGATAATGGGGTCAGACTTCCTGGGTTGAATCCATGCTCTGCTATTTATTAGCCATCAGACCTTTTACAAGTCCCTCTACCTCTTTTTGTCTTAGTTTTTCTCTTTTTGTCTCAGGTTTTTCATTTGTAAAATAAACATAATAATGGTACTTGTAGGTGTGTTACAAGGATTAAATAAGCTAATATTCACAAACACTTACGACAGTTTCTGCCACGAATTAGATAAGTGTTCAGTAAATAAAACCCTATGCGTTTATCTCACCGTTGCTCATGTTCGCCCTGAAACTGTGAACCACAGGATGTGCTCATGCACACTAATCATAATATTCTTACCAACTTCACATTATTCTTTCAAAGATAATTTTATAGTTTATTAATACTATCGTGATAAAATGAACTTAATTATGTTCTATCCACTATTTCATCATGAATAAAATAAAAAACAGAGTGTTTTCATTTAAAAGATATTTATTATACCACCTATTGTTGCTCTTTTGAAGTCATCCAAATGGGATTAATGCCAATCACTTTTAACATAATAACTAACTGTGCTTTTAGTCAATGTACCAAAAAAAAATTTTTTTAAAAAATCTATGGAAAATCTTTCCAGTTGAATGTGAATGATTTTAATTGAACAAGTGACCACAACTAAAACCCTGGAGGTATAGATTAGATTATCAGTCACAGAGTGCTCTTTGCTGATCACAGTAGAAATTATCTAAATCTAAACCACTAATAATGGACAGTATAACATGAGACTTGATAGTGACCCTGTTACTTTCTATTCGTTCATCTACTTTTTTTTTTTTTTACTTTTTTAAAATATACTTATTTTCCTGAACCTTGAACTAAATATATTTAATTTTAGGATGGGAAATTTTACCACTTAACAGTAATTAGCAGTAAAATAGTAAAGTAACATAGACACCCCCCCAAAATTAATTGCTTAACTCTTCCTTATTTTTTGAAATAAGTTCTAACATGTAAGGCAAACAATGAAGAAAACTAGCTTTTGCTCCCTGTTTTTAAAATATTCTTCATCAGTCAAAGAATCTTTCAAAGGTTCTAAAGTAGACAATGACACCACAGTCAGTATATATTGTATCTATATAATATACAGTATCATAAAAATAAAGAAAACACAAATAAAAAATATAGTGTACTCAAACTCCGTTTTTTTTTGTTTGTTTATATAATATCTAGTACGTTAAGCACAATGTAGCTATACAGTCATTTAGATTTATAGTCACATCCAGTTTGTCTCAGAAAGTAGTAGATTTGGACTAATTAAACTTGATAATTTATTATGAATAGTTCTTCTATCTGCTTTTGCTATGTTACAACCACCACAAAATTTGGTGTCTTAAAATGAAAGTATTTATCATTATGATATGAGTCTACTGGTTGGCTGGGTGGTTCTGTTGTTCAGGGCCAGGTTTGTCTGATCTTAGCTGGGTTCAAATATTATCTGCAGTCAGCTGCTGTGATGGCTGAGTCCTGGCCATTTTGGAGAGCCATGCTCACATGTCTGGATGTTGGTCAGCTGACATCCTGGCAACAAAGATAACCAGACCACTTTCATCAGATTAGCAGATTAGCTCAGGCTTGTTCACATGGCAGTTAAGAGTAAGAGAGGAAGGAAACACAGAAGGCCTCCTGATGTCTGGGCTTAGAACCTGTACATGACTTTATCTGCCACATTCTATCTTCAAGACCAGCCCAGACTCAAGGAATGGGGAAATAGACTTCACCTCTTGATGGGAGGAGCTTCAAAGAATTATGGCCATTTTGTAAGTTATACAACCACTTTTGGTAATTTAGGAATAAATGACATTTTTTTCAACTGAGCTGAGGCTTAATCTAAGTAGAATGTACATATGAACACTACAATGGACAAGCTGATTTTTTTCCCCGGCCTCTGGGACCTTGCCTATAAAATGTTAACCAGGAAATGGAAGCATGGGAAGAAAAAAAAAAAATCCCAGACAATCCACTTGGTTTCAGAAAGCCCTGAAACATTTTAGCCACAGTTCAAATATTATTTGATTGTTTATTCATGAGAAAAGATTTCCAGACTAAAGTCTCTTGATTCCATGTTAGCAATTCAAATTTTATGTTAGCTTAATGAGAGTTGTCACTACAGAAGCGGACAAAGGTGTGTTCATTTAAAAATACACATTTCATAGAGCTTTTTGTTTTAGCTGAGTTAGCCTCCCAAACTCCAGCATGAGAGCATATTATAAAGTGAGTATTTCAGCTATGGAATCCCTGGGTGATGCAACAATTTACATGCTCGGCTGCTACCCAAAAAGTTGGAGGTTCCAGTTCAGCCAGATGCTCCTCATAAGAGAGGTCTGGTGATCTACCTCTCTGACACACATGAGGCCACCATGAGTCAGAATCCACTGGAAGGCAACTAGTTATTTCAGCTACAACCTGTATAGGCCTATAATCCTTAACTGCAAGTGTGTATGGTAACAGCCTACCAGGCTCTAGTCACCCCTCCTGTGGAAATACACAAACAATGCTTATTAGTTTTTCTGGTTCTAAGCACCAGCATCTTGCCTGCAGTTTGCGGTGAAGGTCCCGATTCATGTAATTCTTTTTGAAAGAGTCTTTCAACTTGAGTCTTATAAAGGTGGCAGAAATGTTTAGTTGAGTAGAATTGACACTGCATACATTTAATGCGAATTTGGACTACATGCACACATGTATGTAAATACATATTTGTCTTCACTACATAACTGATAGAATCTTGGCCCACTACCTTTCTCTGAAGCCTACTCCTCCTCCTATGTTCCTACACTACTCTTTGTATTGCTACTTAAGCTGGAAACCTGGAATTCTTTCTTGACATCGCCTCTCCTTTACCCTTTTATTCTAATAAGTAATCAAATCACACAGACCCTACCTTCCTTGATATCTGTGCAGTCTGATCCCACCTAACCATTCTTCAGTTGTTGTCTTGCTTCAAACCTGACTACTTCTTACCTAAGTTCCTGCAACGGTGTCTTGGTACATGTCCCTGAAATCAGTCTCATTTCCTTCAATCCACGGCCTCCACTGCTGCTGGAGGTACCTCTGGACACATAATTTTATTCATTTTATTCACCTACCTAAAATTCTACAGTGACTCTTCATGGCCTTCAGGATAAAATCCAAACTTCCATAAACATGCAAAAGGATTTTAAAATGCAACTCTTGCAGCTATTTGGCTATTACCATAAAAGCCCAGAAGAAAACACTTGGGTTATCTGTACCCAGGTTTCAAACTGGGTGTGGCATTATCTATGCAAGAGTTGCCGAGAGTGTGGCAAAACTGGATTGGGAACTGACTTCTAGGGTGAGGCAGGAGAGAATTATTTTGGAGTGGTTTAGCATCCACCCTTCCTTCGTTGCCCTGCTCACACACAGCCACACGCACCCACGCTGGGGAAGGGAAAGGTCGTTCTTCCGTCTTGCCCTAAGCTCAGTGAGGGGATCCTTAAGTAAAACCCTTAAACCAGTTGTCGACAAGCTGATTCCGACTCATGGACAAGGCCACGTGTGTCAGAGCAGAACTGGGCTCCATAAGGTTTTCAATGGCTGGTTTTTCAGAAGTGGATTGCCACCACGTTCATCTGAGTGACACACTTAGGCTCCTTGAAATTTACAAGGTACGAAAAAACTAGTACCAAACCTAAACCTTAAAAAGTCACGAGGGAGAGACTGGCTGGCAGAGTAAAGAGGATACAATGGAAGAAATTTCCACCAAAGGCAGGACAAAGGCATTCATTGCTTTCTAACTTGGGAGTAAGATGCCCACTGCGTGAAGCTGAAATCCTTTTAAGTATTACCCTAGATGATTGCCTAAGGTCTATGAAGACCCCAATCATAGGATGATGTGACCCTAATAGAAGAGTGGACCTCTAGATGCCCAGGGGCCTGAAGAAGGGATAATGAGTGGATGAGGGCACTATTGCCCACCTAAAGGCACTACAATTGAAAGGCCAGGCAAGGCATTTGCCTGAGGAGCCAGAAAGCATCCAACAGTTAGCAAACTACCTCATTCAGAGAGCACCATAACTAGATTACACCTGCACCCATCAATAAACTCCTTCCTATTTCTTGTTGTTGTTGATAGGTGCTGTCAAGTCAAATTTGACTTATAGTGACCCCATGTGACAGAGTAGAATGGCCTGGTGAGGTTTCCTAAAGTATAATCTTCATGGGAACAGATTGCCAGTTCTTTCTCCCATGCAGCCATGGGGTGGGTTCGAACTACCCACCTTTCAGTTAGCAGCGTCTCCCCAATTCCAGCCATTGATCCTGAAGAGGCCAGAGGCAGCCTGGCTCTACATGGTGGAGTAGTGGATAAAAAGGGAGAGGAAGCAGAACAAACGGTAACCCTGGCCCTGGGTAAATTCCCCCTATTCCGGGCATAGAAACTAGAATTGGCATTGTGATAAGTGAGAATAGTAAGTGAAGTCAAATTTTGGAATCAGGGGAAGATCCTACAACCACTTCTTTTAATACAAATTTTCCCAGCAACCAACTAAAAAAATTCCTAGAGAACATATTTATATACAATATTCTGAGATTTGTTGTTGTTGTTGTTAGGTCCCATCAAGTCGGTTCTGACTCATAGCAACCCTATACGCACAACAGAACAAAACCTGCCATCCTTAGAATAGTTGTTATGCTTGATCTCACTGTTGCAGCCACTGTGTTAATCCACCTCACTGAGGGTAATTTAATTGTTTTCAATTGAAAAATCTGGTGCCATGCTGTAATGGATAGAATTGTGTCCCCCCAAAAATATGTATCAATTTGGCTGGGCCATGATTCCCAGTATTCTGTGGTTGTCCTTCATTTTGTGGTTGTAATTTTATGTTAAAAAGGATTAGGGTGGGATTGTGACACCACCCTTACCCAGGTCACCTCCCTGAACCAAGGTAAAGACAGTCTCCCTGGGGTGTGGCCTGCACCACCTTTTATCTCTCAAGAGATGAAAGGTAAGCAAGCAGAGAGTTGGGAACCTCATACCACCAAAAAATTGCAGCACCGGGAATAGAGCACATCCTTTGGACTCAGGGTCCCTGCTCCTGAGAAGTTCCTGGACCATGGGAAGATTGAGGACAAGGACCTTCCTCCAGAGTCCACAGAGAGAGAAAGACTTCCCCTGGAGCCGATGCCCTGAATTTGGACTTGTAACCTAAGTGGACTGTGAGAGAATAAATTTCTCTTTGTTAAAGCCATCCACTTGTGGTATTTCTGTTACAGCAGCACTAGATAGATGACCAAGACACATGCATTTGTGGCATGTTTCTCCCTTGAACTAGAGAATTAATATCATTTTAGTCACAGATAAGCTATACATTTGGACAGAAATATAAAATTTCCTAGTGATGCTTAAGAAGGGAAATAAAACATCAAAGCCTTTGAGAACTTCCCTCAATGGTAACAAATAAAGGTTTATTAAACAAAATGAACTTTCTGGTTAAAGGGATTTAAGAACCTGGGGAGATATTCTTTAGTAACCCCTCTAGCACCATTTTAATTATAATGCAGTGAGTCCGATCTCTTAGAATATGAACAACAATCTATTTTCTACAACACATTAAGAAATCCAAATATCTGGAACAGGTCATATCTCATTTGTGATTGCTGATTAAAACAAATAATGGAGGAAGATGGCTTTCCTTTTTTTTTTTTTTTTTTTAAATCACCACTGCACTTCTGTCCAAGATTGTTTTGAAAGGAAACTAATACTTGAATAGGTATAATTTTCTAAATTATAATCACAGGAAACTTAGTTTGAGAACTATTCTTCTGAGTGTGTTTTTAATGGTGATTAGAACTTTCTATGTATCCGTACATTGCATATTTTGTTAAATATACTGAGGAGGCCATTTTCAAGTATGTCATCACAGCACACCAAAAATATGCCTTCTTGAGTTACAGAAAAGTGAAATTCTCTCTGTTCACCATCTTAGATGATTTTGTAAACAGTGTCATGAATTGGAAACCCTGGTGGAGTAGTGATTAAGTGCTATAGCTCCTAACCAAAAGGTTGACAGTTCAAATCCGCCAGGGCTCCTTGAAAACTCTGTGGGGCAGCTCTACTCTGTCCTATAGGGTCTCTATGAGTCAGAATCGACTCGACGACAAGTTTTTTTTTTTTTTGGTCATGAATTACCTCCAGGTCCTACTATTTCTTAGTGAATTATAAAACACGCTATTTGAAGGATCACATAGAACATGCCACTAGATGTTCAGGGAAGTGCCAGGCAATGGGTATAGCAGCGTTGGTTTGGGTCCCAGGCTTGCTGCTCCCTGCTCGGTGCTACCCATGCAAGCATCGCTGGATGACGATAGGCCTTTTCTCCATTCTCATTCACATCACAGTTGTCAGGTCTTTTTCATGAGATTAAAGAAGATTTCCCAGGCTCTTGTTGGTATATCATTAGTTCCATTTTTCATACAAAACAAAATCTTGAAAAGACAGCTCATCTATGCATATAGGAAGTGATTTCCCCTGAAGGGCATGTTCTCTTTCTTTACCCAGTGTATTTTTAAATGTCTCAAGTGATAAGGCTGGCTCTTCACCCAAGTTCAGGAACACACTTTTTTCCAACTTATTATCTATCACTGTGAAGAGAAACCTGCTGTTTCTCTCTGCTGATAATCCATCATCTAACAAGAGCAAGGGTGACTTTAAACCACAAAAGCAAAGAGCAGTCATGGGCTTAGCTTACGAGGAGATTTATACATTGAACTCCACACACAAAAAATAGATTGGATTTGATATTTTCTGGCTCAAGTTATATATAATGTTCCTTTAACATCCTCACTCCCTTTTTGGAAACTTAGGTAGTTACTATAGCAAAATAACCAGACATTTAAAAAAAGGAGTGGATGAGCCAATGAATCCGAAGTCTACCTAGCCTCTCAAAATTAATTTCAAGAATGTTGTCTTTTTAATGGAAAATTAACTACTATTTTCTGCACATAACTAGAAACCAGAAAGGATGCCCTAGTGAAGGACTCTCTCTCCTAAGTGTCCTTATTTTCCCTTCATTATACTATCTGTGTTCCCAGGATAGCAACATTAATTTGACATGGCTGAATTATGCTACCTACTGTTTCCTGTCTAGCACTTTCAATGCCTCAGGCTGGGTTTCCCGCTTTGGGGATAGAGGCCAGAAAGACATTTCTAACTCTACTCTGGTAGGAGAAGCAATTAAGCTACAAGTTGCTTAGCTGTAAGCAGTTAACCTCACAAACCTAGTAAATGATTTGATTATCCGCAAGGCTTAGAACTTTGAACCCCTTTGGTAAACGTGCAGCAAATTGCAAAATCTGTGTTATTTTCTTTGTTTTTGCCACTTAAGTATTTGAACATTGCACCTCTTATTCTACACTTTGGGAGGTACAAACGGCAAACAGGAAAGGCGCATAGGACCTCTCATTGCCAAATCATAGGATTACATTGTCTTTGCCGCTGCTCTTAGCTTCTGTTTCGGTTGAGGATTGCACCACTTGATTTCCACACATGAGACAAAGCAGGGCTTTTTTGTCCCTTCTGCTCAATTAAAAAACAAACAGGCCTAAAACTCTTTATAGACACTAATGAACCCAAAATAGTTGGTAATTAATTTCAAATTCACTACTAGCTGCAGAAATTAGCTAACACTGCAAATCGCGGTGACCATGATAGGCCCTTAATAATAAGGCCTATTGTGCAAAATGTGCTCGTCAGCAGAAATACAAATGAAAACCTTTCAGCTTTCCACACTCTGCTAGCATAAACATCGAACAAAGCAAGATGAAATCCGGATTAAAAAACAAAAAAGCTTTAAGCAACGATATCTTACATCAGCTCAATTAATAAATCGCCTCAAACACATTTTGCTTTTTTGTATGTGCATTTTTGTGACGTCAACCTGTCAGAGATATCGAAAGAGCACAGTGTTGCCTTTTTTTCTAGAACCTCAATGATAATATGTCAGGCAGCCTTAGTAGGCCACCTGAAGCACTCATAATGGAGATATATGCAAATAACTTTACATTTACTGTGAAAATTACTTTGAAAATATGCAAAATTATATTAGTTTGCAGTATTATTTCAACTCTCACAAAGAAGAAAATGTGGTATGATTATTTTACCACTGAGCAATTCCTTAACCTTGTTTTTATCAGTTCCTGAGATATCTTTGCTTCTGAGAGAAGTACTCTGGCAACTAAATCACAAACTTATTTCTATTCTCACCCTATTTATTACATTCACTGCTTATGTATTTGGTGTAATGTAGACTCGTGGCAGTAATTTTATATATATATGTATTTGTTTACTTCTAAAGCAATGCAACTTTTAGCTCTGGTTTTAGGAACAGTTCAAATGTTCCGAATAACATGGCGAATCACAGCACACCCTCAAGTTTTTTACTCCCTGGGTTTGAATTCCAAGCTCATTGTTTAAGCCATTTGTCAAGTAGGGAAAATTATGAAATATATTTAATACTTGTGAGCTATGGCTACTAATCAAAAAGCTGGCAGTTCAAATCCATCAGGCACTCCTTGGAAACCCTATGGAGCAGTTCTACTCTGTCCTACAGGTCACTATGAGTCAGAATTGACTCGATGGCAAAGGGTTTTTTTGTGCCATATCATAGGAATGACTACCTATTTGATAGGGGTAAATATTGCAGAAACAATCTATAGGGCTGCATCAAGGAATCTAGAAAAGATCTTCTTCCATAATCGTCAGCCCAGATTCCCCTGACTTCATGACCTCACCTTTCCTAAGCCTGCCTGGCAGCTCTCTCACTCATAGCCAATCTTTTTGCTCTTCTCCAGCCCTCATCGTTTTCTACTTCCAGTCCTCTCACTCAGAAGAGCGCAACTTTCCCTCACTGAAATGCTCATTCTTGAGTATCATTCCAATGCAAAATGTGTACATCACTTCCTCCTAGTCTCTGAAAAAAACCCCGATTTCTTAATGACTTCCCCAAGAAAAGCAAAGCAGATGCTCCCCCCAAAACTCCAGACGCTGTACGACTGACACCACACGCTGTGAATCTTATATAAATTAAAGGTTTGTGTTTTTCTCGCTTTAATTTTCTTGTCTATGGTATGTTGTTCTGTTTATGAATGTTATACGTACAGTCAATCATCCAAACTAATGGAGACGAGCTGTGGGAGAGACAATTAAGAACAGAAGATAATCTATTGTGCTATTAGTGCAGGTGTCAGCAAAGAGGCTGGCCTGAGACATCTTGGTAGGGGGTGCGTGATGGGGAGACAGGAGGTTTGTAGTCCCGGGGTAGTCACAGAGTGTTGGGGAGAAGCTGCTAAGGAGGGATGGGGGAATTAAGCCTGGTGAGCAGGAAAACCTTAAGGCAGATGATTGCTCATTAATGTAAACGTTGTGGAAATCCGGAACATAGTGTTATCTACATATTTCAATGCATGTTGGAAATGACGTAACTAGCCTGAAGTCATGTGTTTGATTTATACCTGGTAGAGTTTCCCCGTGGGTTCTATTTTAAGGCGACAGACCCTACCATCATCCAGAAGTCAATGTCACAAATGTACTCTGGTTCTCAGTAAAGGGACTGATAGTTCATCGTCAGTACTTTAAAATCATGCAGTTTGCGTATTCAAGGGTCATCACCGTTAATTTTGTACGCTAAAATTATGGTCCTTTTTTTTTTTTTAAATGTTTCATTTTCAGCATTGTTTCAAATAGCCCATTTACATGTACAAGAATAAAAAAAAATTTTTTATAGATAAGCATATTTTTACTGATTCCGTAACTATTAACTAAAAGCCTGTTATACAGTTTCCTGCCCTAATATAGCTGATGTAGTAGTGATGTAAATATACAGAAGGCAATGGTCTCTTTCTATGTTGTAAAGGTGTATGAGGCATTTCAACATTCTAATATGGAACGGAATCAAGATCAACCAATGAAAATAAATAAATAGATGTTAATAGGGAAATAGCAAGAGTAGCTCAGAGCTGCCTTAGTGGTTTAAAAAAAAAAATGATAATAAAAATTCCTTGGCAATCCAAGACAATCTAACACTTTTACAAGCAATGGCTTCAGAGAAAGACTAGTGGGGCAGACGCAGACCTTTCAATTTATAACCATCTTCCGCATAGTTTTACTCTGTGGTCTCCTCTGAGCAGCAACACTCCAGGGTCTCAGCTAGTGTTGTTTTCAATTACTGATACTATCCTGCCCTGATTGATAGGAAGTGATAAAACAACAAGTAAGAAATCATTTTTCATAATCCTTCAGAGTGCAATCTAGCCTCAAACCTGCTTCCCTTGCAGTCCATTCATGGTCTGGAACCTGAGCTTTGGTGGATTCTACAGCCTCTGAGAACAATCGTTTCACATATTTTTCAGGAGATTAGCCTCTGGAGTATTTCTTTTTTACTCTCAAAGTCTAGTGAAACAGAGTATAGCCTATAAGCGTTCTCACTGAGGACACATAAATATCACACAAAATAATATTAAAACAACCTTGCTTCCCAATATTTCAAATGTTATTAGTTTCTTTTAATAAACATTCCGATTCTTTTTTCCCAACTGGCTGAAGAAGTCTGAAATATTTAGTTTAGGGAATCAGTACATAAAATTACAGTTGATTTGTCTGCCAAGAATTATGAAAATCATGAAATTTCTTTGCATAAAAGAGAGCTGAATATCCAAGGAAATTAAATTGCAATACATCATAAAATATTCCTTCTTTCAAAGAAAAGGATCAATAACCTCTTCAATTACTAAGAAATAATAGAAGCAGTCCATTTTAATTGGCTGCTCTTTTGAAGGTAATAGGTGTTAACTTTCATTTGTATAAGATATTTCCTTGTTAATGACTCCAAGATCTATCGTTTCAAAGCTTTTCCTGAGGCACATGATGCTAAGGTTGAAAGCAGTTAAGGGTGCTTGAATTCTTTTACAAGCCTATTATAATCCAATATTCAATCAAAATGATTATTGCTAGCCGTTAAAAAAATCCACTAAGTATCAAGGGTAATAACTCTTGCATGTTATTACTGGGAATTCCTACAAAGCAAAAGGCTTTTGTGTTGCCGTTTTGCAAAGACTGCTTAATTTATTTGACATCCTTGGGAAAAAAAAAAAAAAAAATCTGCTGCTCAACCAGGAAAAAAAAAAGTAGTTTTGTCCCCATTATCTCTGAACAAGAAGTGTCACAGAGCTCGGGGCTAGAATTAACATGAGATAGGCTATTACATTTGTAAGAGCATTTAGCGGGCTTCCCCACTGACTTCGGGGGGAATAATACATAGGGCCCCATGTAATCTGTCTCCTTCTCTGCTGCTCTTTATTTGCCTCTCTCTTCCTCTACTTCTGCCTTATTATAAATCATCATAAGAAGTAAACTGCAACATTTTTCCACTAAGGTGACACCACTGGGTGGAGTTTTACCTTGGGCAAAGTCATATAGAGAATCACTGCTTCTACGGAACAATTTTTTAAAAGTTAAACACAGCGTTCAAGGATAGGAATACTTCATGACTCGTTCTGTAGAAAGGAAGTTATCTCTGGTATGCTTTTCACCAGAAAGCTGTTCTCACATATAAATTTGCACAGATAGGAAATGTAAATACAGTCAAAGTGAAGCTTAAGAAAATAATCATTTAGACCATTGTTTCATAGATTATGAAATAACATGTACTAGTGTTAATAAGAGAAGAAAGTACCTTGATGACTCAGAACTTCCATAATTATTGTTGTAAATAATACCGTTACCTGGTATTGGGAAACCCCGGTGGCATCTTAAGTATAGTACAAAGCACGTTTAAACCAAGGCAGTTCCCCTGAAACTTACAAGACAGAATGTACCAGAAGTGATGTTTGAGCACTCTTAGGTCTTTATTTTCTCCAGGTGTCTCTAGTTTAATTTTTCTTAAATTGATATTATTTCCTTTGAAATTAAAAATACAAAACATAACAAAAAGCAACACATAAATGTCATTCAACCTTTCTAAAAGCTTAGGCATCACATGATCCAACAAATAGGATTTAACTTCTAAGCAAGTTCCTCTAAGGATTTTTCAACTTTGGCACTGTTGGTATTTGTTGTTATTTGGTGCCGTCGAATCCATTCCTACTCATAACAGCCCTATGTACAGCAGAATGAAACACTGCCTGGCCCTGAACTGTCTTCACAATTGTTATGCTTGAGCCCATTGTTGTAGTCACTTAGGACTGGATAAACCCATCGTTGTGGTAGACTGTCATACAGCCTAGGAACCTACAGACTGGGACAAAAATTTGTCTATGACATACTTGACAAGGGTCTAATCTCTAAAATCTATGAGATACAGTAACACCTTGCTAATGAAAAGAAAAATAACCCACTTAAAAATGGGCAAAAGATAGGAACAGATATTTCACCAAAGAAGACAGTCAGGTGGCTAACAGACACGTGAGGAAATGCTCCTGATGATTAGCCATTAAAGAAATGCAAATCAAAACTACCATGAAATACTATCTCACCCTGAAATTACTGGCACTAATTTAAAAAACAGAAAATAGCAAATGTTAGAGAGGTTATAGAGAGCTTTGAACACTCATGCACTGCTGGTAGGAATGAAAAATGGAACAATCCCTATGGAAAATAACATAAACCCAGACCCAGTGCCGTCGAGTCGATTCCGACTCATAGCGACCCTATAGGACCCGCGTCCTTAAAAAGCTAGAAATAGAAATACCGTATGATTCAGTAATCCCACTCCTAGGAATATATGCCAGAGAAATAAAAACTGTCACATGAATATGTGTCACATATGCACACCATGTTCATTGCAGCACTGTTCGCAATAGCAAAAAGATGGAAACAACCTAAGTGCCCATCAACAGATGAATGGATAAGCAAACTACAGTACATACACACAATGGAATGCTATGCAACGATAAAGAACAGTGATGAATCTGCAAAACATCTCACAACATAGATTAATCTGGAGGGCAGTACGCTGAGTGAAATAATCACAGAAGGACAAATACTGTATGAGATGACTATTATAAAAACTCAAGAAAAGGTTTACACACAGGAAGAAACAATATTTGATGGTTATGAGGATGTGTTACCAGAATAAGGTTCTTGTCTCTCACTGGTCAAGAATGAGCAGGTAAGGCACGTAGTTTTCCACAGGAGCAAAGCTTTATTGAAGAGGCTTGCAAGGGGAGACAAGTAGGGCCTAGAGCAACACTTACTCTCATCTCACAGAACAAAAGACGGGCCTGAGTTTTTAAAAGTTCTTGGGCTGGAAAAGATTCATGTTTATTCATAGACACAGGCGGGGATATGTTAACTAAGGTGCAGGCGTGCAGCAGCTTTCCAAGATGGCTCCTGTCCTGGAGGCTTCTGGGATTTGTAGCAAGACTTATTATGGGATGTCGAGCCTGTGCAGTCTCTTGCTCCCCGGGTTTGATACCCCGGCCGGGGATGTAGCCCCTCATTGCCCCTGGTGGAAGGACACACAGCGGTCACAGGTGGATGTTCTGTGCATGTCCCTGGGCCTGGTTTTCTCCAGCTGCTTCTGAAAGGCAACTTTAAAGAAGTTTGTGGCTATTTTTAGATACCCTGCCCCCATTGTTCTGGGGAATGGCTTTGTTTCTGCACCCTGGCCCATTTCTTGTTACTTTGCAGATTCGGGGGCCTCTCTGTTCCTTGTCTTACTAAGTCTCTAGGTTCCACACTCAACCCACTATTACCTCCTTGATAGTATAGTCTATTTCCCTTTTATTAGCTTCTCCTCTAACCACAGCAGTCTTTTTGCTGTTTCTCTACCAGGCACCCTTCGATCTCAGGGCCTTTGCTCCCTGTCTTAGGTGGAGATAGGAAATCACAAACTAGGTAGTAGATACGTGGTAACTTTGGTGAAGGGAAAGACAGTACACATTTCAGGGGAAGTCAGCACAACATGACCAAGGCAAAGTCATAGAAATTTTATAGACATATCTGAACACCCTGAGGGTCTGAGTTACTGGGCTGAGGGCTGGGGACCATGGTCTTGAGGGATATCTAGGTCAATTGTCATAAGATATTTCATAAAGAAAATGTTCTGCATCCGAGTGTGGTGTGTAGTGTCTGGGGTCTTAAAAGCTTGTGAGCAGCCATCTAGTATACATCTACGGGTTCCATCTCGTCCAAACCAAAGGAGAATGAAGAAAACCAAAGACACATGGGAAATGTTAGTCGAAAGGACTAATGGACCACAAGCATCACAGCCTCTACCTGAGTGACCCCAGAACAACTAGATCATGCCTGGCTACCACCACTGACCACTCTGAAAGGGCTCACAATAGAGGGCTCCTGACAGAGTGGGAGAAAAATGTAGAACAAATTCAAATTCACACAAAAAGACCAGACTTACTGGTCTGACAGAAACTGGAGGGACCCTGAGACTATGGTCCCCAGACACTCTTTTAACTCAAAACTGAAATCATTCCCGAAATTTACCATTGAACCAAAGATCAACTCAAAACTGAAATCATTCCCGAAATTTACCATTGAACCAAAGATTACACAGGTCTATAAAACAAACAATATGTAAAACACATGTGAGGAATGTGCTTCTTAGTTCGATCATATAAATGAGACCAAATAGGCAACACCTGCCCAAAAGCAAAGATGAGAACACAGGAAGGACAGGAATACGGGATGAATGGACACGGAACCAGAGGTGGAGAAGCGGAGTATTGACACATCGTGCAGATTGCAACCAATGTCACAAAACAATGTGTGGATAAATTGTTGAATGAGAAATTAGTTTGCTATATAAACTTTCACCTAAAGCACAATAAAAAATTATAAGACTATCTGACATTTGTAATGACAATAGAAGTTATGATAAGTAATATCTGAATGAAAATAATGTTTAGACTCGGAAGAAAACTGTACATTTTCACAGTTTAATTTGCGAGAATTGCTTTTCTTCACTCTTTTTAGTTCTACTTTGTGATAATTGCAATTCAGGCTACAAATCACCATTTTGAAAAAATATAAGAAAAGCAAATTTGGATATTACTTTTTTAATTATAAGGTAATCATTCATAAACAAAGACTTGAGTATTAAGTTTGTTGAAATTGTGTCATTAATATGCATGTAGATAGAATTGTGGGACTGCTCTATACCTGAGACTAACTTTTTGCAAGGGCCTTGTGGTAACACAATCAACACCCACATTTAGTGAGGGCCAATTTTACATACACCAGCAAACTAAAAAACCAAATCTGTTGCCATGGAGTAAATTCTGACCCATAGTGACCCTACAGGGCAGAGTCGAACTGCCCATAGAGTTTCCAAGGCTGATGATCTTTGTGCAAGCAGACGGCCACTTCGTTCTCCTGAGGAGCAGCTGGTGGGTTTGAACTTTTGGTTAGCAGCTGTGTACTTAGGAGTGTGCCGCCAGGGCCCCTTGTGTATAACATAAAGTTATAAAAAGAGAATCAAGATAAGATCTCTGCCAAATTAAGAATAATCTTTTTTTTTTTTTTTAAGAAAACTAACCACACAAGCAAAATGCTTTGTAGAGCACTAAATTTGTAGTCTAGAAGAGCAAGTAGATTTTTCAGGTCAGAATAGATTATATAAGTTAAAAATAGTTTTTATGACAACAGCTGTTGCATTTGGAGATATGGAGAGTCAAAAACACACTCCTGAGATCAGTTGCAATAGGATATTGATTTATAAGAGAGATTGCTGGAAGTTGTCTCTCCCTGCCTCTTCTTTGGAAGTCTTCCCTTGGTTAGAATGCTACCAGAAGAATGCTTTTCCGCTGTACCTATTCCGCTGTGACAAATGACCACAAACCTAGTGGCTTAAAACAACACAAATTTATTATTTTATTGGGAGGTCAGAAATCCAAAATAGGTCTCACCAGGCTGACATCAAGGTGTCAGCAGGGCTTCATTCCTTCTGGAAGCTCTAGAGGAGAACCTGTTCTCTTACTTTTCCATCTCCTTGAGGCCACCTGCATTTCTTGGCTCCTGGGCCCTTCCTCCATCTTTGAAGCCAGCAGCATAGCATCATCAAATTTCCCTCTGACTCTTACTCCTAAGCTTCCTTTTCCACTTTTAAGAAGCCTATGATTACACTGGACCCATTCTGAAACTTCAAGATAACTTCCTTAGGATCAGTTTATCATTGTTGTTGCTAGGTGCTTCCAAATCCATTCCTACACTATGTACAGCAGAATGCAGTGCTGCCTGGTCCTTCACGTTCTTACTATCGTTACTATGTTTCAGCCCATTATTGCAGCCACTGTGTCAATCAGTTTCATTGAGCTTCTTCCTCTTTTTCACTCACCCTCACCTTTACCAAGAATGATGTTCTTCTCCAGAGGCTGGTCCCTCCTAATAACGTGTCCAAAGTAAATGAGATGAAGCCTCACCATTCTCATTTCTAGGAAGCATTCTGGCTTTATTTCTTCCAAGACAGATTCATCCATTCTTTTGGCAGTCCACAGTACATTCAATATTTTTTGCCAGCACCATAATTCAAATGCATCAGTTCTTCTTCGCTATTCCTTTTTCATCTTTCACAAACATATGAGGCGATTGAAAATACTATGGCTTGGATCAGGCACACCTTAGTTCTCTAAGTGATGTCTTTGCTTTTTCACACTTTAAAGAGGTCTTTTGGAGCAGATTTGCCCAATGCAATGTGCTGTTTGATTTCTTGACTGCTCCTTCCATGGACATTGATTGTGGATCCAAGTAAAATGAAATCCTTGACAACTTCAGTATTTTCTCCATTTATCAAGACGTAGCTTATTGGTTCAGTTGTGAAAATTTTTGTTTTCTTTATGCTGAGGTGTAATCCATACTGAAGGCTTTAGTCTTTGATCTTCATCAATAAGTACTTCAAGTCCTCTTTGCTTTAAGCAAGCAAGTTTGTACAATCTGCATATCACAGGTTGTTAATGAGTCTTCCTCCAATCCTGATGCCATGTTCTTCTTCATATAGTCCAGCTTCTCAGATTATTTGTTCAGCATACAGATTGAATAAGTATGGTGAAAGGATACAAGCCTGATACATACCTTTCCAGTTTTTAAACCACACAGTATTCACTTATTCTGTTTGAAAGACTTCCTCTTAGTCTATGTACAGGTTCCTCATGAGCACAATTAAGTGTTCTGGAATTCCCATTCTTTGTAATGTTATCCATAATTTGTTATGATCCATACAGTCAAATGTCTTTGCATAGTCAATAAAGCACAGTTGAGCACCTTTCTGGTATTATCTGCTTTCAGCCAAGACCCGTCTGACATCAGCAATGACATCCCTCATTCCACATCGTCTTCTGAATCCGGCTTGAATTTCCGGCAGTTCCTTGTTGATGTATTGCTGCAATCATTTTTTAATTATCTTGAGCAAAATTTTACATGTGTGTGATATTGGTATTGCTCAATAATTTCCACATTCCTTTGGATCATTTTTCTTTGGAATGGGCACTTATATAAATATCTTGCAGTCAATTGGCCAGGTAGCTGTCTTCCAAATTTCTTGCTACAGATGAGTGGGTGCCTCTAGAATTGCATCTGTTTGTTGAAATATCTCAACTGGCATTCCATCAATTCCTGGAGCCTTGTTTTTGTCAATGCGTCTGTTGTAGCTTGGACTTCTTCCTTCAGTACCATCGGTTCTTGATCATATACTACCTCCTGAAATGGTTGAATGTCAGCTACTTTTTTTTGGTACAGTGACTCTGTGTATTCTTTCCATGTTCTTTTGATGCTCCCGGCATCATTCAGTTTTTTGCCCATAGAATCCTTCAGTATTCCAACTTGAGGTTTGAAATTTTTCTTGAGTTCCTTCAGCTTGAGAAATGCTGAGTCAGTTCTTCTCTTTTGGTTTTCTGACTCCGTGTCTTTGTACATTTCATTATAATACTTAAATTTGTCTTCATGAACCTTGTTCAATTCTTTTACTTCATCATTTCTTCCTTTTGCTTTAGCTACCCTAGGTTCAAGAGCAATTTTAGAGTCTCTTCTGACATCCATTTTGATCTTTTCTTTCTTTCCTTCCTTTTTAATGACCTTTTGCTTTCTTTATGTGTCACGTCCTTGATGTCATCTCACAATTTGTCTGCTCTTCAGTCATTAGTGTTCAATGTGTCAAGTCTCTTCATTAAGACAGCTGATATACAAACTTGCTTTGTAATTATCATATTCAAAGGCTCCAGGGATTAGGATGTGGCCATCTTTAGGGAGTCATTATTTTATCTACAATAGATGTGAGTTTTTAAATCAAATACAAATCATTGGCCTTGTGTGATCTTCTTTGGGCTATTCCAGTTGCAGACTGCTTTCCTGATGGTAACTAACACTTCCCACATGGTTATAAAAGACACTTTTGACTTACTGACATAATTGTGCTATTCTTTGCTGATTTTGTGCTTCGTTGTTGTTGTTAGTGTCGTGAGTCAATTCTGACTCATAGTGACCCTATGTGACAGAGTAGAACTGCCCCATATGCTTTTTTAGGCTGTAATCTTGTTACAGGAGCAGATTGCATGATCTTTTCTTCCATGGAGTGGCTGGGGGGTTGGAACTGCCAACCTTTCAGTTAGCATCCAAGAGCTTAACAGTGCACCAGATTGTTTTCAAGCTGCCTTACCTATCTGTTCTTCTTTTGGCTAAGGTATTCTTGATGCTTTCTCAGACCAGCTTTAATAGAGTTCCAGGAAAGGGAAAGAAAGACATTTGGGCAATTGCTGACCTCAAATTTTTCATTGGAACAAACTTGGTTTAATACTGTGTCCCAAATTCTGCTTTATGAACATAATGCATTAATATTTGATCGAAATTTTATTTAACTGATATTTCATTTCAGACTCAAGCTGCATTCACAGTATTAACCATCAATGTATTTTGAATATTCAAATATCTGACTACCTTTTTTCTTTTATCCTCCACCATGTCCAACACAGTTTTCAAGTTTAACCAGTACAATTCAGCCAAAATTTAGCTTAAAATTAAAATACATTTAAACACTATATATTTGAATAATATCACCCAATTTTAACAGAAACAAGTTCATCAGAACTATACCAAAAAGCTCAGTAATTTGATTCAGTCATTAATTTACTCATTTGTTTATTCACTTCTGCTAGAATTTTACAGGTAAAAGAGTCTTTAGAGGTCATTTATCCCGAGCCCTTTGTTTTACAAATCAGCAGATTGGCTGAGCCTCACTACTGGTCATCAGAAGGTCTACAGGTAGGAATCCAGATCATCCATCTCTGAAGCCAATGCTCGTCCTGTCTCATAGATCTGACTCAATAAAGAAGAGGGGGGAAGATCTGGAAGGCAGTCTCTGAAAAGTCAGGGGGTGTCGTGGATAAAGTCAGACTTTTTGGCCCATCAAGAAATGACTGGATGTTCCCACCACCCCTCATATCCAGAGTATAACTCATGTAGTTAATAAAGGCTTGTTGTGTAAATATCAGGGGCCAGCCCTTTGGGATCTCTGCTTCTCACTCTATTAGGTACATTTGAGCTAGAAAGTTTTTTCAGCAAATGGTTTCTGCCATTCCGTGTGTAGATTCCGTACAGCCTTCAATATTTTTATAAAGTTAATCTGGTTTTAATGAAGACAGATAATTAGTTTATGTCAGGAACATGAATGGGCAGAGATGGGATCAGTCCCTGAAAGGAATGAAGCAGAAATGGTATCGAGATAGTTAAGATGGGGTTTTCGGAACCCCTATCCACAATCTGCTAAGAAAATTAGAAAGCAATAAAAGCAGATGCCATGAACAAATCAAAAAGTACGCATGTACCCAAATCATCCTCCAATTTCTACGCCATCGAAAATAGTCCTTAATTCTCACGGTTCTGTCAAACCCAGTCTGAGGTTGTCCTGGTTAGGGTGGTGGGGTGAGAATTGGGAGAAAATTAGTATGTCTGTGGGACCAACTCTGCATTACAGAAGCAAAACACTTAACAATAAAAAGAACAGATATTTTAACTCATTCAAAAGTATAGAAATTCAGTATCTTCTAGGATATGGTTTCAAACTGAAAGTTAAATTACAATAGGTTTTATGTCAAAAATGTCAATGACAAGGGAGACTTTTCCAAAATGGAAACAAATAATTGGTCAGATAGTAAGAAGTTATATGAATACAAATACATATTGTGGTTAATCTTAATCACTTTAGTAATATCTGACATTACAAATGGGGGCAGATTCCTCTTCTACATTTTGCATATAACCCATTATGTAGTAAAGCAGATCTAAGCACAGGGTTGTGTTACCAAGGGAGGTTGGGGACTGACTCCTTGTGGGGCATAAATATAGTTTTCCATCTGCCTGAAACCGTTTAGGTGAAACATGCCTGAAGTCAGGGGCTGGATCAGATGATCTCTGGGGGTCTCTTCCAGCCTTTTGAGTCTTTGAGAGACATTTCTAATCAGCATGCTAATGAGTACTTTAAATTTATATTCTGGTTTCCTTGAAGATAATTACAAGAAACACGAAGTGGAGAAGAGCATTTCTAAGTGCCTGTTTAAAAGAAGGAGAAAAACAGGAACGCATAAAAGAGGTAATAAAATATGAGAAGGCAATTACCTAAGAAGGCAACATGGTTCGGTGGTCATGGTAATGTCTGAGAAAGTCCAAGGTTACTGGTTCTATTCCCTGTCCTTATGATGTCTTGCTGTGTGACCCAGGGCAAGACACTTGACCTGAGTTTCCTCATCTGAAAACACAGGGGCCCAGGAGCCGTGCTTGATTACCTGGTTGATGTCAAGCTACAGGAATTAAATGAAGAATGGAATTTCATTTTGAGCTTCATCACTGCTGCAAAAATGGCAGATGGGAATCATATGAATTAGGTTAGCCCCCGCGCTTCATTAACTGGCATGAAAAACGTCTGACTGACATGAATGGTAAACTGGACTTTGAAAACACCTTAAGAAATCGTAAGTTTAGATATAATATAGATGATAAACAGAGAAGATTTACTTTAATTTCTGTGTTGAACTAATTGTGCTATTTTTCTATATATTAAATTAACATAGTTTCTCCAAAATTGACCCTAGAAGGAAAAAAAAAAAAGTGAAACGATACATACTAGATTAGGCCAATATCATTTCTACCTGTACTTAATTTGGAGGGGGTGGAATATTTTTATTAATATTGATTTATAGCTGCGTTATAAATAAGAACACAAATCTTTCAGTCTAAATTATTTTTCTCACTAAGCTCTTCCTGTCTTTACCAGTAGTAAAATAAATTCAATTTAAATTTTCATATGCTTCTTGATACAAAATGTGATTTACCCTGGGTGACTAAGCTGGCAGGTTTCCAAACTTGGTACACAGGGTTAAATGCTTAGTTCCATGCTATTTTCAACAACACATTTTTTTCACCAGAGATCACTGCTTGGTATGATAAACATGCCCTAAACAAGAAATCAAATAAGGAAGGGATTAAATTTATGCATAACACGAAAGATAATGCTTTGTAAAATCAGCTAAAATAATGTCTCTGACACACTCTTCAGAGAAGGCAAATAACCAGAAATACAGAGAGTGATATAAAGATGAATTGACATTATGTTTGTGACCAAGCTTGGAAAATTGAAACATCTATAAAAGTTAGGAGCTCTGAGTACTATTAATAATGCTTATCCATGTTTTTAATATACTATATAGTCCCATTAGAGTCAAAGATCCAAAACCATTCTCAAAAAGTATTTGGCATTTTGATTCGAGATTGAAATTACATGCAGCCTTTTGTTCACAAACATTAAAGAGGGGGCAGGGATATCAGAGGAAACACTTCTCTACATGTGGTTTGGGGAGTCATAAATTCTGGTTCTGACTCTGCTATTCAGCTTTTAGATGGCATTATACCTTAGTCCCGCCATCTGTACAGTATGGATAATCATATTTAACTAACTCACAGGTGTATTGTAAAGAATAGACAATAAAAAGTAACTCTGAACATACAACAATTCTTAGAGCCCAGATGATAAAGAAAACAAATGGTTAAGAGAAACAAAGCAAATAGGTTATGTTTTCTAATGAAACTCTCTGAGAATCACACTTAACCCAATAAAAACATTTCTTAACAAAGTTTACCATTTTCCACCAAATTTTTCATCTGACTTAATTTTTCCCTACATTTCTGGATCTGAGAGAGACAAAACACATCCTGTTCTTACAGAGTGACTTGGTACATCTCACATAAGGAATCAGCTACTGATAGATTCTTGCTGTAAGTTTATACAGCAAGATTGAATTATATCTTTGATTAAGGATTGAACAGTACATTTTGAAGGGCAGGGACTAGGGCAACTGTTAGGACTTCTGCAACTCTTCGTGGAACTCTTCTTTTTTCTCCTGGGTACTGACATTCATTAACATGAACATAGATAAAATAACCAGCAAGCCTTTGTATCTCTTCCTTCCAAATTTCAAATTCCAGGTATACTAAACCTGTATTCCAATTTGAGCCAGATATCTATCCGTGTTCACTAAGGTATGTTAAGAATAAAAGAGTTGTAGTACAGATATGGCCCTGGCACCTATTTTTGCTCATTAATGAGCTATTTCCAGCGATGGGAAAAATCATTGGTGAACCAAGAAATCATCTCAGATGATAAATTTTAAAAACTTGTTACTAATTGTTAGTAACCCCTTGGCATATAAACAAAAGATAACACGCTTTCATTTCTTCAAGTTTGAAAGAACATTTTCTACCATCTACTGCCTGTTAACCACCTTTTCTACTTAGCCCCTTCCTCCTCCATAGCAGAAAATCAGAGTTGACCCATAGGGTTGGAAAGTTGTGGGTTTACAAATTCCTTTCTTTGTATGACTCTGGGTGAAGTTACTCTCAACGTATTACTTCCTTTTACCAACATACTACTTCCTTTTACCAACATCCCTACCTTCTTCCTTTTGCAAAATTTGAGCTTCTTATGGAAAAAATGAAACACAAATAATTAAGCGATAGGGCCCTGGTTTAGTGTTAGGAAAGTCAAAACAAAAACAAAAAATAATTTCAAGGATGAGTAGTCAAAATTGCTAAAATCATGCACAGTGGATGAAAAGTATGGGACAGAGAAAAAGCCATTTGAATTTGTGATTATCATTGGTGATCTTCAGAATACAGTATAGTGTAATGCATAGTGTAGGGACAGAATGTCAGACTACATTGAGGTAGAGTATACAACGTTGAGAAATACCAGCAGGCATGATACACTTCAGAAATCTGAGAGTGAAAGGAAAGAAAATAGGTTATTTTTAAAATACTTGAAATATGGCCCCACCATTATGCCTCACAATATCTGGCAGGAACACTCTTATGGCTAATGGGTTCAAATTTGCACTGTTTATGGAGAAATGTGAGGAATACTTTTAGATTTTATCCACTGCTTACTTTAGTCCATGACCTAGACTCCATGAATCAGTGCCCGGGAGTACTTTCATCTTTTTATTCTTCATCCCTCGTTTCTTTTTTTATACTTCTTCTTCTTCTCCTCACCCTCAAAGGACCAAGATCAACAGAGGTACCTTGCAGGTAAGGAAGCTAATACTGTTGTTTTACAGGGCTCCATTCTGTCCTCCATTTGGAATAGCTTAGAGAATTCAGATTCTTTTGGGGCATAACATCTGAAAGATAAACATTTCTCTGTTAATAGTGATCATCTTAAAGGAAGAAAGTTCACAAAGTGAACAGGAACTTTATATTTCACCCATAGATTCATTGCTGTTGAGTCGGTTCCAACACATAGTGTCCCTATGGGACAGAGTAGAACTGTCCCATAGGGCTTCCAAGGAGCAGTTGGTGGATTTGAATGCCAACCTTTTGGTTAGTAGCTGAGCTCTTAACCACTGTGCCACCAGGGACCTATTAGGTTTATTTATAGTTTCATGAGAGGAATCAGTAGAAAAGTAATGACTAAAGATTCTAGCACCAATTTTTCAAACTGGCCTGAAGATCACTACAATACTATCATCTGAGGTTTCTATGTATACAAATTTGTCAGGTAAAGAGCAAAACAGAGTTTATCCTTAGAAAAGGAAAAGAATATCTTTTCTTCTGAGATTTAAGCAAAGGAAAAGGGGCTAAATAAGCTTTATAAAAAAGTAGACTGGAGAGCACATAAGTAATTTAATTATGACACCTCAATTCATTAAGTAATATAGGAAACAAAGTCATCTATTGAAAAGAATGGGTGGAATTGTGAGTGAGGAAAAAATAGAGAAGCTTTGGAACAGTCACTCTGCTGAATTCTTTAGAAATAAACAATATTTCATTTTTTATAAGGTTTTTTTTTCCTCCCCGCATTTTAACAACTGATGGCAACTGTCTTGATGGTTAAGTGTCTTAATGCAATCGCTATTTCCAGGGCATGTGGGAACTCAGTCATGGCTATTCATATTGTCGCTTAAATTGAGTTATGTGCATTGCTGAAAATGTCATCAAAAAGATTACTCTGTGATCCAGCATTGAAACAATAACTTATTTTGTACTCAGAATGGCACGGAGACAGAGCAGTGGGGCATGGATTTGATGTTAATGAGGCAAATATTCATCAGAGGAGAAAGAAGCACAATTCCATAATTTCTTGCAAAGGATATCCAAAAGCTTAAATGGGATTCACAAATATAAGATGTTTACATATTTACTACCCAGATGCTTGTAGAAGGATTGACTGTCACACACCAAGCAATGTAACTGAAGGCAGGGGAAATTGTCTTATGCCTCTCAAGAGATGAGTGAAATTTCAAAGCAATGAGAAGCTGGTGTGACCAATTCAAGTGTAGCTCAGAATTATTTTTAAGGTGGTTGATATCCATTTGTCAGAAACTCCCAGCTAATTGAACAGTAGCACTTCCACTTCTAGCAACATGGGGTTAAGTTGAGAAAAAGTAAATATAAGTTTTATTCAAATAAGATTAGTCAATAAATTTTGGGGCTTTTCGTTCTGCCTCAAAATTATACTGTCAAAACTAAAGCTGCTAAAAACATGAAGATCATGAGCGTGGATGAAGGAAGTACGTGCTTTACCATGAATATATTCATAACAGCCAATGGCCAAATATTTTCTCCATGTCGAATTTGAACCTCAAAATAATTTTGAAAAATAACTAAAAAAACTCATTGCCATCGAGTTAATTTCAACCCATAGCAGCTTTATAGGACACAGTAGAACTACCCCAAAGGGTTTTCAAGGCTATAGATCTGTACAGAATCAGACTGCCACATCTTTCTCCTGCAGAGCAGCTAGTGGGTTTGAACTGCCTACCTTTCAGTTAGCAGCCAAAGAATATCTCCCCCAAAATGTTACTCTGTATTTGCATGCACACGTAGGTGTCCCATTACACACACACACACACACACACAAACACACACACACAGGGATAGATGGCTGAGATGATAGACTGGCTATAAGTTATCGGAAATAGGCACCTAGGACCCCTTCTTAACAAGTGTCAACATTTTCTGTATAATTATCAGTTTGTGGATATGCATCTTATCAGTTTAAAAATAAGCTTGCTACACACTATGACTTGGAGCTGTGGTGGTGAAGTGGTTAAGCATCTGGCAGCGAATCAAAAGGTCAGCAGTTCGAATCCACCAGCAGCTCCTTGGAAACACTGTGGGGCAGTTCTACTCTGTCCTATAGGGTCGCCATGAGTTGGAACCGCCTCGATAGCAACAGGTTGGGTTGGTTGGGTTTATAATGGCTTAGTTGTTATTGCTCCCAGTACGAGTGGACAACGGCAACCTCACAACTTTCAATCAAGCGATCATTTAACGACCATATGAAGAAGAGTTAAGTCCTTGTTGTTGAAAGAAACCTATCTAGTGACACCTTCTGATATGATCACACAATCAAATCCTGCAGACAAGGGTCAGATTCTAGATCTTGAAGAAAATAGCAAAGTCGTAAGAAATAACTGTGCATCAGCAACACTCAGTATCACAAAAGGATTATGATTGGCGAAAAAACATGCTCATTGATGAGTAAGTTGAAAAGAGATTAAAAAAACTTTAAATGTGAGTATATTTTAGGAATTCCCTAACAGATTAAAATAGAAACTTAGAAAAATTATATAATTTGCCCAAGGTGATATAATTTGTTTAGGTTTTTATTTCTACACATAAAATTATATTTAAAAACTCCGATGCATCTAAATAAGCCTAAGAGAGCTCTTTCAACAAGCACAGAATTTTAAGGAAATATAAGTTGCAAGAAGGCATTATGTCATAGCCTAAATGGCATAGATTTTTTCTTCTCTATTACAAATGAAATAATGGTGCTTCTGAGAACTAATGGTAACTTAGATTAATTTAAATACCACAATAAAAAAATTGCACAGTCTTATTTTCCACTTTTATTTTTCATTTGTTTTCACTCATTCATTCATCAATTTGTGCAACTTGTAGTAAGTACCAACTTTGTTTCAGGAATTCTACTAAAAACTGGAGATAAAACATTAATGAGGCACAATCTTTTACTTAATGTGTTTGAAGTCTAGTGGAGGAGAAAAAATTGAAACAAATAATTATACTATAAGGTATATATATACTTATATACTATAAGCATTGTAGTAAAGGTATATACTGAATGCTATTATTGGCGTGCCTTCACCACGCACAACAAAGTCACTGGCTATGACCAGAGAGTATGAGAAGACAACAGAAGAAAGATAAGGGGTTAAATCACAAATAAGACCCCATGAGACAAAGAAAAATAATGTATTCTGGGTAGAGATAAAATATATTCAAGGATCCAGGGGTGATAAAAAGGTCCTAAAACACTTAACAAATAGTTGGAAGGTTAGAAACACATGTAGCAGAGGAACTTAGAGGAGTAAATTGCAACCAGATTTGATGTGTTTTTTTTGCAGTGGTGAGGAGGTTATAGCAATGGGAATCACTAAATAATTTTTCCTGTCATTTGGCTTTTGGGAAGATAATTTATGAAAGATAAACTGGAGTGCAAGGCCACTAGATAGAAGATGAATTGGATATTTTAGGTAAGATACGGTAGGGTCAAAATTAGAATTGAAGACTAATAGATAGAGAC
Organism: Elephas maximus indicus; assembly: GCF_024166365.1. Taxonomy (NCBI): domain Eukaryota; kingdom Metazoa; phylum Chordata; class Mammalia; order Proboscidea; family Elephantidae; genus Elephas; species Elephas maximus. The sequence continues at coordinate 59,909,743 of NC_064836.1, forward strand.
AATTAGAATGAAGTTTTCAGGAGGAGGATTATTTGGAGAGAATACAAATGAGTGCCATCATAGACATATTATGTTTGATATGTATATGAGACATCTGTGTGAAACTATCCAGTACACAATTGGAAATATAGTTTGGAGCTCAGGGAAGATGTGGCACTAGAGTCATTAGTGTTGTTGAAGTGAACTCACCCAAAGAAAGTGCAGAAAATAGAATCAAGGATGAAATCTTGATGCAACCCAGCATTTAAGAGCTCAGGCCATGGTCTTTTTAATTGCTTCATATGCATATGGAAGCTGGACAATGAAAAAGATAGAAGCGGAATTGATGCATTATTAGAATTGTGGTTTTGGTGAAGAATTTTAAATATACTGTGGACTGCCAAAAGAACAAGAAAATCAGTCTTAGAAGAAATACAACTGGAATGCTCCTTAGAAGTGAAGGAGGTAAGACTTTGGTTCACTTACTTTGAACAAGTCATCAGAAAAGACCAATCTCTAGAAATGGACATCATCATGTTTGGTAAAGTAGAGAGTCAGTGAAAAAAAAAGAAACTCTCAATGAGATGGATTGACACAATACCCATAACATGGACTCAAACATACTAACATTTATGGAGATGGCCCAGGACAAGGCTATGTTTAGCTCTGTTAAACACAAGATCGCCAAGAGCCGTTTCGATGGCAACTGAAAACAACAGCAATAACAAGGAAGGCGTTAACAAAGGATACCAGAAAGAATAACAGAGAAGAACTAAGAGAGATATTGTGAAAGTCAAATAAAGCAAGTATTCCAAGTGGTCAGAGCATCTAGCAGCATCAAATGTTAATAATGTTAATACTTAAACAGGGTAAAGACTTTTTAAATGTTTCATTGAACTTGGCAGTTAGGAGGTCGTTAGTGACTTTATTGTTGTTAGTTACTGTTAAGTCCACTCTGACTCATAATGACCTTATGTACAGCAGAACAAAACACTGCCCAGTCTTGCATAATTCTCACAACTGCCAGGGTGTTCAAGTCCATCATCGCGGCTACTATGCCAATCCTGCTTACCTTGAATCTCTCACACCTTCCTTGGCCCTCTACTTCACCAAACATGATGTCCTACTTTAGCAATTGATCCTTCCTGATAACATTGGCGACTTTAACCAGGGCTATCTCATAGGATGAGGAGCCCTGGTGGTGCAGTGGTTAAGTGCTCAGCTGCTAACTGAAAGAATGAACCCAAAAGTTGCTCCAAGGCAGAAAGATGTGGCAGCCTGCTTCTGTAAAGAATACAGCCTTGGAAACCACTATGACTCGAAAATGACTCCACGGCAATGCGTTTGGTATAGTTTTTGCTTGTTTGTTTTTGAATTTCATAGGATTGTTGGGGATGAGGTTATGGGCAGAAATGGGTTATAACAGGAAGAATAACAGTAGTAGAAATAATAAGAATCACGATAGATAATATTTATGGAGCACTTACATAGTGCCAGGCATCAGAGGGGTAGGGTTGTTTTTCAACTGAAGAAGATTTTAACTTTTTTAATTAGGTAAGTAAAAGAAGTTTCAATAATGCAAAGGAGAAGGAAGGAGGAATCAGTTCACAGAAAAGGAAAGAATATAATTTCCATTTATGGGCTAAAGTTCTACTTTCTTACAATAGGAGACATCTGATTTCAGGGATAGAGAAAAGAGCAACGTGTGGCATCGTACCTAGGTAACCGAGCATGGTAGAGAAACTGTGGAGTTTCTCCCTGATGTGCCTCTTTTCTAAGAATGTGGAATATGGTCAGGGATTTGAAAAGTGTAGCGAAAATATGGAACAAAGGTCTCAAGGAGTTGGAAAAGAAGCTAATTGTATTAGCAAGCAGTGTTGATGGTCCAGTTTAAATGAGAAACTATAACTTTGAGTCAATGCCAAGAGGCATTGTTATGTAATTTACTTTTACCAGTGTTTGAAATATTGATAATTAAAGAGGAATGAAAGAGGTGCATTGGGACCGTGGGTAGCAATTGGTTCCATAGGTGTAGTAGAAGGATAAAAAAGGGAGAGAATTCAACAAAGTATTGAAAATGTTATTTGTGGGGTTCATTATCAAGTTGCTACCTAAGGTCGTAGAAGAAATGTGTGTAGAGAAAAAAACTGAGAAATAGGAAATGATAGATTGTTGTGAGGAAAATACCAGGATTTCAGAGTTTCAGATTTCAGGGGCACTCCTGGACATTGACCAGTTTGAGTGTTCCACTTGAAAGTATTTTGTTAAAGAAGGAACTAAACATTCATAAATTGAAATTGTCAGGTAAACAAACTAGGGGTAAAAGTAATTTGAGAATTTACTCCTTGATTGAATAACTGGTACAGCATATCATTCAACAGTAGGTTTTCTTGATGAAAGTGAGTCTCAAGAGTGTGATTCCACCAAACCCAGAAATTCCTGGGCTTTGCTTTTCATTAAAATTAATCCTTTCAATTTATGGTGATGGAAAACTTGGCAGTGAGCTGGTCATGGCTGCAACACATGATCGATGCAATTCGTGTCACTGAATTGTACATGAAAATGTTGAATTGGTAAATGTTGTGTTATATATATTTTACAACAATAAAAAAAGAAAAAAAAGATCTTTCACTACACTCTGAAACAGGCCCTCTGCTAGTTCACAGTGTCTGAGAGCAGTTTCTCTTTGATCCCAAGTTCCTTTAATGTGCCTACTTATAGCTTCTACTCCGTGTCTAGGAACCTGCACTTCCCTCAAGATTAAAGCTTGGACCTACGAGAACGTCAACCATTGTTCTTTTCCTCAAAGGTTAGGTTTTGTATTCATGATCAGCCACTGGTGACTGGCAATTGTTTTTGAGAAAATTTGTTCAAGCTTTCCTATCTCTTTGTTACTAAGACCAACCATGCTTAAGTATTTGCATAGTATCAATTTGCATAATGTACTTCTTCAGCATTTATGTGACATTTTATTTCATCTCTTCTGTTGTCTTCTTACCCTTTGCCTTTAATTGTCACATAGTTAAAAAAAAAAAAAAAGCTTATTTCCATGACAAAGGCATCCATACAGCACGAACTAATACAGTATTCATACCTACTGTTACTATTTTAGCTAAAGCTCTGGGTGGTAAGGAAAGATTTCTTACTTAGTTAAAGCTGGTTTATATTTTCATCTTAGTCAAGAAATACAGTGGTTACCTGAAAACTGCATCTATAGACAACCAGGTAAGCTGTATTTGTCAATTTGTTTCAAAGCAAACTCGCCTTATGGTAACTAATATGTAACAATATAGACCCTTACCATGCTTCCGGGGCCCTGGTGGTGCAATGGTTAAGAGCTATGGCAAGGTACGGCTGCTAACCAAAAAGCTTGGCAGTTTTAATCCACCATCTGCTCCTTGGAAACCCTATAAGGCAGTTCTACTCTGTCCTATAGGGTCACTATGAGTCAGAACAGACTTGACGACACCTAACAACAGCAACCATGTTCCCTGACCCAGTTCAATTGCTACCTTATCTCAAAAACATTCCTGATTTCCCTTGGCACAGCAAATTACTTCCTTGTCTGTGTTCTCAAAACTCTATTCGTGTGTGTCATTTACTGCTTATCACATTGTATTGTGCAATCTGTTCACGTGTCTGAGTCTTTGACTCACTAGAGGGTTGAGGCTATCTTACTCATCTTTGAATGCACAAAAGCGATAAATACGTGACCCGTGACAGATACTATATAATTACAGACATTTTTGAACATTCTTGTTACAGTATAAAATATATAAAGACAGATGTACAAATCCTAACTGTACAACTTGATGAATCCCAAGTGTGTCCACTTTGGTCATGAAACAGAGCATTAATGCCAGAGTTAGCCTCATGATCCCTCAATCCTTTTCCCCACCCAAAAAGAACCATTATCTAGACTTTAAACACTAGTTTTACCTGCTTTTGCAATCCTATATAATTTTTGAGTAAATAATTTTGCACCTTCTTAATTCTTCTCTTTACTGTAAATACATAAATAAAACACAAATATGTCAAAATTATTTGTACCAATGAAAGTCTCAAGAAATGCTGATAATGTTTAGCTAATCTGAACACACGATGAATGTATGCATGACAAACTAAAACCCCTTGTCAACCAAGTCGATTCTGACTAACAGTAACCCTACAGGACAGAGTAGAACAGCCCCATAGGGTTTCCAAGGCTGTAATCTTTACAGAGGCAGACTGCCACATTTTCCTCCCATGGAGTGGCTGGAGGCTCGAACCACTGACCTTTAGGTTAGCAGTCAAACACTTAACCAATGTACTGCCAGGGTTCCTTGATACACTAAAAAGTAACTGATACTCACTTATCTCTTATTCTTCTAAAAACATAGAAACTGATATTTTTATTTTTAATCTCAACCAATACAAAATTTCTAAATTAGAAATTTAACAAAACCAGATGAGTTGTTAACATTTAGACCATAAGTTTCTTGTATATTTGTAATATTATGCCAATTTCACAGAATGTGTATAGGAAATGTATGTGAAGCCTGTGTCTGTCTTTCCAGAGCTAGAATGTGTATTATTTTTTTTAAATGAATTTTACCACTATGAGTTTGGTTTTTAGTAATAATGTAACTATGACATTATCAAATTTAGATTAGGCAGAGCAGAACAGAGATTCTCAAGGAGTGATTTTGCCCACTGGAGACATTTGGTAACGTCTAGAGGCATTTTTGGCTGTCACAACTCATGATATGTGTATGGCTGGGGAAAGAGGAACATTAATGCAATCTCGTGGGTAGATACCAAGAAGGGTGCTAAACATCCTACAGTTTTTTATTCTTTTGGTGAAGTCTTTTGATGAACATAAGTATTTAATTTTTAGATCTCAGTTATTTAGTATATCTTCTGGTTTTTGTGCATTGTTCGTATGGTTTGTATCCTATTTATGCCATATATCAGGGCCCCTAGTATTGTCCCTATTTTTTCTTCCATGATCTTCACAGTTTTTGGTTTTTTATTTAGGTCGTCGATCCATTTTGTATTAGTTTTTGTGTGTAGTGTGAGGTATGGATCCTGTTTCCTTTTTTTACAGGTGGACATCCAGTTTTGCCAGCACTGTTTGTTAAAGACTGCCTTTTCCCCATTTAATGGACACTGGGCCTTTGTCAAAGATCAGCCGACCGTAGGTGGATGGATTTACTTCTGAGTTCTCCATTCTGTTCCATTGGTCTGTTTCTGTTGTACCAGTACCAGGCTGTTTTGATTACTTTGGCTGTATACTGGGTTCTGAGATCAGGTAGTGTGAGGCCTCCTACTTTGCTCTTCTTCAATAATGCTTTACCTAACCATATAGTTAGTGATTAGTTTTTCCATCTCATTAAAGAATGCTTCTGGTATTTGAATCCAGATTGCATTATATCTGTAGCCCGCTTTGGTTAGGATTGACGTTTTTACAATGTCAAGTTTTCATATTCATGAGCATGGTATGTTTTTGCATTTATGTAGGTCGTTTTGGTTTCTTGCAGTAGTGTTTTGTAGGTTTCTTTGTATATGCCTTTTATATCCCTCGTTAGATTTATTCTTAAGTATTTTGTCTTAGTAGGTACTGGCTGCTAAACAAGAGGTGGGTAGGTTGAATCTGCCAGGCACTCCTTGGAAACACTATGGGGCAGTTCTACTCTGTCCTGTAGGGTTGCTATGAGTCAGAATCAACTCAATGGCAATGGGTTTGGTTTGATTATTATAAATAGTATTGTTTTCCTGATTTTCTTTTCATAGCTCTCTTTGTTGGTGTATAGAAATTCAGCTGATTTGTGTATGTTGCTCTTGAATCATGCTACTCTACTGAATCTTTCCATTAATTCCAATAGTTTTCTTGTGGAATCTTTGGGGTTCTCCATGTATTTAATCATATCATTTGCAAATATAGTTTTACTTTTCATTACCAATTTGGGTGCACTTTATTTCTTTTTCTTGCCTTACTGCTCTAGCTAGGACTTTCGGCACAATGTTAAATAGGAGTGGTGATAAAGGGCATCCTTGTCATGTCCCTGTTCTCAAGGGGACTACTTTCAGTAAGAATGCTGGCTGTTCGTTTTGTATAAATGTCTTTTATCATGCTGAGGAATTTTTCTTCGATTCCTATTTTGTTGAGAGTTTTTTGATCAGGAATGGGTGTTGGACTTTATCAAATGCCTTTTCGGTGTCAATTGAGATGAACAGGTGATTCTTTTCTTTTGTTCTGTTAATGTCATTATGAGTCAGAATTGACTTGACGGTAATGGGTTATTAATGTGATGGATTACATTGATCAGTTTTCTAAATATTAAACTATCCTTGAATACCTAGTATGAATCCGGCTTGGTCGTGGTGTATTATTGTTTTTTTGATATGATGCTGAATTCTATTGGCTAGAATTTTGTGGAGAATTTTTGCGTCTATATTCACGAGACATTGGTCTGTAATTTTCTTTTTTTTTTTTTTGCCTGGCTTTGCTATTGGGGTTATGCCGGCTCCATAAAATGAATTCTGGAGCATTCCTTCCTTTTCTATGCTCTGAAATAGTTTGAGTAGTACTGGTATGAGCTCTTCTCTGAATGATCGGTAGAATTCTCCAGTGATGCCATCCAGGCCCGGGATTTTGTTGTTGTTGTTGGGAGTTTTTTTTTTGTTTTTTTTTTAATTACCTTCTCAATCTCTTCTCTTGTTACAGGTCTGTTCAAATTTTCTACCTCAGTTTATGTTAGTTTAGGTAGGTAGTGTGTTTCCAGAAATCTGTCCATTTCCTCTAGGCTTTTGGATTTATTGAAATACAGTTTTTCATAGTACTCTGTTATGATCTTTTTATTTCAATTGGATCTGTTATAATGTCCCCCATCTCGTATGTTATTTTGCTTCCTCTCCTGTTTTTCTTTTGTCAGTTTTGGACAATGGTTTGTCATTTTGCTGATTTTTTTTCAAAGAACAACCTTTGGCTTTGTTGATTCTTTTATTATTTTTCTGTTCTCTATTTCATTTATTTCTGCTTTGGAGTTTTTTATTTCTTTTCTTCTGGTGTCAGTGGACTTCTTTTGTTGTTCTCTTTCTATTTGTCTGAGTTGTAGGGCTAATGTCTGATTTTAGTCCTTTCCTCTTTTTTGATGTGTGCATTTATTCCTGTAAATTGACTCCTGATCACTGGCTTTGATGTATCCCAAAGGTTTTGGTATGATGTGTTTTCATTCTTGTTTGATTCTAGAAATTTTCTTATTCCATCTCTGATTTCTTCTATTACCCAGTGGTTTTTAAACAAGGTGTTATTCAGTTCCCAAGTTTTTTATTTCATTTTTTTCCTTGATCTTCCTGTTATTAATGTGTACTTTTATGGCATTGTGATCAGAGAAGATGCTTTGTATTATTCCTAGGTTTTCAATTTTTTTTTTTTTTCACTTTTATTGAGGGTTGCTTTGTGGCCAAAATATTGTCTATTCTGGAGAATGTTCCATGTGTATTGGAAAAGAATGTATACTTTGTTGCTATTGGGTGGACTCTTCTGTATATGTCTATGAGGTCAAGTTGACTGATTGTGGCCCTTAGATCTTCTGTATCTTTGTTGAGTTTTTTTTTCTAGATGTTCTGTCTTTTACCAAGACTGATGTGTTGAAGTCTCCTACTGCGGAACTGTCAATTTCTCTTTTAAGTGTCGTTAGAGTTTGTTTTATGTGTTTTGGAGTCCTGTTGTTGGGTGCAGACATTTTTATTAAGGTCTTCTTGGTTGATTGCCCCTTTAATTTATGTAATGCCTTTCCTTGTCTTTTATGCTAGATTTTGCCTTAAAGTCTATTTTATTTGAAATTAGTATTGCCACTCCTGCTCTTTTTCAGTTGCTGTTTATTTGATTTTTTTTCCATCCTTTGATTTTTAATATATTTATGTCTTTGTTTCTAAGGTGTGTCTCTTGTAGACAGCATATTGATGGATCATACTTTCTTATCCATTTAGTTGTTCACATTCAGTGTGATTATTGACAGTTATGAGTTTATTGCTGTCATTTTGTTTTGGTGCTTTTGTTTTTTTTTACTTTTACTTTTCTGTGCTGAGTTTCTTTTGTTTGTGGAATTTCTTTTCATTTCTTTTGTTATTATAGATTTTGTGTTTATTGAGTCTATGGTTTTCTTCTTTTTTATTTTGATCAGTAGGTTTGTTAACTCTCTTTGCGGTTATATTGAAATTTATAGTTATCTCTTTTTTTTTTTTTTCCTAAGTTTAAATAAGCCATTTTTTACTTGACATTGCCTTGATTTTGTCTCCATTTGGAATTTCTATACCTACACTGTTTATTTCCCCTTTTATTGTTTTGATTCTGTCATCATTTATAGATTGATGTCTCTGATTCTCTGTTTTAAATCTTTTAGTTTTGTTTTATTATTGAGAGTTCTTTACCTAGGTTGGTATCTGGCTGATGCTATCCTTTGTCCTAGCCTCAGTTTGTTGTTTGATGTTGTTGGTTCTCTAACTTAAAAAAAAAAAAAAAAGGACTCCCTTTAATATTTCTTGTAAATTTGGTTTGGTTTTTTTAATTTCTTTAATTTTTGTTTATCTGAAAATGCCCTAATTTTTCCATCACGTTTGAGAGTATTTTGCAGGATATACTATTGTTGGTTAGCAGTTATTTTCTTTCAGAATTTTATATGTCATTCCACCGCCTTCTTGCTTGCATAGTTTCTGTGGAGTAATTAGAATTTAGTCTTACTGTTTCCCTTTTTAAGTGATTTTTTCATTTTTCTCTTTCAGGATTCTTTATTTTTGGTTTGGCAAGTGTGATTATGATATGTCTTGGTGCCTTTCTTTTGGGGTCTAGCCTATATGGGGATTGTTGAGCTTCTTGGATGGTCAGCTTTTCATTTTTCATGATATTAGGGAAGTTTTCTTCCAGCAGATCTTCAACAGTTTTCTCTATGTTTTCCATTTTATCCCCCGTTCGGGAACTCCGATCACACACAAATTGTAGCTCTTGATCATGTCCCACATAATTCTTAGATTTTCTTCATTCTTTTCTTTGATGTTTCCTCAAACAAAGTGACGTCCATGGCTTTGTCTTCAACCTCACTGATTCTGTCTTCCATTGTTCCAAATTTTCTCCTAAAACCTTTTATTGAGTTATCCATTTGTGAAATTTTGTTGTTTATCTTTTGGATTTCTAGTTGCTGTTTTTGTACTGTTTCCAGTCATTTGTTTATTTTAATGTTTTGTTCTTGTTATTTTCCTAAATTCTTCTATTGCTTTCTCTGTATTTTCCTTGATTTTATCTGTGTTTTCTTTGATCTCTTTCCTAATTTTTTGGAAAGCCCTAAATATCAGTCTTTTGAATTCCATATCAGGTAGCTCCATTGCCTTTTCTTCCACCGGAAGGTCATCTGATTCTTTATTTTGGTCACTTGTTGGAGCCATGTTGTTCTGCTTTTTTTTTTTTTAAAAAATATGTTTTGACATTGTCTGCTGTCTCAGAGACATTCAATAAACAGAGGAAATCAGAGATTTTCTTTATTTATTGATTATATGTTTGTTTGCTTCTATCTGATTATTTGATTCATTTTGGTATGTCTGGGCAGGCAGGTCAGGCATGCTTTGTTGCTTGCTCATCTATGGGCACAATAGCTCTCATCACCTTGTCAAGATGGACAGGGCAGTTTTCTCAGCTGGGATGCAGTGGGGAGAGAGAGGATCAGCTAGGGTGCTCGGCTGTGGGGCAGCCAGGCAGAGGTGGCAGGGAGGGAGGGGCAGAAACTGGGGCACTCAGCTGCAGGGCAACTGTGCAGGTCTGGGTCACTTTGCTGTGACATAGCCAGGCTGACTGGCAGGGAGGAAGGTGTGCAGAGACATGTTTCTACTCTGCAGTGCAGCAGGATGTGGTTGGCAGGAAGAGAGGGGCAGGGAAGTAAAAGAGGGAGACAGACAGGCCTAGATGGTGGGAGCATAAGTGGGGTTTGTACTGTGGTCCATGGCAGTCAGGGCTGATTGGGTGGGACAATTCTTGCCACTACTTGCCAGAAGGGTGGGGGATGTAGGAGCATGCTCCTCCGGTTACCATATGAGAATGTTGGGGCACTTCCTTGAGCCGCAGCCAGCAAATGGAACCTAACTTCACTCTGGTGTGTCTGCACTGTTCAAGATGCCTTCTGTTCTCTTTGTGTGGTGTTTTTGGCTTTATCTCAGTATGGCTGCCCTGTGCCATACTGGTTGGTAGGGAACCTCCACTCTGCATCTTTACTTGTTCTTTGTTTCCAATCAGTTTCTTCTTCTCAGTGGCTTCTGATCTAATGCTTTATCCTTTCATTTAATGCTCCAAGTTCTGAGATTGACGTCTGTATCTGTTCTACTTGGCTTTTCGGGTGTTTATTGTGATGCTTCTGACTAGTTCACTATCTCTATTCTTATAATTTTTGCATCAAGAGTACCTAAAATTGTTTTCAAAATTGTTTTACTTTTTCATCTGATCTCAGGCATTGTAAAAGTTCGAGCTTCTAAATCACTTCTTTGCATATAAGAGAAACAAATTTCAAGGGAGGAATATTAAAAATGAGGATATATTTTTAAATGTAATACATTAGTTAAGCCCAACTTTCTGAAAGGTTTCCAAGCATAAAATTTTTGCTCATAAATTCAATTAATTACATAATTTTGTTAGTGACTGCAAGCTGCATGGCCATATATTGTACCTTGAAATTTATTTCTTGATGTACCTCTAATATCTTTGCTGGACAGAATTCATGTCTGGTTCATGGTTAGGTCTCTCAAAGTGGCTAACTGGCACTGGATATTTCCTACAGTAGGTGCTCTATAATGATTTGCCGCATTCGAATAAAAAAATGAAGAGAAGGCCACTTAAGTGTAGCTTGAAATGGGTATCATTATAAAAAGGCCACTTTGTTTGTATAGAAAATACAGTGCAATTATTTTAGTAAATTATTCATACCTACTAATTTACCAAGATCTAACATTCAGAGCCTCTCTTAATTTCTATTCATTTAAAATAGAAAGTGAGATAGCTATTATGGTTTTATTTTATTGAAGAAAAAAATCCATTACTCTCACATTTAAGTTCATTTCTATTTTGTATGGTAGTCGTTTTGCACTCTAGAGTCCTTACTGAATTGAACAGCAAATATATACATATGCTCTGTTGTGCCAGGGGGCACAAATTCTGTCTTGATTTACTCATGTGCAACTCCTAATAACACTGTGAGGAATTCAGGGCGAAGTTTAGTTTATTTTTCAAAAAAGGATCATGTTGCTATGTATTCCAAATTACACATGAGCTATTTTAGGCTATAAAACCAATGATGGGCAGCCATACACATTCAGAGTACTCATTTAGCTTTTTCAGCGACTAAGTGTCTGAAAAGTCTTTCGTTCTTTATGGTACATGTCTTTAAAAGCAAGGGCTGACAAAGAGAGAAATGGGATGAATTTCTTGAACTGTTAAATCATGGGAAAAGAAATTATGGAAAACAATTTAAAGGCTTATGTTCTGAAACCCAGAATAATGCCATATACATTTTCACTTGAAATAAACAAAAATTATACATGTGTATGAGATAATCTTGTATATTTGAGTGTTTCCCTTCAATCAGGTAGAATAAGTGCTGTCTACACTGAATTTTGAGTACAAAGAAGTTGACAGAAGGGCTTTGAATGGAATTATTGAGCTGTGAGGAAGGGATGGGAATACATCAGGATTTTCTTCACTAGCTCACCCTTCTTTGAACCCAAACCTTGCATTCCTCTGTGAGTGAATGTTGGAAGTAGCAACCTTAGGCAGGTCCAATCATACTGTTTGTGGTCCTGCCCCTCAGCACTCCCAACCTACCTAGACAGTCACAAGGAAGCTGACAAACAAAGGCTACACCATCTGTTGTGCAGTATGGACAGACAAAAGGAGTCTGTCCTCACATTTATTGGCTGAACACCTTACCAGTTGCCTTTGAGTCAGTTCTGACTCATTGAAACCCTATGTATGTCAGGGTAGAATGGAGCGCCATAGGATTTTCAATGGCTGGTTTTCCAGAAATAGATTCCCAGGTCTTTCTTCCAAAGTGCCTCTGAGTGGACTCGAACCTCCAACCTTTTGGCTAGCAGCTAAGCACATTAACCATTTGCAACACCAGGGACTATTCTCAACATCTTGCCAGCTGTATAACTTGGAGAAGTCATTTACTTCTCTGGTCATTGTTTATCTCCCATAAGGAATTCAGGGCTTCAAACCAGTTTGTTTGGGTTTGAACCCCTGCAGAGAATTTGCATTTCTAACAAGTTCCCAGGAAGTTATACATAATAATCACCTGGGTATCTTGTTAAAATGTATTCTGATTCAGTAAATCTCAGGTGTAAATGCAAATTCTCAGCAGGGGTTTGAACCAGAACAAACCAGTTGGAAGTCCTGAAGGCATGAGGGGTTTTTAGTCTTGAAAAGAACTCTTTCTGTCCTAAACTTTTGTGACTCTGAGAAATACTTAAAATGCTATGTAAGTAGGCATGTTATTCATAATCTTGTTTATGGACAGTCATGCTTCATGCTATAGCACTATCAAATATAAAACAGAATATGGTGTAAGGTAGTTAGTTAAATAGAAAAACAGCTTGCAATATGTATAAATTTGAACCTAACTGAAATACACAAAACCACCCTAACTGAAATAGGAAACAAAAAAGGGGGAAGCAACATTAAATCTTTACCTGACGATAAGACAATTGTTTATTGACTTTGAACCAGGATTCCTAGATTTCTGTTGTTTATGGAGATGAATAATGTTGGCTGCCATTTAGATACATGGAATTTGAGTGTGCCAAGCCAATACAAATGTATTAAATACACCTTGTGTAATTTTGGCATTAAAAATATTGAGACATAGCTGGTATAAAAAGGCTATTGTATTGTTAAGTTTCTACTAAATTATTTATATTCCAATAAGAAAATGATTGAAGAACAGGGCAAGATATGTTCTTTACTCCCAAGGAGATTAGAATCTAGAGCTGGGAAGATAAGATTAACACAAGTGAACCTGTAATGAATGATTTTAATACAATAAACAATCCAGTGTTAGATACTGTGATGGTTAAGATTATGTGTCAACTTGATTGGGCCTTGATTCTCAGTGTTTTGGCAGTCACATAACGTTGTGATCACTTCCCTGTTGAGATTTGATATGTGATCACCCCCATAATGGGAACTGCTGTGAGTAGCCAATCAGTTGAAGGGCGGTTTCCTTGGGTATATAGCCTACATTGAGTGTGAGTAGACGTTCTAGCAGGGTTCAGGGGCTTTTGCTCATTCTGGATCCTGCAATTGGCTCCTGTTCATCTATTTTTTTTTTTTTTTCATCTAATTGCTGGTTCTTGGAACTTGAGCTAGCAGCTTACCTGCAGCCTTGCCTGTTAATCATGGGATTCCTCTATCTTCACAGACTTTAAGCAACAGTCCTGCTCTCCAACCTACCGATCTTGGGTTTGCCAGCCCCTGCAGCGAAGTGAATCAGAAGCCTCTACCCTAACCCACGGACTTGGGACATCCCAGCCTCTACAACTTCATGAGCCATTTCATATATATTTCTATGCTTTATTGGTTTTACTTCTCTGGAGAACCCAGCCTAAGACAGATACATATTCCTATAATAAGATAACTCCTACAAAAATAACAGATTAAAGGTCAGGGTTATTGTTATATAATTTATTTTATTTCTTTGTTGTTGTTGAGACTATACATAGCAAACACACACACCAATTCAAGTTTCTGCATGTACAATTTAGTGACATTGATTACATTTTTCATTTTTTTTTTTTTCCTGAGTTGTTCTCCCTTTAACATAAACTCAGTGACCCCTAAGGCTATGGATCATTTTTAATCAAGGACAAAGAAATGGGCTATTTTGGGGCTCATAGTGTGAAAATAATTGAGATCAGAATCAGAAAACATAAATCTTCACTTTCTGTTTTCTCTATTATAGAAGAAAAAAATTCAAAGTGGAGAGATTACTATTGAGAAAATATAAAAATAGCTAATACCATTTTAGTGCTTATTATGTGTCAGACACTATTCTGAGTGTTTTATGTATAGTAACCCATTTAACTCTTCTAACAGTCAAACTAAGGTAATACTGTTATTTCCATTCTACCTGTGAGGAAACGGGCATGGAGAGATTCAGTGACTTGACCTAGGTCTATTAGCTGGAAAGTGGCAGAGCCGGTTATAGACTCAGGCAGTCTGTGTCCAGAGTCAGCACCCTCAACCGTGATGCCAAATGCCCTCAAGAATGGGAGAGAGTATCTAGTTGTTTTAATTCAATGCACCCATTCAAATTTTATACCATATCATCAAATGACTGAAAAATGGCAAATATTCTGGTGTCAAAGAGAAGAAACTATGTTATCCCTTTAAAGACGCACAAGATATATGGTATCCCACCCATTTTTTATGCCTCTAGAGTTCTAGAAATGTTGGTGGTGTAGTGGTTAAGAGGTATGGCTGCTAAACAAAAGGTCAGTAGTTCAAATCTACCAGGCACTCTTTGGAAACCCTATGGCGTGTTCTACTCTGTCCTCTAGGGTCGCTATGGGTCGGCACCAGCTCAACTGAGAAGTTTTTTTTTTTTTTAAGAGTTCTTTGGAAAAAAAGGTAGCCAGATTTTAGCACATTTAGCCTCATGGTGGGAGCCTTTCAAAATGCATGGAGCTCAACAGCCCTGAGCTGGATCCTCGTTTTTGTGTAGGTTGAACATTGTCTTAGGTGATGCCTCCTATATATGTGAATTTTCTAAATTTTTGACAGGTCTGCCTTTATTTCTGTGAGATAATCCTCCTCACTATGTTTCCCAGTTACCATGTTCTCCTGAGAATATACTTATCAAGAGAATAAGCTTTTGCCAGTTTTCATTCAGCCATAATGGCTATTTTCTCCTTGTACCATTCACTGTTGCCAAGTGTTACTGGCTCCCGGCTTTTCTAGCTTCTTAACAGTAAATAATGCCTTTGTAATAAGGAATAATGCATTGAAGTGGTACTTTTCAAGAGACTGGATGTTATTCTTACTCTGCCTTCAGTCTTAGGGCCTAATCATTTCTTCCACAGGTAGCGGGTGGAATGCACGGCAGTGAGCAGTTCTGCAGTATTCCAGGGCGGCCGTTTCTGTTTCTTAGCTGTTAGTATTGCTTTTGTTATAATGAAAAATGCACAGTAATGGTAATTTTTCTGAGATTCAAATTCCTTTAGTTTTAGTTTTTTGACCTGTAAGTACTGTTGTGCAATAATGAAGAATACACTATAGTGGTAATTTTTCTGAGATAAAAATAAAATCCCTTGGCTTTATTTATTTGGGCTGTAAATTCTGCTTTTGCAGTAAGGAAGAATGCATTGTACCGTGTCTTGAAAAGTTTCATGAAAGAAAAATTAAAAGGATAAGAAGGAGACTAGAATAAAACGTATGTGCAGTGGCTGCCAGTTGTCTTCATGTTTTGCAAATTTTCAAGAAATAAAATACATTTAAAAAATATATTTTATCATTAACTTATATCAACAGAGTTTACCTGTTCCAAGGTCCATTAAGACACATGTGATCCCAGATAATGGGTATCAAAATCCATAACTCATAACAAAAATTCTGAACTGGTTCTTTAAGCATCATGCATTCATTACTGAAAACACACAGTATCAGCAAAAAATTCAAAGGAGAAAATAATTGGGTCTTGAAAGGGTTATGAAAAACTCCAGAAGACAATCTTAAATAGATTATTAAGTTATGTTTTATTAATACTTGGAAGAGCAAATGTTGATCATGTGGATTGGATATTGTTTCTCCAAGAACAAATTATGACAAGCTACTTCATTTCTTTTATTTCTATGGTTACTACAACTTATAAATTACGAATATAACATAGATATTTTATATCTTGATTTCAGCAAGAGTCTGTTTTTGAAGATGAAATAGTTTAAAAGTTCTTTAAAATAAAAATTAAATAAAACCTTGATAATAAGTTTATAGATAGATCAATGTAGCAAAGATACACGAAAAGTTCTATATTTGGATTACTATTAGCCATTACTCAAGTGTGGGATGGTGAGGACTGAGTAAAAGTTTACTTAAAAAAATGCTAAAAAATTTAGTTTAATAAAAATACGATGCCATTCAAAGAACATTATTGCTAAAAATGCTACTATAATCTTGCAGTGTGCTATCAGAAATGCAGTGAACAGATCAAGAGAGGTAATAGATTGCAAAATTCTCAGAGTACATCTAAAAATTATGTTCCATCTAGGCGACACATAACAAAGGGAAATAATTAGGGCAATCTTGATGGCAGAAATTTGAATGATTTAGTGAATGAATATAAAAAAAACAAAAAATAAACTCATTGCCATAGAGTCGATTTCAACTCACAGTGGCCATATAGGACAGAATGGAATTGCCCCACAGGGTTTCCAAGGCTGCACACTGCCACATCTTTCTCCCATGGAGTGGCTGATGGGTTCGAACTGCCAACCTTTTGTTTAACAACCCCGTGCTTAACCACTGTGCCACTAGCACTCCATAATGAGTGAATTACAAGTTTAATCTGGAGAACAGAAGTATGTGGTCCGGACATACATGCTGAGAATATGTTGATGTCTTTTTTAGAAAAACAGAATAACCTGATCTGATTCACATTATAATAGGCTCACTCTGTCTGCTATGCTGAAACAAGAAGGGAGCAAGGTAAGGATGAAATCGGGAAGACCAGATAGGCGGTATTATAATAATCCAGAAAAAAGATGAAGGTTGTTTGAATCAGGATGATTTAAAATGGTGAGATGTTATATCTTATTGGCTTTACCATTTTTTTTAAAAGTTTAAAGCTAACCAGATTTGATGGTGTTATCTGTAAGATCCTTCTTCCTAGTCTTTCTTGGTCTGGAAGCTCAGCTGAAACCTGCCCTACATGGGTGACCCTGCTAGTATTTGAATACTGGTGGCATAGCTTCTAGCATCACAGCAACATGCAAGCCCCCACAGTACGATAAACTGACAGGCACAATGGATGTCAGAGGAGAACTCTGAAACTTGCTCTAGAACATCGAGAAGCTAAAGCAAAAGAAAGAAATGATGAAGCAAAAGAACTGAACAGAAGATTTCAAAGGGTGCCTAGAGAAGACAAAGCAAAGTATTATAATGACACGTGCAAAGAGCTGGAGATGGAAAACCAAAAGGGAAGAACACGCTTAGCATTTCTCAAGCTGAAAGAACTGAAGAAAAATTCAAGCCTCAGGTTGCAATAGTGGAGGATTCTAAGGGGGAAAATATTAAACAATGCAAGGAGCATCAAAAGAACATGGAAAGAATACACAGAATCATTATGCCAAAAAGAATTAGTCAACGTTCAACCATTTCAAGAGGGACATATGATCAGGAACCGATGGTATGGGAGGAAGGATTCCAAGCTGCATTGAAGGCATTTGCGAAAAACAAGGCTCCAGGAATTGACGGAATATCAATTGAGACAATTGAGATGTTACAATAAATGGATGCAGTGCTGGAAGCTCTCACTCATCTATGCCAAGAAATTTGAAACACAGCTACCTGGCCAACTGACTGGAAGAGATTCATATTTATGCCTCTTCCCAAGAAAGGTGATCCAACTGAATGTGGAAATTATCAAACAATATCATTAATATCATAAAAAAAAAATCATACGCAAGCAAAATTTTCCTGAAGATCATTCAAAAGCGGCTGCAGCAGTATATTGACAGGGAACTGCCAGAAATTCAGGCCGGTTTCAGAAGAGGACGTGGAACCAGGGATATCATCGCTGATATCAGATGGATCCAGGTTGAAAGCAGAGAATACCAGAAGGATGTTTACGTGTGTTTTATTGACTATGCAAAGGTATTCGACTGTGTGGATCATAACAAATTATGGATACCATTACAAAGAATGGGAATTCCAGAACACTTAACTGTGCTTATAAGGAATCTGCACATAGATCAAGAGGCAATTGTTCAGACAGAACAAAGGGATACCGAGTGATTTAAAGTCAGGAAAGGTGTGCGTCAGGGCTGTATCCTTTCACCATACCTATTCAATCTGTATGCTGAGTAGGTAATCTGAGAAGCTGGACGATATGAAGAAGAACAGGGCATCAGGACTGGAGGAAGACTCATGAAAAACCTGTGTTATTGCAGGTGACACAACCTTCCTTGCTGAAAGTGAAGAGGACCTGAAGCACTTAGTGATGAAGATCAAAGACCACAGCCTTCAGTATGGATTACACCTCAATATAACAAAAACAAAAATCCTCACAACTGGGCCAAGAAGCCACATCATGATAAATGACGCTGAAGTTAAGGGTTTCATTTTACTTGAATCCACCATCAACCCCCATGGAAGCAGCAGTCAAGAAATCAAAAGATGCATTGCATTGGGCAAATCTGCTCCAAAGGACCTCTTGAAAGTGTTGAAAAGCAAAGATGTCACCCTGAAGACTAAGGTGCGCCCGACCCAGGCCATGGTATTTTCAATCAAATCATATGCATGTGAAAGCTGGACAATGAATAAGGAAGACTGAAGAATTGATGTCCTTGAATTGTGGTGTTGTCAAATATTGAATATACCATGGACTACCAAAAGAATGAAAAAAAGAATTTCTCTTGGAAGAAGTACAACCAGAATGCTCCTTAGAAGCAAAGCTGGCGAGACTGCATCTTACATACTTAGGACATGTCAGGAGGGATCAGTCCCTGGAGAAGGACATCAAGCTTGGTAAAGTAGAGGGTCAGCAGAAAAGAGGAAGACCTTCAACGAGATGGATTGACACAGTGGCTGCAACAATGGGCTGAAGCACAACGACGATTTTAAAGATGGGACAGGACCAGGCAGTGGTTCGTTCTGTGGTACATAGGGTTGGTATGAGTTGGAACTGACTCAATGGCACCACCTAACAACATCTGTAGGCTTTGAAACACCAAGGTGTTTGGCCTGAGCTATATTTTATTCCTAATAAAAATTTCAGGTTTGAAAGGAACTTTAGGAAACTTCTAATCAAACCTATTTCTATAAAGGAATCCTGTGTAAAAAAATTTACTCCTGCATGAATGTTTCAATGGCAAGGAACTCACTACCTGTCACCCATTTCATTTTAGAATAGCTGTTTTTAAGAGCTTTTTTTTTCCCTTTATACCATGCCAAGACCTGTCTCTCTATAACGGACAAGTGAGGGGGAAAAGATGGAAAAAATGGTAGGAAGTGGATAAGAAAAACGAGCAGACAGTCTGTGTTAGTTCTCTTCACTGGTTTATGCCTACCATATAGCATGGTGCCCATCATTAAATAATAGATATTTTTCACTGTCTGAACAATATGGAGAAAGAGTGTTCAGTTATTATAATATGACCACAGAATATTAGTTTCTTTCTTAATGCAATTAAAATAAGTAATAAAATTAATTTTTTTTTCTCCTCTATGCTTACATAATGGAGCCTTGGTGGCACAGTAGTTAAGAGCTCAGCCACATAACCAAAAAAAGTTGGCAGTTCAAGTCCACCAGCTGCTCCTCGGAAACCTTATGGGGCAGTTCTACTCTGTCCTATAGGGTTGCCATAGTCGGAACGGACTCCACAGCAACGGGGTTTTTTGTTTTTGTTTTTATGCTTACATATGTATTTTGTTGATTCAGTGGATTTACATGTGATAATGGTAGTTTTTAACAAATGAAGAATGCCATCATATTCTAGTTTACAGCTTCTTGGTGTTTCCAAATTATCATCTATATTTAAGAAGTGATGTTCCAAGTACGCACTTGTAGTTTGGCCACCAAACTAATCAGCAGTGGAAGGCCGCTAGCCTGGTGCATACCAGCTGAATATAAGCCTGCTTCAAACTCTGCAAGAATCAAGCTATTACAGTGTGTGATTTAAATAGTACTTATTTCTATTTCGTCTTTATTGTAATGAACTAGCTCGGTCTTTAGCTCCTGCTGTGCACTTTTGGAGGGTCTTCCATATGGTTGCTGCTAAGTATTTTGGCATTTTCCCAACTGTTACAATTGGGTCAGTGGGGGGGATTGTGTAGGAGTAATAAAACAAGGGTGACTGCAGCAGGGAGGAGTAGATTACTATACACATAACAGCTTATTGCCTCTTAGGCATTCCAGCGCAGCTCTGCGCCATTCATTTTAACAGGCAGCCAGGGCAAACCACCTTTTTGCCACAGAGCTGACTCCAGGCAAGGCCAAGCCTTGGGTGCAGGGACTGTCTCCTCATTTACATTTTTCCTACTATTTCCTTACTTTACCTTCCTACAACATCTAGACTAACTTGAGGAATAAGACAATTATACCTTGCACAGTACTGTAAGTCATTCTAAGAAAGTTTTTCATGAGCAGACTCTTAGCTAAATTTTAGCAGCAGCAGTACTACTGGTGGGTCTGTTACCTGGCTAATTATAGGAAAAAAAACGGGGAAGTCTGATTACCTCAAATACGTAAAAATGCTTGAGACAAGATTTATAAATCCAGAAGTGACTGATAATATCGACATCATTACTGGAGTGTCTATGTCAACAATCACATCTATGAAATAAATACTATTTTTACCCTGTGGAAGGCAGTGTTTTTTTTAGTGTACCAATACATTGAAGAGAAAACGATCAAAGTAGAATTAAGATTCTATATAGTGAAACAATGTATTAAACACACGAACGTGTGTACACACACACACACAGACGGAATGAACTGGAAGTCTTGATCCAGAAAGAAGGTGGGTTTTTTATAAACACAAGGATTATTTAAATAATTCTGCTTTTTCTTTAGCATGATATGGAGCTCTTTTCGCATTAAACACCAACATACAGCTGTGTACCATTCTAATAGGTTCACAAGACACGCACGCATTTTTCTTAGTAATTACAAGAAGTCAAGATTTTCAAGTGACCTTTAAAACGGTATACACATTTTTTCCCTCGTGCTTCCGGCTAAGAACACTAAACAAAAAGTATTCCATTAAGCAAACTGCTCCCCTGTCCCTTCTTTCCCGCCATCCCCAACACTAGACACCGGATCCCCGGAGACCTCCAACGGGTCGCGGGCACCCCAGTGGCCCAGAACCGCAGGTGAGAGAGTCAGGGCAGCAAAGAGCGTGAACTCCCGGCACGGATTCAGCATTAACAGCCCCTTCCCTCACTCCTGTCAAGACACGGTATAAACATCGACTGCGACAGGACTGTCGTAAATCAACTCAGAGTGGGTCCCGGCGGTTCCAGGACGATCCACATCTGTCCTCGGTTTCCGGGGACCCAGCAGGAGAGCGCTAACCAAGGTCATCTCAGTCAGCAATCGGAACAGAACCCGCGAACAGAAGCCCCCGAACACTGCCGCCGTCTCTCACGCTCTCATAACACCCAAGGTCCCAAATCGCCCTGCCGCGCGCGACCCCTCGAGCCCGCCGCGATCCCTGAGCCCAGGGAACCGGCAGTGGCGGAGGTGAGGGCAGTGGCGGTGGTGAGGGCAGCGGCGGCGACTTCACAGGCCCTAGTGCGCAGGCGCGTGTGCAGAGCGCGCAGGCGCCGCCGAGAAGTGACTTCTCCAAAAAGTGTCTTAGTTCCCGGTCACCTGAGCTCCCGGCGACGCGGTTGCTGTAGTTTCGCGGATACCCGCCCTCCTCAGGTCCTTTCTGACCACCCCACCCTGTCTGCCTGCCCATCCGCTCCGCCACCCCGAAACCTCCAAGGGCTTGTTCTTCGCCTCCTGCCCTTTCCCAGCTGCGGGCCGGACCGGGCCGAGCCGGGCCACGCGGGCGCAGTCCCTGACCATGGCGTCCCTCTTCAAGAAGAAAACCGTGGATGGTGAGTCCCAGGCTGGGCCGGAGGGGCCCAGCTCTGCGTTTCCCTGGCGTCTTTGGGGGCTCTCGGGCTACGATCTAGGTGCTGTCCCTGGGGGCGGGGCTGGATCGAGTGGCCCCACAGGTGAACGCCCTCGCTGCGTCACTCTGTTTCCCCATCTCTTCCGACTCCCAACTCAGCCTCACCTGGGCAGTCTGGCTGTTTCCCTCTGACACCCCTCCACCCTCGCCCCCGTATTTTCTTTAATGGAATCCTGAGCATTTGGGGGAGGTAGGGTGCTGCTGGACCTTGAATGTCGTTAGACTTGGTGCTTTGATGAGTTTCATGTTGGTTTCTTCTGCTTGGTTTGTTGCTCCCTCAGTTTGGAGCTCTACTACTTGTAGATATCCGAGCAGGAAATGTGTGTGTTGGGGGCGGGGGTGGCCCTGGAGGGAGGTAAAAGTCTCCAGTAACAAAATGAACTTGAGTGTGGACTGAACTTGCCCGGAGAACACCCCATCAGTAGGAATTTGAAACAAATGCTCCTTGACAGACCCCAGTAGCAAAAGAAAAGAGACCCAAGGGAAGTGCCTGTATTTAGTTTCATAATGGATTTTCTCTCTTATCATCTTTTGCTAATTAAAATAAGAGATGTGGCATGTATTATTTGCAGAGTAGTTTAATTATTAAAGATACTTGCATTATTTCAGACATTTAGCTCACTATCTTAAAAGAAAAACAAATGAATGCATGGGAATATACAAGTTGTGTGTACATTCTATATCTGTAATATAGTGTTTTCATTGACCACGATCAGGAACTATATTCGTTCATGTAATTTAAAAGTCTTGTTTCCCATTACATGTTGAATATTAGGTTGTTGCTGTTGAATCAAAGAATTGCTTCTTTGTAAGGGTCTAACTGCCACAAAAGGAGCAATGGTAGCTAGACGGTGGTTGGTACAAACAGGGTGCTCAGCCCAGACCTGGGGGTAACTCTTTCAATCCTTTGTATTGACTATCCCAGTGCCAGCAAAATTGTTTTGAAGGAGAAAACAAAGACATTATCCTCACCCTACCATTCCACTCTTCAGTGTAATATACAGTTTCATTTTAAAACTCTCTTATCACACAGCACAATCCATTATTGCTTGTCCTGAGTGACTGAACAATTTTTTTTTTTTTTTTTTTGGTTTATTGACTTTTGATTAAATGAGAAGTACCACTTATAATACCTGGAATAACTACCACCTTGGTACATGATATAATATGATTATATGAAATGAGTTGCATGTGTGTGTGTGCATGTGTGTGTGTGTGCATGTGTATGTTTGTGTGTTTCCTGACAATGCTTTGTAATCTTTATCATGGCACTTTATTTTTTCACACTTTCAGGATCAATATTCCGGTCTTCAGTGATGATATGTAATACTTCAGGATTTTTTTGATGTTTGAGTTTTATATAAAGTGAGAATTTACTTAATAGAAGGAGGAAGAATGGTTGCATATTTCTTACTGTGATGTGACAACTTGAATTTTAAAACTTTTTTTCATATTAAAAGCCAAAACATCTTAAATAGTTTTAATGGCTTAATATGTGTCACGTATTTCCAAAGACATAGATCGCTCAGTTCTGTGTTATTTTCATTGGTGTACTTTGTGGTTCCTTTGGTAATCTAATGACTATTGTCCTTCAAATGTATAGGGGAGCAAAAAAAAAAAAAAAGACAATGGGCATGTGTGGAGTTAGGGTGTTTAACTGTAGACTTATTTGTAGTTGAGTTAATTTTTCAAAGAAATACTATTTTTGTTAAATAAACTTATTTGTGAAAAAAATCTTAAAGACTTTTGCTAAGTTTATTCTCCTAAATTAAAGATCAGTGTCTGAAATTTCTGAATGTAAATTTGACCACTGTGTATACTTTTTACTATAAATACCAGGCTGCATACTTAATAGCATGTTTCCTTAAAGAATGACGTCAATTGTGATCACTTACTGATAGGACATCTTAATTATGAATCTGTGTTTTCATTATTTTGATATAGAGCTTTACAGATGTTTCTACTCCTTGTTTTATAGAAGGAAGGCTTTTTGTTTCATTTTCTTTAAAAGGTGCCAGCATTCTGCTTAGCAATAATGAGGCCATGTATTATGAAATTTCATTTATTTTTATGCATTTCACCTAGATCCTTGGGCTTGCTGATTATTGATAATAACGTCTTTTACTATATGCTGTCTTTTTATCTGTGTCAGCAGTAATGAAATTCTGATATACAAGGGGAATATGCAGCTGCTTATAGAGCTGGGGGATAACCGCATTGGCTAGAAGAGTTATATACTCTATCATTAAAGACTACTGCACATGTAAATTAAAAAGGGGGACAACATTACAGCACTTATTACTATTCAAAAAGTTATGTTTAATTCATTTTTGACACAAAGATGAACAAGTCTCTCCGGTATATATTTTGTTACAGAAATTAATGAGAGATGTACCTCAGTGCCATAGAAGAGTTCTTTTGAATTTGAAATTACATTTTCTTCTTTTTTTTTTTTTTTACTGACTTTGACTTATTTTACACACACACACACACACACACACACACACACACACAGAGAGAGAGATAGTGGAGTGTCCGGGTGGCACAAACGTCAAGCATTCAAAAGGTTGGCAGTTCAAACCCACCCAGAGGTACCTCGGAAGACAGGCCAGGTGGTCTGCTCCCAAAAGGTCACAGCCTTGAAAACCCTATGGAGCAGTTTTACTCTGGACACATGGAGTCACCATGAGTCGTAATTGACTCGACAACAACTAGTAACAACCAACAATGACAACACACACACATGTTTATATAAACCAACCTATTGCTGTTGAGTCGATTCTGACTTACGGTGGCCGCATGTGTTACAGAATAGAACTGCTCCATAGGACTTTCTTCCTTACAATCTTTACGGAAGCAGATTTCCAGCCCATTCTTCTGCAGTGGGTTCAATATGCCCATCTTTAGGTTGGCAGTCCGGCGCAAATCATTTGCAAAACCCAGGAACCTTCAAATATATATGTATATATTGACATATGTTATATATTTACATATAATGCATCCAAATATATTGTGATATATAACTACATATATTGGGTGGTGCAAATACTTGACTACTAGCTGAAAGCTTGGCAGTTCAGACTCACGCAGAGAGATGCCTTATAAGATGCACGTGGCAATCTGCTTCCAAAAGGTCACAGCCTTAAAAACTCTATGGAACAGTTCTGTCCTGCACACGTGGGGTCACCATGAATCAGAATCAACTCGACAGCAACTAACAATAACAACAAAGTTGTCATGTCATACATATATATATATATATATATCTTATATAACCTAAAAAAAAAATCTGTGTGTGTATATATATATATATATATCTACACACACGTACTGTTGTTGTTTTTCCTCACTGAACTGATAGTGACCTATTTATTGAAGGTAATTATGAACCTGTAAATCAGGATGAGGATTTGTCATGAATGCACAGTTGAACATAGCCCTTAAAACATGAAGTTGTATAAGCACCGTATTTTCTGTTACCCTCAATAAAAACAATTTGAAATTCTACTTTAAGCCAACACTGTGCTAGACTTTTTACATGCAGTGTCTTATTTAATTCCCAGGAAACCTGTGAGATGGGTACTGTTATCATCTCCAGTTTATGGATGAGGAAATTGAGACTTAAAGGACCAAATAACTTTCAGCTACTGATTGGAAGAGCCCGGATCTCATCCCTTTGATTATATTTATTGTTATTTCTAATTAGAGATCTCATGGCACACTTTAATTTTGCTTTTCTTATTAAGTAAATGGAATTCTCAACATTTGTTAGGTAGCATGTAATGTTTCTCTTTTACCTTTGAATCAATTTTTTTTTTCATCTTGCAGTTAGTAGTAGAACTCTAATCTCTAACGGGTGATAGAACTAGAAATGACCGTCCTTTCCTGACTGTATCTTGGCCCTGCATTTCTTAGTAAGCCCAATTTTTTTTTTTTGCTCTTCATCTGAACCTCTTGAAAGAGTAATGGTGTCTCCTGTCTATACTTCACTTCTCAGACACCCTTCCATTCCATAGCAGTTTACCTTACACCTTCTGGACCAATTCTTGCTAAGATCATCAATGACTTATAGATTGTCAAATCCAATGCCATTTCCCCACCCCCCGTCCAATCTCTTGGGCCTGTCTTTTGCATCTGACTCTGATTTCTTCCTTGAAATTCTCTGTCTTAGCTTTCACGATTTGACACTCTCTCAGTTCTTTTCAGACTCCTCTGACCACTCCTTTTCTTTTCCTTTTAGGTTTTTCTTCTTTTTTTTTTAAATCTTTTTCTTTTCCCCTTCCTTCCTCCCATCCTTATTTCTCTCTCTTTTGTTTTTTTTAACTACTCCTTAAATGTTAGTATTCTTCCTGGTTCCATATTGCTATTCTCGCTGTATATTCCTCCCTATATGATTGTGGCTATGCTTACTGTAATTATATCTGAAGTGCTGATGGATTCCAAGTTTGTATGTCTGGATATTTTTATCTGAGTTCCAGACCAATATAGGGTAACATTTGCTGAATATCTCTTCGATGTCCCAGAGTACCTCAGATTAAAGAGATCCTCAACAGAGTTCATCACCACCTCATTTAAATCAGTTCCTTTCCTGTGTTGGCAGTTCTTGATTTTTTTCTCCATCTTCAGTTAATTACCAAGTCCTTTTCCTTTGCCTCTTAAATATTTGGCACATACGATATTCTCTGTGTGCCTGCAACTGCTTGCTCTTAATTCCAATCCTGTTTTCCTTGCACTTTACATTATCACCTTTCTGCTTTCCTTCCCTGTAGTCTCATAGCCCTCAAATCCATCATCTACAGAGTTGTCTGTGTGGTCAGTCCACCTGAAACTGAACTCTGACCGTACCACTCCTCAGTGTAAAACCCTTTATTGAATCTCTGTTACTGACAGGATCAAGGGCAAGCTCTTTAGCAAGGCATCTGTGGCCCTCCTTGATCTGATCCCTGTCATTCTCTGAAATCATGTCTCTGGAAGTTTTACTGTCCGGCAACACTGTTTTTTTTTACAGTCTTAAATATATACCATATTTTTGCTCACACCTGTCAAATTTTGTTTATGATGCCCTTATGCCTAGAATTCTCTTTTCCTCTTTCTGTAGGTAACTTGAGCTATCTCAATTTTTTACTTTCTCCAGGAAGTCTTCTCCGATACACTTCAGACTGCATTGAGTACCTCACTCCTTGTGTTCCCATTTTTCAGCATCTGCTTC
The DNA here is from genome assembly GCF_024166365.1 of Elephas maximus indicus. Classification (NCBI taxonomy): domain Eukaryota; kingdom Metazoa; phylum Chordata; class Mammalia; order Proboscidea; family Elephantidae; genus Elephas; species Elephas maximus. Next base: position 59,936,843 of record NC_064836.1, read on the forward strand.
CTGACTTGCCCTTTATGTTTCCCAGTTTTTTTTTTTTTTGGAATTTGGGGATTTGTTTGGCAGTTGTTTGCAGCAGTTTTGTCACTGGGAATCCTTTAGGAACTCCAAAGTTGAATTCTTTCTTATTCCAAGTCTCTCCTACATTCCATATTTGCTAGGTTTCAGAGAGTCTTCAGCATACGAGAAATATCTCTGAGGCAGTTTATAGAGACCAGTTCCCTAAAATAATGGCATTTATTTAACCCAAAGGAATGTTACCAGTGTTGAGAGCTTCGTATAGTATGCATATACGTTATTGCCACCTACTCTGAAGCCTGCTACAGGGTTAGGGATAATTTGAGGAATGCTGCAAGTAGAAGAGAAACAAAGTTTCCTGGTTTTGGCCTCATCAAGGTGACACCTATCTGTGCTGGTTGTCTCCAGAGTTCAGATTCTGTAGATTTCTGACAAACCTTAACTTGTCAGAATATCAGCTGAGATGCCACATTTCCTATATTGGAAGAAGAAATAAAATCCACCATCTGTATAAACTGACTCTTCTCCAGAAACATATGTGCCTTCTTTCAAAATAAAATACAACATTTGAATGGTGTCACCTGTAGTACCCAGATCTCTCCCAGGATGCTGTGTGCCCCTTTCATGCCTGTTACCTAAATATTTAAAAACTCAAATTTTACTTTCCATTTGGCTTGTACATTCTTTTTTTCTTTTTTTTCATTGTACTTTAGATGAAGTTTACAGAGCATATTAGTTTCTCATTAAACAATACACATATTGTTTTGAGACATTGGTTGCCAACCCTACAATGCATCAACATTCTCCCCCTCTCAATCCTGGGTTCCTTATTACCAGCTTTTCTGTCCCCTCCTGCCTTCTCGTCCTTGCCCCTGAGCTGGTGTGCCCATTTAGTCTCATTTTGTTTTATGGGCCTATATTATCTTTGACTGAAGGGTGAATCTCAAGAGTGAGTTCAGTACTGAGTTTAAAGGGTATCCAGGGGCCATACCCTCAGGGTTTCTCCAGTCTCTGTCAGACCAGTAAGTCTGATCTTTTTTTGTGAGTTAGAATTTTGTTCTACATTTTTCCCAACACTGTCCGGGACCCTCTATTGTGATCCCTGTCAGAGCAGTTGGTGATGGTAGCTCGGCACCATGTAGTTGTGTTGGACTCAGTCTGGTGGAGGCCGTAGTAATTGTGGTTCCTTAGTCCTGGAAACTAATCTTTCCATCATGTCTTTGGTTTTCTTCATTCTTCCTTGCTTCAGATGGGTAGAACCAGTGGAGTATCTTAGATGGCCACTCACAAGTTTTTAAGACCCCAAATGCTACTCATCAAAGTAGGATGGAGAACAGTTTCTTCATATACTGTGTTTTGCCAGTTGAGTTAGATGTCCCCTGAGACCGTGGGCCCCCAGCCCTCAACCCAAAACAAAATAATTGACAAGGGACTTAAGAGTGCAGCATTTTCCTGTGAGCAGACCTCTCCATAATTTTATAATAAATATTTCCGTAGGAAAATGTCTTCCTTCTCTATGTCTCTATCCCTAGCATTACACCAAAGACTGGTGTTCTCTTCCTGCTGAACAAATAATCTGAGAAGTTGAACTATAAGAAGAAGAATGGGGTATTAGGATTGGAGGAAGACTCATTAACAACCGCGTTATGCAGATGACACAACCTTGCTTCCTGAAAGTGAAGAGGACTTGAAGGACTTACTGATGGAGATCAGAGACCACAGCCTTCAATATGGATTACACCTCAACATAAAGAGAACAAAAATCCCCACAGCTGGACCAATAAGCAACATCATGATAAACAGAGAAAAGATTGAAGTTAAGGATTTTATTTATTTGGATCCACAATCAACACCCATGGAAGCAGCAGTCAAGAAATCAAAAGATGCATTGCATTGGGCAAATCTGCTGCAAAAGACCTCTTTAAAGTATTGAAAAACAAAGATGTTACCTTGAAGACTAAGGTGTGCCTGACCCAAGCCATGGTGTTTTCATTCACCTTGTATGCATGTGAAAGCTGGACAGTGAATAAGGAAGACCAAAGAAAAATTGATGTCTTTTAATCGTGGTGTTGGAGAAGAATATTGACTATACCATGGACTGCCAAAAGAATGAACAAACCTGTCTTGGAAGAGGTACAGTGAGAATTGCTCTTAGGAGCAGGGACGACAAGACTGCGTCTCACGCACTTTGGATGTGTTATCAGGAGGAGAAGGACATATGCTTGATAAAGTAGAGGGTCAGCAAAAAAGAGGAAGACCCTCAAGGAAATGGATTAACACAGTGGCTGCAACAACGGGCTCAAGCATAACAAGGATTGTGAGGATGGCCCAGGACCAGGCAGTGTTTCATTCGGTTGTGCATAGGGTCTCTACAAGTTGGAATCGACTCGACGGCACCTAACAATGATAACAAGTGTTTCCTGGCTATTTTAGGAAACGAAGTCTCCTTGATTGCTCCAGAAATTTCAAGGGGTTTCTTTCCGGAACGAAAGAAAAAGGCCAAATCTAGTTTTTTGTATTACACTTAGATTTGGGATAACTGATGGGTGAAAAAAAAAAAAAAAAAAAGTAGATAGAAATGATTTTTTTCTCAAAAGTGATACATTTAAAAGCAGAAGATATGGTTTATTAGATTAAGAGCACTCCTACCCTTATAGTGAAACACAAAACACAATGTGTAGTGGAGTAGACCCTGGCTGGGAGACCAGGCTGAATCCCACCGTGTGGTATGATGCTTTCCTGAGGCAGTGATGATGAACTGCTCTGCAAGATTGACACTGACCCCCCCGCCCCAAATAAAAAAGATAGGGCCTTTAATGGTTTCAAGATCCAGTTATTTTCTACTTTGAATTTTTTGTTGGTACCATGTGTTTTCCGTAGTGGAATGCATGCTGAGTCATTGAATGTGTTTAAATTTTTGGTTGGTATTGCAGATTTTGAGAAATATTATGTGAAAATACATGATTTGTGGAAGTCTATCTCACCCACTGGTATTGGGTAGCAGGCTTTATTGTAGGGTATCTTCCATTTGGGTACATGGGACACTTCTGGTTTTGCCTAATACCCCAGGTATTTTGCTTCAATGAATGTTTCTTTCACTTTTCACCATTACACAAGTCCCCACTGGAGGGAAGCAGATATTTTCAGCAGGAAAAGTATATTCTGAAAGAACTCCAAAGACATAAAAAGGGAGCAGGATACTGTATGTTCCAGGAGTCATGATAAGCAGTATTACTCATAAGTTAATGAGTATCCGTATTTACTTTTTGCTTTAATCATCAAACGTGCAAATTGTATGTGAATAGGCAGTTTTTTTTTTTTTTTTTTTAGGCAGGGAACAGGGAGAACAGCCATAATTCAGGTTGGGGCTTGGCCTCAAACCCCAGGATAAAACTCTAGTGAGCGAGGCTGGACCACAGAGGAGACCCTCCTTTTTGTTTTGTTTTATTTACTTATTTTATTTTTTTCTCTTGACTTTTCCTTTTGTAAGCAGGTAGACCTTAATGACTTGGAACCAGAAAACGCAGAAAGACCTTTTCTGTCTACATCATCTTAGGTCCAAAAACAAGTCTGTGATCTTACCACTCTAATGCAAATAAGGGTATTTTGGTCAATGCAAAAGGCTGAGACCAGGGTCTTAATGCCTGTAGTGGAGCATTAAGTCTTGTACTGGGTGTGGGCGAGGAGGAGTCGATGGGTAAAACAGACTCCAGACCCTTTTTACCTCGCTAAATGGTACCAGAGGAACCCTGGTGGCGCAGTGATTTGAATCCACCACCCTCGCCTTGGAAACCCTGTGGGGCAGTTCTACTCTGTTCTATAGGGTGACTGTGAGTCAAAATTGACTCGATGGCAACGGGTGTGATTTTTTTTGGTTTGAATGGTACCAGAAAGAGCATAGTCATAACCATGTACCTTGGACATGTTAATGGTTTGAAAGCCCCGTGTACTTACTGTTGTCTATTATGGAGTGGTAGAATATGAACAATTCAGGGCACATTTTTATTCCTTAAGAAGGAAGCAGGGGATGGACAGGAGCCAAGGGTTTCTACTGTCCTAGATGTCAGGAATACCCTGTACATACTTATCATTATCTTGACTCAACTGAAAATGGGAAAAAAAGAAATTTATACTGGAGATATCTGATTATTTTAATGTTTCATCTTTTCACTGTAGAGAGATATCTGTCATAGTTCATATTTTAATATTGTTAAATTATGAACCATCTTGATAACCAGTAGATTTTAATAAACATCTTAAAGGAATGTGTTAAATACGTCTGTAAAACAAATCCTTTTACACGTCAATGTGTATGTTTGTACTCTCTTAGATCACTGTTATGTATAATATGCTGGGATAGTACTTGGCTTAAAGTGAGGTGGGAATAAAAAATAAATAAAATACATGTATTTTATGCTTTTAAAGAGCTTGTCATCTTGGGAAGGAATAATACCTAATAAGAAATACATAAAATGGAAAATAACCTTGACCTTAAAAACATTAAAAGTGTCTGAGAACTTTTCTCGTGTTATTCCTTCTGAACTATCTAGAAATCAAATTATTAAACGTGGGTTTAGTATAGAAGTGATTTTTTTGCTTTATAGGATATTCCTGTGGTTTCATACGAAAGGATGTTTTACTGTCTTTTTCTACTTACCGTGATACGTTTTAAAGTGTTATGACTGTGTTTTGGTATATAACATTAGATGCTCTCAGTTTATAGCTTAGAACTGTTTAAATATTAATAGATCTATTAACCAACTCTAAAGCTGTGGAATATGCAGTAGTTAATTTTCTTTATTTTACTTTCTCTAAAGTATAGTGACGGTTACGGTACACATAGTTAATAAAACTAAGCAAAGCAAAAAATCAAACTATTTTGATCATTATGTTTTGTTTAAATCTTATGTCATAGTATTTGTTTTCCAACAAAGATGGCTATATTTAGTAATGAAAAAATATATATCAGCAGAATTCTAGATGTTAGCAATCAAGGTTTTCAGCAATTTTCACCTTGTGCCAATTCTTTGGTCATAATTTAACTTATGAGTGTAGTAGTTTTTTTGGTAGCACCATGCTCCTATAACATCACTATTGAGATACTTCAACTTAGAGAGTTGAGTTTGGGGAATCTCTAGAACACAAAGGGATTGTACTCCAGAAGTTCGTTTATAATTTCATGGTTTTAAATTTAGAACATATTTTCTATTGAAACAGTGAGGGAAGTGGTGAATATTTTCACACCAATCCATTGGCTTTGGCAAGATATGGAACTAAGTCCAAAAGAAGAACAGTGGGAGTGTTCCAGTGTTGAGGAAGAGAAGGGTGATGATTGCTTTGAAGGAGGGAAAGGAGAGCCTTTGCTATTTTGTTTAGTGTCAGTCTACACATATCTGAGAAAAGATTCCATGTTATCTTAGAATAGGACTCCCAAACAATGCTCTATGGAACACTGATTTGGAGGACAGTTAATAGATATTTAAAAGTGATCCTTGGTTTAATAATTTGGGGAAATAATCCATAATATATTCTCCCATTATGGATCGACAATGCATAGTCATATATTGACAGTTCTCTTAGACGTCTTGAAACAAAGAAATCTGTTTACTTTTATTTTTTTCAGCTTCAGCAGTTCCCAAATATTTGGCCTCAGAAGAGCCTCTTCTTCTGTTTTACATGAGTGGTGTGTTTCCACTGGGTCCTAGTCATGGTAGGAGAAAGGAGGGCAGGGAGGAGGACAAAGCGGTCTGTCTCCAGCTCCCATATTAACATACAACTTTTAATATTCCTGTATGTAAGGACCGTTTAGAATACATCCCCACTAGATCCTGAGCATTAGGTGTTCACCAATATGACTTAATTAAGAAACAAAGTAAACAAGGGAAAATATGTGTATGTAGGGTATAAGAACTTTGACATTTATTTTAACTTATTCAGAAAGTCATGGTAATTGAATAGTTATGTTTTATATAATCACTTGAAATGTTTTTCATTCTCAGTTACATACTGTGTATTTTCATTGCTGGGAATCTATATTTATAAGAATTATATCTCTTTTAACTTTATTGTTTGCTTGAAAAGGATAAAAAAAAAAAAAAAAAAACTTTGCCATCAAGTCAGTTCCGACTTATAGGACAGAGTAGAACTGCCCCATAGGGTTTCCAAGGAGCAGCTGGTGGATTCAACCTGCTGACTTTTGGTTTAGCAGCCAGGCTCTTAACCACTGGGCAACCAGGGCTTCAAAATGCATAATGGTTAAAATCGAAGGGTTTCATATCATGCTGCCTGGGCATGAGTCCTGGCCCCACAGGCAGAGATTTCCCTTGAGGAAGTTACTTACCTCACCAACCCTGGATTCACTCCTCTGAATTAAAAAAAAAAAAGGAATTTATAGTGCCTATTTGAGTCTGAATCGACAGTGGGTGTTTTTGTTTGTATTAGGCACAGTGGTTAAAGAGCTTGGCTGCTAATCAGAAGGTCAGCAGTTTGAATCCACCAGCCACTACCTGGATACTTGGAAACCCTATGGGGCAGTTCTACCGTGTCCTATAGGGTTGCGATGAGTTGGAATTAACTCAACAGCAATGGGTTTAGTTTTTTTTTTTTTTGTTACTCATTAAGGAGCCCTGGTGGTGTAGTGGTTAAGACCTTGTTTCCTAACCAAAAGATTGGCAGCTCGAACCCATCAGCTGCTCTTTGGAAGCCCTATGGGGCAGTTTTACTCTGTCCTGTAGGATCACTATGAATTGGACTCGATGGCAGTGGGTTTGGGTTATTATAGTGGAGCCCTGGTGGTGCAGTTGTTAAGTGATACAGCTGCTAACCAAATGATCAGCAGAGTCCACTAGCCATTCCTTGGAAACCCTATGGGACCATTCTACTCTGTGTTATAGGGTCACTATGAGTTGGGGACCCCAGATCCAAAGGACGCGCTGTGCTCCCAGCACTGCTTTCTTGGTGGTGTGAGGTCCCCCTGTCTCTGTTCTTGGTTATGTCTTTTATATCTCAAGAGGGTGCCTCAAGATACGATCTAATCCTGGAGGTTGAGTCCTGCCTCACGAACACAACTGAGGTCCACCCTCATTAACATCATAGAATATATAGAAAAATCAAACAGTACCAGGAATCATGGCCCAGCCCAATTGATACATACATTTTTGGGGGGACATAATTCAATCCATGCCATTTATGAACAAGAAACCTGAGATTCACAGGGTTAGCTCACTTTTCCAAGATAGCGTGTGATGATCAAATGATAGAGGTGAGATTCAAAATAAGGGCATCCTCACTGCGAAGGCCTGCTTTTTTACTCTGTTAGGATGACTTATTGTAGAAAAAAAGATTTAATAAGTACATGACTTGTCTTCCTAGAATTTTATACAGTAATGGAACAAAAAGAGACGAAAAGTGTGTGTGTGTGCATGCCTGTGCACACATGGCATAAATATGTGCCATATACGATATTTTTTACTAATCAATTCTCAAAGGGAATATTTCACTGTGATTTATGTATACTTTCAGTTAAACCTCAGACTACAGCGTATTTGGACACAGTTACTTCAGTTCATTGTAGAGTGAATATATTTATTTCCATAAATATTTATATTTAGTCCTATAAGTATAAATAATTACATATTATTTATATAAATATTATATATTTGTAGTCCAAGTTTTAAACTTGATTAAGTTGTAGTAGATTGGATTGAAAGAAAAATTAATACCTAATAGAAAAAAAAAAAAAAAAAAAAAAAAAAATTTTTTTTTTTTTTTTTAATAGATCAAGTTTCTTTTTTTTTTTTTGAGTTATTTGAATTCAGTATTTTCAGTGGTATTGAAGAAAATTTTATAACCCATAAATTTAGGTTTCTTTTGTGATTCTCTTAGATGTAATAAAGGAGCAGAATCGAGAGTTACGAGGTACACAGAGAGCTATAATCAGAGATCGAGCAGCTTTAGAGAAACAAGAAAAACAGCTGGTAAGTAGAACATTAAATTTCAGTTTAACTTTTCAGACAAATTTGGAAATTAGTGTCGGCATAATTAGCTAACTAGGAAAAAGGCACATGGCAGGTGGTAAGTGATTTACTTGACGAGGAAATGGCATTTAACACCTTGCTACGTTTTTTCTGCCTACCTTTGTTAATTGTGGCGTTTTGCTGACTTTTATCAGGATTCTGTGAAATCTGCTGATTATAGAATCAAGTTATTTCTCAGTATGTGAAGGTCATAAATGCCGGGGATGATATATAATTGCTCAAAACATGGAGACACCTTCTTTTCAGCTAACAGCAAAGATAAAATACTCATGGAAAACAAGAAAAGGTTATAAGAAAATAATTAAGTCACTTGTAGATGGCTTCCTTGCTATTTTAAAGATCAGTGTGTGACAATGAATATAATTGTTCTAAGTAGACTGTTTCAGCTTTAAATATCTTTTATGGTATGTTTTTAAATATATGCTAGCTTAAATCTTTTTTAAAAACACACCTTGAGGTATAATTGACATGCAATAAAATGCATATAATTAAAGCATAAAATTTGATACATTTTGACATACATGTACACTCACGAAGCCATTACCACAGTCAGGGTAATGAACATACTCCTCGTTCACAAAAATTTCCTCGTGTCCTTTGTAATCCCTCCTACCTGTCCCTCCCTGCCGCTCTCATCCCCAGCAAGGCAGACACTACTGTCACTATAGATTAATTTGCATATTCTAGAATTTTAAATAAACGGAATCATATACTATGAACCCTCTTTTCTTTTCTTTTTAAATATGGCTCCTTTCACTCAGCATAATTTTTCGAGGTTAATCAAAGTTGTCGCATATATCAGTTTCATTCATTTTTATAAACAAATGGTATTTCATTATGTGGATATACCACATTTGTTTATCCATTTACCAGCCAGTGGGCACTTGGGTTGTACCTAGGTTTTAGCTGTTTTGAATAAGATTGTTATAACTATTTAAGTGAAGTCTTTGTGTGAACGCATGTTTTCTTTCCTCTTGGGTATATTCCTAGGAGTGAGATTTTTGGGTTGTGGGGTAAGTGTATGTATATTTAACTGAGTAGGAAACTGCCAAACAGTTTTGCAAGGTGGCTATCACACCTCTGTTCTCAGCAGTGTATGGTAGTCACAGTTGTTCCACACCCTGGCCAATACCTGGAATTGACAATCCTCATAATACTTGGAATTGACAGTCTTTTAGCCATTCTAGTGGGTGTGTCCACCACTCATCTCTCAGCTTGTTGTGACTCAAACATAGCAACGATTGTGAGTATGGCACATGACCAGGCAATGTTTTGTTCTGTTGTACATAGGGTCACTGTGAGTCAGAACTGACTAGACAGCACCTAACAACAACAGTGGGTGTGTAGTAGTAATTTATTGTGGTTTTAAATTTCATTTCCCTAATTACTAAGGAATTAAACATCTTTTCTTATATTTGCCATTTATGTATCTTCTTTTCCAAAATGTCTATTCAATTATATTAACCATTTAAAAAAAATATATTTTATTGTGTTTTTGGTGAAAGTTTACACGGTAAATTAGGTTCTCATTTAACAAATTCTATTCATAGTGTTCAGTGGCATTGGCTACATTTTTCACAATATATCAGCGTTCTGGTTGTTTACATCCTGATAGTTCTATTTCCCTTAATGTAGCTTCCCCGTTCCCGCCTTACCGTCTCGTGTTTGGTCTAGGGAAAACGTTTACCATTTGGTTTCATTTAGATAATTTTTTAGAGGTGCAGAATACTTATAGGTGACGGTATTTATTTTGTGGTCCAATCTGTCTCTTGGCTGAAAGTTGACCTCTAGGAGTGGTTTGATTCCAAGTTTAAAGGGTGTCCTAGGAGATAATCTTGGGATTTCATTTAGTTTCTAATGGTCTGCTAAGTCTGGCCTTTTTTTTTTTTTAAGGAATTTGAGTTTTGTTTACATTTTTCTCCCATTCTCTCAGGGACCGTTTATGGAGTCCCTGGTCAGAACGGTAGGTAGTGGTAGCTGGGTACCATCTAGTTCTTCAGGCCTCAAGGTAGATGAGGCTGTTGTTGTGTAGACTACTAGTTTTATAGACTATTCTAATTTGAGTTTTTGGTTTCCTTCTTTTTCACCCCAGACAAGCAGAGACCAATAGTTTTGTCTTAGATGGCCGTTCGTAAGCTTTTCAGACCCCAGATGCTACTCACTGAACTAGAATGTAGAACATTGTCTTAATGGACTGTATTGTGCCAGTTGACCGAGTTGACTTGTGAAACTATGGTCCTAAGCCTCAAACCCAGTAAACCGATCCCATGAGGTGTTTGGTTTTGTCCAGTAAGTATCCATAACTGTACCCCCATGTGCGTTATTTTATATTTGAAACTATATGCAGTGCACATAAACATGTATGTACATATGCCTGTAGTTATACCCGTACATACACTATGCATATATGCCTTCCTGTACATATTTATGTGTACGTATCTATCAGTGTAATCATACACATATTTTTTAGTTATTACTGTTACAAGACTGTATATCCCTTTTTCTTTGACAGTTTCCACACAAATTGTTCATTGACATTAGATACATTTACCACAGTTTGTCAGCATTCTCTTTAATTGTGTCTACAGCCTTATATTTGTGCTCACTTGGCTTTACTAAGGTTGTGCTGTGCTCACTACTTCCAAACTTGATGCCATTTTTCCCATCACCAAAACTGACAGGTCTCTACAAAAACCTATCTCCCTCTTTTCTCCATGGTAACCACCATTAAACACTGGTTTCTCTGTATTTATCTGTTCTTGTCTTCTTGTAAAAAAGGGATCATACAATATTTGTCCTTATATAGTGACTGTATCATAGTGTATCAGACTCTTAATATTTAGTTGTAAGAATTGTTTATAATTTCTGGATACAAGTGCTTTATTAGTTATATGTTTTGCAAATATTTTTCCAAGTTCTAGATCTTGCATTTTTATTTTCATGACAGTGTCTTGAAGAGCCAAAAGTTTCTTATTTCAATCAAATACAACTTACCAATTTTTCTGGTATGATCTGTGCTTTTAACATCATGTGAGAAATCTTTGTCTAACCCAAAGTCACTTGTTTTTTCTCTTTTTTTTTCCTAGAAGCTTTTCATTTTTGTTTTTACATTTTAGACTGTGGTCCATATTGAATTAGGTTCCAGTATGGTGTCAGGTGGACACCTGGTGGCGTAGTGGTTAAGAGCTCAGCTGCTAAGCAAAAGGTCAGCAGTTTTGATCCACCAGCCACTCCTTGGAACCCTATGGGGCAGTACTACTTTGTCCCATAGAATCACTATGAGTCAGAATCGACTCTAAAACAGGTTTTCTTATTTTGGTTATGGTGTCAGATAAGGGTTGAGGTTCACTTTGTATATATGGAAATTCAGGTTTTCAACATTATTTATTGCTGACTATCCTTTCCTCATTCAAATATGGCATTATCTTTGCGGAGAATCAATTGCCCAAATATGTGTGGGCCTGTAATTGGACTCGCTATTCTGTTCATTCATCTATATGATGATTCTTAAGTCAATATGATGCTGTCTTTATTATTATAGCTTTATGGTACGTTATAAAGTCAGGTATTGTTAGTTCCTCAACTCTGTACTTTTTTTCAAAGTTGTTTTGACTATTCTGGTTGCTTTGCATTTCCATATACTCTTTAGAATTAGCTTTTCAGTTTCTCCAAAAAAGATGAGATTTTGATTGGAATTTCATTGAATATGTAGACCAATTTGGGGAAAACTAACATCTTAACAATATTGACTATTCCAATCCATGAACATGTTATCTCTCTCCGTTTATTTATATCTTTGTTAATTTTTCTCTGTAGTGTTTTATACATGTGAGTGTACACATTTTGCACATCTTTTGTCAGATGTATCCCTAGGAAGTTCACATTTTTGATGCTATTATAAATGAATAAAAAAAAAAATTGGTCACTCACTTTTTGTGTAATAACTAGTTGTTGTTGTTAGATGCCTTCGAGTAGGTTTCGACTCATAGTGACCCTATGTACAACAGAACAAAAAACACTGCTCGGTCCTGCACCATACTCACAATTGTTGCTGTGTTTGAGCCTACTGTTGCAGCCACTGTGTCAGTCCATCTCATTGAGGGAGGGTCTTCCTCTTTTCCACTGACCCTCTTCTTTACCAAGCATGATTTCCTTCTCCAGGGACTGGCCCCTCTTGATAACATGTCCATAGTACAAGACCAAGTCTCACCATCATTGCTTCCAAGGAGGACTCTGGCTGTATTTCTTCCAGGACAGATTTGTTCATTCTTCTGGCAGTTCGTGGTATATTCAAATATTCTTCTCCAACGCCGTAATTCAAAGGCATAGATTCTTATTTTCCTTATTCATTGTCCAGCTTTCACATGTATATGAGGCGATTTAAAATTTGATAGCTTGGGTTAGGTGCATCTTAGTCCTCAAAGAGACGTCTTTGCTTTTCAACGCTTCGAAGAGGTCTTTTGCTGCATTTTTGCCCAGTGCAAATGTTGTTTGATTTATTGACTGCTGCTTCCATGGCGTTGATGGTGGATCCAAGTAAAATGAAATCCTTGACAGCTTCACTCTTTTCTCCGTTTATCATGATGTTGCTTATTGGTCCAGTCATGAGAATTTTTTACTTCTTTATGCTGAAGCATAACCCATACTGAAGGCTTGTAGTCTTTGATCTTCAGTAAGCGCTTCAGGTCTTCTTTACTTTTTCAGCAGACAATATATTTAATTTTCATATATTGATTTTGAATCATGCAATCTTGGTAAACTTACCTATTCTAGTAGCTTTTTTGTAGATTCCGTTAGATTTCTACATAGACAGTCATGTCGTCTGTGAATAAAGAAAACCTTACATCTTTTTTGGTCTCAGTACCTTTTATTTGTTTTTTATTGCCTTGTTACACTGGATGGAACCTCCAGTATAATGTTGAGTAGAAGTAGTGAGAATTCACATTCTTACTTTTTTACTGATCTTAGGGGAAAACATTCAGTCTTTCACCATTAAGTATGATGTTAGCTGTAGGTTTTTTGTAAATGCCTTTTGTCAGGTTGAGGAAGTTCCATTCTATATCTAGTATGGTAAGAGTTTTTATCAAAAAGGAATTTAGTCTAATTTTATCAAATGCTTTTTTTTTTTCATTTAATAATAAGATGATCATTTTGTTTTTCTTAGTCTATTAGTATAGTGAATTACATTGGTTGCTTTTCTAAATTTAAGTCAATCTTTTGGTCATGGGATAAGCTCCAATTGGTCATGATGTCTTTTTTTAATATTTATTTAATTTGCTAAAATTTTATTAAGAATATCTATCTATGTTCATGAGGGATATTGATTTATAGTTATTTATTTTAATCTTTATCTGGCTTTGATATCAGAGTAATGCTGGCCTCCTAGTATATGTACCTCTCTGCCTTTATTTATTTATTTTTTTCCTGGAAGGGTTTGTGTAGAATTGGTAACTCTTTTTTCCTTAAAGGTTTTATATGACTTGTTAGTAATATTACCTGAGACTGGAGTTTTCTTTGTGGATAGGTTTTTAAACTACAATTTTTTTTTTTTTTCATAAATGTAGGGTGAATCAGTTTATCTGTCTTCATTAATAAGCTTTAGTAATGTTCCCTTATTATCCTTTAATGTCTGTAGGGTATGAAGTGATGTCTGCTTTTGCATTCCTGATCTTGGTAATTTCTGTTCTCTTTCTTTTGCCCTCTTTCTCTCCCTCCTCCCCATCAGTCTGTTTAGTGGTTAATCAATTTGATTGACCACTTTTAAAAGCCACCTTTTGGTTTCATTGATTTTCCGTATTTGTTTTTCTTTCCTAGTTTATAGATTTCTTCTTTTTGTTTCTATTGTTTTCTTCCTTTTGCTTGTTTTGTTTCATTTGCTCTCCTTTTTCTACTTTCTTTACCCTATGTAAACTATTAATTCTTTAAATTTCCCTTTAAAAAACTATTTTAACTATAGTCTGCAGATTTTGATATTTTGTATTTTTATCTTACTAAGTACGAACTGTTACCTAATTTTTTCTGTGATATTTTTCTTTAATCCATGATTGATTTAGAACTATGTTGTCTGATTTCTGCTTATTTGGTAATTTTCCATCTATATTTCCTTTATTGATTTCTAGCTTAATTTCATTGTGATCAGAGAACATACCTTGTATGATATCAGTCCTCTTAAATTTATGGGACCTCGCCTTGTTTTCTGGCACCAGGATGTGGAAATCTTGGTGATTGTTTAGTGCGTACACTTGCATTCTGCTGTTTGTGGTGGAGTATTCTGTAAGTGCAGTCAGGTCAAGTTGGTTGATAGTGTTTCTTAAGTATTGTTATGGGTTTTCTTGGTATACTTAAGAGAGGAGTTGCTGAAATTTCTTACAGTGATTGTGTATTTGTCTATTCCTCCTTTATAGTTCCATCAGTTTTTGCTTCATATATTTTCAAACACTGTTAATAGTTCATAAACATTTTAGAATTGTTTGACACCTGTGTGAATTGTTTCCTTGATCGCTATGAAATGCCTCTTTATTTCTGATAATATTCCCTGTTCTTAAGTCTATTTGGTGTATTAATATAGCCACATCAGATGTATTTTAAGTATTTTTACAGTATATACTTTTTCATACTTTAATTTGTAATCTAGCTTCCCCCACCTTTTTTAAAAATTTTTTTAAGTTGGTTTCTTGTGGTAGCATGTAGTTGAGTATGCTTTCTTATCTAGTTTGACAATCTGCCTTTCAATTGAAGTATTAGATGGAACATTTTATTTAAAGTAATTGTCTATGTGATTGCTTTAAATTTACCACCTTGCTCTTTATCAGTTTTTTAAAATTTTCTCCTGGGCTCTCTGTGTGTACTGTTTGGTAGAACTGCTTTGTTTTTGTGGAAGAAGGTAATAGATTTTATTTCTCCCTCCCACGCAGACATGTGGAATAAATTGCCCCCTCAAACTGCTCCTTGCGTCTGTGACTTTATGAGGGTCTCTTCCCCTTTTTATGATCAGGGAGAAGTGGGTATTTTACATAACCATCCAACCGACCAATGAGTTGCCCTCAAGTATGTTCCAGCTCATGGTGACCCCATGAGTATAGGCTAGATCTATTCTTTAGAATTAAATCACTTTAGAATTAAAACTGCTACCCTGTAGAAATTATTTTATTCCTTTCTCTTTATTTTCTTTCTTAGGAATTAGAAATTAAGAAGATGGCTAAGATTGGTAATAAAGAAGCTTGCAGGGTTTTAGCCAAACAGCTTGTTCATCTGCGGAAACAGAAAACAAGAACTTTTGCTGTAAGTTCGAAAGTCACTTCTATGTCCACACAAACAAAGGTGATGAATTCCCAGATGAAGATGGCTGGAGCAATGTCTACTACGGCAAAGGTAAGTAGTAGCCTTTCTTGCCCAGATTTATAGTTCTTACCTAAAATGTTTGAATATCGATCTTTAAATCAAATTTAAAAGCACCTCCTAATATATATATAAAACAAACCAAACCAAAACTACTGCTGTCGAGTCGATTCCAACTCATAGAGACCCTGTAGGACAGAGTAAAACTGCCCGATAGTTTCCAAGGAGCACCTGGCGGATTTGAACTGCCAACCTCTGGTTAGCAGCAGTAGCACTTAACCACTACGCCACCAGAGTTCCCATTATATATGTGTGTGTGTATGTGTGTGTGTATATGTGGCACCCAATCTATGTAATTTTTCGTAAAATGAATGATATTACGAGATAACCCAGGTGCTCCTTTCTAGATCCTGTGTTGATTTTTTAATTTTTTTTCTTGTTTTAGAACATTTTCATTTTCCCAAGATCACGTATAACTTCTAAATTCATGAAATTACCTTAACATAGGGTTTGCTTTTTTCCCTTAAATTCTCTGAAGATTTTTGAGCTTCTAATTTCATTAATCTATAAATTCTGACTACTTTTGAGTAATAATTTCATCTTGATTCGTTTTCATATGAATACTGTCAGAAGGATTTATCAGTTCATGTTTATCAAGAACTCGTATTTACATAAATAATGTTTTTACTGTAGTGTTAAAGGACTATGAGTCGTTCAGTCATATAATAAAAAAATAGCTGCTTGTTAGATATCAAGCACTGGGAAGAACTGGAAGAAGTTTAAGACAAAGGCCATGCCCTTAAGGATCTTGCAGTTCAACTGGCAAAGTTGAGATATGTCCAAAAAGGAAACTACCCACTATACATTAGTCAGTGCTAAGCTTTGTTAAATTGCACAGCTCTTTGAATATGTTGATACAAAGGACTTTGCAGAAAACCTAGGTTTTAGAATATCATTAGGCATTAGATATAGGCAAGGGGGTAGTATCAGTAAGAAGAGGAAAAGGAAAAAAAGCTACCAAAAAGAGAAATTATGAGGCTTATATTAGGAAACTGGTGTGTAATCACTTTTTAGACGACAGAGCACATGGAGGTAACATGCATCCATCTTAGCAGGTTCAGTCAGTACATAGTGACACGTTATTTTCTTTAAGAAATAGAGAAAGTATCAGTGTATGTTTTGTTCTGTCAGTTAACTTACTCTTGATGGGTCTTATTTAAAAAAAAATTTTTAAGAGCAAAAACTTTTGCTTTTCTTCTTTAGACAGAGCTAAATATCTTTCTGGTAGGGAAAAAGATCATAATTGAAGATCACATACCTACACTTGATAAAGTTTCAGTAATGATGAGGAGAGAGAGTTATCCGTTTTTGCCATTTTCTGCAAGCGGTAGGCTGTGAAAGATACCTGATAGATCCTGCCATACAAGACGCCAAAAAATAAAGTCATTGCTGTCGAGTCAGTTCCAACTCATAGCGACCCTATAGGACAGAGTAGAACTGCCTCATAAGGTTTTCAAGGAGTGACTGGTGTATTCGAACTGCCAGCCTTTTGGTTAGCAGCCAGACTCTTAACCACTACGCCACCAGGGCTCCACCCTGCCCTATAAAGAGATGTTTAAATTAGAATTTTCACCTAAATTTCTTAGAAATGTATTAATTCAGCAAGTATTTGTTTAGGTTTTCTAGACAGGAACTATAGCAAGAGATGGGGGTACAATAGAAAGCAAAGCAGACAAGCATTTAACCTTCATGGATCTTATGGTCCAACTAAGAGGCAGTCTAGTTAGAGGTAGCTTGTGCAGTGGTTAAGAACATACACTCTAGAACCAGCCTGCCAAGATTCAAATTTCACTTCCACTTAGTAGCTGTGAGTTAACTAGCCTTTCTGTGCCTCCATTCCCCATTTTTAAAATATGGGAAATGGTGGTACCTACCACATAAAAAGTTTTTTGTAGGATTAAATGTCATTTACTCCTCATATTATTATATGTAAAGTGCTTGGAGCCGTGCCTAGAACATAGTAAGATTGTATAGGTATTAGCTGCTCTATTATTAGTAGAACCACCATTATTAGTATTAGTATTATTTATAATTGCAGTAATATAATTTACGCTAATAAATATAAAATTTTAAATATGGTAAGATTTAAACAGGGATACCTATTCTAACCTGGCAAATCAGAGATGACTTGACTAAGAAAGTGTACAAAAACTGAGATGTGAAGTATTGATAGTGAAAGCAGATGGAGAAGAACATTCCAGGTGAGGGACTAGTGTATGCAAGGATCCTGTGGCAGGAGAGAGCATGGCACGTTTAAGGAAATGAAAGATGAGTGTGGCTAGAGTGCAGTAGCGCCAAATGAGACTGGAGTGTTAAGCAGAGTTCAGTCCATGTTATATCTCATCCACCAAATTACAGGATTTGGCTTTGAACACTAAGAGCAGTGGAAAGCCAGTGGAGAGTTGGGTGTGTGGAGAGGTGTAGGGGTGGTGGATAGAGTACGGTGCTATTCTTGAAAAGATTGCCTTGGCTGCAGCATTGCCTACAGATTGAGAAAAAGTGTTTGCTTCATATCTTTGCAAACTGTCGTTTTCTGTTGTATAAAAAAAAATGTTTCTGTTAATATACAAAACTCACTGTATCTGTATGTGTGTAATGGAAGCCAAACTTCTGGTTGTTGTTAGTTGCCACTGAGACCATTCTGACTCAGGGCGACCCCGTGTGTACAGAGTAGAACTGCTCCATAAGATTTTCAAGGCTGTGACGTTTTGGAAGCAGATCACCAGGCCTGTCTTCCAAGGCACCTGAGGGTGGGTTTAAACCATCAGCCTTTCAGCTGCTGGGCGAGTGCTTAACTGTTTACACTACCTAGGGACTCCTGTGTGCCTGACTAGATAGTATTAAGCTTTTTTAGTGAAATAAGTTGTGAATATGTAGTGTAACAGTTCTATTCATATGGTTTTGTAAAACTCATTTCTTCATTCTTTAAGCCACTGTTTAAATTTTATTGATAGATTAAATAATGTATGTCATTGTATTCTGTGTTCATTTTTTTAATTTAGATATTAAAAAAAAATACTTGCCACTTAATAGGTAGATTTAATTTTGCCATTTGAATTGCAGTAGATTTTATGTTGACAGTGTTTTTTATTACATAATTTTTTTGCCTACTGTTCAGATGAGGTTGTTCACACTGGTCTTTATCATATAGATGTTAAACAGATGGTTTCCAACCAAGGACTTTGGTTTTTCTGGAATACTTAACAATTCTTATGTTTTATTATGGCAGAATGTGTATCTTTTTCAAAACCTGTTTCCATTTGATGTGTTCCCTTTGGACTTATTGCATAGTAAAATTTTCATAATTACATAGTTAACACAAGTCTTTTCATATATTTAAAGACAATGCAGGCAGTTAACAAGAAGATGGATCCACAAAAGACATTGCAAACAATGCAGAATTTCCAGAAGGAAAACATGAAAATGGAAATGACTGAAGAAATGAGTAAGTTTAATAAGATGTAATAACGTATACAGTTTTCTCTTCTTTGAATTAGCCAAGTTTATTTTCTAGCAACCTCATATTTTCATCCATGAAGGCACACATGATGAAAAAAGAATTGATACGCACCTTTGTAGCTAGACATTTAAATTTTAATTTCAGTGCATTTTTAAATTGGCAGTGGATGAAGCTAAAAATTCTATTAATGTTTCTCTGAAGAAAAATGATAAAATATGCAATATTTCTATGACATATTGGCCCCAGTCATTTTATTTTATGATTCGTGGACCAAGTGGACTTGAGAATAACATAACTCTTCTTGGTATAAATTAGGCTGTTTTAGAGTTACGGTGCTTCTTTCATACCACAGAAGATTTACTTGTATTGGAGGTAGCAGATAATGGAACTCTTTCTTTTTTCTTCTCCTCCCTAAGTCATTTTAAAATTTAAAGTGTACTTGTTGTTTTCTTATTTGTGAATATAAACTAATTACATGTTGTGGTGGAAATATGGAGAATACAAAGAAACAAAGCACATAAAAACCATTCATTCTCACACAGCCACATGTAGTCACTGTTGATGTGGTACTTTTCTTTCCTGTATGTTCCCATATTTCACAAAAATGAGATCATATTAGATATTCAATTTGAACCATATCCTGCTTTTTAAAAGCATAATAGTATAACATAAGCATATATTCATGACCTTAAAAAGCCTTTTTTGTTTGTTTGTTTTAATGGCTATTTAATATTGTATCGCATCGATATACCCTAATTTATCAAACTATTCTTATGTTGGGCAATAAGATTGTTTCAGAATTTTTAATGTATTTGATAATGCTTTGATAAATACGTTTATACATACTTTTTGTCAAAACTTCTGAAATCTCCTTAGAGTGTTAACTTTTTGAAGGTTTTTGATTCATACTACCAAATTCTTCCCAGAAAGACCCCTTTTTTTATTTCACCAGCAGCAAACGAGTGACCTTTCACAACACCCTGGTCAACAGTGAATCATTACTTCTATGATATGTCCAAAACGGGCATCATCGTCATTGTTTTGCAAAGATACTTCCTAATTGTTTTAAAACCCTGGGATGTGCCGGCTGAGCCCTGCTTCTGCACTGGCATCCCGGTTTAGTAGCATTCACAGCAGTTAGGGTGTGAACAGCATCTGATTAAATGATCTCGGGTACTAAACGCCACCCTTGTACTCTGCTTCAGAGTAACCTATTTCCTTCTAGAGTTCAATGGTAGTGTAGGTCTGTCTTTAAAAATTCTGGAAGTTCTTTATTTTTTACTTTGAGCCTGTTGGGTATTATGTTTTCTTCAGGGCTTTTGAAACATTAACGAATTTTTAATAACTTAGAGAATTAGGACTAATATAATGATCATAGGAGCCTTGGTGGCACAATGGTTAAAGTGCTCGACTGCTGACTGAAAGGTTAGTGGTTCAAACCCACCAACTGCTCTGTGGGAGAAAGATACGACAATCTGCTTCTTTAAAGATTTACAGCCTTGGAAACACTATAAGGTAGTTCTCCCGTCCTATAGGGCCACTATGAACCAGAATCAACTCGACGGCAGCAGACACAGAAGGTTAAATTGGACATAATTCTTATTTTTGATACGTTTAATAATGTATCGCCCCTTAGACTTTAGTAGACGATTCTTCCTACATCTCGAGTGTAAATTAAAAAAAAAAAGAAGGCTGAAAATGAGGTTATAGGCATAAAAACAGTAAGTTGTCTCCAAGATATTAACAGAATATTTTATTTTTGCACATTCTCCCTGATCAGGTTTAACAGTTACCAGCTCGATGGATAAGAGTTTTTGGAATCAAATTTAAAAGCTTTTAAGTTTGTAGCTATGATAGCATAAAGTTATTAGCTATTAAAGATATTTTAAAAAATCAGAGTAGATTTGTTTTATTATAGGATCATTTATGTTGAGATGAACATTATTCCCAATTTTGTGCCTCAAAATGTATTCACTACAATTTGAAAGTGACCTTTGTAGTTTGTTGGTTCACTTAAATTTGCCCTTCTGTACGATATAAATACTTTTACATAGTTGGGCTGTCTTCTAAAAATGCAAATCTAAACTGAAATCCATTTGAAAGTAACTGCTTTGTTTCCTCTTCAAGTCAATGATACACTTGATGACATCTTTGAAGGCTCTGATGATGAAGAAGAGAGCCAGGATATTGTGAATCAAGTTCTTGATGAAATTGGAATTGAAATCTCTGGAAAGGTATAGACGTCTTCTTTGCTCATTTGGAAACAGCTTTTACCACTTTTGTCACTTAATTGTTTTAAATTGTCCTTTCCTATTAGGGGAGCCCAGGTGGTGCAGTGGTTCAGATCTCTGCTGCTCACCAAAAGGCCAGCAGTTCAGATCCACCAGCCACTCCTTGGAAACCCTATGGGGCAGTTCTACTCTGCCCTGTAGGGTCGCTACGAGTCTGAATTGAGCAGAGAGCAACAGGTTTTTTGGTTTCCTGTTAGGTGCATGTTTTTATATTTGTTTGAGAAATACATTAAACTTCTTTGCAGCACATCCTTTCTTGTTGCTGTCATTCGTTGCCTTTGACCCCAGCTCATGGCATGTCCTAATCCAAGAGTTTGATAATGTATCTTTTTTTTCCTCTTCTCCTTCATTTCACATAGATGGCCAAAGCTCCGTCGGCTGCCCGAAGTTTACCATCTGCCTCTACTTCAAAGGCAACAATCTCCGATGAAGAGATTGAAAGACAACTCAAAGCTTTAGGAGTAGATTAGACAACAAAGTCATAATATTTTTGCTTATTTAATATTGTTTAGTATAAGCCAGGCACAGTGCAGATTCTTTTTACAAAACAAGTTTATTTCGCAAAAATGAAGACCATGAGTGAACAGTTGTTTCCTAACCCATGGCTATTCTGAGTCTTTTGCCAAAGAATGACAATGATACAAAAGTGGGAACAGTTTGGATTTTAATTACAAGTATTTAGGAGTGATGATGTGTAAAAAGTTGACTTCTTTTCTGCATGGCATAGGGAAATTTTATTCATTACTTAGTGTCAGTTTATGTTCTAAATCTTTTTACACTGGATGTAAAAATCCCGTTAATTGCCAGTAGGCACCAACTTAAAAAGACTTGTCAAAATATTAAAAGTATATCATTAATTCTGTATCTGTTGCTTGTCCTTTGTAAGCAATTATGTGTTATGACCATAGGCGGTTCAGCTGTCAAATTATTTTTAAATGATCTAAAAGTAAAGTGCTATTTAAACATCTGTCAAAAAAGAGAACTGTCATGGTCTTTTTTTATTTTTATTTTTTCCTTTGGGAGAACATTCTACTTGGTAAGTTTATTACCTTTTAAAATGTGCTTGGCACTTGCCTTAAACAACTCAAACAGATTGTGCACATCTTTAAATTATTTTAACTGGCAGAAAAGAATTACATTTAAAACTAAAATGGAGGCCGCTTGCAAAAACTAAGGCTCTCTTTTGTAAAGTTGATAAAAGTAAATTAGATGCAATTAGCAAAAAACAAAAAACCAAATTAATAACATTTTATAAGTAGTAAAACAGCATATTTTGGTCATTCTTCCAAGAATTAAAGAGGTTTTCTTCATGTAAATGATAATTTAATCACTGTTTAATTTTGAACTATATTACATTGAACCCTGTATAATATTGAATGTCTATATGAATCCTCTAAATGGAAGTCATCGCCTTCAATTAAGGACTACCACTATAACAATACTTAAATTTTTAAAATAAAAATGAACATTTTTTTTCTTGGTAAATAAACTACAACTTTGTCAAAAATTACTGCCTATATGTGTATTAATGTATTAGTAGTATTTTTTAAGGTAAAGACGCATTGGTGTGAAATGTACATACAGAGAGAGAGAGGTATGAAGGAAAATGGAAGATAAGTTAGAAGCAGAATTTAAAATTAAGGTGGTTTTGAAAAACGACTTTGTAATATGTGAGTTCCAGCACATCCCACCATAAAACCTCAGAGGAACTCAGACGGAAGCTGATTAATTTGGGGTGATAGACATTTTGGACTGATGTTGATAAACAGTAAGTACACGTTTAGGAGAAGGATACATGTCCTGTAAGGATTGGTGAGAGGAGTGCAAAGCTAAGCTGTATAATTTATCACCCATAAACCATTCTGTACTGTTCAAAGATTAGGTTTCCTTGTAGATAGTATTGAATCCACAGTTTCCCTGTGTCAAAAAATTTTACTGTGTTATGGAATATTAACCCAGTACATTTTTTGATTCTAAGATTTATATAATGACGCCAGCCAACATTATTTTCTTTCTTGTTTACGTGCGGGGGCTTTTGTTTTTACAAATTATTTTGTTAAAAACAATTTATTGCTGTTATGCTTTTTTTTTTAAAGTGTTTTATTTGGCTCTGCTAAAATTAAAAACTTTGATGATTTTTCAAAAGAATGATTTTTATTATTTTCGTAGAAGAAAACTTAGATAGCACTGCTATTTACATTTTAGCAGAAAAAAATCTTTTTAAAAGAATTAGCAAGGCTGATGTTTGTGAACAGAGTAAGCTTAAGTGTCAGTGGGTTCATATGAATTTCACCTGGTAATGCCTCTCCTAGACCTTCTGGGGATAAACATCTTTGTCTTATTTTTAAACATTTTTTGGTAGCTGCTCTTCAGTTGTCCCTTGACTCATGGTGACCCAATGCCAGCATTGGACTGTCAAAATCCAGAGGGTTGTCACTGGTTGATCTTTGGAAGTAGTTCCCCAGGCCTTTCTTCCTAGTCTGTCTTAGTGTGGAGGCTTCACTGAAATCTATTCAGCATAACAGCAACACGAGCCTCCACGAACAGGGTCTCTTGCATGGAAGATGAGAACTCTGCCACTGGACCATCACTGCCCCTTTCGACACTGAAGTCTTAGCTATTTTCTTCATTTTAGTCACACGGATACCACAGAAGACTTTGGGAGCCAAAAGAGAGAACAATGCGATTCCGATATGGCCCCATTTATAAAATGGTGTGGTAGCAGTTTTCCAATTACTATATATTCATAATGTTACTTTGTTCTTTGCTAAAAATATCCATTCCTTTTGGACCATTAAAGATGAGGAAATAGGATTCTTAGACATTGAGCATGGGAGTATTGATTTTGTTTTTTCTCTTTTGCAAACCTGCTTTCCCTAACTTCCCTTGTTAGTAAAATAATTTCGCTAAGAATTGTATGCAAAATACGTACTTTTTTAAAGCAAAACATTGCCAATAGAGAGCCAAACCCAAAAACCCATTGCCATCGAATCGATTCCGACTCACTGCAACCTCTAAGACCAAGCAGAACTGCCCCATAGTGTTTCCAAGGCTGTAACTCTTTAGAAACAGACTGCCACATCTTTCTCCCACAGAGTGGCTGGTGGGCACAAACTCTCGACCTTTCACTTAGCAGCCGAGCACTTAACCACTGCGCTGTCACCAGGGCTTGAGCAGTACAGTGACACCTGTGTTACGGAAAATGAGGCATTCCAGTGTCACATCTCGTTACCAGAGTTAGTTGGGGCAGATTTCACAGGATCAGAGAAGTAGAATGTGGTTCAAAAATGTCAGTACTAATAACACCTGGTCTCAGAAACCATGAAGTGGCTGTCTGTCAGATAATCATGGCCCACAGACTGCTCTGTGCTCTGCAGCGAGCACATGGTTATGGCAGGTGATGGAAGGAGCTGTGAGATTGTGACCCTCTAGCCTAGGATCTGGTCAACTACAGGCTTTAAGTTGTTTGACCTGCACAGTGATGGTTATTATTTGCATCCTGATGCCGGTAGAAGAAACCACTCTCCCTTTGGCGTCATGCACGTTCCCTGCATGCCCAGGAATCACACCTCTAGCCTAATCCCTAAAGGCTCTCCCTTTGGCCTCATGCACGTTCCCTGCATGCCCAGGAATCACACCTCTAGCCTAATCCCTAAAGGCGTCATTTACTCCTATTTTCAACACCCCTATGTTAAAATGGGGTTCTGGGTATGTTAAAATGGGAAACCCTGGTAGCGTAGTGCCTAAGTGCTACGGCTGCTAACCAAAGGGTCAGCAGTTCGAATCTGTCAGGCGCTCCTTGGAAGCTCTATGGGGCAGTTCTACTCTGTCCTGTAGGGTCACTATGAGTCAGAATTGACCACGGCAATGGGTTTGGTTTTGGTATGTTAAAATAGAGTCCCTGGGTGCTGCAAATGGTTAACATACTCACCTGCTAACTAAAAGGTTGGAAGTTCAAGTTCACCCAGGGGCACCCCAGAAGAAAGACCCGGTGACCTGCTTCCAAAAATTCAGCGCTTGAAAACCTTATGGGGCACAGTTCTACTGTGAAACACATGGCGTTTGCCATGAATCAGAGTCGACTGGACAGCAGCTGGTTTGGTTTATGTTCACAGGAGATGTGTTCTGAAGTCTTAGGAGAGACAAGGTAACTTCCTCCTTTGAAGTCATTACTCTGCCTAAATAGCTTTTCACACTACAGAAAAACAACAGCTTTCCAATTTCATTACTACAGAAGCTGAGTTGCATAGGATAATAATTCTAACCTTAGTTCCTTTAAGAGTCCACTGGGTTGAATTTACCTTAGAGAACACCTAGGGATTGTGAAGTCCTGATTTCAGGCACCCTATTGTTTGCAAACCTGCCCCTTGCCCCAAGAACCTGAAAACACACATACCTCCCATTCCCAAACAATATTGACAGTATTTCTTTAACAAATCCTTTAAACACGTAGAGATGGAAAGGTAAATCATATGAATAAATGTGTCAACCACCTCCACCAGCTAAAGTTGAATGAGCCAAGTATAAATGAGAAGCATCTTTTTAATGGACAAATCTACTGAAATTCTGAAGGCTTACCGTTAAAGAGAGGCTCACAAGGACATAAGACGGAACGACTGGATAACTAAAGTCAACCTTCGATATTTATTCCCAAAAGTGTGAACACATAGATATTACATTTGTCATTTATATCTATGCTTAATCACAGTTTAGGATTCTAAATATTAACCATTGTCTATTTTTTAAAAGGTCAGTCAATACTTATGAAAATATAGCATTAATGTCGTTAAGACAATACAGTCTCAAAACTCATTAATACAAATAGGCTAAGAGTAAATACCAGTGCATTTAAAATGGACTGTTGAACAGCTAAATGAATAAAGAATTGTTACATCAATATTAAGTAGTAATTCAAAATAATTCCTTTTAGGGAAAAATGGTTCCCAATACTGGTTGTATCTAAACTTGAAATTACCTTACAAATATCTGATAATATTATGATCTAAACATATGTATGTTGATTATAATCAAAGCATATATACATGTTTATATTTGTTAAAGTCAGTCAGATAAACATTACCAGCAGATTCATATTCAAATGCAGAAAAATCACTATTCTAGATTT
The DNA here is from genome assembly GCF_024166365.1 of Elephas maximus indicus. NCBI lineage: Eukaryota > Metazoa > Chordata > Mammalia > Proboscidea > Elephantidae > Elephas > Elephas maximus. The sequence continues at coordinate 59,963,168 of NC_064836.1, forward strand.
ATTTTGCATTATGATTTGCTTCTATTTGCAAGGTTCAAAGAAGTGCACTCCTATAAATTAAATAAATATACCCCTTGCAACACAAATCCCTGAACTGAAAATCTTAATAGTATAGCAAACTTATTTATTAATAAATCAGATTCTAACTAATTAAGGCAAAAGTTACAACTGTTTGTGACAGAATCCCACTGAAGGTTTTCTGTATTGTGTCATATCAAAAAGTAGATAACACTATTAAATTAGGTACCCTTCAAGTTTGTTGACCCTGTTAACAGTACACCCATTTATTCACTTAACAGATATTGTGTATCTACTCTTAGCAAACAGCTTCCCAGGCACTGAACAAACAACAACAAACGAGCCAGGCATAGTGCCTGCCCTATTTCAGTTCAAAGACTAATGGTTTGGCTCCCATGAATCCACACAGCATATTTTCTATAGCTAAACACCAGCAGATCTAATGTCTGGGAAGAATAAAAAGTTCATAAATTAATATTTCTATAAATCTCTTTGAAAACACTTCTTTGGGTTGTATGCCCTAAATATTGGCTTCAAAGAAGCCTATTCCGATTGGGGTTTATTCCTAAATTCAATAAATTTTCAGGCACCTCTGGCTCTGAAATTCCAAACATAGCTAGTTCTAAGAAGCTGTTAGAGTTGATGGCAAGCAGGACAGCGGTTGATGAATTGTCTAAGTGCATCTTCCCTGGAGAAACTCTTGAACTCTGACGTGATTCATGTACATGTTCGTGTGTGTAGGTGGGTGGAGAAAGAGAGACATTGTTTTATTCCTGTTAGTATCTTTGGCTTAACATACATAATGTGGCTTCTTAGAATATTTTCAAGACTCATTCATCAATATAATTTAAAGCACAAGGAAAAGCTACCGCAAAAGGCCACTACAATTTTTGAAGCCAATCAAATAATGGATTTCTATTTTTGTTGGGGAAGAGAGAGGAATGAATATTAGGGGGAAAAAAGGCTATTACACAATAGGAAATCTTATCTGCACTCAAGGTGCTCCTTAGAAATAGTAAATAAGCTCTGATTCAGACTTGTTTTCACCCGTTTTTCTCTCTGCCTTCGGTTGCAAAACCAAACTCTTACTACTTCTTTCTCAAGATTCAGCTCTTCTGCCATCCGCATGATCTCTTGAGAAGAAGGCTTGTTCTGTTCTCCAAAGTGTCTCTCCAGAGCATCTTTAGCAGCAATACTGGGAGGAAGAGATGAAATCGTTTTTAGTGACTTTCTTTTTTTCTGGCAGCTCAAAATTAGATTGAATTTCCCAAAGTATTAACATGAAGAGAAAGCTTAAAGACTCTGAAAACACTTGCAAAGCTTTTCAGCAAAGACAAATGTTTAACTCGTTAAACATTTAGAAGCTTGCCTTATGCAAGGGTGAAGTTACAGGAGTCACAAGGGAGAATGACGCAGAAAGCCCAGACTGTCTTTGATTATCCCACTTTGTGCCACAAGAGGGCACCAAGTTCTTAAAAAGGAAAGGAACACTTTCCAGTAGGCATTTCTAAATGTTCAAAGACATCATTTAGATTTTTTACCATAAATGAAAGGTTTACTGGACGACTAACAAACTAAAACAACACAAATTGTTTTTGTATTTCCTATGTGCATGGGAAGAACGCTGGTGGGGCAGTGGTTAAGTGCTCAGCTGCTAACCGAAGGGTAGGTGGTTTGAACCTGCTTCACGGTATAAAGATGTGGCAATTGGCTTCCATATAGATTAAAACCAAAATCCAGTGCTGTCCAGTCGATTCCGACTCAGCCTTGGAAATCCTGTGGGACTGCTCTACCCTGTCCTGTAGGGTTGCAATGAGTTGAATCAACTGGACCACTATGCGTTTTTGTTTTTGGTTAGGTACGTGGGGTCGCCATGAGCCAAGGGCCAACTGCAAGGCAGCTAACAACGATGTGTAATTAATAGGAACCACTAACAGATGATAAACAACCTCTCTGGATTGAAATGTAAAGAGTCATGTTGGAGTTTAAAAGACTAAAAAGACTTATTACTAGTATTGTTATTTTTAATAATTTTCTTACTATGTTGCCAGAGCAAGAATTTACATTTAGGAGGACAGCAGTCATGTCACTCTCATAGAAGTGATTGTTGGATTTCTGTCTTGATCCAAAACTTGTGGTGCAAAGGTGTTTTTATATGAAACAACACATACTTTTCCAATAAATATTAGAAATTATTAACTCTCCATTCCTAAGTGGTGAGTTACTAAATCGTGGTTCTCCTTTTTTTTCCTATCATGTTTCTTCAACTGATTTTATTCACATTATATTTATATATTATGTTACATTTATATTACACCCAAATGTTCATTCTAATTGTAAAAATGTCTTTTTTTTCTCTAGTAAGTTTTACTATTTCAAAAGGATACCTTATGGTTGTTCTCCGCTTCCTTTTCCTTTCATTTGCTCCCACTTTTTCATTGTATAATGCTGTAATGGGGAAAATATAGGTAATTATTTTTAAAAAGTAGGCATTTTTTAAAACTATCAAATTTAGTTTTTGAGTTTTCTTTATACAACCATGAAAACTAAAATCTCTATAAATGTTTTAAATGTTTGCAGTGTAGGTCATTTTATGTTACAAGGCTTAGAGAAAAAAATTAATGCAGAAATAAATAATAACTTTGTAAAGACAGTCAATTATAAATAATATTCCTACATTATTTTTGCTGGAGCACTAGCCCTGAATGCTCTTAAACCATTCTGTTATTCAGTCTTGACATTTAGCGTGAATAGAAAAGTTCATCACAGGAAATTCTCACTTAGCGATTGCTCATGTTAGTCATTGGGTAGGCAGATGTGCACATGCTTTGGGGGCACTAATACTAGGTTACAGGTATGATTTACGTACAGCTGCTTACTACAGTATAGCACCAAATATCTGGATGTTTTAAAAAATAAAATATTCACCATCTTACACCCATGCCACATAATGAGAAAAGTTTCCATATATGGCTCATTCTCTCACTATTTACCATCTTAGTAAATTCATGTTTACATTTGTGGCTGTCTTTTTTCTTTAAGTAGGACATGACAAGATGTTTCTTTTTACTCACAAATAAGTAAATAAACCTCCAACCTGTTGCTTTAGTATTCATCCTACTGATGGAAGCTGTTATTTTTAGATTAACAAAATAGCACAGACTTCAGACACATAGCTTTCGTACCTCCTACTTGCTCAGCTTCCTCTAACCATTTGGATAATATTGCTTTTAGTTTGCATGCGTTTTTAAAGCTGAGCTGCAGGTTTTCAAATCGGCAGATAGTCGTTTGACTGAATTCAGAGCCATGCACAGCTGCCAGAGCTTCCCCAACGTTTGTTTGGGTGTACCCTGTGAAAGGACAATAAAAACAGTTACCTCCAGTTTTTCAACAAGTATTCATTTGGGTGGTTTACCATAGAATTTGTGATCATTCTTTGTGAATTATTAAATATTGTTTTGTAAGTTTCTCTTTGTTGGGCAATTTAAAATTGTTTAGTGAAATCCAGTGTAGGATTTTTGTCCAGTACTGCAAAAATAAATTCCTTTTAGTTCATAAATTGCTTTTAGTAGAAGTCAATTCACATAGAAGCATCTGTCATGGATAATTTTTAGCCAAACTGGATATGTGTATCATAACCACTTTCTAAGACACTTAAAAACACTTGTTCTTTTTATCACTGATATTAAAAACCTGATGATATCTGCTAAGAATCAATAATGTATTTAATGTAATACACAAAATATATGGCAATATGTCATAAAATATTTTAATCTCAATTTTAAGAGTGAAAATTTCAATTACATTGTTGAAGGGTACCAAATCAAACTCAGAATCGTGCTTACTTTCCCTAAAAATATGTTTAGGAAAATGTTTGTTACAAGGCTATAATCGCATAGTATTTTATGTACACTTCTGAGCACATTTATTATATCAGTTGGTAATGCTTCTATCTACAGGCAAAAGATCCTCATTGATTGTCCCATTTTTAGAGTAAAAGTTGATGCAAACCATCAACACTTAATTGGAAACATTCAAGCAATAAAATAGCACGCTGCAAATGAATGTTATAAAGATGCCCACTGTTTTGTTTATTACGTATAGTAACTAGGTACTATCTCAGGGCCTAGGGCTATGTACCTATATTTAGAAAACGATGACATTTGATGCCCATCAATGAACATCATTATGAAGTTACCTATGGTCTATTTCATTAATGCAGAGGTTTGAGCTATCATTTTCAATCTATTTTTTTAAAATTCACGCTACTTCATGAACTCTAACCAAGGCTAATTGCTATAGTTATGTTACATTAAAAACACTTTTAAATGGAAAATGAGAGAAACCTATGAACAGTTCACAGAAATGGAAACACAAATGACTGTCAAACACACGAAAGAACACTCTTCACTCGTAATAAGAGAAATTTAAAATGAACCTACAATGACGTACCACTTTAATTGATCTGATTTGCAAAAGTCCAAGGGATTGGTAGCACGTTGTGTTCCTTCAACCCCTATTTGCTTATTCTATGTGCCAGTCACTGTTTTAAGGGCAGGAGTTACACCATTAAAGAGAAAAGCGAAAAGACACAAACAACTAAGCAAGCAAGCAAACGAACCAAAGACCTCCTGCCTTAGTGGAGTTTACCTTCTGAGAAAGGCTAAAGGGACATTGAGGAACAGTTGCTGGTAGGAAAATCTGATACATTTTCTATGGAGAACAAGTTGACAACATCCATCACAATGACCAACATATATATACTCTCTGGCTAAGCAGTTCTACCTCTAACACGTTTCCACTGCATATATTTATGTAGGCGCAAATGAGATTTATAAGGTTAATCATTGTGGCAGTATTTTTAACAGAAAAAGATGGGAAACAATCTAAATGCCATCGGTAGGGAGCTGGCTAAATAAATTGCAGTATATCCATAAAATAGACTGTGATGGATCTGCACAAGGTATCTCTGCAAGAATACATAAAAAAATTAACAACGCTGACAAAAAGGAAAGATAAGTAGAAGGGAGACATTCCACAGTCTAGCCTTTTATACTTTCCAAACATATGAATGTATTGTGCAATTAATCTAAAAATCGATATTTTTGGCTGTTAAGTCTTCACAAGGAAATGAAGGTTTTTGTAGGGTTTTCATAATCTGACTAACTTCATTCCACAGTAGAGATGGAGAATGAGAACTGTCTTGGACTTCCAAGCAGAGTATAAGAATTTTAACAGTAAGAGAGCAAGGGTTTGCAGACCACATTATTCGCCCCACGGCCCTTAACAAGCGCATACCTAACTTAATTCTTCTCACTTTAAATTCATTGGCAAACTTTTCAAGTTCTCGGATTTCTGGAGAATCCATGTCTACTGGCTCTTCAACCAATTTACTTTTTCGTCTGAGTTCCTGCTTGAAATCAGCGGCCGTGGGGTCCTCTGCCAGGAGAGGCTGGTGCATGGGGGGAAATCCATGACTCAAAGTATGATCAGGAAACTTATAAAGGCAAGGAGTTAGGCTACCTATAAATAAACCAAGAAAGGAAAAGAGAGAGTCATACGTAATTATCCCTCATTTCTATACAACCAGCAAAAGCCCTGCTCGTTAGAGCCCATTATTCTGTTACCAAAAAAAAAAAAAAAAAACCCACCAAGCTCATTGACTTCAAATCATATAGTGACTTCAGGTCTATAGTGGCCCTATAGATGGGGTGGAAACCCTGGTGGTGTAGTGGTTAAGTGCTATGGCTGCTAACCAAGAGATCAGCAGTTAGAATCCACCAGGCGCTCCTTGGAAACTCCTTGGGGCGGTTCTGCTCTGTCCTATAGGGTCGCTATGAGTTGGAATTGACTCGACCGCAGTGTTTTTTTATAGACAGGGTAGAACTGCCCCCATAGGGTTTCTAAGGCTGTGATTTTTTGCGGAAGCATACTGCTACATTTTTCCTCTGTGGAGTGGCTGGTGAGTTTGAACCACCGACCTTTTGATTAACTGATGAACACTAAACCAACGGGACACCAGCGTGCCCTTATTCTGCTAGGATTTGAACTGCCAACCCTTTGGTTAGCAGCCGTAGCACTTAACCACTAAGCCATCAAGGTTTCCCGTTAGTTTTTTACCAAAACCAAACTCAAACTCGCTGCCGTGAGTCAATGCAACTCACAGCAGTTCTATAGGACAGAGAAGAACTGTCTCATAGGGTTTCCAAGGAGTGGCTGGTGGACTTGAACTCTCCATGGCTTGGTTAGCAGCCTAGCTCTAAACCACTGTGCCACCAGGGCTCCTTACTGTGCTCCAGGACATCTGAATTCTACAGATTCCCTTACATCCAGTCCTCAGAGGGAGGAGCCAGAGCAGCTTAGTGTAAATGTGGTTATTTTCCACCTTCTTTGGAGCACCATAAACAAGGAAAATGCAAAGAAAATAAGTAGGAAATTGCAAATAATTAAAATATAAGTAGGCAACTTCTCTCAGAAGTATGTCTCTCACCCAGAGTGCGTGTATTAATCACTGGTTCTTAATTCATTAAGCACAAAGTCTGTGATATCTGTCATAATCAAGGAGCTGAGCTAAGTGTTGTGCCAGAAAATTTTCTTCTGTTTGAGTAAGTGCACGATATTAAAACACTCCACAGCTTTATCAGGAAATACTTCATTTGAATGGGAGATAATTATGATTTTTTTTTTTAATTTAACAAAAGCAAGTAAAAGGGAATTATGGGGACATAAAACACATTTATATGGTTATATGCATCCTGGTGGTGTAGTGATTAAGCCCTGGGCTACTAACCAAAGGGTTGGTGGTTGGACCTACCCAGTGGCTGCCCCGGAGAAAAACCTGGTGATCTGCTTCCATAAAGATTACAGCCAAGAAAACTCTATGAGGCAACTCTACTCTGACACATTGGGTCACTATGAGGCAGAATCGGCTCGATGGCACCGACCAACGACAAATATATTTGAGGGTTGAATAGATATGAGCAAAAATGTAAGTTTAAAAGTTCCTCTAGACAGTCGGCAACAGTATTTCTGGAAAAAGTATAAAATATAATGGAATCACTTCTTGATTATGATTTAAGGAGAAGCAAAAATAAAAGCTCATAAGGAAGGGAAAGGTGCAATTCAGAATGTGGTAGGTAATCCACCCATGGAGCCCTGTTGGTGCCGTGGTTAAGAGCAGTTGGCATCTACCAGCCCCTCCTTGGAAACTCTGTGCGGGCAGTTCTGCCCTGTCCTGTAGACTCACTGTGAGTCGGAACCGACTCCATGGCAATGGGCTGGTTTAGTTTAATCTACCAGTAAATATACAGCATTGACTCAATCGAGTGGGTTTAACAATGAACACAATGAAAGAAAAACAAAACCACAACAACAAAAAAAAGAGTGCTTCCAGATTTTATTCTTCATTAGGAAAGTCTGTCTCATTTGTGGGGTATGGGTAAGATGATGGCCCATCAGCCATATTCCAACACTTTTTGTTCATATTTCCTTCATCAGTGTATTATAGTTTCTGTTGGTAGACGTTTCACTTCAATTTATATTAATGACATGTTGTATAACCAAGAGATTTTGATATAAAAAAAATATTGAGTGATTAATCATTTGGTTATGAGTATGAATAAATATTTAAAGTAAAAATAAATTACTACCGAAACCCAAACCCATTACCTTTGAGTTGATTCTGACTCATAGTGACCCTATAGAGAACATATATAATAATTATTCTTAGAAACTTACTCAAAAATACGTGATGGCTATAGTCTCTCCATAAATACATTCATAAATCAAATATGTGAGTAATAATGTGTTTTGCCAGAATATATATCTTACATTAATGTGTAAATATGTAATGAGCAGAAAATAGTGTAAGTCAGCAAACTGTTAAGTTATATTATTCATATGAGAACACGAAATTAAAAAAAAGTGCACCTCTATCCAGTAGACTATTATTTTTCCAAAACAAAGTAAACGTGGAAGTAAGAAGTGAAACAAAATGGGATAAAATAAATTTGGCTGCCTCACAGAAAAAGATTTGAAGGACACTACCCTTGTCTTGCATGATCATGCTACTTTTATAAATCATCATTAGCCAGTAGTACTTTTTTAAAAAATCAGTTAACTATCCACTTTGTGCTTTCGTGTGCGGCGGGCTGATCGATCAGAGGGGAAACGTAAAGCAGTTCTATCAATTTTGAACTGATCAGCTCATTTCTGAACCTGTCTATTGCTTGTAGATTTAGAGGTCATTTTTAGCTGTTTGTTAAAGGAAAGACATATATGAAAGGAAAATAATCACATTTATACTATCATCTGCTTAATATTTATCTTTCTTTGCTTGTACTTTCAGAGTTGGTTCTTACAAATATGAAAAAAATCACTTTCATCATTTAGAAATATCAGGTGTCACGTAATACACTTAATGATTAACTTGCAGAGAGAAGCAAATAAGATTTTCGCATTTAGTATATTTTAAGACACTATTGATAACTTTTAACTTATTTAACCGATATCATATTACTTTTGTTGTACATAAGAAACTTGTTACATTTCTTGCACATAAATATACCACGAGGCTGAATTTGTTAGTAATCTCCATCATTATCTGCAATTTTTCTTCCCAATCAAAGTCATGCACTGCTGCTACCACAAATCTCCCAGGCAAAACTTTGTGTTGAGTTCGTTTCTCATTTGATATTTCCGTTATCCTTACATGAACAAAAATATGTGTTTTTCCCTATGACTTACAATTTAGGAAATTTAAGTAGAAAGAATTTAACTTTCCTCAGGTGTCACAATGAATAAACTTTGCAGCTGAAAATTGCATTAAACCACATCAAAATAATTGCCTAGTTCATTTTCCAGGTCGTCTGCACTCAGGTAAATTAAGTGAAGTTTGTTTAAAGGCTTTTCATGCTGTTTAAATATTTTTGGCTACATTAATCAAATATTTTAAGACAAAAACATTGTAATTATTTATTAAAATATTAGAACTCTGTCATCTTTATTTACAGAAAATTTTAAAGGTAGTTCACTCCTTATAAATTACACTGGAAAAGTAGATGTTTAGAAGATTAATTTGAATGGAGTTTATCAAAAGTTGACAGGAAACATCACACTCAAAGGTTTGGCATCCAGAACCAAAAGGAAAACATGACGTGTGATACTGGTTTTCATTCTCATTAAGTGAAAATATTCACAACTGTCTGCAGGAACACAGTTCTCCTGGAACTAACCTTCAACAGAAATCCATCATGGCAGTTACAAGCAGAGCCAAAACAAACTGATCTTCCCATTATATGATCTGTATTTGGAGAAGGGTGGGGAATGATTGGAGCCCTGGTGGTGTAGTGGTTAAGAGCTTGGCTGCTAATAAGACGTGGGCAGTTGGAATCCACTTGTTACTCCTTGGAAACCCCATGGGGTAGTTCCTCTCTGCCCTATAGGGTCGCCATGAGTCGGAATCAATTTGATGGCAAAAGGTTTGGTTTTGGTTTTTTGGGGGAGTGACTGGTAAGGTCGATATGGCAAGATATTCTTCAAATCTTTTTAAAGCCTTGGTTACTTTAAAAAAAAAAAAAAAAAGATGAAAGACTTGAAGAGTCACAAGCATTTTCCAAAACACTGCTAGAGTAAAAACCTCTAGGGCTTTAGCAAGTGTAAGCTTAGATATACTTCCAAGTGTTTGTACAGTCTCTACAACCCGAAATATATCTGTGACATTGCAGATTCACGCACCATAGACTTTCTGAACTGCTCTGTAAGTACGTCTATGTAGTGGAAAGGGAGGAGAAAGAGATGTAAAGCAGGCAAAGGGGAGGCAGAAGGAAGCTTGCCAAGTGCTGACTCCATTTACACGGTAAAGGGCAAGCTGCTATTCTGCAGCACTGGACCCTGAGAAATACTAGCTGACAACATCTCTCAGTTTCTGGGCTTTGATGCCTTAAAAGGACAAACAAAGGAAGCAGAGGGTCAAAGGAAATACACCAGCTTGCTGTAGACAACAACAGGAACATGCATTTTAATATTTCCATTTATTTTACTCTTTTTACGCACCGTGAATTACAAGGTGAACCTGAATTGTGGTCTTTTCACCTTCGTGCATTGGTAAATCCTACCATGTAGAACAGGGTCAGCAGCCTGACTTTGTAAATTAAGTTTTATGGGAACGCAGACATGCACGTTTGTTTTGTGTGTTGTTTAATGACTGCTTTCCTGCAATAATGGCAAAGTTGAGTATTTGCAACAGAGACTATAAAGCGGAAAATATTTACTCTCGTCCTTGATAGAAAAAGGTTGTCAACTGCTGCTCTAGAAGGGAAAAAACATCATGTTACTGCTTCTGGAAGACCTTTTAGGATTCAGAGGCAAAAGATCTTCAGAATTACTCCTTCCTTTTGTTTTTTTTTTTTTTTTTTTTGATTAGACACAATTAGGGCAAATTAAAACAAAACCAAGCTGAAGGAAAGAAAAATAAATGAATGCAGAAATAGGCTTCATACTAGATCACTTGTCCTATCAACTGTCAAAGTAACTTGTGCTGCCTTTTATATTAACCCAGGTGAGAAGCGCCATGTTCAGCCCAAGTCACATTGTCTCTTATGATCCACTTCTTACCAAAATAGTGGACGCTCTGCTTCATGGTTTCCAAACATCAGCTTTTTTTTTTTTTAATTCGCTCTAAAAATTAATTTTTTTAAACAGATAAGTTCATACCACTTCTTGGTTCGGCCAGTGTCATGGAACCATGTGGCTTTTAACATAGGCTACCTTGAAGCTGATTTGCTCAGTTTCCACAGGACAATGGACAGGGTGGGCACCCCACTGGGCTTGTTTCCTAATTCCATCCTACTTTAGAAGCTAGAGAAGAGAAACAATCTCAGACACTCAAGAGTCAGAGTTTTGAGGGGCTTTTGTTGTTAATTTGTTTTATTTACTTATTTGTACATTTAAATAAAAGAGACTTTAAACAGCATTTATAATTCCCTGCTTCTTGTTACCTATACTGTGAGCTGTTAAAGTATCTATATTTTCAAAAGTGAAGGGACAGAATGAGGAATTTATGAGCTCGTGTATCTGAAAAGAAGATCAAAGGAGAAAGTCAGGTTGAGCTGGTACAAAATTGTCACGACTCAACTCCCATAGAGTTGTAGTTACCACTCAACATAGATATGAAAAGCTGGAAACTCAGAGGTCTTAAGTGACTTACACAAGGTTTGTAGTAAGTTAATAGCGTGGTTGGTTCATTTGTCCCGATTGGTCATTCTCTTTGGTATACCCACGCCTAGGCCATGAGGTATGCTAGATTCATCAAGTAATTAAAGTTCTCCGTGCCAGCCTTAATAAAATATTAACAATAGTTCTCTCTTCCAGTGGGTTATTAATTTAATGAAAGACTCAAACTAAAGATAAGGGTAAGAATAAAAAAAGAATATGAGTAATAAAATAACCATATTTAGATAAAGTAATTTCACATTCTTTGAAATATAGCTTCACTTTCGTATAGTATATATGACACTAAACCGGTCTCTGTTGATGATAAAATGCTTCTGTAGGTTGTGTGGAAGTGGCTGATTTGATGAATGCCTTGAGATTCTTAAAGGATTCAAATGAAATAACTGGATTACTATTGTATGTTTTATACCTTTTCTCTTTTATTTCTGAATTCTTATATTTTATAGCTAATTTCGTGTAGCCTCCCTGGGTTGAAAGCAAGAGAGGTCATATTCTATCAGATTTAATCTGCCAGGAAACAAACACTAATACTGAATATATGTCAAAATATAGACATTTTGACAAATTATAAAGCACCTCACATTTTAATGATATCCTTCTCACAAAATATTCAAATATAATCCCTGATTATGCTTGCTGTGGTTAAGATTTTTTCTTTCGGTGGCAATCTTAGGGTCACAAAGCCAGGCTTTGAATCATGTTAAAGGGCTCTGTCAGGGGCCTTCCCTTTTTAACTGGCATGAGATAGAGGTTAATCGAAGAGGATTTGCTGAGCGCTTGCCTGAGGTACCTTATACCAGCAAAGTCTGAGGTGCATGTTGACTCTCCAGGTGAACATGGACCTCTTGGCTCCAATCCAGGAATCAGGAAGGGATGTGAGAATTCTCAGGCCAGCTGAAAACTCACCAGGTCAGCAGTGCTCATTAATTTGGTGGGAAGGATAGTGGTAGCAAAAACTATATTAAGGCGTTAGAGCGAGAGATTATTGGCCACTGGTCAGTGACTGATTTTACCTTTGTGCTAACTTCAATTGATTGGTCGTGGTTGCCTCTGTGCAGGGTTAAGAAAACTCCAAACCAAACGCATTGCCATGGAATTAATTCCAACTCATAACAACCCTATAGGACACAGTAGAACTGCCCCATAGGGTTTCCAGGAAGCGGCTGGTGGATTTGAACTGCTGATCTTTCGGTAAGCAGCCGAACTCTTAACCACTGCACGACCAGCGCTCTGAGTGAGGCTAAAAATGTTCTTGGTTCATGGCGATGGCCGTGAATAACCAGCAGAGCCTTTTCCTCCAAGAGAGTGTAGTACAGAGCCATGTGCTTGGCGTTCCTCGTGGACGTAATCAAAATGCAGAGGTGATGGGAACCAACCGCTGGAACCTCTAGTGGCTACGTGCACATCATTTTACTATTTACAAAGAAAGTAATTTGTCACGGGGGAGTTGGGAGGGTTGTTCTCATTAACCATGAATTTGAATTTGAATTAACTAAATGACCCATTTTCAAAGAGGGTTAAAAAATACGGCTTTTCTTTTTTTTTTAATTATTAAACAGAAATCACAATTTATAGGCAATCATCAAAAATATTAGCCTTCATTTGACCATGAATGTAGGAAATACTAGTTTATCCAGAAACCTGAATTCTTGATAGATTGTAAGAAAAATCAATACCTTTCTGGAATATTGTTTTGCTTTACAGTTCTAAATGATTTTGTATTAAACTGAAAAACTTTTGAGAAATTAAAGATATATGAAGGAATTTCTTTGTTCAATTTTACTTCTAAATTATAGGCATAAATCAATATTTATTTTCATATATTCTGGATTATAACAAAATACAAGTCAGTTAGAAAAGATTTCCTTAATGTATGATTCCTTCATCCAAAGTTTCTCTGCCAATATCTCACACACACACACACTCACATTGACATTTTCACATACTTTTAGTAGTATACTGCCACACGAAGTAAATAGTTCTCTCATTTCTGCAGTAATAAGTAAAAGCAATCAAAGAATTTATAAAAACAAAGAATAACCAAAAACTATATACAATAAAACTATGCACTTTATTAATCATTAACATTTTTTATCTGGCCATACTTCGAAATTAAGCATCTCTTAGGCCAATGTTCCTCCTTCCTTAAATACTGTGCTATAGATGACTTCATACAAATGTCAGTAAATAAGTAGTCACGTTTGGTATAGTGATGTTTTGTCTCTCCAGAGGAGAATCTTGTGTACCTCTAATTGTTTTGCTCTCATTCAAGACTCAGAAGAAAATCAGAAAGGGCTGCCACAGCCTCAAACAGATGTTATCAAAGCCCCTGAAAATCACTCTTAGCCCTCAGCCAGTGTCTTATTCTTTCTTTATAAACTGATTGTCCAAACGAAATGTTGTGAAGATGGAGATAGTCTATAAATTCATGCTGTCCATGCAGTTACTGAGTATTTACAATGTGGCTACTGCAACTGAGAAATTAAATTTTAAATTTTAGTTAATTTAAATTTAAATAGCCAAAGATGATTGGTGGCTACCATATTGATACTGGAGGCAAGCCCAACCACAGCATCAAGAAGTGACAACTAACAATTTGACATACAAAGCAAGCACAAGGGTTAAGAAGCACAGTAGTTCAGGGTGGTATAGGAGCAATCAGCTGTAATCACTATGGTCTTTGGGAGCACCGTTAAAAACCAAAACCAAACCTGTTGCCGTGAAGTCGATTCTGACATCACAGCGATTCTACTACAGGACAGAGTTGAACTGCACTATAGAGTTTCCAAGGAGCAGCTGGTGGATTTGAACTGCCGACATTTTGGTTAGCTGCCTGAGCTCTTAACCACTATGCCACCAGGGTTTCCATAGATCAGGGAACATCTCAATAAGTGGTTGCTTTCCCAGAAATTTCCAAGGTTAAGACATAAGCATTTCAAGACACTCTGTTCGTGATTCTCTCAGGCCCAGGATCTCCATCTAAGTGTCCCCAAATACAATCTCACTTATAAGGAATTTTTTTCTTACCTGCCATCACTCCATAGGTTGATGCCTGGTTTCCATAATGACAGGAAGGAACAGAATAGTGAAGTCCTGTTGCTGTGTTTCCCAAAGTTGTCACCAAGAAATGTATGTGCAAACATTTAGGAGTTTGGATCAAAGACAAAATAGACGGGACTGGTAAGAAAATGTATGAGGATGGAAGACACTTAAAAATATATACATTTGTGTGACCTTTAAAGTTATATGCCAAAATCTTTTCTCGTTTAGCAGAGGAGTTCTCTGATGAGTAGGTTCAAATTAGGGATCAAGTAAAAAGATCACAAACCACCAACGATGTCCCGTGAAGGTGTTGCAGGAATTGCGTCTTACAATTCTTGTATAACACAATATCATAAAGTGATCTTTCTCTGGAAGTTTAATACAGAAATCTAGTCTTGACCAGTCTTTACTTTTGTTTATTTTCCTAACAAAAATCTTCAACCAAAGAGAAAATGGCAGAGCAACTAACCTTCTCTTGGATACACGCATAAAAACCTCACTATATTCAGGGTGTTATGACAAACCTGTGACAATGTATATGTATTTTTGTTGCTGGTGAAACCATGAGAGGTTTTCTGTATGCTCACAATCAATTGAAAGATTCAGTGATAGGGCTCATTAAAAATAAGTTAAAAATTGTCAAGTGACTTGACATACATCAAGGTTGAACCAAATATGTAAATGTAATCTCATTCACGAATAGTTATGTCTCCTGCAATCAATGTATATTTTGAAAGTAAAGTTAAATTAGTGAACTTTTATTAAGTTTTAAACACTAATCACGAAGTTGACTACCATACACTATTAACAACAAAACTATAAGTCAGTATTTTGTTTTGTTATTTTTGCTTCATATCCTGAGTATAGTGCTCAGTTTTCACAAATATAATTATTTCTTTTTGAACAAATATAGGAGATATTATAATTTATAAAATTAGAATCTTTTGGGGAAATTTAGATATTCTAGAGATTATATAATCTACAAATTAAAGACATGAAATCCCTTCAGAAACTAAAACATATTTTTGTTAAATATAGAAAAATTTTAAACAGCTTCATAAATTTTCATTTTATGACTGACATTAGAAAGAACCAAAGTCATTTTAGTTTATAATTATTACACATAAAAATCTCTTACTATGCATTCCAAAGTTAAGCAAATAAACTTGAAACACATATAGTACCCAAATGTTCTTCTTATTATAACCAATATTTTTTAATTTCTTACTTGGACAATTAGAAGTACATGATTATTTTATTGAAAACTTATACATCAATGTCATCATCATTTAAAACATATTTAGGTTATTTTTAATGATTATTATTATTTACTTTCAAGGTTTGAATAATTTTTCTTGCACTGATTTTGGGAAGATAGATAAAGGGTAGACTAATCTGCTAAATAAGCTTTTATTTACTTAGTTTTAAATAAACAATTAGAGTTTCAAGCCTAATTTGCTAGCTCATTCCTGTGATTCTCAATTTTATTTACTCGATGGCCAAATATTTTTTCATACACAGCAGATTAGACAAACATTGTATCATTTCCCACATCCCGCATCCCTATAGTAAGGTAGGTGTATTACTTAAAATAAGCCCTGGAGGAGCAGTGGTTAAGCACTCCGCTGCCAACCAAAAGGTCAGCAGTTCGAACCCACCAGCCACTTTGCAGGAGAATGATGTGGTAGTCTGTCTGCTTCTGCAAAGATTACAGCCTTGGGAACCCTATGCGGCAGTTCTACCCTGTTCTATAACGTCGCTGTGAGTCAGAATTGACTTAAAGACAATGGGTTTGGTTTTTGGGTATTATTTAAAACACACTTTTAATTACACGGCAATTGTTTAGATTTATTAATAACACATTATTGGTAAAAAACACTAATATATTTTTTAAAAAATACATTTTATGGAATAAAACTGGAAAAATACTTCCATTATTACCTTTTAATTAAATTATGAGAATCTCTAATAGATGAAAAAAAAAAATCTCTGCATTAATGAATTAATTGAAGTCCAGATACTGATCTCTAGATTTCTTAAAATTCAGCTCAAGACTGATGCCAGACTTATATATGTATGTGCTTGGAAACTGCCTAATTACAATTAAAGATAGAGCATAAACCTTGTAAATCAGAATAAAAATGTAGCACCTCTAATTTTTATTTCTAAATGTTTAAAATGTTATTTCATTTCTAAATGTGAGGTAGATTGCACTTAAAATAAGTGGTAAATGAATAGTATATTGATATTTTAATTGAAGATATTTACTCAATTCAAGGTTTCATCCATTTGTAAATCAATTTTAAAACACTTTATTTGTTATTGCAGGGTTAAAATAGTACACATTCGCAAACTTCACCTATTTGGTTGATTGTGTTAAGGCTATATACTTGAAATCTCAAGTTTAAATTTTATTTAAGAAAGTTACGTAAGCCAAATATTGGGACTTTTTTAAAGGCTGAAATCTTTTCAGAACAAAATCTTGAGAACATTTAACTGAATTCTTGGGCTCTAAATTTTAAATATTATATTGCTTCTAGCTTTTATTTTTGAGTTTTGCATTATGCTAAAAACATAAATTTATTAAAACTTATTTGTTTTATTCTTTGACATCCCTTATTGATGGTATTGGCCATTATTCAGCTGTGTTCACTAAGGGTTATGGCTATTTTTAGACACTGTGGCAGCTGTAATTGGAATCTAAAAAAAAGTGTTTAAGATCAAGAAGTAGCATCTTTTAAGCATAAAATTATTTAAATAAAAAAATATTAGTTTTGTTCTTTACCCATAAATGTTCCCATTAAAATGATTTCCAGATTAAAAATACAAACTCATTACTTTCTGTTGTATAAAACAGGTTTTCTTTTTAATAAAACAAGCAATAATTGAAATTACTGTACTTACTAATACTTCTTGAGAATATTCTTAGGCATTTTGTGGTCTTTAATATCCTTAATATTGAATTTAAAACAAATTATATTGAAAGGGAAAAAATAGAAGAAGCAAAGAAATTCTAGACTAAAAAGACCCAAACCATCTCTCCTGGGATCTTTAGGCCCAGTCCATATCAACTGTTATTAGCGTCGGTACCTGTAGACATCACATTGGTGGCGTGATTGGAGACTGGTAGACACTCGGCAGCACTGTGATGCATCATCAGAGGCAGCGTTGCAGAAGAATCAGAATTCAGAGGTATAAAGGTGTCAGCTGAAGTAAAAGGTTGGCAACTCATTCCCACAAGAGAGTAGGAAAATAAGGAGGACCACTGCTCCCCAAATGAGAGTTTTATTATATTACTGCGGTCTCAAAGGGCCGTTTCAAATCTTACTTCCTGCATATATACATCAGGAGGAATCTGAGGCACCAGGAGAGCGCGTGCAGGTATTTATACTGCAGGGAAATCCCTTTATACATGTTAATAGTCTTTTCCCAGGAGTATTGCTTTATCAATCTGAACTGCCTTCTTTTTTACCCAAACATAGTCCATGCCTGGTTTGGTGGTATAGTCCTAGATTGAGGGGAAGGCAGAAATCTGAAACTTTATTCGACAACTTCAGTAATTCAGGCCTTTTAAAGAAGAATGCAGAACTTTGAAAAAAAAGTCTCTCTAATAAATAATGCTAGAATGAATTGAAAAATAGTAAGTGCCATTTTGCTACAAATAGAATTACAAACTTACATATGAGATGCTTTTCTTTTTGGTATCTTTCCATTATACTTGCAAAATTACATGAAACAAGAGAATTACATATACAGTAAAACCTGTGAAAGCCGGAACCTATCTAAGGCAGAAACTTGTCAGAGAAAGAAAACTCAAATATTTTTGAGTGGTGATTGCACCCTCTCAAAGGTGGGAAACCTGCGAGATCTGGAAAAATAAGGCAGTCCCACCGACTTCCGGCTCTCACAAGTTTCACTGTATATAATTTCAAGAAACTATTAATATTTAGCTTTATACTGAGAGAAGCATATCAGACTAAACATGAGTGAATGTACTGTTGACTACTGAGGCAGAGTTTAGAGAAACTATTACAGCCAACTTGCATTACGAATGGAAAAATATTGAATGAAACTGTAGTGATATCCAGAGAAGATGAACACACGTGACGGCATGGATGGATTTCATGGATTTCAGTTAACTCATGGAGGACTAACATTTAGTAATCTCTTACTAGATGCCAACGCTATTCTAGGCACTTTCTACAGCTATATCATGCAAATTTCACAAGACCTCCGTGAGTTTCGTACAGCACCATCCGCATTAAGCTAGGCTGCACCAGTGCCTTTGATCTTAGCCATTCAGCTATGGTTCTGCATGAACCGTGGTAGCACTGCATGCACGTTTTCTACACAGAATATACTAACATTATATAAAAATGAAAAAAAATATATACTGCAAATGATTGATTCAAAGAGAAATAGTATCAAGGTTTTACAATGATCATGATTTCTACACATAAATAAGTAATGTGATACTCTTTTTAGCACATATACTAGGGCAGTATAAAACCAAATCAAACTAAACCCGTTATGGTCTAGTTGATTTAGAATCATAGTGATTCTAGAGGACAGAGAACTGCCCTGTAGGGTTTTCAGTGAGTGCCTGGTCAATTCCAATTAGCCAACCTTTTGATTAGCAGCCATAGCTCTTAACCACTAGGCCACCAGAGTTTCCAGAGCATTACAGCAAACAGAATTAATCTGATAGGCACAGACATCAATGACATAAGTATGCTTCGTTTGACTCTTTGAAGTTTTGTTCTATGGAATGTTTCAAGGTAACTTGGAATTGGTTGCCTTGTGCTAAATTTTATGTTAATATTGACCAACACCAAACCAAATAATTGCCATCAAGTGGATTCCAACTCATAGTGACCCTATAAGACAGAGGAGAGCGGCCCCATAGGGTTTCCAAGGAGTGCTGGTGGATTCAAACTGCTGACCTTCTGGTTAGCAGCCGTAGCTCTTAACCACTGCACTACCAGTGCTCCTTAATATGGACAAGAATGCATTTTTTCTTAATTGAAACTTGAACAACTTAATGTTAATAACCAGAAGATATTTTGGAGAAAGATGTCATAAGTTTGCTCAAATCATTAGCTGTTACCTGAAAATACTTATTTACATATTTCACAGTTCCAAAGTCTATGTTTTTAAGGCTGTATTAGTCTTCTCTAACTAGAGAATAAGGTTTTGGGAAATTAAATGTATTTATTACACTCTTGCAAAATTCTTATACTTTTCAGACTTTACGTATACCAAGAAGTGACTTTTCAATGCATTAATAAAGAAAATTTGCTAAGGATGTAAAAATAAGTTTATTGAGAATAACATTAAAAATAAACAAAAATATCACCTGAAGCCTTCTTAAACAATAGTCTAGTTTAACTAGTAAAGGATGTTTGCCTTGAGCGTTATGCTGTTTTAAGGTCTATCTATAATGGACCAAATTGACAATAGCAACTCAAAAGATTAGATAGGAACCTTAAGGGGTGGAGAGTTTATGTTAATGGGGGAAGGACAACTCAGAAAAGGAGGGTGAAAATGATTGCATGACTCAAAGAATGTAATCAACATCATTAAATTGTACATGTAGAAACTGTAGAATTGATTTATGTTTTGTTGTATATAGTCTCAAAAATAACAACAAATAAAACAAACTATTTTTAAAAAGCTGAATGATATTTAGAGAAAATAGGATTTGAAAACTGTCCCAAATAATTTTGCTATTGTTTTTTAGTCATTGGAATATATTGGTAAAGTATATCAAACAAATGACAGATACTGAAGGAGGACCACAAAACCTGAACAACAGCACAAAATTTAACTAGTATTCTGTCATGACATCTAAAATTCTAAAATTATAATTTTCTTTATAAATTTTTAATAATTAAAAAAAAATTTTAAAACTTATTTGTGCCATGAAATGCAAACCAGAATGTTACAGTTAAAATGGGGATAAAGCCATGTTTCCATTATAGTCTTCTCA
Source organism: Elephas maximus indicus (assembly GCF_024166365.1). Taxonomy (NCBI): domain Eukaryota; kingdom Metazoa; phylum Chordata; class Mammalia; order Proboscidea; family Elephantidae; genus Elephas; species Elephas maximus. The sequence continues at coordinate 59,983,449 of NC_064836.1, forward strand.
CTTAATACAATAAAATATTCTCTACCAATTTTATTATCAGTTTTTTGGAAAGTTTTAATGCTTTCATAATATTGCATCATAAGGTCTGTTATAATTTAACCATTTCTTTATTTTTGAGCATTTATATTGCTTTCTGTTTTTCACCTTCATAAACAACAATGCAAACAATATTTTTGTCCAAAATGCCTTTTTAATATAGCATGTGTTTTTGTAAAATATCCATAAAGTTGTTTTGAATATACCCCCCCTAGTATAGATTCTTAGAAGCAGGAGTACTGAATTTCAGGTTTATGAACTTTTTTTTTCTTCTCCTTTTTTTTTTTTTTAAATTTTTATTGTGCTTTAAGTGAAAGTTTACAAATCAAGTCAGTCTCTCACACAAAAACTTATGTACACCTTGCTGCATACTCCCTGTTGCTCTCCCCCTGATGATACAGCATTCTCCTTTGCCCCAGGTGGGTTGAGACCAATTGATGCATCTTAGATGGCTGCTTGCTAGCATTTAAGACCCCAGATGCCACTCTCCAAAGTGGGATGCAGAATGTTTTCTTAATAGGTTTTATTATGCCAATCGACTTAGATGTCCCCTGAAACCATGGTCCCCAAACTGCTGCCCCTGCGAAGCTGGCTTTGGAAGCATTCAGTTTATTCAGGAAACTTCTTTTCTTTTGGTTTAGTCCAGTTGTGCTGACCTCGCCTGTATTGTGTGTTGTCTTTCCTGTCACCTAAAGTAGTTCTTATCTGCCATCTAATTAGTGAATATCCTTCTCCTTCCCTCCCTCCCTCTACTCTCTCGTAACCATCAAAGAATATTTTCTTCCCTGTTTAAACTATTTCTCGATTTCTTATAATAGTGGTGTTATACAATATTTGTTCTTTTGCAACTGATTAATTTCACTCAACATAATGCCTTCCAGATTCCTCCATGTTATAAAATGTTTCAAGATTCATCACTGTGCTTTATTGATGTGTAGTATTCCATTGTGTGAATATACCATAATTTATTTATCCATTCATCCATTGATGGGCACCTTGGTTGCTTCCATCTTTTTACTATTGTACGGTTTATGAACTTTTTAAAGCTCTGGAAGACATTCCCAAAGTGCTTTTTTCAGATAATTTGTTTCATTATAATTTTGGTTGTAAATATCAGGAACAAGTTGCGCAAAAAGGAGGAGTTTATTATCAGAGACACGTAAGGATTTCCTGGAACTCACAGACAAGAAAGAAGTAAGTCCATAGGGAGAGACTGAGCAGGAAATGGAAGGCCATCTGATACGTTTCTCTGACTCTCCTATGTGCTTTTCTTTGTGAGTCTCTCAAGCTTCTCACCCCATATAGAACAGACTAGTCTGATTCTCCATCTATTGCCACCTCACAGATCTCCAGATCACTCCTTAAACTTTCAGCCAGGCAAAGAGACTATTCTGTTGCCTCTCATCCTACATTTATGAAAGAAAAATTCTGATTTTCCATGCGTATCAGTGTGTTCCAGAAGGACAAACATGGTTCCAGGTGTTCCACATCTGTGAATGGATGGGTTTGCCCTGGGGCATTCAGGCATTTGTAGAAAAGAAGGAAGAACCTGTTGTCTGGAAAGGAAGACACCCTTAAAATAAGACTCATACTGTTATACCATTGCACCTAGCATAAGTAGTGTAAAATTAACTTTTTTTCCTGCATTGTCAATGCCGGTAATAAACTCTAAACACTCGTTGTTAGGTGCCATCTAGTCAGTTCCCACTTATAGCGACGCTACGTATGTACTACAGAACAAAACACTGCCAGATCCTTCACCATGCTCACAGTTGTTGTTACACTTAAGCCCATTGTTGCAGCCGCTGCGTCGGTCCATTTTGTTGAGTCTTCCTCTTTTTCACAGACCCGGTACTCTAGCAAGCATGATGTCCTTCCGGGGACTGATCCCACCAGATAACATGTCCGAAGTATGTAAGGCACAGTCTCACCATTCTTGCTTCTAAGGAGCATTCTGATTGTACTTTTTCCAAGACAGATTTGTTTGTTCTTTTGGAGTTCCATAGTATATTTGCTGTTCTACACCAACACCACAATTCAAAGGCGTCAATTCTTCTTCGGTCTGCCTTACGCATTGGCCAGCTTTTGCATGCATAAGACGCGACTGAAAATACCATGGCTTGGGTCAGGCGCACCTTAGTCTGCAAGGTGCTGTCTTTGCTTTTCACTTAGACTTTATTAATCTGATAGGACAATGTTATTTTATTGTTTTAATTTTCACTTTTGATTGTTAATATGTTATCTTTTTATGTATTAATTGTTATTTGTATTTAAGCATTTTTTAAATTAACTGATTCGATATTTTGTCCTTTTATTTAATGCAGTTTAGGTGTTTTTATTATTCATTTATGTGTGTTTTTAGAATGTATTAAGAATATTAATTTTAATTGCTGTCGTTATTTTATACTTAAAGTGTTTTCTAATTTCTTCTTGTCTTCTAAACTTGTAGTGGACATTGACATGCATGATATTTTAATTTTAGGGAGCTAAATATGTTGGTCTTTTGTGACTTGCTTAAATATTTTAAGTTTAAATTTTCTTTCCTTATCCAGAGGTTTAAATTGTTTTGTGTTGCTTTGTTATTTTGGAGCATTAAAACATATTCCTCTTGACATTTTAGGCTGCCATAATTAAGCTTCTAGGGCTCGTTTGTGATTGCTTAGATTCTAATGAAAATTGCAGTACAGTTTGAAAACTAGCAGATAAATAAGAAACGAAAACCACATTTAAGGCACTACAAATGAATTGACAGAAGTCTTGATGAGGCATATTTGTATCTGGTTTATTCACTGCAATTTCTCTAAAACTAATCACCAAACCTACTGCTGTCCAGTCGATTTCGATTAATAGCGCCCCTATAGGACAGGGTAGAACTGCCACGTAAGGTTTACAGAAGCAGACTGCGACAGAATGATCACATTTTGGAGAAAATACATAAGCCTAGAAAAAATTATATTAGTAAATAATATCTAAATTTGTTGTTCCTCAGGCAATAGAGTTAAAGAGGAACCCTCGTGGCGCAGTGGTTAAGTGCTCCACTGCTAACTGAAAGGTCAGTGGTCTGAACCCCCCAGCAACTTCACAAGAGAAAGATGTGGCAGTCTGCTTCCATAAAGATTAATCAAAAAAAAAAAACAAATCCATTACCATCGAGTTGATTCTGACTCATAGCGACCCTATAGAACAGAGTAGAACTGCCCCATAGAGTTTCCAAGGAGTGCCTGTCAGATTTGAACTGACGACCTCTCGGTTAGCACTCTTAACCACTAAGCCACCAGGGTTTCCTCCATAAAGACTACAGCCTTGGAAACCCTATGGGGTAGTTGTACTCTGTCCTACAGGGTCACTATGAGCCAGAATTGACTCAATGGCAACAGATTTGGTTTTTAGGTTAGTTGAACTCAGTTTTTCCTTTTCCTTATTCATATCTGTATTTTCCCATTTTTCTACAATTCACATGAGTTGGGAAATAGTATAGATGGATTCTGAAATCAAACTACCTGGGCTTAAACACAAGGTTTACCCCTTAAGAGCTATGTAATGGGGGGTAAGTAACTTTATCCTCCAGTGTTCAGGCTTTTCTTATGTGTAAAATGAAGACTGTAATAATACTCACTTTACTGTAAAAATGCTGGCATGTAATAAACTCTCGATAAATGTTGTCAGTTACTAGTATGTGCTAGTTTAATAGTAATAATTGCTTATGTTTACTAAAGTCTTCACATTATTATCTCACAATTACCCGGTGAGGTAGGCACCGTTTTACAGACTGAGAATACCTGTGAAAGGTCATAGAGTAAGTGGAGGAACTGGTATAGGAATGCAAGAATGCAAGAAGCTTAAAGCCTGAGCAAGCCACATTACACTGCTTTCTAATAGAGCCCTGGTGGCATAGTGGTTAAGAGGCTACAGCTGCGAACCAAAAGGTCAGCAGTTCAAATCCACCGGCTGTTCTTTGGAAACCTTATGGGGCTGCTCTACTGTGTCCTATAGGGTCACTATGAGTCAGAATCTACTCTACAGCCATGGATTTTTTTTTTTTTTTTTTTGGTTTGAGTATTGTATAAGTAAAAGGTATATTGATATTGGCATTTATCTAAGTCTAGTTTTATATCTCTATGTCTTCTGTATATAGACTTTTTGTTTGTCACATGGCTTCAGAGAGAAAACATGAAAGGAAAGGTAATTCTCTAAAAGGCAAAGTGCTCTCAAATCCTTTCAGCATCTGCATCTCTATGTAAGCCTGTATTAGTACCCATCTATATTAGGCGGCACAGTGGTTAAGACCTCGGTTAGTAACCAAATTCAGAAGTTCAAATCCACCAGTTGTTCCTTGGAAACCCAATGGGTCAGTTTTACCCTGTCCTATAAGGTTGCCATAAGTTGAAATAGACTTGATGGCAATTTTTTAAAAAAATTTTTAAGTTTATGTTTTCAATATTACATAAATATTAAAAAATAATATTACAAAAATATTGCTTGTGGAGCAAGGAACTGGCATGGCAGAGTGATTTCACCCTGTTCAATCATGTGTTCCGTTGATGTTCACAATCCTCTCTTACACCAACTTGTAATTCAAATCACTTCGACATTACAAGTTGTGGATATTTTAGAACAAAAAAAAAAAAAAGGGAAGGCATTCAGAGGGAGGATTACCATTGGGATAAGAAGATGAATCTAAGTTAGCTCATTCAGTTAGCCTAAGTGGCAATAAGATATAGCAGTCCCACAACTCATAACTTCTGAAAAGATGATGAATTTGACTCAAAACAGTTTTTAAAGAGAAGATTATACCACCATATGGCTTGAAAAGGAACTCTGTCACATTGGAGGCTGGCATTATTTAAAGCACATATCCGTCATGCCTGTCATGCTTGGCCCTTTATGGACTGTGAAAGCAGCAATGAATGTGTGCATTATGCAGTTTATTCTTACTTAACATCTTTCATATACAAAAATCAAGGTTCTTCATTGCCCAAGGAAGAGATAATGTCAATGGCTTGCAACCTTGCTGAAGATGAACGCTTTCTTAGTGCTGTCTAAAGGGTGAGTTCATTATTTATGGAAAATAAATGTCAGGGTGAGACACTGACTCAGGGATGATGCTCCCCCAAAAGGAACATATCCTTGTTTTTCTATAGCCCACAGATAGATTTGTCACTTGTTTGACTCACTTAAATACAGCAAGCCTTGTCCAAACAATATGCTGCTGCGCCTGAATCAATTTAGTTAGAAAATCTCTTTGCTCTTGAGTTTCATTACATAGCATTAATAGATGATGTATAGAGGTACTTTCTGGAGCGAATCTTTCACAAGAGACATGTTTGCTATTTGAACTTGAATAAGAAGTAGGATTTTCATTCCTTAAACACTAGGTGACACAAGGGTATCGTATGGTGTAACAAGAAGTGAGTACAGAAAAGAGTAAATTAATTGATATTGTGCCGAGTGAGCCTGACTCCTCTTTTCATTTAGGCATCTTTGAAGATGAAAGCCAGCAGCATGCTTTCCTTAGTTACTGCAAAGAGATTATTTAATTAAAATCATCTGGCTCTGGTTTAGTTCATGCCACAAAATAATCTAATGTCGGGATTGTAAAAGGGAGACGAGGTAAGCGGGGGTGCGAAGTGGGAGAAAGAAAGGTGTTTCATTTCCTTCGATACAGATCAAAGGCTATATATGATTATTTCGGATTTCCCCAATGTTTTGTTTTGTTTTTGAGGGGGCCTAGGCTATATCAATTAAAAAACTCAGCTACTTGTCTGCATTGTTGAGGTTAAAAAAAGGCATTCAGTCATTTCTATATAATTCACAACGTTTGGTAAAGCTAGTCCGTCCTAGCGAAGGTAAATAAGACTTAACACAGCGCGATGAAGAATGAAAAGGCTTTCAGAAGACAGATTCATACCAAGTCCTTCTTCAAGGCTATCCTAAAATAAGTTATATACACCGTGTATCTTGTCTTCTGCTTATCCTTTTAAAATTTTTGCTGCCATGTTTAAAAGTATAATTTAGGTTGTTTTCTTCTTTTCTACTTAGTGCAGAATGTCATGTCCAATGAAGTATTTATGCATTTCTGTACCATCATTTGCAGACCAGATCTCATAACCTAAACTTTCATAAATCTATACTGTTCCAAATCACTAAAGGAAATTGAAGGCACTAAATATTATTCAATTTATAATTCAAGAAGAAAAAAGAGAACAGTTTGATGGATATGGAAGACTTAATGGCAACATAAGTAAATGTATGAAAATTCCCAGTGACCGGGCATTTATTTAAGAACTGCATTAAGGGCAGTTCCTGGCACATAGCACACAGTATTGTTTAGTGCCTAATTATTAAAAAGAATTTTTTTTTGAAATAAGAAATTTCTTTCTGAATTCCAACTCAGATTCAACTTGTGTTCATGGAACACCTGTTCTGCGGCCCTTTTGTGCCAAGGGTTTTGGAATACATTGCCATTTACTCCTATGTTACTTAAGTGAATACAATTTCAGTGGTTTCTAAGTGATTTTATACTAAATCCCTGTCCTATATTTTCCCAACGTTGTTGAATATATGGATTACTAAAGTGTGAATTTGTTATTTGTGTTTCTTTGGTTGAAAAACAACATGCTCCTTTTATATTTCTTGTAGGGTTATTATCACAGAGTTATCCCTATATTCTCACTTGTATTTAATTTGTAAATGCTAATCTCTCCACTTATGTTTCCATCAGGTACTAGAATTCATTCGTTACGGTGGTTGAAAAAGTCTGTGAAGGTGAACTGAAGTGTATCTCTCTAAGAGCAGGTTGAGCAAGTGGAATGCGTTTGTCTCTGCAGAGGAAAATGGAGAGAACAGATTAAGACAATTTATAGGAGAATAATTCCCCATACACTAAACAATGGCAATGAACTCAAAATTAATACAAATTTCTGCACATACATATATATGCCTATATGAGTATGGTTAATTAACTGTTTCGATCTTAGGGCTCTGAATAAAAACAAATATAATTAATTACTCTTACAAGAGCCTGGAAGTTCAGTTAAGAAAAATTGAATGGTTCAATAAAGGCCAAATAAAATTAGATTTTCTCTCTTCTGAGATACCTGCTAGGTTGAGTCTGCAAATGAAAACCACTCTGTTGTACATTACCGAAAGAACTATCTCTGCACCTAAAAGCTATTCTTCCCACGGTTCTCAGAGAACATTTAGGGCATAAACAAGGTGCTCTGACAGAATTTTTTAAAACTAGATTAACTAAATTCTGAATTTTAAAAGACGTTTCATAATCAGAGTAAAGTAATGAACTGACCCGAAAATGTTTGTAGCCAATAAAATCAAACACATAGACTAAATAAAACTGATGACATTGATACGCTTAGGATATTATGTATAAATGAAAATTAAAAAGTGGGTTTTAACTGAGTCATGCAATGAACATAAAATTGAATCTGACCAGAATCACCTAATTACATCACTCTGTGAAATAAGATCATTTTCAAATATATTATATATTATACAAAATACGATAATTATATTTCTAATAAAAAATCGAATCTGCGTTTTAGAAATTGTGAATGTGAATGCTTAAAACACTGATAATATCTACACAATACAAAAAAAACACACGACAATTATTTTGACAAATACATTTCCCCTTACAAAGCACCATGTGTCGATTAGTTAATACATAGTGATATGAGCATGTCTTACTTACCTTACTTTAACCTTACATATTTTCCAAGAGACTCAATTGGAGAGGGTGAGGGGAAAGGAGAAAGGGATGGAGAGGAAGATGGGGCATGGAAGGGGAGATGGAAGGAACATAGAAGCTTGCATATGTACCAGGGCCTAAAAGACTTGTGCAGTCTAGTGCAATGGCGGGTAGGAACAGGCACAAAGGACATGTATGGGAAAGGTTGCTATTTATGTTTCATACATTACATGTGGAAAAGCAAAATATAACACTTCATATGATTTGGTTCACTGTAATAGAAATAGTAAGCTCAAAGTAAAAGTTTACAAAGAATTTGGGTTTTGTCTTCTTAAACTACTCTTCTTAGTATCCTTTCTACCTGTACTTGATATCCATAATCTGGAGAGAAATTTTTAGGGCGATAAGAAGGATGAAAATACAGTGACTAGAACAAGTTCCTAGAATTAGCCAATTACGCAAGCTTGTAAAGCTAACTACACAATCCTAGCTTAAAAAATGGTTAGTAATGAGGACAAAAGTGCTTCAGAGTTCAGGGAGGCTTTGTAATATTTTAATTGCTTCTTTTAGATTGAAGAACAAAGTACAAATCATAATGGTATTGAGAAACGATGACCTAATGGAGATTAACATGTAAGCGCCTAGAAAATCCATTTCATTTTTATTCATACCTGAACTTTGGACACACACTCCTGTTTAATGAATATTGGTGTATTAGGCAGGAAAACATCATCTGTTCCAACACAGTTGGTAGTTTTAGGTTTCATTTTTCTATCAAACATCTTGCAAGCCAAGTGATTTCATCAGCATATTTAAATCAATGCCCAGCACTGTTAAAGGTCACTTCTAACACTTTGAAACATAAGTCAGAGAAGGCAAGGTTTTAACCTAAAAACATTATAAAGTAGTTTTTAATGCTTCATATTTAGAACAATTTGTCAAATTACTAATAATTTCAAAATTATACAAGTCTCAACTTGAGAATTTAGTTTTTGATGAAAGGGGTCTTTACAAATCAGTAGGGAAAAAAAGTGTTATTTAATAAACAGTACTGCGACACTTGGCTTGTAAAACATGACAGAACAAGAACTTCATTTCTGACCATGTATCAAATTAATATTCATGAATTAAAGTGTCTTTATTAAAAAATGTAGTCATAAAAGTAGAATTTATAGGTGATTATCTTGTCCCACGATGGAACTTGATTACAAAGAAATAAAGAATTTCCTGAGGAAAATACATATAGATTTGTGTGTGTGTGTGCACATGTGCACTTGTGTGTGTGTGTGTATATATACACTATAAGCACACTAATTTTAATACTTTCAATTCTGGTAAATGACATATAAGCTAAAAACATTTCTGTAACAAGAATACTGCAGAACATAAAATATTTTTATGTATAACTGAGTTCATACACAAACACACACACACACACAAAAGAGAAGGAAAAAAAAAAAGATCAAGATGTTAGAAACAAAGAGGAGTAAATATGTTGCTGAATTTTTACCGGTCCTGGGTTGCTCGTATGGGTAGAATGAATGTCAGGCTTAGTAACAGGCAGGACCTTGTTTCTTTTTTTTTTTTTAAATATGTGTCAGGGAATTTAAGTTCAATGTCCAATTAAAAAAAAAAAATGATTGGGCTGTAGATGAAAGTTTACAGCTCAAGTTAATTTCTCATTCAAAAGTTCACATACATATTGTTTTATGATGTTGGTTGCAATCCCACAATGTGACAGCGTGCTCCCCCTTTCCACCTTGGGTTTCCTGTGTCCGCTCATCCAGTTCGTATCCTTTTCTGCCTTCTCATCTTGCTTTTGACAGGAGTTGCCCATTTGGTCTCATATATTTGATGGAACTAAGAAGCACATTCCTCATGTGTGTTATTTTTTGCCTAATCTTTGCCTGAAAAGTAGGCTTTGAGAAGGACCTTAGGTATTAATGCCTATCTATTGTTTTTTTTTTTTTTAATTGTTTATTTAATGTGTAGAGGAGAAAAAGGCATGGTACCATAAAGTTGGAAGGATGGATTTGAGACACCTTCTGTAATCTTCTAAGGGCTGCACTCTTACTGGAAAAGAGTCTGTCCAATTGTGAAAAAAGAAAGATGAGAAAAAAAGCCTGTCTCTGATTGGACTTTTGGTAAAACACACAAACAAAAACAAAAATAAAAGGTTGCATGAAGAAAATTAAAAAAAAGTGCCACTTCAAGAAATGGCCATAAAAGTTAGTCCTATGACAGTTATCTTCAAGTCCCTGTGACTACTGGCAGGACCCACCCACAATGCTGCCCGTGCGGGATTCCCTCAACTGCACAATAGCATTACCACTGAAAATAAGCTCATAATTAAAAATTACAAATGACATGAGAAAAAAAAAAATTCACCATGAGTAAGAGTCTGCAAAATCAACAAAAGCCTGAGCAGCCCCAAGAACTTGAAATGATATAAATATTATCTGTAATAAACTATAAAATCAATACACCTACTCCTCACTGACAATCTCATTATCAAATATTTTGCATTTATGGCAATAATAAAAAACTACTCTTCAACTATTTTGTGCATTAATAATGTACATCTGGTAGTAATGAACACCAAGGTGTGAGGCAAGAGTAACTTTGGCTTTGATGGTTAAGGTTATGTGTCAACTTGGCTGGGCCATGATTCTCAGTGGTTTGGCAGTTACACAATGATGTAATTTGGCAGTTATGCAATGATGTAATTTAGCAGCTGTGAAATGATTTAACTTGGCAGTTATGTAGTGATGTAATTTGGCAGTTACATAATGATGTACTCATCCTCCATTTTGTGATCTGATGTGATCATACTCCATTTTTATATAATGCTGATTTTTGTATAATGACATAGTCTTTGGAACACAACCATCTCACTAAGTAAGGAATGAATGTATAAAAGAAAAAAAAATTGAAACTGTAGGAGAAAAACAAGGCACTAGTGTAAAGAATAAATTTGAATGGAACCAAGTTGAAATTCTAGAAATGAAAAATTAAGTAACTGAAATAACAAGGTAAATGGTCAGCTGAATCAAATACCACTAAAGAGAGAATTAAATATTAGCTGTATCTGTAGAAATCACTCTAAGTGCAGAGAAATAAAGAGATGTTAAATGAGTAGGAAATTTAAGAGGCAGAGAGTATAGAATAAATGTACATTAAAAAAAGAATATAAGATCTGGGAGGAGCAGTATTCAAAGAGATAATAGCTGAGAAATGTCTAGAATTGCTGACAGCTATAAATGTTCATACTCAAGAATTGAAAGAGGCTTAAAGCAGGCAAACACAACAAAATACGAACCCAGAAAATTTTGTAGTGAAACTGTATAACCTCTAAAAAAAAAAAAAAAAAAAGTCCCCAAAGTAAATAAAAAGTAAAACAGGATAGGAAAACACAAAAGAAAAGCATTTAGACTGAATGAATGTTTCTAAATAGTGACAAAGGAATACCATCTTCAAAGTTCTGAAAAAAAATTAGTAAACTTCTGTGACTATATCACTATCAGAGAAAGTAGACTTCAAGAAAAGGAGTATTATTAGAATAAAGGTGTTTTTGTTGTGTGCTGTCTAGACAATTCCAAATCAAAGTCATCTGTAGGATAGAGTGAAACAGCTCCATAGGATTTCCTGGGCTATAATCTTTACAGGAACAGATCTCCAGGTCTTTTCTTATGCAGAGCCACTGGTGGGCGTGAGTCACCAACCTTTCAGTTAGCAGCCTTGCACTTAACCATTGAACCACCAGGCCTTCTTAGAATAAAGACAGCCATTTCATAGTAAATAAAGGAGGGTCAATCAATTCTTGTCTGGTTCCAGGACAAGACGGAGTTGATGCATTTCTTCCTTTTTCTCCCACTAAGTACTACCAAAATTCCTGGACATTATACATAAACCAACCATAAGAAAATTCTGAAAGGTAAAATAAAAAAAGGTAAACTAGTTAGGGACTTCAGGATGCAAAAATGATAGCTTATTTTCATTTGTGTTTGTTATCATTGTTGTTTTTACCTCCTGTATTCCAGACTTGGTGCTAGAGAAGTCAGCAATACAAATTGCCAATGGTCATAGACCAAAAAAAAAAAGCACCATTTCCCTGTTGGCCAAAGGACCAGTATTGAGTAGCCTAGCAAGACAGAAAACATTTAGACAATAACCAGTCACTCTACCACTAGGGTGGTGTCAGAGGAGGCCTAATGGAAGTCAGGGCTTTCACCTTTGCTTCTAGCAAGACCCTTTCACTTCTGTGATGTCATGGAGGCCAATGAAGAACAATAATAAGGTGCTTCTCCCCGACCCAGTCAGGGTGTGTCAGTGATGCCCAGTGTGGAGATTGAACTCACTTCCTGCCCTGAAGTAACAAGGTCCCCCTCTGTGGCCACAACAAAGACTGGGTGGGAAACCTAGAGTTATACCCTCACCTGGTCATTACAAAGTGGCAGTACTCATCCCCCATCACCATGGTATCAAAGAAATCTTCCTAAAACAAAGTTTTAAGTAAAATCCAGAACAGGATACTCAAAATATTGAGGACACACACACAAAGTCATACTGAGATGCAGGAAAATCTTGAATGATAAAAGGCAATCAACAGGTGCCAACATCGAAATGACAGAGATGTTGAAATTATCTGATAAGGATTTTAAAGCAACTGTCATAAAAATGCTTTAAGGAGCAATTATGAAACCTCACCAAAGAAGGAAAAGATATAAAGAAGAAAGAAATGAAAATTATAGGACGAAAAATTATAATAACAAATTAAAAAAGCTCAATGAACATGTTCAACAGTAGGATGGAGCAGATGAAGACAGAATTAATGAACTTGAAAACAGAGCAATAGAAATTATCCAATTTGAACAACATAAAGAAAAGAGTGAAATAAAAGTGAACACAACCTTAGGAACTTGTGGGACTAAAAAAAAGGGTATGATTCATGTCATCAGAGTCCCAAAAAGAGAAGAGAAAGAAGAAAAACGTGAAAAATATTTCAAGAACTAACAGCTGAAAATTTTCTAAATTTGGCAAAAGATATAAACTCACAGATAAAAAAAGCTGAAGAAAGTCCAAATAGAATAACCCCTCCTCCCCAAAACTATGCCAAAATTCGTCCTAATCAAACTTCTGAAAACAAAAGACAAAAATCCTGAAAGCAACAAGAGAAAAATGACACCTTACCTACAGGGAAAAAACAATTCGAATGACAGCAGATTTCGCATCAGAAACCATGGAGGCCGGAAGAAAGTGACACAGCATTTTGCGAACGGCGAAAGGAAAGAATTCAGTGGAACTATTGGTCACGAATGAAGCGGGGAAATGAAGACATTCTCAGATGAAGGAAAACTAAGAGAACTTGTTGCCCGCACATGTACCCTAAAAGAATGGTTAAAGGAAGACCTCTAAACAAAGAAAAAAAAAAAAAGAGGGGATGATAAATTAAGCAGCCTTGGAACTCTAGGAAGAAAGAAAGAACAATGGAAAGAGTAAAAATATGGGAGGAATTAAGACCTAAGAGTTTACATAGTGTGCTCTGGCCACATGGATAACGGAAAAAGGATGGATTCAAGACGCCTTTCTGAGGACTACACACACACACTCAGCAAATATAGCACCATGATTACCAAGAGGCTGTTGGGTGCCTGCTCAAAATTGCTCCATCCTCAAGGGGGATGATGACTCAACTGGTGTTTAAATCAGACGGATCAAGGTGAAAGTGACCGCAAAGGAATCCATGTCTCCAGCATTTCCTCACTCATCCCTTTCCTCTAGCCCACTGCAGCCTTGCTGGCGCAATAGTTAATGCTCTGCTGATAATCAAAAGTGCAGCTGTTTGAACCCACTACCTGCTCTGCGGAGGAAAAGACCTGGAGATCTGCTCCCATAAATGGTATAGCTGGGGAAACCCTATGGGACAGTTCTACTCTGTCGCATTGCATCTCTATGAGTCAAAATTGACTCGATGGCCCACAACAATAGCAACACTGTCTTTGTCTACCGTGGTGGCCTCTCTGATTCCAGGAATGTTTGGAGCAGCCTCTTCCCTCTCCTGTCTCCACAGTGACATTTTCCTTAAATGAATCCCAGAAATGGTTTAAGGTAGAGGAACTAAATTAAATGGATTAGTTTCTATTGTAAATTTTCCTTGCTGTCTTGGTTATTTTTACCTTGAAATTATTTTATTTTTAGCTTATACAGTTTAAAAATGAATTAAATATAAATATTTGCAAACAACAAAAGGAATCAATTTATCAAAAGACATAATTATAAATGTGTACATACTGAATTGCAGAGCTACAAGGTCCATCAAGAAAAACTGACAGAAGTAGAGAAAGAAACAGAATGATCCAAAATTATATTTGGACAATTTAACACATATCCCCCATACCTGATAAAACAAGTAGACAAAACAAACAAACAAAAACTTGCAACATGTTCAAAATTGTTGAATCTCTACTATGTAATAGACACTGTTTTAGGCACTGGAGACAGCACCCACATAGCATACAAATGCCATGTGAACGGTAACCTACTACATAATATTCAAAGGAATGAAAATTAAAACAACAATAAGATCTGATTGATCATATATTAAAAATAAAATAGAAAGACAGTAAGTGTTCATAAATATTTTCATAAATTGTGGATATAAATATAAATCTATATAACATTTCTAGAGAACAATTTGGGAATACGTATATTGAATCTTGAAATGTTAATGTAGTGTTGTTGCCTGCAGGAAGTTTTCATAACCATTTAGAGAAGCCTGCAAATATCTCTGTATGAGAATTTTTGTGGAATCATTATTTGTATTAGTAAGGAATGGAAACAAACTCAGATAAAGGGGGTATATTTAAAGAAATGATAGTGGTATTGTATGAGGAATTTTTAAAAATGTATTTAAAAGCATAGACCAAAAAAGCTCATTTTATAGTGTTATATGAGGGAAGTAAGATAAAGAGAGACTTTAGGACAACTGGAGCCCTGGTGGCACAGTGGTTAAAACATCAGCTGCTAAGGAAAAGTCAGCAGCTTGAACCCACCAGTTGCTCCTTGGAAACCTAATGGAGCAGTTCTACTCTGTCCTGTAAGGTAGCTATGAGTCACAATTGACCCTACAGCCACAGGTTTGATTTTTTGTTTTTTTCAGTCTTCTAGAACTTTGTAAAAAGGACAAATTACTTCTTGAAGACTTTATTTATTTTTTTCTTTATAAAATGGTAACAAATTGATACAAAGCAACATAGATTTCAGCTACCTAGTGAATCAGGATATTAATCTAGAAATCCCTTCACCTGGAATAGGAAAAAAAAAAAAAGGAGGAAACTGACATTTTAAGACACTTCATTTTTTGTTTTGTCTTCTCTTGTCTCTTGTTCCTTTGTTGTGTCACTTGTTTCTACCCTCTTCACCAGGTGAATTCAGTCTTAATTGATCAAACTATCTGCTTCACGCCAAAGTATTGAGTGAAAGTAATCTAATTACCTTATTCATCATTTTGGGTTCATTTTATTTAGAATTTTTTAAAAGTTATCTCAGATTTGAGAGGAAGTTATATGAAGCATTTTAAGAAAAATGTAAGATTAGAAGGGAATGGATAGAATTGTGGGAATATTATAAAAATCTGAATGTAGAATAATGACAGTCTGGACTGGTAGGTAGAGAGGGTGACAGTGGAGTAACAGAGAGTAAATAATGGAGCAGGCACTGGGTGACACTCTTCATCTAATTAAATTAAAGCCTGTATAAAAATTAAAAAAAAAATCCTGATATTAAAGAAATCAGAGCAGACTTAAAATAACAAGTGTTACAGATCCTAAGAATTCAATAACTGCTTTTTTGCAATGTATATTTAGCAAACTGTCCATTCAACCTGCCTATATGTAATATCCTTTCTTTTATCATTGCTGGAGAAGTTTACTTCTTCATTTTAGAGAAGCCGGACCAGCCTAGAAAGGTCTAGAGTAAGAGTGTCCATCACGGTGAATACAATGAGTTCCATCTCAGTCCCACCACTCTTTTGTAGGCAGATTCTCTCGAGTCACTTGACTCTGAGTTGGAGGACACCTTTACAGATCATGTAGTCCAACTTATTAATTAGTTAATAAAATAATCCAACAAGTCTTATTGTCATCTAACTACATAAGATACTTTGTATCAAGAATTGGAGCTATACATACAATTCCTGCTAAGAAAATGTTCATAATTTTGAGGGACGTACTTCAAAATTAAGACAATACAACAAGGAAAGCCCACTATAGTATTATATACACAATGCTAAGTACTGAGAAATAAGTAACTACTTTTGCATTTATAAGTGTGGTGTGTGTGGGTGAGAAAATAAATTGAAGAATTAACTCACACAGTAGGTAAATGATATTTTAGCTAGATATCAAAGCATGAATAGGAGTGTATCAATCAAAGAAATGGAGAGAAGACAGACATAATGATGTGGAAATGGGAAATGGCATCGTTCCTGCAGACTTGTGAGTCGTTTAGTGTGACTAGACTGAAGACGGGCAGATTATCCTGGCTGACAGTCTCACCCATAAGTACAACAGAGAGAAGGTGTCCTTATCCAAAGAAATAGTGAGATTCAATTAAAGAAGAAAGGAAATAGACCACGGACGGGGGAAAAAAAAAATTGAGATTACTACAAAACCAGATTACTTAGTAACAGAATGAGAGATAAAAAATCAGAGGCTGAAACTCTAGACTGCTTGTTAAAGAAGGTTGGAGTAGAGGGAAATAAACAGATTGAGTGGGAGTTGGTGGGAGTAGGGATACTGAAATAAAGAACGGTAAGCCTTTATAGGGGTAATTCTGCATGGATGCTTATAAATCTTTTGTCTTTTCCTGCTCCATATTTCCTTTTCTACCTCTCTGCTCTTCACACAAGTACCCAGCTATATTCTGTGCCTTTTCAAGTGGCTTTGGCTTGGGAGATGCTTCTTGCGTACATCCACAAAGGACAGCAGTACATCTGACATTGAGAATACAGCATCTAGAAACAAACTAAGCTCTCTTGATAACAATGATCACCTCTCATAGCATAACTTCAAAGATTATTTATTATAAAAGGCCTCCTCCCCCCAACAGTAGCCAAAAGAGAGTTTGAAAAACAAAAACAAAAACTGAGTGAAGGCTTCTGAGATTTCTGCCTTATTCACATTGTAGAAATCAAGAGATCAAATCCAACAGGTCCAGAGAGGAAAAGTGGTGTCATTGAGTTTTCACAGTGTTATGGATTGAATTATGTTCCCCCAGAAATGCGTGTATCAACTTGGTTAGGCCATGATTCCCAGTATTCTGTGGTTGTCCTCCATTTCCTGGTTGTAATTTTATGTTAAAAAGGATTAGGGTAGAGTTGTAACACCCGTAACACTTCACATCCCTGATCCGATGAAAAGGGAGTTTCCCTGGGGTGTGGCCTGTACCACCTTTTATCTCTCAAGAGATAAAAGGAAAAGGAAGGTGGCAGTGAGGAGGGACCTCATACCACCAAGAAAACAGCACCAGGAGCAGAACGTGTCCATTGGACCAGGGATTCCTGCACCTGAGAAGCTCTTCGACCAGGGAAAGATCAATGACAAGAAATCTTCCTCCAGAGCTGACAGAGAGAGGAAGCCTCCCCCTGGAGCTGACACCCTGAATTTGGACTTTTACCTACTTTACTGTGAGGAAATATATATCTTTGTTAAAGCCACCCACTTGTGGTATTTCTGTTATAGTAGCACTAGATGACTAAGACACATGGTAAGGAAGTGGCACACTAGCAATTAACGTGGAGGTTGGTGTGCTTTCTGCCTAATGATGGAGCTTTAATCACGGAGTAGTTTTTAAGCAACTGCTTCCCACGTGTTCTACCTTAAAATATAGAATAATTATAGGTCATGGTTTCTTCCCAAGAGGCTCTATGAAACAATGTCAAAACATGTATGAATTTCTATTCATAAATTCAGCTGCATAAGAAATAACATATTCATTGCTGTGAATATGTCCCTTCTAATTCAAAGGCCCAATCCCCTAAGGCTGGTAGGAAATTTAACTTACAGTGTTCTTGGTCTTTAGTCTGTGTCTTAGGCTGAGTTCTCTAGAGAAGAAAAACCAGTAAAGCATATAAATATATGTATATAAAAAAAAAGAGATTTATATCAAGGAAATGGCTCACGTGGTTGTAGAGACTGGAACTTCCCAAGTCTGTGGGTCAACATAGAGACTTCTCCTGATTCATGTAGCTGCAGGGGCTGGTGAACCCAAAATCAGTAGGTCAGAGAGCAGGGCTCTTGCTCACAGGGTGCAAGATTGATGATTCCCAAGATCGGCAGGCAAGACCACAGGTAACTCAATTCCAGAGAATGGGAAGCCAAAGGAACAGTAGTCAGCTGCAGAACCCAGACAGGGCAAAAGTCGCGAGCCTTGCTAGGATATCAACTTACATTTGAGGCAGCTCACATGCCCAAGGAAACTCCCTTTCAACTGATTGGCTACTCATAGCATATCCCATCATGGAGATGATCGCATTATATCAAATCTCATGATGGAAGTCATAAAGTCATATGACCATGAAACTACATCGTAACTGCCAAATGACTGAGAATCATGGCCCAGCCAAGCTGACATACAACCGTAACCATCACAGTCCCTGAAGACATAATCAAGTGGCCTCACTCTTTACTGTTGAGATGCTATTTATTTTCACGGTCACTTCAAGCGTCCATTGTTACATCTCTGCCATGGCTGAAACACACAAGTCTTTGGTACAGAGCTCTGGGTATGGAGTCAACCTCCTCAAACATATTTGTCCTAACTTTTCAAGGTCCTTTTGGTCCTGCCAGGGAGTTATGTGCAAGGTCACTCTACTTCAAGTACCAACACTGCCCTGCTGTCTCAACCTGAAGAATCTGAAGGCTTATAGCTCCATCTCCTCAAGTTCTTTTCTAGATTGGCTTAGACTTTTGTCTAAAACATAGTCTAGAAGGCCTGGTCACAAAAGTCATGGAAGCACTTGGATGGAGAAAGAAAAGACAGGAAATACAGCAAGGGAATGTAAATTGATATCTCCAAAACGTATTTTGCCCTGAATGTTAACACTTTTAATTTTAAGGAGATTACACACACACACACATATATATATACACATATATATGTATATATATTTTCTTTCCAAGTAAAAAAAGACATTATGAAATTAATTTATGGACGGTGTGAGACTAGAATTCAACTCTGAAGAATGGGTAGTAATCAGTCTGGAGGGGTGGAAGTGGAAGAACATTCTAGACTGACAGAAATGTAGAAATAAATGAGGTGAAAGTCACAGAAGAGGGTAGGAGAAAAGGCATTAAACAGCTGGGATCATTTTCTACCTGGCTTGGTGGCCGCTGGAGCAATATTCTAATTCCACAATCATTTTCTAATATTGACTCTTGGAAAAATAATCCAAACCTGGCTCTATCAAAATAAATGAGCTACAGAAGAAAAAACTATCACTGCTGTATAACCCTTGTAAAAAATTTCTTTATGTGTACCTCTCTCCAGAATAATGGTTACCTCTGCATTTTCTATACTAATTACACCTTTGAGATAAGTAAGAATCATGTCTGTTTCCACTTCCTCCCTGCCTCATCTATGTCATTTGGAAGGGCTACATCCTGGCAAAGTACAAAAGGAACAGATTGGTATTACGTGTGTCTGTTGGTTTTAAACGGTTATTTGCAATGCCACCTTATTCCATTTACTGAAAGCATAGCTTGGAGGAAACAACACCTACACCTTCTTCGATTAATATTTAGCATATAAATCTAAAAGATTATATTTGAAAATTAAATGAATAATTTCATGAAAAGTTTCAAAAACCAAACTTAACCCTTTTGACTAGAAGGAAATCAAGCTTCTTATGAAGACACAGAATAAATTTTAACACCTTATTAAAATACAAATAAATGACACATAATAGTTAAAGAATAGATGTTCAAACTGGATGTTCAAAAAGAGGCAAACTTCATAAAATGATACCGCCATATTTCATCCTTCAGTGAATTAAGATATATAATTTTTTAAATTATACAATCCCTTTTTGGTAAGTAGTATGGGAGATACCAATTCTAGTTTACAGATGAAGAAATCAAGGATCAAAAAGTTATTTTTGCCAATTATGAAAACTGAATGAGTAAATGATCACAACATACAGAGCAATTTCACTTCTGATAGTAAGTCCATAATAGAACTAGACTTACATGAAGACTAATTAATTTTTTTACACGATCTGACTAAACACACATTTCTTACCCCCCAATAATATCTCTACTGATAAGTCTTTTGTTTGATAATTACTGGTGCTTATCTCTTTATTGAATGAGTCTCTTTCTTGTATGTTAAGGTTACCATATAATGTACCATCCAAAGATGGGCACCCTTTAGCATGAAAACTAGTTGCTGTTGAGACCACTCCATCTCAGAGTGACCCATGTGTGTCAGAGTAGAATTGTACTCCGTAGGGATTTCAACAGCTGATTTTTTGGAAGTAGATTTCCAGGCCATTCTTCCAAGGCACCTCTGGGTGGACTTGAACCTCCAACCTTTCGGTTAGCAGCAAAGTATGTTAGCCATTTGTATCACGCAGAGACTACTTTAGGGTTAAAGTGGTTATTATTTAAATTATATGTGGTAGTGTGTTGAAATGGGTATACTGGGATGTAAGTCTCTACATGTATGCATACCTGGCAACAGATATTTGGGTAAACATAATTATGACCCATCATAACTTGTAAGTTTTATATAGTATGGAACAGAACCCCAGGTGGGTAGATAACAGGTGTATTTTGACTGAGAGTTAAGGACTAGATGGTGGGGATACTTGATTTTGGTATCCTGGTGGGACAGTTTGTGATTCTGAGAACCTAGGAGTACATGCAAAGCATGGAGGAGAGCAATCATACTCATTTTCCTAAAGGTTCATGGGAATTAAATAAAATTTGTTTATCCACAACCCAGATTTGCCCAAGGGTGCCTTGGGCATAGTGGTTTTTTTTTTTTTTAAAGCTTTCTGAATAAAAAAAAAGAAGACGTGTATGTTTCACTCATTCTTGTATTAATTAGATTGTGATAACTATGTAAAGTTTTATCAAATTTAGTATTTGAGCAAATTTCACAGTTGCAATAAATAAATTCATGATAACACAAACTCAAGCCAAAATATGGCTGTAAAAAAAGAAAGAGATTTTAAGTAAAAATACCCAGCTGCCAATGTTATGGTGAGATCCAACAATATGACTCTATAAATACGGTGCCTGCAATGAAACTTTCTGCGAAGGTAACACTTAATCTTTTTTCATAAACCAGCCATGACTTAAGTCATGTACATGTTTGCTTGTAACATTTTTTCAATTTCCTCTCATATTGCAATTGTTGTCCAAACCCCGCCGTATGTCAAATGTAACCAGGGAAATGTGGTTTTTTGGATACAGAAGACGTCAGACAGAGAATAAATATATTTATAGAATGGATAGTTATTGTTTTAGAAAAGAATCTATTACCATTGTCACATTTTTACATCTTGTATTACATTAAGATTTTTTTTTAATAATAAGAAAATTAATTACAAAATTGCTTCAGTTACTCTCATGGTGTAAATTATAATTTTTAGTATTCTTTTTTTTTAAGGTTTCTGATCTCATCCATTTATAAAATATAATATCCTTATAGCAAACATGAATGATTCCAGCAGTGGTATACAGAATTTAAAAACTGTCTTTGTCCACTAACATTTGGGGGGGAGGAAATACAAAAATTCAGGTGAAAAATAGAAACTAATAGCCATGGAAATTATTTCTTGCTTTTATGTTTAATCATTTTTAAGTCGATTTGCTTTCAAATGTCTGACTAAATATTGATAACCGAAATGTTGACAGGTTTGCTATATACAACTTTAATCGTATTCTTATTGGGCTTTTAGGATGTATTCTTATGTCTTCCAATTTTAAAGTGATTCATGTTAAAACAAAGAGCATGTTGTATATCCCAGCTAGATTTTCTAGATGGCCTTAGGGGTCTCTTTGAGCTTCTACTCTCTTAGAATGCTCTGGCTCATAGGAGCTGTTTTGCTGGTCTTTAAAAATATAAAATTCAAATATCTTTGGAAACAGATTAAGTTCTTCACTGCATAAAATTGTTGTTAAATTTTCCTGTCCTTCAAGTCCAGCACTGAAAAACGTTCATCTGCTGGAGTTCCACCCTTCACTTCCTTCACTTGGCCTGGCATATCTCATGCCCGAAGCCCTGAGCATGTCCTGTTGGGGACCTGAGGCATCTGCAGACCCACGTCAGCCAGTGGTGTTGCGCAGCTGGAGAACTGCATGCTTCCACTGGCCTTGGATGTGTGGCTCACCCCGGTCAAGCCTGAGTGCTGGTACAGTGCACAGCTCCAGAGAGATGTAGGTTATTGCTCTCTGAAGGAGGTAGTTGGGACCTCAGTAAGGAGAATGTTCCCTCCCAGATGTTACTATTTAGCTTTGGTTTTCCGTTTGGCTCTATTTTCATCTATTTGGTCAGAGACAGATCATAGTCATAGGCTTTGCCAATATTTTTATGTGATTTTTTTGGGTCAGTTTGTAGTTTATAAGGATGCTGCTACCACTAAAGTTAAAATGGGGTTGTACACAGGTATGTGGCAAATGTGTTCTTAAATTTTATATTTTAACAATATATATTTTTAAGATTAAAATTATATGTGGTGTTCTTCCTTTTCTACCCCCCCCCCCCTTAAGACTCTTCCCGGCCCTGGTGGTGCAGTGGTTATACATTAGGCTGCTAATCAAAAGGTCAGCAGTTCAAATCCACCAGTCACTCCTTGGAAACCATATGGGGCAGTTCTACCACGTCTCATAGGGTCACTATGAGTCGGGATCCACTCGATGGCAATGGGTTTAAGACTTTTCCTAGACTTTACTTTTTTTAAACTGTATTTTAGATGCAGGTTTATAGAGCAAACTAGTTTCTCATTAAACAATTAATACACATATTGTTTTGTGACATTGGTTGCCAACCCCACGACATGTCAACACTGTCCCCTTCTCGATCTTGGGTTTCCTATTACCAGTTTTCATTTCCCCTCCTGCCTTCTAGTCCTTGCCCTTGGGCTGATGTGCCCTTTCAGTCTCATTTTGTTTTATAAGCCTGTCTAATCTTTGGCTGAAGAGTGGAATCTCAGGAGTGACTTCATTACTGAGCTATAAGGGTGTCCATGGGTCGTACTCCAGAGGTAATTTTTAATATTCTTCATATGCATATCTACCAAAGTGAATTGTCAGTTTTAAGCATCAAACACCTAGATGGGAAAACATGAAATCACTTCAAAATCAAGGGTTGTTTACCACAATGTAATAAGCTGCTTTGAAGTTGGGTGAGTCTATATTTGGCCATAATCTCAACATCAGGTATGAGGAGTTGCTCTGAAATCAATTCTGACTCGTGGCAACCCCATGTGTGCTGGAGTAGAACTGTGATTGATAAGGTTTTCAGTGGCTGACTTTTCAGAAGGAGACCGCCAGGCCTTTTTCCATTGTGCCTCTAGGTGGTCTCCAACCTCTAACCTTTCTGTTAGCAGTGGTTTGACCAGGCAGGGACTCTTGTTGTTGCTAGGTGTCTTTGAGCTGATTTTGACTGATAGCGACATCATGTGACAGGGTAGAACTACTCCATAGGATTTCCTAGAATGTAATCTTTACAGAAACAGATTGCCAGGTCTTTTACTCTCAGAGCTGCTGTGTGGGTTTGAATTGCCAAGCTCTTAACCGCTGTGTCACCAGGGTTCCTCTGGGAACTCCTAAAGCACGTTAAACCTTTATATACTAAATGTTGTTGTGTGCCACTGAGTCAGTTCTGACTCATGGCCAACCTATAGGACAGAGTAGAACTGCCCCATAGGGTTTCCAAGGCTGTAATCTTCATGGGAGCAGAGTGCCAGATCTTTTCTCCCCAGAGAATTTAGTGGGGTCGAACTACCAATCTTTTAGTTAGCAACTAAGCACTTAACTAACCATTGCTCCACCAAGACTCCTTGACAGAACAAATAGAGCTCCAGAATAGGAAATTATACAAGTGCTGACCTCAGTTTATGTAGGAAAATGGACCTACACTTGGCTTTTTTTTATTTCCTACAGGGTCTTCATGACTCTGGAAACACTTATTATTTTTTCAAGATCCCAAAGTCAGGAATTTGACCATCAGGGCATTTACTGAACATTCGCATTCACTACTACTATAGGTACTATTGGACTTAAGCAAATCACAGCCACACCTTGGAGCCTTTGAATTAGTCTATAACCATTAGCTAGAATACAACATTAATAACAACCACAACAACAACAAAAAAACAGAAATACTGTAATCATTTTCTTATAGCAAACAATCTTCTATCACATAAGCAGCCATTTTTTGCTAAATTAGTGCTCATTTAAAAAAAATATCATTCTATTAGCTTGATGGCAATGGACTTGGTTGGAAACCCTGATGGCTTAGTGGTTAAGAGTGGCTGCTAATTGAAAGGTTGGCAGTTTGAATCCACCATGTGTTCCTTGGAAACCCTATGAGGCAGTTCTGCTCTGTCCTATAGGGTTACTATGAGTCAGAATCAAATGGACAGCAGTGGGTTTTAGCTTATGGTACTCCATTCACCTTCAAAAGACAGCCAATTTACTAGCTAAGGAGTGGCTTATTCACTACGAGATTCTACATTGCATGGTGTCAGGAACGGGCTAAGCAGTCTCTAAACGTAGATTTATAATTTTAAGTGTGATAAGAATTGTAATTTTTTTTCATTCAGACTGAAAGTATATCTAGAAACAGCTGTGTAGAGAGATATGAGGCACTTATAGCACACTTGGCTAAACAGACAAATTGTTTTAGGAAATAAAAGACTTCCTTAATGCTATGCCAACTCAAATCCTCAATAAATGAGCACCAAATAGAATTAGTCACTTTCGCTGTTGCTCATTCAAGCAGAGGATCAGCACTGACCATCATTTAATGATAAAGCAACATAGAACAACAGCATAAATTTTTTTCAAAAAAAAATACTTTGTATCAAAGTATTCTCTATAAAGAAAGTATTCTAACTCATGACCACCCCATATGTGTCAGAGTAGAACTGTACTCCATACGGCTTTCAGTGGCTGACTTTTCAGAAGTAGATCAGATCAAGTAGTGTATTTTTAGATAGGTCTCCACAGAGACAGGTGATAAAATATGGCTTTGCTACATCTGGAAAGAATATATAAGTGTCAAAAAACATTAAATATCTTTGCTATAGAAATTATGATAGATTTGCTTTATATGGCCCACAAAAGTTCTAGGGATTGTTTCTTTGTTTTGTAGAAGTGGGAAATGCTGCAAAGAGAAACTAAGGTGAAAGTGCTCTGTCATCTTCACTGTTAGATTCCCATAGAAGCAGCTCTGATTTGGGAAGGGAAAAACAGGAAACAATATGTGGAATAACAGGGGTCCACAGTACCCCGAATCTTTTCTGTAACTCACCACTCATCTATTAGGTAGATGAAATGTTTATATTCCTATTACTTCTCCTGATTTAAGCAACCTTTTAAAAAGGGCCAACCATGTAAATTCTATGCCAGGGACAGTTATACATTAAGTCACTAGACCTACTGATCACTTTTCAGAAAAAGGTCTTCTGGAGGAGAGGGGAGCCTGCAACAGGTATTTACTTATTGAATTTGCCTATACTTTATACTCAAACTGTTATTAAAGAATTTGAGGTTGCTTATGGCAAAAACACTTAAAATCTAACAATAAAAATGAAGTAAAAAAGACTTCGTACACAGAGCAAGTTGGGGATTTTCAGTTGGCTAGAACTTAGTAGACTTCCCTAGACTTTGTACACTGAACAAACCAAGTAAGCCCAAGGGGGCAGAGAGTGGTACCATGGTTGTTGGTCCAGGTAAGGTTATGTTGTTGACCACATTAAGGAGACAGTAACTAACCCAAGTGTGAAATATTTTAGTAAACAGTAAACAGAGGATGGTTGCTGAAGGGGATTCTAATGGAATACTCAGAAAATTGAAGTAAGGGAACTACCAAATTTGCATTAACTCTGCCTATTACACAATTTCACCTTCAGCCTGCATCCTCTTTGCCATTTCTTCTCTACTTATTTTTCTGGCCCAGGGAAAGAGCAGAAAACTTATCCAAAAGATGATGGAAGGAGGTGGTGAATGGAGGTTGGAAGCAGTCAGTCGGTCAGTTACTGAGCCTTAATACATAACGTTAAAAATTTTGGTTCCTTAGTCTTTTAAAGGAAAAAAAAAAAAAAACCTTCCAAGGCAGAAATTTGTCTTCCCTCTTTTTTTTCTCCCACGAACACTCTAGCATTAAATTACAAGTCTTTTGCAAACTGACACTAATACTTCTATTCTGATTATTAAAAAAATGTATATTTTAAAAACAGTTTAATTTTTGTTAATTTAGGTGGCTTCTAAGAATACCAGAGGTTAGAAAAAGAAACTCAGAAGGGAAATACATGAGATACTCAGGTGACGGTGTGAAGTGACCCTTCATCTGCAGACGGGAACTCTGAGAGCGGAAACTTGATTAAAGGCGTGTTTGTGTTCTGAACATTCCGTTTAAGAAAGTTGAGAAGTATAAAGAACATTTTTTAATTCAAAGAAAAAAGTTAAATAAAAACACTTTTGGCATCTAAAGTGATAATCTTCTTATGAGCAATTTTGACTTTTGCGAAGAAGTTTGTTAAGAGTCCTGGACTGAAAATTCTACTGCATTTTAAAATTACTCTTTATAAAAGAAAACGCAAATTTGGCAAAGTGACTTTATAAGTTTTGAATAGTGTCCAACATCATTTAATTTTCTATCTTCCAAGGATTCATTTTTATATTGCGTGCAACACAGTTTGCTTTTTTTTTTTTTACCCCACAAATGCTGGCATTTGCTTTAAGTAGACCAGCAGGTGGCACTATCACACACTTAGAGCAAGGTAAACTTTGTTTGACTGTATCAATTATTGTCAGAAACTTCTCTCTGGAAGAGTCTAATTTTACTATTTTTTAAAAATAGCACCTGTAAATAAAAAGCCAGAGCTTTGATTTCTGATTTTCTTTCATGAAATGTATAGAAATAATCGAAAGCATATACATATATATATACATATTTTTTCAAAAATCTGGAACCACATAAAAGAGGATAACCAAAACTGCACATACATGTGTGTCTAGGACCAATAGGACGGAGGCAGCTGTGCGGAGTTTCGCCTAGGGCCTAGAATAACCCTTAAGTTGGCATGTGTTTAGGAAACTTCCAGATGTCATCATTGATTAATAATAATAACAAAAATTAGGCTCCATGATGAAACTGTTTAGAATAATTCTGCATGACAGGTAAATGTCAATTATTTCTTTGAAGTATTAAGACAAATAGCAGCCATTTATTTTATAGTTAAAAAAGATAATCTTATCATTGAAATCACAGATACATGTAGGACTATAACATATTTTTAAATAAAGAAAAGCCGTGCTGTGCTACAGAGTATTTTTAAAGTTTGCAATACCAAAGTCTACTTTACACTGGGCTTTTTAGTATAAAAGTTGCTGAAGATCAGAAAATACGGGAGAAAAAGAAACTATCCTGAGAGAAGAGTAGCTTACTCTGTATTCCTATGTTCAAGTAAAATAAGTTATATGCTTTTAGTTAAATATTTTCTGGTCAACAGTCTAGATTTGGGCAGATCAAATCCAGCACACCACCTGGTTTGGTAAATAAAGTTTTATTGCAACATAGCTGTGTTCATTCTTTCTTGTATCCTCTGTGGATGCTCTCACACTGTAACAACTGAGTTAAGTACTTACGACAGAGACACTATAAGCCACAAAGCCTAAAATATTTATTATCTGATTATTTTTAAATTTTACATGAAGAAACTGCATGAATAAAAGTGCAATGGCTATCTAATATATTCTTGTAATTTCCTCCTACCAACCATCACACAAATACTTTAGTGAAGTCTCAGAATTAATTAAATAGTACTCTTAATAATTTCTAACAGGTACCATGTGAGGCCCAGAGTATAAAAATGGGTATAAGGTTCAGTTCCTAACTGAATTTATAGCACTTTGGGAGAGATGATACACATTTCTTTTTTTTATTCCATTAATATGACTGATAGCCTCAACTCCAGTACCAGATAGCCCAAAATAGTAAAGCCATTTTTTGACTTATGGGTTAAGAGGGTCATTATAGCTGCCCGTTTCCTCTACAATAAAATGGCATCAAATATATCACTGTTTAAAACTGACATGCTTCCCTAGGCTAGGACTTAGTGGACTTCCCTTGACTTTGTATGCAGATCAAGTTGAGGGTTCTCAGTTGTTAATATTTGTCAGAGTTTCCTAGTAGGCATGTGACTAGACCACCCAAACCCTCCCTCTCAGAAAATTTAGAAATTGAAACATAGACAATGAGTCAGTCAGATATTTTAGGCTCAGGAGATACAAGATCATATAGAATTAGGACTAGAATTGGCTTTATGGCATCCCAAAGTTAAATGGAAGCTGAAGTTATGGGGAAGCAGAAACTAAAAGACATGTAACAGAAGCTGGTTTCCACAGAGAACACGGAGCAGAGGCACAAAGAGAAGTAAAGACAATATACTGAGAGAGGCCACGAGGGAATATCTGCCCAAAGATGACTGAGTCCCCTAAATCCACAGCAGTATGAACAGATCCACAGGATTTCTTCACATCCTTACAATAGATTCTCTTTCTTTCAATTAGCTTGAGGGTGTTTCTTTTCATTGTAACGAGATTAAGATGGTTCTGTGTCTTACACGTATATTTTTAATCTGGATGAAGATTGAATTTAGCAGTACCTCAGAAGACAGAAGAGGACGGCTGCCACCTCTTCCAGCGTTCTCTGAAGAAATTCCAAGGCAAGCACTAAGGCATGCAGAGCTTAAGTATTTGCAGGGAGCCGTGGTTTCATCTTGAATGGAATTCGATGAGTAACTTCTGTGACCAAGATGGAACTTTATAAAAAGCTATTCCTAATAAGATGGATGGTTCAGTCATTAGATTCATTCAGTAAAGTACATTGAGTGGTCACCACGTGTGCTTGGCACGGTGAACAGCCCTGGGGTCCCCAAGAAGACTGCATGAGTTAAAAGTGAAGAGGTTTCCGGTGGAACAATGAATAAATCACCGTTACTATATAATATGCCTCCTATGGTTCAGGTGATCGACTCACAGCGACTCTACAGGATAGAGTAGAACTGTTACAGGGCAGGGTTTCCCAGCCTGGAACTAAGTCTTGCCTAGGTTCTTGCCTTCTACTGACCAAGAATGACCAGGAAAGACTCAGAGGTTCCACGCTAACAAAGGTTTATTAGTGCCAGAAAGAAAGCAGAGGCTCATGAGCCGGCAACAGACAGGGACAGGCAACACTAGCCTCTGTTCCCCCAAGCAAAGGTTTTTCTGGGGATAATAATGAATATTTAGTAGGTTTTTTTCAAGGGGCTGGTACTGCTCAGAATGGCAGTGCATATAAAATTAGGTTTTGCTCCCATCTGGAATCCAAGACAGAAGCTGTAGCAAAGGCTCCTGAAACTGGGTGGTGGGATATATTACGGGGTGTCGTGCCTAAGCAGCCATTGCTCCCCCCCCCCCCCGCCCCGCCGCACTGCAGGTTCAATTCCTGTCTCAGGTACTTGCATCAGGCAGAGGTCATCTATCAGTTACCTTGCGGATGTCTATGCGTGCTCCAGGGACCGGATCTGGCCGGCCCTTCTGAAAAACTTCTTACAAGGAGGCACATTGTTTGTTCTTTCCTTAAGGCACATTCCAGGATGGGAGTTTTATGTCATTAGCCAAGCACATAATTTTTGTAAGTAAGTTGCAAGTTGCAGGGTTCCTTGCCTAGGGGCTCAGTCCCTGCTTTTTCCCTATCTCAGAACTGCCCCTTACAGTTTCCAAGGAGCAGCTGGTGGATTCCAACTGCTGACTCTTTGTTTAGCAGCTGTAGCTCTTAGCCACTGGGTCACCAGGGTCGCTATGAGTCGGAATCGATTGCATGGCAACCGGTTTGGTTTTGGGTTTTTTTTTTTTAATGGTCCAGACAGCCCACCGGCTGCTAAGGACAATTTCACATGGGGGGTGAATATTCTGGGCTATAAAATTGGGGTTGATGGGAGGTTGAACCAAGTGGACATTGACACGTAAAATAATTCAGCTCTTTTTCCCTTAGTTTCTCTGACAAGTGATTACAAGTTTAAGCAAAGTCCTGTGAGCAAGTGTCTGAGAAAAGTCTGGGCAAGTCAACAGATAATCTATTAAACACCTAATGTGTGCTAGGTACTGAACATACACTAAAATGAAAAAGTCTTGCCCCCTTGTTAAGAAGTTTTTCTTCTAGAAACTGAATTAAGACAGACACATTCAAATGGCTTTTAGGTCCTGATGAGAGATTCACTCACCAGTCTTCCGTTTATAGATAGCTGAATATTGTGTTGGTGGATTCAGCAGCTGATCTCCATCACTAGTTTAAATGCTATTCCATTAAAAACAGTTGGGATTCCAAGTAATGACATTATAATTTGATAAGAGTATTGTTATGGATTGATTTGTCCCCCCAAAAAACATCAATGTCCTAACTCCTGTGCCTGTGAGCATGACCTTATTTGGAAATAGAATTTTTCTTTGAAGATGTTATCGGTTAGGTTTACGTGAGGTCATACCTAACTAAAGTGCATCCTAATCCCATCTGAATATTGTCTTTAAAAAGAGGAGAACAGACACACAGTAGCACATAAGAAGAAGACACCAAGTGAAGATACATCAAGAAGCCAAGGAACACTAAGAAAAATAGGAGGAAGAATATTTCCCTACAGTGGACTGACAGAGCATAGCCCTGCTGATGCCCTGAATTTGCACTTCTAGCCTCCAGAACTGTGAGCCAATACATTTCTTTCAAGCTACTCGTTTTGTGGCATTTAGTTATGGCACATTTTTTTTTTTAATTGAGTTTTAGGTGAAAATTTACAGAGCAAATTTAGTTTCTCATTAGAAAATTTATACACATATTGTATTGTGGCATTGGTTGCCAACCCCACCATGTGTCAGCCCTCTCCCCTTCTCACCTTGGGTTCCCCTTTTCCATTCATTCATCATTCCTGTTCCTTTCTCACTTCTAGTCCTTGCTTATGGGTTGGTGTGCCCATTTAGTCTCATATGCACGGTCAAACTGCGTGTGCTATTGTTTGTTTTATAGGCCTATCTAATCTTTGGCTGAAAGGTGAACCTCAGGAGTGACTTCAGTACTGATTTAAAAGGATGTCCGGGGGCCATACCCTCATGGTTTCACCAGTCTCTGTCAGATCAGTAGGTCTGGTCTTTTTTTGTGAGATTGAATTTTGTTATACATTATTCTACTGCTCTGTCTGGGACCCTGTATTGTGATCTCTGTCAGAGCAGTCTATGGTGGTAGCCAGGCACTATCTAGCTGTGCTGGACACAGTCTGGTGGAGGCTGTGGTAGTTGTGGTCCATTAGTCCTTTGGACTAATCTTTCCCTGTGTCTTTTGTTTTCTTCATTCTCCCTTTCTCTAGATGAATGAAGAAAAAAAAAAAAAAAAAGCCAGGTGGAAGGAAAGGAAGGCAGCTGGAGAGAGACAAGCAACAGAGAAAAAATGAGAAAAGAAAAAAGAAATGCCCCAGAGGAGCCCACCAGAAGTGGGTCCCCAGCTGAGTGGCACTGCACAGCCCATCAAGAAGGTGTTCAGGAGAAGGGAATAGAAGGAAGGTAGAGAGAAACAAGAAATCAAGAGAAGAAAAGAAGAGAGACAGAAAAATAAATGCCCTGAGGGAGCCCGCTGGTGTGGTGGCACAGACCAGGGAAGTGGCTCCCCAGCCACGTGGCAGTGCAAAGCCTGTCTAGAAGGAGCAGAGATGGCACACAGCACCAGCTGTTCAGGAGAAAAGAAAGGAAGGACAGTAGAGAGAGACAAGAAATCTAGAAAAGGGACCGGGGCCAAGATGGCGGACTAGGTGGACGCTACCGCAGATCCCTCTTGCAACAAAGACTCGGAAAAACAAGGGAATCGATCACATACATAACAATCTACGAACTCTGAACAACAAGCACAGACTTAGAGACGGAAAACGAACAAATACGGGCAGACAGCGACTGTTTTCAGAACCAGGAGCCAGCGCACCAGGCAGGTGACCTTCGGAGCCCGATCTGGGGCAGAGCCCAGGGGGGCAGACGGCACAGAAAGGGGGCCCACACCTTCCCCCCCGAACCCATCCCAGGAGGAAGTCTAGCAGGTTGGCGCAGGCGGCGTAGAGGCGCAGCCAGAGGGAGAAGCACCCAGGAGGCAGTGACTGATCTGGGAGGGGGGAGAACAGCGTCCCAGCTGGGGTGCCATCCCGCCAGGAGTTAGGCGAGAAGCCGACGGGGCGCGAGCGGGGGGGGGTCAACTATATTTCCCTAAAGTGACCCCAGGGCGGGGCCCACACGTTCGTGCGGACGCACACCCAGTCCGCGCGTGTGGCGCGGCACACCAGAGGGAGAAATCCTCAGAAGTGTCTGGTCTCAAAGCAGGGAAAGCAGCATCCCAGACGGGGAGCCATTCCGCTGGGATCTGGGCGCGCGCTCGCGCGGGCAGGACGTGAGCGCGGCGTCCATTTTTATTACCCTGAATTGACCCAGGGGGCGGGCCCACCTGGCCGTGCAGGTGACGCCAACCCAGTTCGCCCGAGAGGTGTGGCGCACCAGAAGGAGAAGTCCCCGGGAGGAAGTGGTTCCGGAACGGGGAAAGCAGCGTCTCAACCCGGAAGTCATCCTGCTGGGATTTGGGCGCGCGCACGGGCGGGGCGTGACCGCGAGACCCAATTATAATCGCCTGAATAGACCCTGGGGGCGGGCCCACCCGTTCATGCAGGAAACGCGCACCCAGTGCCCACAAGTGGTGCCGCGCACCGGAGGAAGTCCCCAGGAGGAAGTGACTGGTTTCCGAGCAAGGAAAGCAGTGTCCTAGCCAGGGACCCGTCCAGCCCGGATTTTGGCGAATGGGGGCGGAGCATGAACGTGGTGTTCAGCTCTATATTCTGTGGTGCTACACTCCTAGCTCTCAGACCCCTCCCCCACCCTCCCCAGGCGGCCCCATTAACATCCGAATACCCGGAGCCAGAGAGAGAATTCAGATAGGGATATGACTGCATTTTTTTTTAGCCGACTACTTGGAAAATCTAGTTTCCCAGTGATGGCTCAGAGACAGCAGTCCATATCAAACCACATAAAGAAACAGACCATGAGAGCTTCTCCAACCCCCCAAACAAAAGAATCAAAATCTTTCCCAAATGAAGATACAATCCTGGAATTATCAGATACAGAATATAAAAAACTAATTTACAGAATGCTTAAAGATATCACAAATGAAATTAGGATAAATGCAGAAAAAGCCAAGGAACACACTGATAAAACTGTTGAAGAACTCAAAAAGATTATTCAAGAACATAGTGGAAAAATTAACAAGTTGCAAGAATCCATAGAGAGACAGCATGCAGAAATCCAAAAGATTAACAATAAAATTACAGAATTTGACAACGCAATAGAAGGTCAGAGGAGCAGACTCAAGCAATTAGAATGTAGACTGGGACTTCTGGAGGACCAGGGAAACAACACCAACATAGCTGAAAAAAAATCAGATAAAAGAATTAAAAAAAATGAAGAAACCCTAAGAATCATGTGGGACTCTATCAAGAAGGATAACTTGCGAGTGATTGGAGTCCCAGAACAGGGAGGGGGGACAGAAAACACAGAGAAAATAGTTGAAGAACTCGTGACACAAAACTTCCCTGACATCATGAAAGACGAAAGGATATCTATCCAAGATGCTCATCGAACCCCATTTAAGATTGATCCAAAAAGAAAAACACCAAGACATATTATCATCAAACTTGCCAAAACCAAAGACAAACAGAAAATTTTAAAAGCAGCCAGGGAGAAAAGAAAGGTTTCCTTCAAGGGAGAATCAATAAGAATAAGTTCAGACTACTCAGCAGAAACCATGCAGGCAAGAAGGGAATGGGACGACGTATACAGAGCACTGAACGAGAAAAACTGCCAACCAAGGATCATATATCCAGCAAAACTCTCTCTGAAATATGAAGGAGAAATTAAGATATTTACAGATAAACACAAGTGTAGAGAATTTGCAAAAACTAAACCAAGACTGCAAGAAATGCTAAAGGAGATTGTTTGGCCGGATGACCAATAATATCAGGTACCAGCACAATACAAGGTCACAAAACAGAACGTCCTGATATCAACGCAACTCATATAGGGAAAGCACAAAAACAAACAAATTAAGACTAATTCTAAAAAATAAATAAATAAACAAAATAATACACACAACAGGAAATCATGGAAATCAATAGATAAACGATCAAAATAATCAAAAAGAGGGACTAAATATAGGAGGCATTGAACTGCCAGATGGAGAGTGATACAAGGCGAAATAGAAGGATACAAGTTAGGTTTTTACCTAAAAAAATAGGGGTAAATAAAAAGGTAACCACAAAAAGGAATATCAATCCCATAACTCAAGAAAAAAGCCAAGAAAAACGTAACGACTCAATAAACACAAAGTTAAACATTATGAAAATGAGGATCTCACAAGCTACTAAGAAAAACATCTCAGCACAAAAAAGCATGTGGAAAAATGAAATGGCCAACAACACACATGAAAAGGCATCAAAATGACAGCACTAAAAAGTTAAAAAAAAAAAAAGTTACTTATCTATAATTACGCTGAATGTAAATGGACTAAATGCACCAATAAAGAGACAGAGAGTCACGGACTGGATAAAAAAACACGATCCATCTATATGCTGCCTACAAGAGACACACCTTAGACTTAGAGACACAAACAAACTAAAACTCAAAGGATGGAAAAAAATATATCAAGCAAACAATAAGCAAAAAAGAAGAGGAGTAGCAATATTAATTTCTGACAAAATAGACTTTAGACTTAAATCTGCCACAAAGGATAAAGAAGGACACTATATAATGATAAAAGGGACAATTGATCAGGAAGACATAACCATATTAAATATTTATGCACCTAATGACAGGGCTGCAAGATACATAAATCAAATTTTAACAGAATTGAAAAGTGAGATAGACACCTCCACATATATAGTAGGAGACTTCAACACACCACTTTCGGAGAAGGACAGGACATCCAGTAAGAAGCTCAATAGAGACACGGAAGACCTACTTACAAGAATCAACCAACTTGACCTCATTGACTTATACAGAACTCTCCACCCAACTGCTGCAAAATATACTTTTTTTTCTAGTGCACATGGAACATTCTCTAGAATAGACCACATATTAGGTCATAAAACAAATCTTTCCAGAATCCAAAACATCAAAATATTACAAAGCATCTTCTCAGACCACAAGGCAATGAAGATAGAAATCAGTAACAGAAAAACTAGGGAAAAGAAATCTAATACTTGGAAAATGAACAATACCCTCCTGAAAAAAGACTGGGTTATAGAAGACATCAAGGAGGGAATAAGGAAATTCTTAGAAAGCAACGAGAATGAAAATACTTCCTACCAAAACCTCTGGGACACAGCAAAAGCAGTGCTCAGAGGCCAATTTATATCGATAAATGCACACATACAAAAAGAAGAAAGAGCCAAAATCAGAGAACTGTGCCTACAACTTGAACAAATAGAAAGTGAGCAACAAAAGAATCCATCAGGCACCAGAAGAAAAGAAATAATAAAAATTAGAGCTGAACTAAATGAATTAGAGAACAGAAAAACAATTGAAAGAATTAACAAAGCCAAAAGCTGGTTCTTTGAAAAAATTAACAAAATTGATAAACCACTGGCTAGACTGACTAAAGAAAAACAGGAAAGGAAACAAATAACCCAAATAAGAAACGAGAAGGACCACATCACAACAGAACAAAATGAAATCAAAAGAATCATATCAGATTACTACATAAAATTGTACTCTAACAAATTTGAAAACCTAGAAGAAATGGATAAATTCTTGGAACAATACTACTTACCTAAACTAACACATTCAGAAGTAGAACAACTAAATAGACCCATAACAAAAAAAAGAGATTGAAACGGTAATCAAAAAACTCCCAACAAAAAAAAGTCCTGGCCCAGATGGCTTCACTGCAGAGTTCTACCAAACCTTCAGAGAAGACTTAACACCATTACTATTGAAGGTATTTCAAAGTATAGAAAAAGACGGAATACTACCCAACTCATTCTATGAAGCTACCATCTCCCTGATACCAAAACCAGGTAAAGACATTACAAAAAAAGAAAATTATAGACCTATATCCCTCATGAACATTGATGCAAAAATCCTCAACAAAATTCTAGCCAATAGAATCCAACAACACATCAAAAAAATAATTCACCCTGATCAAGTGGGATTTATACCAGGTATGCAAGGCTGGTTTAATATCAGAAAAACCATTAATGTAATCCATCAAATAAATAAAACAAAAGATAAAAACCACATGATCTTATCAATAGATGCAGAAAAGGCATTTGACAAAGTTCAACACCAATTTATGATAAAAACTCTAACCAAAATAGGAATTGAAGGAAAATTCCTCAACATAATAAAGGGCATATATGCAAAGCCAACGGCCAATATCACTCTAAATGGAGAGAACCTGAAAGCATTTCCCTTGAGAACGGGAACCAGACAAGGATGCCCTTTATCACCGCTCTTATTCAACATCGTACTTGAAGTCCTAGCCAGGGCAATTAGGCTAGACAGAGAAATAAAGGGTATCCAGATTGGTAAGGAGGAAGTAAAGCTATCACTATTTGCAGATGACATGATCGTATACATGGAAAACCCTAAGAAATCCTCCAGAAAACTACTGAAACTAATAGAAGAGTTTGGCAGAGTCTCAGGATATAAAATAAACTATAAAAATCACTTGGATTCCTCTACATCAACAAAAAGAACACCGAAGAGGAAATAACCAAGTCAATACCATTCACAGTAGCCCCCAAGAATATAAAGTACTTAGGAATAAATCTTACCAAGGATGTAAAAGACCTATACAAAGAAAACTATAAAACTCTGCTACAAGAAATTCAAAAGGACACACTTAAGTGGAAAAACATACCCTGCTCATGGATAGGAAGACTTAACATAGTAAAAATGTCTATTCTACCAAAAGCCATTTATACATATAACGCACTTCCAATCCAAATACCAATGTCATACTTTAAGGGAATAGAGAAACAAATTACTAATTTCATATGGAAAGGAAAGAACCCCCGGATAAGCAAAACATTACTGAAAAAGAAGAAGAAAGTGGGAGGCCTCACCCTACCTGATTTCAGAACCTATTATATAGCTACAGTAGTCAAAACAGCCTGGTACTGGTACAACAACAGGCACATAGACCAATGGAACAGAATTGAGAATCCAGATATAAATCCATCCACGTATGAGCAGCTGATATTTGACAAAGGACCAGTGTCAGTCAATTGGGGAAATAATAGTCTTTTTAACAAATGGTGCTGGCATACCTGGATATCCATTTGCAAAAGAATGAAACAGGACCCATACCTCACACCATGCACAAAAACTAACTCCAAGTGGATCAAAGACCTAAACATAAAGACTAAAACGATAAAAATCATGGAAGAAAAAATAGGATCTACCCTCGGAGCCCTAATACAGGGCATAAACAGAATACAAAACATTACCAAAAATGATGAAGAGAAACCCGATAACTGGGAGCTCCTAAAAATCAAACACCTATGCTCATCTAAAGACTTCACCAAAAGAGTAAAAAGACCACCTACAGACTGGGAAAGAATATTCAGCTATGACATCTCAGACCAGCGCCTGATCTCTAAAATCTACATGACTCTGTCAAAACTCAACCACAAAAAGACAAACAACCCAATAAAGAAGTGGGCAAAGGATATGAACACACATTTCACTAAGGAAGGTATTCAGGCAGCCAACAGATACATGAGAAAATGCTCTCGATCATTAGCCATTAGAGAAATGCAAATTAAAACTATGATGAGATTCCATCTCACACCAACTAGACTGGCATTAATTCAAAAAACACAAAATAATAAATGTTGGAGAGGATGCGGAGAGATTGGAACTCTCCTACACTGCTGGTGGGATTGTAGAATGGTACAACCACTTTGGAAATCTATCTGGCGTTATCTTAAACAGTTAGAAATAGAACTACCATACAACCCAGAAATCCCACTCCTCGGAATATACCCTAAAGATACAGGAGCCTTCACACAAACAGATATATGCACACCCATGTTTATTGCAGCTCTGTTTACAATAGCAAAAAGCTGGAAGCATCCAGATGTCCATCAGCGGACGAATGGGTAAATAAATTGTGGTATATTCACACAATGGAATACTACGCATCGATAAAGAACAGTGACGAATCTCTGAAACATTTCATAACATGGAGGAATCTGGAAGGCATTATGCTGAGCGAAATGAGTCAGTTGCAAAAGGACAAATATTGTATAAGACCACTATTATAAGATCTTGAGAAATAGAAAAAACGGAGAAGAACATATACTTATGTGGTTACAAAGGGGGGAGGGAGGGAGGGAGGGAGAGGGCTTTTTGTTGATCAATCTGTAGATGGGAACTGCTTTGGGTGAAGGGAAAGACAACACTCAAAACAAGGAAGGTCAGCCTAATTGGACTGGATTAAAAGTAAAGAGGTTTCCGAGATAAAATGAAAGCTTCAAAGGTCAGCGAAGCAGGGGCTGGGGTCTGGGGAACTTGGTTTGAGGGGACTTCTAAGTCAATGGGCAAAATAATTCTATTATGAAAACACTCTGCATCCCACTTTGAATTGTGGCGCCTGGGGTCCTAAATGCCAACAAACGGCCATCTAAAATACATTAATTGGTCTCAACCCACCGGGAGCAAAGGCAAAGGAAGAACACCAAGGTCACACGACAACTAAGAACCCAAGAGACAGAAAGGGCCACATGAACCAGAGACCTACATTATCTTGAGACCAGAAGAACTAGTTGGTGCCCGGCCACAATCGATGTCTGCCCTGTCAGAGAACACAACAGACAACTCCTGAGGGAGCAGGAGACCAATGGGATACAGACCCCAAATTCTCATTAAAAGACCACACCTAATGGTATGATTGCGACTAGAGGAATCCCAGAGACAATGCTCCCCAGAACTTCTGATGGCACAGGACAGGAACCATCCCCGAAGACAAATCATCAGGCATGAAAAGGACTGGTCAGTGGGGGGGAGAGAGATACTGATGAAGAGTGAGCTAATTAAATCAGGTGGACACGGGAGAGTGTGTTGGCAACTCTTGACTGGAGGGGGGATGGGAAGATAGAGAGAGAGGGAAGATGGCAAAATTGGCACGAAACGAGAGACTGTAAGGGCTGACTCAATAGGGGGAGAGCAAGTGGGAGAAGGGAGTAAGATGTATGTAAACCTACATGTGACAGACTGATTGGAATGGTAAATGTTCACTTGAAGCTTAATAAAAATTAAAAAAAAAAAAAAGAAAGAAATCTAGAAAAGAAAAGAAAAAAAAATCCCCAAGGGAGCCCACTCACTTAGCAGCACACACCAGGGCAGTGGCTCCCAAGTTGAGCAGCACAGCAGAGCCTGAAGGGGTGGAGATGGCACACAGGGCCAGGTATTCAGGAGACAGGAAAAGAAGGATAGTATAGAGTGGAGAGAAACCAAGAAATGAAGAAAAAAAATGGAAAAAAGCCAAAAAAATCCTCTAGGGATCCCACCTGGTGCAGACCAGGGAAGTGGTAACCCAGCCAAGCAGTATTTAACTACTTGTCAAGAAGTAGTTGAGATGGCACACAGAGCCAGGTGTTCAAGAGAAAGAAAGGAAAGGAGGTGAGAGAGAGAGAAGAAACAAGAAGAAGCCTTAAAAAGCAACAACTACAAAAAAAAAAAATGTCAGTGAAGGAGGCAGCTGATGTTGGCAGGGTGAATCCAAGTGGTAAGGAGCCCATGACTACCTGGCTGAGCAACAGCAGCCTACCGGAAGGCAGCAGAGGCCGAGCAGGGGAAAGAAGGGTGGGGGTGGGAAAGCATGTATTACTGGTTACTGGGTGCTCTTTCTCCTGCTGAGAGCTCTGTGAAGCTGCCTCCCGTACTGTCTGTCCGCCATTCTTAGTGGCTGAGGAAATCAAGATTGCGAAACTGTACCATGTTAGCTGAGAGGGGACCTCCGTTCCATATGTCTCCTTGCTCTCTGTTCTCTGTCAGTTTCTTATTCCATTTGGTGTTTGGCTGAGTTCTTTATGTTTTCATTTGATGCTTAGGGTTCCAGGATTGATGTTTGCCTCTGTTTTACTTAGTTTTTCAGGTCTTTGCTGTGGAGGGACAGTGTGGTGAATCTGTCTATAGCACCGTGTTGGCTCTGCCCAACTGGAATTTCTTTAATAGTGTAGGGAAAAGCCTTTTTCACAACTAGAAAAAAGTTTAAAATAAATACACATACAGAAACATAAATCACTTTTGTTAAATTATCTCCAAAAATGAGCACTGGCTATTCTTGTCCCTGTTAAGTGTATTCCCCTCATACCATCAAGACCCAGAGCCTATATCCCCTTCTCTTGAGTCTTTGTTAGCCCGTGACTTGCCTTGAGCCAAAAATGCAGCAAAAGTGACACTATATAAATTCTGGGATTAGGGCTTAAGAAACCTAACATCTTCTACCTCTACTGCTTTAAAAGCCAGGCACCATGTAAGAAGTTGAATTATCTTGTTGGAAAGACAGGACGAGACATTTCCTAGCAGTCTCATCCACTCCAGCTGAGGAATCAGACATGTAATTGAGGCTACTGTGGATGTCCAGCTACAGCCCAAAGTCCAGCTCAAAGCAGTTATATGAATTACCTCAACCAATACCACCTGGAGCTGAAGAACTCTCCAGCTGAGGAAAACGAGTACAAAAAAAATCATGAAAAATAACAAATCACTTTTGTTTTATGCCCCTAAGATTTGGAAAACAACTAAAATAATATTTAATGGAACTACACTGTCAGAGTTTTCTACGAATTTAAATAGAAAAGAGCAGGAAAAATTAAAATGGAGACAGAGAAATGGCTCAAATTCTGAGCCCTGGAGTGTTTGTAGTTGAAATTTACTTTCTTCAGATTTAATTTTGACAATATTCTGTGGAAGTTTCCTGAGAAGAAAGACTAGCCTGATCTTTGTCAGCATTAGTGTTTCTGAGACTTGCAATATATATAATTCAGATAACTTTAACTCTGTGCTTTGTCAGAAGATTTTTAGTGTCACAAATTCAAATTTCCAAGTGATGAGAAAACTGCAAAAAAAAAGAGAGACTTTCTTTAACTCGGCCTGCATCCCCCATGAAATGGTTGTGGCAAACATCTGCTTGGACTTGAGTAGGAGAAATA
Organism: Elephas maximus indicus; assembly: GCF_024166365.1. Classification (NCBI taxonomy): domain Eukaryota; kingdom Metazoa; phylum Chordata; class Mammalia; order Proboscidea; family Elephantidae; genus Elephas; species Elephas maximus. Next base: position 60,024,695 of record NC_064836.1, read on the forward strand.
TTGACTGGAAAGGCTTCAATTCTTCCAAATAACTCATCTTTATACATGCTTCTTAGGCAGAATATCTTGTTCTAAAAGTGAAAAGATAAGCATCCATGGATTTGTAAGTGGATCTCAGTAAAGGATTTGGCATGTCTGTTATTCTCAATGGAAACCCTGGTGGCGTAGTGGTTAAGTGCTAAGGCTACTAACCAAAGGGTCGGCAGTTTGAATCCGCCAGGCGCTCCTTGGAAACTCTATGGGGCAGTTCTACCCTGTCCTATAGGGTTGCTATGAGTCGGAATCGACTTGACGGCACTGGGTTTGGTTTTTTTATTTTTTTGGTTATTCTCAATAAGACCCTGAGAATCAACAGTTTATTTGGCTACTAGGGCTTGAACTTTATGAATTAATCCTACACGGAAACACATTTTAAATCAGAGTGGAAGAGACAATGTTTTGAAAAGGATATGTCAGATATTGACAGTTGGCATTCCGTTAATTTTTTTTTTTTTTAATTTTTGAAGAAATTAAATTTGAGCGTTGCTACAGCATATATGCTACGGGTTACTGAAAACAAAACTGAATAATACATATGTTACACAAACTTAGAACAATTGATATTTGAAATATTAAAAGGTTTTTAAAATTATTTTTACCGTAAAAATTCAGAGTTGAGTTAATTTATTTTCCCTGTGATAACAGAAATTGAGAAGGAAAAAAAATGTCTTAGATGTAGTTGAGCAGATTAACCATGCATGAAAGATTTGGTAGGGATCTAAAAAATAGCAGTGATTCAACAGGTTAACAGTTAAGTTAAACGAAAAAAAAATAATAATAAAAAATGCATAAGAATGCTCAGCCACTCTTTACCTCACCATAATAGTGTTGGAAAGGGGAAAAGCTAATGCAGTGCTGTGGACAAAGAAAGACTGAATCATGTTATCCTAAGAGCAATGGGAGACAATAGGAGCCTTTAGAAGAAAAGTGACATGAACACACTTATGTTTTAAAAGCACCATTTTTCATACAGCGTAAAGAATGGGTTGTAAACAGACATAAATTCAAACTAGAAGGGAAGTTCAGCTCCATTTCTTTAACTTCATTCTAGGTAGACAGCTTCTGCCTTGGATACTTTTCTCTGCACTTCAAATGACTCATTCTCTTACTTCTTACATATCTTGGCTCAAATGTCACCTTATCAGAAAGGGCTATGCTAATTACCCAATAAACAGTTAAACCTCCTCCCTCCCCTTCATACTCTGCCTCTTCACTCTGCTTCATTTTTTCATAGGACATATCCATTTATTGTCTGTTGATCCCCTGATCTCACCCCTAACCCCCAGGAACGTAAAGTCCAAGATGGCAGGGGTTTGGTTTATGGTTGTACTGCTAGCACAGAGAATATTGTCTGGCATCTAGTAAGCCCTCAATAAATGCTTTTTGGAAAAAAAACAAAAGAATGAGTGAACGAATAAAACTTTCTATGTCCTTAAGTTTCTGGTGTATCGCTTGTAATTGACATATAACTGGAATGTTTTTCTTTTAATTCAGTCTAACTGCTTTCTCTCTCAACTGTTACATTTAGTTCACTCAGTATTGCTGTTATATTTGGCAGTATTTCTATCATCTTAAAAAAACCCATTACCTTCGAGTCAGTTCCGATTTGTAACAACCCTATAGCACAGAGCTGAATTGCCCTATAGGGTTTCCTAGGATGTAATGTTCATGGGAGCAGACTGCCGTGTCTTTGTCCCACCCCTTGGTGGAGATTCCACCCAGCAGACATGGGTGGGGCTCTATTTCTTTGCTTCTTTTACTTTTCTCCTCCCCTGTTTTTTATTGAATTGCTGAGTTTTCCTCACTCCCAGTTTTCCTCTGTACTGATTTTGAAATTATGTATATCAGTCTTAGAACCATAGCCAATCCACCTGATGCTATAGATTCCAACCTCATGGCTACAGAGAAGAACTGAGCTCCACAGGTTTTGTTTGTCCTTTTTTGGCTGTAATTTTTACAGAAGCGGATCCCCAGGCCTTTCTTCTGTGGTGTGGCTGGGTGGGTTCAAACGGCCAACTTTTCACTTAGGAGATGAACTCAAACCATTTGTGCTGCCCGGGAACCTATAGCCACTCTATAGCCACTCTATAGCCATAGCTTAATTTGCTAGTCTGAGAAGCAGATTCTTTTTCCTTTTTTTTCAATAGCCGAAGAAAGTAGTTTTGGGCGCCTGCACTTACTATATCCTCCCTCATCAGTCTGTGAAGTTCAGAGGCATAAGGACTAGAGTTTTTAAGTATAACTTTTAAAATTAAACAAAATTTTATATTTAAACATCTCTGCACGAAGGGGAAATTTGTGCATGAAGCCCCTAATTACATAGTTAAGAGAACACAGTGATTGCTGTTGTATAATTGGAGAGCACAGAGGAAGCACCTGGGGAATTTTTAAGCAAATACGGATACCTGAGCTCCATTCGAAACCTATTAAATCATAACGTTGGGAAGTGGGACCCACAAGTACCATAGTAATTCTAATATGTAGTCAGACCTTTTCAGTCAGAATCTACTCGACAGCACTGGGTTTTGGTTTGGGTTTTAGTCAGACCTTAGTGCTCCTTTTCTGGTTCGATCACATGACTGTACTGGCAAAACGTAGTATTTTATATCCTGATGTCTTCATACTACTCTTAATCTCCAACTTGAAGCTTGTATTAGGTAAAATTTCACAGCATTCTAATATTCTACAAGATCCCTTCTCAATATTTGAAATTCCTACTCATTAGAGATTATTTCAGATTCACATATGTTTCATATTATAACACAGAAGTTATCTATAAGAAGTATAAGCAGTGGTGTAGTGGAAAGTGCCTAACAGCTGACATTCTATGGAAAAAACAAAAACAAAAATCTGATTTGTAGTGTTTGCCAATTTCCCTGGTATAAATGTTACCACTGTGATCAATTTCAAGCTACCAAATTGCTCTCATTGAAAATGGAGTTGGGAAGAGATGTGCACAGTAGGCTTGTGTGAGCTGATTTCAGGAAACCATTGAGTATAAGGCTGTCAGTCATTGTTTATAAAATGATAGATCTACACCTCATATTACAAATCTGTGGTATAGAGGATTTAAGTGACTTATTCTAAATTAAATCACTAGATAGTAAAGTAATATTTGTAATTTATGTTGAAGCAGTATGTGAGATGGAACTCTAAAATATATGTGTAAATACACATGTACACACACAAACACACACACACAATATATGTTAATAAATAAGGGTCCCAGTTAACCTAACACTATATACTGACTGTTTTTCTGCTAATTTGTGATGCTCTTTTTTACTTATTAAATAATATAATAAGGTATGTTCCTGTTTTATCTAATGCTATATTCTATTTTTTTGTTTACTCTTCTGTGGACTAGAATTCATTTTAATATCTGTTATGAAATTCTGCCTCAATACTCTTCCTTTGCAAATATGGCTTGGTTCTTTTTTATATATTCTTCCAGATTTCTTTAAAAAATATATTTTTTAATTTCCTCAAAAAATCATTGGTAGTTTTTATCGAGGTTCACCAATTAAGTTTGTATTTAAAGTAAAACTAATATTAGTTTAAAAATTAAGGATTTGTATCAGTAGAATTTTAAAGACTTTAAGCAGAAAGGTGCTGCATACTTCTCTTTAAGTCGTTCTTGGATAACTTCTTATCTTTGTTGTCATTGTGAGTGACATTTCTTTCTTCATATAGACAAACTGATGATTGTTATAAAAAATAAAATAGTTTTATTACTTTACTAATACTGTTTCTCCGTAAATTCTCTAGTATTTTCTAAGCATGAAAGCATGAATATAATAAGTGATGCCATAAATGTGCATATATGTGTGTGTGTGTATGTATGCTGGCGTGTATATGTGTGTGTGCCTGCTTTAAAGGAAAGAAACATTAGAGTTCTACAATCATGATAAAACCAGGAACAATTTTTGGGTATGTATTTCAGAGTACATTTTACAGAGTTTAGATAGCTGATTTTATGTACTTTGTATACAAATACATGCATGTATGTATGTGTATGTGTGTGTGTATATATAGATGCACACACACACATACATGCATATCTAATCTATGTATGTATGTGTTTCCCTCTATAAAGAAAAAATAGCAGGCAACTTTTGATTTTCTTAAACACCTTCAGAGATTCTCCTTGTTCACATGATGTTAAAACCACAGGCAGTTGACACTCAGAATAGGTGTGTGTGATCTTCAAAATGGGCTGCACGATGTCTTTAAAGTACAGTCCTTATGGAGGAGCATTCAAGAGAGCTGGTATTTCCTTCTCATCAACTCTTCCAAGTTTGAGATTTGGCCTTCAGTCATCGTTTCTTTCAGCTACCACTTTTACATTGTTCTTCACTTCCACTCAGGCTGTAGTAGTTTTTATGAAGCTCTTTACAATATAAGAGTATGTGTAGCAATGCCTAGTAAGCTGTTGTTGCCATCTGTTTACGCCATCAATTCCTGGAACACTCGCCTGCCCTGAGCATCTATAAAATTTGCATTTAGCTAACACCCAATGCGATAATTTTTCTAGGAATTTTGAATGCCCCTATAGTACTATTTGTTGGACTCACTTTGTCAGCTATTTCAGTTCATAATATTTCCTCAGAATGTGACAAAAAGGCAGACGCTAAATTAGAGAATGAAAGACTTTGAAAAAAGGCACTAAATAGAGAAAAGTTTAGAATTTTACTTTTTCTTTTGGCTGGAAAATATGGCATTATTCAGTTTCATGATTTATTGACATGATGAGACCAATTTTTTTTTTTTTTTTTTTTTTTACTGCAGTCTTCAGTGTGATCTATAGTATTTTGGAGACCACCCCAGTTTTAACAAATTAGTGCAATTCTGGGACATTAATGAAGTAGTTTAACCAATATTTAAATGCTCTACAATATAACTTCAACCTGTCTTTCCAGTTTTTTCTTTATTTTGTAGGAGATTGTTTTGTAATCAGTGGGGTGGGGGAGTCCTGATTTTTAGTGTTTGCCAATTTCTATGGTGTAAATATTCCAACCATGGCTGATTTCAAATATCCTTTTTTTAGAATGACATGTTCATAATCAATTTCGAGATTTGGTACAAGCTGTCTCCAGTCCACCCTTGGGTGTATTGGAATCAGTCTGAAGTGTCATTCTACTATTTAGTAGTTATGTGACTGGGATCAAGCTACTAAATCTTCTCTTAGTTACCTCATGCATAAAACAATACTATGTAGGGAGTTCTGAGAAATAGAGATGTTATATGCAAAACAACGTGTATATTAGCAAATAATAGACATTCATATTGAATAGTATGTATTATTACTACATTCCCATTCATCTCTCCATATCTTCTAAGTTTTTCCCTGTATACTTACTGTTTTCCCAACGTGCACATGCTTTCTTTGCTTTGTTCTTGCTATTTTCCCTAGTTATATGCCAAAATAATGGACAAGCTCACATTGTCACATCCCAATTTATCTAAGCTTATTCAGCTTTCTCCAGACATATATTCCTCATTTTCCTCACAAAAACCATCACTACCCCCTTGAGCACTCAAAAAGTTTTCATTGTATCTTTTCTGTAATGCTTATTCTTCTCAGCCAAGTGATATATTTTATTAATTCTAAGATGCCAACTTGACCTTCACTTTAACGTCCTTGAAATTTGGTCTCATGATCTTAAGGCTGAATGACGATGAGAAATGTCCTACCAATTAAACATGCTTTAATAACATCCCACATCATTGGCTAGTGTAAATAATGTGGTGTTGGGATATTCCTTTACATGCCTATTATGCCAGTATTTTCTTACATACCTGTATAGACACTTAGAAAAATTAAAAGTGAAATCATATCTGTGATATGAATTATTCTACACAAGTGAAAAATTCGGTTTCATGTCTATTCAGCAATAGACTGTTATCTAGTCCATATTTTATCTCAATCAACAACTAGCAAATCCAACTTCAGCTATTAGGGACAAATATAAAATTAGATGAAATGAGTAACAACCTAGGCATTGTGATTTTTGACTAAAAGTTGAAGAAACCTAATTCAAACGAGCTGAAGTGAAAAGTAAATTTACGTTAACTATATTAACAGCTACAGTTTTCAAAATGGTGAATATATAATAAACATGTATCAGTTGAGTTATAACCAATACAAAAAGCATTTGAGAAGTCATACGTGTGATAATGTTAGGATAATGATAGCCAACGCAGCCAGTAGCTGCTTATCCACTATCAGGCAAGACCTACTCTTCCTGTCCATTATCAAGCAAGACCTTAAGTGATAGACAGCGCTGTGTGTGGCTCAATTAACAGCTGTTCAGCCATCACCAAGCTGAACCTGTCCCTCCTGTCCACTGTCCTCAAAGATCCAAGAAAACTAAGACATGGGAATAAGCTTTCTCAAAGAAAGTATGACTAACTTTATCTTGGGTTTTCTGTTCAGCAGCTGAATCAAAATGAGGGATTTCTAAATTAGTTGAAACAGTTTTTAAAGTATTTATAATGCTACTTTCTTACTCTTACCACTTAATTATTATTAGACTATGCGATCATCTTTTTAACTTTAAATATCCATCAAGTGGACATCTTGACCTAAGGTTTATAATAAGGAGGAAACTTCTTAAATTACCAGAGATCTGTGCTTGGTGCCTTTAGAAATTAATAAAAGTGAAAAGCTCTTTACATTCAAGAATTACTATTTGCTGGTCTTAAACACTTCAATTGCCCTTCTCTAAGAACATTGAGGAGCCCTGGTGCAGTGGTTGAAGCATTTGGCCACTAACCAAAAGGTCAGCAGTAGAAATCCACCCCTTGCTCCTTGGAAATCCTGTGGGGCAGTTCTACTCTGTCCCACAGGGTCACTATGAGTCAGAAAAAGTCTAATAGTTATTGCCAAAAAGGTAAATGCTTTATTTTTGATCCTGAATAATTATCTTTAGAGTCATGTTTTATAAAAACACATCATGGAAGAAAAGGACTGAGAAATTAGTCCTGAGACTGCTTGAAATATATTTATCAGTGAATAAATCAAACAAAAATCCTAAAGGAGGATTGTGGATTGGAGGTGCGGGACAGATTATAAATGATAAACATAATAAATAACTGATACAGTATGTTGAAAAATATTATGTTGCTAAGGAAAAAGGAAAACAAATAGAAAAGATTATGGGGTATTGGGGGAGAGTATGGGATGTGGGTAAGAGGAGAAGAGGAGAGAGAGTATGTTGTGTTAATAATGAGGGTGGTTAGTATTGCCTTCTTGAGTAGCTGAAGTCTGAGCAAGGACCTGAAGGCTTGTTATATCTGGGGAAATAGCATTCCACACTATAAAACAGTTGAAGCAAAGGCCCTAAAATAGGGTTGTGTCTGGTATATTCAAGGAGCAAAAAAGAGGAGGGAGAATAATAGGAGAAGAGCTAAGAGGAGTATTATATTAAGGGTGGTGGGTAAGGGAACTGCCTGACATTTTTGTGTCTTGCCTTTCCTTTTGCCTGGCCAATGCTGCCTTGTCCAGGCAGATGGGGCCTAACGGGACCAGGCACAAGTGGCACTGTGCACCCTGGGCTGCCTTTGCTGCAGGGATGCCTCTGGGAGCCTGCTCTGCTCTGCTTGCTCCTGAGCAATCTCAAAAAAGAAGTGGGAAAATAACACCCTCAGGAACAGCCCATAACTAATATAGGATGATTTCCAGTGAATAACGATTCCCCACCATGTCTTGGCACAGAATACCCACGACCTCCGAAGGGCCTGACAGGATCGAGCTACAGCTGTCTACAGAGATAACCAGCTCACTAACATGTCCTTGGACCAGTTTCTAGTCTCCACTACTCTCTCTAGTTCCTTCACTCTTGTTCTTTGGGATTACTTCCCAAAGTAAATATCTGCTTTTTAGAGCAATCCAAGAGAAGGCAGGAGGAGGGTGACCAGATCACAGATCACATTTAAACCACTTACAACCTTGCATGAATTTTGGATGTTTCTTTGAGTGTAGGGTTTTGGGCCAAAGAGTAAGGCAATCTGACTCAAAGATTGGAAGTTGAGGGAAAAAAGAGAAAGAGATGACTATCAGTCAAATAGAATGACTCTAGGTCTAGGTGACTGTAGGTAGCAGCTGTTCACCCCCCACATACAAAATATAAACTCAAAGTCTTTAGTCTTGATTATCTCAGGAGAGAGCTTGAAGTTAGATTCACAGTAGCCATGCTTAAGTCTCTTCTTTCCTGGGGAGAAAAAGAAACATTGCCTTTTTCACATTGGTACAAGTCTCACATTCCAAGGCAAGTAGAAAAAACCTAAGTAGGCTCTTGGTGATTTGTAAAAATGTATGAGGAATCAAGCTGATTGTAAATGAGACTACTTAATTTTAGTTCTCTCACTCCTGGATATTACTACTATTCACAAAAACAGAAAGCATCTTAAATACATGGAGAATGAAATTGATTCAATACAATTATGTTAATACCTAAGGGTTTGGTTTTTATTTGATGTTTCTGGGCATAATTTTAAGAGAATGACTGTTACTTAAGGCTTAGTCCTTTAAAAATCTATTACTAGAAACCCAAGAATAAATCTGAATTGATTTCTTGAAGAAATATATGAATTTGTCTTGATACCTATTCTATTATCCTTCAAATTCTCTATCAGTTTATTGTATTCTACCATTACACAGCTTTTTATGGAGTATAGTGCTAAAAGGTGGGGAGATTGCTTTCTGACATCACTCAAAGAGAAATGTGCTACATCTACCAAACACTATTTCAAGTGAACCTCTGTAGGATTACATTTCGACAATAATCTGGATGCTGAATGATTGCTCTTTTTCCTAATGGACAATTTGATCATCCAGAGTATTTAACTTTGTATGTCAAAATGTTATATTTTATTTAATTTTTAAATTAAATTTCTGAGTAACGTTTTCATTAAATTTTTGTGTAATTTATGTGTCAAGAACCATGAAGGGATTTTACCATACTTGGAGGGGAACAATTTACCCTGCCACTTTCACGGATATTGGCAGAAGATATGAAACTCTTCGGTTAGAGACAAAAGACTTTTCTACTCATGGCACAGCAAGCAGGGTGAGCATTATGTTCAAATCAATGCCCTTTGCTCCCTCCTTTCTAAGTCCCATGAGAGTGAGGTAGAGGTGCTTACAGATGGATGCCGTACTTATAGTGAGTGTGTGTCACAGTTGAGGCGCCCTAATTAGGAAAATCTAATGTTTTGTAAGGGGTGGCTGCAAGTGAATTTGCCAAAACTTTGCCCAATTATGGAAATGTTAGACATCATACCAGGAAGCTAGGATAAGAAAACCGTTGCAACTGAACATAAAACTTGACTGAGTTTTCTAACAGCTAAGGGGAAAATAAAGCATAATGGTGATTTTCTACCCACTGACTGATTAAGGAAATCACCTCAGTTCTTTAGGAAATATACATTTGTGTGTGTGTGTGTGTGTGTGTGTGTGTATGGTTTTCCAGTCTTAACTAAGCCTCTACGATATATGCCATTATAGAGTGTGGACGTTAGAAAAGTCAAAAAGATGATGTCGTCCAAACCTTTAATTTTAACCACTAGAAATTTGTAATTTAGCAAGGTAAAGTAATGTACCTTAGGCCAGACAGAGATAAGAGCATTTTGTTAGATGATGCAGAAATACTTTCTTACATGACTGCCTTTTTATATTACATAATTTAAATTATAGGTTTTGAAGCCATATCTAGGGTAATATAAGAGTGTAGTCTTCATTTATAGCTTTGCAGTTACAGAAGTATAAACTTTAAAAATTGAAGGGATAACTGCTTGACATTCATTTAGTCTCATCTTTCTCAAAAATAAACTTGGCTACTAACTTTATCTTGAATCAATGGCTCTTGCCATTATCAAATAAGACAACCTCTCAATGAGGACCTCAAGTTCAAATATTACGCTTTGTTGATTGAGTGACAACCATGGGCCTTGTATGATAGACGTGCAGGGGTAAAGTAACACCCACATTATAAAAAAAATTAGAGAACTTTCTTTGTATTGTTGCTGTCCATTAAGTGAAATGGGAGAAACGGTTACCTATGAAAAGAGAAAATAATAATAACACAAAGAGTAAAAGTGTGGTCTTAGAAGTGAGTCCATGCTATCCAAACATTAGCCCTAAAATTCATTAAGGAGAAACATTTTTAGTTAGTTTATAAGATATAAAATCCAAAGATGGTAGAAAATGCTGGCATCACATACTGGATTTCTGGGAAACAATATCTGGGTGATAAAAAGAATGATACATGCTGATCTGAGCCTTATCCAGCGTCACACACAGTTATCTTTTTTTGTTTTCTTTCTTTAGCAGGGCATTAATCTCCATCTGAGTTCTTTAAAGGTCTGAATTTTTCAAGGGTGTTGAGGAAAATCAACAGTTCAGTTTCTCTTCAACAGATAATATTACCTTCCCATTATTGCCTACTGCCAAAAGCCAAGGTCATAGAGTTGGTTTGGCAAAAGGCCCAGCATAATCAAAGCCACTGCAGGTAAACTGAAACATTTAATTATAACCCTCATTTTCCAAATGATGTCTTTACTAAATGGTTGATCACACATGGGCACAGCCAGCCAGGGGTGACTGTGGTCCCTGTGTAGACAGATGAGGGAAATTAGAGAAATGTAATTCTGGGCTAAATAAGGACCCTTTACTGAGCAAATGTATTACAAGAGAGTAAAAATGCAGGATAAATATGAAAAAAGTGAGGGTGAGATTGATAGATAAACTGAGATTAGGCGTGACCTTCATTGACAATATCACATTAACAGTAATGGAAGGTGAAGGGAAAGAAGGATTGGATTTTAATATGCAGGGACTAGGCCAAAACAATTTTTGCAAGAATCATTAAAGCATGGCATGATATTAAAATGCTTACATAAGAGAGAGGAGTTAAAATAAACACATACGGGGACAAAATTGGTGAGAATTCTTTATGTACTTTAGGAGTCTAGAGAATGAGAACATGAGTTGGAAAGTAAAAATATAAGGAGAGCAAAATTACACTTATATTTGCATGCAAAATCAGAAAATCCAAAAATAGACATGTCCCACACTCCAATCCTTCATAAAATGTGTGTGTGTGTGTTGTAATATATGTATATACATAGAGGCATGTACATATATGTCTGGATTTCACTTCAGTACTGTATCAACGAAATTGGAAACAAACTAAAAGTACCGTTAATATTACTAATATGTGTCTTTTTATAGGAAATGTACCATATGTAGGAGGCCTGGTGGCTCAGTGGTTAAGAGCTTGGCCGCCAACCAAAAGGTCAGCAGTTTGAATCTACTAGCTGTTCCTTGGAAACTCTATGGGGCAGTTCTACTCTGTCCTATAGGGCCACTTTGAGTTGGAATCCATTAGATGGCAATGAGTTTAATGGGTACTGCATGTAATAAACAAATTTTACATGAAAAAACAGGCTGCACAGTTATGTAATAAGAAGTGTGTACATATAGAGAAAGAGACTGGAAAAATATAAACAGTGTATGTAAAAAACCAAAAGCCCATTGTCATCAAGTCAATACTGACTCATGGCAGCCCTATAAGGCAAGGTAGAACTACCCCACAGAGTTTCCAAGGCTGTGATCTTTATGGAAGCAGACTGCCACATCTTTCTCCCATGGAGTGGCTGGTGGGTTTCAACTGCCAACCTTTTGGTTAGCAGCTGAGCACTTAACCACTGTGCCACCAGGGATCCACAATCTATAAAAGAGATGTAAATATATATATATATATGGGCAAGCATATTGCTATATTTATATAATTAGAGCAAAAGTGAGGAAGGATGCACACCTTTCACCAATTGTTATCTTGGAGGGTGGGGCTAGAGGGGTGAAAGGAAGAACTTTCATTTCCTTATATAATGTTCAACAGTGCTAACAGTATGGGTGTATATGGATAAGTAGTTTTTTTTACAAATTTCTGTATTTTTCTAATCTAAAACACTGACTGTGTTGTATAAAAATACTCATCTATATATTAGTTATCAATGATTTCCACTGGTGGGCTGCATTATCTTAGAGTTTTTTTTTTAATTATATTTTGAGATAAATCTGACATATCTTTCCCTGGAGGAAAGAAAGCCAGGATTTTTACATGAATATATAATTTTTGGGTTTTATGATTTAATAAGAACATGACAGGAGAGGCCAAGAATTCAGGCAGGATTATTGAATCCACAGAGACAGTAAAACTGGTAGAAAGATAATTATTTCTTTAAAATATTAGAAAGCAGGAAAAAAGGAATGTGAATTAAATGCTGAGGACATAAAAGGAAAGGGCAGAAAATCCCCATTCAGGCAATATCAGAAGACTTGTTGAATCATAAAGACCATATTGAAGAAGTGATCAGAGGATTTGTTGAATTATTGAATAAAGTGTCACAAAATAAAAGAAAGGTAAACCCAGTCATTTTTGCATGTGGAAAAACAAAAATAAAAGCTATAAGGTAAACAAAGACAAAAGATGCTGTAAAATCAATAGGATGAAAGGGTGCCATTCCAAAGAAAATGAGAAGGGTAGATCCAAGAACATATGATTTACACTTGGCAAAGGATAAAAAAGACAAGTGCCATGCAGTAGCTACACAGAGATCTTGCCTAAGGAAAAAGTAAAAAGCATGAGGATTCGATGATCCAACGGCCCAAGGAGAGACATGATGCTAAACATCATTGGATGTAAGAAAAGCTGATTAGAGATAAAACCAACACAATTCTCATCAAGATAAGAAGGAAACATGAGAAGTAAAATAATAATAATAAAAATAAAGTTGTATCTTTATTTTTTTAATCAGCTTTTTTAAAGAAAATCATTTGTAAAGGAAGAAGAAGAAAATATTGTTATCTAAGGGGAAACTTAAGAACTTCTTTAAATTGCTATAAAACATGTAGTTATCTACAAAGCCTCTATCACACTTCAGAGAAATTATATTCAGGAGAAACTAGAAAAGACACATTCATCTAAAATTTTTATTCACTCTCAGTCTGGCTTTATTGTTTTTGGGTGCCATCAAATATATCTTTGACTCATGGTAACCCATGTAACAGAGTAGAATGCCCCATAGTATTTTGTAGGTTGTAATACTTAAAAAAGAGGAAATTCTCAGGTCTTTCTCCTGGGGATTGTTGTTGTTAAAAAGTTGTTGTTAGGTGCTGTCAAGTCATCTCCGACTCAGAGTGACCCTATGCACAACAGAACAAAACACTGCCCGGTCCTGAGCCATCCTCACCATTGTTATGCTTGAGCCCATTGTTGCAGTCACTGTGTAAATTCATCTCATTGAGGATCTTTCTCTTTTCCGCTCGCCCTCTACTTTACAAAGCATGATGTCCTTCTCCAGGGACTGATCCTTCCTCATAGTATATCCAGTTTGTGAGACATAGTCTCACCATCCTTGCTTCTAAGGAACATCCTGGTTGTACTTCTTCCAAGATAGATTTGTTCGTTCTTTTGGCAGTCCATGGTATGGTCAATGTTCTTCACCAACACCACAATTCAAATGCATCAATTCTTCTTCAGTCTTCCTTATTCACTGTCCAGCTTTCACATGCATGGGGATTGTTGGATAGGTTCAAGTCATCAATCTTTCTGTTAGTGAAGTTTACCATTGTTCCACCAGGGTTCCTCCTCAGCCTGGCCTATTTGCCTTTCATTTCTTTTGCTTCCTTCTTTCTTCTGTTTTACTCATGGCTTTGGATAACTATGCTTTATTTCTTTAACCCCCAAAATAGATTCTTTATAGAATATTTTACAGCTTTCTTTATTACATTTGCAGTAAAATTAGATTTTCCAATTGAAATAATTATAGAGAATTAGCTCAGTTATAATATAGTTGAATAACATTGCATCCCCTCATTGATGGGAGGAAATTAGAGAGAAAAGTTGCTAAGGCCTTAAAATAATGTTGGTTAAATTTGTTGTCATGACAGTTTCACAAATGAAACAATTTTTAATAAAAACTAATGACTCAGGGCAGATGCAATAACAAAATTCTTTGATAATTTACTGCACTTGTGAAGAGGTAGATGGTCTTGGTTCTAGGAAAATAAATAAAGTGAATCAGAACAGGAAATTAGGAAGGGACTTGTGGTAGAGTTTCTGTAGCCTCTCAGGTGCGCTGTCGTTGTTGCTGTTAGTCGCTATGGGCTCAACGCTGACTTGTGGTGACCTTATGTACAACAGAATGAAACTTTGCCCAATCCTGCCCCATCCTCATAATCGTTGGCATATTTGAGTCCATTGTTGCTGTTACCTTGTCAGTCCATCTCATGGAGTGTTTCCCTCCTTTTCACCCATCCTCTACCAGACATGATGTTCTTTGCTAGCAATTGCTAAAGTACCCTAAATTCTTGCTCTGCATTGCACAGCCCTATTCCGGTTTCTTGGGAGCGAGGGAAGGGAATGAGGCAGGGTCAGTGGATGTCAGCACAAAGTAATAAAGATGTCATCTGAAATGGATATACATCCAACTAGAAGCATATGTACTATATACTATGCCACACATTAGGGATATGAACCTAAACAACAGGTGGACTTTTTCACAAAGCTTTCATAGTCTTACGGAGAGAAACCTGTAAACAGATAATTATAATACAATGTGGAATGGTAAGAAACCTGTACCAAGGAAGTGTGGTGGAAATAAAAAGACATTTATCATCTCTGTGTAATCTGGCTCCAGTTCCTGCTGTTCTGCTGAATTTAATTTTCTCTGCTTATCCAAGGTGTGTGGTATTCTTGGTCATCACATGCTTTAAGAAACACTTCCTTCCCTGGATTATTCAACCATCTGTGGCTTTCTTTTAGGTCTCTGTACTGATCCCACTATCCTGGTTGTCCCTCCTCTCCTTCGGCCCTTTAATCATAGCAGATTCTAACGGTTTTGAGAATAGATTTGAGGGGAGGAAGAACATTGAAGCCACACTAATTTGAAAGCTATTGCAAAAATCCAGAGGTGCTATCTCAGAAGAGCTTCACGGAGGCCTTTTGTTCAACTAGCTCTTGAAACAGTATTTCGACAGGAAGAAATCCTGTCTTTTCACTGATTTCAGATTTTGTGAAAAGCATATTGAAGAAAAACTCACAGACAAATTGTAGTTAGGTCAGAGGTAGATTAATATGTTTTTTAATTGAACTGAATAATGTATATTTGGAATATTGTAGGAGTATGTCTATTTGAATGTTCTCTATTATTGATTCTTAAATATTTGAATATTTATTTGCTTATTTGCTCTTTCAAGTATTTTTAAAAGCCTATAATATGTCAAATATTACTTGTTTAATTATTAAGATACATTTTTAAATTGTGATTTAGGTGTCTTTGGTCTTCTTCATTCTCCTTCCAGTTTTCCTGTCTTTTCCTGGCTTCTCATCTTTGCTTTTGGGCTGGTGTGCCCACTAGTATCCTATACATGGTTGAACTATGAAGCATATCCCTCAAGTGTGTTATTGTTGGCCCTATTAAAAAAAAAAAATTGCCATCAAGTCAATTCTGACTCATAGCGACACTACAGGACAAAGAAGAATTGCCCCACGGAGTTTCCAAGGAGCACCTGGTGGATTCAAACTGTCGACATTTTGATTAGTAGCCTTAGCACTTAACCACTACCCTGCTAAAAAACAAAACAAAACAAAAAAAAACCACTGTTGTCGAGTCGATTCCGACTCATAGCGACCCTATACGACAGAGTAGAACTGCCCCATAGAGTTTCCAAGGAGTGCCTGTTGGATTTAAACTGCAGACCTCTTGATAAGCAGCTGTAGCATTTAACCACTACACCACCAGGGTTTCCACTACCCTGCTAAAAAAACAGGCTGAAAGGTGAACCTCAGAAGTGACTTTAGTACTGAGTTAAAAGTATGTCCAGGGGCCATACTTTTGGAGTTTCTTTAGTCTCTGTCAGACAAGCAAGCCTTATCTTTTGTGTGTGTGTGTATTTGAATTTTGTTCTGCGTTTTTCTTCTGCTCTGTCCAGGACCCTCTATTACGATCCCTCCAGCGCAGTCAGTGGTCGTAACCAGGCACCACCTAGTTGTTCTGGGATCAGTCTGGTGGAGGTTGTGGTAGTTGTGGTCCATTAGTTCTTTGGACTTATATTTCCCTTGTGTCTTTGGTCTTCATTCTCCTTTGCTCCAGCTGGGATGGGATCAGTAGGGTGGCCATTCGCAGGCTTTTAAGACCTCAGTCCCTGCTCACCACATTTGGATGTAGAATGTTTTCTTTATAGACTATGTTACGACAATTGAGCTAGATGTCCCCTGAGACCATGGTCCCCAGCCCTCAGCCCAGTAGCTCCGTCTCTCAGGGTGTTTGGATATGTCTGTGAAGCTTCTACTCTCATGCCTTGGTCAAGTTGTGCTGACTTCCCTAGTATTTTGTACTGTCTAATGCTTCACCAAAGTTAACACCTATCTACTGTCTAGTTAGTGTTTTTCACTCCTTACCCCTCCCTCCTCTCTCTCATAACCATCAAAGATTGTTCTTTCTGCTTGGAAACATTTTCATGTGTTTTTATAAAAGTGGTCTCATGCAGTATTTGTCCTTCTGTGATTGACTTATTTCATTCAGCTAAATGCCCTTGATTCATCCATGTTGTGAGATGTTTTGCAGATTCATCATTGTTCTTTATCATGGCATAGATTTCACTGTGTGTATGTACCATATTTTGGATAAATTAGAGTGATGGGATTGTATCTATCTATCCGTCTATATCTATCCATCCATTCATCCATCTATCTATCATCTATCTATTTACCCTCAGAGGAAAGAAAGAAATATATATATATAGTTGCACATATCTATATTGAAACAAAGATGGCTGTTAGCAAGATTTTAGTTATACAAACTTCATGATGAATTTTTTCTTCTCAGACCTCCTCAGATATAGGCAATGGGAAGGTGCATTTCCTTGTATTTGGAAATTTTCCACTATTGTCAGACCATCTCAAAATAGATAAAGAATATAGATGCATGTGGCCCTGGTGGCAAAGTGGTTAAGAGCTACGGCATGCTACGACTGCTAACCAAAAGTTCAGCAGTTTGAATCCATCCACCAACCATTCCTTGAAAACCTTATGGAGCGGTTCTCCTCTGTCTTGTAGGGTCATTATGAGTCAGAACCAACTCAATGGCAACAGGTTTTTTTTTTAAGTGTACCATAGTTTGTTTTTGTGTTCATCTGTTGATGGGCATTTAGATTGTTTCCTGCTTTTTGCTATTGTGAATAATGCTTCCATGGACATGGGTGAGCATATGGCTGTTCTTGTGACAGTTCTTATTTCTCTAGGATATATTCCTCAAAAACCCAAACCCAGTGCCGCTGAGTCGATTCCAACTCATAGTGACCCTATAGGACAGAGTAGAACTGCCCCATAGAGTTTCCAAGGAGTGCCTGGTGGATTTGAACTGCAGACCTTTTGGTTCGCAGCTGTAGCACTTAACCACTACACCACCAGTGTTTCCTGGATATATTCCTAGGAGTGGGAAAATTATTAAGATACTTCTTTTAAGAAAATAATCCCTGCTGTCTTTTAAACTTGCCACCATTTTCAATCTCATGGAAAAACTGGAAGTTGAATCACTCTCTTATGGATAATTATTTGGTTCTATTGTATGCATATACCTTTGAAAGTGAGATCTAGTAACTCCAGGTCTCAAATCCCAGATTCTGCCATCTATTTTTATTACTAAATAAGACTTAAAAGATCTAATATTTTTCCTGTCCTCTCTAGTCAATTCTGGCTTGTTAATTCTCTTGATAATGCTTTTTCCATCCATGTCTTCTTAAAATTTAAGAATTTATGTGTTAAATCTAACCGTTATGATAATCCTAGAATATCTAATAGTACCTTAATCGTATTAGAGTCATACCTAACAAATTAATAGCTTTGAAATGTCTTCATGTCATTTTGTAATCAAATACTATTAAAAGTGCTCATTGACTTTAAGATAAAAATCTAAGCTACCCATCTGGGATTTTAGATGTAATTCATTTTTCCTAGCTAATCTGCCTCTACTTTAGTACTTAAGATGATAGGCATTAGAGTCAGAGAATTGGTCTCAAGCATCTTTCTAGATCTGTGATCCAGAGCAAGTTATTTAATCTCTAAACATCACATTCTTCCTTTATGTAAAATAGGGCTAAGAAAACCTAATAGGCAGGGTTAACGTAAAGATACATTAGATAATATATGTTTAAAGTTCCTATCACTGAAAAAGCATTAAAAAATAATTGCCAACATCATTAATATACTGTCTCACTGGATTCCTTTATACTTACCTGGAGGGTTCTTCTTTTGGTCCCCTATACATAACAATCAACCCAACCGAATCTTCCCTTAAAAAAAGTCCTTTTCTGGAATGCTGCCTCATTTCTGGTATGTCCGACTATATCATAACTTATTTTCTCCAATAAAGCCTTTCTGATTTCTCTTTTTGAACTCTAAAGCAGAATTATCATACATAGTTCTTGTTCTGTTATTCCAGTATTTCATTTGTGTATATAACTCTTTCAGCCAGGTTCATATTTCCTCTGGAGCATAATATTTTCCAAATCAAGACCTGTTGTGGATCATGAAAGCAATAGAGAGGGCTGTGATCAGCATTGAGCAAATAAGTAAAACCAAAGGAAAAACAAACAAAAAACTAAATAAAAAGGAGAAATGAAATTGAAATATCAAACTATAATGTATGAGTATTATTGATCAAACGAATGTTGCATTTGTGTATGTGTGTGTATGTGTGTATGAATGACCACACACCGTTATGTGTGGCCACTACCTAGAGTATATGGAGCATGGCAAATGTTTATTTTCTGTCTTCATTAGGACCAACTGAATTGCAATGGTTCTGAGTCACCCTGTTCTGATCTATATAGTGGCATAAAAAAACAAAGTTCCATGAGTGGTGACCCAAGAGATCACCAATCAAACAGAAAATGTATTTGTATTCAAGTACAAAATAAAGCTATAATTTGGAAAGCATAGGCCAGAACATTTAAATATCACAAAGAATTTCAAAACACTTGGATAATTCTTGTTTTAGAAGTAGCCAGATTACAGCATCAAAACAATTTACTATCAAGGCCATATATTTCTTTATCTACAGATAATGGCCATATATTTCTTATTTCATAATTTCTATTATAACTACCCTTCCTTTTTTTCATTTTATCTGCTACCACTCTTATGAGACCCATTTCACCCTTATGCTCGGGTTATTGACCTTATCTTGAAGTTTATGTTATCACGTAGCAAACAATTATTCTAAATAAAATAATTTCCTATTTCTTAAAAATAAATAAATGAGACTACTTTATAGAAAAAGGACAAAATGTGTGGTTTTAGTTTTATTTTCCAGTAAGGAATGATAAAAAAGAGAAACAGAATTAAGCCAAACAGAATACTAAATAATAGAACTAGAAAACATGCTTAACATTTGACATTGAGGACATTACACTATATGAATCATGAATCACTCCCCTCAGCCGGTTTAGCTTTATCTTATGTTAATATCTATGTCTACTTTGATTTCTTGCTAATGTCTGCCTCTTCACATCTTCCTTCCTTACCACCTTTCTTCACTTATCTCACCTTCAAAATTTCACACAGGTGTTTCCTTTTCTGGAAAAGTCTTTTTGGACTTTGACTAAGGACCTCTTCTCTGTGACCCCCTTCCCCTACACTGATCATATTGTATTGACAGTATAAGTATGTGACTTTCTTCACTAATAGGCTAAGAATTCTTCTGTGTAAGAGGAAATTTTTTTTATCTATTTTTATATCTCCAGACTCTGAATACTTGATTAACTGCTTAATTAAACTTAAGCATCACCAGCTTTACAAACATCAGCAAATATTTATGTGTGTGCAGATCAATTTGTTCCCCAGTAGATGTCTCTCTTAATCACCATGACGTCCTTGGCTATGTCCACAAAGCCTTATGTGCAATTGTGAAATCCACAAGCTCAGAAAACCAAGAGTTACCTTAGCATATTTAGAAGAGCAAAACCTGACCAGAACTGAAGCTATTTTATGGCAAAACCTGATTTGATCAGACAATAGACTATTTTTAGTCTTTGTTTTCCATGTAGTAAATAGTAATATGATTGATTAGAAAATGCTGGTCAAACCCCACTGGGAAGATATTGTAAAATTAAAAAAAAATGCCTAACATTGCCTTTCTAAATACAAGTTATGATTTCTGAAAAACATCTGGCCCAAGAGATTTTGATATTTGATTCTTGTCCTGTGCCAGCAATCCCCTTATTATTTCAGAAATATGTTAATTGTAATCATAATAAAAAAAAATTTTTTTTTTTAAAGCACTCATTAAATACTACTTTATCTACAGAGCCCTGGTGGTGCAGTGGTTAAGAGCTTGGCAGCTGACCAAACGATTGGCAGTTCCAATCCACCAGGCGCTCTTTGAAAACCCTGTGGGGCAGTTCTACTCTGTCCTACAGGGTCGCTGTGAGTCAGAATAAACTTGATGGTAATGGGTTTTAAAATATCTGTGATAATTTTAATCTCTACCACACCTTTGCACAGTGTTTCGGCACCTAATTCTGTTACTATAAACTTTATTCTTTTAAATTTCACAATATGTGACAATGTAAAAATTGAACTTTGAGAACATAAGTGTCTTTTGTTAAAACGTAACTGGTTACAAAGTGACCTGTGTACAAAGATACATCTTAAGTTTTCCTTTTTAAATCTTGATTTTATAACTAGGTTCTGGAATAACTGACAGGTCTATTGGAATTTCTTTCCTGTTATTCACCTCTCTCATGATATATTTAAGTCATATACAAATGAGCTAGTTTCATGCATATATTTTTATAATTGTGGAAATACCTTTGTAGCCCTTATCAGTGCCTTAGTTTAAAATATTTTGACCAAACATAATAAGATATTAGAAATAAAATAAAAATAATAACTTTTAATCCTGTCCCTGTTCCCTTCTCCCAGTTTCCAAGTTGTATGCACTTATTTTGAAAGAGTTCATCTATAAAATACATAAAGTACTGGTTAGCTTTTTAAAATTTCTCCCTGGTCAGATGATTAACAGGTATTTGTTGCCTGACACCTTCCTTGTTTCTTGACACTTGGCATCATTTTTTAGGTATCTTTTGTTGCTTTCACACCTCCTGCCTTAGTTCTTGGTTTACTATGATCCTCTCCATCTATGAACCGGGGGGAATCCACATGGTGGAATAGGGAGATCACTTGAGTGTGAATCAGAAGACCTATTTCTTAGTCTCAGGTCAGTTTCAGATTAGCTTTATCAACATAGATATCTCCTTTAACGTCTTGGATTCTTATAGAATGAGGCTCTACAATGTGGATATTTATGCCTGCCATGCTCATATTAGGTTCCCATAATAATTAAAAAGAGACACTGGGCTTGCTTCCTGCCTAACTATGATATTTAGCTACCTTGCGAGAGAAAAGAGTGGGTAGATTTTCCTACTGGGAGGCCTACATTTAACAACTGGATGGAACCAAACACCTTAGTAAGAAGCATGACTATCCCTCTGCACCCTGTATGTAGCCTCAGCTCATCCACCTTGGAATGTTTTGATTGTCATCCCCACTCCCTATCAAGCTATATATTCTGGCTTCCTTCCATCAAAGAGAAAAATTAATAATAGACATCTTACTTTCACTTTAAGGTTTTTTTTTCTTATCCATGAAACAAAATATTAAGCATAAAAATTCCTGACCCAAAATTAATCCTGCCTATGGTCGCTCTGGCCTGTTTTTTTCACCCGAAGTTATTAATTGACTTATCTTTCCTGTTTGAAGAGCAGTCAATGGCAAAATTGTTAGTAGCCAGGCCACAGACCCTGGTGGTGTAGTGGTTAAGTGCTACGGCTGCTAACCTCGAGGGCACTGGATTTGGTTTTTGGTTTAGGCCACAGACCACCTAGTAACCTGATCTCAGTAAAATGAGGAGGACAGGGTTTAATCAATCATGTTAGGATTCTCCAATGGTTTATCTTCTATTCTTCTCCCCCCTCCTTTATATGATTCATGGTAACCAGGATTGGAGGAAGACTCATTTACAACCAGCTATATGCAGATGACACAGCCTTGCTTGCTGAAGGTAAAGAGAACCTGAAGCTTTTACTGATGAAGATGGAAGCCTAATCTTCAGTATGAATTGCACCTCAACGTAAAGAAAACAAAAATCCTCGCAACTGGACCAATAAACAACATCATGATAAGCAGAGAAAATACAAAATTTGTCAAGGATTTCACTTTACTTCGATCCATAATCAATGCCCATGGAAGCAGCAGTCAAGAAATCAAACGCTGTATTGCATTGGGTTAGTCTGCTGCAAAAGACTTCTTTAAAGCGTTAAAAAGCAAAGATGTCACTTTGAGTACTAAGGTGTGCCTGACACAAGCCATGGTATTTTCAGTCTCCTCATATGCACTCAAAAGCTGGGCAATGAATAAGGAAGACAGAAGAAGAATTGACAGCTTCGAATTATGGCATTGGCAAAAAATATTGAGTATACCACAGGCTCCCAGAAGACCAAACAAATGTGTCTGGGAAGAAGTACAGCCAGAATGCTCCTTAGAAGCAAGGATGGTGAGACTATATCTCACATACTTTGGACATGTTACCAGGAGGGATCTGTCCCTGGGGAAGGAGATTATGCATAGTAAAGTAGAAGGTCATAGAAAAAGAGGAAAACCCTCAATGAAATGGATTCTTAATGGCTGGAACAATGGGCTCAAGCATAATAACTGGCCAGTGTTTGGTTCTGTTGTACACAGGGTAACTATGAGTCTGAACTGACTCGACAGCGCCTAACAACAACAAAAATAACGACTAGCCTACCTGGAGCCGTTTGATTGTTTTGAATCAAAATGGTTTCCCTATATGCATATCAAATAACTACTCAGAATAAGCCTATGTTTCAATTTCTTTGAGTTTTGAGTAACACTTCCAAAGAACTCTAGCATGGTTTTGCTCCTTAATCAGAAAAACTTCAAAATGCATTTTGCAGATAGAAGCCACAGGACAACTGGGAGAAAGTATACGATGGTGATTAAGATCATAAACTCTGGAGCCAGAAAACTCATTCTAAATTCTGTTTCTGTACTGGCTTTGAGAGGGGTAACAACAACGTGCTTCTCATAACTGATCTAATATATCTAAAGCACTTAAAACATGCCTAGCCATAATAAAAAAAAAAAAATAAGTGCTAAGAAATTATTACCTATGGCTTTATTATAACATGAGACAGTAGTGTAAAAGTTATAAACATGAGCTTTGAAATGGGACTGTCTGGACTGAAATCTTGGCTACATCGCTTATTACCTATATAACTTCAATACATCAAACTTTCTCTGTTTTGATTTGTCAACTGTAAAAAAACCAAACCAAATCTGTTGCCATCATACTGACCCTATAGGACAGAGTAGAACTGCCCCATAGGGTTTCCAAGAGCAGCTGGTGGATTTGAACTGCCAACCTTTTGGTTAGTAGCCAAACTCTTAACCACAGCACCACCGAGGATCTGTAAAAAGTGGGCTAATATTAGTATCTGGCTAGTAAGTGGATTGTGAGGATTGAAGAATTATTGTTTATAATAAGCATACGGTGCATTGCTTATTACATCACATGCATTCAACAAACGTTACTACTGCTAATGGGTGGGAGTTAGAGGATCTCAAATTGTCTTCTAGAATTCTGGCAAGAGCTACTGGGTTTTATGTTGATTTTATTTCATGAGATACATAAGACTGGGAAAATGAAGATTTAATTTGAGTATAGGTTAAAATTTTTTTTTTTTTTTTTTTTACCTGTACTCAAATTAAATCTTCATTTTAAGATGTCCATGAGACATTCAAGTGGAGGTTTCAAATAGGGATTGGATACAAATTTAAGAAAAGTACTCTTAACTAAAGCTAAAATTTAAAGTGCTGTGATCATTAAGATTGTGTATCAACTTGGCTGGGTCATGATTCTCAGTGGTTTGGCTGTTATAATGTAGTTTGGCAGTTGTGTAATGAAGTAATCACTTCCATGATGGGATTTGCTGTGAGTAGGCAATCAGTTGAAAGGGTGTTTCCATGGGGGTGTGGCCTGCTTCAAATATAGGTGGACTTTCTGGTAAGGCCCATGGGCTTTTGCTGGATGTGGACCCTGCAGTTGACTCCTGTTCATCTGACCTCTGGTTCTTGGGACTTGAGTTAGCAGCTTACCTCCCATCTTGCCTGCTGCTCTTGGGATTTGTCAGTCTCCACAGCCTGTGACCTGCCAGTTTGGGATTCCTCAGCTTCTGCAGCTACGCGAGTCAGGAGAAGCCTCTAGCCTGCCTGACCCACAGACTTGGAATTTTCCAGCCTCTACAATAGCATGAGCTATTTCCTTGGTATAAATTTCTCTCTATATATTTATTTATACACTTTACTGGTTTGGCTTCTCTAATTTTTTTTTTTTTAGAGAATCCAGCCTAAGACAGATGTCATCACTGTAGAGATAATATTTAAAGCCATAATAGGGAAGGATTAAATCATCCAGTGAGAGGATGAAGTCATAGTTTAGGGAACTTTTTATAAGCCCTTAGGAAATTCTGTACTATGAGGTAGAATTGAGAATACAGAGCCAGAAAATTAGGCAGAGAAATAAAAAAACATCAAACAAACCAACAACAACAACAAAAAAAAACCCAAACAATATGGACTCATAGAACCTAAGAGAGGAACAAGCTTCCAGAAGAAAAGATTGGTTGTTTGTCAAATGCTACTGTATGAACAGTCGAATAAGGGCAAAAAATTGATCAGTGAGTGTCATCACTTAAAGGCTGATCTGACTTATGGAAAAGTTTCAGGTAAAGCGGTGAGTATAGACGTTAGTTTGAAATAGCCTAGAATGTCAGAAAGTAGATACAGTAAACTGAGCCAATTTTTTAGGTAGGTTTGCTTTGAAAAGGTAGATAAGTTGGGACAACTTCTGGATAGAAGTTTAGGACTAAGGGAGGCTTCTGAAGGGAGATTGAAAACAGTCTGATTGTATTGTGGACCCTACACATAAGTAAGAAGTTAAAACAAAAATAATAACTTATTAAGAAAAACAGAAGGGATAGGATCCAAGGGGCAGATGGCAGGTTTTACTATTAATTAGGGCAGGTGCAATTTCTGTATAACAACGCGAGCAGAAAAGATAGATTCAGATTCAAGTAGTTTGTAGATCTGATGATGGGAATATAACGGGACTCCCATCTAGAGGTTTGTATTTTCTTAGGGAGATATCGTATGTGTAAGAGTTTAGCAAGAAAAAGAAATTGCTTCAAGGGGTTTTCAGCAGAAAAAACAGAATGCAGGAAATTGGTCCTGCAGGTGATGAAGGAGCTGAGCACCCAGGCAAGAATGGTAAGGAAACTCAGAGCTTATGGACAGCATGGCTTTCTATCAGCCTTAGGTTGGAGGGTCACGGGGAGGAGGAGCTATTACTGTGCCAGGGGCTGAAGTCATCCCATGGAAGCTGGAGACAGAGCAAGTTTGCCCAATGGGATCTGGAGCAGGAGGAGATGTGACACCGCCCACCATAGACATGGAGGAGGAGGAAAGCTCGGACTTCTTCTTTCCTGCTGTCTTACAATCTCCCAGCAGTGCCCCCACCAGCAAGTTTTGTGGGCAACCAGTTGAGGAGAGAGCCTGGGAAACTCAGGCTTCAGGTGTTATTATTTTGCCACAGAGATCAGAGTAAGACTTAGAGGAATGTAGCTGAGAGCAAGCAGGGCTGGAGTACTCACAAGTGTAAAGCAATCTCATTGATCTAAATAGGAGAAAGAGATGAAAAGAGTTGGGGAGGGTGGTTTAAGAGCATGGAAAAAGTATAACACAGTCATCACGTAATAAGAGAGCGAGCTTAATAGAGAAACAAAAATAAGGCTAAATCATATGAAATTTCTACATTTGTGGGTCAAAAAAATCTAGTATTGGCAATGTCATATGGTTAAGACTAATAGTAGCTTTCCATCTTAACCAAAGGAAGATAACAGCAAAATTGTTGCATGCATTAATAGATAATTTGCATAATATACTATATTACATGGTTGTTGTCAATAACTGATAAGCCAGCTCAGACTCATGGCATCCCCACGTACAAAAGAACTAAACATTGCTCAGTCTTGTGACCTCTTCGTGGTCATTGGTATGCTGGAATCCATTGTTGCAGCCACCTACAGTACATTTTCAGTGCCTTTCCAACCTAGGTGGCTCATCTTCCAGCACTATATCGGACAATATTCCTTTGTGACCCATAGGGTTTTCACTGGCTAATTTTTGGAAGTAGATTGCCAGGCCTTTCTTCCTAGACTGAAACCTGTCTACCATACGTGACCCTGCTGGTATTTGAAATACCAGTGGCATAGCTTCCAGCATCACAGCAATGTGCAAACAACCACAGTATGACAAACTGACAGACAGGTGGTCATATATTATGTTATATATTATTTTTGTCATTAATATTTGATAGAGGGTCATACAGTTATGCTAAGATGTATTTCTGGGACAAAACAAGTCAGCAGGTCTTAAAGAATGGCGTTCTTGTGCTAAGTTTACCAAGGCTTAAGGTATGATGCTCATGCTTGTAAGGTGGGAAATGGAACTTTTATTAATATGTCTAGAAATAAATAATTTGATTGTTAAGGACAAACCAAGAATAATTATATTCGCTTGATAATGGTGTATAATTAATACCTACTGACGTTTTCAGTAATTTACACTGGAGACCGTACCTTTCCAATCACTGGACTGCTCACACCTGTTCAGATCAGACACTTGCTTAATCTTAAAAAACATGAAATTAGAACAAAGGTAAATAGGTTCTCCTGTGAGCTGTCTATCAAAGCCAGGATGACATCTGATGAAATATCCTTGTTTCTGCACAGTGACGTCCTCTTTTGTAATCTAGTTTGTTATGTCCCCACAGGCTCAGCACCACAACAACCAGTGCCTATTGTACACATTTGATCTCACTGACCCTATTTTTCTTGTTACTCCTCCTTTTAACATATTACTGACTGATTTAGGGTTATATAGATATTTTATTTCCAGGGCTTGAGTCTTTGTTATTATTGGTTGAAGAGTTTTGTTGTTAATTTTTCAAAAGTCAATTATGTTCTCCTTATTTCTAAATTCTTGGGGGAGAGGTAGTGGGGCAAAGGCAGGCTAGTCATTATCACCTTCATGTCCCACAGAAAGTTATTGTTTACTAGAATCATTAAAGAGAGATTAAGAATCATGAGCTCACGTGTGTGTATATTTTATATATGCGTATATATATATGTATATAAACCATAACCAAACCCATTGCCGTCTATTCGATTCCAACT
The DNA here is from genome assembly GCF_024166365.1 of Elephas maximus indicus. Classification (NCBI taxonomy): domain Eukaryota; kingdom Metazoa; phylum Chordata; class Mammalia; order Proboscidea; family Elephantidae; genus Elephas; species Elephas maximus. The sequence continues at coordinate 60,052,116 of NC_064836.1, forward strand.
AATAGCAGCCCTATAGGACAGAGTAGAACTGCCCCATAGGATTTCCAAGAAGGGTGGATGGATTTGTACTACCGACCTCTTAACCACTGCACCACCAGGGCTCTACGTATGTATACAGGCATGATGTGTGTGTGTGTGTGTGTGTGTGTGTGTGTGTGTATCAAACATTTATGAACAATGATAGGTAGATTTGTTGTAAAATGAATTTGAGATCTCTGCTTTTAAATAATTTGATGAAATTCTCTAACTTATTTAATAATCATGTTTTTACTCTACAGTGAACAAAAACCTTTTTTTAATATCATTTTGATTCATCTTCAGAATTCAAAGATTATGATTCAGTAAAACGTTTGACAATATTGTACAGTGGAGCAGAATATGATTAAAATTACTAACACATATACTACGGCTGCTAGAAAGAAAATGACATAGAGTTTGCCCTGGTAAAAAATGCCACCTAAATTCATGGCCTGCTATGCCATAAAGGGAGCTAGCTATTTTTAGTTCTCTCATCTCTCCAGATCATCGCCTTGCAATTCATTTCATTTCTCAGCAAGTTTAAGTAGCAATAAGATACAACGTAGCTTTTCAGTGAACGAACATCAAAAAATCTCCTTGATCAAGCTTTTTTTTTCCATGCTATTGAGCACAGAAATTTAATGGAAAGGGCCCGATGAAGTTGGAATTGAGAAAAAGATCCAATCATAATTTCTGAACCTAGAAGAATGCTAGAATAACGCTTTTGAGCATGGTTTATAGCTTTTCTATGGTGGAAAACATTATCATTTAGACCAAGAAAATGGTTGCTAGATATAAAGAAATTGATTTTTTAAGATGGTTAATTTTCAACGTTTAGGGTCTCTCAACAAAATGAGAAGATGGAGCTACACAAAAGTTTTCTATTAGGAGTTAATAATTCAAAGCAAAGAATGAATAAGAAAATAATACTTGACTGTATCAATGCCATATATTTCTATGAGAATCATTGCCTTAAAATCAATCTGACATCCATTTCCCCAGGAAACTTACATAACTTAATAAGTGATTTATAGGCCCAAACATTTAGGAAAGGTTCTTAATAATATTAAAAGCAATTTACAAAGAGAAGAACTTTTAATATTACATGGGGCAAGTAAATGACTAAGAAGCAATGCAATAGTCCTCATAGTAACCACTACCTTCTGGCTAAAATTCAATTGATATTTCGTATTTTATATTCTCCAAAGTCAAAGATAAAACCAACACCAAACATGTTGCAGTCCAGTCGATTCCTAATCATAGCGCGGACAAATAAAACAAGTGTTATTATTGTCTTATAAACTTGTCGGTTATTTGAGGTCCATTTCACAAACTTTAAAACTCAAAGTTTTTATGAAAAGATAACTAATTTAATACATACATAAAGTGTTTAAAATAAATGAGAAGTTTTATATTTACCTAACTTCTTTCAAAAAATAATGCAAGCATTTTGTAATGGACAAAACAGCTTAGAGTTGTTTAGTCCTGGTACTAGTCATATGACACTTGACCTACATTAGACTCCACGAGGAATGTGTCTAGTTTTGAAAAGTTAAAATAAAAATAACCAGGAGCTATGTCACTGAATCTACTGGTTACCAGTCACCGTGGAGTGATTCTAACTCATGACAACAACCCCTGGCTCTCAGAGTAGAACCATGCTCCATACAGTTTCCAATGGCTGATTTTTCAGAAGTCCATGGCCAGGCCTTTCTTTTGAGGCACATCTGGGTAAACTCGACCTCCAAGCTTTCCATTAGCAGCGGAGTGCATTAACTGTTGTACCACCCTGGGACTCCATATGTAACTGAATAATAAACAGTAAGAAGTACTCCCTGAGAATCAGATTGTTAACTATTGAAAGCTGCACCTTTTACATCCCTCCAGTACAAAATAGAACCTATTCTTGCATGTATTTTTTCAAGAAGTATTTATAGTGATTATGTGCCTTAGATTGTTAGACATAAAAAATAAATCATACTTGGATCCCGAGCTTATAGTCTAGTCAGAGTATAGCTTGGTCATAAATAACCATAATAAAAGGCAAAGAGAGATAAGACAGGTGTCTGCCTAATTCTTGGCACTTTAAAAGCAGTCAGCCTTCCTCAAACTCATTTTATAGTCCACACATAAAAGTCAGCAGTAGACAGCAATTTCCCAGAATTCACTTGCTTGATATTTGCTCTGAGCTCTCCCCATTCCCGGCTCCAGATGTAGATTTTTAATATCCCATTCTGGCTCTATGGTTTGGCATATTGTCCTTCCTTCATTGGCTTACTATGTTTGGCAGCCTACTTACTTTTGGCTTAGTTTGCTTCTTTGGATTTGTTTTCCCCCAGAACTCTGTTAAGAGACACTTCTGTTACTTACCCAGGACGTTTAAGCATGATTTGGTCGGAAGAGGAGGAGATTCAGATAGAGAATTATGGGAAATTAAAACAGGGGAAATTGGAAGGAAGAGAGAGCCAAGGAAGCTTCCTAATAAGGGCAGTATTTGTTCAGGGTAGTGAGGTTTCGGTAGATTTCAACATGAACAATTGAGAAGGAAGAACACTCAGCAAGAGACAACGGTATCAGCAGAGGAATGGACTTGGGAAAGCATATGACTAAGAGTTCTCACAGAGCAGAGATGGGGAATAAAAATGCAAAATCAGGTTGCCACTAGAGATGACAAGGTGGTAAATTCTTGAGGAGTTTGGATTTAGCACTTGAGCTGAGTGAGAGTTTCAAACCATGTGCGTGTGTGTGTGCGCGCGTGTGTATTCAGAATGTTTTCTTCATTCAAAGGCTTCCTTGGGAATCCAGCATTATAATGTATATAAACAAGGCTGGCTCTACTTACAGAAAATGTGAGGATTCTGTACTAGTCAAGATCTGATCAGGAAAATCAAACCTAGTGCAAATATTTATAACGGAGTGAATACAGTACAGGGGTTTGGCATACAGGCAATAGAAAATCTGAGATTCAAAGAGGCATGGTGAGGGAACCTGGAAGTCATGACCACCGCTAGGACAAAGAGCTGGAGGGGAAGGAAAAGAAGGTGATGTTATTGGAGACTAGAGCCGGTGCCACCAGAATCTGGAACTAAATGGGCCTGTCCCATGGGACCTGGAATTAATGAAAGATGTGGGCTTCACAGTAGGCACTGTCCCTTCCAGGAGATCCTGCCAGTGCCTCCCCTAGCTAAACACTGAGAAAGCAGCTGACTTCAGAGCCCAGGAAATGCTTCCTATGGTGTGGTGGCGGAATGGAATGTAAAAGCCAGCAGAACAAGAGAAAGGTGAGGAATGGATCCAGGGACCTGTCGGGAGCCTAAGCACAGATGCACCACTTCTCTTCAATTTGCATACACTTTGAAAACTTCTAAATTAAGAAATACAGGATCACTGACATGTTTTAGTATATGGTGTAACAGGTTCTATAAAAAAAAAAAATATACAGGTTCTATAGCTCATGCTAAAGTCACGTGATAAAATATTAAATGAAACATATTTTTATATTGAGGAGCCCAGAGTCAGAAATTTAAGTCATGGTCTATTCTATCAAAAGTCATCATGTGTCATTTACTTTCAAAGTAAAACACACACACACACACATTTAAATATATTTAACCAAAGAAGGGTAGGTCTTTATATTACAAATTGACTGCATTTTATTGAAGTATTAGAAGGTTGGGTTTCAACATATCAAGCCAGGTAAAGCTGTGAACATTTTTGGAAAGTTCTTTTCTTAATTATAAATATATTATTTAACTGTCTTTATCATGTCTCTTTGATTGGATAAAGGTGGCTTAGCTTTTGAAATTTGTCATATGTCAAAGCACTTTTCCTAGTATAGTATTTTTGTCATGTCTACATAATATATATATATTTTCTGCTTATAGATCCTCCCCAAGTGGCTTTAAAAATAGAAATAGATAATTCAAAATTAATTTATATGTATTTTCCCTTGAAGCAGGACTAGAAAGTACTCATTAAGTTAGTGCTACAAATATAGTTAATTAGGCAGTTTAAAACTGAATTTTTTGATTCTTCTTAAAGTGTATTCTATATTTTAGAAACCTTTCTCCAATAAGGACAGAAGGTGCCTTCAGCCAGCTTCAGTAGAGGGGAAGTTTATCTCCGCTCACACATAAAAACCAAATCGCTTGCAGTTGAGCCGGTTCCAACTCATGACGACCCCATGTGTGTCAGAGTAGAACTGCGCTCCATAGGGCTTTCGTGACAGTGACCTTTCAAAAGCAGATCGTCAGGCTTTTCTCCCTAGGTACTTCTGAGTTAGTAGCCAAGCACTGTCCATTTGCACCAGCGGAGGACACCTACCTCTACGTGGTACTTAACAATTAGCTTTGGGAGAGCTCCTTGATTAACTACCACTTTAAGAATTAAATTTCCAACATCAGAGTAATTGATTTACTGGCCAAATGAAAGATTTAAAAACCATGACTATAATATGACTTGACTGCATACACTAACTTATTTTCAATTCCCAAGACAGCAGATCAGAATTGTCTGAAGATTAGAAACAATCATAGCTGTTTTTTTTTTTTTTTTAATCAACTCTCAAACCTCCTTTACTTAGTCAAAAATCTTACAAATTTGAATTGACTTTTTTTGAGGGGCTACTTTTCAGTATAGAGACATCAGAGATTCAAAGTAAGAGGCAGCTTGGTGAGCCTCACAGGGGACGGTCTTGCATATGGATTTTAGGTTTCTTATGAAACTAGAAAGCAAATCAAGGCTCATGTAGTGGCCATAGTACTTGTGGAAAAGCCAGATTGTATTCCACACTGATATTTTGGTTTTGATCAAAAGATATAAGATGTGGACCTACACCAAGAAATAGGTAGGGCTGGATGAAAGAAATGTTCTCTTTTGTTTTCTTCACACTGCATAATAAGCAAGGTCTGAAAAAAAAAAAACAAAAAAAAACTTTTTTTTTTTTTAAAGAGGAAATCTTTTTGTGAGTCATTAGTATCCAGAAACAAAAGGGAAGATTCTGGTCATTTGTCCATAGGTTGCTTACTCTCAAGTGGTGTCTTTTCAATCTCAGAAGCACAGCCAGCTTTGCACCAAGTACAATCAAATTGTTTTTCATAGTCTACTTGTTTTCTTCACTCATCTTGTTGATTGGAGATGATTATAAAGCTGAACAAAGTATTTCATTACTAATAAAACTTGTACCACATGCTTATGTTTAATTAGGTAGGAAACGGAGCCCTGGTGGCACAGTGGTTAATTGTTTCACTGCTAACCAAAATGCCAGCAATTTGAATCCACCATCCGCTCTTTGAAAACCCTATGGGGCAATTCTACTCTGTCCTGTAAGGTCACCATGAGTCGGAATCGGCTGACCACAACAGGGTTTTTTTTTTTATTGTGAAACATAATAAAGTTCTTATTTTAAAATTTACTATCGAGCAAGTTCCTTTGCTTATTGGAACTTTATTATCAAATAAGTTAAATTTTAAATTCAGGTTTAAATACTTTTTAAAAAATAAATGTATCATATACCTCAAGATTTAGAAGATTAAAAGGGGGTGGCACAGTTATCTATGTCACCATCTCAGGGGTGTAGTGAAGTGTTAGGCTGCTAACCAAAAGGTCAGTAGTTTCAATACACCAGGCGCTCCTTGGAAACCCTATGGGGCAGCTCTACTCCATCTTGTAGGGTCACTATGAGTTGGAATCTATTCCACAGCAATGAGTTGTTTTTTTTTTTTTTTTTTTTCCACCTTAGTAAGAAGTTGAATGAAAATTAATAAACTTAAACTAGGTGAATTTAGGTAAAAATCTTTTAAGTCTTTGATCTCCTAAACAAATAAACTTTTTTATTTAAAGCACTGCTTCCCGTGTTTTTATCTGAGTGTATAATTTGTATTGAATGAGACTGGTTTTCTTCCATTTATCAATTGTTTAGAGCATAAATGTCAGTGAGGTTGAGGCTGAAATATCACCAACTTTCAATTAAGTTTATCTCAACGAACATGGCTTTCATTTTTACGTGGACATGGATTACTATTTCGATCACTTCCCTCAAGCCAAACCTTTAATATACCACCCTTATAGTAGTTAATATCTCTGAAATTTGATCTGTTTTGATCTATTTCATGTGTTCATACATTCTGGAATTTTTTTTGTGTGTGTGCTTTAGGTGAAAGTTTACAGAGCAAAGTAGTTTATCCTTAAATGATGAATACACATATTGTTTTGTGACATTGATTATCACCCTCTCAATGTGTCAACACTCTGCTTCTCAACCTTGGGTTCCACATTTCCATTAGTCCAGCTTTCCTGTCCCTTCCTGCCTTCTTGTCTTTGCTTCTGTACTGGTGTGCCCATTTAGTCTCCTTTTGTTTTGGGGGCCTGTCTAATCTTTGGCTGAAGGGTGAGCCTCAAGAGTGACTTAAGTATTGAGTTAAAAGGGTGCCTGGGGACCATGGTCTTGGGGTTTCTCCAATCTCTGTCAGACCTCCAAACCTGGTCCTTTTTTTTTTTTTAGGAATTTGAATTTTGTTCTGTATTTTTCTCCTGGTTTGTCCAGGACCCTCTGTTGTGATCCCTGTCAGAGCAGTTGTTGGTGATAGGTGGGCACCATCTAGTTGGACTGGACTCAGTCTGGTGGAGGTTGTGGTAGTTGTGGTCCATTAGTCCTTTGGACTAATCTTTCCCCTGTGTCTTTGTCTTTCTTCATTTCCTTCAATCCAGAAGGGGTGGAATCAGTAGATGTATCTTAGGTGGCACCTCGCATAAGATTTTAAGACCCAGACACTGTTCACCAAAGTAGGATGTAAAACAGTTTCGTCATAAACTATGTTTTGTCAACTGAGCTAGATGTCCCCTAAGACCATGGTCCCCAGCCCTCAGCCAAGTAATTCTGTCCCTCAGGGAGTTTGGATGTATCTGTGAAGCTTCCATGACCTTGCGATGGTCAAGTTGTGTTGACTTCCCCAGTATTGTGTATTGTCTTACCCTTCACCAAAGTTACCGCTTATCTATGTCTAGTTAGTGTTTTTCACTCCCCAGCCTTACCCTCCTTTGTAATCATCAAAGATTATTTCTTTCTGTGCGTAAACATTTTCTTGCATTTTTATAATAGTGGTCTCATACAGTATTTGTCCTTTTGTGATTGACTTAGTTCACAAGAATAGTGCTGTTAGCATAATGCCCTCCAGATTTATTCATGTTGTGAGACGTTTTACAAAGTCATCATTCTTCTTTATCTTTGTGTAATATTCCATTTTGTGTATGCACCATACATAGTTTGTTTATTCATTCATCTGTTGATGGGCACTTGGATTGTTTCCATCTTTTTGCTATTGTGAACAATGCTGCAATCAACATGGGGGTGCATATGTCTATTTGTGTGATGGTTTCTACTTCTCTAGGATGTATTTCTAGGAGTGGGATTGTTGGATCATATGGTATTTCTGTTTCTAGCTTTTTAAGGAAGCACAATATTGTTTTCCAAAATGATTGTACCATTTTGCATTCCCGGCAGTACATAAAAGTTCCAATCTTCCCACAACCTTTCCAACATTTGTTATTTTCTGTTTTTTTGATTAGTGTGGGTAATATCGGGTGAAATGGTATCTCATTTTAATTCTGATTTTCATTTCTCTAATGGCTATTTGTTATGAGCATTTCCTCACGTGTCTGTTAGCCACCTAAATGTCGCCTTTGGTGAAATGTCTGTCCATATCCTTTTCCCATTTTTAACTGAATTATTTGGTGTTTTTTTTTTTTTTTTTTTTGAGGTGTTCCAGTATCTTATAGATTTTAGAGATTAGACTCTTGTTGGATATAGCATAGCCAAAATCTTTTCCCAGTCTGTAGGTTTTCTTTTTACTCTTTGTTGAGGTCTTTTGATGAACATGTGTTTAATTTTTAAAAGATCACAGTTTTGTAGCTTCTCTTCTGGTGTTTGTGTATTTTTGGTTACAGTTTGTATTCTATTTATGCCGTACATTAAGGCCCCCAGGGTTGACCCTATTTTTTCTTCCATGATCTCTACAGTTTTGGGGTTTATATTTAGGTCTTAGATCCATTTTAAATTAGTTTTTGTGTATGGTGTGAAGTATGGGTCCTGTTTCATTTTTTTTTAGAGATGGACATCCAGTTTTGCCAGCTCCAGTTGTTAAAAGCCAGTCTTTTCTCCATTTAATGGACTTTGGGCCTTTGTCAAAGATCAGGTGACTGCAGATGGATGGATTGTTGTTGGTGGTAGTTGGGCACCGTCTAGTTGGACTGGACTCTCGATTCTGTTCCATTGGTGAATATGTCTCTCACAGTACCAGTACAAGGCTGTTTAACTACCGTGGCTATATAGTAGGTCTGAGATCATATAATGAGAAGCCTCCTACTTTGTTCTTCTTCAATAATGCTTTACTTAGCTGAGGCTTCTTTCCTTTCCATATAAATTTAATGATTAGCTTTTCCATCTCATTAAGGAATGCTGTTCTATTTGGATTGGGATTGCATTGTATTCATAGATTGCTTTGGGTAGAATTGACATTTTCACAATGTTTACTCTACCTATCCATGAGCATGGTATGTTTTCCATTTATGTAGGTCTCTTGCAGTAGGGTTTTGTAGTTTTTGTTGCATAGGTCTTTTACATTCCTGGTTAGATTTATTCCTAAGTATTTTATTTATTTAGAGGCTCTTATAAATGGTATTGCTTTCCTGATTTCCTTTTCATAGTTCTCTTTATTGGTGTATAGGAATCCAACTGATTTTTACATGTTGATCTTGTCTCCAGCTATTGTGTTGAATCTTTCAATTAGTTCCAGTAGTTTTCTTGCGGAGTCTTTAGGATTCTCTGCATATAGTATACTATGATCTGGGCCTAGGGATAGTTTTACTTCTTCCTTACCATTTGGATGGCCTTTATTTCTTTTTCTTGCCTCATTGCTCTATCTAGGACTTCCACCACAATGTTAAATAGGAGTGGTGGCAAAGGGTGTCTTTGTCTTGTTCCTGTTCTCAGGGGGGATGTTTTCAGCCTCTCTCGCTTGAGAATGATGTTGGCTGTTCCTTTTGCATAGATGCCCTTTTTCATGTTGAGGAATTTCTCTTCTAGTCCTATCTTATTAGAGTTTTTATCAGGAATGGGTGTTGGACTTTTTTAAATGCCTTTTCTGCATCAGTTCAGATGATCATGTGATTCTTCTGTTTTATTTATGTGGTGGGTTACATTGATTGATTTTCTAATGTTGAACCATCCTTACGTATCTGGTATGAATCTTATTTGGTCGTCAAAGTTTTTTGTTTGTTTTTGTATGACTCTGAATTCTATTGGCTAGAATTTTATTGAGAATTTTTGCACCTATATTCATGAGATATATTGTTCTGTAATTTTCATTTTTTCTGGCATCTTCACCTGGCTTTGGTATCAGGGTTATGCTGGCATCATAAAATGAGTTGGGAAGTATCCATTCCTTTTCTATGTTCTGAAATAATTTGAGTAGTAATGGTGTGAGCTCTTTGAGTGTTTGGTAGAATTCTTCAGTGAAGCCATCTGGGCCAGGGCTTTTTTGTTGTTGTTGGGAGCTTTTTGATTACCTTTTCAAACTCTTCTCTTGTTTTGGGTCTGTTCAGATTTTCTACCTCTCTTTGTGTTAGTTTAGGTAAGTAGTGTGTTTCTAGAAATTTGTCCATTTCCTCTAGGTTTCCAAATTTGTAGGCTTACAGTTTTTCATAGTACTCTGTTATAATCCTTTTTATTTCACCCAGGTCTGTTGTAATGTCCCCCATGTCATTTCTTATTAGGCTTAAATTTGCTTCCTCTCTTGTTTTTCTTATGCCAGTTTGGCCACTAGTTTGTCAATTTTGTTGATCCTCCCAAAGAACCAAATTTTGGTTTTGTTGTCCTTCTGGAGCACTTAAATTTACCTCTATCTGAACACAAATATATGGATTAGAAACAATCTTAATAGTTACACAGTCGAAATGAAGTGGTAGGCTTGGCCACTCTCTAGGATAGTATTATAGACACCCGACTACCCAACCCAAACAATTTTTACTTCCAATATTCACTTAAAAGTCAGTAAATGTTAATGAGTTGGAATCGACTTGATGGCAATGGGTTTGTTTGGTTTTGGTCATTTGCTTCTGTTTAGACATTTTACAGTCTTGTTGGGAATACAGGTCTGGGCATGGGATGTTAATCCATTACCAGGATTTTTACACCAATATTGGAGTTGATCTTTTTTTGGCCATAAAGATTTCTAGGATAAGCCCTTAATTAACTTCTTTTTTAAAATTCAGTTTGTCATACTGGGGTGGCTTGTGTGCTGCTGTGATGCTGAAAATTATGCCACCAATATATCAAATACCAGCTGGGCTACCCATGGTGGACAGGTTTCAGCAGAGCTTCCAGACTTAGACAGACTAAGAAGAATAATCTGGTAATCTACTTCAAAAAAAAAAAAAAAAAAAAAAAGCCAGTGAAGGGCTTATGGAGAGCAGAGCAACCTTGTCTCATATAGTGCTGGAAGATGAGCCCCTCAGGTTGAAAGGCACTCAAAATATGACTGAGGAAAAGCTATCTCCTCAAAGTTGAGTCAAAGTGAAGGGAGTTAATCTTTCATAACCTTCATTTGCTGATGTGGCACGACTCAAAATGAGAAGAAACAGTGGCAAATATCCATTAGTAATCAGAACACAGAATGTAGGATGTATGAAAATAAAATAAAATGGAACACTTGCAGATCAATATCCTAGGCATTTGTATGCTGAAATGGAGTGGCATTGACCATTTTGAATGTGACAATCATATGGTCCACAATACCAAGTGTTATGGATTCAATTGTACCCTCCAATCCAATATGCGTTTTAAATTCTAAACTCTATGCCTGTTATTATAATCCCATTTGGGAATGGGTTGTCTTTGTTTTGTTGATAGGATAGGATTAGTGTAGCATGAATCTTGTGTCAATCTATTTTGAGAAATAAAACAGATTAAACAAGCAAGAGAGCAAGCAGAGATGGGGGAAGAAAGATGTCAAGCCACATGAAGATCCTTACCCAGGACCAGAAACTCAAGGCTCAAGGACCTTTCTCCAAAGCCAGCAGAGACAGAAAGCCTTCTTCTAGAGATGGCACCCTGACTTCAGACTTCCAGCCTCCTACACTATAGAAAATTAACTTCTGTTTGTAAAGGCATCTACTTGTGGTATTTCTATCATACCCAGTGAACCCATAGCAGCAGTATATAACTAAGTAACTGGGAATGTTTTTGCATTCATCAACAAAAAGAACATTTCAAGACCTATTATGAAGTATGGTGTCAGTGACAGGGTAATATCCATATGAAAAAAAAAATTTTTTTTTTTTTTAACAAGGAAGGCCAGTTAATACAACAGTTGTTTAAATTTATGCAACAACTACTAATGCCAAAGATGAAGAAATTGGAATACTTTTACCAACATAGGCAGTCTGAGATTGATCAAACATGCAATCAAGATGCATTGGTAATTACTGGTGATTGAAACACGAAAGTTGGAAACAAAGAAGTAGGACCAGTAGTTGGAAAATATGGCTTTGTGATAGAAATGACAGCTGGGATCGCATGACAGAATTTTGCAAGAGCAATGACTTAGTCATTGAAAATACATTTTTTCAAAAAAATAAACAGCAACTATACACTTGGACCTCACCAGATGGAATGCACAGGAATTTTATCAGGTACATCTGTGGAAAGAGATGATGCAGAAAATATCATCAGCAAGAACAAGGCCAGGGGCTGACTGCAGAACAGGCTATCAATTACTCAAATGCAAGCTCAGGTTGAAGCTGAAGAATATTAGAACAAGTCCATAAGAGCCAAAGTATGACCTTGAGTATATCCTACTTGAATTTAAAGACCATCTTGAGGGTATATTTGGCTCATCGAACACTAATGACTAAAAACCATATGAGCTATGGGATGACATCATATATGAAGAAAGTGAAAGGTCATTAAAAAGACGGGAAAGAAAGAAAGACCAAATGGTTGTCAAAAGAGACTCTGAAACTTGCTCTTGAATGTAGAGTAGCTAGAAGAAATGAAGAAGTAAAAGAGCTGGTGGTATAGTGGTTGAGTACTATGACTGCTAACCAAAAAGGTTGGCAGTTCGAATCCACTAGGCACTCCTTGGAAACCCTATGGGGCAGTTCTACTCTGTCCTATAGAGTCGCTATGAGTAGGAATCAACTCAAAGGCAATTTTTTTTTTGGGGGGGTGGGGTTTGGAGAGAGGTCTCTAATATCTAGAAAAGGAAAGGGAAACAGATTCTTCCCTTCTGTCTCCTGAGAGAAACACAGTTCTTCGGACATCTTGATTTTAGCCCTGTGAGATCCACGTCAGACTACTTATGGCCTACAGAAGTGTAAGATAATAAAGTTGTGCTGTTTTAAGTCGCTTAATGTGTGGTAATTTGTTATGACAAGCATGGAAAACTAATACAATGTCTGAGATTTATTGCTAATTTATTTCCTCATGCGTACATGAAGAATGGAAATTGTAAAACATTTAAGATCATGTTCTATCATTTTAAAAATGAAAAAAAAAAAAAAGTCTGAATGAGATTAAAAGAGAAAAGCTCTTCTGGAAGGAAGATAGGTCTCCTGATGTCTAATCCTTTATGCCGCTGTGATTTTCCTTCCACATTATCTCAAATTTGTCCTTCTATCTTTATATAGCTTGAAAAAATAAGCTATTTTCATATAAGAAATTATTATTCTCCAGACAGACAGGAAGCTGTGGCTACAGATTTGTTCCTGGTGGCAGGAAGCCAAGACTTTGTAATGACTATTTATCATACTTCACTGTAGTTGCATATTTGCTTCCATTCTGTCCTGCTAGATTAAGTTTCATGAAGGCCAGGCTGGCTTTTCCATCTATCATTTAACTGCCCTTTTGCTCCTCTACTCCTACATCTAACAAAGTGCCTGTAACATGGAAGGCACTCATTACATATTTGTTGAGTGAAAAAAAAAGTGCCACAAATATCTCTTTTTTTTAAAAAAAAGAAGAAAATGACTTCATTTAATATTCCAAAAATAACCTCTATCAACATTTTGGTTATGCCTATCTGTCTATCTATAAACAGAAAACCAAATCAGATTGTATACAAGCTATGATGAGCCAAGGTCAGGCCAGCTCTGCCCTGTCCTAGCTAGGCTTACCAAAGAAAGCTAAGCCCATTGCCATTATGTCGTCTGCAACTTACAGCGACTCTAAAGGACAGAGTAGAACTGTCCCATAGGGTTTCCAAGGAAAGCCTGAGTAGATTTGAATTGCCGACCTTTCTGTTAGCAGCCATAGCCCTTAACCACTAAGCAACCAGGGTTTCCTAGCCAGGCTTAGTAAATGGACAGGGTCGCTAAGAGTCGGAATCGACTCAAGGGCAACAAGTTAGCTAGGCTTAGTAGATGGAGGATAGTACAAAGATGGCTCATTATTTCACACTTCCAACCTATTTGTGATGTCCATAAGTTGTTACAAAACCTATGGAAAACCAGTAACATTGTAACTGGGTGAGGGTGGGTCTTGCCCGGCAGGACCTCCGGAGTGAAGTGAGAGACACCAGACCTTTGAATAAAGAGAAAGTGGACTGTATTGCAAGCCGGTCAAGCAAGGAGCTCAGAGACCAAGTCTCAAATCAAGTTCCCCAAAGGTGGGGATTTAGGACAGTTATAGGATTCAGGATAGGGAACTGATGCAAAGTTCATGAAATTTCTGCAACTAGGTGGGCAATTTCAGGAACTAATTAACATGTATGGGGTGACGGGGTACAAAATGGCAGTTGGGGGCATGTGTTTTTTGGGGGGTATGATGTGTGAAGTTTATCTAAGAACAACTTTGCAGCTTATTGCTCATGTCTGAATGGGGTGGCAGGCAGTGGTGGCTAGCGAAGCAACCTGGAGCAGAGAAACAGTAAGACAATCTTGGGCTATTTCATAAAATGCTTCATCAGGAACACACAGAGCCTGGGTGTGATGGAAAGAGAGGGAATAATTTAACCCTATTGGTTACATTTCGGGAGGGGAACAGCTTAACCCTGTCGGTTACAATATGGCGCTGCTTATAAATACAATCCAATGAACCAGGAAGTTAGAGCTGGGTAATGTCACTCAACAAAGGCGGTATTCGCAAACATACAAGACAATTGAACATGCTAGAATTACTGATTTTTTATGGGTGGGAGAATAAAGCTTTCCTTCCAGAGGATTGGGGGAGACTACAGAATTTCATTCATTGTCTGTTAGCCAGTAGCATCTCTTATCTTTTCTTGAAAACTGATTTCTTCTACCTTATTGTTTCCCTATGGATACAATTATATAATTTCTGGATGAGGGAGTGTTCATTTTGTCCAATCTTCACACACAGTCATCTGTGAATCTCATTCACATAGACTCAGAAATAAGGTATTGGCAAAACTTGGTTTTAAAAATCGGTGTAAGAGGCCTCTTAGAAATATGAGGTCCCAAATCCTAGGGTGGATTGATATCAGTTGGGCACCAGTGGCAACAAACTTAGGGCTGTAAGTGCTTGGGTTGTCTAAAGTCAGAAAGAAATTAAAAAAAAAAAGTGGAGCTACCTATTCTTGGAGACAGTATTGTGCTTAGAATGTTGAACAAGGCAAAACTGAGGAAATACAACTATTGAGAGACATTGAGAAATCATGCTTGGAAGTCTAAATTTTGTAAGTGTTATCAAAGAAGAGGGACAATTAATACATTTTATTATGGTTCAGAGGTCCCTGGGTGGACAAATGGTTAAGCACTTGGCTATTAACCAAAAGGTTGGCAGTTTGAATCCACTCAGAGGTGCCTCATAATAAAGGCCTGGCAAGCTACTTCTGAAAGGTCACTGCCATTGAAACCCCCATAGAGCAAGGTTCTGCTGTAATCAACTCAACTACAACTGGTTTGTTTTCATTATTATTTTTATTATTGTTAAAGTACAGGGAATTTGGGACTGGGGCTGATTCCCTACATGTGGAGGCAGAGAAAAAATGTCAGCTTTTAAATGAGATATATAACTTTAAGAACAAGTCATAGTGGAGGGGTGGGTCTTGAAGTCCAGCTGAGGAGCATAGTAAGGTGAGGAAAAGACCACCCTGTCTTACTGCCCGAGTCCAGAGTCAGAAAGTCAAGCCAAATTAAAGCAATGATTCTGCCTTAATTATAAGGCCGTTCTCTTCCCCCAGTGGAGACATACCATTCCTGGAGATGGTATTATGCTAAGAGTGTTGAACAAGGCAAACTTGAGGAAACACAACTAGTGGGAGACATTGAGAAGGTGTGCTTGGAAACCTAAATTTCGTAAATGTATCATCAAAGAGAAGGATAATTACTTCATTTTATTATGGTTCAGAAGTCCCTGGGTGGCACAAGTGGTTAAACATTTGACTATTAACCAAAAGGTTGGCAGTTTGAATCCACTCAGAGGTGCCTCTGAATAAAGGCCTGGCAATCTACTTCTAAAAGTTCACAGACATTGAAATCCATATAGAGTGCAGTCCTATACATGCCCTGTCAATAATTAGTATAAGGTTGTAACAGAAAATGAGTGGTTAGGAGGAAGTCTTAACAGAACGTCCAGTATTCCTGCAAAGAGCTGGCCTTGTTTTAGGGTTAATTCCAGCAATGAACTAAGGAACAATAGGGGTGAGTTTTACTCCATTGTGGGGGCATGGCACGATACTAGCTAGGTTAGATTAGGAACAATTTTACCAAGTTTGCTCTCTGAGGACCCCTTGAAGGGGGAAGCTGTTAAATATGTTATTGTAGACAATGGGTCATCTGCAGCATATTTGATTGACTCTATGTGGCACTCAGGTAAATGTAATTGAAACAAAAAAGAAGTAGGTCCTGGAAGAAGTGGTGATCCATATTAAAGGCATGAGAGATAAATGGAAAGCCCACATACATGCAGTCAGAGAAAAAAAAAAAAATTCCATCTCAGAGGAGACTTTGCCACAATTTCTTGAACTAAATATGCTAAGGAGTAAGCTCTTTCTAAAGATTTCATCTAGGTTGGAAACATAAGTTGAACACATGTTGGCAACATCAAGAAAGCCCTAACAGAAAGGTATTTTTAAAAGGCAAATAGCTCATAGTAGTGTTCCTAATGCCAGTCAATAAACTGAACTGCCAAATCCAATGGAGATCTAGTGTCTTGCCCTCAGCCAGGAGAATTCCAAGATAAAGGTGGGCCAACTAGAACTTATTGACAATAGCTTTCTTTAGACAGGATAGGGGACACAAATCTCCAAAGACTTATTATATACCAGAATCAAATAATATTATTCCATGAAAGCTCCAGTGAATAAACAGTAAAGGCCATACATATTGTGGCTTTCATGAGCCATAAAATGGAGGAGTCAGATAAAAGCACATATGCTTCTTGGGGTAAGTTTTTAGTATAATCTTTGTGTGTATTGTGAAATGGACATTCTTCAACACTGGGATAGCCTGCATTAGGGCAATCAACAAGGGCATTACCCCATTTCATGGAAAAATATATCTATAGACCTTTATAGCTATCTTACTCTTTCTGTGTGGCTAAGTCCAAGCAACTATTTGATTTTAGGGATTTTGTTTTCTGTTGCAAGATAGACTAAAGAAATAAAAAAAAATGGTGGTGTTTCACAATGCTATCACACTGCAAATAGCCCATTTTGTCAGACAGGACATCTCAAAATGGATTACAGGGAATTAACTAAAGTAGTCCTTACTGAGGTCACGATTGTCAGTCTTGATTGAGCCAATGCATCTTTCCCTATCCTGGAGAATATGAATGTAATTAGCCAGGAAAAATGAAATGAGAGTGTTATGGATTGAATTGCGTATCCCCACAATGTGTATCAATTTGGCTAGGCCATGATTCCCAGTGTTGTGTGCTTGTCCACCATTTTGTGATCTGTTGTGATTATCCTATGTGTTGTAAATCCTAACTTTATTATGTTAATGAAGCATGATTAGAGGCAGTTAAGTTAATGAGGCAGGAATCAACCTACAGGATTAGGTTGTGTCTTCAGTCAGTCTTTTTTGGGACATAAAAGAGAGAAACAAGCAGAGAGGAGAGGGACCTCATATCACAAAGAAAGAAGCACCAGGAGTGGAGTGTTCCCTTTGGACCTAGGGTCCCTGAGCTGAGAAGCTCCTAGAGCAGGGGAAGATTGATGACAAGGGCCTACCACCAGAGTCAATAGAGAAAGAAAGCCGTCCTCTGGAGCTGGCAACCTGAATTTGGACTTCCGGCCTCCTAAATTGTAAGAGAATAAATTTCTCTTTGTTAAAGCTATCCAGTTGTGGTATTTATGTTATGGCAGCACTAGATAAATAAGACAAAATTCGATACTGGAAGAATGGGGTGCTGCTTTAACAGATACCTAAAATTTGGGAACGGTTTTGAAACTGTGCATGGGTAGAGGCTGGAAGAGTTTTAATTTGGCTAATAGTAAAAGCTTAGATTGCCTTGAAGAGACTGTTCATGGAATTATGGACATCAAAGATAATTCTAGAGAGGACTCAGAAGGAAGGGAGGAAAGCTGTAACACTGGGGACATTGCAGATGGTAAGAAGCAGCACCATAGGAAGAGCAGCAGCAGAACCAGAAGACTAGTGAGAGATGGAGTGGAAGCTGACACACAGAGCAAGAAAGCTGACTGCCATTTTGCAAGAAGATTCCTGGTGGGGTGGGGTGCCTCTGAACACTTATTGGTGAAGCTAGGCTTGCTGACCCACAGAGAAAGAGGGCTGAGTGCCTTCCAGCCAAGGCCTGCTGGCATAAAAGGGTGTCTCCAAGCATTTATCGGTAGTGCTAAAGAGCTTTGGAACACTTACCTGAACAGGGCAGACACTGGGCTGTCCCAAGAGGTCTAAGGGACCAAAAGGCCAAGGAACAAAGAAACAGAAGTTGAAGAGCCAAGGGACACAGGAAACAGAGCTGCCTCAGTCTCAAAGAGTAAGGCCACGACCTCTGGGGTCTCAAAGCGAAGAGCCATGGCCTCTGAGGTTTCAAAGGGTGGGGCACAGCCTCCTAAGTTTAAGAGCTAGATCTTCACCAACTCAGTTCCAGAGTGTGGGGCTGCCTTTCATGAATACCAGGAAGGCCCCACTTCCCAAAGCTGAGGTGGCAGGACTACCATGCCCAAGGGCAGAAGAATGGGGCCTGCCAGGGCTAAGAGTGTAGCATCACCACTCAGACGGTCTAGGAGAATGGGGCTGCCCAAATGCGAGGGAGCAAATTTGTCATTCCAGTGGGCCTAGTAGGTGGAACTGAAGGCCAGGGCCATGGGGCCTCCACACAGAATCCAGAGAGTGTGGGCAACACCCAGAGTCTGGTAGGCAGGGCCATTGCCTAAATGGTCTCAGAGAACAGGGGTTATTGTCAAGCCTTGAGATCTAATGTAATGTGTTCTGCTACTTGCTTGGTGAAATTCCCTCCAATTTCTCCCATTTGTAATGGAAATATCTACTGTGTGCCTGTCCCACCATTGTACTTTGGAAGCAAATAACTTGTATTTGTGATTTCACAGATGAAAATGAATTTTGGGGATTTGGACTTGGAGTTGATTTAAGACTTTTGCTATAATATGATGGGGTGAATGTGTTTTATAGGTGGCAAGGGTATGAAATTTGTCGGGGGCAAAGTGTGGAATGTTATGGATTGAATGGTGTCCCCAAAATGTGTATCAACCTGGCAAGGCGATGATTCCCAGTATTGTGTGGTTGTCCACCATTTTGTCACCTGCTGCGATTATCCTAGTGCTGTAAATCCTAATCTTATCATGTTAAGGAGGCTGGATTAAAGGCAGTTATGTTAATGAGGCAGGACTCAATCTACAGGATTAGGTTGTGTCTTGAGTCAATCTCTTTTGAGATATAAAAGAGGGAAGTGGGCAGACAGTAGAAGGACCTCATACCACCAAGAAAGAAGGGTCAGGAGTGGAGTGCATTCTTTGGATCCAGTGTCCCTGTACTGAGAAGCCCTTAGACCAGGGAGAGATTGATGACAAGGACTTTCCACGAGAGCTGACAGAGAAAGAAAGCCTGCCCCTGGAACTGGCACCCTGAATTTGGACATCTAGCTTCCTAAATTGTGAGAGAATAAATTTTTCCTTGTTAAAGCCATCCACTTGTGGTACTCTGTTATAGCAGCACTAGACAACTAAGACAGTGAGTTAAGCAAGAAAGGATTGAATATGCAATAGTTTTATGACCTCAAGCATATATTAACTCATTCTTTGAGCTGCCATAACATTATGTGTTGTCCGGAAAGAAGACACAGAGCTCTGATCAGCCACAGTATACCATTACGCTGATGATGTTCTACTTGCACAGCTCAATAAAAATAAATCCAATAGATTCTGCATGTAGTAGTGATCTATCTCTATAGTTTTGGCTAAGAAAGTAATCCCAGTACAATGCCAGGTTCAAACCAAATTGAGAAATCCTTGGGAATACTTTTGACTAAATGAACACCAAGTATTCTAGGCCCAGCACACTCAGAGCTTCTAGAAATAACTCTATTTCTTCCCAAGGCATCAGGAGGTTCTAACCCTATTGAGCCATTGGCTTCAATATAGGACATTTTTAGGAATGTTCCTGGAAAAAAAAAAATATATATATATATACACATATATATATACACATATATATACATATATATACATATATATACATATATATATACATATATATACACATATATATACATATATATATATACATATATATATATACATATATACACACACACACACACACATATATGGCTTAGAGGGACAGATAACACTGAGATCATACTGAAAAGCTCAGGTCACATGGCAATTTTGTGGTCCATATTCAAGAGTCCAGTGTCTACTAAGGCCTATCTCCATAGCTAGGATTCACAAGTCTAGAACCAAAAGGTAGAAATGGAATTTAGTTTTCTCACTATTACCTTTAGTAATTCACTAGCAACATTTTTTTTTCCTGTCCCTAAAACTTTAAGTCCTGCTAATAAAAAAGCCATAATTTCAAAGGAAGAACAGTTTGAACAATGATACCATGAACTGGAAGTTGTGACTGTCACCTGGCCAATTTGGTACTCCTCCCTTCAAGAAACGGAACTTAATTTCCCTCCTTTTCAGTGTAGGCTGGATTTAATTACTTTCTTCTAGCAAATAGGATATAAAAGAGGTTTTGTTATGTCACTTCCAAGATTAGGTTATAAAAAGACTGAAGCTTCTGTCTTGGGTAGTCTGTGTGTACTCAATCTCTTTCTCTATGATCACTTGTTTTGGGAGAAGCCAGATACCACATCATGAGGACATTTACAGAAGTCAATGAAGAGACTCCTGTGGCAAGAAACTGAAGACTCTGGCAAACAACCATCAAAGAACTGAGGCCTCCGAACAAACACAGGAGTGAACTTGGGAATGGATCCTTCCCCAGTTGGGCTTTCAGGTGATACTGCAGCCATACCGACAGCTTGACTTCAACTCCTTGAGAGCTGTTGAGCCAAAATGCCCTAGATAAGCTGCTTCCATATCCCTGACACACAAAAACTATGCAATACTATTTGTTGTTGTCATGGATTGAATTTTGTCCCCCCAAAATATGTGTCAACTTGGCTAGGCCATGATTCCCAGTGTTGTGTTGTTGTCCTCCATTTTGTGATTTGATTATCCTCCATTCTGTGATGTGTTGTAAAATCCTGCCTCTATGCCTTGGTTATGGTCCAGTTTGGGAGTGAGTAGTCCACTGTGTTAATGAGGCAGGATTAGAACATATTAATGAGGATTAGGGTGGAATACAACACCCTTACACGGGTCACAGCCCTAATCTGATATAAGGAGAGTTTCCCTGGGGTGTGGCCTGCATCACGTTTTACCTTATAAGAGAAAAAAGGACAGAGAAGGGAGCAGGGAGAGGGGGATCTCCTACCACCAAGAAAGAAGAGCCAAGAGTAGAACATGTCCTTTGAGCCTGGGGTTCCTACACTGAGAAACTCCTAGATCCGGGGGAAGACTGATGCCAGACACATGTAGATCTTTGAGAAATGCTAGGCCCACGGATGCTGAAAGATGACAAGGGCCTTCCCCTAGAGCCAACGGAGAGAGAAAGCCTTCCCCTAGAGCTGGTGACCTGAATTCAGACTTCTAGCCTCCTAAACCATGAGAGAGTAAACTTCTGTTTGTTAAAGTCATCCACTTGTGGTATTTCTGTTATAGCAGCATGAGATAAATAAAACAGCTGTTTAAAGCTGGTATGTTTTGGCATAATTTATTATGTAGCAACAGATAACTAATAAAACAATACTACAATCACCCCTAGCTATATTCATCAGAGATTGGAGCCTTGAGAAAGTTGGTTTCAAGCTGTGTACGTCTCACTGGAAAGTCAGAGATTGTATAGGATGATCTGCTTTTACTTGGAGTGAAAGCAGAGCTGTTGCAGGGTTTTGAGCAGAGGAGTGACATAGTCTGACCTATGTTTAAAAGTACCACGCTGAATGCTGTTCTGAGAATAGGCTGTAGGAAGCTGAAGCAGGGAGCCATGTTAGGAAAATATTGCAATAATCCAGGTAAAGCTGATGGTTGTCTTGAACTAGAGTGTTAACAGGGATGTTGTTAGAAATATTTGCATTTTGAATACATTTGAAAGTAGAGCCAACAGGGTTTCCTAATGATTACATGTGGGATATAAGCAATCAAGAGGAGTCAAGGTTTTTGACTTGAGCAACAGAAAGAATATTTGGAGTTACCATCAAGTGAGATACAAGGGAAACATGGAAAGGGTTTAGTAGCAAAGTTTTAAACATTTTCAGATTGAAGTTTCTGTTAAACCTCCATGCTAATAAGTAAGGTAGGAGTTTGGATATGTGAGCCTGAAATTGGAGTAAAAGTTCTGAGGTTGAGATATACATTTGGAAATTATTGGTAAATAATTGGTATTTAAAGCCTGGAGGTTTGACAGGATCATTAAAAGAGTGAGCACAGATAGAAAAAGGGAAGTCTGATTTGTAGAATTCTTCAAAATTAAGAGGCAGAGAAAAGACAAGGTGCCAGTAAGTGGACTGAAAATGAACAACCAGAGGAGTGGCAGGAAACACAAGAGATTTGGTAACTTGTGAACCAAGTGAAGAAAGTATATCAAGGAAGAAGGAGGGATTGATTGGGTCAGAGGCTGATAATAAGCTAAATTCTGACAGCTGAAGTGCCTTGCTTAGATTTAAATGAAGACAAGATTGACTTCCAATGCAGTACTATTCCCTCTGATCTCAAGGTTCTCCTGTCTGTTGGAGAGAATGAAAAGGACTTAAAAGGGGGATTTGATATACAAAGTCCTGTTAGAAAAGGTCAGTTTCCAAGCCTCTGTCTCTGATAATGGAGGGAGCAAGAAGGAAGACTTTATGCTGGGTCCACCCAGCTTATGAACTGAATCAGAGCTAATGGAATGATAAGAATATTCCTAAATCTACCCTTAGTCTTCTATTATCAAAGTATTTAATGGTATTCAGAATCAGTAGCTTTAACCATAGGATAAACTAAGCAGAAAGAACACTGACCATGGAATTGGGTGATGAGAACTCTAGCTTCTTTCCTCCTAGAGATCCTGATTTAGTTGGTACCAGGCAGGATTCAAGCATCACCAGTTTGAAAGGTTTCCCAGGTGGCTTGGACATCTAATATCTAGTTAGTAAATGTTGATAACTGCTAGACAAGACGGTATTTGTGGAAGACTAGACTATATCTGGAAACCCTGGTGGTACAGTGGTTAAGAGCTACAGCTGTTAACCAAAAAAGATCGGTAGTTCGAATCCGCCAAGCGCTCCTTGGAAACTCTATGGGGAAGTTCTACTCTGTCCTGTAAGGTCGCTATGAGTCCAAATCGACTCGATGGCAATGGGTTTGGGTTTTTTTTTTGGTAGAGTATACCTAAAAACTACTTGAGGAATGGGAGAAACATTTGTTAGATGTCATGGTTGTTTTGCATGTAAGCATAGAACATGCAGGTATAATGGTGAAAAAATATGCAAACAATACTTTTATATTTAATGAACGTATCTCGTAAAAATTTGACTAAAATCCAGGAGTTTAGGGTCCATGATCTATCGATTTTGTGCTCTCAGTGTCTAGATCAAAAGGTATTGTCTCTACTAAGGCACAGAGTCCCTGGGTCATGCAAAAGCTTAATGCCCTTGGGTGCTAACCAAAGGCTGGAGGTTTGAGTCCATCCAGAGACACCTCAGAAGAAAGGCCTGGAGATCTACTTCTGAAAAATCAGCCATTGAAAACGCCGTGGAACATAGGCCTACTCTAACACACATGGACTGCCATAAGTTGGTGTTGACTCAACCGCAACTGTTTTTTGTTTTCAGTAAAGAGCACCAACATTGCCATGCTTCCTTCCTAGAGCCTTCCTGCCTGAATGGTTTTCTTTGGCCCTCCTGACTCTAATAATCCATGGTTCTGACAGTGAATGAGCTGCTAAACCTAGACTGTCTGCTTAATTGTCCTGCATATTGCATTATTCAATTCAGATTTGGATCTCTTTATTTTGAACACCGGTGTTATAACTGACTGCTTTTAAGGTAGCTTAAACAAAAAGAACTGGGTTCTTTAAGTGATAGACTTCATTCTTTTTGATATTCCTCCTAAGCTTTGGTCACTCTTCTATGAGGATTTATAGAAGATTGCTTCACAATCGGCCCAATAGCTCTTTCTAAATGATAGCATTTAACATCGACTGAGTATTGACTGATTATTTACTACTGAAAAACATAAGCTAATTCTCCAATTCAGGGTATCTCTAGGTTAGTTTACCTATGCCTTCTATTTGAATAATGCTTTAAAATTTTTTAAGATTTTTCTCCTTGGGTAAAATTATCATTTAGATAATTAGCTTTGTTTTAGATACTAAAGCCAACATAAAAGACATCTACAGGTGCTTCTTTCTTCAAATTTATGAATTACTACGCCTCCTATTTTTATAAGTATTTTCACATTTGCAATTTGAAAAATGACAGAACAATATTTGATTGAATTTCAGATACATTGTTAATAAAACTCTAAGAAACTTCAGGGGAGTACAATTTAATTCTTTAATGTAAGACTCCTTTGTCTGAGCGGCACGCACTCATAGGTGGTAACATGACCAGAAATGTTATTTTGAACAGAAGAAAAATACAATCTTAACAATGATGGCACCCTTAAAAATGATGTAGGAGGCGGAGCCAAGATGGCGGACTAGGCAGACGCTACCTCGGATCCCTCTTACAACAAAGACACGGAAAAACAAGTGAATCGATCACATACATAACAATCTATGAACCCTGAACAACAAACACAGATTTAGAGACGGAGAACGAACTAATACGGGGAAGCAGCGATTGTTTCCAGAGCCTGGAGCCAGCGTACCAGTCAGGTACGGCACAAGCACAGAGAGCGGCTTCACCCCCCTGAACTTACCCCGGGAGGGGGACCAGCCGGTTCCACAGGCGGCGTGGGACGCAGCCGGTAGGAGAAGTCCCCGGGAGGCAGTGACTGGTCTTGGAGCAGAAAGAGCAGCATCCGAGCCGGGGAACCGTCCCGCAGGGATTTGGACTGGACGCAGGTACAGCATAAACACGGAGAGTTGCTCCACCCCCCTGAACTAACCCCGGGAAGGGGACCAGCCGGGTCGCGCGGGCGGCGTGGAACGCAGCCGGTAGGAGAAGTCCCTGGGAGGCAGCGACTGGTATTGGAGTGGGGAGAACAGCGTCCCAGCTGGAACACTCGGTCACGGCACAAGCACGGGGACCTGCTCCACCCATCTGAACTAACCCGGGGAGAAGGCCCAACTGGTTCTCGGAGGCAGCACGACCACGTGGCTGGAAGGACGAGAAGTCCCCGGGAGGCAGCACTGATTTTGGAGTCGAGAGTGCACCGTCCCAGTAGGGGAGCCTTGACGCTGGGCGTGCGGCTGGAAGCGGAGGATCTGACTGTGACTCCAGCGGGCCAGACCCCCCGGGGGCAATCTCCACACAGCCAGCACACATAGGCGACGCGCCCTGCGGGAGTCTCAGATATAATAGTCATTCCAAGCAAGACAAACAACTCTTGCTATATTCTGAGGTGCTACTCTCCTATCTCTCTGTTCCCTCCCCCACCCTCCCCAGGTGGCTCCATTAACATCTGAATAGCCTGAGCCAGAGGGAGAACTCTGATAGGGATCTGACTGCATTTTTTTTTTAGTGGATTTTCTGGAAAAACTAGTTTCCCAGTGATGGCTCGGAGACAACAATCCATATCAAACCACTTAAAGAAGCAGACCATGACAGCTTCTCCAACCCCCCAAACAAAAGAATCAAAATCTTTCCCAAATGAAGATACAATCTTGGAATTATCAGATACAGAATATAAAAAACTAATTTACAGAATGCTTAATGATATCACAAATGAAATTAGGATAAATGCAGAAAAAGCCAAGGAACACACTGATAAAACTGTTGAAGAACTCAAAAAGATTATTCAAGAACATAGTGGAAAAATTAATAAGTTGCAAGAATCCATAGAGAGACAACATGTAGAAATCCAAAAGATTAACAATAAAATAACAGAATTAGACAACGCACTAGGAAGTCAGAGGAGCAGACTCGAGCAATTAGAATGCAGACTGGGACATCTGGAGGACCAGGGAATCAACACCAACATAGCTGGAAAAAAATCAGATAAAAGAATTAAAAAAAATGAAGAAACCCTAAGAATTATGTGGGACTCTATCAAGAAGGATAACCTGCGGGTGATTGGAGTCCCAGAACGGGGGGGGGGGGGACAGAAAACACAGAGAAAATAGTTGAAGAACTCTTGACAGAAAACTTCCCTGACATTATGAAAGACGAAAGGATATCTATCCAAGATGCTCATCAAACCCCATTTAAGATTGATGCAAAAAGAAAAACACCAAGACATATTATCATCAAACTCACGAAAACCAAAGATAAACAGAAAATTTTAAAAGCAGCCAGGGAGAAAAGAAAGGTTTCCTTCAAGGGAGAATCAGTAAGAATATGTTCTGACTACTCAGCAGAAACCATGCAGGCAAGAAGGGAATGGGACCACATATACAGAACACTGAAGGAGAAAAACTGCCAGCCAAGGATCATATATCCAGCAAAACTCTCTCTGAAATATGAAGGCGAAATTAAGATATTTACAGACAAGCACAAGTTTAGAGAATTTGCAAAAACCAAACCAAAGCTACAAGAAATACTGAAGGATATTGTTTGGTCAGAGAACCAATAATATCAGATATCAGCACAACACAAGGTCACAAAACAGAACGTCCTGATATCAACTCAAATAGGGAAATCACAAAAACAAATTAAGATTAATTAAAAAAAAAAATACACATAACAGGGAATCATGGAAGTCAATAGGTAAAAGATCACAATAATCAAAAAGAGGGACTAAATACAGAAGGCGTTGAACTGCCATATGGAGAGTGATACAAGGCGATATAGAACAATACAAGTTAGGTTTTTACTTAGAAAAATACGGGTAAATAATAAGGTAACCACAAAAAGGTATAACAACTCTATAACTCAAGATAAAAACCAAGAAAAACGTAACGACTCAACTAACATAAAGTCAAACACTATGAAAATGAGGATCTCACAATTTACTAAGAAAAACGCCTCAGCACAAAAAAGTATGTGGAAAAATGAAATTGTCAACAACACACATAAAAAGGCATCAAAATGACAGCACTAAAAACTTATTTATCTATAATTACGCTGAATGTAAATGGACTAAATGCACCAATAAAGAGACAGAGAGTCACAGACTGGATAAAGAAACACGATCCATCTATATGCTGCCTACAAGAGACACACCTTAGACTTAGAGACACAAACAAACTAAAACTCAAAGGATGGAAAAAAATATATCAAGCAAACAATAAGCAAAAAAGAAGAGGAGTAGCAATATTAATTTCTGACAAAATAGACTTTAGACTTAAATCCACCACAAAGGATAAAGAAGGACACTATATAATGATAAAAGGGACAATTGATCAGGAAGACATAACCATATTAAATATTTATGCACCCAATGACAGGGCTGCAAGATACATAAATCAAATTTTAACAGAACTGAAAAGCGAGATAGATACCTCCACAATTATAGTAGGAGACTTCAACACACCACTTTCGGAGAAGGACAGGACATCCAGTAAGAAGCTCAACAGAGACACGGAAGATCTAATTACAACAATCAACCAACTTGACCTCATTGACTTATACAGAACTCTCCACCCAACTGCTGCAAAGTATACTTTTTTTTCTAGCGCACATGGAACATTCTCTAGAATAGACCACATATTAGGTCATAAAACAAACCTTTGCAGAGTCCAAAACATCGAAATATTACAAAGCATCTTCTCAGACCACAAGGCAATAAAACTAGAGATCAATAACAGAAAAACTAGGGAAAAGAAATCAAATACTTGGAAAATGAACAACACCCTTCTGAAAAAAGACTGGGTTATAGAAGACATTAAGGAGGGAATAAGGAAATTCATAGAAAGCAACGAGAATGAAAATACTTCCTATCAAAACCTCTGGGACACAGCAAAAGCAGTGCTCAGAGGCCAATTTATATCAATAAATACACACATACAAAAAGAAGAAAGAGCCAAAATCAGAGAACTGTCCCGACAACTTGAACAAATAGAAACTGAGCAACAAAAGAATCCATCAGGCACCAGAAGAAAAGAAATAATAAAAATTAGAGCTGAACTAAATGAATTAGAGAACAGAAAAACAATTGAAAGAATTAACAAAGCCAAAAGCTGGTTCTTTGAAAAAATTAACAAAATTGATAAACCATTGGCTAGACTGACTAAAGAAATACAGGAAAGGAAACAAATAACCCGAATAAGAAACGAGAAGGACCACATCACAACAGAACCAAATGAAATTAAAAGAATCATTTCAGATTATTATGAAAAATTGTACTCTAACAAATTTGAAAACCTAGAAGAAATGGATGAATTCCTGGAAAAACACTACCTACCTAAACTAACACATTCAGAAGTAGAACAACTAAATAGACCCATAACAAAAAAAGAGATTGAAACGGTAATCAAAAAACTTCCAACAAAAAAAATCCCTGGCCCAGACGGCTTCACTGCAGAGTTCTACCAAACTTTCAGAGAAGAGTTAACACCACTACTACTAAAGGTATTCCAAAGCATAGAAAATGACGGAATACTACCCAACTCATTCTATGAAGCCACCATCTCCCTGATACCAAAACCAGGTAAAGACATTAAAAAAAAGAAAATTATAGACCTATATCCCTCATGAACATTGATGCAAAAATCCTCAACAAAATTCTAGCCAATAGAATCCAACAACACATCAAAAAAATAATTCACCCTGATCAAGTGGGATTTATACCAGGTATGCAAGGCTGGTTTAATATCAGAAAAACCATTAATGTAATCCATCACATAAATAAAACAAAAGACAAAAACCACCTGATCTTATCAATTGATGCAGAAAAGGCATTTGACAAAGTCCAACACCCATTTATGATAAAAACTCTCACCAAAATAGGAATTGAAGGAAAATTCCTCAACATAATAAAGGGCATCTATGCAAAGCCAACAGCCAATATCACTCTAAATGGAGAGAACCTGAAAGCATTTCCCTTGAGAACGGGAACCAGACAAGGATGCCCTTTATCACCGCTCTTATTCAACATCGTGTTGGAAGTCTTAGCCAGGGCAATTAGGCTAGACAAAGAAATAAAAGGTATCCGGATTGGCAAGGAAGAAGTAAAGTTATCACTATTTGCAGATGACATGATTATATACACAGAAAACCCTAAGGAATCCTCCAGAAAACTACTGAAACTAATAGAAGAGTTTGGCAGAGTCTCAGGTTATAAAATAAACATACAAAAATCACTTGGATTCCTCTACATCAACAAAAAGAACACCGAAGAGGAAATCACCAAATCAATACCATTCACAGTAGCCCCCAAGAAGATAAGATACTTAGGAATAAATCTTAC
Source organism: Elephas maximus indicus (assembly GCF_024166365.1). Lineage (NCBI taxonomy): Eukaryota > Metazoa > Chordata > Mammalia > Proboscidea > Elephantidae > Elephas > Elephas maximus. Next base: position 60,081,176 of record NC_064836.1, read on the forward strand.
CAAGGATGTAAAAGACCTATACAAAGAAAACTACAAAGCTCTACTACAAGAAATTCAAAAGGACATACTTAAGTGGAAAAACATACCCTGCTCGTGGATAGGAAGACTTAACATAGTAAAAATGTCTATTCTACCAAAAGCCATCTATACATTTAACGCACTTCCGATCCAAATTCCAATGTCATATTTTAAGGGGATAGAGAAACAAATCACCAATTTCATATGGAAGGGAAAGAACCCCCGGATAAGCAAAGCACTACTGAAAAAGAAGAAGAAAGTGGGAGGCCTCACCTTACCTGACTTCAGAACCTATTATACAGCCACAGTAGTCAAAACAGCCTGGTATTGGTACAACAACAGACACATAGACCAATGGAACAGAATTGAGAACCCAGACATAGATCCATCCACGTATGAGCAGCTGATACTTGACAAAGGACCAGTGTCAATTAACTGGGGAAAAGATAGCCTTTTTAACAAATGGTGCTGGCATAACTGGATATCCATTTGCAAAAAAATGAAACAGGACCCATACCTCACACCATGCACAAAAACTAACTCCAAGTGGATCAAAGACCTAAACATAAAGACTAAAACGATAAAGATCATAGAAGAAAAAATTGGGACAACCCTAGGAGCCCTAATACAAGGTATAAACAGAATACAAAACATTACCAAAAATGATGAAGAGAAACCCGATAACTGGGAGCTCCTAAAAATCAAACATCTATGCTCATCTAAAGACTTCTCCAAAAGAGTAAAAAGACCACCTACAGACTGGGAAAGAATTTTCAGCTATGACATCTCCGACCAGCGCCTGATCTCTAAAATCTACATGATTCTGTCAAAACTCAACCACAAAAAGACAAACAACCCAATCAAGAAGTGGGCAAAAGATATGAACACACATTTCACCAAAGAAGATATTCAGGCAGCCAACAGATACATGAGAAAATGCTCTCAATCATTAGCCATTAGAGAAATGCAAATTAAAACTACGATGAGATTCCATCTCACACCAGCAAGGCTGGCATTAATCCAAAAAACACAAAATAATAAATGTTGGAGAGGCTGCGGAGAGATTGGAACTCTCATACACTGCTGGTGGGAATGTAAAATGGTACAACCACTTTGGAAATCTATCTGGCGTTGTCTTAAAGAGTTAGAAATAGAACTACCATACAACCCAGAAATCCCACTCCTAGGAATATACCCTAGAGATACAAGAGCCTTCATACAAACAGATACATGCACACCCATGTTTATTGCAGCTCTGTTTACAATAGCAAAAAGTTGGAAGCAACCAAGGTGTCCATCAACGGATGAATGGGTAAATAAATTGTGGTATATTCACACAATGGAATACTACGCATCGATAAAGAACAGTGACGAATCTGTGAAACATTTCATAACATGGAGGAACCTGGAAGGCATTATGCTGAGTGAAATGAGTCAGAGGCAAAAGGACAAATATTGTATAAGACCACTATTACAAGATCTTGAGAAATAGTAAACCTGAGAAGAACACATACTTTTGTGGTTACGAGGGGGGGAGGGAGGGAGGGTGGGAGAGGGTTTTTTTATTGATTAATCAGTAGATAAGAACTGCTTTAGGTGAAGGGAAAGACAACACTCAATACATGGAAGGTCAGCTCAATTGGACTGGACCAAAAGCAGAGAAGTTTCCGGGATAAAATGAATGCTTCAAAGGTCAGCGGAGCAAGTGCGGGGGGTCTGGGGAACATGGTTTGCGGAGACTTCTAAGTCAATTGGCAAAATAATTCTATTATGAAATCATTCTGCATCCCACTTTGAAATGTGGCGTCTGGGGTCTTAAATGCTAACAAGCGGCCATCTAAGATGCAGCAATTGGTCTCAACCCACCTGGAGCAAAGGAAAATGAAGAACACCAAGGCGACACGACAACTAAGAGCCCAAGAGACAGAAAGGGCCACATGAACCAGAGACCTACATCATCCTGAGACCAGAAGAACTAGTTGGTGCCCGGCCACAATCGATGACTGCCCTGACAGGGAGCACAGCAGAGGACCCCTGAGGGAGCAGGAGATCAGTGGGATGCAGACCCCAAATTCTCATAAAAAGACCAAACTTAATGGTCTGACTGAGACTGGAGGAATCCCGGCGGCCATGCTCCCCAGACCTTCAGTTGACACAGGACAGGAACCATCCCCGAAGACAACTCATCAGAAATGAAAGGGACTGGTCAGCGGGTGGGAGAGAGACGCTGATGAAGAGTGAGCTAATTTTATCAGGTGGACACTTGAGATTGTGTTGGCAACTCTTGTCTGGAGGGGGGATGTGAGGATAGAGAGAGAGGGAAGCCGGCAAAAGTGTCAAGAAAGGAGAGACTGAAAGGGCTGACTCAAGAGGGGGAGAGTAAGTGGGAGTAGGGAGTGAGATGTATGTAAACTTATATGTGACAGACTGATTGGATTCGTAAACGTTCACTTGAAGCTTAATAAAAGTTATTAAAAAAAAAAATGATGTAGGACTTAGCAGACAGCAGTCACTTAATGAAAATTGTGAAATAACTGCTCTGTGACATGCTTTAGCAGCCAATGGAAAATATCTATTTATATTTTGTTCCCAGCTCTTTCCTTTTCTTTTAAAAACTTTTTTTTGTTTGTTTGCATGTAGACCCCTGCTAGTATTGCATTCCCTTCCATAGCCATTGCTTTTCATTTTCCTTCTGAAATTTGATGTATAAAAAAAAAAAAAAAAATTTTTTTTTTTTTATTTAAGTAACCCAGGGGTGCGAGACAATTTTATCCTCACTCTTCAGCAAGTCTGACTTCAATGTTACATATTATTTCCATCCTCAGTGTTTTCTCAGGCAATTGAAAAATGCATTCTCAATTTGCTTTATGTCTGCTTTATACCTTCATGTGCTGTCATGCATTCTTCACATTCCAGAAGTGCCCTCTTCTCAGAGGACAAACAGCTAGTGTCGCCTAGCTATTTGCTTTATCATTATGTGTTAGAGTACCCTCTTGAAATTAGTTTTTTTTTTTTTTTAAGTCCGTCTACATAAAAAGAAAGGCATATCAGAGTTCATTGTGCCTCTGATCTCCCGGTAAACAATAGGATACTCTCTTATCTTACATTGAAAAAAACAACAAGAAAGGAAAATGGATCTTTTCTGTGCTCTGATACCTCCAGGTTTATCTTCCATAGTACTGCTTGATGGCCCTGTGATAGTTAGCATTAGAGGCTCCTTCTAGGAGCACCTAAAGGTTACAACTGGCACCTACATTTAGCTCATTTTGGATTGGTTTAAAGGTAGACTATTTCTCTCAGCAATAAAAGGACTTTTCAGAGCATTCTTTTCTTTCAAGGGATACCTTTTTATTTATGTAGAACTCCTCTCCAGATTACTAATGAGATAATAAAAAAGACTTTACATCAGTAAACATAAAAACAGGGAAAATTAGAAGCAGAGAAAAAAAAAATGCTTCTTTGAATATCCTTTTATTACCTTACTCCAAACTCTGAAAATGCAAAACCAAATCTGCTACCCTTAGAAAACCAGCTATTTTTATGTATGGGTATATGTATGTATATGATCAAAAACGATGGTATTGCAGGAAGAAGTCCAGGCTGCCCTGAACCAAAAAAAAAAAAAAAAAAAAACCATTGCCATTGAGTTGATTCTGACTCATAGCAGCCCTACAGGGCAGAGTAGAACTGCCCCCCTAGGGTTTCCAAGAAGTGGCTGGTGGATTCGAACTGCTGACCTTTTGGTTAGCAGTCAAGCTCTTAAACACTGCAATGAAGACATTGGCAAAAAACAGGGCTCTAGGAATTCACAGAGTACAAACTGAGATGTTTCCACAAACGGATGCAGTGCAGGAAGCACTCACTTGTCTATGCCAAAAAATTTGGAAGACAGCCACCTGGCCAACTGACTGGAAGAGATTCATATATGTGCGTATCCCAAAGAAAGGTGATTCAGTTAAATGTGGAAATTATTGAACAATGTCATTAATATCACAAACAAGTAAAATTATGCTGAAGACAATTCAAAAATGGTTGTAGCAGTACATTGACAAGGAACTGCCAGAAATTCCACCAAGATTCAGAAGTCATGGAACGAGGGATATCATTGCTGATGTCAGATGAATCTTGGCTGAAAGCAGATAATACCAGAAAGATATTTACCAGTGTTTTATTGACTATGCGAAGGCATTTGCTTGTGTGGAGCATAACAAATTACAGATAATATTGCAGCCTGCTCCCCCCACCCCCATTCTCCTGCTAACCGGGGTCAATTACCTCCAACAGTATGGTGCTTTCTCTTCCTTTCTGCTGATTCCGAGGTACATTGAATCCAAAGTGTCCTATTGGCAGCATAACTTGTAGTTCATTAAGACCCTTGCTATTTCCTTCAGAAAGAGTGAATCCCATTTGGGACAAGACCTCTGTCCATGAAGAGCCTAAAATGATCAGGATGGGAAGCACAAATTCACCAGTGGCTCACTGGGAATGCTGGTAAGTAGAGCTACTCTCGTTTCCATCCCTTGGTTCCTGAAATCACGTATTATTCCTATCTGGGACACAGTGTCATATAGGGATCTCTGATTTATACATTCTGAACGACGACACCCCGTCCTTACTTAGTGTTGCTGTTGACCTGGTGCTTCAGCTCTGCCTTTAGAAGGCTATTCCAGTATTCTATGAGGCTAGATGTCTCTGGATGGTGCTATATATGTGTTACAATCAGTGGGTCCTATGGTCATGGGTCCACTCTTACGCCTCTTTCATAATGCTGTGTGAATTCCATTCCTGTAAATCAGGAATTTCATAAATCTCTGGATAGAGTGGGTGAAGTTTTATGGGCAGAAAAAGAAAATCCATTCCAGGAATAGGTATCTATTACTTTGACGATGAACTGCTGGCTATTTCAGGATGAAAAGGGCTCAACATAGTTGACTTGCCATAAAATGGCCAGTTGGTTTCCTTGGAAGTTGTGCCATATGCAGAGTTCAGTATTCGTTTGGTCTCTGTTGCTGACATGTTGAACATTCATGGGTAGAATCCACTAGATTAGCCTTGGTAAGAGGGAGTCCATGCTGCTGGGCTCAAAATATTCTCTGTGTCTGCCATCATGGTACTTTGTTAATGTATCCATCATGCTAGTTTTAGGGTGGCTGATGATGAAGGCTGGCTTACATCAACTGAACTATATGATTGTTCTGTGCCTCTTCAGTGGTGGATGCTTTCTGGTGGATGTTAACAAGTGAAACAAAATTTCACATTTAAAGACCACCCCTTATGTACTTCCAAATGACTCTGCTGTAGATCCTCTTGTCTACAATCTCCCAGTCCTTTTCCAATCCCCTAACCAGGAACTGGTATATAGTCTCACCTTGGGCCACTTCTCCTTCAGCCAAAATGGATGACTGAGTGCACATTTATGGCTCTGCCACTTGTAAGATTTCCTCCTTCCCACTCTCTTTCAGGAATACTCTTGAATGTGGCTATGATGCATTTCCTGTCTATTTTCATCTTCCAACCACACACCAGCTCAACCTATCAAGTTTGGTGTTTTTCTTCTTCTTTTGCTATTCTTATAGGTAGTAGCCTTTAAGATGTGTGCCCTCAGTGTAAACAAGGTGATGCATTTTAGAGCACAGCAGCCGTGGTCATGAATCAATGATCTTTCTTGCAGTCAGAGATCTGATAGTTACCAACATTAACATATAGTCACCAAAAATAACTATGAAAAATATGTTAATGATTCTTCAAGACAAAATGGATAAAGTGGGTAATGAGATGGGTAATTTCAGGATATTTGGAAACTATAAAAAGAATGAAATGTAAATCCTAGAATTGAAAACAGCAATATAAAAAAAAATGGATAATATTTACGGCATAATGGACACAATTGAAAAATATATCAGTGGTAGTGACAGAATTTACTACCAAGAAGTGGGGGTGTTGCTCTAACAAATACCTACAAAGTGGAAGTGTCATTGGAATTGGGTAATGGATGGAGGCTGGGAGAGTTTTAAGGTGCCTAAAAGTAAAAGCCTGGAGCCCTGGTGGTGCAGTGGTTAAAGAGCTTGCCTGCTAACCGAAAGGTTGTCAGTTCAAATCTACCAGCCACTGCTTGAAAATACTATGGGGCAGTTATACTATGCCCTATGGAGTCACTGTGAGTTGGAATCTTTTTTTTTTTTTTTAATAGTAAAAGCCTAGATTGCCTTGAAGAGATTGTTGACACAATTATTGATGTCAAAGGCAATTCTGATGAGGGCTCGGACGGAAATGAGGAGAGCTATAGAGAAAGTCTCTTATATTCGAGGATGTAGATGGTGCAGTCAACAGAACGTTGTTAGAAATGTGGATGTTAAATGTGCTTCCAGTGAAGCTTTAAAAGAAAATAATGAACATGTGATGTAACAATGGAGGAAGGGTGATAATTTTTATGCAGTGGCAAAGAACTTGTCTGAATTATATTCAAATGTTTGATAGAAGGCAGAACTTGTAAGTGATGAACTAGTATATCTGGCTGATCAGATTTCTAAGCAAAATCTTAAAAAGGCTGGGTGGTTTCTCCTTGTGGCTTAGAGTAAAATGTGAAAGAAAAGAGATAGGCTAAAAAAGAACTGTTCAAAATGAAAACAGAAGTTAAAGATTTAGAAAATTCTGTTATATAAACTAAGGACACAAGTCCTAGAATGTTTACGTAGGACATGGCTACACAATCTTTTGTTAAAGATATTAAGCCTATGACTGATGTAGCTAACCAACTACCACAGCAGAAAACTCATCAACTTAGAATGAAGGGGACAGAGAAAGAAAGAAAGGAAACAATGCTGTCTGTCTCATGGAATTCTGCAGGCAGGAAACAGGACAAAGAAGCTACGTCTGTTGTCCACCAAGAAAAGAAAAGGACCATCCCTGGAGCAGCTCAGAGATCAGCAGAACTGTTGGAAGGAATATGGGACATGAGGCCTTCTCAGTTTCAAAGGGTGGAGCCACGGCCTCCCGGATCTCAAAGGGTAGGACCACAGGTTTCAAAGAGTTGGATTTTTGCCCACTCAGTTCTGGAGTGTGGGGCTGCCATTAAGGTGTGCCAGCAGGGTGGGGCTGCCACCCAAAGCTGAGGGGGTAGAGCTTCCATGCCCAAGGGGCAGAACAATGAGGCCTGCATGGGCCAAGGGTGTGGGGTTACCACTCACATGGACTAGGAAAATGGGGATGTCTAAAGCCAAGGGAGTAGAGTTGCCATCCTAGCTGGCCTGGAAGGTGGGGCTGAAGCCCACGGCCGAGGGGTCTCCACCCAGAATCCAGAGATTCTGGATTCTGGCTAACACCCAGAGTCTGGAGGGCAGGGCTATTGCCCAGTTAGTCTCAGAGAGGAGAGCATTATTTTCAAGCCTCAAGAGCCAATGTGATTTGTTCTGCTGGGTTTTGGACTTGCCCGGTGCGTTTTATCCCTTCTTTCCCTCTAATTTCCCCATTTGTATTGGAAATATCTACCTTGTGCCTGTGCTACCACTGTACTTTGGAAGCAGATAACTTGTAGTCTAGATTGCACAGGCTCACAGATGAAGAGGAATTTTGCCCCAGGATGAAAATATGCCTAAGACTCACCCATATTTGATTTAGATGATTCAGAAGACGAGATTTTGGACTTGGAGTTAATTTAAGACTTTTCAGATGATGTGATGGGGTGCATGTGTTTTGTGTGTGGGAAGGACATAAATTTTGGGAGACTCAAAGGGTGGAACATTACAGATTGAATTGTGTTCCCCCAAAATATGTGCTGTAAATCTTAACTTCTATGCCTGTGGTTATAATTCCATTTGAGAATGGGTTGTCTTTGTTATGTGAATGAGGCAGGATTAGTGTAGTGTGTGTCTTAGTCAATCTCTTTTGAAATATAAAAGAGATTAAAACAAAGCAAAGATGGGGGAAGAGAGATGCCAACACACCTGAAGACTGCCCAGGAGCAAAGCTCAGAAGAGACAAGGATGTTCTTCCAGAGACAAGAGAGAAAGAAAGTCTTCTCTTAGAGCTGGCAACCTGAATTCAGAATTCTAGCCTTCTAAACTGTGAAAGAGTAAATTTCTGTTTGTTAAAGCCATCCACTTGTGGTATTTCTGTTAGAGCAGCATTAGATAACTAAGACAGTGATCCTGAAGGCTTGTCAATAGATTTCACCAAATTACAGCACCAGAGGAACAATCTGAAAAAAATTATAAAAAGCCTCAATGACCTGTGGGAGAGAGTCAAACAATCTAACATACATTGAACTGAAGGCCTACGAGAAGAGAAACAGAATGGAGCAGTAAAAAAAATATATATATATATATGTATGTATATATATATATTCTTTATAATTTTTTCCCAAATTTGATCACAAACAGCAACCTACAAATCTAAGAAGCTCAGCCAGTCATAGGCAGAATAAATACTAGAAAAACATACCTAGGTGTAGCATAGTCAAACTGCTAACATCCGAGTGCAAAAATCAAGTCTTTAAAATAGCCAGAGACCATAATACACTGAACAGAGGGGAAAAAATGGTATAAGAATGATGACTGACTTTTCATCCAAAAAAGTAGAGGTCAGAAAATAATGATGTGGTGTCTTTAAAATAACTAATTAAAAACAAAGCAAAACAGGGGGCGGAGCCAAGATGGTAGAATAGAAGACGCTTCCCTCGAGCCCTCTTTACAACAAAGACCTGAAAAAACAAGTGAAACGAGTATATTTGTGACTAGCTGGGAGCCCTGAGCATCAAAGGGAAGCTTAGACAACGAACTGAGGGGCAGGGGAAGGAAGAGACCATTTAGAAGCAGAGAGGAGTTACCAGACCTGAATCGCAGGGAGCCCTCAGGCACCATTCCCAGAGCGGTGGCGGCAGCGGTGGCAGCGGGCCAGTCCTAGCGTTCGGCCGCAGTTTCCTCAGGGAGAAGCAGCCAGCCACACAGTCCACTCACACCTCTGGAACCTGAGGAGAAGGGTGCTCTTGGCAAAAGCTAAGGACTTGCATTTATTTTACCGTGTACCCACCCGCCCCCAAGCCAGCTTCAGCAGCTGAATCCCTGGGCCTGAGATAGACCCTGGTGACCACCTAGAGCCATCCTCCTGGCCTTAGGGAAGGAAAAAATTTGCAACGGGGGAGGGGGGAGATAATTTGCTAGTTCCATTAACCAGGGGAGCTCAGGAGAGAAGCAGCTCCTGTCCAGGCATAAACCGTCCCTGGACCTTGAGCACTTTTCCTTTCTGCATGGACCTGTGTGGGCCTATTTCAGGAGAATAGGCCCTTGTTGGCAAACTCCAACCATTTCAGCTGTGTGGTGGAGAGGAGGGTGTTTGACGTTTGACATTGCTTTGCCTATTAAACAAGGTCCTCACCTACCTACGACAGGGACCTAAGGACTGGTAGCTCCACTCGGGTCACCCAGCCACCCACAACAGGGGTCCAAAGATAACTGGTACCTTCCAGTCCTTACAAAAAAACTTTGGGTGCCCATGGTCCCTCTGCAGAACCCACCCACCAGCACGCTCTAGGGAATAGAGATGCATTTTCCTCAGAGACACTTGGGGGTCGGTTCTCAGCCCCCTGCCTTGTTCAGAGCGTGACTCCCTGCTGCAATCAGATACCGGTATATACGCCAATCACCCCTGCCCCTCTAAGACTGTAGGACAGAGCCTGTATCACACACTCGATATCAGCTACCTGGAAACCTGAGCTGCACAGGTTCCAATACAAAATCTACTCAGTACATAAAATCAAGTGGGAAAAAAACTGTCAACACAAGAAACTTGAATGGACTCCTAGACTGATATACCTGATAACAGCTCTAGCCAGCTGAGGACAGGACACCAGAGCTACAAAGGCAAAAATAATCAAGCCAGCAAACTCAAGAAACCCACAGGGGTATACCAAAACAAAACAAAGCAAGCAGCTACAACACAGTAAGCAAGCATAACTAATACAATAACTTATAGATGGCTTGGAGACAACAGTCAATATCAAGTCACATAAAGAAACAGGCCATGATCACCTCAACAGGCTCTCAAAAAAAGAATCCAGGGATCTTTTAGATGAAAGTGCATTCCTGGAATTACCAGATGCAGAATACAAAAATTTAGTATACAGAACCCTTCAAGACATCAGGAAGGAAATGAGGCAATACGCAGAACAAGCCAAGAAACACACAGATAAAGCAACTGAAGAAATTAGAAAAATTATTCAGGAACATAATGAAAAGTTTAATAAGCTGGAAAAACCCATAGACAGACAGCAATCAGAAATTGAGAAGATTAACAATAAAATTACAGAATTAGATAACTCAATAGAAAGTCAGAGGAGCAGAATTGAGCAAGTAGAAGCTAGAATTTCTGAACTCAAAGATAAATCACTTGGCACTAATATATTTGAAGAAAAATCAGATAAAAGAATTTTAAAAAATGAACAAACCTTAAGAATCATGTGGGACTCTATCAAGAGAAATAACCTACAAGTGATTGGACTAACAGAACAGGGAGGGATAACAGAAAATACAGAGAAAATTGTTGAGGATTTGTTGGCAGAAAACTTCCCTGATATTGTGAAAGATGAGAAGATATCTATCCAAGATGCTTATCGAACTCAACATAAGGTAGATCTTAAAAGAAAGTCACCAAGACATATTATAATCAAGCTTACCAAAACCAAAGATAAAGAGACAATTATAAGAGCAGTGAGGGATAAATGAAAAGTCACCTACAAAGGACAGCCAATAAGAATAAGCTCGGACTACTCGGCAGAAACCATGCAGGCAAGAAGGCAATGGGATGACATATTTAAAAAATTGAAGGAAAAAAAATGCCTGCCAAGAATCATATATCCATCAAAACTGTCTCTTAAATATGAAAGTGAAATTAAGACATTTCCAGGTAAACACAAGCTGAGGGAATTCATAAAAACCAAACCAAAACTACAAGAAATACTAAAGGGAGTTCTTTGGTTAGAAAATCAATAATATCAGGTGTCAATCCAAGATTAGAACACTGGGCAGAGCAACCAGAAGTCAACCCAGACAGGGAAATCCAAAAAACACAAAGCAAGATTAAAAAAAAAAAAAAAATGCCCAACACAGGGTAACGGCGATGTTATTATATAAAAGAAGACAACATTAAAATAATAAAGAGGGACTAAGAAATGTAATCATACACCTTCCATATGGAGAGGGAGATAAGAAGATATAAAGAAATACAAGTTAGTTTTAAATTTAGAAAAATAGGGGTAAATAATAAGGTAACCACAAAGGAGACAAACTATCCTACTCATCAAAATAAAATAGAAGGGAAAAATAAAGACTCGGCAGAAACAAAATCAACAACAACAAATATGAAGAAAGGACAATATATAAAGAAAATCTACTCAGTACATAAAATCAAGTGGGAAAAAAACTGTCAACACACAAAAAAAGACATCAAAATGATAGTACTAAATTCATATCTATCCGTAATTACCCTAAATGTAAATGGACTACATGCACCAATAAAGAGACAGAGATGGCAGGATGGATTAAAAAACAAGATCAGTCTATATGCTGCCTACAAGAGACACACCTTAGACTTAGAGACACAAACTGAAACTCAAAGGATGGAAAAAAATATATCAAGCAAACAACAATCAAAAAAGAGCAGGAGTGGCAGTATTAATTTCTGACAAAATAGATTTTAAAGTTAAATCCATCAGAAAGGATAAAGAAGGGCACTATATAATGATTAAAGGGACAATACACCAAGAAGATATAGCCATATTAAATATTTACGCACCCAATGACAGGGCTGCAAGATACATAAAACAAACTCTACCAGCATTGAAAAGTGAGATAGACAGCTTCACAATAATAGTAGGAGACTTCAACACACCACTTTCGGTGAAGGATAGGACATCCAGAAAGAAGCTCAGTAAAGACACGGAAGATCTAAATGCCACAATCAACCAACTTGACCTCATAGGCATATACAGAACACTCCACCCAACAGCAACCAACTATACTTTCTTTTCGAGTGCACATGGAACATTCTGTAGAATAGACCACGTATTAGGTCATAAAGCAAGCCTTCGCAGAATCCAAAACATTCAAATATTACACAGCATTTTCTCTGACCATAAAGCCACAAAAGTGGAAATCAATAACAGGAAAAGCAGGGAAAAGAAATCAAACACTTGGAAACTGAACAATACCCTGCTCAAAAAAGACTGGATTATAGAAGACATTGAGGATGGAATAAAGAAATTCAGAGAATCCAATGAGAATGAAAACACTTCCTATCAGAACCTTTGGGACATAGCAAAAGCGGTGCTCAGAGGCCAATTTATATCAATGAATGCACACATCCAAAAAAAAGAAAGGGCCAAAATCAAAGAACTATCCCTACAACTTGAACAAATAGAAAGAGAGCAACAAAAGAAACCCACAGGCACCAGAAGAATTAGAGCTGGACTAAATGAAATAGAAAACAGAAAAACAATTGAAAGAATTAACTAGACCATAAGCTGGTTTTTTGAAAAACTCAACAAAATTGATAAGCCACTGGCCAAAGTGACAAAAGAAAAACGAGAGGAAGCAAATAACCTGAATAAGAAATGAGATGGGAGATATTACAACAGACCCAACTGAAATGAAAAGAATCATACCAGATTACTATGAAAAACTATACTCAAACAAATTTGAAAATCTAGAAGAAATGGATGAATTCCTAGAAACGCACTACCTACCTAAACTAACACAAACAGAGGCAGAACAACTAAATAGACCCATAACAAAAGAAGAGATTGAAAAGGTAATCAGAAAACTCCCAACAAAAAAAAGCCCTGGTCTGGACGGCTTCACTGCAGAGTTCTACCAAACTTTCAGAGAAGAGTTAACACCACTACTACTAAAGGTATTTCAGAGAATAGAAAAGGATGGAATACCACCAAACTCATTCTAAGAAGCCACCATAACCCTGATACCAAAACCAGGTAAAGATACCACAAGAAAAGAAAATTATAGACCTATATCCCTCATGAATGTAGATGCAAAAATTCTCAACAAAATTCTAGCCAATAGAATTCAACAACATATCAAAAATATAATTCACCATGACCAAGTGGGATTCATACCAGGTATGCAGGGATGGTTCAACATTAGAAAAACAATTAATGTGATCCACCACATAAATAAAACAAGAAACATGATTTTATCAATTGATGCAGAAAAGGCATTTGACAAAGTTCAACACTCACTCATGATAAAAACCCTCAGCAAAATAGGAATAGAAGGAAAATTCCTCAACATAATAAAGGGCATTTATACAAAGGCAACGGCCAACATTGCCCTAAATGGAGAGATCCTGAAAACATTCCCATTGAGATCGGGAACCAGACAAGGATGCCCGTTATCACACACTTATTCAACATTGTGCTGGAAGTCCTAGCCAGAGCAATTAGACTAGATAAAGAAATAAAGGGCATCCAGATTGGCAAGGAAGGAGTCGAAGTATCTCTATTTGCAGATGACATGATCTTATACACAGAAAACCCTAAGGAATCCTCCAGGAAACTACTGAAACTAATAGAAGAGTTCAGCAGATTATCGAGATACACGATAAACATACAAAAATCAGTTGGATTCCTCTACACCAACAAAAAGAACATCGAGGGGAAATCACCAAGTCAATGCCATTTACAGTAGCCCCCAAGAAGATAAAATACTTAGGAATAAATCTTACCAGAGATGTAAAAAACTTATACAAAGAAAACTACAGTCCACTTCTGCAAGAAACCAAAAGAGACTTACGTAAGTGGAAGAACATACCTTGCTCATGGATGGGAAGAATTAACATTATAAAAATGTCTATTCTACCAGAAGCGATCTATACATTTAATACAATTCCGATCCAAATCCCAAGGACATTCTTTAATGAGATGGAGAAACAAATCACCAATTTAGTATGGAAGGGAAAGAGGCTCCGGATAAATAAGGCATTACTGAAAAAGAAGAACAAAGTGGGAGGCCTTACTTTACCTGATTTTAGAACCTATTATAACACCACAGTAGTCAAAATAGCCTGGTACTGGTACAACAACAGATACATGGACCAATGGAACAGAATTGAGAATCCAGACATAAATCCATCCACATATGAGCAGTTGATATTTGACAAAGGCCCCAAAACAGTTAAACGGGGAAAAGACAGTCTTTTTAACAAATGGCGCTGGCATAACTGGATATCCATTTGCAAAAAAATGAAACAAGACCCATACCTCACTCCATACACAAAAACTAACTCAAAATGGATCAAAGACCTAAATATAAAATCTAAAATGATAAAGATCATGAAAGAAAAAATAGGGACAACTTTAGGAGCCCTAATACATGGCATAAACAGTAAACAAAAAATTATAAAGAATGTAGAAGAAAAACTAGATAACTGGGAGCTCCTAAAAATCAAACACTTATACTCATCCAAAGACTTCACCAAAAGAGTAAAGACTACCTACAGACTGGGAAAAAGTTTTTAGTTATGACATTTCTGATCAGTGCCTGATCTCTAAAAACTACATGATACTGCAAAAACTCAACTGCAAAAAGACAAATAACCCAATTAAAAAATGGGCCAAAGATATGAATAGACACTTCACTAAAGAAGACATTCGGGTAGCTAACAGATATATGAGGAAATGTTCACAACCATTAGCCATTAGAGAAATGCAGATCAAAACTACAATGAGATTTCATCTCACTCCAACAAGGCTGTCATTAATCCAAAAAACACAAAAGAATAAATGTTGGAGAGGCTGTGGAGAGATTGGAACACTTCTACACTGCTGGTGTGAATGTCAAATGGTACAACCACTTTGGAAATCAATATGGTACTTCCTTAAAATGCTGGAAATAGAACTACCATACGATCTAGCAATCCCACTCCTTGGAATAAATCCTAGAGAAATAAGAGCCTTTACACGAACAGATATATGCATTCCCATGTTTATTTCAGCACTGTTTACAATAGCAAAAACATGGAAACAACCAAGGTGCCCATCAAAGCATGAATGGATAAATAAATTATGGTATATTCACACAGCGAAATACTACGCATCAATAAAGAACAGTGAGGAATCTGTGAAACATTTTATGACATGGAGGAAACTGGAAGGCATTATGCTGAGTGAAATTAGTTGCAAAAGGACAAATATTGAATAAGACCACTATTATAAGAACTTGAGAAATAGTTTAAACTAAGAAGAAAACATTCTTCTGTGGTTACAAGAGGGGGGAGGGAGGGAGGGTGGGAGAGGGTATTCACTAATTAGATAGTAGATAAGAACTACTTTAGGTGAAGGGAAAGACAGCACACAATACAGAGGAGGTCAGCACAATTGGACTATACCAAAAGCAAAGAAGTTTCCTGAATAAACTGAATGCTTCGAAGGCCAGCGTAGCAGGGGCAGGGGTCTGGGGACCATGGTTTCAGGGGACATCTAAGTCAATTGGCGTGATAAAATCTATTAAGAAAACATTCTGCATCCCACTTTGAAGAGTGGCGTCTGGGGTCTTAAACGCTAGGAAGCAGACATCTAAGATGCATCAATTGGTCTCAACCCACCTGGATCAAAGGAAATTGAAGAACACCAAGGACTCAAGGTGATTACAAGCCCAAGAAAGAGAAAGGGCCACATGAACCAGAGACCACATCATCCTGAGACCAGAAGAACTAGATGGTGCCCGGCTACAATCAATGACTCCCCTGACAGGGAACACAACAGAGAACCCCTGAGGGAGCAGAAGAGAAGTGGTATGCAGACCGCAAATTCTCATAAAAAGACCAGACTTAGTGGTCTGACTGAGACTGGAAGGGCCCCGGTGGTCATGGCCCGAGACCTTCTGTTGGCCTAGGACAGGAACCATTCCCGAAGCCAACTCTTCAGACAGGGATTGGACTGGACAATGGGTTGGAGAGGGATGCTGGTGAAGAGAGAGCTTCTTGGATTGGGTGGACACTTGGTATCCCCTGCCTGGAGGGGAGGTGAGAGGATGGAGGGGGTTAGAAGCTGGCAAAAAGGACACGAAAAGAGAGAGTGGAGGGAGAGAGCGGGCTGTCTTATTAGCAGGAGAGTAACTGGGAGTGTATATGGGTGTATATGGGTTTTTGTGTGAGAGACTGACTTGATTTGTAAATTTTCACTTAAAGCACAATAAAAATTATTTAAAAAAAAAAAAAAGCAAAACAAAACAAAAATTGTCAACCTAGAATGATGTATGCATTGAAAGCCTCTGTAAGATGAAGGTGAAATAAAAACATTTTTAGGTAAATAAAAGCTGTGAGATTGTGTTGCTGGTAGAGGAAGTGGTTCTTGCTGACGGGAAATGATACCCACGGAACTCAGATTTACAGAAATGCAGAGAGATCCCTGGAAATAGTAAATACATGGGTAAATATAAAATAATAAAAAAAGTATATAATTTTTATTTATTTATTTTAAATACTTGTCTTTATTTCCTTAAATCCCTTAAAAACCAATTGATTGCATAAATAAATATAATAGTAATGTTTTATAGGATTTACAACAGAAGTAGAAGGAAAATAAAGGGTGATAACAGCACAAAAGATGGGAGAAGGCCTAAATAGAATTAGATTTATTTTAAGGTTCCTATGTTATATGTGGAAACCCTGGTGGTGTGGTGCTTATGTGCTACAGCTGCTAACCATAAAGGTGGGCAGTTCAAATCCACCAGGCACTCCCCGGAAACTATGGGGCAGTTCTACTCTGTCCTATATGGTCACTGTGAGTCAGAATTAACTCAATGGCAATAGGTTTGGTTTCTGGTTTTACGTTACATGTGAAGTGCAGTATCAACTTGAAGTAGAGTGCATTATGTCAAAGATTAGCACTGGAATCCCTGGAGAACAGACTAAAAATTAGTAAACTAAAATATTTAAAAGAGCAATACAGGAGATAGAATATACTGTTGAAATATTCGATCATTCCAAAAAGCCAGGAACGGGGGAACAAAGAAACAAGAACAGAGGGCACATGTAAAAAACAAATAGCAAGAAGGTAATGAATCACATAACCCAATCAAAAACAGAGACTGGCTGATTGGATTAAACACAGAAAGGTACAAATATATGATGTTTATAAAAGACTTTGTATGCACTGAGACACAGACAGATTGATGAAATACTGTGTATAAGATATTTGAGGCAAACACTGAACAGAATAAAGCTAGTGTAAGCTATATTCATATCGGACACGATAGACCACAAACAAGGAAATAGTCATTTCATAATAATAAAAAGGTAAATGAATCAAGAAGATATAAAAATTCTAAATGTGTACACACTTAATAACAAATATGCAAACATAGTCGGATATTTTTAACACCTCTTTTCCAATAATTCATAGAACAGCCAATAAGGCTACCTCAGTAGGGGTATGGAAGATTGGCATAACCTGCTAGTCAACATAACCTAACTGATATTTATAGAACAGGACACCAAACTCATCCATTGTTTGAATCTCATGGTCCCAGGTACATTCTGGGAATACAGAAGTACAGTCATGTGTTGCCTAATGTTCACAATATGTTCTATGAAATAGGACATTATGGGATTCGGACACTGTGAGAACACCATATTATATACAGGCAGTCCCTGGATTATGAACGAGTTTCATTCCTAAATCTGTCTTTAAGTCAAATTTGTATGTAAATTGGAATGGCTGGGTACAGTTCATATCTAATGTCAGTCAAATATTTCTTAGTATATGATCTATTGTATACCTTTCTATACACAAAAAACATTAAAGAAACACTTCCAGATACATTAAAACGTCTATAACATAATAACACAGAAATAATAATGTTTTGATGCATGTCACAAAGTAGCACCTGTTTTTCATTACAAACAAAACTCATGTGCCTTGAGTTTTTAATATAACAGGCTTTGTGGGGGTTGGAACCACAGGTGTGTATGTGGCTGGATGTTGCCTGAAAGGATGTTATGCAGCGTATGCCTATACTTGCATTTTTAGAAAGGCTACCATCAGGTCTACCATCTCTTGTTCATAATTATGCAAAAGGTATAAAATGTGTGTGTATATATATATATATAATTTTTTTTTTTTTTTTTTTTGGTAAGTTTGGAGCCAAAACTATCTTGATGGCAAAACTTGACCTGACATGGGGTAGAGTTAACTCAGCTTCCTCTCAGTCATAGGAGATTAGGCCATTCACTGATTTTTTATTTTGTGATTTTGTAATTAAGTACACTATAAAAATTCAAAAAACGTCCTGTAGAAACATAGAGAAGTAGAAGAGGAGACATCTGTCAATATCACAGGGCAAAAAATGAAGGTTTTGCAGAGACTTCAAAATGAGCATGCAGTTGAAGATGTTGAAGGATTTCCTGATGCTAACGAGAAGATGACATTAAAACTTATTAGTTCACCAGGCGCCTATCAGGGAAAGTGTAATTAAGTTGGCCAAATCTACACTGAAGAAATGTTGAACACTAACAATAATGTTTTTGTTGTGAATTCCTTCAAGCGAAAATTATGAGATGAGAAAATTGCTGAAATAGTTTTAAATACAGTAAAGCAGGAAGATAATTGTGAGGGTGATGCTGATACAGAGAAAAATAATTTGATTGATAGGCTAAAACTATGTGATCATTTAATTGCTGGCTTTGAACAGCATGCAAGAGATCAGAGCAGTTGCATACATTCAGTGTGGGTAGATAGGCCCATATCCATGGCCCCAGATAATAGAAAGAAAGTTTTAGAAGGCTACATTATACTGCATCTCTGGAGAATCTCATCTTTGCCATGTCCTTAGAAGTCCAGTTCCAACCAGATGATAATGAGAGTAACGTACATTATTCTACAAGATCCTCAAACAACCAGATGTAATAATGATTTATTGCTTGTATAAAGTTCAATAATCTATCTTAGCTTGCATTAATACGCACTTTAATGTTTACCTGTTTTCACTAGAAAAAGGTAATACAAAATTATTTACAGACCGTATGTACCTACTATTTAATTTACTGTTTATTACTAGATAAACTGTTATACCATCCATAGTCTTTATTTATTATACAGACAGTGACCATTCATATATTTTGCTTCTGAAATTCAGACGATGATTGCAGTGTACTTCTCCCGATAGGGGTTAATAAACTGTAAAAGATTCTGAATCCTGAACTATATCTGACCCCAAGACTGTTGTAAAAAGGATTACAGACGTGTGCTATGTAACATCCCAAGAGAGGTTTGGGACAGTAAGGTGTACACACTAGTACTGTAAGTAGCTTCATACCACTGCTGGTCATATTTTGCCAATAAATTAGTTTGTCCAAATGTTTAAAAATTGTTTTTCAGAAGTTTTGGAGTTCAGAAATGTACAAAAGGAATTGTTGATTGTCTCTTAAAACAGAGTGATTGTCTATAACAGTACTTCCAATAGAAATAAACATTTATAACTTTAAATTTTCTGGTAGCCATCCTAAGAACTCTCTTGAATGCAGCTAGGACACAGCTCCTGTCTTTTTTCGTCTTGCAACTACATACCAAGTCAACCCATCAAATTTAGTGTTTTTCCTCTTCTTTAGTCATTCTTATGGGGAGCAGTCTTTAAGTCATGTGCCCACAGTTCAAAAGCATCAGTCCTTCTTCGGTCTTGCTTATTCATTGTCCAGTTTAAACATGCATATGAGACAATTGAAAACACCGTGGCTTGGGTCAGGCACATTTTAGTCCTCAAAGTGACATCTTTGCTTTTTAACACTTTAAAGAGGTCTTTTACAGCAGATTTGCCTAATGCAATATGTCCTTTGATTTCTTGACTGCTGCTTCCGTGAGCGTTGACTGTGGATCCAAGTGAAATGAAATCCTTGACAAATTCAATATTTTCTACATTTATCGTGATGTTACTCATTGGTCCAGTTGTGGGATTTTTGTTTTCCTTATGTTGAGGTACAATCCGTACTGAAGGCTGTGGTCTTTGATCTTCATCACTAAGTGCTTCCAGTCCTCTTTACTTTCAGCAAGCAAGGTTGTGTTATGTGCATCTCGCAGGTTGTTAATGAGTCCTCCTCTAATCCTAATACAGTATTCTTCTTCATATAGACCAGTTTCTTGGAATAATTGTTCAGCATGTAGACTGAATACAACCTGACACACACCGTTTCTGATTTGAAACCATGCGGTAACCCCTTGTTCTGTTCCAACTACTGCCTCTTAGCCTAGGTACAGTTTCCAAATGACCACAATTAAGTTTCTGGCATTCCCATTCTTTGTGGTATTATCCATAATTTATTATGATCCATACAGTCAATTGTCTTTCACATCAATAAAACAAATGTCAGCATCTTTACACTTAGAGGACAACTTGTAGTGGTTAGCCATCCTAGTGGGAGTGAAATAATATCTCACTGTTTTTTAGTAGGGTCTCTCTGAGTCAGAATTGACTCAACGGCACTGGGTTTGGGTTTGGTTTTTCTTTAATGTCTGATGGGAAACCCTGGTGGCGTAGTGGTTAAAAGCTATGGCTTCTAACCAAAAAGGTCGGCAGTTCGAATCCACCAGGTGCTCCTTGGAAACCCTAGGGGCAGTTCTACCGTGTCCTATAGGGTCACTATGAGGCAGAATCAACTCGATGGCAATGGGTTTGGTTTTTGGTTTTTTTAATGTCTAACAATGTCGAGCATCTTTTTGTGTGTTTGATGGCCATTTGAATGTCCTCTTTGGTGAACTGTCTATTCAAGTCTTTTGCCCATTTTATGATTGGGTTAGCCTTTTTGTGTTAAGTTGTGGAAGTTTTATATACATTTTCCTTATTAGGTTCTTATCAGATACATAGTTTCCAAAAATATCCTCCTAGTGTGTAGCTTGTCTTCTTTTTTTTTTTTTGGTAATGTTTTTGATAAACAAAAGGTTTTAATTTTTATGAGGTCCATTTGTCTATTTTGTCTTTGGGGTTTGTGCTTTTGTTATTATATTTGTTAAAAGCTAGGGCCAACAGTGTTGTTGCCCCTTCATTTTCTTCTAAGAATTTTTTGATTTCAGTTTTCACATTTCGATCCTTAATCCATTTTGAATTTGTTTTTGTGTATGGTATGAGACATGGATCCAGTTTCATTTTGCTGCATACGAAAATCCAATTTTCTTAACACATCTATTGAAGAGATTCTTCTTTCCCCATTAAATGGACTAAACATCCTTGTCAAAAATCAGTTGACCTTAGATGTGTGGGTTTATTTTTGAACTCTCAATTCTATTCCATTTGTATGTGTGCCTATTAGTATAACAGTACCAGGCTGTTTTGATTGCTGTAGCTGTATAATACGTTTTAAAATCAAGAAGTGTGAGTCCCCCTGCTATGTTTTTCTCTTTCAGCATTGCTTTAGCTGTTTGGAGCCTCTTGTTATTCCATAGAAAGTTTAGGATTAGCTTTTCCATTTCTGTAAATAAAGCTGTTGGAATTTTCATTGGGATTGCATTGAATCTATGGATAATTTTGGATTGCTGAGAGTTTTTATCATGAATGGATATTGAATTTTGTTAATTGCTTTTTCCATATATACTGAGATAATCATACGGTTTCTTGTCTTTATTGATATAGTTAAATTGATTATGTTTTAATAATGAACTAGCTCATATTCTTGGAATAAATTCCAAGCGATCATAAATAACAAATAAAAAAAATCTTCTAATAAATTGCTGAATTCAGTTTACTAAAATTTTGTCAAGGACTTTTCTTCTGTGTTCATAAGGGCTATAGGACTCTTGTTTCCTTTTCTCATAACGTCTTTGTGTGGTTTTGATATAAGAGTGATGTGGGCCACATAAAATGTGTTGGTAAGTCTGTCTTCCTTTTCTATTTTCTGTAAGAGTTTTTATAAAATTGGCATTTCCTCCATACACATTTGGTAAAACTTGCCTTTGAATACATCTGAGCTTAGAGTATTCTTTGATGGAATAATTATTGGTTTCTTCTTAAGTGAATTTTAGTAACCTGTGTCTTTCTAGATGTTATTCTATTTACGTTGTAGATTCCAAATTATTTGTTAAACAGTATTGATCTTTTGCTTATTTATTAAATTTTCTCTTTAAAATTGCAAAGAGATGAAGAAAATATTTTTTCTAGAATGTCTAATATAAATCCATGTACATAATGATATTTAAAACACATATTTCTATTTGCTATATGAATAATTCCCATAATTAATCTTATCCAGCATGCTATGTGAGTTAAATACAGTTTGTCAAATTTTAAAGTTCCCTATTGCTTGTTATTTTACTTTATTTATTTTTTTAATTTAGACTTCTGGTTTGTATCATTTTCTCACTAAGCATATAAAAAAAAAACTTAAAAAAAAAACTGTCTTGTTCACTTACTATGCTAGACAAGGTGTTAAAAAAATCTTGGTTAAAAATGATTATGGATGTATCATCTACATTTTAGTAACATATGCTGATTCAAAAATATCAATAGGAATATCAAGAAGATGTCTTAGAATTTTCATGTTTATTCTCTCTTTAAAAACCATTTGGAGTCCTTAAATTATATCATAATCACCATCATCAGTGTCAGATTACCCAATAAACAAGGTAAGCACAGGCTTACTTGTGCTTACTTACTAATCTGTAGTGAACAATTTCACCACATCAAAGATTCTGCTTTTAGGTATGCCTGGCATCTGTCTCTCTCCCAACCCCACAGCACATTCCTACAGAACCAAAGCCTCTTTTCAAATTTACAGTTTTTGACAGGGATGGAGTACCCAGTAAGCAAGGCAAGCACGGGCTTACTTGTGCTGACTTACTAAGCTGTAGTGAACAATTTCAAACCCATGTGAAACTGTTCACTACAGATTAGTAAGTAAGCACAAGTAAGCCTGTGTTTACCTTGCTTACTGGGTAATTCACCCCGATCGTCATCATCATCACCACCATGGAATCAAATATATTTTGTTACAAACTGATGGCTTACGTTGAAATTGGTCATTAGCAATGAATTTCAGCAGTTAACTATATATATATATATATATCACAACTTCACTGATCTAGATTGTTTGGGAAGGTGTTAATGTATTCAGCAAATGTCACTGATCACTGACTATATGATAGGTTTTGTTGCTGTTGATTTTGTGTGCCGTCGAGTAGATTCCAAATCATAGCAACCCTATACGACAGAGTAGAACTGCCCCATAGAGTTTTTCTAGGCTTTAATCTTTCTAGAAACTGATCACCAGGTCTTTTTCTCCAACAGAGCTACTGGTGGGTTCAAACAGCTAACTTTTTGGTTACCATTGGAGTGCTTAACCATTGTACCACCAGGACTTCTTATGTGATAGGTAGTTGGTGAAAATTCATAGGTGATGCAAAACAGGTAAGGCTTTCCTGGCCTTGCAGCATTACTAGTCTATTAGTGAAGCCAAGTACTAATCAAATATTCACAGCAAGAAAGGTACAATTGTTTATTCTGAAAAATTTCTTAAGTCCCCATAACAGAAGGATTTCATCTGGTCAGGCAATTTAGAGGAGATTTTTCTTAAAAAATGGACACAATGACGTATAAGAAATGCAGAGAAATTAATTGGATGGTGTAATTTCCAAGTTGGAAAACCAGCATATGTGAAGGACTTTTGCCTGAAAGAAGTATGGCAAATGTGAGGGAGGATGAAGGCAAGCTTAGCTGTAGAACAGTCATAAGAGGATGCAGGGTGAGATGTGAGACTGGCAGGTAAGTAAATTCCAAACTCTTCTTAGACTTGTAGGTCATGGGCAAGGAGTTTTGTATTTATTCTTAGCACTGTGAGATTGATGTGCTCCCCTAAACAACGGGAAGCCATTAAATCAGAAGTTTACTCTGGCTACAGTGTGGGGAATAGATTAAGAACAGAGTAATGTAAGAAGGTAAATGTAATCGTAAAGTGTGAGAATGATAGTTTGGACTGAATGGGATTGAGTCAGAAGATAGAGAGACATGGAAAGATTTGAAAGTTGTTTTGTAGGGAAAATGGACAGGGGTTTGAGATGGATAGAATGTGAGTGTTGAGATACAGGATGAGTTAGGTTTCTAGCTTGTGGATTTGATGTAAAAATGGTGGCTTGATACAATGAGATACAGAAAAATGGAGAAAAACAAAGTTGAGGGTGAAGGCAAAATGTGGGCAAGATTTTGAGTGTGAGGCCTTTGGGGAATTCCCAGAGACATGGCAACTATGCAGAGATATATATGGACTATCATGTTATCTAACATTTCGCATTTACGACAATACTAAAAAATCTACTTTCTGACTATTCTGTGCATTGATGACGTACATCAGGCAGTCACAAACACTGAGGTGTGAGGCAACAGTAATGCTGGCTGTGATGGTTAAGGTTATGTGTCAACTTGGCTGAGCCATGATTCTCAATAGTTTTGCAGTTATGTAATGATGTAATTTGGCAGTTATGTAATAATGCAATTGACAGTTAGGTAATGATGTAATTTGGTAGTTATGTAATGATGTAGTCATCCTCCATTTCTACATAATGTCAATTTTTAAACAACAACCTGGTGTTTGGAACCTAACTATGTCAATAAGTGAGGAGTACCAAAACCGAAATCAAACCCACTGCCATTGAGTCAATTCCCACAGAATAGAACTGCCCCATAGGGTTTCCAAGGAGAATCTGGTGAATTCGAACTGCCAATCGTTTGGTTGGCAGCCGAACTCTTAACTACTATGCCACCAGGGTTTTCAAGTGAGGAGTGGGTGCACTTAAATCATTTTAAAGCTAGATAAATGCTCATGTGTTTTGAGCAAGAAAGTGCCTCTCTCCAGAGCCCCAAGTCCTTGATCCATCCCATCCTACTCCTCTCTCTGGTCTTGGATATTAATAAAGTTAAAAAAATAAAAAAAGGCCGGGCTCCAGGGCGTGGGCCATTAGCTAGCACACGAGCTCTGTAACCTCCCAGAATTGCGGCCAGGCCTGCAGGCTGGTAGTGTATCCTCTGTCTGAGTGCAGATGCCCTGTCAGGCTGCGAGTCTGTGAGAAGGCAGCAGAGGACAGCAGACAGGACACTTGGTGGTCACTTTGCCACAGATCTGCCATTTTGCGTGCTTGGGGGTGCTGAGGCCAGTGGACGGTGGTCCTGGGTGAGTGGACATTTCTATGAAGAGCAAGAATTCCACATGGGTCAGGGTAAGGCAGGTCCCCTCCTGGCTGCAAATCCCTCCAAAGTATGAAAGAATGCCTCTAAGAGTTGTATATTAAGTATGATGTTCATATTAGGTTTTGATGAATGGCTCAAATTAATTTTACTTATTTATTTATTAAGATTCCTAATAAAGTGCTCCACTGCTAACTGAAAAGTGGGCAGTTGAAGCCTACCGGCCTCTCTTTGGGAGAAAGACATGGTAGTCTGCTTCCATAGAGATTAAAACCCAAAGCCAAACCCACTGCCGTCCAGTCGATTCCAATTCATAGCAACCCTACAGGACAAAGTAGAACTGCCCCATAGAGTTTCCAAGGAGTGCTGGCGGATTCGAACTGCTGACCCTTTGGTTAGCAGCCTTGGCACTTAACCACTAGGCCATCAGGGTTTCCTCTATAAAGATTACAGCTTGGAAACCAGATGGGGCAGTACTACCCTGTCCTATAGGGTCACTATGAGTCAGCATCGATTGGGAAAATGGGTTTATAGGTTTTATTTATTTATTACATATTTCCTTCATCTACTACAATGTAAGGTTTCCAGGATCAGGTATAATTTTGTCGCTTGCTGTATCCCCAGCAATTATAAAATATATATGTCACATAAAACCAAACCCATTGCCGTTGAGTTGATTCTGACCCATAGTGACCCTATAGGACAGAGTAGAACTGCCCCATAGCATTTCCAAGGAGTGTCTGGTAGATTCAAACTGCTGAATTGGTTAGCAGCCAATCTCTTAACCACTGTGCCACCAGGGCTCCTACATGTCACATAGTGGGTACTTAATATTTTATAAATGAGTAAATAAAAGAAAGTTAAAAAAATAATTAAATTAGAATTAACCTGTCTAATCCTTCCCAGGGACATTTTTAAAGGTTGTTATCATATAGACAAGAATAAGCTAATTGATTCCTTATTAGTACATACCATGCCATGACTTAGGCAAACGTATAGGTAATCAAGTATATGAATCTCATTTATTAAACAAAATAACTGTTTTGAAAGTATCCGAGTTTTTGTATTTGTTTTAATCAAGAACAATTTTTTTCATAACCTTGACTTTCTGAGTTTAAATTAGACTTAATTATCCATCACAGTATGTATGTAGTCTCTAAACTTTCCTCTATATAGCACTGGTGTAAAAATATTTTCACAAAGGAACAAAAATAAATAATCTAACATGAAGTGATGAAATAATTTCCAAAAAGAGATATTCTGTAAACCCTTTGATAACATGACTCTCAGAATCTAACATGTACACTACTAAATAACTTTTGAGAGAAATGTCTGAGCTGGAGATATACATTTAGGAGTCTTCAGCTTAAGAAAAAAAAAGTAAAGTCATGACACTGAATGAGATCACCAAGGAGGTGTTGAGAAAGAGAAGAGATTCAAGGACGAAGCATTTCAACTCTCAGCCTTGAGATTCTGAGAGATGAGGTGCAACTCACAAAGGGCACAGGCAAGAGCAGCCATAGGTATAAGAATAAGAGTAGGAGAGTGAAGAATCCTAGAAGCCAAGTGCTGCTGTAACAGAAATACCACAAGTGGATGTCTTCAACACAGAGAAATTTATGCTCCCACAGTCTAATAGGCTAGAAGTCCAAATTCAGGGTGTCAGCTCCAGGGGAAGCCTTTCTCTCTCTGGTGGCTCTGGAGGAAGGTCTTTCTCATTAGTCTTCCCCTGGACTTGGAGCTAGCTTCTCAGCGCAGCAACCTTGGGTCCAAAGGACACACCCTGCTCCCAGTGCTTCTTATGGGTGGCATGAGGTCCCTCTGTCTCTCTGCTCGCTTCTTTTATATCTCAAAAGAGATTGACTTAAAACACAACCTAATCTTGTAGGTTGAGTCCTGCCTTATTAACTAGTCCCACCTCATTAACATCATAGAGGTAGGATTTACAACACATAGGAAAATCACATCAGATGACAAAATGGTGGACAATCATACAATACTGGAATCCATGGACTAGCCAAGTTGACACATATTTTGGGGGGACACAGTTTAATCTACAACAGAGGGGCTGATCAGCTATGTCAAACAGTATTGAGAGATCATTGAAGATGAGGACTGAGAATTGATTTTGGGGGTTTTTCAACACAGAGGTCATAGATGACAAAAGCAATTTCAGATGAACAGTAGAACAAAAGCCTGATTGTAATGAGTTTAAGAAGAAAGAAACTGAAGATAGCTTGTGTGACCATTTTCAAGGAATTTTGCTTGAAATTAATTTATTATAAGAGGAGTGAGAGTGAACTATGGGAAACAGAATGCCTGGGTTTAAATCCTGGCTCCACTACCACCTACTAGCTGCCTGACCTTGGACAAGTGATTCATTCTATCTGTGCCTTGGTGTTCTCATCTGTAAAATTAACTATTCTCATAAGGTTATAGATGAACCCAATGAATTAAATGATATAAAATATGTAAAGGTTGTAGAATTGAGTCTACAAGTAATTAATGCTATGTAATTTTCCAACTACTATTTTCATTCAATAGGGCAGAGAAATGGGCAGGAGATGAGGTAGAATATGAATAACAACAACAACAAAAGAATATTTAAATATCCATTTGAATTCTGAGGAGAATGATCATGTGGCAAGAAAAACTGATGATACAGGAGAGAGGGAAGAGTTGCTAGAGCAATACCATTGGATGGGTCACAGCAGATGTTGTCTAATACTTAACTGAACAGGGTTAATTTATCTAGACTACAGAGCGTTCTTCCATCCTACGGGGGGGAGGTGGAGTATGTGGAAACACAGGACGTCAGTGAGTATTTGAATGGAGGGAGCTTCTGGACATCCTTTCCTGATTGCTTCTACTTTCTCAGTAAAATAGGAAGTAAAGTCATCACCTGCCGAGAGGGGAGAAGTGTCCTACGCTTTCCTTCACATTTGTGTCACTGTAATTACTGAGCATCAGGAAGAATTAAAGCTTAGAAATAGGTTAAAATATATTTCCTCCTCCACCCAAATAATGAAATTTTGGTTTCTAAAAGAAATAGAAAGTTTATCTTTACTTCCTTGCAGTCTGAGTTGAGATATGAGTCAGAACAAATTAATAAAGTGAAAAATGGAAGGACAAAATAAAAATGCCTAGATTGTGCCAGAGATCGATTTTGCCACCTCAGCAGGCCTTTCACTTCCTTCAGCTGCCCAGCTGCTGATTATTTCCATGATGCATTTCCTTCTTCGTAAAGCCTCTATTTTTCTTGTGTGTTGCTTTATTTTGGTTCATCCTTTATTCCTGCTAAAATTCAGATTGGACACAAATATTTAAAGCAAATATGTAAGTCTAAAAGAGAGCAGACAGTCAAAATGAGAAATTCCAGTTATTTATTTGCTTTAGGTTGTAGTCCATTTGAGCCAATACAAAATTTCATTTCGTAAGAAACAAAAAAGAAGTCTTTATCAGTAGATAGAAATACAGTAAGTAAGTTGAATTGCTGATAGTTTCGTGGGTTTTTTTTTTTTTTTTTTGGTCAGTTAGTTTTAGTTTTTAAAATGTAGTATGTCCTTTTTTCCAAATTTAAAGATGGGTATAAGTGCTGTTGAGTACTTTCTATGCACTGATCTACAAATGTTTTTCACTGTGAACTCATTATAAATTTTCAAATAATTAATAGAAATGTGAATGGAGAACATTAATCAGTGGCATATAATACTTTTTGCATTGTTAAGAAAATGAAAAATTTTAAACATTGAAAATTGGAAGAAGCAGATGAAAAAATTAAAATGAATGAGAGAGAACAAAGGTTACTTTTTTAGGCCATCGCTTCTGAGTGATTATCAGCTTATGTGAAACCACATGTTGGGTTCTATGGAAAATCTAGGAAAGGAAGAATTGTATTTTAATTTTCTCTCTCTCTCTTTTGACTTTAGCAATGCTCCCAGTTTCTGAGAAAAGCTTCCAGAGGGAGTCGTCATGTCACCATATGACCCTGTCCAGAGGCCAGAGTATATTGAGTGGCCAATAAAATGGACTGGAGCCAGTAAATCTCTTCCTTAGGATTTTTGGATTGCAGACTAAGTGAGACACTCCAAGTTAAACTTTGTCGTACTGTGATCATAGGGTTTAAAGCTCCAAAGGTCTCCAGAGTCCAATTTCTATGTCAATCAGAGAACTGGAGGAAAGCAATCAAATGACAAAAACATTTAGAGGAGATCCAGGAAAATATAAATTCACATTTGGAGAGTGTATTAGCTATCTATTGCTGCTATAACAGAAATACCACAAGTGGATGTCTTTAAGAAAGAGAAGTTTATTTCCTCGCAGTAAAGTAGGCTAAAAGTTCAAATTCAGGGTGTCAGCTCCAGGGGAAGGCTTTGTTTCTCTCTGTCAGCCTTCTCTTCAGTCTTCCCCCAGACTAGGAGCTTCTCTGCACAAGGCCCCTGGGTCCAAAGGATGTGCTCTGCTCCTGGCACTGCTTTCTTGGTGGTAAGAGGTCCCTCTGTCTCTCTACTGGCTTCTCTCTTTTATATCTCAAGAGATTGCCTCAAGACACAATCCAATCTTGTAGATTGAGCCCTGCCTCACTAACACAACTGTCGCCCATCCTCCCTCATTAACATTATAGAGGCAGGATTTACAACATATAGGAAAATCGTACAATACTGGGAATCATGGCCCAGCCAGATTGATACACACATTTTTGGGGGGACATATTTCAATCCATGATGGAGAGATTGTTGGGGGGGGGGTTGTTTCTTTCTTTCTTTTTTGTATGTGGCAGCAAACTGCCACATCTTTTTCCCATAGAGTGGCTGGTGGGTTTGAACTGCCAACCTTTTGGTTAGTAGCCAAACGCTTAGCCACTGTGTCATCAGGGCTCCTTGTATGCATTCCAAACCAAAAAAACCAAACCCATTGCCATCAAGTCGATTCTGACTCACAGCAGCCTTATAGGACAGGATAGAGCTGCCCTATAGGGTTTCCAAGGAGCAGCTGGCATATTCAAATCAGAGCCCTTTTGGTTAGCAGCCAAACTTTTAACCACTGTGTCACCAGGGCCGCTTGCATGCAATAGAAGCTCTAATTCCAATTATTCCAGAAGTCCGTCCTAATTTCTCTCCATGGGCCATGTGAGATATTTGAGCATCCTTATAACACATTTTTTTCCTTTGAAATGATTTCTAGCTTGTTTTTTTCCAATTGCAACCAAGAAAGTGATTTCGAAAACATCTACCTTCAAGGAGATAAAAATCTAGGCAGAAGGCAGATATCCAACTTCAAAATAAGTAAATCATTGGCTAGTGGGCAATCATTTCACTCTGCTCAGCCCTGGGAAACTAAGAAAGGTTTCACAGAAGTCGCAGAATTTACTAATTGTTCCCAATTAGATTTTCAATTAAGCAACTAACAAACAAGAAAATTATAGTCTCTCTTTTTAAGGATTTAAGAATTCAGTTGATAGAAAATAGCAACAACATAAAATAATTAGAACACAATATGAAAACAAAATATACACTTATGATTAAATATGCCTTACAGACTAATGATAGTCCACATAAAAGGGATCGCTCTGACTTTAGACAGTCAGAGAAGCTTCAGAGAGGCATAAAGCTCACATAACACATGGAAGATTGTTCAGAACCCAGTTCATTCATTCCCGACATTTCCTGGGTGATTGCTAATAAAACTGAGGTAGTTACAGATTTATAGATTTAAGAATGAACAAGATAAAGATCTTGCCTGGGAAAGCTCTTAGTGTATTGGGGAAGATAATTCTGTAAACAAATTAAAAGCTTGGAAATGAATGCAGCCAAGACTCTTTTATGTCAGTCACCCTATGTATCATAGGCCACTCACAGGAAATACAATTTCTCCCTTTCTTTAGGCCTTGTTTGTAAGAACAAAACTTGTCCCCAAGGTCAAGGAAACTCTTTAGTTCAAAGAAGCAAGTTAGCGCAAGTTAGCTTCCAAAATCCATGCAAAGAAATAGAGTAAGAGAGTGGATGTGTGTGCCGGCATGTGACAGAAGGGAGAGAGACAGAAAGAGAAAGGCAGAAAATCTGATTAGTATACCCACTCCAGTGTTTGTGTGAGTCTTCGAGGCTTTCCTTCTGAAGTCTGGTTCTAGAGACACAAGCAGATTGTTTCCGTGATATCTGTGCTATCTTGAACCCCTGTCAATACTAAGTAGTATCCCATACTGGGCTCCAAGATTGTAATTTAAAAAAAAAAAATCACAATTTGTACCCATCCCTGAAGCAGGAAATGCCAGTCTCATATGCAGCTTCCAGGCCTTGTGAATTGATGGCACTCCCTTTTCTTTCCTGGTGAGTTTACCCTTCAGGGCCCTCAGTCCCTTTTCTGGTTGGGGACAGTAGCCCATCTCGAGATGTGTCCCTATTGTGAATCTCAGGGAGAATTGTTCTGTACTCCTTATATGAATTGGTCCTTCACTTTTCCCATTTCCAAGAGGTCCCAGGAAATAACAATTTTCATCAAGACAGAAAGTGTTTCACATTTCCACAAGGAGACGGGGTACTGACTCACGTTATATTTGCCTAAGTAAAATAGTTTTAATTGTTTTCTCACATGATAAAAAGTGTGTTCCAAGTAAGTCTGCTAGCAGAAGCAAAGAATTTAGAAGCTGACAAAAAAATTACAATTCAACCTCTTGCTCTACTGGTTGCACAAAAAATTGCCTCAAAATACAGTAGGTATTATGGTAGCAATATCCACGTTGTCTTAGAATATGAGAAAGAGTGGCTGCATTTACTATATGTTGGAGATAAAGAATGAGGGAATAGCAGTTCAGGAAAGACTTCATTGGGGAGATATTTGAGCTAAGTATACACTAAGAAACTACTGAGTAAAATCTATGAGTTGTTGTTGTTGTTAGGTGCCATCAAGTCAGTTCCGACTCATAGTGACCCTATGCACAACAGAACGAAACACTGCCCAGTCCTGCGCCATCCTTAAAATCGTTATTATGCTTCAGCTCATTGTTGCAGCCACTATGTCAATCCTCTTTGAGGGTCTTCCTCTTTTCTGTTCACCCAGTACTCTACCAAGCATGATGTCTTTCTCCAGGGACTGATCCCTCCTGACAACATGTCCAAAGTATGTAAGACACAGTCTCGTCATACTTGCCTCTAAGGAGCCTTCTGGCTGCACTTCCTCCAAGACAGATTTGTTCGTTCTTTTGGCAGTCCATGGTACAGTCAATATTCTTTGCCAACACCATAATTGAAAGGCTTCAGTCAGCTCTTCTTCGGTCTTCCTTATTCATTGTCCAGCTTTCACATGCATATGACACAATTGAAAATACCATGGCTTGGGTCAGGTGCACCTTAGTCTTCAGGGTGACATCTTTGCTCTTCGACACTTTGAAGAGTTCCTTTGCAGCAGATTAACCCAATGCAATGCGTCTTTTGATTTCTTGACTGCTGCTTCCATGGCTGTTGATTGTGGATCCAAGTAAAATGAAACCCTTGACAACTTCAATCTTTTCTCCATTTATCATGACGTTGTTCATTGGTCCATTTGTGAGGATTTTTGTTTTCTTTATGTTGAGGTGTAACCCATACTGAAGGCTGTGGTCTTTGACCTTCATTAGTAAGTGCTTTTTCAAGTCCCGTTCACTTTCAGCAAGCAAGGTTGTGTCATCTGCATAACGCAAGTTGTTAATAAGTCTTCCTCCAATCCTGGTGCCCCGTTCTTCTTCATATAGTCCAGCTTATCAGATTATTTGCTCAGCATACAGATTAAATAGGTATGGTGAAAGAATACAACCCTGATGCACACCTTTCCTGACTTTAAACCAATCAGTATCCCCTTGTTCTGTCTGAACAACTGCCTCTTGATCTATGTAAAGGTTCCTCATGAGCACAGTTAAGTATTCTGGAATTCCCATTTTTCGCAGTGTTATCCATAGTTTGTTATGATCCACACAGTCGAATGCCTTTGCATAGTCAATAAAACACAGGTAAACATCCTTCTGGTATTCTCTGCTTTCAGCCAGGATCCATCTGACATCAGCAATGATCCCTGGTTCCACGGCTTCTTCTGAAACTGCCCTGAATTTCTGGCAGTTCCCTGTCGATACATTGCTGCAGCCGTTTTTGAATGATCTTCAGCAAAATTTTGCTTGCATGTGATATCAATGATATTGTTCTATAATTTCCACATTCATCTGGATCATCTTTCTTGGGAATAGGCATAAATATGGATCTCTTCCAGTCAGTTGGCCAGGAAGCTGTCTTCCATATTTCTTGGCATAGACGAGTGAGCACCTCCAGCAATGCATCTGTTTGTTGAAACAACTCAATTGATATTCCATCAATTCCTGGAGACTTGTTTTTTGCCAATGCCTTCAGAGCAGCTTGGACTTCTTCCTTCGGTACCATCGGTTTCTGATCATATGCCACCTCTTGAAATGGTTGAACATTGAGTAATTCTTTTTGGTATAATGACTCTGCGTATTCCTTCCATCTTCTTTTGAGGCTTCCTGTTGTTTAATGTTTTCCCTGTGGAATCCTTCACTATTGTAACTTGAAGCTTGAATTTTTTCTTCAGTTCTTTCAGCTTGAGAAACATTGAGCGTGTTCTTCCCTTTTGGTTTTCCATCTTCAGCTCTTTGCACATGTCATTGTAATACTTTACTTTGTCTTCTCGAGAAGCCCTTTGAAATCTTCTGTTCAGTTCTTTTACTTCACCAATTCTTCCTTTTGCTTTAGCTGCTTGACTCTCAAGAGCAAGTTTCAGAGTCTCTTCTGACATCCATCTTGGTCTTTTCTTTCTTTCCTGTGTTTTTAGTGACCTCTTGCTTTCTTCATGGATGATGTCCTTCCACAACTTGTCTGGTCTTCGGTCACTAGTGTTCAATGCATCAAATCTATTCTTGAGATGGTCTCTAAATTCAGGTGGGATATACTTGGGGTCATATTTTGGCTCTCGTGGACTTGTTCTGATTTTCTTCAGTTTCAGCTTGAACTTGTATATGAGCCATTGATAGTCTGTTCCACAGTCAGCCCCTGGCCTTGTTCTGACTGATGATATTGAGCTTTTCCATCATCTCTTTCCACGGATGTAGTCAATTTGATTTCTGTGTGTTCCATCTGGCGAGGTCATGTGTATAGTCACCATTTATGTTGGTAAAAGTAGGTATTTGCAATGAAGAAGTTCTTGGTCTTGCAAAATTCTATCATTCAGTCTCCGGCATTGTTTCTATCACCAAGGCCATATTTTCCAACTACTGATCCTTCTTCTTTGTTTCCAACTTTTGCATTCCAATCACCAGTAATTATCAATGCATCTTGATTGCATGTTCGATCAGTTATGAGTAGGATATGCAAAAAAGGTGAAATAAAGTTTTCCAGGAAGGGATACAATCATAGTTGCTGCCGTAGGTTTTCTTCCAGTATTTCTTGAATGTTTTTTCCAGTTGAGTTTTCAAATTCACTGCTAAGACAAACCATCTTTGAACATTCCAAATCCAAAACATATTTATGCATAAATCGTTTCTCCAAATTATCATCAGATTTCTGTATATCATCTTCTGTCCAAATTTATAGCTTCAGTTTCTCCTTAAATTTTAATTACTGATACATGTTTCTAATTTCCCTGATCTACCCGTCTTGTAAGTTTTACCATTTTCTTCTTATTTGAACCTTCTTGGATAGGTCAAAGAATGCTGGCTTTCATCAATATGGAAAGTAATTGCAAATATGCTTCTTCAAAACAGACCTAAAATTTTCTTCTCTAGTCACAGCTTCCCTCATCTGGTTTCCCGCTCTCTTGTGGAACTGGAGATGGCTAAAATAGGATACTTAACATTCTCACTGGCTCCTTCTCTATTGACTTGACGTTTTGGTTGCGTTTTGTTCACGTAAAACCAAGTTGAGAACCTGGTTTTTCCAGCAAATTTCATCTTTAAAACATAGAGAATCTCCATTTGAGTTTGTAGGTTTTCATTCCAGGTATTTTATTCAGGAGAATTTTTGTTTGCCAGAAAAATGTATTTTGGGGGGTTAACTCAAGGTATTGTGTTATCACAATATTAGTAGAGTGGGCAGCTTCTCAGGCTGGCTAACCAAATCCTCACTTTTAGAATTTACCAGAAGAAAGCGTTGCTTTCATGGAAATGAAAAACAGGGATTGAAGTAGGTTCAGGATACTGGAATTGGTTCATTAGTCTGGATTCAAGACAATTCTTTCTTCTAGTGTTCCATTCTAGCATACCTGGGATCTTCTGTGTTTACTTCTTCTGCAATAAGTTTTTCTCTACAACATAGTTTCTTCTTCTTCTTGATTTTTCGCTTAGCCATGAACTTTTCTAACTTGATGTAATTCATGAACTCCCATAAACTGGTCTAACTCATAAACTCTCATAACTTGAGCTAATTCCTGAGTTCTCACAAAGTCATGGACTGTCTGTGCATTTTTTCAGTGTTAGCTACTCTTGCCATTTACTGAGATCTCTCCAACTTCCGTCCACTAAATTCTGAAAGCAAGGATTTGATTGCCACCCTGGACCAGCTTCCCACTTCTACTTTAATCAGTTATGTCTGGCTTCCCAGGGCTTACTCATTAACAAGGACTTGGATGAGGCAAGAGCCATGATATACACTGTGGAGACATTATTTAGGGTTGAAAGTTTTAGACAGTCTTCTGATGATCCATAGTGGCTGAGGTCAAGTGTAAAATAAGTTAGGAAATTTATAACCAATTTTAAGAAGAAAGAACAGGTATTTTCTTTCATCTTAAATTTAAATATATAGAATAATTTACACTACATGGAAACTAATATAAACTCTACAGATACATTTAAAAATATATTGTCAATTTCTCCTGTCTTGTTAGAATTTTCTATCATGTATTTTGCCTATTTTTCCTTTTCTGCTTTCTGTTAATTAATACTTTCTGTGATTCTTTTTATACTAACATTAAAATGTAGGTTATAAAATATTTAATTTTTCTCACATTTTCTCCCTTTTCACCACATCTACCAGAAAAATTTAGCTGCATAAAAGTACTGAATACTTTTATTTTCAATTGCTGAGTTAGTAGGAATTATTTTAAAATATTGAATAGAGAAAGCACTTGGTACATTCAGAACTGAGATTGAGTTTTCTAATAGCCAAAAAAAATACTGTAAATTATTTAAAACCCTAATGAATCACCTTGATATGTGGTCATGGTTACAGGAAATTTGGATGGCTGAGCCTAAGTAATCTCAACAGTTATGCTATATCGCCCTCTGAATATTTTACTTTTAGCAGTTTTTTGTAGGCAGACAATGCACAATAGTTTTGACTTAATTGCCAAAGAAGATCGTATAGGATATCACAACATAAAGCCTGCGTGTAGATGTGGGACTATGGTACCTCAGATACATGTGGGCAAGGGACGACAGCCACTCTCATCATGGCACGGGACTGAACCACTGCGAGCCTGGGCCAGAGGAATGATGTAGATTCAGATTCTCCTTAGACACTGGTTCTATATTTTACTGCTGGAATTCCTCAAGGGCTCATGTCATTACAGCACTCCTCCTTGTACGTCCCCAAAGATTTTCCTGAAGAGCTTTCTTTTACATTATGGTTGGCCCATGGTGGCATTCAAAATATACTATCATATATTGGAGATATTCTGGTCACTGATGGAGGGAAGAAGTTTAACTGATAAGGTGGTTTCTCCAGTTCCTTAAATCTATTGCAGAACCTTCAGTTGTGAACTCGATGAAGGCTTGACACCAAAGAGTCTTTGTTCTTAGCATCAATGAACCTGAGATGTAGCTTGTGTTTGTCCTCCATCAAATCTTCCAGCTTTAAGATTCCCAAACATTCACAAGAGGCATTTATAGCAAGTTCTGGTAAAAAATCTGAACGTTTTATTTTGTTTTGTTTAACGAGGAGAATGTGAAGAGACTTCTACAATGTATTAATGATATTAAGCTATATTATGAAATTACAACAATTAAAACAGTGATACTGATCTCTCCTCAAAAAATAAAAATCCCTGATATAAGCCAAATTTTATACATACATACTAACAGATAATGTGCTAAGGTAAATAATATTGTGGAAACTTATGTAACTCTTTGTTGGAGAAAATTGTTAGATCCTTACATCGCTCATATAAATACATTTCTAATGCATTTAAGGTTTAAATGTAAAGCAATACAAGAAGAACACATACAAGAAGGACATACACATAATATATTTTGGAGGCAAAATTCTTTTACAACATATGCAGAAATCAATGAAAAAAATAATAGGTTCTTAATGTTTAAATCATGTTGCTTTAAAATATACATAAAATTTTATACACATAAATGGCATATATCCGAGCCATTTGGACTCATGGTAAGCCCATATGTGCTGAGTAGAACTGCTCCAGAGGGTTTTCAAGGCTGTGATCTTTCAAAAGCAAATCAACAGACCTGTTTTCTGAGGTGCCTCTAGGTGGATTCAAACTGCAGACCTTTTGGTTAGGAGTTGAGTATTAATTGTTTGCGCCACACAGAGACTCTTATCTTTCTTTCTCTGTCTACCTATCTATCCATCTTTCTCCATCTCTATTTCCAGAAGGAAACACAGCAAAATATCAATGATTGTTCTCTCTTAATGTTGGTGTAACAGTTTTTTTTTTTTTTTCTTTTGGCTTATTCCTATTTTCCACTTTTCTACAATTAATAAATCTCATTTGGTAATATTGATGTAAGTGGGGAAAAAATAGGCTAATAGGATGTATTACTATTTTCCATATAGAAGCACTGGAAGATTTTTCCATACAAAAAAGGGTTATTTGTAGATTCATATTTCAATTGTCTCTGAATCATAGATTTCCTTTCAACCTTCATCAATTCAGTTTGATAAAGAATCCAATTTTAATCTGCAGAAATTTCCCACTTATGCCACTTTAGTGATGATACATTTTACTATAGAATTTTTTTTGCTGATATCAGCAAAAAATAAATAAATTAAGCAATATTAAAAAAAAAATTTTTTTTAATAACGTCTAAGAGGACTTTAAAGGAATTGTGCTGTCACTTTACGCTTGATCCTTTGAAACTATGGTTACAAACAGCCTTTCCTTGCCTTGTGCTCATTCAAATGTACACTAAGGAGCAAGAAGAGAGACTCTCAATTACATAGTATAAGCAATACCTGCAATTTTCTGTCTAAACACCAGTATCCCTGTACTATTGGGCTGATATTCTTTCTACCTTTTATTTCCTGGCCTTAAGAAAATTTTTCTTAAGATTTTTGATACCACGACAATCAGGAAATCCAGTAATATTACTATAAACTTAAATTAAATGCATGATGAATAGAGGAGGCCTGGTGGTGCAGTGGTTAAGCACTAGGCTGCTAACTGAAAGGTCGGTGGTTCGAAATCACCAGCTGCTCTGTGGGAGAAAGCTGTGACAGTCTGCTTCAGTAAAGGTTTACAACCTTGGAAACCCTATGGGGCAGTTCTACTCTGTCCTGTAGGATGGCTATGAGTCAGAATCAACTAGCTGGCAACCTGTTAGGTTTTGGTATGATAAATATGATCTCCATTTGGAGTAGAAGAAACTTTAAGATGTGAATATTTCTGCTACTCTGCTAACTTTAGGCAGGATTTCAATATTGCTAACACGAATATTCAGGTATCACTGGCATTTTTATATATGGGACGGTTTCCTTTTGGTCAAACTATATCCATCGTAGGATTCTTTAGACCTTTTTTCTAATCTGTTCAAGCAAAAAAATAAAATACGAGTTGGTAGATTTAAAAGATGGTAGTTTAAACGCCATTTCCTATATGCCTACACAGTCTAAAGTAGAATTTAATGATCTTTAATTTGTGGAAAAAAAAAAAGAAAAAAACAGAATAATGAATTCTTTCAAGACTCAGAGGAATTTGAAAACTAACTACATCCCTTTTCACTTAAAAAAAAAAAATTAATTCCATACAATATGTTCCAGCCTGTGATATCCAAAAGCATTGCTATGGAATTGACATTTCAAAGTGAACCTTCTCCAAGGGAACAATTTGATCTTATAAACATATATATATATATATATATATATATATATATATTATATATATATATATATTTTCTCCTTGAGAAGAATTCTAAGCACTGCCCTATATGCAAACTTGACTGCATCTCGATTTTCCCTGCTCCCATTCACGTTTATAGGCTCTGTGGTGGTCTGCAACCTAAGTATAAAATTCCATTTTGCTTTGTACCCCTACAGGCTTTCATTTAGTTATTAATGCTGAGGGTAGTGATTTCTGTTATGACTTTGTACTTCCAAAATCTTAATACTTTCTTAATAAGTATTCATTGATGATATCTAAGATGTTTGTCTTCAGAAAATACTACTTCCTCCCTCGTGGATCTTTTTTAGCTAAAATCCAGGCAGGCTTGGAATTTTCTGAATGGCAAAGTCTTTTTAATATAAAATCTGGAAATGAAAAAAGCTCTTTTTTTTTTTTGTCTTTCTGGAATACAGTTCATCAACACGATGGTACTATATTTGAGCGCAAGTAACGGAAAATATGTCTAAGTAACTTCATTAAGTGAAGGTTATTTTTCACATATAACAAAAGGTCTAGAGTCAGGGAATTCAGCAGCTTAGTAAGGACATCTAGGACTTGAGCTCTGTCAATCTTTCTGCTCCATCGTCTTTAGCATGTTGACTTTTCACCTCAGGGTTGCAAGATAACTTCTGCACAGCTAGGTGTGGCAGCCATAATCAAGGCAGGAATAATTGAACAGAAGGATAAAGAATTTCTTCTCATAAGGCAATATCTCTAGCTGAGAAGGGAAGTCCCACCTGCAAATTTCCGGTTAGGTGTCATTGGCCAGAATTGCATTGTGCTTCTCCTCTTAGGTCAATCACTGGACAATGAGAATAAGACGAACTTGTCTGGTAAATTCCAATCACGATTAATCCTCTGAGGTTGAAACAAGAATCTACTCTCCTTGACCAAGGATCTCTGCTAGCTACCTGCTCAAATGGGGATCTCCTACTAAAGAAGAGGGGGAATAGTGG
Source organism: Elephas maximus indicus (assembly GCF_024166365.1). NCBI lineage: Eukaryota > Metazoa > Chordata > Mammalia > Proboscidea > Elephantidae > Elephas > Elephas maximus. The sequence continues at coordinate 60,121,407 of NC_064836.1, forward strand.
CTCTATAACTTATACAGTATCTGTGATATTTCTCAAAATGTTACCTACCTAAGACAGAAAGGAGACAGACTTTGTATTACAGTAAGTCACAATTCTCTTTACTAATCTACTTTTGGCTCTTTTGGTTCTTTTTATTTATTATTAGCCTTCTTATACTCAGTACGCTCATCTCTTTTTCTGTGTTATTTTTTTTGTTGTTGCTGTTCTGGCTCTTCACATTGTCTGTTTCAGGGTATCTGCAAAGCCTTTCTAGACTAGGTGCACGTCCCACTGCCCTGGTAGACATGCTGGTCTCATCACTGCACACATGCTGATGCCATAGAACCTAGTATGTAATGTGTGTGTGTGTGTGGACTCTACACACACCTTGATTAGGGTTAAACTGTTCCCCTCAGCCAAGGGATTGATGCGTGTCTCCTGTGTAGTAACTGTTCTTACACACTGCTAACTTGGACTTGTAGGAGAAGACGAGTTAAACTTAAATGGTAAGTAATGGAGTAAAGAGAAAGCTATGTAGGCATAAAACTCATATCTATCAATGGCTAAAGGAATTTAGGGTGAGAAAAGATACTTAACATAAGCCTTTTTAGCATTCTCATTTTTCTAACATTCTTAATATGTGAATTAAAGAAGTAAGTTTATTAGGCATAGTATGTAGAGGAAGATGTAGTGATATCAAGAGCCTTTCCCTAGAAGACAAGTCTCATGCACCAGGTATTTTCCAAGTATTTTATGTGAAGAGGAGGCTGGTCACAGATGCCATTTAAGTGTTACCTCTACTATGACTTGATTATTTCTGTGTATCTGAACTGTTCAGGAGAAAGCCAAAAAGTTGAGGTCTTAGTGTGACAACCAATTTTGCAGAAAATTCCTGCTTATCAATTCCCTATCCTGTTTCCTCTGCCATCTCACTTCTATCGTCATGTCTATACCACTTTGGTTCATCTCCTCCAAGGTTGTTGGAGCAAGAGCTGCATGTTATATATTTCTGCTTTATTCATTCTTAAGTCACATTAATTAGAAGCAGGTTTCTAGTTATTAGCTGTTCACCTAATTTATCTTGTTTATGAGACAACATTCACTAACACCAGAAGCTAAACCAGCCTAGTTGTCAAATCAGCAATGCTTTCTCGTTATGGCTCTTGCTGTTCATAAACAAACAACCTTGCTTGCCCTTCCTCATTTCTCAAGAAGCAGAAGTCACAAAGGCAATTTTGAGAAACTCCTTATACATTCCTTAGTGTTGTTAAATTCTTTTTTCAGGACTTGGTTTTGATGTTATTGATGAAATTTACTGGTTTATGTTTTAATCGATGTTTATCCTTCTTATTCAGGGATATAAGCAAATCAGAGTTGTGTTCGTTGAGGTTGTTTACTTATAAGATTTTTGCTTTTATTTGTCCTTCAAGTTTGAAGGATATCTGGTCTAACTTTTAAAAATCTAGCTGTTATTAAAAACATATTACACCTAAAACCAAAAAAACCAAACCCAGGGCCGTCGAGTCAATTCTGACTCATAGCCACCCTATAAGACAGAATAGAACTGCCCCATAGAGTTTCCAAGGAGCGCCTGGAGGATTCAAACTGCTGACCCTTTGGTTAGCAGCTGTAGCACTTAACCACTACGCCATCAGGGTTTCTATTTTACACCTACTCCTCACTTATAGACTATCTCCTTATCTGACATTTCACATTAATGGCAATAGTAAAATATCTACTCTCCAAGTATTCTGAGCATTAATGGTGTACATCTGGCAGTAACGAATGCTGAGGTGCGAGGCGGGAGTAACACTGGCTATGATGGTTAAGGTTATGTGTCAACTTGGCTGGGCCATGATTCTCAGTGGTTTGGCAGTTATGTAATGATGTAGTCATCCTTCATTTTGTGATCTGATGTGGTCATCCTTCGTTTTTGCATAATACCCATTTTTGCATAACAGCCTGATCTTTGGAACCTAACCACGTCAATAAGTGAGGAGTAGATGCAATAATAAAATGGTCACCTAGAACTACCTGAAATAAATTGCCCTTTGAAGTCTAGGCTTTGTGGGCCCATGGCTGCAGTAAGGAATTCGTGGAGAATTCAAGGACTATAGGCTGGGAATCAGATGCTTCTAATAGCAATGAGTAGTTTAACAGAAGAGATGATAAGCTTAACTTCACAAATTCTCAGCTTTTACTTAGCAATCTTCTTGTTACTATTGCTGTTTTTGTTGTGTGCTGTTGAGTCAATTTCAACTCATAGAGACTCTATATGACAGCGTAGAATTACTCCATAGGGTTTCATAGGCTGTAATCTTTATGAAAGCAGATTGCCAGGTCTTTTCTCCCATGGAGCAGCTGGTGGGTTAGAACTGCCGACCTTTGGGCTAACAGGAGAGTGCTTAACCATTGTGCCATCAGGGCACCTCTCATGGTATTATTAGGCTTTCATTATTATTATTTTAATATTTTATATTCACATATAATGATTATTAAATTTCTGCAGAAAGTTTTAAAAAAGATGTTTCAAAAACTTCTGTCAGTTCAGAATCATAGAAAACCTATCTCTTGGAGGCTTTTTAGAGCAATGTCTTAACATGAAAGTCAAAAAGGTGACCTGAAAAAATAGTAGCAAATACCTTGCTCCTTAAGCATGCCTCAGTCAGTGCCATATGGACACTATCTAATGCACAACCGTAATAAGATTTCCTGTCTGTTCCTTCAACTCAAAATAAATTAGCAACAAACAGAAGGAGAAACAGGTAGCTCTGGATAGAATTAGCCACAATCACATCAAAAGTGACAACTAACAACCTGACAAAGACAGAGGTGAGAGAAAATTAAAAACCAGGACAGAGTTGCTAATCTACACAGTACAAATTATGGCTCCTTAAATGATCATGTGAAAACATTAAGAAATATGTTCAATATCCTCTTTTTGAAAACATGTGAAAGGTCATGAAGTGTTTTATAACTATTTTAGTTCAACACAGATAAAATGCAAAAAAATGTGGGCACTAAAATATATATGCCCCAATTGTTTGAAAAATTTCATTTGTGTAGGAAATCTTAAAATTCCCTGTTGATGAAATACTACTGAATTTTAAAGGTAAAACTGTATGTGATTTAAAAAAAAAAATAAAGGTTGAAGAATGGTTAGTTAAAGCACGATCATTTCAATTCTTAACTCAGTTCAGTTCTTCACCTTCTTCCTCCTTCCTCCTTGGACGGTATCTAAGCTCCCAGTGCAGTAGGACTTCTTACATATAGTAATGGCATCATAGGGAGATGATTTTCCTTCTGTTATGGTCTCTTCTCATTAGTACTTGAGATATTTACATTGTCCTACTGATTCTTGGAACTCATCACCCTTCCACAGTGGTGTCTAATGAGGTATCTGAATCCCACCTGCTTTATACCAGAATGGCCTACGCTGCCTTCTGTCACACCATTTCCTTACCACCACTATGAAGCTTCCTTATGTGCATTGGATTATCATAATCATGGGAAGAGCCTACTGCTCTTCCTCATTGCACTGAAGACACAGAAAATTGGTGGCTTTCTCAGTCTAAACTCACCATTTCTATTTTCATAGATTCAACTGAAACTTGCACCCTCTCTCAGGACTCCAGAAGTCTACCCTTAGGTAGTATCTTAGGCTGGGTTCTCTAGAGAAGGAAAACCAGTGAAACATACATATAGAAAGAGAAAGAGCATGAGAGAGGGCCCTGGTGGTGCAGTGGTTAAGGGCTATGGCTGCTAACCAAAAGGTTGGAAGTTCGAATCCACCAGGTGTGCCTTGGAAACCCTGTGGGGCAGCTCTACTCTGCCCTATAGGGTTGTTATCAGTAGGAATTGACTCAATGGCAACGGGTTTGGTTTCTTTGGCTCAAATATATATACACATATACATATATTTCAAGAGAGAGAGATTTATGTCAAGGAAATGGCTTATGTGGTTATAGAGACTGACAAGTCCCAAGTTCATGGGTCAAGTGTCAGGCTGGAGGCTTCTCCTAACTCATGTAGCTGCAGGGGCTGATGGACCCAAGGTAGGCAGGTTAAATGGCAGGCTGCTGGCTCACGGGCTGTGGAGGCTGATGGATCCAAAGTTGGAAGGCCACTGGCTCAAGTCCCAAGGACCAGAGGTCAGATGATGATGAGCTGGATGCAGGATCTGGAGTGAGTAAAAGCCAGTGAACTTTGCTAGAACATCAATATATATTGAATGGAGACCACACCCCCAAGGAAACTGCTTTTACAACTAATTGGCTGATTACATCAGATCACATCATGAAGGTGATTACATTATGTCATGGATTGAATTGTGTCCCCCCAAAATACATGTCAGCTTGGATAGGACATGATTCCCTTGTATGATTCTATGATTTTCTACCATTTTACCTTCTCATGTGATTTCCCTATGTGTTATAAATCCTGTCACTATGGTGTAATAAGATGGATTAGTGGCAATTATACTGATGAGGTCTACAAAATTAGGTAGTGTCTTAAGCAAATCTCTTTTGAGATATAAAAGAGAGAAGCAAGCAGAAAGACAAGGGGACCTCATACCACCAAGAAAGTAGTGCTGGGCCAGAGTACCTCCTTTGGACCTGAGGTTCCTGCTCTGAGATGCTCCCAGACCAAGGGAAGACTGATGACAAGGACCTTCCTCCAGAGATGACTTCTAGCCTACTGGACTGTGAGAGAAGAAACTTCTCTTAGTTAAAGCCATCTACTTGTTGTCTTTCTGTTATAGCAGCACTAGATGACTAAGACACATTATCATAAAATGGGGGATAACTACATCATTCTAAACCAAACCCACTGCTGTTGAGTTGATTCTGACTCATAGCAACCCTAAAGGACAGAGTAAAACTGCCCCATAGGTTTTCTAAGGAGTGCCTGGTGGATTTGAACTGGCGACCTTTTGATTAGCAGCCATACTCCTTAACCACTGCACCACAAAGGCACTCTCTCATGCTCTCTCTCTCTTTCTATATATATGTTTCACTGGTTTTGCTTCCCTAGATAACCCAGCCTAAGACACTAAAAGCTGTAGCTCTTAACCACTACGCCACCAGAGCTTCCAATGACATTACATAGCTGGTAAATTACATCATTACATAACTGCCAAATTCCTTCATTACATAACTGCCAAACTACTTCATCACATAATTGCCAAACCACTGAGAATTGTGGCCCAGGCAAGTTGACACACAACCTAAAGCATCACAGATGTTGAATACCAAACTTCAGTTTCTCCTCCTTTGAAGCTGAGCAGTTAGTTGGATGATTAGTCTCTTGGGTCCTTTCTTAGAAACATCCACAAACCTCTAAAGATCCTGACTTTTTAAAATTATACTCCCTTTCTTCTGCACTAAAGAATCTCCCTCTCTCTCTCTGTTTCTACAAAGGGAGGGGAAAATCTCTGTGTATCCCAATTTTTTTTGTCTTAAATATGGATATAAATGTGTCTTAAATGTAATTTTTATATGAGATACAAAGAATTTACTGATGGCTTTACTGAATCCTTCTTTCTGTGACCCATCTTTGGATGAGTGATAGTTTCATATCTATTAATGTAAATGGAGATACAGGATTAAACAAAAGAGGAAGGGTGGGAGAATGAGAAAGCAGGGCATGTTTTACATCTGCTAATATTTTATGAGGAAACCCTGGTGGCATAACGGTTAAGTGCTATGGATGCTAACCAAAAGGTCAGCAGTTCGAATTCACCAGACGCTCCTTGAAAGCTCTGTGGGGCAGTTCTACTCTGTCCTACAGGGTATCTATGAGTCAGAATCCACTCGAAAGCAACGGGTTTGTCTTTTTGGGTTTTCATACTTTATGATACCCATTTCTGTCACATATATATATATATTTTTTATATATAAAGAGCTATCACCAGAGAGAAATGCATGCATTACAGAGGATTTTATTTTGAAATGAACATCTTCTCTGGTACATGTTAAAACATCAAAAAATATTAAAATGAAACCTAAGAAACATTCTGAAACGGAGTGTTGACTGTTCTTTCGTGGTAAAGAAATTTGTCAGAGATGTTTCTTTTTCCCTTGAATGAACATTTTTCTCTTTCTTATTAGTGCTCTAAAGACAAGGTTTAAGAGTAAAATTTAATTTTGCCTGCTATAAAACAAAATTAACTCAACAGCTGAATTCACATAACCCCAGAGAAGAAAGCTCCATACAGGATTTACAAGCATGTTGACTGATTTGCCAATCCACTTTTGATTCACTAAATAAATTGACTGTTCCTCCAGCTTAGAATTAGTTCTCAGCATATAAACTCCATTTCCCTTCTGCATATGTGTTATCTCCATTTGCAGTATTCAAATAGAATGTTATTATTAGATGTATACTCATCTCAGAATAAAGAAGTTTTCAGCATTAAACTGGGCAAACCATTTCTAGGTTTTTAAAGAGATGAATTGATCTTTGGAAATATTTAAGGACAAATAAATTTAGTTGATAATTGGAAAATGAAAATATCAACCCTTTACCTTGTGAAAGTCTAACTGCTCCACAAAGTTACCTGTACTATGAAGGTCCATAACTACAGCTGTTCATTAGTCCCCAGTCCCTCTCATCTACATAGGGATATCCATTCAGAAATTCTCTCCTCTGTCACCTATATCATTTTATTTTCTGTCTTTCTGGAATCATTCCAATCAGAAAACCAGCATGGTACAATTTCTCTTGAATATAAAATGCTACATTTTCCTCCAGCCATCAGCCTAACTCCTGGCTTCCCCTTTACAAAAAGATCTTTGAACATTGTCTATGTTTTCTATCTACAATTACTCTTCTCCCTTTCTTTAGCCCATTCCATTTACGCATTACCTTCCACCATCCAATTAGACTGTTGGTCTTTCATAAAGACCAACAAAGACCCCACATGAAGAAACTCAGTGGTCAATTTTCAGTCTTCACCTTGCTTGACCTGTCAGCATCATTTTTCTAAATAGATCACTTTCTCCTCCTGTTCCACTTTCTGTAGTTGTTTTTCCAGGATCCCACACTCTCTTGGCTTTCCTGTTCCCTCTCTAGCTTATCCTTCTCAGTCTGTTTTATTATTGCTTTTCACATTCTCAGCCTCTAGATATTAATAATATTATTAGTATTATTAATATATAATAATATATTAATAATATTTTTTTCTACACCCATTCTTTAGGTCACAGGTTCTCAAACTTTAGCTTCATTAGTATCACCTGGAGGACTTGCAAAAGCACAGATTGTTGGGCCCCATCCTTGAGGTTTCAAATCAGTAGGTCAGGGATGGCATCCCAGAATTCACATTTCTAACAAGTTCCCAAATGATGTCAATGTTTCTGGTGCTGGGGCCACACTATAAGCAACACTGCTTCTGGTGATTTCATCTAGGTCATGGTTTGAAATGCCAACTGTGTGCTCTAAAACAAAACCCGTTGTCATCAAGTTGATTCTGACTCATAACGGCCCCATTTGTTACAGAGTAGAACTGTTTTCCATAGGGTTTCTCAGCTGTGATGTTTACAGAACCAGATCACCAGACCTTTCTTCCATGGCGAAGCTGGGTGGCCTGGAACCACCAACCTTTATGTTAACCTCCAATCCAAACCACTGGCGACACCCAGGGACTTTTAACTATATATTCAAATTTTCTAATTATATACCTGAAAACAAGAGCTCTCTCCTAAAGTCCAGACTCATGTATTCAACTGCCTAATTGACTCCTCCACTTGAGTGTCTAGTGTTCATCTCAAACTTAACCCGCCCTGAACTGAGCTACTGATATTCCCCGCAAACCTTCTCCTCTAGAATTCTTTGCTATCTTTGTAAATGACATTTTCCCCTTCCGATACTCAAATGAAAAGCTTTGGAGACATACTTCAATTCTTTCTTTATTTTACACCCCATGTTTAATCCATTTGCAAATTTTATCAGCTATGTCTTATATCTACATCTAGTATGTTATGATTTCTCATCACTTCTTATATTATCATTCATGTCCAAAGCACCATCGTCTTTCACCTTGATTATTATATTGCTTTCAAACTGGTTTCCCTGCTTCAGCTCTTGCTATTCCTTGCGCTACCCAATCTATTTTCCACAACTTATGCCAATCCTCTGTCACGAACCCTTAAATTGCTTCCCTTCTCAGAGTCAAAGTACTTACAATGATCACACAATCTCACCCCCTGACATCTTTCCCTAGAACTTGAATCCTTTTATTCACTCCATTCTAGCCACACAGGGATTCATTATTTTCTTAATATGTCACTTTTATGTTCTGCTGTGTACTCTTTCCTTATGCCAAGTAATTATCACCATTGAAAACATCAAGTATTCTACTAATTTGTTTATTTTGTCTCTAGAACGAGAGCCTTGTGAGACAAGGGGTATTTTTAATCTATTTTTGCTCATCATTATATCCTCAGAGTTTGGATTAATAACTTTACATAGTAGATAATAAATATTGGTGTTAATAAAAAATGCATAATACACAACAAATTAAAAAGGTCAAGTCAGTGGTGTCAAAAGAAATTTCCCTTCCTTCTTTGAAAGACAGTGTTGCAAAATGGTTGACAGCATGAAATTTGGATCCAGACTACCTGGATTAGCACCCTGTTTTATCACTTATTTGACCCTAGAAACCAACCATACCCACTGCTGTTGAGTTGATTCCGACTCATAGCAACTTTATAGGACAGAGGAGAACTGCCCCATAGAGTTTCTAAGGAGCATCTGGTGGATTACAAACTGCCAACCTCTTGGTTAGTAGCCAAACTCTTTAGCACTATGCCATCAGGATTTACAGTAGGTAAATTATTTAATGACTCTGGGCCTCAATAGACTCATCTGTAAAAAGGGGACAACAACAGTGCCAACCTTACAAAGGCTCAATTACTATTAAACAAATTAATATTTGTCTAAAACACTTTAATGAATTATGGAACAAAGCAAGATAATTTAGAAGAAGATTTGCCCTTTCCCACATAGAAAATGTAGTGACAAGGTTGACATAGCATTTTTTTATTTCAATACAAACTCTGACACATTAGAAAATAACAAATGTCCTTTGTTCAAGACCAGGCTCTGTTGGCATCAAGACCAGGATGAAAGCTTTGCTAACTGACACAATATCATTTTTTCTACATGTATTTACACTGTGCTGTCACAGGGTTGTTATGAGAATTCTCAACGGCAATGGATTTGACTTGGTCACCAGAAAGATTGGTTTTTCTTTTGGGGACGTATACTAGATGTAATAAAGGAACTGGCAGATCTAGAAATCAAACTGGCATTACAGAGGTATGGTATAGGGAAACCACACTCTTATGCCCTGCTCCATCAGGGAACACTGCCCATCGAACCCAGTGCTTTTTAACTCAAGTTACACATTAAAATCATAAGTTAAGCTCCTAAAAATGCCCCATAACAATCAAATAAAAGTCTTTGTTGTATTGAGACATCCGCCACCACCACCAGTTGCCCTCCAGTCAACTCCAGCTCATGGCAACCCCATACATGTCAGAGTAGAATTGTGCTCTACAGGGTCTTCAATGGCTAATTTTTCTTCTGAGGCACCTCTAGGTGGACTCTAACCTCCAACTTATCAGTTATCAGCTGAGTGCACTAATGGTTTATACCACCCAGCGTCCCATCTGAGGTGTAGGTACTTTCAAAAAGTTCTCTAGGTGATTCTCATGCATATGTGAGGTCAAGAACCACTGAGCGAGAAAAGTCTTATGGCTGTTAACTGCTGCCACTGGCTGCTGGCTTTACGTTGGAATAGGAGAGGGCATGGCAAATAATTTATAAAGATATCCTTTCTATTAACTAGAACTGGAATTTTCCTTTATTGTAGGAACTAGGAAGGGGTATAGCATTTTGAATGGGGTTACTTGAAGAAATACACGATTCGCTAAGGGTAGAGGGCATGCTATTTGAACCTGAAGCTTGGAATGAAGAAAATGTGTCCTGGAGGACCCTCTCTTAGTGAATAATCTTTCTAGACCCAAGGGAAAGTCCAAGTAGCTAAATGTTTAACTTTCTTCCTACATGTAGTCACTCTTTGAGCCTATGCTATTTCCTCAGTCAAGAATTTATATGTGCCTGCACAGCCTGGGTGATGCAAACAGTTTGTGCTTGACTACTGCGTGGATTAAAGTCAGGAAAGGTATGTGTCAGGGCTGCATCCTTTCATCATACTTGCTGAATCTGCATGCTGAACAAATAATCCAAGCAGCTGGACTGTATGAAGAAGAACTCGGCATCAGGATGGGATGAAGACTCATTAACAACCTGTGATATGCAGATGACACAAACTTGCTTGCTGAACGTGAAGGGGACTTAAATCACTTACTGATGAAGATCAAAGACCCCAGCCTTCAGTATGGATTGCACTTCAATGTAAAGAAAACAAAAATCCTCATAACTGGACCAATAAGCAACATCATGATAAATGAAGAAAAGATTGAAGTTATCAAGGATTTCATTTTACTTGGATCCACAATCAACACCCAAGAAAGCAGCAGACAAGAAGTCAAACAACTTATTTAATTTGGCAAATCTGCTACAGAGGACCTCTTTAAAGTGTTAAAAAGCAAAGAAGTCACTTTGGGGACTAAAGTGTGCTTGCCCAAGCCATGGTATTTTCAATCACCTCATACTTATGCGAAAGTTGGACAATGAATACGGAAGGTGGAAGAAGAATCGATGCCGTTGAATTATGGTGTTGATGAAGAATATTGAATATACTGCAGACTGCCAGAAGCATGAACAGGTCTGTCTTGGAAGAAGTACAGCCAGCATGTTCCTTAGAAGGAAGGATGATGAGGCTTCGTCTCATGTACTTTGGACATGTTATCAGAAGGGACTCGTCCCTGGAGAAGGGCATCATGCTTGGTAGAGGGTTGGCAAAAAAGAGAAAAGCCCTCAACGAGATGGACTGACACAGTAGCTGAAACAATGGGCTCAAGCATAACGATTGTGAGGATGGCTCAGGACCAGGCACAGAACCAGGCAGTGTTTCGTTCTGTTGTACACAGAGTTGCTATAAGTTGGAACCCACTCAACAGCAGCTAACAAGAACAATACTAACTAAAGCTTGACAGTTCAAACGTACTCCATGACTAAGCAGAAGAAAGGCCTGGAGATCTGCTTCCATAAAGATTATGGCCAAGAATTATACTCTGTAACACTTGGGGTAGTCATGAGTCAGAATGAGCTCAATGGCAACTGATTCGGTTTGAGTTTTGCAGAATCTCAATCCTGACAAGTGAAAGGGTGTCTGTGTAATGCTAGCTCATTCCTGGATCCAGGAAACGAGGGGGTTCAGGTAACAAGTGTGTAGATTATTTCTTGAAACTTCACGTAGTGATCAAGAGACCCAAAGGATTCTTGCAAAAAACTCATAAAGCTATGCGAGTCCTCCTGTTGGAGAAAGAGAAAAATGAAAGAGAAGAAGTAATGCCAGAACTCTCTATTGCTCTTATCTGTATTACAGATCTTCTTACTTGGAAGGGGGAAGAAAAGATCACTGTAAATAAATGAGTTTCATACATTTAAGATTGGCTCAAAATTATTTGCCCATAAAATGTAAAAATAAATTGGGATGAATCAGATATTACTTTCAAAATTATACTAATAAGTCAAAAAAGACATATATCCAGTGTACTTTCTCAGGCTGCTTTAGGTTGGTACATTTCCTTATTTTTATTTATTTATTTTAATTGTGCTCTAGGTGAAAGTTCACAGAGCAAATTAGTGTCCATTCCATAGTTTGGACATAAAGTGTTTCACAACCTTGGTTTCATTCCTCACAGTGTGTCAGCACTCTCCCCATTTCTGCCTTGGTTTTCCCATTTTCTTTTGCCCTGAGTATCTACCCCTTCCTGCCTTCTCATCTTTTAGTTGCTTGTTCTAAGGACTATGTTCCTCTCAGGTATTATTTTTTATCTTATTGCTTGTCTATTGTTTAGCTGAAACCTGGTCTCCAGAAATGGTTTCCTTCACAGATCAGCAGAACCATAGTCTTGGGTGTTCCTATAGTTTCTGTCAGAACAGCAAGCCTGGTCTTTTTTGTGATTTTGATTTTTTTGTTCTACAGTTTTCTCCCACTCTGTCCATGACCCTCTGTTGTGATCCAAGTCAGAGCATGTGGTAGTAGTAGACAGGCACCATCTATTCTTCTGATCTTGGAGTCATATAGGCTGTGGTTCATGTGGTTCATGTGGTCCATTAGTCCTTTGTACGAATTGCTCCCTTGAGTCTTTGGTCTCCTTCACTTTCCCTCACTTTGGATGGGAAGAGACCAATAGTTGTATCTTAGATGACCATTTGCAAGCTTTTAAGGCCCCAGATGCTACTCACCAAATTAGGATACAGAACATTGACTTTACGTACTATGTTGCGCCAATCGATGTAAATGTCCCCCAAGTCTAACGTTCTTTGTCTTCTAGCCTAGAAACTTCATCCCTTGAAACTTCACCCGTCAAGGTGTTTGGTTATGTCTAAGTGGTTCCTCTGACTTTACTCCTTGTGTGCTCTATATGAGCTGCACTTACAATCATGTATGTAGAAATATCCACCACCAAGCCTATATTTGCTGGTGGGTGTTCCCTTGCATCCTCCCACACCTCTTGGCATATCTGTCTATTTGTGCATTTTTTAATTATTGTTTGTTAATACTATTGCTGCAGGATTGTCTAAGCTAGAGTAGATACCATTGTTATCCTTTATTGTTATGTTTCTCTCACATTTCCTTATTTTTAAGAAAGAATTAACAGGATGCATTTAGCCCTATATCGTCATAATGAATCAAGCTGATGCATAGTTTTCAATGGGTTGAAGATTCTTAAAGTACTTGTCATAGTATGGGCAATCAAAGACTGTGTCCTGCCCCACTCCGCCTCTTTTCCTCCCATTTTTCTATAAGAAACCTGGACCTTAGTTCATTCAAACTTGACATTATTTCTATGGGAGGTCTTTTGGGGAGATAAGCCTAGTGATTACAATTCACTTAACTTATTCCTAACTTATGCCTATGGATTACTATTATTATTTTTTAAATCAAAATCCTTTCAATGAACATATGTAACTGCCTTATCTTTATCATTTACTAAATTAAGTCCATCTTAAGTCACCTTGAATTCACCTTTTTTCCTTCAACACTAAGAGACACTTTTTCAGTCTTTTTTTTTTTTTTTGTCATTAATCTAACTACAACTGTGAAAATGCTCAATGCATATTAAAGTTTCTCATGATGGGTTTCAATACCATCCATTAAATTAAATACTAGAAGAAGTTATTTTTCTCCATAATGAGCCCACACTGTGCTCAGTTATTTTAATTTATTTAGAGACAAATTTATACACTTGTCTGTAGTTTCTTCAGTGACAAATGATTCCCTGGTGCAAGCATGCGTGGGAGCATTACTGCAGCAGCCATGAGGTTATTAACAGTGTCTTACGATCCCTGTCCGATAGTCATGGTAACCATCTGATGTTGCCACTGCTGGGCATAGAAGATTATTATGAGATTATGAAGTCCCAGTTGCTTCAATATAAGAAAGGGTAACTCAGGGCATCAGTTTATCACTCACCTGTCATTCATTATGTGATGTTCACTTCAGCGTTTCCGATTCTGATAAGCATTAATATCCTCTGACAATCTTTCTTCCTTTCATTCCTTGACAAAGACCCTTCACGGTTTTCTGTTGGATTAATATCTCACTGTTCTCACTGACAATGTGCATTTTATTAAGCTTTTGTGAACTTTCATTTTATTTCCAATGTTATTGGACATGCTCTAGAAGCTATCAAATATTAGTTTCACCTAGAGAAAATATAGTTTTAGTCATCTTTCAGTGTAATTTATATGGATTTTAAAAGCCGACATTAGCTTATAAAGATCGATAGCTTTTCACACCACTCCACCTCAGGAAAGGTGAGATTAACTGATGCATCCCTTGTTTATAGTTCCATACAGGCAAATGTTTCTGAACTTATCTGTGAATCATAGCCAAGGCATTTAACAGCTTTCCATACATATGTAAATCCTCCACAGGTGCTGACAATTTTACCATTAGTGACTAAGTCCTTGAGTCCTTCCCTTTCTAAAGCCTATATTTCCAAAGACTTCACTTATGATGGGTAGAAATAAAATCAAACATCTAACTTCTGAGGAAGCATATGTTTGATCAGATAATATTCCATGGTATCTTGAGAGATCCTAGACTCAGGAGGCTCTTTGAGGCTCTGAAAAAGGAAAATGGAGTTAGAAATAGGAGACTGAGAATTTTGCATTCAAAATTCCCCTACATGAAAATATTACCCAAAATTGGCCTTTTTCTTGGTCATATTTCTTCCTTCATGGGCTGTAAAAATATCTTCTTGGAAACAATGGTATTTATAGCCTGCCAGGTTCGGTGCAAATATAGTCTGCAGGGAAAGAATGCCCTAGATGTCTGTGGAATGCAAATTGTGACAGGAAGAATAAGTAACACATTTCCTAGCCAATGAACAATCAAGTGTGAGCCCTTTCTCTGCATTAAATTGATAAGATTTAAACCAGGCACATTAGGTCTGGGCCTACTTTCTCGGAGTTGTGCAGTGCATAGTAATTGGCCTTCTTAAGGCGTATTCTGTGGTATACATTGTTAAGTTGCATCTGTAAAACATGGTATTAAATATTAATTATATAATAAATGTACTATGAAATATCATAATTAAAGAACACAGCACACACAAACTTGGCAGACTCAAAGTCATCTTGATGTGATCAGGCTATGTTTGACGAGGATCTCTTTATCTTTACTATACCAGTAGAGTTAATCTGTGTTCCATTCAGTATAGAGTGTAGAGTACTTGAGGGTATTATGGTACCTTAGATTCATTCACAAAAATTATTGCCCCAGAGGAGTGAACAGAGAAGGAAAAAAAAAAAAAAAAAAAAACAGCAAATAATAGAAGTAAAGACTGCAGAGATGGTGACTAAGTATGATATAGTGATGGGCATGCTGAAGAGGTGAACTTGCAACACCAAAATAAACAACTATCAAGAAATAGACAAGAAATAGTCCTACCATCTGGAAGGTAAAGAACTATCTTCAACACGAGAATCTCCAATGAGATCTCCTTATGGAACAAAATTAATATTAATTTAAGATGCTAGAACAGTTTAAGACTGAGGGCACTAAAAGAAAAGGTATTAAAATGCTATCAATTTTTATTTCAGTAAATGTAAGTAAAATTGTACAATTCTTTTAATGCATCCTTGTGATGACAGCATGTCAATCAACACATCTTGGGAGTGTGGTGAGGAATTCAGGGCAGGGCGCTCACTTTGGTGAACAGATAATTTAATCAATAATGAAAAATTCAAATTTTTCAAATTGTATTCTGATGTTCTGTGTTGTAGTTGTTAGATGCCATCCAATCACCCCCGACTCACAGCAATTCCATCCACAATGGAATAAAATGCTTCCTGATCATGAGCCATTCCTGTGATTGGTTGAGAATCTGATTGCTGTTATCCATAGGGTTTTCATTGCCTGGTTTTTGGCAGTAGATTGACAGGCCTTTCTTCCTAAGCAAAGCTTTAAACAGGTCTAAGAAACTTTAAAATGTTCATGAATTTGGGCTCATTAATGACAATTTCCGACTTTTATCAGTGACTCAATCGTGTGTTTTATAAACAGAATAAGTAAACATTTGGTGACAAAAAAAATTGCTGTACTAAAAAATTCACAGATACCACTTATTTATTTACAAAACTCTGCTTATATATAGATAATTTCTTTCCCTATCTTCTTTCTCAGTTTCAGTGAAAGAAATATTTTGAACTGTTATTCTGAGAAAAAAACCCAAAACTCAATGCCATTGAGTCAATCTCGACTCATAGCAACCTTACAGGACAGAGTAGAACCTGCCCCGTAGGGTTTCCAAGGAGCAGCTGGTGGAACTGCTGACCTTTTGGTTAGCAGCCAAGCTCTTAACCACTGTGCCACGAGGGCTCCATTCTGAGAAGACTTATTTAAGAATAACAGAGCTATTATATTGGTCAAAGCTTCTTCAGGAATTAAGGTTGGGAATTGGAGATATTTTGATCAATTGCTAGTGTTTCAATATTGCATTTTTGATTCTGTGAACCATAATGTTAACCAGTACTGCAGGTTGGGTTCCCTTGTAATGGACCCTTAGATGGAGATTAGGTAGGTGGAGAAATCTTATTCAGAAGTACTTTTAAGATCAACACCTATAGAAGCGAAGGGAAGGGAAGACATCAGGACTGGGCCAAGAACTTTAATTCTGCCATAGCAAAGGCCTCAGGGGAACCAATAGGGAGTTCTGGAGCTAAGATGACCCTTCAAGAAAACTTGATTTGGGGCGAGGAAGTCAGGCCTTTAGACCCTTACCTCTGTCAGTTGTTGGATGTAGTCTTTTCTGGAAAGAATGATATGACTTGAACAAGGTGGATCTTCTCGGTTGAGGAAATCCTCATAAAGGACTAACGCCTGAGGCTGTTGTTGGTGGCACTCTCAGCAGCCAGTATGGATGGTAGGAGTTACGTCCTTCATTCCTAAGGGGAACTAGAGGCGAGGCGTCAAAGCATCTACCACACCCAGAGTAAGAAATGCTATTAAGAAATAATATTAAAGTTGTTGTTAGCTGCCATTGAGCTGACTGTGACTCACGGCGACCTTATGTACAATAGAATGAAATGTTACCTGGTCCTGCATCATTCTAACAATTATCTGCATGTTTGAGTCCATCTTTGTGTCTATTGTGCCAATCCATCTCACTGAGTGCCTCCCACGCCCTTGTTGGCCTTGTACTTCACCAAACATGACGTTGTTCTCTAGTCAACGATCCCTCCTGATGACATGTCCAAAACAAGTGATTCGGACAGCGTTTTGTTGTGATTTATAAGGTTTTCATTAGCTACTTTTCTGAAGTAGATAGCCAGGCCTTTCTTCCTAATCTGTTTTAGTCTGGAAGTTCTGCTGAAACCTGTCCACCATGGGTGATCCTGCTGCTATTTGAAATACTAGTGGTAGAGCTTCCAGCATCATAGCAACACACAAGCCACCACATTACAACCAGCTGACAGTTGGATGGTGGAATTTATTAAGACAGTGAATTTATTACGTAAGCTCCCTATAGGAATTTCAATCTTACTGAAATAGGTAATATAGCATATTTAATGATGTTGCAGCTGGAAATGCTGTTAGAAGGAGAGACTATCAGTTAGTTTGAAATTACAAGTAACAAAACATCCTATTCAAACTGGCTTAAACATTAAGGAAATACATTAACTCACGTATCTGAAAATACAGACGTAAGGTGGTGTTCAAGACGAACTTAACCTTGTAGCCCCAACTCCATTTTCCTGTGCTTCCCTTGGCTCCAACCTTCTCAGTGGGGGCACTTGTATCTGTAAATCTGTAAGAGTCTTAATCTCACATCCACCCATAAAATCATCTTGGGGGGAACATCTCTTACTGAAGCTTACAGTCCACAGTGAAGGGTTGGGATTTTATGGTAAGCACCATGAATGCCACCAAAGGGTTTTTCTTTTAAATTACACTTTAAGTAAACAAATGAGTCTAATAACTAGATTAAATTTAATCCTTGTTACACAGATGTATATAAGTGTCCCCAAATTTGAGATTGGTCAAGTAAAACTCTTACCGTTATTCATATTATCAGGAACTTGTTAAACACACCAAGAGCCAACATACTACCTTTACAGTCTCTAGAATTAGAAGAAAGGGAACGATTTACTCATGAAGTTCATTTTCATTTTTTATATAAACTACATTTATAAAACACTATCTCATGAATTGATAACCCTGGTGGCGTAGTGGTTAAGTTGTTACTGCTGCTAATCAAAAGGTTGGTAGTTCGGATCCACCAGGCGCTCCTTGGAAACTCTATGGGGCAGTTCTACCCTGTCCTATACAGTCACTATGAGTCGGAATCGACTCAACGACAACAGGTTTTTTTGGTTTTTATCTCATGAATTACAATTCTTGTTGCACTTCCATTTAATCAGCTGTATAATCACTTAACTATAGCAGCAAAACAAGATGAGAGAAAATGTATACTTTAAAACAGAGACAAAAATTCATCCATTTCCGGATTCAAAGAAGAGAATTATTAAATACTAACAACAAAGAAACTATACTTAAACTACTAAGAAATAAAATACAACAGAAACCACTCACTAATAAGATTTACATTTATCCAATGTACATGTATTTTTTAAAAAATGAAGCATTTTCCGTTTTAGCATAATCACTTAAATCATAGCAATAAAACCAATCAAGAAAAGTTTAAAATTTTTTAGAAGAAAAGCAAAACAAATCTTTATTGTATTTCTGGATTATTTTAATAGACTTGTTAACAATTACAAAAATACTATAAATATAAAAATACTATACGCAAATAGAATTAAATGGAACTAACTAAATGATATGCTTCATGTTGAAATAATCTAGTTATAGAAATTATCCCAAGAATTATCATTCCATCAATTATCAATTTGGGTCAATGTGTTATTAATTAATAGCAATGAAGTGAAAAGAGAGAAAATCAAAATAACTTTAGCAGAGGAAGAAAAGAAAAAATCTTGCTATTCTGGATCCAATGAGTTCTAGTGAGTAGGTTCATTGGAAGGGGGGATAAACATGAAGCATGACTTGCTTCTATTTTCCAACAATGTGGACAAAAAAATCATATCCAGCACTCGATGCAGAGACATTTCTTATTGCCAGTGAGAAAGCAACAGGACAGGAAGTTTCTTGGTAGACAGGATTCCTGGGGAGGTTCATCATTGCTTTCCAGGAAAGAAGGAAGGACAGGCTCCTCTTCTTAGGAGCTGTGCCCTGGACCTATACTAACATATGACCTCTTAAGAGAGGATGAGGTAGATCAAAACAACCAGGGCCAGTGGCATTCAGGTGGGATGACTGAATTAAAAGGAAGTCCCAGGGTCTTTCAGTACAAGGAGCATCAGGACAACTTCCATCTTTCTACTGTGGGGCAGCTGCGATGGACTTGGCCTGATGGAGGGACTCTTCTCCTGGGCTCATGAGCCTGTGGGGTGGCATCTGGCCCTGACTGGGCACCTGATCCTGGATTCCCCCCACCTACCACCTGATGTTCCTCCTTAGGAATCTGTTCATCCAGAGGATTCCGGGTGACCCTTTCAGGTCTCTGCCAAGTGTGGCACTTGGAACATGTGAGACATGAGAAATATGCTTTGAAATATTTACATTTAAATTTTTCTTCAATTAAGATTTTCTTAAACTTGCATTTATTTGTCTTGGATTATCAAGGTTTTCTCAACCATCAGCACTCTCAACCTGTTATCATGAGCTTTTCTCTCACAGGAAACAAACTGACTTTGGTGGTAATAGTCAACGGTTATTTTCATTTTTTTTTTTTAGAAAAATATTTTACAGGTGTTGAACTCCTCGCATGCTTGGTTGATCTATTCTCCTGCTTTGGAAATATTGTCCTCTTTTTGTGGAAAGTGTTCTCCAAATTGAATATTTAGTGAAAATTCATTTACTTTCCTCAGTGACATTCAGGAAGCCTTGCTGACGATCAGAATTTTCATCGTATTTCTTAGTGCTGTCTGAGGTTGTTCTTCATTCTTCTACTGTATTTTGAAGACTGTTTTGGTTGCCACTTCTTGAAATTGAGAGTGTTTTGATGCATCTTTCGAAAACTGATTTTTTTTTTGTTAGTTTGCTATCAATACAACTTGTTTTAAACATTTAGATTTCTCTTCTTTAAGGTCTCCTATAAAGGACTCTATTTTAAGTCCAAGTAAACAGCTCTCTGGGCTTTTATCCATTGCTTCTAGTTTTTGTATTTCCCATAACATGTTCTCCAGTCTAGCTTCAACTAACATTGAGTCAAATGTCTAAAAGATTTGCTGTCTTTACTTCAAAAGGGTAGAGACTCCAGTGTCCAGTTTTTGTCTCCAACTGCATAAAGTGGAATTATAATGATTAAAAATTCTACTTCCTACTATAAAAATACTACTATTTCCCAGAGCAATCTTCAGGGATCTGGGCCTGGTCAAAGGCCCCCTTGTCAATGTTGCCATCACCTAACTCAGTATCTCCAGAACCAGAATTTTGGGGAGCATTGGAGCATCACTGGACCCTATATGGCCCCAGAGGTCGTAGCTGTCTGGCATCAGATTGTCATAACCCCGCTCACTACTATAAAAAAACAAAAACCAAACCCACTGCCATCGAGTTGATTGCAACTCATAGTGACCCTATAGTGCTCACTGCTATAGGCTACAGATAATCCTGTGGGCATTCTGACCAGAACTATACCAGTGTCTGGTATCAAGGGCAGACCTCAGTGGAGTTGAGGTGTAGGGGAGACAAGTACAGTAGAACAGAAACTTCTAAACTTGACAAACGTAGACAGGGATAATAGCACATGGCACTAGGGAGGGGGAGATATAAACTAGGCTACTGTATGCTAGAGAAAATGACATTGAACTCTGGCCCCCCATACCTTTCCTGTTGCCCCAAGGATTCAGGGAATCAATGTATAGTCACACTTGTAAGCCATTTAGGGGTCACTGGTTGAGAAGCTCCATGATGCCTCCATTTGCAAGCCCTAAAACCTGGTCAGTGTTCCATCTTCTCTTGAAACAGCTGTTCATTTTGTTGCCTGAGGCTTCATCCCAATGCCAAAGCTCCCAGAAACCTTGCAAGTCTTAGTGTCCATCTTTGATTTGTATTTGATCGACCTTGAGTATGCATGGGAAGGAGTGCAAGATGAAAGGGATCCTACAATGGGTTTCAGCCATTGGCGTGCTGGAGCAGGCTTGTATTAGCTGGTGAGAGTTGACTGTGCACCTTTTCCTAACTTCAGGTAGGAGTTCCTACAGATTGCTTGAAATTGTTCATGGTGGGTGTATTTACACCATGGAAATTGACAAATATCACAAATCAAGGTTTTTTTTTGTTTTATTTTGTTTCTAGAGAGCCTGTTGTTAATCATTTATGAGTATATCACTGCCTCAGAGCTTCTAAGTTTCAGCTCTGTTTTTCATCTGACCCAGCCTTTAGGCTGCTCACCCTCATGCCTTTGCTCTGTGCACTTTGCTCATCACCATGGTTGCCACAAGGCAGGCCCAATGGCTTTTGTCTCTGGTCTTCCTTCCACAAGATGAGCACAGCAGAAGTTCTCATTCACATTCACGTAGACCTAAGGGAAGCTCAGTGGTACTTTTTCTTGCCCTCTTTCTACCTGAGCATGCCCCATATTCACTTCTATTCACTAAAGTTTTCCCAAAATGGTATTGTCTCTCCCTTATGAGTCTGTCTCCTCTCAGAGTTCAAAATAGAAGGCAAAACAAAAGGACTTTTGCTTTTGGCTTTATGTTTCTTGGGTTTCTATTTCTTTTTTCTGTCTGTCACTCCTGCATTTAATCCAGGTGATGGGAAGGGAAATGCTATGCCTCCCCCATCTATGTGCACTTGCCCTTTCTTGCCACGTGCCCTTTCCTTTTCTCTATATTTCTTTCTACAGCCTCTCCCTTCTAAGCGAGAAGCAGCGTTTACCTTCAGCTTTCTGCAATTTGAGTTACGTTGCATCATCTGTCTTGACCTTTCTTTAGCTCACCTACACAGCTTATATAAGAAGTCAAGGAGCTGAGTCAACCAGTTCTAATCTTAACATATACAGGGAGTTTTTCAAATTTGGGATAAAGGTATAACATGGACTCAAGGGGGTGAGCTTTGAAATTTAGAGATGATCGGTGACTTATTTTTTGATTACCCAGCATTTGCCTTCTCTTTCTCTGAGTTGAGGAATTTCATGGTTTTGGTTTAATGGTAGAAGGGCTGAAGGCTTATATAGTTTATAAGAGAATTAAAAACATTATAGGTATAATATTTTTAAAAAATATTATTTCTGTTGTGGTTGTATTATTAAATTTAAAAAAAAATCATCTAGAACACTCTTCCTCAACAAAATACCAGAAAAGTATGTGAATTTTATGTATTCTTACTTTTAAAGTACTAAGCATACCACTTTTTTACATATTCCTGTGGCTGTTTCTGGAAACCCTGGTGGCATGGTGGCTAAGTGCTACGGCTCCTAACCAAAGGTTTGGCAGTTCAAATCTTCCAGGCTCTCCTTGGAAACTCTATGGGGCAGTTCTACTCTGTCTTACAGGGTCGCTATGAGTCAGAATCGACTCAAAGGCAACGGGTTGTTTTTGTTTGTTGTTATGGTTGCTTTGAAATATTTAAATTTGAAAGTATAAAATGAATTCTGAATGTCTTGGAAATGTCAAAAAGTAAAATAATGGAAAATATATATTAAAAGTATCAATTTATCGAGGTAATCTATTGTGTTGTGAAAATGTCCACCAAAATAATCAGTAAATGTATTGTAAATCCTATTCACCATCAGTGTATTTTTTTAATATGTTACTTTATATACTATGGCTAAGTAAGATTCCAAAAATGATTAAAAAGCAAATCAAAAACCTGGTCTAGCTTATGATTAAAACATATAAATGAAAGGAAACCTGATAATAAAGTATGCTTAATACAATTGACTAGATTCCCTGGGTGGTACAAATGGTTAACACGCTCAGCTGTTAACCAGAAGAAGGCCTTGGTGATCGACTTCTGAAAAATTAGTCAATAAAAACCTGATGGAGCACAGTTCTCCTCTGACACACAAGGGGTCATTATGAGTCAAAATTGACTCAATGCCAACTGGTTTGGTTTGGTTTTGGTAATATACTGAGTAGTCACACTTTATTATTAAATTTTGAAGTAGCCACAGGTGGTGTTCTTCCTCAGCACCTCCTCAACCAGACCAACTGATGGGAGAAATTTCAGAATAATTTCTCATTCCACTTTCATTTCTGCAATGCCTTCAGAATGGTCTTTCAAACTGTCACTCTGATAATGCCATGAGACTGATGCCTTGGCAATTAATGTTATACTCCAAGTCTCTTTACAATCACCCCAAATTCACTTACCTCATTTTCACTTATAACATTTTCATTGTCTATGTATACCCTGGTGGCATAGTAGTTAAGTGCTATGGCTGCTAACCAAAATGTCGGTAGTTCAAATCCACCAGGTGCTCCTTGGAAACTCTATGGGGCAGTTCTACTCTGTCCTATAGGGTTGCTATGAGTCAAAATCGATTCGACAGCAGTGGTGTTTTAGTATGTATGCTCTAATCCTGACATATTGAACTAGTTCTTACACATGACAGTTGTAAGCTATTTAGTTGGTTATTTACAGCAAAGGTCACCAACGTACAATTCAGATACGAACAACTCAGTCCAGATTTGTACTATGTGTCCTCCTACGGACATAGGGGTAGACATCTGGTCCAAGTACAACCAATCAGATGCTTCTAGAAATTTTAGTTTGAGTTTAAGAGTCTAGATCAGTCTGTGCTCCAGAATGCAGGAGGCACAAACCTGAGAACTATAAAATCAGCAACTTGCAGCTACCTGTGGTCAGAGAAGTTGAAAGAGCTAGTCTTCAGAAAGCGATAATGAAGAAGTACCAAAGGCATTAGAGACAAGAGACAGCCTTTACAATTTATTTGTCGTTAAACCCAGTGCCTTGTTCACTATGCTGTGTTTCTGCTTTTGGTCTTTGTGGCATTCCTCTAATTCCTCAAAACATATTCTTACTGTCCTGAGGCTCGTATTGAATGGTAAGTGTAATTTTGTGGTGAAGAGAAAGTCTCGAACAACTTATTCTACAACCTTGCTGCAACTATGCTATTAGATATTAATGATTTTTTGTGTAGGCTTTGCCTGGTAAAAATGTGTATTAGCAGATTTTAACACCTGAATGTATAATCTGATTTATCATGACTTTTTTTTTTTTAGAATGTAGCTTTCTGCTTTTAAAAATGGCAATGAAAATTGATATCCTTTTTGGGGGAAAAGAAAATAAGGGACTGGAAAATAGAGTTCTTCCCTTGTTAGGTTGGCTTGTCTTTTGTAAAGTGCCACGTAAATGGAATCTCAGGAGTTGATAGTTCCAATATTTGTAGAGTAAAACAAACAAACAACAACAAAAAAGTCGTTATCAAGCTGACTACAACTCATGATGACCCCATGTGTGTCAGAGTAGAGCTATACTCCATAGAGTTTTCATTGGCTGACTTTTCAGACTTTGATCACCAGGCCCCTAGGGGTAGATTCAAACCACCAATCTGTTGGCTAGCAGCAAGTGCACTAACCATTTACACCACCCAGAGACTCTATGTATAGGGTAGAAAGGCTTTTAAAATGAAAGACAGTAATAATAATAAAATTAAAGTTGGAAGAATGATGGAGGCAAACTTGAATTTTTTTATAATTATTTATAGATACGGCCTACTTTTTATCCCTCAAAGTAAGTCCTCTAATATAATTATTTTAAACTAAAAACAAAATGGACTCTTCAAGTACTTTTTTCATTATCGTAAGTAAACTTTTTACATATTCCTTAAAATTGAAAGATTTAAGACAAGTTCAAATATACAGTTGAAAAGTAGCATTTTATGATGAACAGGACAATATAAGTTCACTTAAAGAAATGTAAAATATTTTTAAAGTTTTTCTAATTTTCTAAATTTTCATACATACTTAAAACTACCTCCTTACTTTTTTAAAAATTGTGGTGAAAATATACACACCACCAAAACATTCACTAATACAACTTCCACATATATAATTCAATGACATGGATTACATGTTTCATGTTGTACCACCGTTATCGCTATCCTTTTCCAAAACATTCCATCACCATTAACATCACCTCAGTGTCCCTCCCAACCCTGGTAACTATGACTAATCTTTGGTTCCTGTATATTTGCTTATTTCAATAAGGTCATACAGTGTTTGTCTTTTTTCGATTGACTTATTTCACTCAGTATAATGTTTTCAGGATTCATCCATGTTGTGACATGCATCAGAACTTCATTTCTCTTTATTGCTGGATAATATTCTATTGTATGAATATACCATATTTTGTTTATCCATTCATCTGTTGATGGACATTTTGGTTGTTTCTACCTTTTGGCTACTGTTAAAAGTTCTGTAATTAACATTGGTGTATGCTTTCTGTTTGGGTTCCTGCCTTCACTAATTCTGGGTATATACCTAGGATTGGGATCACTGGGTCATACTGTAATTCTATGTTCAACTTTTTGAGGAACTGGCAAACCGCTTTCCACAGTGGCTGCACCATTTTACGTTCCGAGCAGCAATGGGTGAGGGTTTATGTACATAATTTATATAAATACTTCATGTACACTTAAATGTCCATTGCATAAATATTTTTATAAACTTTCAGTTAATTAAGGTTATAATCACAAAAATACATCATTATATTTAGGGTTTTGACTGTAGATTTTCTTTTTTCTCTCTGAGGTAAATTGGAGAAAGAATTTTTAAATCGAAACCAATGGAAACAGAAAGAGAATTTGTGTTTTAGGCATTGGCATAAGTCCTTCCAATATCTTTTGCCATTAGTGTATATATGGATTTCTTATGTAGAGATCAAGAATAAAACTAGCAGCATGAAATAATCTAGGAGAGAGAGATAATATCTACCAAATATAGCAAAAAAAAAAAAATCTACTGTCTATCAATTAAAACATAATCAAAAGATATAATAATTAAGTACATTAATTTTATAATTGTTTTGAAAAAGGGAACCCACCAAATCAACAAAATGGTTAGGTAAAAGAAGTTTTAATTTTCAGTTGAATACATATTTCAAGATATGTATATCTATGACACAACTATTCTTCATATATTGTCTTTTTCTTCTTATCTTCATTAAATATTGGGAACTGATGTCCAGGCCACTCATTATTTCCCAATCATCAATAAAGTGTACAAATTCTTGCATGCATCTTGCTCATGATGTGGAAAAACGACATAAAAATAAACACAAAAAATACAGGTTTTTATATATTGTTGCTCTTTGCTCGATCTTCTTTGAGCAAGTGGTCATGATTTAGCTCTTGACATAGTATCCATTAATAAGTACTTTGGAAAGAATAATAAATATAGTAGTATTTGGACTGTCACATTAGCTCTGTCATTGACTTCCCCTGTGACAGCAGTCAAGGAGTTTAATCTCTCTGGTCCCAGATTTTCCATCTTATAATGGAGATAGTTTTTCTGCCCTATCTCAAGGGTTGATATAAAACTAAAAAAAGTTACTGTTAATAAAAAAGCACTTTGAACATGACCTTTTTTTTTTTTTTTTACCCGTTATGCTTTGAGGTTTGGAGTAGATACACTGTCTACTTTCTTTCTTTCATTAAAATGTCTCAGTGCCTAAAGAGAGAAAGATAAAAAGCATGTAAGAAATCACCTATTCACCTATTCACCAGAAGAGGGAAAATATCTCTTCCAATACAATGTGTTGAAAGGCTCTTCTTAAAAGCTCTGTTTAGAATACCATCTGGTCCCAACATGCTTCATAAAACCAAGAGAGGATGATGAGGTTTAGCACATCTATAAGCTTCTCCCTGCGTGAAGGAATGTTTGCCATAAAACCAACTAATGGACAGCAAAACGGTGAACAGCAAGTGGAACCCAGTCCATTAGGCATGTCACCAAAATATAAATGGGGACATGATTAGTAGCATGTAAAAGACTAAGCATGCTTATGATTATAAGTATGCAGACAGCATCCCACATACCTAGTAATCGAGTCTGAAATAGTAGACAAAGAAAAGCAGCAGTGCTGGAACAGCGAGCAGGTTGCTGGACTGAACCAATGTGACAAGAGCCAAAAGTATAATGCTGTTGTTGGGCTACCTGAGTTAAACAGAGAAGATCCCAATATACCCAAGTGTATTTCTGAAATTGGAATGATATTTTGGTTAGAAATTATTTTAAAAATAGGTAAAATTGATTATCCTGAGGAGCCCTGGTGGTGCAGTGGTTAAAGCACTGGGCTGCTAATTGAAAGGTCAGCGGTTTGAACCCACCAGCTGGTCCATGGTAGGAAGATGTAACAGTCTGCTTCCATAAAGATGTACAGCCTTGAAAACCCTATGGGACAGTTCTACTGTGTCCTGTAGGGCCACTATGAGTTGGAATCTATTCAACAGCAGTGGGTTTGGTATTTTGGTTTGGAGGAATCATGTTAGCTTAATCCTCCCTTTAAGGGTATACGTTCTATAGGAGACAATACAATTTATCAACCAGTATTGGGGTTTGTCTCACTACTCAAAACTCTTCGAGTGGACAAAGGCCATGTTATGATTGGATGCCAGACTACATTTTTAATATGCTTCTCATATCAAAATAGTGAGCATTATTACTTCTTGTTACTTCTTGTTAATAACTATAAAATGAAATTAAACTCTAACGACATCAGATTCTGGATTGTTGGATCCTCTAAATCTTTTGGGAAGATCTTCTGTCTTTCCACTCACTGTAATACTCAGGGCTATTGTATACAACATTTATAAGAACACATGCAAGTAAACGCACACACACATCATATGCACACATACACACACGCACACTATAACTCAGAACAACCTAGTATGAATCTTGAATTTTGAGATTATTGTGAACCTCCATGGAAGACTGGTTAATTTCTAAATCATAGGTGGCAGAATCATTTAATACTCAAAGTCAATACTTTTCTTTGACACATTCTGTAATTAAAAGCAACTGGAGGGATTGAATGAGGATTGGAACACTTGGTGGAATACTCAGATACAGCATTCATGGCAAGGTATAGGAAGAGGGAAACAGGGAGGGTAGTAATGATAAATATCTTCATTTGCAGCAAAAAGTCACGTAGCAAAGATTTGCAGATAGAAAGGAATACAGTGATTTATAATTCTTTTTTTCTTTTTTGACAGTGTGCAAGTGAACAAAGGAATGCAAACAGCGAGAGAGCTGAAATGTGTCAGACAGCTACCTCATTAGACCTGGGTAAGGAATTTTCTCTACCAACATGACAAGTTATTTCTTCACCAAGTTGGAGAGCCCAAGAAGGAGAAATATATTTAAGTTGAATATGATTATAAAGAAGGTAATAGATATTTGTAGTAGTCCATTAAGTTATCTTGGGAATTTTACTAATATTTCATGTAAGCTAAACTCCATCTACTTTATAGAATGTTAATATAAATATTTGGATTATAGATGTATCAATACATTGTTTCATAATAAAATTCATCAAAATGCTCAATGAAAGTAGTTAGTTCATTAGCAGGGAAGTATTTAGTTCATCAAAATGAAAATGAGAGTGGTTATTATAAACTTGAGCTTAGAGGTTCTACGAAAAGTCTATATGAACTGAGTGCTATTTAATAGGACATTCTGTTTTTCTGTCCTTGCTCTCTTCTCTGTCTTAGCCAACTGTCTTGAAAATGCAGACTATGTCCCCTCTCTTCCCTTCCAATTCACTTCCCAACACTCTGCAGTCATTTCACTAAAACCCTCCAGGCAACTCTCACCATTAGCCTTCATGGCTTCAAATCCACTGGATACTTTTCAGTCCTCATCTTATAATGATCTCATAGTCTCATTTAATATATCGATCTTTTCTTATTCCTGGAAAACTACTCCCTTTTCTTTTGTGATACAGTACTTTCCTGATTCTTTACCAACCCTTATCATTCTTTTTCTTGGTTACCTTCATAAACTTTCTTCATCGTCCCATTAAATATTGCTGATACCCAGGATTCTAATTTCTGTTCGTCAAGTTTTTGTTTGTTTTCTTTTGTTCTGTTTTTAAAATCTACCTTTCTCTTCCCAGTGATCAGATTATTTGTTATCATGGATTTAACCAAAACTATTTGCTGGTAGGAGCCCTGGCGGCACAGTGGCTAAGAGCTCAGGCTGCTAACCAAAAGGTCGGCGGTTCGAATCCACCAGCTGCTCCTTGGAAACCCTATGAGGCAGTTCTACTCTGTCCTATAGGGTCACTATGAATTGGAATCCACTTGAAGGTAATGGGTTTGTTTGTTTTTGGTTTATTTGCTGTTTATGCCCATATCTACATATCTAACTCTAATCTGACATCTTGGTGTTATATTATTTTATAAAACTGCCTAACTGATCTTCTCCAGATACTTCAGAATCAGCAGTTCACCATCGTCTTGTCCTTCAGAGTCATGCATTCTGAATCTCATCTCAAATATTGGTACATCATCCACATGGTTACACAAGATAGACAAGTCATCCTAGATGCCTGTTTCTTGTGTACAGCTGTCAGTTCCTGAGGCTCTGTAATATTGCTTCCAAAACGTTTCACAAATCCAATGTAACTTCCCTATCCAAATTAACCTGGCCTTAGTTCTCTTCTCATTGTTGTCTTTCCTGGACTATTTTAATAACCCCTAACTAGACTCCCCAGCTCCAGAATTCGCCCTTCAAATATATCCTCTGGACAATTTTCATCTAAAAAACATGCCAAACTATGTTGCTTTTTTGCTTAAAGCTGTCCAGTCAAAATCAAGGCATTCAGGATTACATTTACATCCCTTACAATTATACACATGGTTCTTCATTCCTTATAATTATACACATGGTTCTTCATGACATGACTTCTATTTCATCACCAGCCTAATGTACTGAAATTTTATAATTTCTAGTTTGCTTATGTCGAATCGTTTTAACTAACCAGCCTGTCTTTTGATTATTCCGTTACCTCTGCCTGGAATATCCTTTTCCCAATTATTTCCTAGTTCTGCTTTTCATTGATTCCTGCTCTCCCATTGAGGCTCAGCCCAGATGTCATTCTCATTCAGGCGGATATTCCTGAATCCTCTTCCTGTGCTCGTAGAGAATCCTCTGTATATCAGCTCTTTTTATCCATTTTTTTCCACTCACATTATGCTTACCTTATTGTATTAAATGTTTCCCTTACGTATTTCTCCTTTTCAGAGAATTGCTAGCTTCTTAAGGACCAAAATCCTTATACTACTAGTGCTCAGAACAATGTCATTCCCATTCCAGGATTTCAACAAATGCTAGTCAAATTGGACTTTACCAGCATTCCTCTTTCTGCTTCATCTCACTACCTCCTTACACATAAATATTTAACCTTCTTACTGGTGGTACAGTGCTTAAGAGTTTGGCTGCTAACCAAAAAGTTGGCAGTTCGAATCCACCATTGGAAACCCTATGCAGCAGTTCTACTCTGTCCTGTAGGGTTGCTATGAGTTGGAATTGACTCAGTGGCAAAGGATTTGATTTGGTTGGAACTCTTTCCTATATGGTGCAAGTGGTTTGCAATTGGCTGCTAACTTAAAAGTTGGCAATTAGAACCCATCACACCACCTCATGGAAGAAAGTCCTAGTGAACTGACTTCTTGAAGATTACAGCCAAGAAAACCCTATGAAACAATTCTACTCTGTAACACATGAGGTCACCATGAGTTGGAATTGACTCTCTGGCAAGGGGAACTCTTTCCTCTGGAAAGCGTCATTAACAATTTTTTTCATGGCTTTGTGTTTAATGGGAAGAAAAAAACTGAACTAGAACTCCATAGATGCCAGACATTTATCTACTCCATCAACTGCAGTCAGCCCAGAGGGTAAAAATTAGTCCAAGAGGAGAGAAATGCTTCAGAATAAGACTGAGGAAGATCAAGCTGAGTAGGAAACATAAATAAGACAGAAGAAGAAAAGAAATTAGGATTAAGTATGTTCTCATCAATGGGAGACATTAGGGCTAGCTCCAAATCCAGAGTCGTCAATTTTATAATTTATTTTACAACATGTGAAATAACTCTGATTGAAAGATCTTTGAAAATCCTGCCTGTAATGGTTAAGGTTGTGTGTCAACTTGGCTGGGCAATGATCTTCAGTGGTTTGGCAGTCATGATGTAGCTTGGCAACTATGTTGTGATGTAATCACCTCCAAAGTGAGATCTGATATAATGTAATCACCTCCATGATGAGATCTGCTATGAGCAACCAATCAACTGAAAGGGAGTTTCCTTGGGGGTGTGGCCTGCATCCAATATATGTGGAGATTTTGCCTTTTGCTTGCTTTGGCTCCTGCATCTGGCCTCCAGTTCTTGGGACTTGAGCTAGCAGCTTACCTGCCAATCTTGTGTTCATCAGCCATGCAGCTAAGTGAATCAGGAGAAACCTCCAACCTGACCCACGGACTTGGAACTTCCCAGCCTCTACAACCAGGTGAGCCATTTCCTTGTTATAAATCTCTCTCTCTATATATATATATATTTCACTGGTTTTGCTTCTCTAGAGAACCCAGCCTTTGACACTGCCTATGCCAACAGCAGTATCTACTATGTCCATTTTCTGGGTCTTTTTATAGCCAACAATAAATGCCACTTTTTATTTTTCTTTGTAAGGACCTCAAAATGCATGAGCTATAGTAAGAGGGAGAGCATATTTCATTCCTTTTAGGTATTTAGTAATTCTCATGACCCTTCTTTGTCCCTGCCTAAATATTTTCACTCAAATTACTGTTGACAGCACTTCGTTTATTAAAATAACAATTAAAAATTACTGTTTTCTTTGTAGGCCTCTTATTTAGAATTGCTATTGCCCATCATAATTCTACCCATAGCTTATCAGAGCACTCAAGACTAACACTAGGTTAACGTATTGCTTTTTTCACAAATCAACTACAGTGAACTATGTATCTGAATATTTATTACAGCAAGTAGTGTATGCTTCAAGATTATATAATAAATTCTTTAGGGCAATAAGAGTTTACTTAAAGCACACGGATGAATAAATGCATTGAAGTAACTGGTATTTTCTCTCTAGGTACAAGAATTTACACCTGCCACAAAGTTCAAAACTGATCCAGGTTATGGAATAATATGTTTCAGAGGATTTTAACCACAAAGAGAGCGATACATTATTTCTTAGCAAAAACATTTTACTTGAGAGTAATAAAGAAATTATAAGCTGACATCTTTCTCACAAAAATTTAAGAATAATATTTGGAAATGTTCCATACAAGTTTCTTCTAGATATCATAGCCAGACAATATTAGCATTGCTCAGACGCCACGATCCTGTGTGTTCAGGTTCTATTTCATGAAGGAAGCTAACAGATGGAGCTGCCACTTCATCTTAACAGAAATTTTGTAAATTTCACAAGAGCTAGCCAGAAAATACAGACTGAAAAGATGCCTTTCTATACGCCCACCCAATGGTAGTTCTAAAATGTCAAAGAAAAGAAGAAAAACAACTCAAAAATGTTCACTTCTTCAAGCTCCGTTTACCAAAGCACTTGAACTGCTTTGTTCCTCTCCTCTGGGACTCATTATCCCTGTTTAGAAATGTGACCTGGACAGGCCAGGGACTACTCAACATTTCCAACACTACTTCTTTGCATAGTCTCTCCTGCTCGTTTTTATTCCAACATTGGATAGCTATTGCTCTAAAGCGAAAGAATATGTTTTTCTTTCTTTTGATTTGATGTGATTATTTGTTTAATGGTTTCAATTTTTATCTTAAAATTTTTAAATAAAATTATTTGTATGGATTTCTTAAGTGCCAATTTGAAAATGTATACCTTAAGTTAATGATTGCATTCTTAATCACTCTACTTTGTGAGAATATAGTACAATAAACGTCTTTACTGAAACCATGTCATACTTGGGGTTTTTGTGTACATAAAGAAAATTATAGTGTCAAATATTGTTAAATAACTATTCCCAGGAGGAAGTGTATATCGTATAAGTGACTGAATGTGAAAAATACATACATTGATACAAATGTAGATACCATTAAAGGTAAAAATAAAAAAAAAATTACAAATATTGAAATGGCCAATTGGGTTTCTAAATAAATAATATAAATGAAATTATAATCATCAACATGTCTGGTTCCACTTTAATATAGTATATTTTGCAATATAACTATGCCATTTCATAGCTAAATTCACAAAATTCTCAGTGAAATAAAATGTTCAATTCATTAAGATAAAAATAAGAGTATCACAAGCCTGCTGTATTATTTAAGGTAAGAAATGACTGCAACTAACAATTTAATTCATAACAGTCCTTTAGTCATAGAAGCTTCTTTCTCAATAAATAAATTTTAAAGATAAGTGGTTTAGGGCTCGAATGGCAACTTCACTCCCTCAAAACAAGTCTCCTTCCGGTTCAGGGCTCCCCATTCCCAGGGTGTGGCCATTCTAATGACCTAGATAGGGCTTTCTGAATTCTTTGCAGCAAGATAGAATAAGGGAAGAAGAAACTGTCATGGTTACACACGGTTTAAGGAAAGCTGCCACATGAAACTTCTGCTTAAATTCCATTGACTGGAAATTAGTCATATGGCCTGATTTAAAAGCAAAGGGAGATTCAGAAATACTATACTTATGCTAGGAGTCCCTGGGTGGCCCAAATGGTTAGGCACTGGACTTCTAACTGAAAGATGATGGCGGGATACCACCCAAATGCCTCTCAGAAGACAGCCTTGGCGATTTGTTTCCACAAGGTCACAGCCTTCGAAACCCTGTGGAGCAGTTCTATACTGCACACATGGGATCACCAAGAGTCAGAATCAGAATCAACTAGACATCAACTAAAAACAAGAACATACTTATACTGGGTGTCCATGAGCTTGGATATAATCCCAAGTTAATACTACAAGGGGGGAAAAAAAAATAAAATGGACACTGGGGACAAGCAAGAATCTGCTGGACACAATTTAAAATTAATGCTTTTAGAATCTGCCATTAAGCAGTTTTTCATATTTCGGAAACTATTAAGCTAATGCAAAATTTTATCCAAATCACAATTGAGGATTTTTTTTTACTCAGTTCAAAAATTTTGAAGTGCACAATTTTATTCTATGGGTCAAATACCGTATTGTTTTTTTATTTGGTGAATTCGTTGCCTGGTATATACTATGGAAAAAAACTTTAATAGGTTATGAAATTGGATGTTGATTAATGATGATTTCAACATTGCAACATACTGGAGAAGCACCCTTAGGGAGCGTAAGAATTATACCAAGTTGTACCCCACTTTTGTAAAGTTAGCTAAGGGTGCTGCAGAAGGCTAAAGTCTTTATGTTTTATAGGGAGCTGTTGTTAGGTGCTGTCGAGTCGGTTCTGACTCACAGTGACCCTGTATACAACAGAACGAAACACTGCCTGGCCCTGCACCATCCTCACAATTGTTGCTATGCTTGAGCCCATTGTTACAGCCACTGTGTCAGTCCTCTCCTTGAAGGCCTTCCTCTCTTTCATTGTCACTCTATGCTACCAAGCATGATGTCCTTCTCCAGGGACTGGTCCCTCCTGATAACATGTCCAGAGGACATGAGAAGAAGTCTCGCCATCCTTGCTTCTAAGGAGCATTCTGGTTGTATGTCTTCCAAGACAGGTTTGTTCATTCTTTTGACATTCCACGGCATATTCCGTATTCTTTACCAACAAGAATACTGCAAGCAAATGCATCGATTCTTTTTCTGTCTTCCTTATTCATTGCCCAGCTTTGCATGCTTATGTGGTGATGGAAAACATCATGGCTTGGGTCAGACACGCCTTAGTCCTCAAAGTGACATCTTTGCTTTTTAACACTTTAAAGAAGTCTTTTGCATCAGACTTGTCCAATGCAATGAGTCGTTTGATTTCTTGACTGTTGCTTCCAAGGGTGTTGATTGGAGATCCAAGTAAAAAGAAACCCTTGACAAATTTAGTATTTTCCCTGTTTATCATGATGTTGCTTATTGGTCCAGTTGTGAGGATTTTTGTTTTCTTTATGTTGAGATGTATTCCATACTGAAGGCTTCAGTGTGATTTTCTTCAGCAAGTGCTTCAAGTCCTCTTCACTTTCAGCAAGCAAGGTTGTGTCATCTACATACCGTAGGTTGTTAATGAGTCTCCCTCCAATCCTGATGCCCGGTTCATACAGTTCAGCTTTTCAGATTATTTTCTCAGCATACAGATTGAATAAGTGTGGTGAAAGGATACAACTCTAACACATACCTTTCCTGACTGTAAACCACACAGTATCTCCTTGTTCTGTTCGAAGGACTGCCTCTTGGTCTATGTACAGACTCCTCATGGGCGCAATTATGTATTTTGGAATTTCCATTCTTTGCAATGTTACCCATAACAGTTGAATGCCTTTGCATAGTCGATAAAATACAGGTAAACATTTTTCTGGTATGCTCTCCTTTCGGCCAAGATTCATTTGACATCAGCAATGATGTTCCTTCATTCCACATCCTCTTCTGAATTTGGTATGAAGTTCTGGCAGTTCCCTATTGATGTACCATTGCAACTGCTTTTGAATGATCTTTAGCAATATTTTAATTGTGTGTGATATTAATGATATTGTTTGATAATCTCTGAATTCTGTTCTGTAGGAAACTGTACAGTGGAATTAGTAAGAGATTGTCTCATAATCATTGTGGAATAGCTCAGTTTCAATTACTGTGTGTTCTGTACAGTGTGAGTTTCAATTTTGTGTTTTATGTGACATTTTAGCCCAAGTAAAATATAGGAATTTTCATCAACTTCACAATTGTTTTTGTTGTTAGTTTCCATCAATTTGGTTCCGACTCATAGTAACCTATGTGTAACAGAACAAAACATTGCCCAGTCCTACACCATCTTCATGATCGACAAGTCCATTGTTGTGACTACTGTGTATTTTCAGTGCCTTCAAACCCTAGGGGTTCATCTTCTAGTGCTATATCAGAAAATATTCTACTGCAATCCATAAAGTATACAGTGGCTAATTTTTGGAAGTAGATTATCAGGCCTTTTATCCTAGTCTATCTTAGTCTGAAAGCTCTGCTGAAACCTTTCCACCAGGGGTGATTCTGCTGGTATTTGACATAGAATAGCTTCCAGCATCCTAGCAACATACTAGCCACCACCATAAGACAAACTGACAGATGGGTGGTGGTTACAATACTACACCTCATTTTTCATGATTGAATTTGTTAGATGCTTACAGCCACCATTAAAGAGTCATGCATACTCACATTAAAGACAAGAATCTAAGACTCAGATCTGTTAAATCATCTAATAAATTATAAGAGCTAACTTTAAACTGTAAACTGATGGACTAGCACTGGTGGTTCTGCTAGACAGTTGCCTCCTCAAGATGTGAGGTTCTTTCTCACTTTCTGAAGGTCTCACCTACACTAGAGCCAGAGCAAGCTTTAACATCCTATCTCATCTAACTCAGTGCTGGTGTTAATGGGGACCATGTTTTTTGAAATATTATGTGTTTCTCATTCACATTTCTTTACATACCCTTCCCCTCTAATGATTCAGAGGTTTATGAGAACCAATGGTTAAAATTTCAGGAATTTTGCAAACTGGATGTCAAACTGAGCCATTATCAAAAATTAGATTCTATAAATTAACTATTAAATAAATTATATTAAAAACAAGGTAATCAATACTCAAAACTCTTCCTCTCTTATTTTACTGCATTTAACTTTTTATCTGTGCTCTTAAGGTTATTTACTACTACTGAATCTGTATGATACAAAAACTATGTGACAGTGTGCCACTCCTCATCTCTTTTCATCCCTTCTTTCAGTGATGTCATGCCAGCCCTGAGAGGGGCATAGTATTTACACAACAGTAGTAGACAATCGCTACAAATCAGGATCCCCTCCACTCCATAAAAAGGCAGACTGTTAAACAATCACTAGCATATCACTGTCCAGATGCATCTATTTACCTCACAGAAGATTAGGACTAAAACAAGAATGTAAAAAAGGGAAGATTATCATAATAGGTTCTTGAATCCTTAGAGGGACCATAGCCTTAATAGCCAGGTGTTGTTGAGAGAGAAATGCATGTTCTAAATTTTTAACAGACTAGTTGACACATGGAAACCCTGGTGGCAGGGATTTGAATCCACCAGGCGCTCCTTAGAAACTCTATCAGACAGTTCTAGTTTGTCCTATAGGGCCACTATGAGTCAGAATCGACTCAATGGCAACGAGTTTGGTTTTTGATTTTAGTTACCATGTAAAGATCCAGGCCTTGTGATTTGAAAGCATACCAGAAGCCACTGGTAGAGAGAACTCAGAAGGTGAAGGAAGAGAACCCTCACAGAGCTAGGGAGGAGATGAGGAGGCTATGGCGGTAGCATAGAGAGAGACTCGGGTAGAAGAAGAGGTGACATGTGGAATTCAGTCCCCAGTGTTCGTATTTCCTGCCTCTACCCCTGAGGGTTAAATCTCAAGTATGCTGATAGACTGGGTTGTGCCTCCTATTAAAGCATTATATAGTTATGCAGGAACCCAAAGTGCTGGAGATAGTAGCTCACTGCCTCAGTGGGCAAGAGGCACAGCTGGTCCCTGCATCCATCAATCCATCATAATGCAATATTGATAGAGCTGCCTAGTTGGGAGAGACAACAAAATTTCCCAATCATATGGTAGTCACTAGTGACATGTGGCTGTTGAGCACTTGAAAGGATGCTAGTCCAAATGAATATGGACTATAATCCTAAAATACACGCTATGTTCTCATTCCCAAAACCAAACCCATTGCAACTAAGTCAATTTCAATCATGGTGACCCCAATGTGTTACAGAGTAGAGCTGAGCTCCATAGGGCTTTCTTGGCTATAATCTTCACAGAAGCAGATTGCCAAGCCTTTCTTCAGTGGGGCCACTGAGTTGGTTTGAATAGCTAACTTTTCAATAATAGTCAAGTGCAAACCATTTGCACCACTTAAGGACCCTAAATGCTGAATACTAAGGAAAAAAAAATAAGGTAAACTATCTCTTTAAGAATTTTTGTATTGATTAAAGTTGGTTTGATAATATTTTGGACACACTGGGAAAAATAAAATATAGCATTTAAATTAACATAACCTGTTTACTTTTTTTCAGTCTGCCTGTTAGAAATTTTAAAATAATGTATGTGGCTCACATTTGTGGGTTGTGTTATATTTCTAAGGAAGAGCACTAGACAGATTATCTTTACTGAGTAACACTTTCCCATGTGCTATGTGGGGGTGAGAGTCTTAGTGCCACGATGGGTGTATTATGTAGAACTGACGAATGGGCACAAAGGCAGAGGTCTTAGATAGAAAACATTACCCAGGGCAGAGGTCTCAAGACTGAGGCAGTGGCTGGGTCCATTGGCTCCCTCCAGAGCAGCAAATGCAGCCTCACAGTCCAAGGACCAAAAAGTAACTCTTCCATCATCACTGAATTCAGCAAAGAGAGAGGCTGATGTGCAGAGGCAAGCAGGGCAGAATCCACCAGAGACCAGATGGATCTCCAGCACAGCCCCAAACCTGCATGTCTAGGTCTCAGCCTTTCTTCCTCTTGCTGCCATGAGGTTAAAGTTTAACTCACTAAAACTCATAAAAAAAAACTCATAGGTGGCAATAATGATTTGAGGATTTTGACCAAACCATAGGAATAATTCTATCTTCATATTTTTGTACAAATATGAAAAGTGAGTCATGAATGTCTCTTCCAAGGGAAATAGTCTCAATTTTATTTTAATTTATAACTGTTAATATATACCTTTTATTTGAATTGTAATCCATTTCTCTGACACCAGGCAGAATAGTAGCTTCAAAATTTCATTAAAAGCCTTCTTTTAAATGATATTTTATCTTATTGGCATCTGGGGTGAAATTAATCTTCCAAGATCAGACATCATATTGTCCACTGATTCCTCTATATCCATAAATTTTGGTAAATTTCATGAACACCAAATTTAAATTAGAACTATTATTTAAAATTTAATTATTTCATTTGCTGAAAATATTATTTAAAAATACAGGAATCTCTCCATGCTTGTATACCAATTAGCCAGTTTTCAAATATTGGTTTGAATTCTGAAATTTGGATTAGCGGAAATATCTT
This sequence comes from Elephas maximus indicus, assembly GCF_024166365.1. NCBI lineage: Eukaryota > Metazoa > Chordata > Mammalia > Proboscidea > Elephantidae > Elephas > Elephas maximus. The sequence goes on from NC_064836.1 coordinate 60,160,249, forward strand.
TGATAATCAAGAATTTAGGGTTATCTTCAAAGGTTTTTTTTTTTTTTTTTCCTATCTCCCACAAATACCTACTGTGTACTTTTGTAAATGTATTTTTATTTAACTATCTATCTGATAAAGTGATTTGGGGCAATGAACAGGCATTGCTTAAAACACAACACAGTTTAACTTTTAAACCTATAAAAAAAAGACTGATCGCTTAGCCTTTTTTTCAAGATGATACTGTTATGATAGATACAAATGTACTGAAAAAACATGAAAAACAAAAGGTAAGAAGTATCCTTTTTCTCCTTTTTTAAGAATTTTATTGCGTTTTAGGTGAAAGTTTATAGTACAAATTAGTTTCTCACTCAAAAATTCATACACAAATTGTTTTATAACATTGCTTGCAATCCCCGCAATATGTCAGCACTCTCTCTTTCCCTTTACAGCTGGGGTTCTCCATGTCCACTCCACCAGGTTTTCTGTCCCTTTCTGCCATTTAGCAGTTGGTCGAAGGGCAGGAGGAGAGGGGCAGTGAAGGCCTGGTGGGGTGATGGGCCTGAGCCAGGTATACTCTAGCTGCAGCACAGCAAAGACTGATGGGAGGGGGTAGTATATGGAAGGCTAGGTTGGGGGAAGAAAGAAAAGAGAGAGAAAGAAAAAAAAATAAGGGTAGTCGGCAGGTGGGGACTGGGTGAACATGGGGGACTGGAGGCAAGTGGGTTAAGGTGCCATACAGGGCTAGCTGGGAGGTAGAAGATGGCAGACCAATAGCTCTCTAGCTGTGGCAGTGAAGCATAGCTCAGCAGTAAGGGCAGGAGGTGGTGTATGGGGCTAGGGGTGAGAGACAAAGAAAAGGAAAAAGAAAAGAAAAAAAATGCCTTAGCAGAAGCCAGAGTGTGGGGCAGGGCAGCCCAAGGTGACAGCAGACCAGTAGCTCTCTGGCCAAATGGTGTGACACAGCCCATGGGGAGGGGGTGAGGGTGGTGTGCGGGGCTAGGTAGGAGGAAGAAAGAAAAGGAAAAAAGAAAAAAAAATATGATCCAGGCGGTAGCCGGCAGGTGGGGGTAGGGTAGGCTTGACCTGGTGGTGGGCGGTAGCTCTCTAACCAGATGGCCAGGAGTGACCTGTCGGGACGGGGTTTGTGTGGAGGTGGCATATGGGCCAGAAGGGCGAAAGGTGGAAAAGGATGTTTTTCTGGTTACCAGGTGCTCTGTCCCCTGTTGGGAGCTCTGTGAGGTTGCCTTCCAGTACTCCCTGTCCAGAATCATTGCTATCTATGCTCCAGGGTGGAGATAGTGTGTCGTGTTAGTTGGCAGGGGAGTGCCACTCTGTGTATCTCATCTAGTTCCCTGTTTTCCTTCGGTTTCTTCTGCCTTTTGGTATTTGATCTAGTTCTTTACCCCTTCATTGGAGCTTCAGGTTGACATTTGTATCTGTTTTACTTAGTGTTTTGAGTCTTTGCTGCAGAGGGGCAGCATGGTGTGTCTGTCTAGGGCATCATATTGGCTCTGCCTCCTAAAATATCTTTCAATTGCCATCAACTGTACTATCACCAAGTGAATTTTGAAATAAATTAAGGTATGAACTAAAATTACCCAAGGCCTCCAGGTCAGGACTTACAGAGTTAATAAATTGGCAATAATTCACAAGATGTAGATTTTGTTTGCTAATCTGACTTTCAGGGGGAAAATGAGAGCATGGATCAAATCAAAGCAATTTCAAGGTAAGGTATTTTGGCATTTATTCATGCAAATATATTCCGCATCACTGTGGAATGGAATGAAAAGTTTTGATGCCCTGGGCAAAGAGCTACTTTACTTGTTATTTCCTGCATCTCTTCTCCTGAACACCTACCAAAAAATTTGAGATAAAATTTTGATGAGTGTGGGAGTTGCTAAACCTTGTTAAAAGTTGTTAAAACCTTGAAAACCCCAATTGATAATTGAACTTTCCAGAAGTGTATCTCTGAAAAAAAAAAAAGTAAGGATTGTAGGAAATACCCCACTTGTAGCTGATTGAATTTGTGTGTGTGTGTGTGTGTGTGAATAACGGGGATTATTAAACTACTGCCATAGGAATCAGTATTAACAACAGTGCTCTCATATTTTCACAGGCCTTGAATCCCAACCTTTGGTAGCAAAAGCAAGGCTTAATTTTCAGCTTTAGAAGGTAAGAAATAAAAAAAAGCCAATCCCAGTGCTGTTGAGTCGATTCCAACTCATAGCGACTCTATAGGACAGAGTAGAACGGCCCCATAGAATTTCCAAGGATTGCCTGGTGGATTCGAACTGCAGACCCTTTGGTTAGCAGCTGTAGCACTTAACCACTATGCCACCAGGGTTTCCAGAAGCTAAGAACATAAGAAAAATATTTTTGATTAATTTTGAGATGTTCTACCCTCACTCCACAAAACAAGGAAACTTTTGAAATAGTTTCAGGAAATTTTTATTTAAATCCCAATATATGTTGACACAAAGTAAACATGCTTAAGCTTTGGGAAGATACAGTACTGCAAATTATTCCAAGCTCTAAAAATAAGTATAAAGGATTACATATATGTTATTTAGTAGACAGAGGGAAAAAGCCCAGTATATTGCTTCAGAAAACAAATTTTTTAGTTAGGAGGCACTCCTGTAGCACTGAAAATACTTCTCTAGGAAAACTTCTGTGTTAATCAGTCGCCTGTTTATCTCCTTGAGGTAGAAGGCGAGCTGCAGGCCCCCAAAATCCCTGTCATAATACCATAGTTATGTCTTACATTCATATCTGGACTCTATTATGCTCTCTGCCTTTGGGTTACTCTGAGACAACAGGAAAAAATTTAAAAGTTGCATTTAACTATCTGTTATGCCAGTTTTCTCCATTGTCCAAATTTATCCCGTGGAATCCAAAACTATGTGAGTATGTAACTCCCAACAAAAACAGATTCTTGGTTAAAGGGAAACATCTATAAACTTAAAAAGTTTCCAAAAATGAATTGTATTGTCAGCATTTCTGTCTCTTTATAGTAACTTTCGGATAGTTGTCCATTTTCTCAAACTCACTATGTCTGAAGCTAAGCTGACCCTCTCTGACCCTACTCCAAAGAAAAAAGAAAAAGCAAAACAAAACAAATTCTCTTTTTTGACTTCATATTTTGTTAATTTAAGCTTAATTCCTCCAAAAATCTGTGATTTAAAGCTCAGCATCACTGTTGCCACTCTGGCCTCCATCTTCCTTGACACACTCATCACTATGTCATGAGTTGATCCTTCTTCACCATAATTTAGTAGAGCATTTACTGAGCCATGCTTCGATTGCACAGTAGCCGATGCTAACCACATCTTCATTTTTCACCAAAGTAGAATACAGGACATTTTCTTTATAAACTATGTTATGCCAGTTGAGCCAGATGTTTCCCAAGACTATGGTCCCCACAGCCCTCAGCCCAGTGACTCGCTCCCTCAGGGGGTTGGGCTGTGTCTGTGGAGCTTCCAAGAACTTCAGTCTATTTTTGAAATAACACATATCTTGGTGTTTTTCTCTCCAACCCAGCCTAGAATAAACAAGTAAAGTACCTAATAAACAAAGCAGGAGAAACACATGTACCCAGAAGAGTACATAAGATCATAAAAAAAAAAAAAAGATCATTAGGACCTACAAATCAAAGAAAAGCTCTAGAATACAAAGCCAATAGCAGCTCCAGTCATGACCGTCAAATTAAAGGCTGAGGGAAAGATTGGCCATTTAAAGGATAAAATAGTTCAAAACGAAAAGAGAAGGTGGTTCAAAGTATCTAACTCAAGTTCAAGACTAGTGTGGAAGTAACAGTCATATAAATAATTATCCTCCTTTACTATTGCTTTAATTAGTATGTCATTACTTCCCTCATGACACTAAATGCAGTACTTAAATATAGTATATTCTCAATAAATATCACTGAATCGGATTTTACAAAAAGCAAGCGTTTCAAAGAAAATCAGTAGAAACGAAAGCTCCAAGAATTAAAAATAAGTTGGTAGTTTTCAAAAGATTTAAAACCATGAGTCGCGATTGCTAGTTTCTATGTCATCACAAACTCAACTTGTGTTGCCCTGAAGGTTTCTGAGGTTATAGAACTCAGAAACGGCACTTGGACAAAATGACTATGCAAACGCCTGAAAATGCCTTATGAACACATCTGAAAAAATTACTGGTCTATGCAAGTAGCCCCTAGGTGGAATAAATGGTTGGTGATCAACTGGTAACATAAGGGTTGGTGGTTCAAATCCACCCAGCGTACCACAGAGGAAAAGGCCTGGCGATCTGCTTCTGTTAAGATTACAGCCAAGAAAACTCTACGGATCAGTGCTACTCTATAACACACGGGGTCGCCACGAATAGGATTTGAGTCAACAGCAACTAACAACAACATGAAAGTGTCAACATTTTAGCAGAAATGCTGAAAGTAAAATTATAAACTATTCCAGAGAAATATTATTTACCAAAATTTAAAAAATAAATCAAGTAACTAAATTACTACCTTTTATTACTCAGAATTGAAGTTTGCTATTTATTTAACTAATGTGCATATAATCTATATGTTTAATATCCTTTCCAAAGCATTCCTTTTAAGAATATTTAAATCTGAATATAGGTTCTGCTTTATTCCTCTTCATGTGAAATTCAAAGGTGTATAATCAGGGGTGTCTATATTCTTTTTATAAGCGGTCACTGCTTATAAGAATCCATGTATATGACAATTTCAAGGGCAGTCACTATATATCTAGGGGAATAAGCAATAAGACTTTGTGATAGATTATAGTTTTGGTTATATGAATTCCAAAGATAATTTTGATACTGATTTTAAAATATTAGGCTTTATAATTTTATTTTGAGTCACTTTGCCTAAGCTGGTTTATAACTGTATGGTTGAACTAATTCCACATGATGTCAGGTTCGGTAGGCAGAAAAATGCCCTAAACGTGTCAAAAAATTAATTAGCTTTCTTTACTTTTAATGAAGCCATAGGAATTCTAAACATTTGTGCTGTGATTTATTTCAAAGAAGATCATAAACAATTTTAGTGTCCTAGCTGAATTTTAGTAATAGCCTGTGTCTTTGAAGGATCTTGTTTTCTTGTGAAAAGTATAACAGTCAACACATTATTAAGAATTTATAATATTCACATTCATAGCCTTTAAAAATATATTGTCCAAAGTTTAAGTTATTTTATGACATGAATTTATTATTTTATTAAAGTATATAAATCATCCAAAATGCACTTAGGTTTAAGGGTAAATCCTAGCCCACGTACTCTTACACTTAAAATGTTATGTGTTCATAGAAAAATTAATTCAGGTAATTCTGAATGATAAAATATTAATCCATTTTTAAATTAAAATTTAAAATTAGCCACTATATTCAAGATATTTGAGGTATAGTAACTAAAATACCTCTCTTACTACAATATTCCTTTGGCTCACATTCACACAGTGCTTATAACTTTCTGGTTGCTTTCCTATCTGTTGTCCATTAGAGGTCAAGGGCTGAGTAGTTCATCTTGTTATGCTCTTTGCCCAGCCCAGAATCTGACATATTGCAGTCATTTGAAAAATATTCATTGATTTCACAAATAAAAGAATGACTAGAAAAACAGCAAGAAATGACTTTCTGGCACAATATCCTATGAAAAGGCAACTACTTTTATTCCCGTTTTACAAAGAGGATATGGAGGCACTGAAAAGTTGACTGACCTAATAGATATCTTAGTTTGGGGATGTAAGTTGATTTCATCCCAAGTTTTAAATATACTGGAGCAAACCTAGTTAGGCAAAGAACAAGATACCTAGTGATCTATTTGCCTTAAAAAAAAAAAAAAAGAAAGAAAAAATGAAGCAGATTTTGGAAGGACACTACCCTAGGGAAAAGGAGAAAAAAAATCCAGCAAGTTGTGTATAAGAATAATGTTATTAACAACAAACAAAATGAAAATAGTCCCAAAACATTTATCGTGTACCAGAAACTAAATTGTTTCTACAATGTACCTCCATTTAATTTTTACCACAATCCTGTCAAGCAGATGCCAGAGGGGTGGGCCGTTGATATGGGTAGCCTGTGGTTTAGATGGTTAGTGTAGAGTTTGCTAGGGGACTGTCCCTTGTGCACTGGACATTTGTACCTACAGTGTTCTTGCTGAGTGCAGGAGGTTTGTTGCGGTCCCAACAGAACAGAGTCAAATACCTAAGAATCTCCAAAATGACTCTCTTCAGAGAGTGACCGGGTTTCTACTAAACAGAAGCATAACCTACCAAAACCCTAAGGGGAGATTAGATAAATCCCAATTTGGGTAACACTGGTTTTTGCCCTAAGACACCTTAAAGGTCTTTGTAGGGAAACATTTGGCTTTTCAGGAGTTAAACATGGACTCAGACCCCTGATTGATAACTGAAGTCACCTCATTTTCAGTGGGTACAACCTCTCTACCCCGATTCATGGCTGCTGGGGGCTGGGATTTCAGCTCTGGTGTTTGGATACCCCCACCTTTCACCTTTTCACCAAGCTCTTCCTGTTCTCACCTTAAGAATTCTGGAAAAATAGAGCAACCACCCAGCATTTTTTTTTTTTTAATGTGGATTTTATGAAACTAGACAAAAGGACACAATGATAACAAAGTGAGGTATCTATGATTAACCGTATTTGCTGGAGCTTCGTAGCTTTCTCTGCTTTTGTCATCCCTTCACAGAAAGTTTAACAAGGACTCTGTCCTTCCGTCAGTGACTTGTGGCTTCCATTGTTCTATTTATGGGGGTGTGGTTCAGTGAAAAGGGCATGAGATTGAGTTAAGCAAACCAGCATGGGTCAGTGTTTTTTTTTTTTCTGAGTTATTGGCAAGTAATGTATAGAGTAGAATCCTTGGGTGGTGCAGACAGTTAAGGTGCTGGGCTGTTAACCAAAAGATTGGAAGTTCAAGTTCACCCAGAGGTGCCTTGAAAGAAGGGCGTGGTGATGTACTTCTAAAAAATCAGCCATTGAAAACCCTTTGGAGCACAGTTCTACCCTGCCATGAGCCAGAATTGGTTCAACAGCTACTGGTTTCGGTTTCGCGTCTAGAGTAACGGATTCAGGGAGCCTGTACTCATACTTAAGGAGCCCTGGTGGCACAGCGATTAAGCTCTCAGCTGCTAAACAAAACATCAGCGATTCAAACCTGCCAGCAGCTCTGCTAGAGAAAAGGCCTGGCAATCTGCTCCCATAAAGATTAAACCCCAAAACCAAAGCCATTGTCGATCTGTTGATTCTGACTCATAGTGACCCTGCAGATAGATAGAACTGCCCTATAGGGCTTTCAAGGCTGTAATTTTTACGGAAACAGACCGTCACATCTTTCTCCAGCAGAGCTGCTGGTGGGTTTGAACTATTAACCTTTCTTTTAGCAGCCGAGCACTTGGCCACTGCACCGCCAGGGCACCTCCCTCCTTAGAAACCTTATGAGGCAGTTCCACTCTGTCCTATAGGGTTACTATGTGTCAGAATTGATTCAACAGTAATTGTGTGTATATATGTATATATATATATACATATATATGTACTTAAATGAACTGTATTAGAGGTGTAAATACCCCTTGACATTGGAAAACTTGAAGAGTCACTTCTCGTGGCTTTACAAAGGCTGATTTACCCCATCTCTGTAAAGCCAGAGGATGGGATCACACATACACAACATCCTGTTTTTGTTGTTGCTGTTTCTTGGTTTACTTGTGTGTTTTGTTGTGTTTTGTTCTTAAAACTCTGGGTGTGGACATGCATTGGGACCAATCACAGGATAGAAATGTGCACACATCTGAGTAAGACCCTCATTTTCTCTTCTCTTCCAAGAAGAGATTCTTCATAAGTTAAAGACTGTTGATAAATTTAAAGACTTACTCTTCTAAATACTAAGGGGAAGTATATAAAGAACCCAAATGAAGAGTCCACATCTTATTAAACCTATGATTTAGTCACGTTGAAAATACTTTTTATGAGGGTCAACAATATATTATTTGCATGAAGAGAGGAGAGACAATGTATAGGAAAGAAATTTAGAAAGTAGGCTGCTCAGGTCTTGTTGACTGTGTGGAAGGTATGAGAGAGAGGCATGTAGAAATAATACCCAGGTTTCTGGTTTATCATGGTACCCTAAACAAACAGGAAAACAAAAACAAACTCGTTGCTGTCAAGTCGCTTCCTACTCATAGCGACCCTATAGAACAGAGTAGAACTGCCCCATAGTGTTTCCAAGGAGCAGCTGGTGTATTTGAACTACTGACCTTTTAGTTAGCAGTCAAGCTGTTACCCACTGGGCCACCAGGACTCCAAAACAAATAGAAGGGCAACAAAAGGATGAGAAAATGTGAAGGAGCTGTATGTGGTGGTAATTTTGATCTTGAACATGTTGAAACGGATATCCCCATGAAATCTCATTGCTCTGTAAGTAGTTAGAAATAATATTTGGAGCAAAGGAAGTCAGTTTGGCTCTTACCACCTTTAAGATTTCCCCATCTTTAGTATTCTCAGATACTGCTATTTGGTCATTTCCTGTCCCAGTGGAGACAGGGCTTCCCCATTGTGTTTTGGGATGGAGATAGATTAAAAAAAAAAAAAAAAAAATGTAAAATCTTCCCGTTATTATTCCTTCTTCAATCAAAGGAACTTCAATTCTTTAGGCCTTCCTATTTCACTTTGGAGTTCATATAGGTCTGCCAGCCTTAAGCAAATATGTAGACAATAGAACTGATCAAAATAACTTGGAGCAATAAAATGTGACAAAATCTTAACATAGATAAGAGCTTAAAGTCATTCTCTAGAAAAGGATAAGAAAGAAAGCATGTTTTGAAAAATTACCCTAAGACCTTGCAAATAAAATAAAGATGTTTTTGATGAAGCTTCAAGGAATGATCACATGTTCTTACTTAAGGTAAGGGTCTATAAATTCTTACTTTATTACACTATTCTATTTTATGACAAGGACTGAATACTACACAAATATCTGTAACTTTTTAGAATTTTGATTGCTATCTAAGAGCTTTTACTACCATAATTTTTATTTTTAAAAAATACCTAGAGCTGATGATTTTAAATCTGCCACCTGTGAAGTGGCTGAGGATTCCCTGGGTAGTACAAACAGTGATGTGCTGGCTACCAACTGAAAGGTTGGTGGTTTGAGTCAACCTGTAGGTGTGTCGGGAGAAAGGCCCAGTGACCAACTTCTGAAAAATATGAAAGCTGCCATTGAAAACCCTATGGAGTGCAATTTTACTCTGGGACATGGGGTCACCATAAGTCAGAGTCGATTCAATGGCAACTCGTTTGTTCTGTTTTTTGAAGTGGCTGAAAAATATCTGAAGTTAATGAAAAGCACTAGTGAACAGCCCCAAAGCCAAACCAGTTGCTGTCGATTCCGACTCATCGTGACCCTTTAGGACAGAGTAGAACTGCCCCCATAGAGTTTCCAAAGAGCCCCTGGTGGATTCAAACTGCTGACCTTTTGGTTAGCAGCCCTAGCACTTAACCAAATTTTGGTGTAAGACTACAGGAGTAAAACCATCTTGTGTGAGGGAAAAGCTACCTCTGTAGAGCGAAGATATTTGCAGATGTGACCTGGCATTCTTCCCCCCAAAGTGGAGAACAGCGACCCTCTCAGATGGACCTCCATGAGCTTTTCTCTTCCTCAATCTTAAACTTATGATGTAGCCAAACGATGATGCTGATTTCTTAGCATTTTAATGCCAGAAGAATGGCATGCATATTTACCAGCTATGTAAATCAGCTAACTGAATGACACAAAGTGATTTTATAACTTTGGAAAAAACAGATAAAAATATACTGTTGGCAATGCAACACTTTAAAATGATGGTCACAGCCGTTAAATCACTCGTATTGTGTTTACCTTATGAAAGAATGCATAATCCTCTCTCCCAACTCATGTAACAGTGCACGGAACACTTAAGCCTGCTCCAGATCTGTGGTAACACTGATCCCCTGTTGTGAAGAATAATTAAACTTTAGTAAATCACTCTAAAAGCTTATAAAAGCAAACACCAAAAGCCTATAAAGAAGGATTGTGAACTACCAAAAAAAGGGCACTTGCTGGGGTTGATTTAAAAGCTGCTGTAGTTAAATTAGAAGACCCAATAATGGAAATTTTAGCTACTTCCCCATTCAGTATTATTTCACCATGTAATTACTTGAATCATTTTCAATTAATGTAAGTGTGTTTTGCCCCACAAACCAATTTTACTCACACAGAGTATGACTTGTTTAATGCACACTAAAGACAAAAATCTTGCCTAAGATATATTATAAAATGCTCTGAAAGAATGTTACTGGCATTTACTTTTTTAGAGTATACATGCTTCTTGAAATGCCTCCTGGGGCATGTCTTTCCCTACCTAGAATCTGAAATAAATCTGAGAAGGAAGCTGATACAGGGTGGGATGATGTGGAGGTGATCCTAAGGCTGGATCTGTCTTTCAATTGAGTTGAGAATTGTTTGCTTGTTTATAGTTTCTCGCTGTGACAGGGATCAAAATAGAGGGTCCTGGACAGAGCTAGAGAAAAATGTAGAACAAAATTCTAAATCACAAAAAAAGACCAGACTTACTGGTCTGACAAGAGACTGGAGAAATACCAAGAGTATGGCCCCTGAGCATCCTTTTAACTCAGCACTGAAGTCACTCCTGAGGGTCACCCTTCAGCCAAAGATTAGACAGGCCCATAAAACAAAATGAGACTAAAGGGGCACACCAGCTCATGGACAAGGACAAGAAGGCAGGAGGGAACAGGAAAGCTGGTAATGGGGAACCCACAGTTGAGAAGGGAGAGTGTTGACATTTTGTGGGGTTGGCAACCAATGTCACCAAATATGTGTATTAATCGTTTAATGAGAAACTAATTTGCTCTAAAAACCTTCATCCAAAGCACAATTTAAAAAAAATCACTTTGTAAGTAAATTGATGAGTTTCAAAATATTAATTTATAGCTTTATAATAATTACTGTTTAAGGAAACTGGTAATAAGCATTGCTAAATGCTTAGAAAAATCTCATCCAGCAAAGAACAGATGCTGCTTTGAAAATAAAATAATAAAGTCAAATAAGAAAAAGGTAGGTAGATATTTACATCCAATCGAATCTCATACTTCTACTTGAGAAAAGGGAATACCTGAGGGGAGCCAATGGTTAAAGGACTTGGCTGCTAACTGAAAGGTTGAAGGTTCAAGTCCAGGCAGAGGTGCCTCAGAAGAAAGGCCTGGCAATCTAATTTTGAACAATCATCCATTGAAAACCCTGTGGAGTACAGTTGTATCCTGACACCAGGAGTTGGAATTGACTCAACGACAGCTAATACTGATAACTTGAGAATAATATAGGCGTACCCATGGTGGATCAACCCTCTAATTCCAGCCCCACATTCACACCCCATATTTAATCTAAATTTCATGCTTTTGTTGAAGAAGTATAATAATGCAGTAGCAGATTTAAAATTGTCACTTGAAAGAAAGAGTGTTATTGAAACAAAGATGTGTTATTAAAGCAAATAGCATTAGTGTTGTGGAAAACCTTGGTGAATTCTTCCAGAATTAAAAGCAGAAAATACACAGTACTGAGAAACGCAAATGATAATAAAGGATGTAAAAAAAATGTTGCTTATGAAACAGCTGGGAGTCTCTGAGTGGCACAAATTGTAAAGCCCTCGACTACTAGCTGAAAGGCTGGTGGTTTGAATGCACCCAGGGGTCCCTCAGAAGACAGGCCTGGTTATCTGCTTCGGAAAGGTCACATAGCCTTGAAAACCCCTGCATACAGGGGGTTGGGTTTGCCCTGATTTGGAAACAACTGGACAGCAATTAACAACAACAAAATGAAACAATCAGAATAAATAGAAATTTATCCAGAGATAAAATAGTAGAAAATATATCTAAGGTGAAGCAAGGTCTGAGTCAAAATGGTTCAGAAGAGGACTCTGCCTTCAGGAATACCTGGAGTAGATTACGGCAGATGTCTGCTCCACTGAAAACTGGGCTCCATGCCACAAACAGAGGCCAAGGAGAGGTTGACTGAGCACTGCTCACACTGTAATTCAGCCCCAATTCAGACGTCTGGATCAAGGTATTCAGCCTCCACTCTATCTATCTAAGAGAAGAAAAGAACTTCTCTAGAGAAGATAACGTTTTCTTGTCCATCTACAATTTATTTTTCTACAATTTTAGACCCTATTTCTTGCATTTATTAACAAACGACTAAGCATGTGAAGAGAGTGCCATACAACCAAAAACCAAAAGCAGAATAAACAGAAACACAGATGGTGTAGATATTGAAAGTAGTAGATCAGAGCTTTAAAACAACTGTGATTAAATTGTGCAATAAAATGAATGAAAAGAAACTATCACAAATGAGTTATTTTTTACTTTGTAAAAATAAAATTGAATTCTGGAAAAAAATAAGATTTTTCAAATTGTAAATTTATTAGATGGGTTATTCTAGATGTCAAGATTAATGAACTGGAATAGAGGTTGGCTGAAAATATTTGAAGTATTTTCTAAAAAATGATAAAACATTTAAGCAGTTTGAAGAGAAAATATAATATAAAACAGAGGTTTTCAGACAAAAACTGAGAGATTTTAGCATCAGCAGATGTGTACTAAAAGAAGTCCTAAAAAAAAGCTCATATGACAGGAGGAAAATTATCCCAGATGGAAAATTAGAATGCAAGAAAGAATAAAGATCAATAGAAAGAGGAATTTGTGGACAAGAATAAATAAATACATACGTAGGTAATTTAAAATATAGATAATATGTATTTTATTACATTAGCAGCAAAATGTAAAATAAGAATAAAATTTTAAAAGAAATACAAATTATAAAAGTTTTAATAAAGGTCATAATATACAAAAAATAAAAAAATTCTTTTGGGAGGAGATTTAGTATCATTTATTACCATAAAATGCTTACTTTCACTTAAAAAAAAAAAATAGTCTTTTGTAAATCAGACAACCAAAACCCGTTGCCATCGAATCAATTCTAACTCACAGCAGCCCTATAGGACAGAGTAGAACTGCCCCATAGGGTTTCCAAGGAGCACCTCGTGGATTTGAACTGCTGACCTTTTGATTAGCAGCCAAACTCTTAACCACTACACTACCAGGGTTTCCGAATTAGACAAAAGAGAAGGAAAAGCAAGTTTGTAATATAAAAATGAATACTTACTATTTGCAAGTGCTAACTAGAATTAAATTAATGGAAGATTAACCATGTACATCAAACCACACACACACGCACTCACACAAAAATCAGTAAATGTTTAAAATGAAATGTCACTAAACAAATTTTTACTACTGTATATTAAACTAGAAATTAAGTAGTAAAAGTAAAAATGTCAATACTCTGATTTTTTTTTAAATAACACTTTTTAAATATTCGTGGGGCGAAGAGACAAACACATGCAAAAAGATGAATATACCAAGCATAAAATCAATGAAATTGCCACACTGAAAACTTCATGAGATGTAATAAAGTGATTCTTAGAAAAAAAACCAAAAGATGGAAGTTAATAAAAACAGATTAATCAAAAATTCATACCAAGTAGTAGGAAAAAATTATAACATTAAGGACAGAATTTTTTTTAAAATAATTTTCTTTGTGCTTTAAGTGAAAGTTTACAAATCAAGTCAGTCTGTCACATATAAGCTTATATACACCTTACTCCATACTCCCATTTACTCTACCCCTAATAAATCAGTCTGCTCCCTCCTTCTAGTCTCTCCTTTCACGATGGTTTTGCCAGTTTCTAACCCTCTCTACCCTCCCATCTCCCCTCCAGACAGGAGATGCCAACACAGTCTCAAGTGTCCACCTGATACAAGTAGCTCATTCTTCATCAGCATCTCTCTCCAACCCATTGTCCAGTCCCTTCTATGTCTGATGAGTTGTCTTCGGGAGTGGTTCCTGTCCTGGGCCAACAGAAGGTTTGGGGACCATGACCACCGGGATTCTTCTAGTCTCAGTCAGACCATTAAGTCTGGTCTTTTTATGAGAATTTGTGGTCTGCATCCCACTGTTCTCCTGCTCCCTCAGGGGTTCTCTGTTGCGGTCCCTGTCAGGGCAGTCATTGGTTATGGCCGGGCACCATCTAGTTCTTCTGGTCTCAGGATGATGTAAGTCTCTAGTTCATGTGGCCGTTTCGGTCTTTTGGGCTCATAGTTATCATGTGACCTTGGTGTTCTTCATTCTCCTCTGATCCAGGTGGGTTGAGACCAATTGGTGCATGTTAGATGGCCACTTGTTAGCATTTAAGACCCCAGACGCCACACTTCAAAGTGGGATGCAGAATGTTTTCATAATAGAATTTATTTTGCCAATTGACTTAGAAGTCCCCTTAAGCCATAGTCCCCAAACCCCCGCCCTTGCTCCGCTGACCTTCGAAGGATTCAGTTTATCCCTGAAACTTCTTTGCTTTTGGTCCAGTTCAGTTGAGCTGGCCTTCCCTGTATTGAGTATTGAAGGACAGAATTTTTAAGGAGGTAATAAAATTAAATAAAATGCTTAAAACTTAGAAAACAAACAGTAAATAAATCTTAGATTTACTTCTTTTGGGGAAAAACTGATGAATCACTAAAGAACTCACTCAGTCTTAGAGGGAGGAATATTTGTTTATGCACAGTAAAATATGAAGAAGCCACAAAGAAAAGAAAAATAAAGTTACCTACACAACAATTATTTTTTGGCATAAAAACTCCATAAACAAATTCAAAAGATTTGTGGAGAATCATTATCAATGTGTGTGACAAAAATATACAGTTCATAAGAAAAAAATACAGTTGACCAGCCAATAAGTATTTGCAAATATCTTTAATCTCAAAATTAAAATGAAAACTGCAAATGAAAATAAAAAAGGTTATTTTTCACTCTCAGATTGTCAATGATTAATAAAAATATTTTGCTAAAATTCATTTTTGGTAAGAGTGTTGGGGCACTTGGATGTCCCTGCATATTATTTTGGGACTTTAATTAGTGCCACATTAAACCAAAACCCCAAACCTATTGCCATCAAGTTGATCCTGGCTCATAGTGACCCTGTAGGACAGAGTAGAACCAACCCACAGCATTTCCAAGGCTGGAGGTCTTTATGGAGCAGACTGCCACATCTTTCTCCTGCAGAGTGCCTGGTGGGTTTGGACTGCTGACCTTTCAGTTAGCAGCCGAGCGCTTAGTCACTGTGCCACCAGGGCTCCTTAGTTGCACACTGTTGGAGAGAAATATCCATTAAAACAATCTTTTCATTGCTTAATTCCATTGTTCCCCAAATTCTCCTTCTAAAAATGTACACTGTCTTTTTACTGAAACAATTGTGCCAGGATATAGGCTTATATCTACATGATGGATATGTTTTGAAAAAGCATTGTTTGAAAACCTTTTCAAAGCTAGAAATACTATAAAGAGGAAATCTTCATAATATGACTGATCCAGAGGATAGATTATTATAGAATGAAAAGTAAAAAAAGTGGAGTTGTAATGAAACTGAAGTGAAACAAAACCAAGGTACAGAACGATATGTGTAATATGAA
Source organism: Elephas maximus indicus (assembly GCF_024166365.1). NCBI lineage: Eukaryota > Metazoa > Chordata > Mammalia > Proboscidea > Elephantidae > Elephas > Elephas maximus. The sequence goes on from NC_064836.1 coordinate 60,175,795, forward strand.
TATGCAGCTCTGTCTATCTCTGTGGAACTTACGAAAGACTATGTGAGAAACTGTGGAGGGCATCCACCTCTTGGCAGTGAAATTGACAGCTGAAAACAGCGAAACTGGGGCTGAGGGAAAACTGGGAAATTAACCTTTTACTCTTCATTTTAAATGCTTTTGTATTATTTTAAAACCGCATGTTACTTCAAAAATACCAATTTCACCAAAACCAGGTAAAGACATTACAAAAAAAGAAAATTATAGACCTATATCCCTCATGAACATTGATGCAAAAATCCTCAACAAAATTCTAGCCAATAGAATCCAACAACACATCAAAAAAATAATTCACCCTGATCAAGTGGGATTTATACCAGGTATGCAAGGCTGGTTTAATATCAGAAAAACCATTAATGTAATCCATCACATAAATAAAACAAAAGACAAAAACCACATGATCTTATCAATTGATGCAGAAAAGGCATTTGACAAAGTCCAACACCCATTTATGATAAAAACTCTCACCAAAATAGGAATTGAAGGAAAATTCCTCAACATAATAAAGGGCATATATGCAAAGCCAACGGCCAATATCACTCTAAATGGAGAGAACCTGAAAGCATTTCCCTTGAGAACGGGAACCAGACAAGGATGCCCTTTATCACCGCTCTTATTCAACATCGTGTTGGAAGTCTTAGCCAGGGCAATCAGGCTAGACAAAGAAATAAAAGGTATCCGGATTGGCAAGGAAGAAGTAAAGTTATCACTATTTGCAGATGACATGATTATATACACAGAAAACCCTAAGGAATCCTCCAGAAAACTACTGAAACTAATAGAAGAGTTTGGCAGAGTCTCAGGTTATAAAATAAACATACAAAAATCACTTGGATTCCTCTACATCAACAAAAAGAACACCGAAGAGGAAATAACCAAATCAATACCATTCACGGTAGCCCCCAAGAAGATAAGATACTTAGGAATAAATCTTACCAAGGATGTAAAAGACCTATACAAAGAAAACTACAAAGCTCTACTACAAGAAATTCAAAAGGACATACTTAAGTGGAAAAACATACCTTGCTCATGGATAGGAAGACTTAACATAGTAAAAATGTCTATTCTACCAAAAGCCATCTATACATTTAACGCACTTCCGATCCAAATTCCAATGTCATATTTTAAGGGGATAGAGAAACAAATCACCAATTTCATATGGAAGGGAAAGAAGCCCCGGATAAGCAAAGCACTACTGAAAAAGAAGAAGAAAGTGGGAGGCCTCACCTTACCTGACTTCAGAACCTATTATACAGCCACAGTAGTCAAAACAGCCTGGTATTGGTACAACAACAGACACATAGACCAATGGAACAGAATTGAGAACCCAGACATAGATCCATCCACGTATGAGCAGCTGATATTTGACAAAGGACCAGTGTCAATTAACTGGGGAAAAGACAGCCTTTTTAACAAATGGTGCTGGCATAACTGGATATCCATTTGCAAAAAAATGAAACAGGACCCATACCTCACACCATGCACAAAAACTAACTCCAAGTGGATCAAAGACCTAAACATAAAGACTAAAACGATAAAGATCATGGAAGAAAAAATTGGGACAACCCTAGGAGCCCTAATACAAGGTATAAACAGAATACAAAACATTACCAAAAATGATGAAGAGAAACCCGATAACTGGGAGCTCCTAAAAATCAAACACCTATGCTCATCTAAAGACTTCACCAAAAGAGTAAAAAGACCACCTACAGATTGGGAAAGAATTTTCAGCTATGACATCTCCGACCAGCGCCTGATCTCTAAAATCTACATGATTCTGTCAAAACTCAACCACAAAAAGACAAACAACCCAATCAAGAAGTGGGCAAAGGATATGAACACACATTTCTCTAAAGAAGATATTCAGGCAGCCAACAGATACATGAGAAAATGCTCTCAATCATTAGCCATTAGAGAAATGCAAATTAAAACTACGATGAGATTCCATCTCACACCAGCAAGGCTGGCATTAATCCAAAAAACACAAAATAATAAATGTTGGAGAGGCTGCGGAGAGATTGGAACTCTCATACACTGCTGGTGGGAATGTAAAATGGTACAACCACTTTGGAAATCTATCTGGCGTTATCTTAAACAGTTAGAAATAGAACTACCATACAACCCAGAAATCCCACTCCTCGGAATATACCCTAGAGATACAAGAGCCTTCATACAAACAGATATATGCACACCCATGTTTATTGCAGCTCTGTTTACAATAGCAAAAAGTTGGAAGCAACCAAGGTGTCCATCAACGGATGAATGGGTAAATAAATTGTGGTATATTCACACAATGGAATACTACGCATCGATAAAGAACAGTGACGAATCTCTGAAACATTTCATAACATGGAGGAACCTGGAAGGCATTATGCTGAGCGAAATGAGTCAGAGGCAAAAGGACAAATACTGTATAAGACCACTATTATAAGATCTTGAGAAATAGTAAACCTGAGAAGAACACATACTTTTGTGGTTACGAGGGGGGGAGGGAGGGAGGGTGGGAGAGGGTTTTTTTATTGATTAATCAGTAGATAAGAACTGCTTTAGGTGAAGGGAAAGACAACACTCAATACATGGAAGGTCAGCTCAATTGGACTGGACCAAAAGCAAAGAAGTTTCCGGGATAAAATGAATGCTTCAAAGGTCAGCGGAGCAAGCGCGGGGGTCTGGGGAACATGGTTTGCGGGGACTTCTAAGTCAATTGGCAAAATAATTCTATTATGAAATCATTCTGCATCCCACTTTGAAATGTGGCGTCTGGGGTCTTAAATGCTAACAAGCAGCCATCTAAGATGCAGCAATTGGTCTCAACCCACCTGGAGCAAAGGAAAATGAAGAACACCAAGCCCACATGACAACTAAGAGCCCAAGAGACAGAAAGGGCCACATGAACCAGAGACCTACATCATCCTGAGACCAGAAGAACTAGTTGGTGCCCGGCCACAATCGATGACTGCCCTGACAGGGAGCTCAGCAGAGGACCCCTGAGGGAGCAGGAGAGCAGTGGGATGCAGACCCCAAATTCTCATAAGAAGACCAAACTTAATGGTCTGACTGAGACTGGAGGAATCCCGGCGGTCATGCTCTCCAGACCTTCTGTTGACACAGGACAGGAACCATCCCTGAAGACAACTCATCAGACATGAAAGGGACTGGTCAGCGGGTGGGAGAGAGACGCTGATGAAGAGTGAGCTAATTATATCAGGTGTACACTTGAGATTGTGTTGGCAACTCTTGTCTGGAGGGGGGATGGGAGGATAGAGAGAGAGGGAAGCCGGCAAAATTGTCAAGAAAGGAGAGACTGAAAGGGCTGACTCAAGACGGGGAGAGTAAGTGGGAGTAGGGAGTGAGATGTATGTAAACTTATATGTGACAGACTGATTGGATTTGTAAACGTTCACTTGAAGCTTAATAAAAGTTATTATAAAAAAAAAAAAGTGAACGGAAAATAAGTTCAAACTAATAAACTGTGATACAACTCAAAAAAAAAAATACCAATTTCAACAAAAAGAAAAATAAATGAAAGTATGCAAGAGATTGATGACATGTTGTGTCACACTTGAGTTTTTTTGCTGGACAGTGTGGTGATGAAATGTTGAAGGATATCCTCAGTGGTACTTGAATCAGCTGAAATGGTACTTCATCCATGAGTGTGGCTTGTTCAAGAGAAATGAGATGTACTGTAGTAGGATGGACTAAACAAGGGACTGCCTTACAACTTCCCCTCACTCCCTCAAGTAACTGTTCTGGTTAATCTCAGTGTGTCGATATGAAGGTTCTCACGGAGCCATGGCCATCACTGATACGCACCACTTGTTTCACAGTGGTCAAAAGAACACAGAAGAGCCATAACAAATGCTTCATATGTGGTAAATGTAACCTTGACCTGGGTCTTGTCCTTATATCTTCCTGCATTATAATGCACAATAACTTAAGATAGCATTGAAACATCTCAGAGAGACAGTTTTGTAATGCTAAGAAATGTGGTAGACCATGAAATTATGCCATTACCTTAGGATATTGTCTGTAGTCAATTAGGTGTTAAGTAGCTTTTCCCCCCATTTGATTACTGGTTTACATTTTACACAAGCAAGAAGGACTTTGGGTGAAAGTCTTCCATAAAAACATTACAATTTGCCCTCCATCTTCACATTCCAAAGACCCAAAGGCAAGACAAGAAAACATCACTATTGAAAATGTGATTGAACATTAAAATGAAAGATACAATAAAAAACATCCAAAATCATGAAATCCTTTTGTTTCTATTTTTTTCCCAAGTAGTGTAACATCAGAAATTTTTCACATGGATAAAAACAAAAGCAAAAACATGTATTCATTTCATGCCTTGAAGAGAACTACCACCCCCTTGACAAACTGATACCTCTGAACCTCAAATTAGTTTCCATTTAAATACTAAAGGGGAAAGATTAGAATGTGAAATGCCATGCAATCCACCTTGGTGATAAAGGAACAACAGCCCCTTTCTTTCTTCCTCTCCTTTAGAAGCAATCATCTCTGAACTAGAGATAAAGCCCTGAATAAGATGAAAAAGAAGTAAAAATCATCAATAACCAAAAAAACATGGGGTAGGGAATACTTTGTGATGAAACTTTCAGTTTGGGCAGTTCCTTTTGCTTGGCAAGGGTCAGGGTGCAACTTGAAGTAGCCGGAAATTGACTACTAAGTACTTATCCTATATTCAAGAGAATGAGATAAAGAGGCCCTTTGGATTTACTTTTAGGTTGTCCAATCCTGATCACCAGATTGGGAAAGAAAGTGATGGAGGCTTAACAATAAGGGTAAATAAATGCATACATAAAAAACTACTTTTTTTTCCCTTACCAATAGCTTGTCTTCACCTAACCCAACTCCCCATCCTCCATAAGTGAAGAAGCCATTGCTGTTATTAAGAAATTTTTTGATAAGCCACTTAGGGTAGGATAGCTGAGATCCAAGAGGCACTCTTAAGTGACAACTGATGCTCCCTGAAGGAGTGACAATTGGTGATACTTGAGTGGATTAGGGGTGGTACCAGCCTATGGTTTGCTGAGTAGAGAAACTAAGGTGAGGGCAGACCAGAAGCAATTTTAAACTCCATGTGAGGGAAGAAGAAGGAGAGATGAAGTGGCTGGTGAACTTGGGACAAAGATCTGTGGTACCGAGGGAGCATATTAAGTTTTGCTCTGGGGCATGTGGTGAAATCTCACAATGATGGCTGTGTGTGAAATCTCATTAAAATCTACACTTGATAGCACATTGTAGCATTAAATCTGGTTTTGGGCTTGTGAATAGAGCATCCAGGTGGCTTGGGGTGAAAGGGAGAGCATCAGTAAGAGTGCTGCCACATTTTAGTTACACAGGGAAGAATGTTCTGTTCAGCAAAACACTTGACTGATCTTCCCTGCTCCTTCTCTTACCAGATGCTGAAGGTCTTGCTTTCTCTCTCCTCTTCCTGTCAAAAGCTGCTCTTAGCTCCTAAAAATCAAACATTTTATGCCCATTGAAGTACTTCATCAAAAGAGTAAAAAGATTACCTACAGACTGGGAAGAAGTTTTTGGCTATGACAATTAAGATCAGTGTCTGATCTCTAAAAACTACATGACACTGCAAAAACTCAACAGCAGAAAGAAAAATAACCCAATTAAAAATGGGCAAAGGATCTGAACAGGCACTTCCCTAAAGAAGACAGTCAGGTGGGTAACAGATACATAAGGAAATGCTCATGATCATTAGCCATTACAGAAATGCAAATCAAAACTACAATGAGATACCATCTCACCCCAACAAGGCTGGCATTAATCCAAAAAACACAAAATAGTAAATGTTGGAGGAGAGGCTGGAACACTTATACACCACTGGTGGGAATATAAAATGGTACCACTTTGGAAATTGATTTGGTGCTTCCTTAAAAAGCTAGAAATGGAACTACCATCTGATCCAGCAATCCCACTTCTTGGAATATATCTTAGAGAAATAAGAGCCTTCACACAAACAGATATAGGCACACTCATGTTCACTGCAGCACTGTTTACAAAAGCAAAAAGATGGAAGCAACCAAGGTGCCCATCAATAATGAATGGATAAATTATGGTATATTCACATAATGGAATACTATACAATGATTAAAAACAACTATGAATCTGTGAAACATCTCATAACATGGAGGAATCTGGAAGGCATTTTGCTGACTGAAACTAGTCAATTGCAAAAGGACAAATATTGTATGAGAACACTATTATAAGAACTCAAGAAAAAGTTTAAACACAGAAGAAAATATCCTTTGATGGTTATGAGGGTGGGAAGGGAGAGAGAGGGGTATTCACTGATTAGATAGTAGGCAAGACCTATCTTAAGTGAAGGGATTGACAATACATGAAATAGGAGAGTTCAGCACAACTGGACTAAACCAAAAGTAAAGATGTTTCCTGAACACAACCAAAAGCTTCGAGGGCCAGAGTAGCAGGGACAGGGGTCTAGGGACCATGGTTTCAGGAGATATCTAGGTCAATTGGCATAACAAAATGTATTAAGAAAATGTTCTGCATCCCACTTTGGTGAGTGGCATCTGGGGTCTTCAACACTAGAACATGGACATCTAAGATGCATCAATTGATCTCAATTCACCTGAAGCAAAAGAGAACGAAGAACACCAAAATCGTAAGAAAAAGATGACCCCAAGAGACAGAAAGGGCCACATAAACCAGTGACCACATCAAAATGAGACGGGAAGAACTAGATGGTGTCTGGCTACCACCGGTGACTGCCCAGAAAGGGAACACAGCAGTGAATCCCTGATACAGCAGAAGAACAGTGGGATGCAGATCTCAAATTTTTGTAAAATGACCAGACTTAATGGTCTAAATGAGACTAGAGGAACCCTGGAGGTCATGGAACCCAAGACTGGAGCCATTCCCGAAGCCAACTCTTCAGACAGGAATTGGTCTGGACTGTAAGACAGAAAATGATACTGGTGAGGAGTTAGCTTATTGGCTCGAGTAGACACATGAGACTGTGGGCAGTTCCTGTCTGGAGGTGAAATGAGAAGCCAGAGGGGGACAGGAACTGGTTAAATGTACATAGGGAATACAGGGTAGAGAGGAGGAGTGTGCCGTCTTATTAGGGAGAGAGCAGCTAGGAGAACACAACAAGGTGTGTACAAGTTTTTTTATGAGAGACTGACTTGATTTGTAAACTTTCACTTAAACCATTATATAAAAAAAAAAAATTCCAAAAAAAGAATGGATCTGATATTGATCAACATATTATGAATTAAACAGTGCACTCTCCCCAAGTTTATGTTACTTAAAATGTCACTTGAACATTGAAATAAAAGGTATTTCTGCCCCAGATATCAATGAGGTTGACAACTCTGGATAAAATCACCTACTTAAGGCTAAAAATCAGTAAATCCTGTCTATTTTTAATAAAACAATTTCAGATAGTTCAATATCAAGATTTTTAACAACTCAACATAGTCTATGAGAACCATAATAATGAGTGGATAAAAGGTTAACTTTGTTTGGGGAGAGTCTTATTTGGACCTCCAGAACATTCCTTGATCTGTAGGCCTGGTATGAAATTTACCAGAACCCACTAGTGAGAGGCTATCCCCATTGCACAGGGGTAGACTTTCAGTAGACCACCAGTCAGCTTGCAAACTAGTAATGTACTTCAAACCCATGTTGTGCCCTTCCCAACCAGGATTGTCACATTGGAATTTTGGAATTCAAAACTCCCTTTTCACCCCCAACCCTATTTCTCAATGACCCAGCTTGGGTGAGGCAGGCCATTTTGAGAGGGTCTGTATTTTCTTCCCTTGGAAAATTCTTCTGTTCTAAGGGAAGCAGGAAAACAAAACCAACCAACCAACAAACAAAAAACAGTCATAGAGACAGATGTCTATTTCATAAATGAGACATTTGAAAGACACAAATCTGGTTCATTGAAAAAGACCTTAGATTTTTAATGTTTTTCTTTCTGCCTTTGATGTAGCAAAATAGAAGATAAAAAGGTTTAAACTTCGTAATTCAAATGTTTCTGTTCCCAAGTCGCCCAAGAAAATGGAAATTTAATCACCGGTGCACCCCAAGGTATTCTTCCATTTTCTATCAGGGGATTAATTAAATCCAAGCGGATATTTGAATTTATATTTTGATAAAGCAAAATCCTATTACTAAAATGTTACCATCCTCAAGGCGAAACAGATAGCAAAAAATGAAATTAGAAACAGAACTGCTTTTAGTCAAACAGATGGCAAAAGTATTTACAAACTTCACTTTAAATTCTTGTTTATTTTCAAAATGTTCAAGTAGATCACTTAGACAATCCATCTTACGGTCTCAAAAATCTTACTAATCTTGACTTTAAGAAGTTTTTTTTGTATTCATAATGCAAGAACTCATTGGCTCCCTTGTGTATCTAATCTTATGAAAGAGGTGACTGTTGTCAAATTTTTACCGAAGTCCACATATCAAAAATAGTCAGCTAAATTAAACAGCAAATAGCTATATTTCTAGGATTCTGTGGAGCTTCTTGACAGAAAGCTCCAAAATGGAATTGGGTCTAAGTAGTGAACAAATGACAGCAGTGTTGATATTTAAAAAACACTAGAAATTACAGAGAAATGTGTTTTAATTGTATAATTCATAATAATCTGCCCTAAATATCATGAGTTATATTAAACTCCCGCAAATCATTTTGAAGGAGTTTTAGCTATAAAGAAGTAATCAAATGTGGAATGCTAAAGTATAACTAATCATACTGACAATCATAAATGTTCTATTAGATTAGTGGTTAATTTTAACAGCAGTTATTCCTTATGTTTTAGGAAATACCTATCAGTTGTTGTTTTTAGGTGCTATTGAGACAATCCTAACTCATAGCAGCCCCAAGTGACAAAGTAGAATTGTCCCATAGGCTTTAATCTTTACAGGACAGATCTCCAGGTCTTTCTCCTGCAGAGTCTCCGGAGGGTTTGAACCACCAACCTTTCGGTTAGCAGCTGAGTGCTTAACCATTCATTTCCCCATCAGGGCTGCAGACCTTTAATTAATCAATAGGAATTACATTATGTCATTTTTTTAAAAACAGCATTTGACAAAATAATGTGCTTATCATCTCACCAGCCTTCTTTGTTAATTTTTGTAGAGATTCTTGGAACAAGCTTTATTAATTTATATATATACACTTATGATTTTTGAATTAATGCATTCAAAGATATTTGGTGATTACTCATGGTGTTTTAGTTAATGTTACCTGAGATTTCTTTTATTTCCAAGATCGACTGGGTGGCATGGGTCTATCTAGAAATCAGATTATAATTCTGGCATTAAAGCATACTGCCATTCAGTTTTATTATGTTCAATGACTCCTTCATTTGACCCTGTGCTATGAAGATCTTTTACAATCCCAGTTTCAAAATTCTGAATTGGTTTTGCATTGAACTACTATCGATAAAGAAAAAAAATGCCGTTGAGTTGATTCCCAATCACAGAGACCCTATAGGACAGAATGGAACTGTCCCACAGGGTTTCCAAGGAGTGACTGGTGGATTCGAACTGCTGACTTTTTGGATAGCAACCATAGCTCTTAATCACGACATTGCCAGGGCTCCACTAATGATAATGATGCCCAAAATACCATTAGAGAAATGAGTCCTTCGTGGTGTCTTCATCATATATATATATATATGAGGATTCTGGAGTAATTCCAAGGCAATCCTAGTAAGGTTGGCAAGTTTACTTCTCTCATAGCACTTGACACTCTGGGATTTTTTTTTTCCAGAATTTATATAGCTACCTTTTCAGTGTGGTAAAAATATGGTCCTTCATAGCACTATTTAAAAATTACCCCAAATTTGTTTTGGCTTTACAATCCGAGAGACAAATACAAATAAACTATCGTACATATACATATACATTCACTAACTGGTCTACCATTACATTTTTTAATTGCAATATCTGTTACACTCAAATTTTCTTTTGACCTTTGTTTATATTACAGTGACTCAAAACATACACATACATGCATACCTCAAAATTCACCTAATATTTCAAAATAGTTGGGAGAAAGAAAGATGAAAACGTAAACCAAAAGGGAACTTAGAAAATTATTGACGTACAGACTCAAGTACTTCACTTAAATGACGGTTACTAAATACTTCCTGTGTGAGGTAAAAATATGTACACATTTTCCTGCTTCTACTTCTAGAAATTATTGATCAATGATTCCGGTCTAGGATTTTCTTTGTATCCATCTAAATGATTCCCTTTATGTTCGTAGTTCTATGTTGTTTATCATTCCAAACAAATGAACAAAAAAGGCCATGATGGAATTCAGTCTACTGTCTCTTCACTTGCCCATCCCTCGATAGTGTACATGTGAACTAAAATTTAGCCTCATTCAATATATCTGTGGCTAAATGTTGAAAAATTATGTAAGTAGATGATTCAAGTTTGGTTTCTCTTAATAGTTTAGGTATTTGTACTGAAACAAATATGAAGTAAATGTATGCATATTGCATTAATTTCTCATTGACTTTTAAAACTGCTTCTAAGATATTTCCATTGAAGGAAACATTGAGGCCTACACAATAAAAATTAACCTCTGATTTAAGCCTTACTTCAAAATGCTCAAGATTTTAACTATATCATGCATATGATATTACATTGTTCTTTAAAAACCATATTTATGTTAACACATGATACAGTCAGTTTCTATTCCGTAAGAAACTCTCAACTATCTAAGGACATTACATTGAAGCATACATTGGATCATGTGAAGTATACATTATACACCATCAAAAGGAAGCATTCTGTAGAGATTTTTTTTTTTTTAACAGAAATCAAAGATGTGAAATATCTGATTTACATCCTAAAGTAATTTTGGTTGCTTTAAGTGAGATGGTTTTATCAGTAAGTGTTTCATGCGATTGAAATTCAGAGGGTTCAGGATCATATTGATGGAGTCAACCCAACAGCATCCTGAAGCTGAAAAATGTTAGGTAGATTTCTCAAGGTCAGACAGGCAAAGGAAAAAAGGACAAAGCTGAAACAGAACCTGAGTCTTCTGACTTACCATCATGAGTTCTTTTTAACACAGAGATTATTTTATTAACCCACACAATTTACTGATGAGACGGTTATGGCAAAAGAGTAAACATGGGGCACATGGTATCATCAGAACTACAACTAAACAACACCCTGTAGTCAATGAGCTGTAGGAGATGGAGAAAATGGGAAGTATCCTCTGGAATTCAGAAGGTAAGAGGGGTTGGCTTCGGGGTAGCAAAGACAGAGAGGCGGGTTTGTGTTGAAGCATTTGCTCATCCACACAAAGTGGAGCCAGAAAAGCCTGAATCAGAGTGGAATACAGCCGACTTGTGGAGGGCAGGCATAGCAGAGTTCTTTCGCTGTTGTTGTTCTCATTTTTATTTTTATTTAAGATTTTGATTTCTGAAGAGGAAATCAGTTAGTACTGACCCTAGGTAATCTTTTAAAGTAAGCAAAATTTTATCTCTGAAGATCATTTCTTCATGTAAATGTATCCTCACAAGCTGTGCTGTCTCTTTTGGACACTTGCTATCATCTGATTAACCACAGCCCATACTATGTACACTATTTCTTCTAATTCCTCTTCTCTGCTCCACCCCGTTAAACCTTCCATTAAAAAAAAAGAAGAAAAAAAATTTCCATCAAGTCAATTCCAACTCACAGTGACCCTACAGAACAGAGTAGAACTGCCTTGTAGGGCTTCCAAAGGGCGGCTGGTGGATTCGAACTGCCGGTCTTTTGGTTAGCAGCCAAACTCTTAACCACTGCGTCACTAAGGCTCCAAATCTCCCATATTCCAGTGTTTTTGTTTGTTTTTCACATCGAAATTGACATCACTTATCTTGGCCTTAAAGGCTTATTCAGCTTCTCCTAAAATATTTAGAAGGTTTTCATCCCAACGAATCTCTAAATGTTGGCTTCTAAATGCATACTAAAGGAACCTTGGATGGTGCGAGCAGTTTACATTCAGCTGGTGACCTCGAGGTTGGCAGTTCCAACCCACCTAGTGGCTCTGTGAAAGAAAGTTCTCGTGAACGTCTTCCGTAAAGATTACAGCCATGAAAACACCATGGAGCAGTTCTACTCTCCCATATGGGGTTGCCATCCATCAGGGGCCAACTCAAAGGCAGCTAACAATGACAAGAAAGCTATACTGGGGACAAAGAATAGGGCGGAATTGTTGTTGGGAGGTGTCATCGAGTTGATGTTGACTCATAGTGACCCACATACCTATCCTCAAATCATGGTACGTAGTGAGTAAAATGACTGACTGTACATAAATGGCCTTAAAATGAGTAATGAACAAGTAGGCAAATGAGAAGGGTTAAATTTTCCTCTTCCCAAGCATAAATTATAAATTACAGATATTTACAATTTATAAAAATTACTTATCATAAAAGCCATGAAGCATAAAACTGTTAAACATATTCACTCACTTAATCATCTGGTCATTTAGTAAATGTTTATGTAGTTACAGAAAATGACAGAAACTCTGCTATGTACTCGCAAAGAAACTGTTGTGTGTGGGGAAACTGACGAGACTGATATAAATGATTAACATTGAACTAATTGATTGTATGTTTAAATACAAAACTAAATTTTATTTAAATATATATACTTGGTGTCTATACGCTTCTTCCTTTCCCTTGTACCATAGCCATATTTATACAAATTAAAAATAAAATACAATATTGCACCTGATGTCTGTGCCCAACCTAAGGACTTTCAGATTTTCAAATTCCCTAAAAAAAAAATATATTGATTATAATTTCCAAGGATATAGAAACTCGTCTGGAAAGTATTTGGTAGCAGGAGCACCTTTGTGTCACCCAGGACCTTGTTGCTTAAAGTGTGGCCCCTGAACCAGCAACAACTGCATCACCTGGGCACTTGTTAGAAGTTCAGAATCCCACCCCAGATTAGTGAACCAGGATCCGATTGTATCAAGGTGATTATGTCACATTCAAGAAGCACTCACTGATCTAAGGTGAAAACTGGAATGGCTGTATCTTTTTCATCACATGCTGTAAACGTTTTCCCGCACAGTTCAAAACATGGAAAACCAGAATTACCTTTATTTTACCTTCATGGAGCCCTGGTGGCACAGTGGTTAAGAACTCAGGCTGTTAACCAAAACATCGGCAGTTCAAATCCACCAGCCACTCCTTGGAAACTCTATGCATCAGCTCTACTCTGTCTTATAGGTTCATTGTAAGTCAGATTTGACTCAACAGCAATGTGTTTGGTTTTTGCTTGTTTGCTTTTTCATTTACCTTAACGTTAATTTAAAAAAAAAAAATGTACTCTTAATTTTTACTAATTCAGGATAGCATGTCCACAAATACTGACAATAAATTTCAGAAGACTTACAAGAATTTCCAGGGTTTGGAATCTATTCTGTCCATCAAGGGACCTACAAATGTACGAGGTCTCACATCTATCTTTGAATTCAACAGAGGGTCACTATGAGTTAGAACCCACTCTATGGCAACGGGTTTTTTGGTTGGAAGCTTCAATTGTAGAAGCAAATCCCGAGCCAGCCTAGATCTCTAAGAGCTGCTGAGAAGAATTTCCTAACCATTTCCCTTATCTCCTCCTCTTTTTTATTTAATACAGGGCAATTTGTCATTTCTACATTTATTCATGTTTTTAATATGTTCTTGTGTTTTAATCACCATGGCCTCAAAGAGGGGGAAAGAGAATGTTGGCAATCTCCCCGACTTGCCTGCTCATAAGGCTGACCTCAGGTTAATTACACAGATTTCTGTATCTACTTCCACATACCACAGACCTAAGTAAGATGACTTTCAAAGACCTTTCTTTCTTTCCCCTATAATGTTTCCTCTTTCCATTTTTATCCTTTTCTTTATTACTGGCCAGAAAAAATGAAATGATATGGCTCAGCTCTCCCAGCCATACTCAGGCTCTTGGGGGTAGGACCCAGTCATAGCATTAACGTAATAAATTCTCTTAATGAAGAACATTCAAGCCAGAATATAATTCTGTCATTACTGCTTTTCTTAGACAGCATTCTTTCCCATCTGTTCTGAGTTTAGAGCCAAAGCTTCCTCCAGATAAATTTAGTATCTGTGGGAATGTATGTGTAGAAGTTCAAAGACCACCTCCTGGATAGGTTCTCAGAAGCGGAGAAATAGAGAAAATTTCCCTCTTTTACCCACTGCAAGGAAAAACAAAACAGAACACACACAAAAAAATCTGTCTGTGGGACCCCAGAGGTGGCTTTACAGGGTATAGCGCCTTTCCAGGACCTCACCTTCTCCTTTCTTTCTTAGAGCGAGCTCCAAGGACTGAGCATCTGCAATCATCCATTTCTCCCAAGACCTGCCTGGGAGCTGGATGTATCTTCCATAGCAATGTCGTCCCACCGCTACACTCCAACTGTTTTTCTTGGTATTCCCAAGGACAAAGACATAGGCTTTTTCCATTTTAAGGGTTTTGCTACAATCGGTTACAGCATTTTCTATAGGAAAATAGGACATAAGAATAAAATAAATAAAAACATAAAAATGTTGCACATTTTACATGGCTCTTGGTCTGTGATCTCTTGTTCCCTCTAAGACAGAAAACGGAAGCCCCAGATGGTCTTCCACCCACCACTTTTAGTCTCTTGAGGTAGATTCTTAATTAACATTCCAGGTTTCCTCCATGGTACTCTTTTTCCATTCAAAGAATGATATAAAGTAGGAAAATATTCTGTGTATTCATTCCAATAAGTAATTTTTTGAGAGCTTCCTGTCTGCCAGACAGTTCATTTATCATTGTTCTCTTCGAAGAAGTTTATTTGGCACAAGACAATGGGCCACACAACTACCAAAAAAGGCTTATAAGTAAACACCAAATACAGCAAGAAAATATAACTTCAAGTTAGTGAGAAAATAGAAAGGAGATATTAGAAGAAAAAAAAAAGAATAAAATAAAATGGCTCTGTCGATGAAATTAATTAAAAAAATTACTTTCCATGAATAACTTCTTTCATTTTAATATGGCTTGTTTTGTTTTTAAGGAACTGTCCCACTTGAGCTAATTCAATAAAAGAAGAATTAATGTAAAGATACATGTAGACTGGAAAGTTGTTAGGAACTGAAGCACTTCTAGGGACTGCTACTTTTATTGAGTCATAACATACCTTCATATTTTTCATGGCACCTCTGTTTTATTGTGATTGTTTTTTTCCCCCTGAGAGACCTATTTCTCCTCCTGTTTTTCTCTGCTTATTCATACTTGTTACTACCTCCTTAACTTTGCTTACGCGTGGTCTCTCTGGCCCTATCTCTACCTGATTTCCCCTTTTGATAAAAACTTTGGCTTCTGCTGATCTTGATCTCAGAAGCCCTGGTGACATAGTGGTTAAGAGCTACAGCTGCTAACCATAAAGGTCGGTGGTTCGAATCCACCAGATGCTCCTTGGAAACTCGATGGGGCAGTTCTACTCTGTCCTATAGGGTTGCTATGAGTCGGAATCGACTCAACCGCAACAGGTTTGGGTTTTTTTTTTTTGGTTTTGATCTTTATCTCGCTCCATGCCCCTGATAACTGCCATGGTGTCTCAGCATTTCCCAAGGGGAAAAAAATTACTGGAAGAATATATCTGCCTGATCCAGTTCATTTTTTCAAATTAGCTAATGGCAATATCTCACTAGCAAGCCTATGAATTGGCTACTTTGGGCTCTGAAAGACACTCCTGATATAATCATTTGGGATGTGTGTAGGATCGTATGGTTAAATTGAAAAACAAAAAGAAAAACTAACTTTCTAAAATAAGATGTGCATGAGAAAGATTTTCTCAGGAAGTGGCTTACAGAGGGCAGGCATCATGATATGTACAGTATGGTTTATTCCCTAGCATCATGTGCCATTTTCACTTAGGTGTAGATGCAAAGATGCCTCCAATATGTAACATTTTCCAACTATTAGATGTCAATTATATAAACTGTCAACTCCTTTTCAAAATCTGCCAAAGTAAAATCAAGCTATTTCATTTAAATGCAACTCCACTGAATCTCCTCATTTGTTTATTTATTTTACTAAATTATTTTATTTTTGTTGTTGTTCTTCAGAATACACACAGCAGAACATACACTAATTCAATAATTTCTACAGGTATAATTCAGTGACATTGATAGCATTCTCTGAGTTGTGCAACCATTCACACCCACCTTTTCCAAATTATTTCTCTTCATTAAAATAAACTCACTGCTCCCTAAGGTTCCTGTCTAATCTTTAAAGTTGCTGTTGTCAATTTGATCCCAAACAAATAGATCTTAAAAGAGCAGATATTCTTTACTAGTTAAGCTCAACTATTGTTTAGTTTTAAGAAGATTTCAGGGGATATTTTTAGTTTAAAGATTATCTCAGTGCAATAATTTCTGGGGTTCATCAAGCTTCAATGGCTCTGGAAAATTTGGATTTTATGAGAATTTGAAATTCTGTTCTACATTTTCCCCCCTTTGATCAAAGTTTTTCCATAAAAAATGTTCAGGAGTGGTAACTGGGCACCTTCCAGTTCATCTGGCCTCATGGCAAAGGGGGCAGTCGTTCATGGAGGCAATTAGCCACATATTCCATTTTCTCCTTTTATTCCTCACTCTCCTTCCTCTGTTGTTCCAGGTAAATAGAGACCAGTTGTAACTTGGGTGCCTGCAAGCTTTTAAGACCCCAGGCACTATGCAATCCATTTTAAGTCTATTTTTAAACTCCTTTGATTAAATGTGGAGTCAATCTCAGAGTATTTATAAAGTGTGTTTAAAATATAAATACAAGCCAATGCATAAAACAGCAGAACTCCGTGTACCTACCATTTAGCTGAAGACATATAACGTTGTCTTACCTTTAAAGTTTTCTGTGCAGTGAGCCCTGATCCCTTCTCTATCTTCCCTGCTAAGGTTTTGCTGTTGTTGTTATTTTCTTGTTTAGCTACATAGCATTTATTACATAATTGTGTCTGTAAATAATATATTAAGTTTTTTACATGTTTAAAGTTTAAATAAATTGAATAAAACTGTGTGCAGTCTTCAGAAACGCCCTTTTTACTATTATGTTCTTAAGACCTATTCATCCTACTGTTCGTGAGCTGTGTCTAGCTGTCATGCACTTATTTTCGCTAATATTCAGCAACAATATATCAACATACCACAATTTATTGATCCATTCTTTTCTTTATGAGCATTTTCATTTGTTCCTCAAATTTTTGTAATTAAAACAGTACTGCTAATGACTTTCTTGTGCATACATCTGATTCCCACGTACAAAAGTGTTTCTGGGGTATATACCGGTTAAGTTCAATTCCTGGGTCTATGCATTTTCTATTGTCCTATAAGTAGTGACATGAAATGCACCATACATATAGATCTCCCTCGCAAAAGGACTCACTACCTAACTGCAAAAAATGAAGTTCACTGAGAGAGCTCCTTCAGGCTCTGCCTCAGTCTTAGAAAGGTGGTCATACTTTTCTCAGGTTGGCTACCAGACAATGACCGAGCAAGAAGTTGGTACAAGGTTCCAAATATTTCACCAAACAAAAGTCACTTCTAATGAGCTATCTTTGCCCCAGAGCTTCTGTCGGGCTGACAGAGACTTTATCAGATCTGCACTGAAAAATGACAGCTGCCTCTGCCCAACCGTGCTTCCACCCCTGTTATTTTGGATTTACTCTCCAGGAAGCCTTTTGCACTACTAATACCATCTCAGCATCTGTTCCTCAGAGAACTGAACCTTCTAGGCAGGCAAACTCCAATTTTTTTATTCAAATTGGTTGACATAATGTTCATACTCACTTCCAGTGTCTATGCTGCCTGCACCATATCTTTACTTGATACTGTCCAACTTTTAAAATTTTATCAGTCTCCTGAGTGGTGAATGACGCTTCCATTTTCATTTTACATTATCTTCACCTAAAAAAAAAAAAATTTTTTTTTTCACCTAATGAGGTTGAGCATTTTTATGTATTTATTTATGTTCATTTCTTTAAGACAGAGTAGAAGTGCTCCATAGGTTTCCAAGGAGCTGCTGGTGGATTCGAAATGCCGAGCTTTTGATTAGCAGCCGGTCTCTTAACCACTACACCACCAGGGCTCCTTTCATTTCTTTATTGGTCCTTCGTGTTTCCTCTTTTGCAAAATGCTTGCTCAAGCTTTCTTGGGGAAGGTTCTTTGCTTTCTCTTTCATTGATTTGATTGATAACGAATACTGGATACTATGTGTTTGTCAGTTATATAGTTGTAAATCTCTTCTTCCAGTTTGTATTTTGATTTTCCACCTTCTTTACAGTGTCATTGGATGAACGGCACTTCTAAGTTTTAATGTTGTGAATTTTATCAATTTTTTTCTAGCTTGTCCACTTTATGTTTTGTTTAAAATATTTTCCCCAGCCTGAGGTCATAAAAGTATTATTTTGTGTTGTCTTCTGAGGTTTTCTTTGTTTATGTTAGTCACATACAAGTTTTACTCCACCTGGAATTGATTTTTTTTTTTTTCCTGTATACTGTAAGGTAGATGTCAAATTTTATTATTTTCTTTTGGATTATAAACTATCCCAGAAGCATTTTTTGAAAAGTTCTCTTTCTCTAATTATGAAATCCTCACTCTGCCAAAAATTTAGATATGAATGTGTGTTCGTGTGCATTTTTCTCTACTTTATATTCTGTTCTACTGTTTTGTTTGAGCCATCCCTTTAGCCAATCTCAACTATTCTAATTACTATAATTTTAAAATAATCAAGATATATGGAAAGCCATACTCCCCTTTATTGGCTATTATTTTTATATGTGTTTTGGTTATTCTTTTTTTCTCTTTCTCTTCTGTAAAAATATTAGAATCAACTTGAATTGTTTCACAAACTACATACCTTAGACTTCTGCTTCCTGGAAGATGGAGTAGATAAACTTTCCCTATCCCTTCTGCTGAGTATAACTAAGAACTCTGTACACTTAGTAGAAAATGAGCATTAGAAGACTGAAAGTGACAAGAAGAAACCAGGTGGCTAGAGACATTGGTGCCCAAAGATAGTGGTGTTTCCTGGATTTCTTTTAGGTTCGTATACTCCAGACATGGAGCCAAAGAAGCCAAATATCTGGGAACACCAATAGGCATAGACAAAACAAGCCCAAATAAAAGCCTACTGTCTGTAGTCAAAGGACCAAGAAGCAGACAGCCTAGCAAGATGGAACACTTCTAGACAATAAATTCTCTACTCCAACTACACACAACAGAAAAAAAGTGTGCTTTCATGGTTTCTTATGAGAAATCCGCAGTTGTTTGAATTGCTTTTCCCCCCACAGGTCAGGTGTTATTTCTCTCTCACTGCTTTCTTTAATTTTTAGGCTTTAATTTTTTTTCATTTTCAGTCTATTTGTGTGTTTGTTTAGATTTATTCTGTTAAGAGTTTTTTCAGCTTATTTTATCTGTAGGCTTCTGTTTTTGCCAAATTTAGGAAGTTTTTGTACTATTTCCTCAAGTGTTTTTCCAGCTCTGCTCTTTTTCTTTTCCTTCTAGGGTTCTGATGATGTGAATGTTGCATCTTTCGATATAGTATATACGTCCCTGAAAGTCTGTTGACTTTTTAAAAAAATCTATTTCCTCTCTCTTGTTTTGATTGGGTAATTTCTATTGTTCTATCTTCATGTTCACTGATATTTCCTCTATCCCCTCCATTCTGCTTTTGAGTCCTTCCATTGAAGTTTTTATTTTGGCTATTGTAAGTTTTAGTTTGAAAATTTCTATCTGGTTCTTCTTTCTATCTTTTGTTTCTTTGCTGAGACTTTCATTTTTTTTTTTTATTAGTTTCAAGCATGTTTCAAATTGCTTGTTGTAGATTTTTCTAAAATTTACACAGAAAGGCACAGGAGCTAGAATAGTTAAAATAATTTTGACAACAAAAAATAAATCGGGATGAATTATTCTATCTGATTTCAAGACTTATTATATAGCTACAGTAATCAAGGCTGTATGGTATTGGCAGAGGGATAGAAACACAGATCAACAGAAATGAATAGGGAAAGCAGAAGTAGAAAGCAAATACACCCAGCTGATATTTGAAAAAAGTACAAAAGCAATTCAGTGGAGAAAGATAGCCTTTTCAACAAGTGGTTATGGAGCTGTTGAACATTGGTAACAAAAAAAAAAGAGCATTGGCTTAAGTCTCACACCTTATACAAAAGTTAACTTCAAATGGCTCACAGGCAAAAAAAGGAAACTGTAAAACTATAAAAGTTGTGGGAAAAAATATTTGGAATTTAGGGCCAAGTGAAGAGCTGACATTAAATGCACAATCCATAAAATGAAAATTGATAAATTGAACTTCATAAAAACTTTAAAATTTTCTTTGTGAAAGACCCAGTTAAAAGGATAAAAAGACAAGCTATTTTTTTTTTTTTTATCTAGCTGAGAAAATATATGTCAACTACATATCCAACAAATAATGGTAGTTAGAATGCAAAAAGAACTCTTAAAACTCAAGAGTGAAATAAATCTGTCACAAAATGGGCAAAAAGCATGAAGGGACGTTTAACCAAAGAAGACATAGAGATTGCAAAAAACACATGGACAGTTGATCAACATCATTAGCCATTTACAGATGGAGCTGTTTGATTTCCGCTTAATCCTGCAGCATCTGGGGTATTGTAAATGTTTTTATTCCTAATTTTATTTACTTTCCTCTTCTTACTTTTCTCGCAGTTGTCTATTAAATGTGTTTTTTTCAAAATTCTTATTGTCGACACTGTTGATGCTCTTATTTCATTAACTTGAGTTTTTATGTTTAATATAGTCTTCCAGCTATCTAAAGGCTTTAATTTCTTGCATGTTTTCTAACTTAAATTAGATGCTTAGCTCATGAATTCTTAGCTTTTATTCTCTTTAATACTTAAAACTTTTCTTCTATGCAGTATTTTCATAATCATGCAATTTTAAATGTATTCTGATATCTACTAGGAATATACCTTTTCCTGAAATGGTATTTAGATATGTTTCTTAATGAAAAAAAATTTTTTTTTACAACTGTTTTTGTTATGTATATCTGACTTGATTTCTGTGTGGTCAGAGGACATTAGGTACATGGTAAAAATCCTTTGAAATTTGTTGCAACTTGCTTTATAGCACAGCATATGGACAATTTTTGTAAATATTTTGTGTTTGAAAATAATGGCTACCTGCATGTTAAAGTGATGAGTTCAATATAAGCTAATTAGATTAAGCTTGTTAATCAGTTCTTCAAAATTTCTTTATCATTGCTGTTTTTATTTCTGCCTGCCTTCCTATCAAACACTGAGAGAAGTATGTTCAAATACCCCTGAAATATGCTAAACACACCAATCATAAAAAATGAAGTATGAACTACTTGGGATTTTTATGGCAAGTCCTCCTTGGATAAATTTGGAAACCTCAGGAACTATGATAACAAACCAGACGGGGGAAAAACAGGATAGACTAAACACATCAAGTCTTAACCAGTCAACAGTATATAAGGCATTGTACTGTGTAATGTAAGGATTTAAGAGCAAATCAGAAGACCTTTCTCTAAAATATCTTAGCATATAAAAGAGAAAATAGTGCATATATTGATTTTGATAAAAGATGGCATTGGATAAAAATTTTGTAAGTGAGACAAACCAAGGTCCTAAGAGAAAAGCTCACTTCTAACCAGGTAGATCAACTCCCTAACCCCCAAAGGAAGAAGACAGTCTTTAAGGATGTCTAAAATTATGATAAAGCAAAATGGGAGAGAGAATATATGTTTTATAAAGATGAGAAGGCAATAAAACATTGGCTTGTTCAGGAAAACGGAGGTTTTCTAATTTGATTGGAGTATTTGTTGTTGTTACTGTCAGTTAGAGAAATTTAACATAACCTTTGCGTGGATTCCAACTCACAGATACCTGATGTGTGCAGAGTGGAACTACTCCAAGGGGTTTTTAAGCTGTGCCTTTCAGAAGCAGATCACCATGCCAGTCTTCTGAGGCACCTCCAGGTGAGTTCAAACCACCAAGCTTTCAGCTAGTAGTGAGCTCTTAACCCTTTACAACTCTCAGGAAATATAGGTTTTATAATATGCCTGGGAGATGATTATATTTGAAGGTAAGGGGATATAATGGGAAAAGAAATAATGAAGTCCATTTACCATCACACATACAAACACTTTATTATAGAGCATTTACTGTTATTCTCAATCTCACTTGGTTACAGCACCACGTAAAAAAAAAAATTTTGCATAAATACGAAATACCTGTATTTCATATTTTATGAAAATATCTTGTGGGGGAGGGGGACGGTTGGCAAAAAACATATAACATGGTTATCTGGGTAATAATATGATATTAACCTGAGAACCCTCAATATTTATTCCTTGTTACATATGTTCTTTTGACACTCCATTTCCCCCTATGAGGCAGACAGCCTCAGAGGCCAACCCGTCTTGGAATAAACCTGCTTTAGTTTATCCTCCTACACCAAGCAGAAGAGGCTGCATATTCTTCTTCAATTGTCCTTGACAAGATAACCGCAGAAGAGGCCATAGCATAGCTGGCCTCCACTGGCTTTAGCAGGTTTTCAAGGCACTTGGCACTCTAAGTGACCTACTAGCTCATTAAGTGAAAAATACATGTGAGCACTCCACCTCTGGGTGGAGATTTAACATGCTAAGGAAGATTGACCTCTTCCTCCATCCCAGAGAATCGAATCCTTGTCTAAAGAAAATGCTTAGTCATCCCCAAGCTCTGGATGCCTGTGGGAAGGTCAATCCCGAATATTCATAATAAATTGGCATTTCCTTGTCTGCTCTTTGTAAGAGCCTGCCTCCCCAAGCTGCCTATGAGCTTTCTTAGGGGCAATAGCCCCAACTGCTCCTGTCCTTGTACAAAGAAATAAAGGTGCCTTTCTACTCTCACACCTTGGCCTCTTGTTTATTGGCTGTAACAAGCAGAACCTGAGATTTCCACCAGGCAACGCGTACATAACAGGACCCTAAATGTTAAAGCCATCTAAATCTAGCATCACTTCAACTACATCAGACTTCCCATAAAAATCGTCTAGATCAAGAAAAGTTCACAAATTTCTGTACATACGAAAAATGAGCTAATAATGGGCGAAATATATTGACACATTTATTTAGAGAATTATGACATAATACTTAATTCCAGAAGGTAAAATATGAGGTGATTATAGTTCTTCACACAGTATATATTGAAGGAGATTTGTTTTGTTCTTGTTAGGGAGAGTGAAGGCTTTTTGTT
Organism: Elephas maximus indicus; assembly: GCF_024166365.1. Taxonomy (NCBI): domain Eukaryota; kingdom Metazoa; phylum Chordata; class Mammalia; order Proboscidea; family Elephantidae; genus Elephas; species Elephas maximus. Next base: position 60,199,134 of record NC_064836.1, read on the forward strand.
ATGGGTTGAATTGTGTTTCCCAAGAACTTTTGTTCAAGTGCTAACCCAGAACCTGTGAACGTGACAGTGTTTGGAAACAGAGTTTTTATTTTCTTATGTTAATAAGGTCATGCTGGAATAAAGTCCAGATTTCAACTCATGGCAATCCCATGTGTTACAGAGTAGAACTGCCCCATAGGGTTTTCTTTGCAGTAATCTTCATGGAAACAGATCATGGCACCACTGGATGGGTTCTAATCACCAACCTTTAGGTTAGTAAACCCATTGCCATCTAGTTGATTGTGACCCATAGCGACCCTATTGGACAGAGAAGAACTGCCCCGTAGGGTTTCCAAGGAACAGCTGGTGGTATTGAACTGCCTACCTTTTGGTTAACAGTCGGGCTCTTTAACTACTGTGTACCAGGGCCCCATTAGGTTAGAAGTAGAGCACAAACCTTTTGCACAACCCAGGCTAGGCCCGTTCCGAGTAGAGACTTTTAAATAGACCAGAATAGACACAGGGACACACACAAGAGAAGTCTCCATGTGAGGATCCACCCGCAAGCCAAGAAATGCCCAGGGCTGCAAGAGGCTGAAAGAGACAAGAAATGATTTTCTCCTAGACCAGACAGAGCAGAGCCCTGCTGACGCACTGAATTTAGACTCCTCACCTCCAAAACTGTGAGACAACACATTCCTGTTCTTTAAAACCACCCACTTGTGGCATTCTTGTTACAGCTGCACTAGGAAACTAAGACGCTCTCTTGTCTGCCATACACCAGTTAAGGTCTCTGAAGGGTTTTCGCAACTTAATGGTGCTTGGGGGTAAGCAGCAACACTGTAGTCATCTCCCTATCATTGGCCGGGCGGGTTTGGATTTGATGCGGTAGCTATAAAAAGCACATTATGCTCAAATATAGGTAGCAGGGCAGCCGGAATTTCCCTAACTTAGTTAAGCCTTGGGTTCAAATAATGTACCTGCTAACTTTATATTCTTCTTAGCTTCCCGCAGTTCTAATTTGTGAAAGGAATAACTTCACCTAAACCAAAGAAAACAAACCAAACCCATTGCCCTGTCTAGTCAATAGTGACTCATACCGACCCTATAGGACAGGGTAGAACTGCCCCTTAGGGTTTCCAAGGAGCAACTGGTGGATCCAAACTGCTGATCTTTGGTTAGCAGCCATATCACGTAACTCCTGCACCACCAGAGCTCCTGAAGCGCTATATCAACTAGTATTTTTTATTGCATGTTGCTGTTTAATAGTGAAAGTGTTCTTTCCCTTTAAAAGACTGAGCCATTTATTGAAAGACGAGGGATAGGCCTCCGGTTTCTGTTTCATTTCTCATACTTAGTTTGGTATTCTGCAAAAAGCGCATGTTGTATAAATATTCAAAACATAAATTATAGCCAAAATATGTCACAGATCTCCATTATATTATTAGAAAAATAATTGAAAAAGTATTAAATAAAAGGAAGCCAAACATGGATCAATGATGAGAATGTGTCATGGGCAAGGGTTATGATCAATTGTGTGCCCGGACGGCTACAAGGAAAAAAAAAAAAATGTTAGGGAGATGTTTCAAGCTTCCTCACACACGAATAAAACTTAAACTCCTTATAATTCTAACAAATCCAGCAAAGGGTAAATTTAAGCAGTTTGGTTTGTTGGGGCAGCAGGTCGAATAAAGTTATATTAAATATTGGTTCTGTCATATTGTCTGTCGCTTTTAGATGTGATAGAACAAAGAAAGCTTTAAACAGCAGATCATTCTTAAAAAAAGTAGAGGTACCAAATGAGGACTGAGAATATTTGACATACAGAATTGATAAAAGAGGGTTTATACTTCTTCATGTTACTCTATTTTTTTTTTTTTTTTCATTTTACTGTAAAACGATTTGGTGAAATACAGCAAATTTGCTTTTAATGATGAAGAAGTTGACAGAAGTATTTGGGTGCAGAATGTTCCTGAACTATTCCAAAAGAGTTATAGAAAATAAAATCCTTGAGATATATATGTACATATACAAACATTCATCCTTCCATAATAAAAAAAAAAAAATTTTATAGGTTACAGAAAACATATTTTTTTGGCATAGCTAAGTTAGGTTTTTCAGTCAGAGTGTTTAAAAAAAAAAATTTCAAAATGTATGCATCCTCTTCCTTAACCAGGCAGAGGTCTATCCTGTTTACATACCGAAGCATTTAGGTTCTTATTGAGAAAAAGAGAACTTCAACACAGATTGTGAGCAAACTGAAGTCCATTAAATTATGTTTTGCCGATTGTATGTTGTCATCATCATCACCCATAAAGGTCTTTCAAGGACCTATCATGCGAGTAACTGTTAAAATAAGTTTTGTATCAGATGTAAGATTTTAAAATAAGATGTAAGTTTCTTATTAGCAGACAAAACAAGAGTCTGCATAGTTTGAGCTCACATGGATTTATTAAAGGATATTTGAAAACTCACAATATTATAGGAAGGCTGTAGGGTACACACACACTTCCAGAAATCATTCCCCTAATGACACTGCAGAACTGGCCTGGGAAGGGAGATGCTACCGCTGCAGAGCATGAATGTACCCAGAGTCAGCCCACATGTGCCAGCGGGAACTAATATCTGACCCTGACTGGGAATGCAGCTCACCTCTAATTCGAACCCTTGCATGTTGTTGTTGTTAGGTGCCGTCAAGTCAGTTCTGACTCATAGTGACCCTATGCACAACAGAACGAAACACTGCCCAGTCCTGCGCCATCCTTACAATCATTGTTATGCTTGAGCTCATTGTTGCAGCCACTGTGTCAATCCACCTCGTTGAGGGTCTTCCTCTTTTCCGCTGACCCTGTACTCTGCCAAGCATGATGTCCTTCTCAAGTGACTGATCCCACCTGACAATATGTCCAAAGTGTGTAAGACGCAGTTTTGCCATCCTTGCCTCTAAGGAGCATTCTGACCGCACTTCTTCCAAGAGAGATTTGTTCATTCTTTTGGCAGTCCATGGTATATTCAATATTCTTCGCCAACACCACAATTCAAAAGCTTCAACTCTTCTTTGGTCTTCCTTATTCATTGTCCAGTTTTCACATGCATATGATGTGATTGAAAATACCAGGGATTGGGTCAGGCACACCTTAGTCTTCAGGGTGACATCTTTGCCCTTCAACACTTTGAAGAGGTCCTTTGCAGCAGATTTGCCCAATGTAATGCGTCTTTTGGTTTCTTGCCTCCTGCTTCCATGGCTGTTGATTGTGGATCCAAGTAAAATGAAATCCTTGACAACTTCAATCTTTTCTCCCTTTATCATGATGTTGCTCCTTGGTCCAGTGGCGAGGATTTTTGTTTTCTTTAAGTTGAGATGCAATCCATACCGAAGGCTGTGGTCTTTGATCTTCTTTAGTAAGTGCTTCAGGTCCTCTTCACTTTCATCAAGCAAGGTTGTGTCATCTGCATAATGCAGGTTGTTAATGAGTCTTCCTCCAATCCTGATGCCCCATTCTTCTTCATATAGCCCAGCTTCTCAAATTATTTGCTCAGCATACAGATTAAATAAGTATGGTGAAAGAATATAACCCTGATGCACAACTCTCCTGACGTTAAACCAATCAGTATCCCCTTGTTGTGTCCGAACAACTGCCTCTTGATCCATTTAAAGGTTCCTCATGAGCACAATTAAGTGTTCTGGAATTCCCATTCTTTGCGGTGTTATCCATAGTTTGTTATGATCCACACAGTCGAATGCCTTTGCATAGTCGATAAAACACAGGTAAACATCCTTCTGGTATTCTCTGCTTTTAGCCAGGATCCATCTGACATCAGCAATGATCCCTGGTTCCACGGCTTCTTCTGAAACTGCCCTGAATTTCTGGCAGTTCCCTGTCGATATACTGCTGCAGTCGTTTTTGAATGACCTTCAGCAAAATTTTGCTTGTGTGTGATATTAATGATATTGTTCTATAATTTCCACTTTCGGTTGGATCACCTTTCTTGGGAATAGGCATAAATACGGATCTCTTCCAGTCAGTTGGCCAGGAAGCTGTCTTCCAGATTTCTTGGCATAGATGAGTGAGTACCTCCAGTGCTGCATCTGTTTGTTGAAACATCTCAATTGATATTCCATCAATTCCTGGAGCTTTGTTTTTTGCCAATGCCTTCAGAGCAGCTTGGACTTCTTCCTTCAGTACCATTGGTTCCTGATCATATGCCACCTCTTGAAATGGTTGAATATCAACTAATTCTTTTTGGTATAATGACTCTCGTGTATTCCTTCCATCTTCTTTTGATGCTTCCTGTGTCATCTAATATTTTCCCCATGGAATCCTTCACTATTGCAACTCGAGGCTTGAATTTTTTCTTCAGTTCTTTCATCTTGAGAAACACCGAGTGTGTTCTTCCCTTTTGGTTTTCCATCTCCAGCTCTTCGCACATGTCATTATGATACTTTACTTTGTCTTCTCGAGACGCCCTTTGAAATCTTCAGTTCTTTTACTTCATAAACTCTTGCATAGGTATGTCCATTTTGCAGGACCTAAGTTACATATCCAGTCACTGGAGTAAGGGACACACATTTTTATTTCGTTTTATTTTATATTAAATTTAACTTTGGGAAAGGTATTGAACAAAGTGAGGATGTGAGAAACTATCAATGTACAAAAAGCTTTTGGGTAACCACAAAGGACAGATGTCTGTTTCTATACAGCGCCAACTTATATTTCATTATCATTGCCAGATTTTATTTTTCTAAGTACTTTCACTAATTACAATATATAAATATCTACCCACATCTCCATAACAATTATCAACTATGGATTTAAGAAAGTAAGATATGTGCAGAATGCTAGGGAGCTGTAGTCATGGGACCTCCTCCAGGGAAGCTCAGGAAAAATGTTTTCCGTTAACTTTTAAGCAGTGTTGCACCAGAGTTTACTTACAGTATATTTTACCCTGTCTTTCTCCCGCTAACTGAAGTGCTAACAGTGCTTCTAAATAGTTTAAGGCAGAGAAAAGAATAAGCTAAAGAGTTATTTTTTTAAAGCATCCATTTTTGTCATTTCCAGGCTAGTAAGAAAATATATAAACATTGACAATGTTTGCTTTTCTTGCAGAGGAAACAAAGTAGCCATAATCTCTTCGTGATAAATTCCAAAATGTCTCTACTACCTTTCTTCTCCTCTAATTGTAGTCATAGTATATTTTTTAACTGAATCAACAGAGATAAAAACATTAATTTATTTGAGCAAAGGGATAATTTTGAACACTATGAGAAAATGAGATGTGCTGGAGAACTGAAAACACTGCTTTCAATTGTTCTCTCTCTGGACCGCTCTGGATGGCTTTTCCTTAGCAGAAGTGGTAATATGGAATAATTAAATTTACGTAGAAGAGATAATCACTGAGGGGAAAATTAGCTTTTCTTATACTCCCAGTTTAAGTATACAGGAAGTGTCTAAGGAAAGTATATATCACTATAAGTACTATTTGTGATAACAGATCTATATTTAATATGACTTAATTGTGACCAAATTATTTTTTCCTTTGAATTTTTTGTTGATACCTTATGTTTTCAGTAATGGAGGGCATGCCAAATCATTGAGCGTGTCTAGCTCTTTGGTAGGTAATACGGTTTTTGTTTTATGACTTATTCCACAAATTGTACCCTCAGAGTCCAGAGGTACATATGTGTACCCCTTGTGAATGCAGATTCTACCTTCAGAGTCCCAAGGTACATATGCGTGCCAAAAAAATTTTCAAAACTCATGTTTTTACTATCAAAAATTCAATGATTCAGTGCCACCTCATACAATACCCTGTAGAAACAGTAGTTTATAGCATGTGCCTTTTTTTTTCCATTTCACACTGTTACTTAGGGCCCTGCCTGCCAGCAGCATGTACTGTCATTGGGACAACGGTTTCCCAATGAACCCCAGAAGTACAAAAAGTAAGTGGTAGCTATGTATAGCGCCACTCCTGAAAGGGTTAATTTTGGAATTGAATATAGGGCTAGCTTGAAGGAGGCTTAGCAATGAGGGGAGAAGAAGAGAAAGGTAAGAATTATTTCAAGGAAACAGTCAAAGGAATATAGTATAGAAAAGAAGACAGAGATGATAACAGAAAAAAATGCATATGAAATGAATAGATTATTTCGTTCATTAATGAAGTGAAAATTGAGGTCAGTTCTGACTGCGAAATTGCAAGGTAAGCATACAAAGGGAAAGCTGAGTTGCTAGGGCAAAGAGCAAAGTAAGCTTTGGGGTTTTTTTAGCAGAGGTTTGTTTAACTATAAGAGTATTTTTCCACACTGAAATTTGCAGCGTTCTATGGTCATTCTTTCTGTTATGAAAAACTAAACACTGCAGGCCCTCATGAGATAGGATATTACGCAATCCAATAACCTCGTAAATATTTCTGAGGATGTTCTTGAAGTGGCTTTTGTAGCTTATCATGTCCGGTGTCATCATGTGTAGTCAAGAGGTTTGTATACTACACAACTACAAGAGAGCTACTTGCAAAGTCTACTATAGAAGCAGTGGCCCCATCCCTGGAGTTGGGCACCGTTCATTGTGCAAACTGTACACAGTGGCCCTGGGGCTTCTACAGCAAGCTCCCTCTCCCAGCTTCAATGTGGTCACCTCTCTCCATATTGCCATGCTTCACTCACGCAACCTCAGTTCTGCCTGGTCCATTTCCCACCCAAATGTGGACAAGTTCTCTTCCTTCAGTCCTCTAGGTGCAACTGAATATTGGCTGCAATCTTTAAAATCTTTCACAGTGAACTTATGACAACAAATTCTCTCTCCCTCTCTTTTTTTTTCTCTCTCTATCTCACACATACACACACAAACACATCTTAAAACAACATAGCAATAGCAGGCCCACTATTCCTGAAGTTAATTTTTTTGTTTGCTTTACAAATAAGACTACTCGAATCTTTAAGTCTCATAGACAAAATGAACAAATAAAACCATTATAATAATATGTATTATCTATAATAAAATTAATAATTTCTGGTAGACGTTGTTCCAAGAAAACTATCTGGGAAACTAGAAAGTTATGAATTCAAGGGCCAAAGCTATGTTATGAATTATGAGTCCATTGTGTGTTATGAATGCATTGAGACTTCAAAAAGTGCTAGTATAATAAGTGCTAGTAATATTTGTTGATTCAGAATTCTAAGATTATTGTCAAGTTCAAGCTGAGGTGTTAGATCTGGAACTGATGAGATTGAATTTCTGGGAGAAACCCAGAAACCCTGATTGACCTCAGCCTACCTTGGAGGAAACTTGGACAAATGGAGCCAGACAAGGACATGTAGATAGGAACAGCTCAACTTATTTGCGTGGACTTGAGAGTAAGCTTAGAATTGTGAATGAATAAATATTGTTAGCTAGACTTTGCCTTATCTCATCTTTTCAACTGGACGAGACAAAGAGAAATCAAGGGCATAGCCACAGACAAATTGGAATGGAAAGGTTGAAAGACTTTCAATATTACGTATGCACCTCCCACTTGTCTATAGCCCAGATTTGGGGGATGCCTTGCCAAGTAGTCTGTGATTCTGAGTTCCAGACTCAGTAAAGAGGGAGTCTACAATGCAGAGCATTAATTGTTTGTGTTATGGATTGGACTAGAGAAATACATTTATTAATGCATAAAATGCATTGAATCCCCATGTGCTGATCCTAAAATATTTACCCTCTCCCTTGTATTTAACAAAAGAAATGCAGCTTGAAGGAATAAATGCCTACAGAAGAGGAAAGATTAAGCGGATGGATTAGCACCATCAGGCTTTTGTAACCACAACGCTGGGATGTCAACAAACCAACTTCCTTGGAGAGGTGAGCTGTAAATAGGATGCTTTTGAGATCAGCCACCCCCACTATGAAGAGGTCTGCTTCCCCCTGCTGGAAGCATCTAAGAGCTGCACTTAATCCAGGAATTCTTGTCAATGGCATCGCCAGCAGAGATCGCATGAGCTAACATTTACTGTGTGCTAACTTACTAAACGTGTTCGGTGTATAAAAATGATAATATAATGCCCATTTCCCCCATATGTATAACTAAATCTTGCTCATGACTCCTGAAGATGTGGCTGTGATTCTGTCTGGGGTTCTTGACCACAGCACACTCAGGCCCGTGGAAAAACATGGTTGTTTAATATTTGATAATTACTCTGTTAGTTTCTGGCCAGTCTCAAATCTATGCCTACATGCTCCACTTACTTTCAAAACCTACAACCACATGCATAATCTAGCTTCTCAAAGGGGAGAATCTTCATTTTCTTCTCTAAATATCGTATCATTTTTCGTCTTTATGTATGACATTCCCTGTTTTTTTGTTTGTTTGTTTTGTTTCTGCCAGTAATAAAAACTTTCAGTGTCTTGTGGAGGTCTTCCTTCTTTAACTAATCATATGCTTATTTCCCTTTAATACCTCTTGTACTTATTTCGGTGCCATAGTCTGACTCCTTCCCTATGTCTGTGTGTCTATATTCTATATAACCCAAAAACCCACTGCCGTCAAGTTGATTCCAACTCATAGTGACCCTATAGGGTTTCCAAGACTGTAAATCTCTACAGAAGCAGACTGTGACATCTTTTTCTGCCAATTTACTGGTAGTTTCGAACCGCCAACCTTTCAGTCAGTTGATTGCTTTAATCACTTCAGCACCAGGGCGTATTACTTATTTACACAGATTGTAAGTCAATTGAAAGATATTTCCAAAGCACTTTCATATGAAACCTACTAAAGTAAATTCACCAAGTTTCACAGTGTATATATGATATACTCTATTTTACGGGTATGGCTGGGCAAATGCCACCATTTGAAACTGAATTTAATAAACATACAGTGACTGTGAATAGCTACTGAAGCTCCTAAAGGAATGGCACATCGTAATTACGGCTGGTAGTGATTTGGCTGTTTTCCAGTTGTCATCAGGAAATGAGGCATATACCCAGGAAGATAATTAAAAGAAAATTGTAATATAATTTTCTAGGACAGTAATAAATGCTCACAGCTAATGAATACAGCAGACAAATTGGAGCTTTGCAATTAAGTTTGTTTTCCTAGTACAGTTTGTGTGTCAGAGAAGAGGGTTCATTGTGGAACATGAAATTTCTACAATGGAACTGATCATCAGAGATTTAAGGCAGATGGGAAAAAGAAGACTCTTCTCAGTTTTGAGATTTTGCTAGACTAATGTCAAATGGGGAGCAGCTGATTATAAAAACTGCAGTTGCAAATTTTCCAGGTCTGAAATAAGTACAGGTTTTCTTTATGAAGATATGCTCTGACTACAGGAAGATTTGTGAGAATAATGTTTTGTCTAGTTTGACCATTCCTTGGTCAGAACAAGCTAAATGGTTCTTTTTAGCTCTTTTCCTATAAATAGAACTGCCTATTGGTGACCTTGAACTTGACTTCTTAATCTTCACACTGCAACATATTAATTTTCACAGTATAGACACCAAGACTCAAAGTTTGCAAGGCTCTAATATTGAGTGAACAGAATCTAAAATGAAGAAATAACCTAAAATCCCTCTGACAGACTTATGCAGGAGACTTGTGTTCTCCATGTCATTTTCAGCCCTGATGGTGCTTCCTCAAAAAGCCAGAAATAGAAATGCTTTATGATCAAGCAATTCAACTCCTAGGTATATATATCATAGGGAAATATGAGCAGTAACATGAATAGACATATACACACCTATGTTCATTGCAGCATTATTCACAATATTTATATATATATATAGTTGCTGTCAGATGCTGTCGAGCTGGTTCCAACTCACAGTGACCCTATGTACAACAGAACGGAACACTGCTAGGCCTGCACCACTCTCACAATCGTTCTTCTGCTTGAGCCCATTGTTGCAGCCACTGTGTCAATCTATCTTGTTGAGCATCTTTTTCTTTTTAGCTGACCTCTCCAGGGACTGATCATGTTATAAAGCATGAGACTAAGTCTCACCATCCTTGCTTCCAAGGAGCATTCTGGCTGTACTTTTCCCGCGACAGATTTGTTTGTTCTTCTGGTAGTCCGTGGTATATTCAATATTCTTTGCCAACACCATAATTCAAAGGCATCAATTCTTCTTTGGTCTTCTTTACATATATGTGTACATATTACATAAAACACATTAATTTTAGGTTAAATAATAAATAACAAGACAGTGAAGAAAATAACTCCATCTCAGGCAGAAATTAAATTTATTAGAAAGACATCAGGTAGCTCACTGAACTGACAAAACACTGGAGCACCAGGTGAGAAAAGTGGAAAAGAGTAAGGATGGCTAGGTAGCAACAATTCAGACATTTGCCACTCCCCTCCACTGCCGACACAATCACCGACATTGTACGCTTGCTGCTATCACCCCTGCACTGTGGCTCTGCTGTGGCCGCAGTGAATGATCTTTAGCTGTCCCACCATCTTTGCTTTATTCACTCCTAATGCAAAGTCTTGCTTTGCATGGTAGCATCCAGTTAACCAGTGCCAGAAAGTGGGGAGAGGAAATGCTAACCTCTCTGTTTTCTAAGGAAAACCTGGTGGCGTAGTGGTTCAGTGCTATGGCTGCTAACCAAATGGTTGGCAGTTCGAATCCATCAGGTGCTCCTTGGAAACTTTTTCTAGAGGAGAATGACAGGCCCAGAATCTCATCAAAGATTACACAGGAGGAAATGCCCACACACCATGAAGGGAAATAAGGTAGTCATCAGCAAAATAAATACAATGTGTACTACCAAAGCACCCAAGGTAAAAAAAAAATGCCTAATAAAGGCTTTACCTATCTCCTCAGCTTCACCTCTCAAAGATTCTCATACTTCCTCCCTACTAAAGGTCTCTTTCATGTGTTCTTTCCTCCTTTCCTACCTCTTACTAACAACCATCCATATCTAAGCTCAGTATCATTTCCATAGGAAGTGGCCCACACACTAGGGTGAATGATGCTTTGATGAACGCATAGCACCATATACATTTCTTATTAATATTTATTGTATTCATGACTTTATATTTACTTTTGTGACTATTTGATGAACAGTAATATCCCCCACTATGCCTTATGGGTTCAAGGATGGCAAAGATCGGGCAGTGTTTTGTCCTGTTGTACGTTGGATTACTATGAGTTGGAACCGACTTGATGGCACCTAACAACAACATACCTTATGGTCTACAAATAAAATAGTCAAATTTTTTTCTTCTTCACTCTTATAATCTAACTATGCTCAGTCTATAGTAGGTATTCAATCAATATCATTGAATCAATGAATAAATAAAGGAATGAAAAATTATTCATCAAGAGCCATAAAAACAAATTTCTATGAGAGGTAACAGGAAACAAGAAAGTAAATTTGAATGAGTAAAGCATGCAACTTGGGCTCTGGGAAGGGGAGGAAGAACCAGGCTGATGTGAAGAAAGACAGCCAGTGGCTGTTTCACTCTAATGTTCTAAGAGGACTCTGTCTCTGATTAGACTTGGGACTAAAACTCTCCCAAGTTTGTTGTTGTTGTTGTTGTTGTTGGACTATAATGCTGGAAGGATCTGTTGTTGTAACAGACACGCAGGGTTTTGAGATTTCCTCATCTGTCAGGAGGACAGTTTTCAAGAGCCAGAATTCACATTTTCAGAGTTACCTGAACAATTTACAGTGAAAAGTAGAGACGCTGTAGAGATCATACTGGGGAAATCTAACAATTATCCACACTGGGGTTCTCAATCACTCTTGGATTTGAGTGAGACTTTTTTTCTTTTTTTGGCTAACTAGATAACTTGGTAGGCATATCGCCACTGAAAAGACAGAGAACAGGTAGTGACGATATTGAGAGCTTATCTAGTCTTCAAACTCAAATTGTGTACGTGTGTGTCTCCCTGGGTGACGCAAATGCTTAAGCATTTGATTACTGGCTAAAGGTCTGGCAGTTCGATACTACTCAGAGGCACCTCAGAAGACAGATCTGGCAATCTATTTCTGAAAGTTGACAGACCTGAAAATCCTTTGGAGGAACGCTACTCTGCACACATGGGTTGCCATGAATCAGAAATGGCTCCCCGACAACTAACAACAAATACATATATAAGTATGTGGGTGTATGTATATATTTGTGTGTTTGTATACATGTGCATGTGTGTATGCACATACATGTATTCATAGGTACATATGAATGTGTATGTATGCATATATGAATATGTATATATATATATCATGCTTTTTTATTGTTTCAACTATATATTTAAAATATGTAGGCCACCAAGAAGAATCTGAAAGAATCTCCATACTGACCTTACCAAAATAACATTTTTCAGAATTAAAATTTGCCTGCCTTTGCTTCTCTAACGTATTTGGATAAATTATAGTCTACCTGGAAGAATACATTCTAGAGTGTACAGTCTAAGGATGCCATTATGAGTTTCATTTCCTGTTAACTGACCTATATTTGACTCTACCATAAGCTCTTTTCCCCATTCTTTTGGAAAATACTTTCACAGACCTTATGGTTAAAGATAAACAATTCTTCCAGTACCGAAGAGAAATCAATTCTGGAGCAGCTAAAAAGGGAAAAGCAAATAACCAAGGTTCTAACAAAACAAATAGACGCCCCAGCGAATAATATTGAAAGATGTTGCTTACAGAAAGTTGATTAATTTAAAAAAAATGAAAAGGAAGATTGAGAAAATGCCATGATTTAAAATAGTTTCTTCAGTAAATGTCATGATAAACAAGTCAGGAAAAGTCAGATGCTATCCATTCTTACAATCCTTGCAGATTACTGAGAAAACAGTGACCTTCTCTATTGCTAAATTCGAGATGCTATCTATCATGTTGTTGACACTCCATAAATGTGAAGGACTTGAAGCAGATTTTAGAAAAATTCAAACAATACTTACAATTTAAAATAATATAATGTTTTACTCAATTAGCTAAAGACATTTTACATTATTCAGTTACTTTCAAAACCCTCATGAAGTAAAAATAGGGAAGAGTTTCCTTTCTTCTCTGTGTAGATTAAAGAGTAGCAAAAGAAGTTAACAAATAATTATGGGAAAAAATTGTGGAAATACATGTGTAGAGTGCGACGCTACCTCATGTATGTAAGGTATTGGTGGTGGAAGGGACTTAACCTTCCCTGCAGGAGACCTGGGTTCAATTCCAGATCAATGCATCTCATATGCAGCTACCACCCCTCTGTCAACGGAGGCTTGCATGTTGCTATGATGCTGAACATGCATTCGCAAGAGCTTCCAAATGAACTAGGAAGAGAGACCTGGGAATCTACTTCCAAAAATTAGCCGATGAAAACTCTATGGATCACTACAGTCAGAGCTGCAACTTATCACGGGGATGGCGCAGGCCAAGCAGCATTGTGCATGGGGTTCCCATAAGTTGGGGTCTGACATGATGGCAGCTAACAACAACAACCACCCCATGTAATCTGCACAAGTCTGAATTTTCCACACATTGCAACTGAGTAAATTTCTTTTAATCTAGTGGCAACTCCTCTATATCCTTTTTCTCCCATGCAATATATGTGTTGGAAAAACAGGGTAAGATGTCCTTGAAATTGCCCACAGTCTTGATTGTGTGGATTGCATCAAAGTCACACTTTTTTTTTTTTTTTCATTTTTGCAAGCTTACTTCATACCCGATAGTATCTTCTTCCACCCTGAGACATACAGTATCTGGTTGTCTCTCTTTTTGCAAAGGTAGCAGACATTCGTATATAGTTGAATGATTCTCTCTTTGGACCAGTTTTCAAATTAAGGGATTAGTTCCCTGGTATAGCCCAACAGTTATGTTTTATTATCATTATGAACTCACAGATTTAAACATATTTGATGTGATGTAATCTATTCAGGCTATTGTCTTTATTAATGATCTAATTGTTCCATGTTTTTGTCAGTGAGAGTCCCGGAATGTGATTGATTTTGCGTAACCACTTGCTATCTGATATGACAACATGTTGCACATTTGATCATGTTCTTCATCTTGCACATTTCCTGACCCAGCCCTGAAATCAACCTATTCTGCAAAAAAGCCTGGTTCCATTTATTAGAAAATTGCATTTAGGCACAAGGCAGGCACTCAAAGGCATTACTTTTCCTAAGTAATGAAATAGCCACAGTTGCTTTAATCATAAACTAAAGCAGGTAGGAAACTTTAACTTTTCATCAAAGCCTGGAATCATCAATCAAAGTTACCTCTGAATTTTCAAACAAATTTCCTTGTTATGTGCTTAGCCAATCCAAGAGTAAGTCAGGCAGTGACATCTACCCATCTGACCAGCTCTCACAGTCTCCTTTCCTTTCTGTTTTACTTCAGCTTCTGATTTTATGTGAAAAACAAAACCAAAAAAAAAAAAAGAAAAGAGGAAGAAAGAAAGAAACAGCTCTTTGAAACATTTCATATCAACATAAACATTTTTCTGGTACTTACAATAATACCAGCTACCATATTAGTGCCTTACTGGCCTTCTGCTTCCTATTCTACAGGGTTGCTATGAGTTGGAATTGACTCAGTGGCAACAGGCAGGCTTCCTAGTCCAATACGTTTGTAACAGCGCTCTGCTGCCTACCGATGGTAAGGAAGGAATTCTTCAAATATTCTTCACGTTGGAAATGGAAAGAATATGAGTCCTATGGCATGTAATACTCAGATATCTCCATTTCCTGAAGACATGTACCTTCTGTGTTGGAATTTTTATTCTCAGGTCTAATTAATGATGGAAGGAATACACAGAGTCATTATACCAAAAAGAATTAGTGGATATTCAAACATTTCAAGAGGTAGCATATGATTAGGAACCAATGGTACTGAAGGAAGAAGTCCAAGCTGCTCTGAAGGCATTGGCAAAAAACAAGGCTCCAGGAATTGATGGAATATCAATTGAGATTTTTCAACAAACAGATGCAGGGTTGGAGGTGCTCATTTGTCTATGTCAAGAAATCTGGAAGAGAGCTTCCTGGCCAACTGACTGGAAGAGATCCATATTTATGCCTACTCCCAAGAAAGGTGATCCAACTGAAAGTGGAAATTATAGAACAATATCATTAATATCACACGCAAGCAAAATTTTGCTGAAGATCATTCAAAAATGACTGCAGCAGTATATCGACAGGGAACTGCCAGAAATTCATGCTGGATTCAGAAGAGGATGTGGAACCAGGGATATCATTGCTGATGTCAGATGGATCCTGGCTGAAAGCAGAGAATACCAGAAGGATGTTTACCTGTGTTTTATTGACTATGCAAAGGCATTCGACTGTGTGGATCATAACAAACTATGGATAACACTGCGAAGAATGGGAATTCCAGAACACTTAATCGTGCTCCTGAGGAACCTTTACATAGATCAAGAGGCAGTTGTTCAGACAGAACAAGGGGATACTGATTGGTTTAAAGTCAGGAAAGTTCTGCATCAGGGTTATATTCTTTCACCATACTTATTTAATCTGTATGCTAAGTAAATAATATAAGAAGCTGGACTACATGAAGAAGAATGGGGCATCAGGATTGGAGGAAGACTCATTAACAACCTGCGTTATGCAGATGACACAACCTTGCTTACTGAAAGTAAGAGGACTTGAAGCACTTACTAATGAAGATCAAAGACCTCAGCCTTCAGTATGGATTACACCTCAACATAAAGAAAACAAAAATCCTCACAACTGGACCAACGAGCAACATCATAGGAGAAAAGATTGAAATTGTCAAGGATTTCATTTTACTTGGATCCACAATCAACAGCCATGGAAGCAGGAGTCAAGAAACCAAAAAAGGCATTATATTGGGCAAATCTGCTGCAAAGGACCTCTTCAAAGTGTTGAAGAGCAAAGATGTCACCCTGAAGACTAAGGTACACCGGACCCAAGCCATGGTATTTTCAATCACATCATATGCATGTGAAAGGTGGACATTGAATAAGGAAGACTGAAGAAGAGTTGATGCTTTTGAATTGTGGTGTTGGTGAAGAATATTGAATATACCATGGGCTGCCAAAAGAACGAATAAATCTGCCTTGGAAGAAGTGCGGTCAGAATGCTCCTTAGAGGCAAGGATGGCAAGACTGTCTTACATGCTTTGGACATGTTGTCAGGAGGGATCAGTTCCTGGAGAAGGACATCATGCTTGGCAGAGTACAGGGTCAGCAGAAAAGAAGAAGACCCTCAACGAGGTAGATTGACACAGTGGCTGCAACAATGAGCTCAAGCATAACAGCAATTGTTAAGGATGGCGCAGGACTGGGCAGTGTTTCCTTCTGTTGTGCATAGGGTCGCTATGAGTCGGAACTGACTCAACGGCACCTAACAACAACAACAACAGCAACAACAAATTAATGACCCTAGTTCACAGTTCTTAGTGTGCAGGTGTTTTCAGAGAGACATTATCACATATAATATTCTCTTGCTAATTTGGAGGTATTTCTAAAATTTTCATGGTAAAGGAATATGTAAAGCACGTCAAATCATGTAAGAAAAATAACATTGGGAATCTGAAGAGTAAAACAATTTAAAAATTATGCTTTAAAACTTTCACCAGCACAAAACACTGAGTATAGCACACTAGGTAAAGAAACAATCAACAGATCTTAAATTAGCCATTTCCATTTTTTCAAAGAAAAGATGGGTTATAAATAAGGGAATTTTAATAACAGCTTTTCTTTGTAATAATGGAATTCTTACTGAAGACTTACTGTTTTCATTTTTTTTCTTTTCCATGACATTTTTATACAATATAGTCCTTGTTGCTGAAAATATAACATTAAGAAGTGTATAGTTGATTATTTGTGTATGCGAGGGAAAGAGAGTGAAGGAGAAAGAGATAAAAGAAAGAGAGGGAGAGAGAGAAAGAGACAGAGATATTTATAAACACATTATCAACGCTTTCTTGAGAGACCAGATTTTTGCCTAGCTCAGGTATCCAACCACCATCGCTGGAGATATGGAATAATTTGGGTGCTTGAAATGGCAAAATCTTCTCTTTGTTGAAGCCAGTCAGATAGACATGATTGCATATATACTTTCAAAACTGTATTTTCAGTCAATGATTCAACCATGATGACTTCATGCCAACATACATCAAACATATTTAAGAACATTGATCTGGTTCTGCCAGGCTTTCTTGTATGTATTACCTACTTCTTTAGTAATTGTAATGTAATTTTAAGACCTGCATTTATATATTTTTTTCAGTATCCTTTATTCCTTTCCAGATTCTTTCACTGCCAGAATCAAACCTTGGTTGAGGCTAAGGATGGGTCGTTCTTTAGGTTTACTGTTTTGTTTTTTTTTTAATTCCAAAGTCTATTTTTCTGTTGTTGATTGCAATTAATGCATCATACTTGTGAACTTGTTTGCCTTCCAATCCACATATTGGTGGTTGAAGAAAAGGTATACAGAAGGAAATCTGAATACACTAAAGTCTCATACAAGGGAAACTCATTGTTTAGGGATTACTATTATATTTAAAGAAACACTGGGCTGTCCTATTGGCTCAGAGTTTAGGGATTTTGAGAGCTTTGAGCAGAACCTAAGAATTATTGAGACAGGCAAGAGATCGGGCTGGCTGAATTAAATAAGGTCTACATTTCAAAGTCCTGTGTGCTCGACCCGCTATAATTAAATCTAAACCTAAGTGCAGACCACCATATAAATTTTACTGCTGGCACCCAAGAACTACTTGTGATTAACATGCTAGGTGCTTAGACAAGATAAGGGGCTACATTTCAAGTCCCTGTGTGCTTGACCAGCTATAAATTGCTGATAATCCTTCTGAGTTGTTTTTCAAGGCCTCACCAGGTGCAGAGCAAGCGCGGTAAAGATCATCGTGGCCTATGAATGACCTTCCACATGAGACAAACATGAACAGGGACCCCTGGACGGGGTTCAAACCAAGATCCAGAGGCACAAGCATGTACAACATCCCAGAATAAGTCCTGTTCAACATCTCAGCAGCCTTTATAATAGGCTCCATCTTGGTTCCAGCAACCTCTGTGAGGAAATCCATCTTGAATTCTAACCGTGCTGGCATTTCATTTTCATAATCCCTCCCTTTCTCCTGGAAATCTCTACCCATCTAATGAATAAAGATAATGCCTTTTTCCCACCTAAAAACTTTTATAAGCCCTAGGAAATCCTTTGTTCAGAGAGAGAGAGACTGGAGGCTAGCGTAAGTGGAAACCCCTCTCCTTCTCTACTTCACGGGCCTTTTTACTTTCTTTCTGTCCCTAATAAACCTTTGTTCGTGTGGAACCTCTGAGCCTCTCCTGGTCATTCTTGATCAGAAAAAGGTAAGAACCTAGACAGGGCTTATTCCCGAGCTCGGAAGCCTTGCCCTCTAACATTATGGTTTCTAGTTGAGTGCTTTTTCGCTTCCACCTTTCATGTCCATTTAGAGGCGGTAGATAGTTTACATAGATTGCACTTTATTGCTCCTAACAACATAAAGATGTCTCTAAACCTCAAAGCACAGGGGTAGTAGCTGGGAAGGAATTTGTAGCCAGCAATGCTGGCCACATTGTCACTTTTTGTTAACTTCAATCATATAATATGGTTAACTTTCTTAATATTATTATCATATGCAATATTTTTCTTTTTCCTTATCCTATCCTTTATTTTATTTTCATATCACTTAAGTTCTAAGGCCAACAATAACCACTAATTACACATGTGGAGGGTATCACTTGATTTCTGAGCTATGACTAAGAAATCAAGGTAGTGAAGTCATGGTGTGCTTGCTTTCAAAATCTTGAGAACACTCATCAAATAATTTCCTTCAAATTCTTTCTCTAACTTGGGAGGGGAAAAAATTTCTTTGCCTTACTCAAACTCTACTTTCTGACCTGAATTTTTTTCCCCTTTTATTGACTATGTGACTAGGAAGCACCATGACATGTCATTGGAGTTTCAGTTTCTTAAGAGTCCAAGTTAGTATTTTGTTTCCTTTCCGAGTCTGTGGTTAGGTTTCAAAGGCAATCAAGGATGAGTTCCTGAAAACCAGTAAAACCTAAAACCCTATCTGTTATAGATTTCTTACAAATAAGAATTTATTTAAAGACCAAAACAAAATGGCCTATTTTAACCAGAAATGTATTATAGTAAACACTTTGTATATTGATTTTTTTAATGAACCATAATATTTAATTTAATTTTTAAAATTTTATTTGTTGTTCAGAATATATGCAGCAAAACATACACCAATTCAATGGTCTAGTCAAAAATCAATGTACATGTAGAAACAGTACAGTGATTTTTTATAAGACACATTGGAATAAATTTCGAATTTCAGGAGCCCAACTTTTATGAAATTGTCATTCTCAACTCTCTTTTAAATGCAAAGTCTTTAAAGGAATTAATTTATCTTATAAATTACTTTAGAGCTGTAAGCTTTACTTTAGGCAATTAAAAAAAAGTCCAGGTCTTGGTGGGTGGGGAAATTTAACCAAGAGCTAAAATTGGCATAATGAGGCATTGCTTGAGGTTGGAGGTAGATCAGTAGAAAGAGCAAAATACTAGAAATGAAAGAAATTTTCAGAAAAGGATGAGAGGAAGACTGGACTTACATTTGTTTAGGGTCTTGACGGCAATCAATGTGGGAATGAATGGCCTAGACAGATCCTAATGCTGGTAGAGAGAGAACATATGTGAGGATGGGACCTATATTTTTGATTGATAGGAGAATAAGCAAATAAAAAATATCACATACTGACTACTTTTTTAAATGTTTCGCTATCTGATCTTTACTGTTTAATTGGTTATTCTGTAATGTTTCTTTGATTTTTTATCTTAATTATAAAGGTTAGTACATAACTTCTAAAAACTTTTAAAAGGGATAGTATTGGAAGAATGTGTTTTCATGGAAGCTATTCTTTCCATATGTTGCTTTGCTCCACAACCTCATCCCACATACCCCAGCTAAGCTTCTTCTTTTTTTTTTTTTTTTCCAATTCAACACTCCATTACCTTATTTGTCCCTTCTTTCTTTCTTTTTCTTTTTTTAAAATTGTATTTTAGATGAAAGCTCACAGACCAAATTAGTTACTCATTAAATAATTAATGCACAAGTTGTTTTGTGACATTGGTTGCCAGCCCCATGACATGTCAATACTCTCCGCCTCTAGACCTTGGTTGGGTTCCCAGTTACTGGCTTTCCTGTTCCCTCTTGCCTTCTCATCCCTGCCCCTGAGCTAGCATGCCAATTTAGTCTCCTTTTGTTTTGTGGGCCTGTCTAATCTTTGGTTGAAGAGTGAACTTCAGGAGTGACTTAAATACTGAGTTAAAAGGGTGTCCAGGAGCCATACTCTCAGGTTTTCTTCAGTCTCTGTCAGACCAGTAAGTTTGGTCTTTTTTTGGAAGTTAGAATTGTGTTCCACATTTTTCTCCAGCCCTGTCTGGGACTTTCTACTGTGATCCCTGTCAGAGAAGTCGGTAGTCATAGCGAGGTACCATCTAGTTGTGCTGGACTCAGTCTGGTGGAGGCTGTGATAGTTATGGTCCAGTAGTCCTTTGGACTAAACTTTTTCTTGTGTCTGTGGTTTTCTTCATTTTCCCTTGCTCCAGACGGGGTGGGACCAGTGGAATATCTTAGATGGTAGCTTGCAAGCTTTTAAGATCCCAGACACTGCTCACCAAAGTAGGATGTAGAACCTTTTCTTTATAAATTATTTTATGCCAATTGAGTTAGATATCTCCTGAGACTATGGTCCCCAGCCCTCAGCCCAGTAATTCTGTCCTTCCGGGAGTTTGGATGTGTCTTTGAAGCTTCCATGACCTCGTCTTGGTCAAATTGTGCTGAATTCCCCAGTATTGTGTGTTGTCTTACCTTTCACCAGAGTTACCTCTTATCCGCTATTTAGTGTTTTTCCCTCCCACTCTTCCCCTCCCTGGTAACTATCAAAGATCGTTTCTTTCTGTGTGTAAACCTTTTCATGAGTTTATAATAGTGGTCTTAAACAGTATTTCCCCTTTTCTGATTGACTTATTACACTCAGCATAATCCCCTCCAGATTTATCCATGTTGTGAGGCACTTCACAGCTTCATCATTATTCTTTATTGTTGCATAGTATTCCATTGTGTGTATATACTGTAGTTTGTTTTCCCACTCATCTGTTGATGGGTACTTACATTGTTTCCATCTTTTTGCTATTGTGAATAATGCTATAATGAACTTAGGTGTGCATATGTCTACTCGTGCAATGGCTCTTATTTCTCTAGGATATATTCTCAGTAGTGGGATTGCTGGATCATATGGTAGTTCTATTTCTAGCTTTTTAAGGAAGCACCATATCATTTTCCAAAGTGGTTTACCATTTTACATTTCCACCAACAGTGCATAAGAGTTCTAATCTCCCTGCAGCCTCTCCAAAATTTGTTATTTTCTGTTTTTTAATTTGTGCCTGTAATGTCGGGGTGAAATGGCATCTCATTGTAATTTTGATTTGCATTTCTCTAAAGGCTAGTGATCTCCAGCATTTCCTCACGTATTTTTTACCCAGGTAAGCTTCTTGTGCCAAACTTTAAGATAAACATCAAGTTTCGTATTGTCTCTCAAGTTTGGGCTAAGGTTTAAATTTCCTTACCAAACCCCCACCTTTCCAGGAGTGGAAGAATAGATGGAGCAAAAGAGGCACTTCTTTCTCTTGCAATCTACTCCTTATACTCTTGCTACACTCATTAGTCTCAAGATGGAATTATCTGTTTTTTGTTATTTTTATTCATTCACAGGTAATATTATGGTTCATAGGTGCAGTATTCTGAAAATTTTAATAAGAATTGACTTCCCTGTATATTTAAAGTTGAACTCCAAATCTATCAACTCTGCAATTTTGATTTTTTTAGCAAACAATGTTGATTCTAGATTTAGCTCCACCTCTCACAAAATAGAGTATATCTTAAGACAGACAGTGTTAATTTTTTGAGCATGATTTCTTTTTTTCTTTCACAGGTTTTGAAGCTTTCATTTTAAAAATACACAATGTCATCACTTTAGTTCTGATGTGACAAGACAAAACTAACATTGTTATTATGATCAACCATAAACCTGCCAAGTATTTTTTAGGTGTTTTGATATTTGAGGATTTTTTTTTTTTCTGCAAGTCACGTGGGTATATCTACATTTCAACCTAAATTGTCAAAGTGCCATAAACACTGTTAGTGCTTGTTAAAAAAGGGATTTTAAAGAGATTTCTGGACTGTAACCCCCATGGTTTTTCAATCTCTAAAAATAAAATGTAGCAAATACAACTACTTTTTGAAATGGCAAATCAAACTTTTCTCTCTTATAAAATAGAAAATCAAATTAATCTACGTCTAATTTTCAATACTTTTTTTTTTTTCCTGTGTTGAGAATTCTTGGGTTAGGAAAATGGCAAAATTCCACTTGAGCAACTTTTTCTATAAAAGCATTCATAATATCTCTAAACATGGTTACCAAAGCCTTTGGTTCATCATCTGCTCTCTCCTCTGGACAGCCAGCACATTCTCAGGAAGTGAAATTAGAGTACTGAAGTTCTAATAACCTCTCTGTGGACTTCTGATAAGGATGCTTTTTACGTTATGCTTTGAGGTTCTGCCATATGCCTTTTTAAAAACACAAATTTGTTCCAATGCAATTGAGAGAACAATTTGAGCATAATGAGAATTTCAAATTTGCTTGTATGTGATTTCATCTGAGAGAAATTTTAGGTGAAATAAAAAATTTCACCCTCTGAACATAAAACGTACACATCTACCTGCTAACTAAATTTATCTCGTGTGATGTGAGCTATACACATACACATGTGGTATTATAACTTCCTGTTCTGTCTCAGATAACCTTCCTTCTACCACTTCATGATAATTCACAAGCTGCAATCTGTCTGAGATCCACTTCCAAAAACAAACATCAGTTCTTTCACAAGGTAAAGTGTCATATTTATTGTAGTATTTATGTAGTTCTTAACCATTTAACATGGAAAACTCTACTATCGTTTTTATTAGGTTTGTAATTTTTTTAAATGTCACTTATGACATTTTTGAGTGTTGTTTCACAAGTCTATATTTTCCATAAGCCCTGTGATTTTTATTGCAAAATTTTGAATACAGTGATGATTTGTCATAATGTATATTTCACATTATAGCAGAACTATCTGTTTATATATACAGTCAAATTAGTAGTTTATTAGTTACATACTGGGGGAAGTTCAGTTTTTTTTTTCTACAAATCAAAAAGAAAAACACAAACAACATAATAGAATATTGAGTATGGCAGATTAAAAATGACCATAAACTATTTGAAACTTCCCACCAAAAGATGGAGTCTACTTCCCTACCCCTTGAATCTGGGTTGATCATGTTTCTTGTTGTCACCAGTAGAATGTAACATCTTCTGAGATGGCAACACAGCTCTTATGTTAACAGATAAAAGCATGGAGGCTGAGAAATAGGTGTCACTCCTCCTCCCATCATCCTCCAGCTCTTCCGGTAACATAGTCACTCTCTATATTGTGTTACATGCAGGCATGGCATTTTCTCACCCACTTGTTACAAACTATAAAATAAACCCACCATTACGTTGAGAATGAGTCATATTTTGCCTATTAAAAATCTATCCCAAAGAGTAATAGAATCATAATTAATGGACTTTTAACATATTAATATTTTAAAATATACATCTGTTTAACTCTTTTACTAGCTTTTAGTTATTTATTATTATGCACTCGAATGTATTTTATGTGTATATTTTTATACTTTCAAATTAGCATGGCTATTTAATCAGTCACATCCATTTCTATGAATATGCAATTTAAGTAAAGTTTCCTGTGTGTACAATGGATGGAGAAAACAAATGAGTAAGAATGGTGATGAAACTGGAGCTAAGATACATCATCTTTGTTATTATGCAGTAATATAATGATCGGAGCCCTGGTGGCTCAGTGGTTAAGAGCTCAGCTGCTAACCAAAAGGTGGGCAGTTCAAATCCACCAGCCACTCCTTGGAAACCCTAAGAGGCAATTCTGCTCTCACCTATACCGTTGTTATCAGTTTCCTTATAATGATAAGGGAAAGAAAGAGCTTGGTTGCAATAAAAAAAGAAAGAAAGCTATAGAAGTTAGAAATGTGGTGATACAACTGATAAGAGTATACAATAGTTTCTGTCTAGTGAGATGAAACAGGAAGAAGGACTGAAAAAAATATTCAATTGGAAGGCAGGGAGACATATAAGATGATGATTTGTGGTTTAGATATTGTGTGAGATGATGGTTGGTCTTTTCCTTTGGATAAGTAACTTGCTTAAAATACAACTGACATAAGATGTTTTAACTCAGAAAATGCACAGTATAGAAGTAGAGTCTTGTCAGTTGTCCTCGTACATGTGATCCTCTACCTAAGAACGGATGAGTTGTGTACAGGAGAGAGTATAAACCAGCAGAGCAGAGAGTCAGTGCTTCTACCAGCAGGATGTACATCAGTCAATTACTACATATCTAAACTGGACAGCAATTTTTGCAGTCATTGAAACACACACACACACACACACACACACAAAGGTCTGTGATTTCTGCAATTTCTTGTTATCGCATCAGACATCTGTTTAAAATCTTTAAAGCAGCAAGAGAAAAATGGTATGTCACTTTCAGAATTTTTTCTCTAATGTGTCTGTTTGTAGGGAACCCTGGTGGAGTAGTGGTTAAGTGCTACAGCTGCTAACCAAAGGGTCAGCAGTTCAAACCCACCAGGCGCTCCTTGGAAACTCGATGGGGCAGTTCTACTCTGTACTTTAGGGTGGCTATGAGTCAGAATCAACTTGACGGCACTGGGTTTGGTTTGGTTTGGGTGTCTGTTTGTGGGGTCCCTTTGCATTTATTCTGCTTGGAGTTCCTTGAGCTTGCTGATGTGTATATTATTGTTTTACAATACTTGGGGACTTTTCAGCCATATGTCTTTGAATATTTTTTCTGGTCTTTTCTCTTTCTCCTCTCCTCCAGGTACTACATTATGCATTTCTCCGAGGCTTCGCTCATTTTTCTTCATTCTTTTTTCTTTCTGCCCTTTGCCTTGCATAATCCCTATCGATCTACCTTCAAGTTTATGAATTCTTTTTTTTTCTGCTAGCTCAAATCTATTGTTGAACCCCTCCAGTGAAATTTTTATTCTAGTTATTGAGCATTTCACAGAGTTCCCATTGGTTTTTTATTTGAAATTTCTGTTTCTTTATTGATTTTCTGAATTTAGTGAAACAGTTTCATCATGTCTTATTTTACTTCTTTAACCTTGCTTTCCTTTAGTAGTATGAAAAGATTTATAACAGCTACTTTAATGAGAAACACTGAATTCTTGCTTCTCCCAGGAAGAAAGCCCTCCAGCTAGGAGATGGGAAGAGAGGGAGCCCTTGTCCTTGGCTGCAGTAGCTTATAATAAACTCCCTGCCTTACTGAGCTGGGAGGGGAGAGTGGTAGTAGTCTTGGTTCAAACACAGCAGACTTTCACCTTTCTTACTGATTTTTTTTAGATTTTCTTGAATAGATGTTTCTTCATCTTCTGTTTGCTTTTAGGAGAATTTCCAGAGACTCTAAATGGTTATTGACATGGGGAGTAAGCAGGTTATTTTCATGTGGAAATCAATCTCCCCAACAAATGGATTATTTGGAACTAATAGCCATTTAAGGAAAATACAAGATCTTACCAACACAGCCTCAGGCTATGATTCTCTCTCTCTTTCTCATTCTCTCTTTCTCTACCTCTCTGTAAATGTTCTCTCAAAAAGCGTTCTCCCCCAAAAAGTTTTGGAACTCTACAGCTAGCTTCAATTCATTTACCTTCACTTAAAATTTTAAAAAACAAATTAAGATTAGATATAAGAAATAGTGTACTTAAATTTTATACTTTATGTTAATAATTTGCAAATCATACTTTCTCTCATAGTGCTTTGGGAATGATGCAAGCATGAGACTTGTGCCCACCTATACTAACGACAGCAGGGCTAAAACTAATGATCATAAAAATTGCTAATAGGTCATAAAATAACCCATAGACATACCTTGCCAAAAACTCTAGCCACGGGACTACTCAAGTTACCTGAAATTCAGTATGCAATTTCATCCCCATTTTCCTTTCCTCATGCTTTTGTATCTGGTTCCTGACACACTGCAGATTTTCACCTGAAACATCCCTTTCTTTGTAGTCTTCTCCAAAGGGCTCCCTTTGTTTCCCTACCTCTAAGTATAAAGCATAGTGGTTAAAAGCTATGGCTGCTAACCAAATGACTGGAAGTTTAAATCTACCATGTGCTCCTCGGAAACTCTATGGGGCAGTTCTACTCTGTCCTATAGGGTAGGAATCGACTTGACGGTGGTGGGTTTTTAACTATAAAGCTGCTCCCTCTGAGAGGAAGTAATGCATTTTCTATTTATCTCATCCAGAGTCAATTTCTGTTGCCACCGCCAACTAGGAACCCTTGTTTACACAGGTTTATAAGAGGAGGTCTTTTTTTTTTTTTTTTTTTTCCAGTATATTAAGATAGAATGTTAGGCTATTATTTGACATCTTTCTTCTCTTTTAATAAAGCGGTTTATATTGCGCAAGATTTGTGTCAAAGTACTCTATGAGTAGTTAATGTTATGTTTGGTAAAGTAAAGGGCCAGTGAAAAAGAGGAAGACCCTCAATAAGATGGATGTAACACACACACAGGCTGCAACAATGGGCTCAAACACGGCAACAATTCTAAGAATGGTGCAGGACCAGGCAGTGTTTTGTTGGTTCGCTATGAGTCAAAACCAACTAGATGGGTCCCAACAACAACATTTGATGTCAATGGTGGGTGCACTATTCCTTAAGATCAATTTAAGTTGTAATTTTAAAATCCTTGATTAGCTTTATGACTATGCAGTAACAGTAAACTGAGATAGCTAGTAAGTATTCTAGGTTACCTGGAACATATTTAGAGATGTTAGAAAAAGTAAAATAAATTAAAAAAGAATTTTTGGTCATCATACAATAACGTGTTTTACACAATAAAGTGTAGGAGTACATTGTTTACATCCTCTTACACATAAACATTTATTCTTCATAACAACTATTTCATAAAAAATTAAGTCAGTGTAGTAGAAATTCTCTTAAATATGGTCAATAAATTTAACTACAATTTTAAAATCAACATTTGGAGCTTTAAATCATATTGTCATGTCTCTCTCTTTCTCCCCCATGGAGTGGCTGGTGAATTTGAACTGTCTACCTTTTCAATTAGCAGCTAAGCACTTAACCACTGTGCCACCAGGGCTCCCTTATTTATAAGTACAGGGGTAAGGATTTCAACACATATTTTTGGGAAACACAATTCAATCTGCAATAGTAAACCTTTGGTTTGAATAGCTGTTTTCTTTTTTGATCTGCCTAATCGGTTTGTAGGTAAAAAAAAAAAAAAAAAATAGGACAATTGTGTCAAGATTAAGGAGCCCTGGTGGCATAAAGGTTAAGACCTTGGCTGGTAACCAGAAAGTTGGTAGTTCAATCTCACCATTTGCCCCTCAGAAGAAAGATGTGACAGACTGCTTCCGTAAAGATAACAAAAACTTACCCATTGCTACAGAGTCAATTCTGACCCAGAGTAACCCTGTAGGATAGAGTAGAACTGTCCTATAGGGTTCCCAAGGCAGTCTGCTTCCATGAAGATTACAGCCTTGTAAACCCAGTGGGGCAGTTCTACTCTGTCCTATAGGGTCACTATGAGTAGGAACTGACTCTATGGCAAAAAGTTTGTTTTGTTTGGTTTATGTCAAGATTTTTTGTTATGTGTATATGTGCGTGTATTTGTATATACATTGAAAAAAACAAACTTAATAGTTGTCATGGATCTAACTGTGTCCCCCCCAAAATATCTGTCGACTTGGTTAGGTCATGATTCCCAATGCTGTATGATTGTCCACCCTTTTGTCATCTGATGTGATTTCTCTATGTGTTGTAAATTCTGTCTCTACGATGTTGACGGAATGGATTAGTGACAGTTATATTGATGAAATCTACAAGATTAGGTAGTGTCTTAAGACAATCTCTTTTGAGATATAAAAGAGAGAAGCAAGCAGAGAGATATGGGGACCTCATACGACCAAGAAAGCAGCACCAGGAGCAGAGTGCATCCTTTGGACCTGGGGTTCCTGTGCCTGAGGAGCTCCTCAACCAAGAGAAGATTGTTGACAAAGACCTTCCTTCAGATCTGACAGAGAAAGCCTTCCCTTGGAGCTGATGCCCTGAACTTGGACTTGTAGCCTACTAGACTATGGGAAAATAAATTTCTCTTTGTTAAAGCAATCCACTTGTGGTATTTCTGTTATAGCGGCACCAGATGACTAAGACAATAGTCACTAATTAATCAAGATGTTAATGGATATAAGATTATAGAAATCAATATTGAACAAAATTTTTAAAAAAACTAAACAAAGAAACAGTCTCACCCCCATTCATGACTAGGGATTTAAGTTAAGGCAGTAGAGCAATGACCATCCAGAGTATTGCATATAAACTTCCTTTTGTTTCTTCCCTTAGTCATATGTAATGAATCTGAAATTTTGATGTGTTTCAGGACCATCAGAGGAGCTTGTTAAAAACGCAGACATCTAGCCCATCACAGACCTACTGAAATAGAATCTCAGCAGATGGAGACTTGCCAGCTCTATTTTTGCAAGTTCCCCAAGTGATTCTGATGTATTCCAGCTCTGATTCTGGTCTAGCTAATTATTTAGGATTTCCCACCCTTTATCTCTTCCCCAGAGTTACTTATGGTTCTGGGAGGGAGCTAGGTTCTGCTATATGTAATATTGGATAATTTGGGATTGGAATCTTTGAAAATAAGATGATGTCTTGATTCCTAAAAGTATGAATTGGTTAGAAAATATTCAGAGGTGTTTTTTGCTATGGATGTCACAAAAATATATGATATCAAAATCTTCCCATCTTGTTGGACAATAGAGAGAAATGGCTTTTGTGATCTATATAAATGTGGATCAAAATATACATTAGTGTTTTTTTTTTTTTTTTGAGACTTTAAAATCCTCTCTCCTATGAAGGCATTTCTCCTTATGAAGGTATTTCTCTGAAAAAATATGTATGTTTCTGTTGTATAGATTTTCTCAACACACCCAGAGTCCATTATTGCTAACATGAAGAATCTTAGATAATTTCTTAACAATATGGGGCTTAGGCTAATCTGGAGGTTCTTTAGAAGCAGGACACAATTCTTATTTTTCCTTTATTTCTCAACATCTAGCACAATTTTCCTTTGAAATGTGATGCGGATCTTTGATTATCTGATCTGGATGACCTAGGACTTGTTCTGGATTCAATGTGATTATTATTGCGCCCTGAGAAGGCATTTGTTAGTTTTGGTCATCAGAAAAACCACGTTATTTTTGCAATGAATTTGTGATTAAATAATGTTACGAGGATTTTTTTCTTAAATAGGAACTAATTCCAGGCTATTTCCGTTTTCCATGTTAGTTCACGTTAGGAATTTCCGTTCATTTTTATGTTATTTTGATTAAGACACAATATTCTTAAGATTTTAACCTTTTCAAGACCCATGGGACAGTGTCCTATCCACAGTTTTATGTGTAGATTGAGCATTGTCTTAGATGATGCTTCCCAGATGTGTGAATTTTCTAACATTTTGACAGGTTTGCCTTTATTTCTGTGGCATAAGCCTCTTCACTATGTTTTCCAGTTGCCATGTTCTTGTGAGAATGTACTTATCATGAGAATAAGCTATTCCCAGTTTTCACTGAGTCATAGAGTTCATTTCTTCCTTTATGCCATACATCATTTCCAGGTGTTACTGGCTTTCTTCTTTTCTAGCTTCTAAACAATAAATAATGCTTTTCCAATAAGGAATAATGCATTGCAGTGGTACTTTTCAAGAGATTGGAACTCCTATAAGGTATTATTACCCTGCATTTTTATTCAATCATAGGGTCCAATCATTGCTTCCATGTAGTGAAGCAAGTGAAATACCCTGCTGTGAGCAGTTCTGCGGTATTCCAGGGCAGCTGTTTCTTCTTAGCTGTTGGTACTGCTTTTGTTATAGTAAGGAATACATAGTAGTGGTAATTTCCTGAGATTCAAATTTCCTTAGTTTTTTTGTTTGTTTTGTTTTGTCTCTAAGTACTGCTCTTGAAATAATAAAGAATGCATTGTAGTAGTAATTTTCCTGAGACAAAAAAAAACCTCTTGGCTTTATTTATTTGGGCTGTAAGTACTGCTTTTGCAGTAAGGAAGAATGCATTGTACCATGTTTTGAAAAGTTTCATGAAAAATAAGAAGGAGACTAGAATAAAACATACTTGCAGTCATTGCCAAGTGCCTTTATGTTTTATAAATTTTCAAGAAATAAAACAAATTTAAAAACTCGATTTTATCATTGACCCATATAAGCAGAATTTACATTGTCCACGGTCTGCTGGGACACATGTGATCGCTGATAATGGGCACCAAAATCCGTAAATCATAACAAAAATTCTGAATTGCGTGCCTTTATTAGTGAAAACACATAGAATTAACAAAAAAAATTAAAGGAGAAAATAATTGGATCTTGAATTAAGACAATTTTGATTCTTAATGTTTTCTTCACATATATTAAGTAAATGTAGTACTCTGTCATTTGCAGCTTTCATAAGTCTGAATTCTACAGCTTTGTCCAATTTATTGCCAAATGTGAATAACACAGGATCAAGGATATAGATCTAAAAGACTCACCCCCATTGTTATCTCTCTAGTAATCACTCAAGTCCAGGTGTCAGACCACCTCCATATTCTTCTAGTAGTATTATTATCCAGCACACAATATCCTTACCCCTGCAAATGATATTCAATTATATTTGGTATGTTTGGGAATAAATCTAAGAGAAAGTGGCCAGTCATTGACTTTTCCAGCAGAGTAGGAAGAATTAGAAAAATAATTGGCTTTATATGCAATGTTTGTCAGGAAGAGGTTAAATATAGAATTATCTATCTGGCTGTAGGTGAAAAAGTCATGGATATAGTCTAAAAATTAATATCACCTAGTGACAAATCATAACAAGCTTCTGCAATGGTTAATTGTATTAGCATCACTGATAGCCAAACCAGCCAGGAGCTCCTTACCTGCTCCTCCTGTCCATTAGCAAACAAAGGCTTAGGTGATGGTGATGGGTGTGGCTTAGATGGGAGTTGCTCAGATCAAGGGGAACCTGCCCCCTCCAGTTTATTGTCCTCAAAGTGCTGGGCAGGGCTTAAGACAGTCAAACCCAGTTTACTAGCCTACACGCCAAAGAACAAAATGCAATTTGTCTTACTGCGCCTGCGTGCCATGATAACCTATGTAATCCATAATGTTTGTATGTACTTCCTTGTGAGAGACAATATAAAAGACTGCCTTCATTTGTTCGGGGAGCTTGATTTGAGGTATGCACTTCCTTGCTCCTTGCCTGCGTGTTTTCAATAAACACTCTTCCTTCCTCCTTACCTCAGTGTCTTTATTGATGAGAAGCTGCACCGAGCAGAACCTGCTCTGAGTAACATCACAACTACAATGCTGTACTTTGCAGATAAATGGATAACTTGAATGTTTGAGATAAAATGGTTAAAATAAGAGGGTTCCCTGAAATAATTGCAAAAACAAGTATATTTTAGATTGTGTAGACATTTATATTCTGATACTAAATAATATTAATAATAATAGCTATAATTTATTGAAATAAATTGAGACACTGTTTTGAGTATATTACGCATATTAACTCATCTAATTCTGACAACCATTCTAGGAAGTAGGGACCATTATCATTCTCATTTTACAGATAAAGATAAATAATATGCCCAAAGTTTTGTAGGTAGTAAGTACCTTTTGTATTCAATATACCTAAACGGAAATTATATGTCATGAATGTTGGCGATGATTTAAGGATTATTATAGAAGTACAAATTGTAAGTTGCCCAGGAGAACTACCACAAGTCCTCTGTGGTAATTAACCATCTTTTGGGTGTTGAGGGTAATAAATTGATGTGCCTATTTGGGAAAGAGGGTGATACCCTGAAGGTATGAGGTGAGGAAAGTCAAATGAGTAGACAAGAAAATAGTTGGAATATTTTGTATGATAAGATGATAATTATGTTGAGTAACTTTTTTTCACTCTTTCTTTTTTCCCCCCTCCAGAAGAAATTGTTGAGAAAGAGAGAGTAATGATTGAAAAACAAGATTATAGTCAGAAAAATAATAGGAAGTTGGACTATTTTTAGGGCAATGGGCCAATGAGAAACTCCAGTGGCAAATAGCTTAACGGACTAACAGAAATGTAAGAAATGATGATGTAAATGAGCTGAACAGAAGATTTCAAAGGACAGCTCCAGAAGACAAAGTATTATAATGAAATATGTTAAGACCTGGAGTTAGAAAACCAAAAGGGGAGAACATGCACAGCATTTCTCAAGCTGAAAGAACTGAAGAAAAAATTCAAGCCTCGAGTTGCAATATTGAAGGATTCTATGGACAAAATATTGAATGATGCAGAAAGAATCAAAGGAAGATGGAAGGAATACACTGAGTCATTGGACCAAAAATAATTGGTCAACGTTCAACCATTTCAGAGGTAGCATATGATTAAGAACCAATGGTACTAAAGGAAGAAGTCCAAGCTGCACTGAAAGCTTTGGCAAAAAACAAGGCTCCAGGAATTGACAGGAAACCAATTGAGAAGTCTCAACAAATGGGTGCAGTGCTAGAAGCACTCACTTGTCTATGCCAAGAAATTTGGAAGACGGCTACCTGGCCAAGTAACTGGAAGAGATCCATACTTGGTGCCCATTCCAAAGAAAGGTGATTCAACGGAATGTGTAAACTATCTAACAATATCACTAATATCACATGCAAGTAAAATTTTGCTGAAGACAATTCAAAAATGGTTATAGCGGTACATAGGCAAGGAACTGCCAGAAATTTAAGCTGGATTCAGAAGAGGACATAGACTAGGGATATCCTTGCTGATGTCAGATGAATTATGGCTGAACACAGAGAATACCAGAAAGATGTTTACCTATGTTTTAATGACCAAACAAAGGCATTAGAGTGTGTGGATCATAACAAATTATGGATAACATTCCAAATGGGAACTCCAGAGCACTTAACTGTGCTCATGAGGAATCTGTACACGGACCAAGAAGCAGTCGTTCAAACAGAATAGTGAGATACTGCTTGGTTTAAAATCAGGAAAGGTGTGCATTAGGATTGTATCCTTTCTCCTTACTTGTTCAACCTGTATACAGAGTAAATAGTCTGAGAAGCTGGACTATACGAAGAAGAACGGGGCCTTACAATTGGAGGAACACTTATTAACAACCTGTGATATGCAGATGACAAAACTTTCCTTGCTGAAAATGAAGAAAATCTGAAGCACTTACTGATGAAGATCAAAGACTACAGCCTTTGATATGGGTTACACCTCAACATAAAGAAAACAAAAATTCTCACAACTGGACCAATAAGTAATATGATAAAGAGAGAAAATATCGATGTTGTCAAAGATTTCATTTTACTTGGACACACAATCAATGCCCATGGAAGTAAAAAAAAAAAATTTTTTTTTTTAAGAAATCAGGTGACATATTGCATTGGGCAAATCTGTAGCAAAAGACGTCTTTAAAGTGTTCAAAAGCAAAGATGTCACTTCGAGGACAAAGGTACATCTGATGCAAGCCATGGTATTTTCGATTGACTCCTGTGCATGTGAAAACTGGACAATGAATAAGGAAGACTGAAGAAGAATTGATGCATTTGAATCATGGTATTGGCAAAAAATATTGAATGTACCACGGACTGCCAGTAGAACAATCAAATCTGCTTTGAAAGAAGTACAGCCAGAGTGTTCCTTAGAAGGGATGGATGATGGTAAGATATCATCTTACATACTTTGTACATGTTATCAGGAGGGATCAGTTCCTGGAGAAGGACATCATGATCAGTAAAGTGTCAATGAAAAAGACGAAGATGCTCAATGAGATAAATTGACACAGAGACTGCAACAACGGGCTCAAACATAGTAACATTTGTGAGGATGGCTCGGGAATGGGCAGTGTTTTGTTCCTTTCATAGGGTTGCTGAGTCAGAACCAACTCAATAGCACCCAACGAAAACATGTTATGTTTTTTCATATTTATTGTTTTTATGTCTCCCCACGATTCTTTAATATTTAGTAAAGTTAAAAATATAGGAAAACCTGGTGGTGCAGTGGTTAAGAGTTACAGCTGCTAACAAAAGGTCGGCAGTTCGAATCCATCAGGCACTCCTTGGAAACTCTATGGGGCCATTCTACCATGTCCTATAGGGTCGCTATTAGTTGGAACCAA
This sequence comes from Elephas maximus indicus, assembly GCF_024166365.1. Lineage (NCBI taxonomy): Eukaryota > Metazoa > Chordata > Mammalia > Proboscidea > Elephantidae > Elephas > Elephas maximus. The sequence goes on from NC_064836.1 coordinate 60,233,449, forward strand.
CTTGACAGCAGCAGGTTTTTTTTTTTTATTACAAATATAGATGTTTTGAGTCTTTTTTTTTTTTTTTAAGTTGAGAATGAACAATGTGACAAAACAGGTTGATGCAGTATAAAGCAGAGATTGTATGTGTGGAGGTAGGTAATGGGATAAGAACAATATCTAATTATCTAAAGTGGAACTAATTCTCCAGGGCCAACCTAGTCTCAAAGAAGACTTCATGTGGACCTCCAGATGACTAAATGGAGCCCCTGATATCTTCCCTGTTTGAGATCAAGACGTGATTGGTTCTGAATACTGATGAAGACCTGAGAAACCATGCCAGAGCCAAAGGACAACAGGTAAGTTGAAGGATGAAGAAAAATCTGGAAACAAATCAGTGTCTCATGAGTCCTATTCAGTGCAGACAAATTGTTCTGCTGGTTGTTACCATAGCCTTATGAAAAGGAATATTTGTAAGTCAGAAAATTCATAATAATTTTAATTCTACATCTTAAAAAATAAATTCCCATTAGATGTTTGGCTATTGAAGTTCTTCATTGCTATAAGTTATACACTTCACAGTTTTTATTCAGAATTTAGGATGTTATGGGTCATATCCTCAATCTGTGTTAAGGGTCCTATATAATTCATTCATCAAAAATATTTTTTTCTCTTTTATTCTCACCAAATTATTCTCCACCATGATTTCACTTTTAGGTTTCTATGTCTCCAGAAAAATATCAAGAATTTTTTTTTTAAGTGTTAGTTTTCTTTCCTTGAAATGGATATATTAATTTTGAAAACAGCATTTACTTTGATTTGTTTTAGTAATAGGTACCTTTCCATTGAATCTTAATGACACCTATAAAATATTTACTTCCTTGGATTAAAATTGCATGGATTAATTGTTCTAGTATCCATACTTAGTGCAATAGTATCTAGGCATTTGAAGCTATAAAGTATTTTTCTAATTCATCTCCTATTTTTTCCAAACTTATTATTGATGCTTTTTCAATATTATCCTTCTTATTCATGTCATATCATTTCTCTTCCACTTATCTTCTTAATAATATGTTTAGGAACTTTTCTTTCTCTACCTCAAATATGAAGTCAAACCCTTTTTTTTTTTTTTTGAGAGAGAACACAGATCCAAGTGAAAAGTTACAAACTTTGGAAACAAAGAGTGCCTATTAATTAAAATGCTGGCTTTGCCACTTACTAGCTGTATGACCACTGAAGTTACTTTCAGTTCCTCTGTTTTCTTTCCTGTACGTAACATACATGTCCATTTTTATAAATTTGTTGTGCAGAGTAGAGTACATATTATTTTTAATACTAAAAGTAAATGCTGTGAATCCCATTTCCCTATGTGAACAATTTCCTTATTTCTACTGCAGGATGTTCTGCAATGGTGAAAAAAATACTGTTCATGGCTTCAATTTTCAAAACAAAAGTCACAACCTTAGTTCCAGTCACCTCACAGAAGGGAAATTGAAAATCTCAGTAATTTCAGCAGACTCATTGTCTGTTCTGTTGTAGCTTCCTGCTGCCACATGTTACTGCAATCTCCACTGTCCTCTGTGGTGGCGTGGCTCCGTGACTAACCCAGCACTGGGTTGTCAGTGAGTAGAAGAGGAATTGTATCTCTCTGGGTTACACTCATGCATTGCCAGCTCATGATATCTTAGGTATGAGCCCCAATGTCACAGATAGTTTTTACACATGCTGGGCTTAAATAGCCATCCTCTCTAACCTCCTAGCCCTAGATTCACCCACTGAGTGCATCAGGAGAGACTACCTGGGTCAGGCACACAAGGACTACAAGTGAGTATCCTTTCTTCATCACCCAGACCCTGTTGTTGAGTCCAAGTATCTGGTGAATTTCCCCTTTGGCTGAGTAGTTTGGAGCAGGGTGGATGGGAGTTTTGTTGAACTCACCACCACCGCCAGTTACCGTGAAGTCAATTCTCACTCATGAGAGCTCCATCTGTGTTAGAGAAGACCTTTGCTCCATAGGGTTTTCAATAGCTGATGTTTCAGAAACAAATCACCAGGCCTTTTCTCCAGAGGACCAAACCCCCAACCTTTCAGTTAACAGTCAGCAAAATACCTTTTCCACTACCAGGGACTCTTTATGTTGAATCAGTCAGGGATATATCAAAGCATTAGAAGTGTTTCCTGTTACAGTGGGTGCCAAAGGAAAAAGAATAAAGATTTTAATATATTTTCTCTTTCTTCCTGGAAGAGTTCTTCATGCATGTATAAATTTGCTTTTATTCTCCCCAGCAACAATTGAAACACAAAACAAAGAGAAAAGTGGAGAGAAGCTTTGGCAAGCCAAAATGTGTCCTGTTATGTACAACTTTTCCCCATTACAAGGAATGCATATTTGCTAGAAGCCAAGGCTTTTAACGCTGCCTAAAGCTTAAAGCTTAGCTAGGAAATCTCTGTCCTACAGATGCTCTCAGCTCTTTGCTAAAATAAATGCCTACTCTGAATACTTAACAGCAATTTAATATTACTTTAAAAAAAAAAGATACGCAAATTAAAACTCACAGCATCTAAAACTCGCCAAGAGAAAATTTATTGCAGATAAAAAGCATCCTGACTAAACTGTCACATTCTATTGATAACATTATGAAATGTAACAATTGATTAAATAAATAATGTGGCTTTCTTTTTATAATAATTTGATATACGTTTTCCTCCTCTATTTTCTCCTTTTCTTTTATCTCACTCAAGCAAGCAGCCTATCCCTTGTTTTGTAACTCAGGGGAAATGTGGGAGGATAGAATATAGAAGTAATCTTAACTCTTGTTTTTATACGCCTTAAGACCTTTTTTTTTTTTTTTTTTTTAAAGCCCTTAGAAGAATTTAGAGGTCAAAATGAAGGCAAGAAAGCACTCCGTGGGTAAAGATTGTGTCCTGGTGAAGCAGGAAAGAACACAGGATGACCTAACCCTCAGATGAAAGAAATGCTTCAAACAGTGGAGCAGAGAGATGTCCTTATTTTGTGAGTGTGAAGGGTACGTACGCCCTACTCTTCACCAAAGGTGACTAGATGCTTGAGAGGAATATTTGCCTTGTGCGTAAACACATGGAAACAAAGGTAGAGCCCTCATAGTTGATTTCTGTTATGGAAACAGATCACAAGAAATGTGCCGGTACTGAAGGACCATACAGACTGGAATCATCCATCTACCTTTATCAAATTGAGCTGGCCTGATATTGAGGACAAGACAAATCTCACTCAGTATATTGTCAATGTCATGAACAACTGAGATACAATTTCAAAAAGAGGTCAGAGTCTCAGGAAGAACCGAGGTTAAGTTTTCCACTGGCCTAGAGCAATGGGCACTACGTTTAGCAATTAATTTGATTTATGGAAAGGAAGTAATATTTATTTTTTAAGCCTATTAATGGAGATTCTTACAACTTATATTTTGTAGAAGGAATCGGGGTAGTGCAAACTGTTTGTAATTGGTTGATAACTCAAAGGTTGGTGGTTTGAACACACCCAGTGGTTCCATGAAAGAAAGGTCTGGTGATCTGCTTCTGTAAAGTTTGCAACCAAGAAAACCCCATGAAACGTTACTACTTTGTCACATATCAAGTTGCTATGTGTTGAGGGCCAACTAGACTGCAGCTAACAACAACAACAACAACATGTTTTGTAGAAATAATTAGCACAGTATGAAGTCAAGAACACTTAAGGTTGCACGTGGCAGGTTTGTAAACGCCTAGAAATTGAGTGTCTTGAATAATTTTATATTTTCCAGGTTGACCCGAGAACGTTAGATTTGGTGGAAATAACGGGCACTACAGAAAACTCTCCTTGGCAGAAACAATGAACAGTAAAAGTTGTTTAAAGTGTTTTAAAAAGGGTTTAAAAAAAATCAACTTTGTCTTTGCTAGTATTCTCTATTTTCTTTTCTATTTTATAAATTTCTGCTCATATCTTTCTTTTGACTTATTTTACCTTTTTTTTTTTTTTAATGCTTTCCCACTGCCATCAAGTTGATTCTGACTCATGGTGACCTCATGTGTTACAGAGTAGAGCTGCTCCATAGGATTTTCTTGGTGGTAATCTTTATGAAAGTAGATTGCCAGCCCTTTCTTCCTTAAATGACTTACATAGATAAAATTAATTTTCATAATTTTATTTTTTATGACAAGCATTCTCTAAATAAAGCTTTAGCTGCATCCCACACATGTGGATACATAATATATTTCTTTACTGTTTAGCTGAAAATATTTTCTAATTTGCATCGTCATTTCTCCTCTGAGCCATGTATTATTTAGAACTGTGTTTCTTAATTTCCAAACACATGGAATTTTCCCTTTATCAATTTATTATTTATTTCTAGCTGCTTTTGGAGAATATGCTTGAAATGGTTTGAAGCCTTTGAAATTATTGAAATTTGCCTTAAAGTCCTGTAAATGGTCAATCGAAAATATTATATATGGAGACTTTGCTTTAAGCCATGGGAAAGAAAGATATCTGAATTACTCGCCTGCCATGAACTACTAGAAAACAGGACATTTGACAGTAGGCAGTACAAGAACATGTTCCCTGAGAAACAGGAAATGAATGAGGTAAGCCCTAAAAATCAATCTTTCTATTTGAAGATAAATTTTGGACTCAGCTTAGGGAGAGGAAACCCAAACAGAACCTGATGATCTCACTGAGTTAAAAGAAATATCAGAGTTCTGGGGGGCCAAGACAGATAGAATTCAGAGAACTTGACATGAAATAACTGTATGGAAAACAAACCCTAGAAATATGCATATGGGTCTCCTTGAGTCTATGGCTGAATACTAATTTGCACATGTTTAAGGTGCAAAATCCCTTTGAGGCTGGATAATAACAACTTTTTAGAAAATAAAAATGACTAAGGAGTTGGAAGATAAGAGATTACCACAGATCACAAAGAGCCAAAAGTCAACTTATGTTTATTCCAGCAAGAGTGAAGAGACTTTTCTAAACACATGGAACATTCAATAAAGACTTAAAAAGGGTAATGTCTTACAAGTGGGACTAAATCTCTAAATAGATGACATAAAATATCCACTCTAAAAGAGATTAAAAACGAGTCTCAAAAAGATCAAACTAATTTGCAATTAATTCCTTGCCTGAAAAAATTCTAAGCTCTTTAAAGGAATACAAGATCAATGTCCTGAATTCAAAAAAAATTACTACACAAAGAGATAGAACAATGAGACTCATAATGGGAGAAAATTTAGTCAACAAAAAGACCCCCAAAATGCCATAGGTGATAAAATTAATAGTCAAGGACATTAAAAGAACTATTACGAATATGCTTCATATGATCGAGTCTGTAAAAGAATGAATAGACATAATGAAAAGAAAAATGAATGATATAAAATACTGAACTTCTCAGAGACATTGAATAAGCAAATAATTTTGATACAATCTATTAAAAATGTACATATAGGTTTTAGATAAATATAAAAATATCTCAATTCTAAAATTGCTTTAAAATATAATTGACTGTTTACTGCAAAAATAATAGTATACTGTGGGATTTATGGAAACCCTGGTGGCATAGTAGTTAAGAGCTACAACTGCTAACCAAAAGGTCGGCAGTTCGAATCCACCAGGCACTCCTTGGAAACTCTATGGGGCAGTTCTACTCTGTTCTATAGGGTCGCTATGAGTCAGAATCGACTCAACAGCAGTGGGTTTGGTTTTTGGTTTGGTGGGATTTATAACAAGTATAGACGTAAAAGACATGTCAAAAATAGCTCAAAGGATGGGAAGGGGGAAATGGAAGCATATTGTTGTAAGAGTTGTACGTTCTATGTTGTGGTGAATATGACTTGATGGTGTATTTTTATGTAAAATAAAAATGCATATTGTAAACCCTAGAGCAATCACCAAGAAAATAAAACAATGAACAATAAAAATAAGCCGATAGTGAAATGAAAACGAGATGTTTAAAAATTCTTAATACAATATCAAAAAAAGACAAAAACAGGACAAGGGGGAAAAAACACAAGCAACAAATTGGACAAATACAACACAAATAGCAAAATTGTAGCTTAAAATCAACCACCTTTGTAAATTAAAATTATATTAAAAGATTACCAAATTGAATGAAAAATGAAGACCCAGCTATTTGTTATTTACAAAAAAAAAATCCATTTTTTAAAAGTAAAGAGGTTTCCGAGATAAAATGAAAGCTTCAAAGGTCAGCGAAGCAGGGGCTGGGGTCTGGGGAACTTGGTTTGAGGGGACTTCTAAGTCAATGGGCAAAACAATTCTATTATGAAAACACTCTGCATCCCATTTTGAATTGTGGTGCCTGGGGTCCTAAATGCCAACAAGCGGCCATCTAAAATACATTAATTGGTCTCAACCCACCGGGAGCAAAGGCAAAGGAAAAACACCAAGGTCACACGACAACTAAGAACCCAAGAGACAGAAAGGGCCACTTGAACCAGAGACCTACATTATCCTGAGACCAGAAGAACTAGTTGGTGCCCGGCCACAATCGATGTCTGCCCTGTCAGGGAGCACAACAGACAACTCCTGAGGGAGCAGGAGACCAATGGGATACAGACCCCAAATTCTCATGAAAAGACCACACCTAATGGTATGATTGCGACTAGAGGAATCCCAGAGACAATGCTCCCCAGAACTTCTGATGGCACAGGACAGGAACCAACCCCGAAGACAAATCATCAGGCATGAAAAGGACTGGTCAGTGGGGGGGAGAGAGATACTGATGAAGAGTGAGCTAATTAAATCAGGTGGACACGGGAGAGTGTGTTGGCAACTCTTGACTGGAGGGGGGATGGGAAGATAGAGAGAGAGGGAAGATGGTAAAATTGGCACAAAACGAGAGACTGTAAGGGCTGACTCAATAGGGGGAGAGCAAGTGGGAGAAGGGAGTAAGATGTATGTAAACCTACATGTGACAGACTGATTGGAATGGTAAATGTTCACTTGAAGCTTAATTAAAAAAAAAAAAATCCATTTTGAAATAAAGATACAAATAGGTTAAAAGTAAAGGATGGAAAAAAGAAATTATGCAAGCAGTCAGACAAAGAAGACTTAAAACACTAAGTATTATCAGATGTTATAGATTGAAATGTTTCCCCCAAAAGATACATTGAAGGCATAACCCTGTACTAGTGACCTTATTTGGAGATAGGGTCTTTGAAGACGTTATTAGTTAACATTAGGTCATACCAGAGTAGGATGGATCCTAATCCAATCTTAATGGAGCCTTACAAGAAAAGAGACATAGACACACAGAGGAAAGACGGTGATGAGAAGATGCATCTACAGGCCAAGGAAAGCCTAGGGCTACCGGAAGCTAAAAGAAAGGCATGAAATAAATTCTCCCTCAAAGCCTCAGAAGGAATCACCGTGGCTAACCCCCTGATCTTGGACTCCCAGCCTTCAAAACGGTGAGACAAAGAAAATTCTGTTATTTAAAGCCACCCACTCTGTGGTGTGTTGTTACAACAGCCCTAGGCATAAAGAGGACATTTTATAATGATAAAACAATAATTCATTCAAAGGCCATAGAATTCCTAAATGATTATGCACCCCAATAACAGAGCTTCAAAAGATATGAAACAAAAAACTGACAGAATTGAAAAAATAATATTGATAAACCCACAATTTGATTTTGAGATTTCAAAGCCTTGTCTCAGCACTTGCTAGAACAATCAGATGGTAAATTATTAAGGATATAAAATACTTGAGAAATAGTATCAACCAAGAGGTTTTCATCAACATATATAGAACACTGCACCCATTCTTTCCAAGTGCTGATGGAACAATTAGCAAGATAAATCATCTGCTGGGGCATAAAACAGGTTTCAGTACATTTGTTTTCTGCATTTTTTGTTTGTCTTGTTTTGCTGTCCTTTGCTCAGTAACAAAGCAACTTTATTCGCAGACCATTTGGGGAAGGCATGTGCTTCAGTGTATGTTTGGGTTACCATTGCCCTACACATGTCGACATTTGGGGCCCCAGTTTAATAGCAAAACGATTAACTATTGGATTCCCCACCTTCTAAGACTTTTGAAATTGGACATTTTTCCTCTGATTCCACCAGGACTCCAGAGCTAGGGTTCCTGCATACCTACCCTGGTAAATTTCTCGAGTCAAACGTGGCTTTTCCACTCAACTAAATGTTTATTCTCTTGCTTCCAATAGGTTTCAGTCTGGTAATTCCTCACTATCTGGCAATGTTTGATGGTTTTAAGCATCTTTTACCTATATTTTAATGCAGCGTTTTCAGTTGTTTTCAACAGGTGGGATAGTCTGAATATTCTAGCCAATAATATTATGTTACCAGGACCAAACTGCTCATCTGTACTCAACAATATGCAACTGTAAGATTCTTTCCCAATAACTGTGGTTCTATTTCTTGTTTGTGGATGAATGTTATTTCCTAACTTAATACAATAAAACTTACCTATGCAATCACCTACTTATTTTTTATATTTATTTGATTCTTTGGTTTTTTAAATAAATAACTCGGTTATTTATTAACAAAGTCAGTTGTGACTTTGCTTGTGTACATAATTTTTGTAGTTTTATACTTCATCCGAGTAGGTTTATAGTATTTAACTCAAATAGATCACTTTCTATTTTTTCTTTAGATCATATTTGCAACTATACTAATTCTTGAATGAACAAAGGATAAATCAAGCATTGACTTTTTATTATAAATCTGGAAAATTTTGTGGTACTGCAATTCAGCGGTTTTCACTTCTCTTTTGACTTTTACGGCATGAGCTCAGTGAGGAACATTTTGCAAAAATTTTCCATTGCTTCATCTGTTTTCTCCCAGGTCATTTCTAATCATTTGATATTCAAGTGAGTCTCTTTTAAAGTGCCTATCATGTCTTCATTCTTGCCAATTTTCTCTTCTTCAATTTGTGGCAACATCAATTGTAGACTTTAATTTGGGTGACCTTTGCTATAAACTGTAAATTGCAATTGTGTTCAATAAGAAGCCTGGTGGACATGAGTGCATAGAGAATTTAAGTGGTATGTGGAAACCACCCTTCTTACTATATGAAGGAAGAAATGCTTATAAAATACTTACGTTCCTGTGTTGATAAAGGGACTAGTAAACAATGATGCTGTTGAAATTTATCCAGTTGAGTTAAAGATCTCAGTAATGATCAGAGCTATGGAGGAACTGTTCTAGAATAAAGAAAACCAAAGAAACATGGACAACTAAAAAAATCAGAGCAGTGTGTGCTCTGTTCCTAGTTATCGAGTTTATAGAACTCCTTCCTATGTTTACTCATAGTTAATGAAAAGAAACAAGAATATAAATGTTTGCCTAGCAAGTCTTGCCAATACATATTTTTTTAAAGCAAACAGCTTGTGATAGCTTAACCCCATAGCTTGTGAAGCATATTCATTATAGGAAATTGTATTTTAACTTATGCCGAAACCAAACCCGTTGCCACCGGATTGATTCTGACTCATACCGACCCTACAGGACAGAGTAGAACTGCCCTACGGGGTTTCTGAGGCTATAATCTTTACAGAAGTTGACTGCCACATCTTTCTCTGTGAGCTGCTGGTGAGTTTGCACTGTGGACCTTTTGGTTAGTAGCGGAGCGCTTAACCACTGTGCCACCAGGGCTCCTTTTAAATTATAAGAAACAGAAATTTACTAGACTTGGTCAATGTTGTTAACCTGCCAATACTTTTCAATATTTTTTAAGAAAATTTTAGCTGGCTTTACTTTAGCTTTAGAAATTAATGTTGCTTCCAACAGATCTGATCCAAACACAAAGTGACTTTAAATTTCTTTGACAAAACACTCATTTCTTCCTCATTTATCTATAACTTTGAATGTGATTCAAAGAGCTCAAAAATATCACTTTATCAGACTTCATAAAATTCTGTTACATGAACACTTGCAATTTCACATTATAATCAATCTCCATTGCATGCGCACCACATGATTATATCTGTTTAACCCATAATTTTAAAACATTCAAAGATTTGCAAGTTAATACTTCAGAACAGAGATAAACATTATTGTTAAATGAGGAGAAATTATTTCAAGTGACCAGTGGCGATAAGGTTCAACCCCCTCGGCAGATGCATAACTTAGGGCCTCAGATTATGAATACTCAAATAATAAAATTTCCTCTATGTTTTTTTCTCTTCTCTCTAATCTGTCTCATTGGTATGTATAGCAGTGTTTACAACATCCTATTTCTGTTGGTCTGTGATTCTGTTTTAATCCAGGAGTTCAAGGTCCCTGGGTGGCACAAATGGTTTGCACTTGGCTGGTAACCAAAAGATTGGTGGTTGGTACTCACCCAGTGGCTCCGTAGGAAGAAGACCTGCTGCTCTGCGTCTGTAAAGACTGTAGCCTAGGAAACACTGTGGGGTGCTTCTACCCCGTAACACGTCAACAACACATCCTGAGTTGCAATTCATCAACAAAGACAAAATCAACAACAGAAGTGCGAGTCCCACTTTATTTTTTAAATTGTCCTATTATCTTCCTAACAATCTTTACATGAAATTCTCAAGTCCTGAATAAAATTTCAAATTTGGGTCTTCCCATCAGAACAATTCAGTTACCAAGAAATATGGGAAGGCAATCAGATATGAGGGTAATTTGTCTTTATATTTTATTTTCTATCCCTGAAAACAACCAAGGAGTCAGTACAGCACTATGGGAGTCAAAATAACGAAATGGTTAAGAGCACAAGACTCGGGATGGTATAGCCAGACTTATATCCTTGGCCCAATAATAATTAGCTTTGTGACTTTGTAATCTCTTTCAGCTTAGTTTTTCCACCTATAAAATGGAAATAATAACAGTACCTACTTAGTGTAGCAGCTCTGAGAATTAAATGAGTTTATGTATTTCAGATGCTTAGAATAGTGTCTGGTATGTGTATGTAATAAGCATAATATAAGTGTAAGCTTTTATTACTATTTCCCTTGTTTAAAAAAAAAAAAAAGGACATTGCCATCGAGTCAATTCCAACTCATAGCAACCCTATAGGACAGAGTAGAACTGCCCCATAGTGTTTTCAAGGAGCAGCTAGTAGATTTTAACTGTCAACCTTTTTGTTAGTAGCCATAGTTCTTAACCACTGTGCCACCAGGGTTCCATAGTTGATTTCTTTTTTTAGGGTTAATCAACTGTTGTACTTTAGGGAGATCAAGAAAAAGAGAGACACTCCGTTTTGCTCTCTTTCTTGTTTGTTTTGCTTCATTATACATGCGAATGGTGACTCTTTCCATTTTCTGTGCTTGAGCCCTAAAAGTCTGAAAGCAGTGAACAATGTGACAAAGACCCCACTATCCTATAATCTAGAATATCCTAGAGATTGTGAAACCAGTTCTGCTAGGACATCACTCATCTCCAAGTTACATGAGTGAAGGAACCAAATTGATTGGATGTCTGAGGTTGAAGAAACTGAAGAGAATCTTTTCAGATAAAGTTGTTGGCGTGCTCTGTAATTTTGGCTTCTCCTTACCCCAGGTCAAGTGAGGGGAACCACCAGGAATTAGAGGAAGACTGTTTCCAGGACAACACTACAGGAAAGAACCTGACTGGGATCTGGGCACAGAGAGAGGACTACTTTGAGTATGTTTTACATGTCCGTAAACATCAGTGATGTGTGGTTGCCCTGAGACTAGGCACAAATACATTAAAAGAGAGTTAGCTGTGGGTCATCTTAGAAAGTATCCCACCGAAGATAACCACCTGGTGAGGCAAAGGACCTCCAACACAGCATGAATCCCAGAGGCTGAGTTGAAAGTTGAAAGCAGCCAGCCAAAGAGAGTATGGCCCTTATCAAGGAAAATGCATTCAGACATTCCTAGTTGGAAGATCTCCAGAGAAACTCACAAAATTATCCTACAAGTGATAGTTAGCAATTGACATTGCCATACCTAGAGACTCCAAGGACAGATTCAGCCGGCACCAGTGAAGACTCTCCTGCTCCATGTCTCCACTGTCTCCATTCTCCTAGAATAACTGGATACCATTTAGAGAATGAGAAATAAAAAAACCCATTGCTGTCAAGTCGATCCTGACTCACAGTGACCCTATAGGACAGAGTAGAACTGCCCCATAGAGTTTCCAAGGAGCACCTGGTGGATTTGAACTGCCAGCCTTTTGGTTACCAGCAGTAGTTCTTAACCACTATGCCACCAGGGTTTCCAAATGAGAAATAGCAGTTGAAATTAAGGAGAGATGTTCCCCATACTGAAGCAGATCCTATAGAAGAGGAGAAGCTTTAAAGTGAATGACTTTTAGAGTTGGGTATTTATTAGGCTCTCTATTTTTTTTATATATTTGCATAAGGCTTGAAAAAAGAAAATATGTATGACTTAGGTGTAGAGAAACTAGTAGCCCAGGTGGTGCAGCGGTTAAGAGCTCAGCTGCTAACCAAAAAGTCAGCAGTTTGAATTCACCAGCCTTTCCTTGGAAGCCCTATAGGCCAGTTTTGCTATGTCCAGAATGTACTCGACGACAGCAGAAAGCGTAAGGAAAGAAGCTCAACCTCATTCAGCTTAACATAAAATTAAATTGAGACTTAAGGAAGGTTTCATTTTTAATTATTAAATTGGTGAAGAAAAAAAATTGTGGCCCACTGAGCTGGAAAGAATCTGTAGAAATAGGCATAAATTACACATTAATGGTGGGAGTGTAAATTGGAACATTCTGATAGAGTGTAATCTATCAAAATTTAAAATTCACATGTCTATTTTCAGCCAAACTGATCCCAGGAATATTTCCTACATATGAATGGCACATGGATTAAGTAAACTAATGAAGAAAGATTTTAATTGCAACACGGTTTTTTACACAGAGTGTTGAAAACCAACTGAATGCCTATTTTGTGAAAAACTGGGTAAAAAAAATAAATAATGTGCCTTCATACACGGGAACACCATGCCATTATCAAAAATATTAAAGAAATTATATAGATAAAAGTATGGAAAGTAATCCAAGATGCCTTAAGTGAAATAAAACAAAATACAGACCTACACGTATATTAGGTAATGTTCACAACTTACATACATCCTTTCATTTATATACAAATGCTTTAAATATCTATTGCAGATAAGAATGGTTGTCTCTGAGGGATTCTTACTGGCTAAAGATGGGGAAAAGAGAGACTTTACTATTGAGTAAACATACTTTAAAATCATGTATCTAGTATATTTACCAGTTATTCATATAAAAAATAAGACAAAAACTACCAAAAAAAAATTCTCTGAATAGGAAAAATAAAATTTGGAAACCATTAAAACATTGAGTAATACAAATTAGCAACTGCAGTACAAATCAGGTTTGTATGGCACTCCGAAGGAGTCACCAAATGTAAATAATGACAGAAAACCTTTGTATTCGAAAGGGGAATACACCCACAATAATAACTAGCAGTGACTCAAAGCTACAATATGTGATTTTTTAGAGAAAGAGACATAAATGTTTGAAAGTAGCAAAAAAAAAAAAAAAAAAAAGACAGGAGATTGTAACTAGTCATTGTAACTAGTCAATCCAAAGGCATATTTGGGGACAACATCTGGAGTTGCCAGCTGGATACCTGTAGAGCCTCTGAAACTAAGCAGACATGACTGTAACTCTGATGTATTTTGTCTCCCCTCTCCCCCCTCCCCCCAAAAATGACATTTTAACAAAAGTAAAACTGTGACATTCTTTTATTTAGTACTTTTTATAGATTTATTTTCTCTATTGACAGCCTAATACACCAGCTCATAATGAAACTCTGAAGTGGATAACAAAGAATAAATTCACCCACCTGTTTATGAGAAAAACATCTAATTGCAGGGAGGGAACCTAGATTTTTATAGCTTTAAAGAAAGCAGCCTGAGGATAATCTGACCTGGAGTCAGTCATAGACTGGTTCAAGAATCACCAAGCTGAGATCTTTAAATGAGGCAGAAATACAGTACAGAAAGAGGGATAATAATAATAAAAGTAAATAAATAAAGGTGAAGACAAATTAGAAAAAAATACATCGAACCAATTTCAAACCTAGAGTCAGGGAAATAAAATAATAATTAAAGAATCAAAAACCTTCCTTGTTTTCGAATTTGAAATAACCTGTGTATTTTGAATTAGGTACAATTTATAAAAGCCTTGCACTCCAGCAGTTTCTTTTATCTGCAGCGAGACAGCAGTTGGATTTGGAATTTCCTCTTTATAGAGGAATCTCTTGAACATCGGTTGTAAAATCTGAATTGTTCTTGTCATCATTTCAAAAGATTATACCTCTTTCAACACTGACAAATTTATGTTTGTCATATTTATATCGTCTTTCCATAATGAAGCTTATGTTAAGGAGACGTTTGGACATGGTTCCTCTGAAAAATGTTTCTTACTCATTTATAAAATTTAATGAAATTGTAATACTAATTGCAGAAAATTGAAAGCAATTATCCAAAAGTTAAATAGTGGGAAGCAAGATGAAAATTCTCTACCACCAAGAAGAATTACAAACATATATAAAATTTTCAACAAGTCTTGAGCTTGTTCACATGGTAATGATACTTTTCAGTGAAACACCTCCTTACTCTCTCTTTCACTGATGGCAGTAGCTGCTTTTTGCTCTGCAACATACCTTCCTCCTCACCCATCCACCCACCTGAGAGGTTTCTCTCGAGCACCAGAGGCACTTCAACTACCCATGTCAAGAGCACTGACATGTTACTTTCACTAAAACTACTCTCTTTTTTTGCCCCACAGATTGTTGCTGACATTTTACTTTTATCACTCTTGAGTCAGGAAAGTTTGGCAAATTTAGTACCATTTTCAAATGACTAAAAGTCATAAAAGTCATTTTTCTTATAGATGCTTTTAAAGGACTCTGTTTAGAGTCAAAGAATTGGACTGTTACACATTGAAAATTAAAATAATTGTCACACAAAATAGTAGACTTTTCAACCTATCCAGTCTGGACATTTAAAAAAGTAGGATGAACTATTATTAACACTAACATTAACATATATAATAGTTAAGGTTGACAGCATAATTTGAAAATACATAGAGAAATTTAAAAAGCCAAGAATTGCTAAGACAATATTGAAGAAGAAAATAATTGGAGGAGATATCTTATCAGATGTCAAGACTTTATACAAAGCTATAGTAATTAAAACAAAAATAAAAAATAGATAACTGGAACAGAATTCAGATTCCAGAAATGCATGTTTATCTGATTCATGACAAATGCCTCAGCGCACTAAAATGAGAAAAGGATCAGACTATTAGATATCTATATGGGAAAAAAATAAACCTTGATCCCCAAATAACACAAACACCAAGTAAAGATGCATCATAGATGAGAACGTAAGGGAACATTATAAAGATCTGAGAAACTGGCATAAAGGGATGTCTTCTTGAGATAGGCAGAGATTCTTAAGTAGACTACAGAAAGTACTGAGCACAAAGAAGACAACTGATAAATTATTAAAATTAAGGGCTTGTTCATCAAAAGACACCACTAAGACAGTGAAAAGCAAATTATGGAGTGGGAGAAAATGTTTTCATTTCATATTTCCAATAAAGGATTCATACTCATAAACTATAAATTATTCCTACAAAGCAATAAAAAAAGAGAGAGACAATGTAAAGAGAAAATGGAAGAGGCACTTCAAGAAGATATCTACACATTTTTGGTCAATTGACTTTTGACAAAAGCGCCTAGGTAATTGAATAGGGAAAAAATTGTCTTTTCAATTGACGGTACTAAAGTAAATAAACATCTATATACAAACAAACAAACAAAAAGTAACTGCCCTATAAGTTCTCTATGAGTCGGAATTGACTCGACCACAACGGGTTTGGTTTTTTGGTTTTAACTTTTACCTTGTGTGATATAAAAAAAAAAAAAAAAAAAAAACTCCAAGTGAGTAACAGATAAAATTAAAATCTACACCAAGAAAATCCTAGAAGAAAACATAGGAAAATATCTTTGTTATCTTGGTTAGATTAGCCTAAAATTCATTAGGATTCAAAAAGAATGAATCATAAAAGATAAAATTGATAAATTTTTCTTCAAAATATTTTAAAGTTCTTTTCAAAGACATTTTAAAAAATGTAAAGACATGCCACAGACTGGGGGAAAATGTTTGCAAGACACATTTGTATCCAGAATGAATGTACGTGTGTGTGTGTATATATATGTATACAGATATATATATTTATGTTATTGTGCTGTTGTCAGAGGCCGTCGAGTCAGCTCCAACTCATAGTGCACCCTATGCACAACAAACAAAATACCTCCCGGTTCTGTGCCATTCTCACAATTCTTGCTATGCTTGAGCCCATTGCTGCAGCCACAGTGTCAATCCATCTCCTTGAAGGTCTTCCTCTTTTTCTCTGACCCTCTACTTTACCAAACATGATGTCCTTCTCCAGGGACTGATCCCTCCTGATAATATGTCCAAAGTATATGAGACATAGTACCGCCATCCAAGCTTCTAAGGAGCATTCCAGCTGTGCTTTTTCCAAGACAGATTTGTTTGTTCTTTTGGCAACACCATAATTCGAAGGTGTCAATTCTTCTTCCCTCTTCCTTATTCATTGTCCAGCTTTCACATGCATATGAGACAATTGAAAACACCGTGGCCTGGGTCAGGTGCACCTTAATCCTCAAGGTGACATCTTTGCTTTTCAACACTTTAGAGGTGTTTTGCAGCAGATTTGCCCAGTGCAATGAGTCTTTTTACTTCTTGACTGCTGCTTCCCTGGATGTCGATTGTGAAATGAAATCCTTGAAAACTTTAGTATTTTTTCTGTTTAGCATGATGCTGCATATTGGTCCAGTAGTGAGGACTTTTTTTTCTTTATGTTGAAGTGTAATCCATATTGAAGGCTGTGGTCTTTGATCTTCCTCAGTAAGTTCTTCAAGTTCTCTTTACTTTCAGCAAGTAAGATTGTGTCATCTGCTTAATGCCAGCTGTTAATAAGTCCTCCTCCAATTCTGGTGCTTTGATCTTCTTCATATAGTCCAGCTTCTTGGATTACTTGCTCAGCATACAGATTGAATAGGTGTGGTGGAAGGATACAACCCTGAAGCACACCTTGCCTGACTTTAAACCATGTGGTATCCCCTTGTTCTGTTTGAACGACTGCCTCTTGGTCCATGTACAGCTTCTTCATGAGCACAATTAAGTGTTCCAGAATTCACATTCTTCACAATGTTATCCATAATTTGTTATGATCCACACAGTCCACAGTCCAATGCCTTAACATAGTCAATAAAACACAGGTAAACATCTTTCTGGTATTCTCTGCTTTCAGCCAGGATCCATCTGACATCAGCAATGCTATCCCTGGCTCCACATCCTCTTCTAAACCCAGCTTGAATTTCTGGCAGTTCCCTGTTGATATGCTGCTGCAGCCGCTTTTGAATGATCTTCAGCAAAATTTTGCTCGCGTGTGATATTAATGATATAGTTCAGTAATTACTACATTTGTTTGGATCACCTTTCTTGGGAACAGGCATAAATAAGGATCTCTTCCAGTCAGTTGGCCGGGTAGCTGTCTTCCAAATTTCTTGGCATAGATAAGTAAGCACTTCCAGCGCTGCATCTGTTTGTTGAAACATTTCAATTGGTATTTCATCAATTTCAGGAGCCTTGTTTTTCACCAATGCCTTCAGTGCAGCTTGACCTTCTTCCTTCAGTACCATCAGTTCCTGAGCATACGTTACCTCCTGAAATGGTTGACTGTAGTTCAATTCTTTTTGGTATAGTGGGTCCGTGTATTCCTTCCATCTTCTTTTGCTGCTTCCTGTGTCGTTTAATATTTTCTCCCTAGAACCCTTCAGTATTGCAACTTGAGGCTTGAGTTTTTCTTCAGTTCTTTCAGCTTGAGAAATGCTGACTGTGTTCCTATCGTTGACAGCATTGTACTTCAGGATAGATATTGAAATGTTCTTTTTGACAATGAAAGCAAGGCCATTTCTCTTCAAGTCATCTTTCCATGCATAGTAGACCATATGGTTTTCTGATTCAAAATAACCCATATGAGTCCATTTCATATCACTAATGCCTAGGATATCAATCTTTATATCTTCCATTTCATTTTTGATTTCCAATTTTCCTAGATTCATACTTCATACATTCCAAATTCTGATTATTAATGGATGTTTGCAGCTGTTTCTTCTCATTTTGAGTCGTGCCACATCAGCATATGAAGGTCCTGAAAGCTTGACTTTATCCACGTTATTAAGGTCAGCTCTACTCTGAGGAGGCAGCTCTTTCCCAGTCGTATTTTGAGTGCCTTCCAAAGTGAGGGGCTCGTTTTCCTGCACTATATTAGACAATGTTCCACTGCTATTCATAAGGTTTTCACTGGCTAATTCTTTTCAGAAGAAGGCTGCTAGGTCTTTCTTCCTAGTCTATCTTAGTCTACAAGCTCAGCTGAAATCTGTCTGCCATTGAATACTGGTGGCATTGCTTCCAGCATCACAGCAACACACAAGGCTCCACAGTGTGACAAACAGACCCATTGTGGGGGCTTGTGTGTGTGTATATATATATATATAAAACAACTCTTATATATCCATCATAAGACAAAAAATTAAATCATACAGGCAAAATATTTGACAAAAGATATATGGATGGTCCCCAAGACAATCCCCATGTTCAGTGAGTCACTAGGGGGACTCAAAAGATTCATTATAGGCTCATATTCATGGCTAAAATTTATTATACCAAAAGAATACAGAGCAGTATCAGCAAAGGGTGCACGTGGTGAAGTCTGGGTACAAGTTTTGAAGGGTCCTTTCTCAGTGGAATCACATAGGGCATGCTTAATTTCCTTTGCAATGAGTTGTAAAAACTCACGTGCAGATTTGCTAGCCAGAGAAGCTCATTAAAGACTCAGTGTCTAATGTTTTTTATTGAGTGTTGGTCATAATAGCCCATTACCTTGACTTATGCTTGACTTAACTTATATAGCGATTTTAAAAATTAAAATAGCAACATAGCACTAATATAGAGGTTGTATATGAAATACACCACCTAGAACTCAGTTAGGAACCAACATATAAAGAAGACCTCTGAACCAAATAAAATAGGCTTTATGATTTTGAGAAACTGAAGTACAGGATTACATGATCAATAAACCACTTTTTTTTTTTTTAATACACTCTTCTAATGAATTTAGTTATTTCACTACCTATGATGAAATGAATTCCTTTGTGTGGCCTTTTGCCTTGGTTCTTTGGAAAAATAGCTTGAAAGATTTTCCCCCTAAGCCCTGAGAAGTTACCTTTGCCCTAGTTTACTACCACGGAGAGTCTGTTACTTCTGCCAGGTTGATTGGTATTTCCTGGGTAAGTTGTAAATAACTTGGCTTGAATACTCTTTTTCTGGTCCTGGGCTACAGGCTACTCTGTGATTGGTATGCACCTTGTAGGGATTGGTCAATATACTATGCAACTGAGATGAGTTGTAACCCAGCCATGCCTAATATGCAAATGAATTGCCTGTGGCCTACTGAGAGGAGATTGGTCAGTTCATGGACCTGGTGGGAATGCTATGCCTTGAAAATGACAAGGAATTATATATTTCAGCTGCCAGCCCCACAGAGATTTTGGTGGACAGAAAGAAGCAAGAGAAACAGCAGGAAAAAGCAGAAGGAAGAAAGCAAAAAGAAGAAGCAGAGAGAGAGAGGAGGCATGGAATTTCTTAAAAGAGCTATAACACTGGTTAAAAGCTGTAACACTGAAGACAGTGAGAGGCCTGGAAGGGGACCAGTGGCAGAGCCAGTGGTGACAAACAAGCAGAGCCAAGAAGAGCCTGTCGTGATGGGGCCAAGAGGATCCTGCCCTGAGGGAGCTAAGAGGAGACCTATGCTACTGTGAGAAGCTGAGAGAGCGGTCCCACACTGAAGAAGGAAGACTTTGCCTATACCCTTCCTGACCCTGATCCTGATTCTAAGTTGTAGCCTGTTGATCTCAAGTTGTACCCTGCTCCTTAATAAACCACTTAAATGTAAGTATGGTCTGTGAGTTCCGTGTGACCATTGCAACATACTATGAACTATGTACTATGAACAATGTACTATGAATTGCAATGCAGAGAAGTAAAGAGTGCCGTGAGAGGGATGGCTGGTATCAGAATTGGTAAGAAGGTTGAAAATGGAGGTATATCTGACATCCACCTTATAGGTATCAGCCTTGGGCTGATCTTGATTCACATTACACTCCCTTAAGTTAGACTGGTTCTGGAAACTCTATTACTATGCCTGCCATTTTGTACTATCCTAGCTATCTGAGATTCAAAGGTTTAAAATGGGAAAAATAGATATGAGAGAAAAGCTGAGAAATCAAAAAATATAGAGCCACTTGAGGACATTTTGTATAATATATAGTTTATGAAATCTCACTATGTACAGAGCACTACTTTGTAGCCATAATAGCGACTGATACTCTGTTCCTGGGAGGGAAGGGAAAGAATTGGGGGAAAGCAATCAACACTATTCAACACAATCATCAACAATACAGGAAAACAGGAATTATGTATTAGAAGGAGTTGTACTAGTTGTGCAATGAAATATTTTAAAGTTTAAAAAAAAAAGAGAGAGAGAATTGGGTTCCATTTACTTGAAACCTCTTATTTCTTTTTAAATCGACTAAGATCAGTTCAACTTAAAGTTTTTGAACCCCTACTTTACCTCAGAAATGCCAATTTATGAGTTGCCTCTGTGGTAGGAAATTTCAATGAATTCTAAAATTTATGGAACGAAGAAATCCTCAGTAAAGCCTATTTTGATGAAATCATCTTAACAAAATGCATTACTCAAATATACAAGTCAATTGAGATGCAAAATGAAAATCTCATTGAATGTATTTAGAGGAAATGAAAAGGCTGGAGAGCTATAAAGGCCAGCATCTTCAAAGGGATAAGCTTTATAACAAATTTTCTGCAAGAATGGCATTCTGTTCAAAAACAATATAATGACTCTGTTCAAAAACAATATAACGACTCTGCCCAAAAGGACCTGAAACAAGTATTAATATCTTATATATACCTGCAGCATCAGCTTTTAATCAAATGGCCGTGACATAATTTGGCAAGAGGTGTTATCTTCTCATTTTAAAAGGAAAAAAAAAAAACTCACTGTTTTAAAACAGGAACTGAAATAGCAACAGGCAAGCTATACATAAAACTGTACATAAAATTAAAACATATATTTTTAGAGCTTTAAGGGTTTTTGAGATTCATTTAGTCCTTGGAATCCTGCTCTCCCAATGACTATTCAAAATTTAATTATGCCAAATAAATTAAATGAAATTATTTGTTCTTGCTTCAGTGATGTGATGTTTATGTTTTGGTAGATGATTGTAAAGTTTAAAGAAAATGACATACAGTATCAGTTTGGTATATTGTTGCTGTCGTTGTTATGTGTCGTTGAGTCATTTCGGACTCAAAGCAACCCTGTGTACAACAGAAAGAACACTGTCCAGTCCTGCATCGTTCTCACATTGTAATGCCTGAGCCCATTGTTGCCGCCACTGTGTCAATCCATCTCATCCAGGATCTTCCTCTTTTTTGCTGACCCTCTACTTTACCAAGCATGATGTCCCCCTCCAGGGACCCGTCCCTCCTGATAACATGTCCCAAGTATGTGAGATGAAGTCTTGCCAACCTTGCATCTAAGGAGTCTTCTGGCTGTACTTCTTCCAAGACAGATTTGTTCATTCTACCGGCAGTCCATGGTATATTCAATTTTCTTCAGCAGCATCATAATTCAAAGACATCATTTCTCCTTCAGTCTTCCTTGTTCATAGCCCATGGCTTGGGTCAGGTGCACTTTAATTCTCAAAATGATTTCTTTGCTTTTTAACACTTTAAGGAGGTCTTTTGCCTCAGATTTGCCCAATACAATATGTCACTTGATTTCTTGACTGCCGTGGGTGTTGATTGTGGCTTTTTTTTTTTTGTATAAAAACCAAGCTTAAAAAAAGGAAAAAGAAACAGTAAATTTGCTAATCTATAATAGTTTCTACGGACCAAGTGGGCATTCTAGCAAGACAAAGCGATTTAGTATAATAAAGGGAAGAAATTACCTCTAAAGGCTTCATCATTCTTTCAAAAGTACTAGGATTCATTCCTAAAGCCATAGAGCACCCAACACCCACAGAAAACTGGAGTTAGCCTGACGTCTGCAATCTATTTTATTGACAACCAAAGTGGAATGAAAACGTGAAATATCTTTTCACTTTAGAACAAAGAAATTTTAAAAATTTATTCTTACTATAGAACACTAGGGTAAAAATAAACACATCCATTCCATTCGACATTAGGCTTTAGGGTATAATACTACATTTTTTCAAGAATTGTATTTTAAGAGTAAAGCCATATTCTAGAGTATATTTAAATGT
The DNA here is from genome assembly GCF_024166365.1 of Elephas maximus indicus. Classification (NCBI taxonomy): domain Eukaryota; kingdom Metazoa; phylum Chordata; class Mammalia; order Proboscidea; family Elephantidae; genus Elephas; species Elephas maximus. The sequence continues at coordinate 60,255,833 of NC_064836.1, forward strand.
TTAATGCACTATGTTCAAAACAGGATTTATTTGAATTCTGAAATTACCAATTTCTGCTTCAGAAAATATTGAAGTCATACCTTAAATATATTCATACTGTTTACAGGGAGATAGATGAGAAGGCTTGGACATGGGGGTCAGAAAATTTAGTTCTCGGTTCCATATCTGCCATTAAATTGCTATGAGCTTTAACAACTCAACTCTCTCTAAAATCTGCTTTCTTGGTTCCTTTTTCTGTCAAAGAAAATTATATCATCTTCAGGAGCATCATAAAGTTTAAGTAAAATTTATACTTTTTTTAAAAAACAATATACACATTTAAGTCCATATACTCTTTAATATAAATTATTAGTTTATAGTTATATTGTCTATGAAGACAGGGTTCATTATTGTGGTTCTTAAGATTCTTTTTATGAAACAATTAGCCCAGTCTGATACATGTACAAGAATAAGAGTCATAAACTATTGTATTACCATATATCTGAAAAACTACTGCCATATGTTTTCATAAACAGAAATTCAAAATGATTATACCAAAACCAAACCCATTGCCATCAAGTCTATTCCAACTCATAGTGAACCTATAGGACAACGTAGAACTGCCCCATAGGGTTTCCAGGGAACACCTGGTGGATTTGAACTGCCGACCTTTTTGTTAGCAGCCTTAGCACTTAACCACTACGCCATGAGGGTTTCCAATTATAATTATAGACCCCCTAAAATAAAATAGCAAAATGTTTATATATTTTGGTAGACAATTATAAAATTAAAATAAAATAACATACAATATCAGCTTGGTACTTTGCTGTTGTTGTTGTTGTTAGGTGCCCTTGAGTCGGTTCTGATTCAAATTTAAATACAGCAGGATATTTGAAATATATTTACTGTTACTTTTATCTAAAAACCAGCTGCCATCAAATCTATTCCAGCTCATGGAGGCTCCATGTGTGTCAGAGTAGAGCTATGCTCCGCAGGGTTTTCCATGGCTGATTTTTCAGAAGTAGATCACCAAGCCTTTCTTCCAAAATGCCTCTGGGTGGACTCAAACCTCCAACCATTCAGTTAACACCTGAGCAACGTAACCATTTGCATCACCTTACACCAAAGCCCTGCAGTTTCACTTCTAAGTACGTACCTAAGAGAAATGAGGGCACATGTCCACCAAAAGACAAGTAAGAAATATTCATAGAAAATATATTGACAATAGCCTAAAACTGGAAACAACCCAAATGTTTATCAACAGAGGAATAAACAAATTATGGTACACAATGGAACGATATGCTTCAAAAAAAAGAGAAAATACTGATACATGCAAAAATATGGATGAATTTCACAGACATGTTGCACAGAAGAAGCCAGCCACAAAGACATTCATACTGTGTGATTCCATTTATAGAAAGTCAAAGAAAAAAAAACGCAAAGCTGTCTTTGATGATTGAAGTCAAAACTACTACTGCCAGTGGGATATTGATGGGCGAAAACACTAACACGTGTCATTGGTGAAAAGCAGGCAAAAACTGGAAGGCAAAAGGTAGAAGGGTCTTGAAGAGAGTGTTAGTGAAGGCTGGAAGACAAGTGAAAAAATTTTATTGGAAACTAGAGAAAAGTGGTTTGATTTATGTACTAGTAGAACAATTAACAAAACTCTAGCCTGAAATAACCTGAAAGATAGAAAGGAGTTGCCTTAGCAGGATTGGGAGGAGGGGTTCACTGGGAAGAGATGAAAAACTTTCTGAGGTAAAGGAAATCTTAATCTTTCTAGAAGCATAGTTCCTTTGGTGTAAATATTTGTTAAAACTCATCAACATCTATACTTATCATCTGTACTTCTTGTTGCAGGTAAATAGTATCTAAATTAAAGAAAATTAGAAATAAATTAAACTGATTAAAGAATACATTAAGAAAACAATCAAACAAACAAACAAAAAACCCACTGCCATTGAGTGGATTCTGACTTATGACTCCATAGGACAGAGTAGAACTGCCCCACAGGGCTTCCAAGGAGCAGCTGGCGGATTTGAACTGACGATATTTTGGTTAGCAGCCTGAGCTCTTAACCACTGTACCACCAGGGCTTCACACTTTAAGAAGGTTCTTTAAAATTGTTTCCTAATGCATAGTAGTGGTATGTGTCATAGTTTAAAAGCTGTGAAAAATAAAAGCATTTATGTATTTTACCTTCTTTATAGTTTTTAAAAGCAAGAGGTGAGTGTAGCTCTAAACCCCCCCCCCCAAAAAACCGTTGCTGTGGAGTGGATTCCGACTCTCAGTGACCCTACAGCAAGCACAGAGTAGAACTGCCCCATAGGGTAAAAAGCAGTGCTCGCACAAATGTGTATCAAAATATATGTTTTGAAGTCTAATGTGATATATTTCGGTTATCTTTGATTCCCTGCCTAAATTAGATAATTCTAGTTTATCTGTCACTCACTATAACCTTACACTTTGACAATCTTTTTTTTCTTTTTTGATGGCTTTGCACTGGCCCCTTTAGTCTATGGAAAGAGCTCAAACCAACAACAACAACAAAAAAAAGAACAATAAATTTTGACTAAGAAGTTGTTTATAATCTTAAGACAAATATAAGATTTTTATAATTTTTGAAGCTTTTAAATAACGTGGCTCAGGTATGTATTTTTTGCAGATGCAGACACAAGTTTTCTTATCATTCTGACATAAGAGACTATAGAAAAGCATGGATAATTCAAGGAGCTTGATGGCATAGCACTGAGGTGAGTGAGCTATCCCAGTGTAATTTTTATAAGCCGGAGCTGCCCTGAAGAAGCCCTACTGGTGCGGTGATTAAAGTGCTTGGCTGCTAACCGAAAGTTCAGTGGTTGGAACCCACCAGCCACTCCACAGGAGAAAGATGTTGCAGTCTGTTTCTGTAAAGGTAACAGCCTTGGAAATTCTATGGGGAGCAGTTCTACTCTGTCTTATAGGGTCACTATGAGTCAGAATTAACTTGACTGTGATGTTGTTTTCTTTTTAGATGATAACGCAACATAAACGAAAGACATTTGAGTATTCCTGAATAGTGTTCTATCTACCACTTTACAAAAAAAATATATCTGGAAGTAAATAACCATTTCCATTTTTTCTTTTTTAATCCGTATTTTCGTACATTGTGTAACTTGGGATGACTCACATCAGTGTGAGTGGAATGTGAGATAGACACTGAACCTGCAGGTTACTTTTCTTCCTTGAGATGTTGAAGGCCAGGACCCAGGGGTATTCCCTCTCCATGGATATACAATGTCATTCAACCACCATTGGAATCACCCTCATGTACCTTCCTCAGAGATGTTTTGTTTGTTTTCTGTCAGAAGACAAGTAAATATTCTTGAGTCTTCCACTTTAATATTCTACAAATGTTGGCACCTGAAATTTTAGAATATTGGTAGAATTTAGGAAATTTGTGAGACAAGATGGTGGAGAGGGAAGTGGATTGGACCAGAAATTAGACTTACTTTCTAGTCCTGCTTGAGATGACCTAGTGGCCTAATGTTGGTCAATCTACTTGTTTTTGGCAATAACCTTTCATCTGTATCAGTGATTCGCAAACATTGGGATTGTCTGGGACTTACTCCTATACCTGGTTTTCAAACTTGCCTGAACATTAGAGTCATCTGACAGACTTTTAAGAAACAATGATACCTAGGTGAGGCAATGGTTAAGTGCTCGGCCTCTAAACGGAAGGTTGGCAGTTCGAACCCACCCAGCAACTATGTGGGAAAAAAGACTTGGAGATCAGCTTCTGTAAAGATTACAGCCTAGAAAACCGTATGGGGCAGGCAGTTCTACTCTGTCACATGGGGTCATTATAGGTCAGCATTGACTCAACCATACACAAGACCAGCAGGCCATTCTCTTAGAGATTTTGATTTAATAGGTTTAAGGTATGTGACCTTGGCAATGGACTGTTTAAAAGCTCCTCAGGTGATTTTAATATGCATTCAAGGCATGTTAATTCCCCCAGGAAGTTCAGAGATAAAATAATGCTCCTTCCAGCTCTAATACTTTGCAATTTTTTTTTCACCTCTTGTGAGTTTTTTTTTTTTGTGAGTTAGTTGGTATCTATGAGAAATTTCCAAACAAACTTCTTTCTCTTTTAAACAAGCTTACTTACTAATAAACTCATCAACTAATTGTCTAATTAGAGATCATTAATGTTTAGTTCCCTTTGTGAGTCAAACAAACATGGTTTGAGTGTCTGAGAGTGTGTCTAATGCAGGAGAGAGGCTACGTGTGAAACTCGGTTACCATTCCGGTCCCTGCTGTGTGGCAGTTGAAATTATTTTAGGAAGGAACACCTGCACCAAAGATGAAGGCTCAAAACATAAGTGCTTCTATGATAGTAATTTAGTTTCCTGGGGGTAAAGATTCAAACCAGCATCTCCCAGTAGTCTAACAACAATTACATAGTTTTCCCTTTCATCTGCTTCTTTCAGGCTTTTCTTCTATTTGACGCTTTCTAAAGGGTAGCTGAGTGATCTAGCATTAACCACCCACTCATTGTATTTACCACTATTATTAGCACAGTGGATGATCTTTACAATTTAGTGAAGCTCCAAGAAGCAGTATTACTGATTTTCTTTAAAAGTGCCTCTAAATCATTTGCTATTTCTTTGGATTTATATCCCGGGGAGAATTGTTTTCAAGTGAACTTCTAGTTTCTTTTCCTACCTTAAGCTTAAAAATGGCTACAACTGTGATATGATGTAAATGCATTTTGAACTCTGAAGTTTTATGTTTCAGTGTACATAAATTCAGACAGGTTAGAAGACATAACCTGACAATGTGGAGTATAAAAGAAGGATAAGGTCCTACTTTTAAGTCCCGCAAATAACTACTAAGTACCAGAAGCTATGAGACGGAATCGACTCCATGGCACTGGGTTCACTGGGTTTACCAGAAGATAATTCTGTGGAGAAAAGAGAAAGCACAGGGTTAATAATTACTTATGAGAAAAGTCATTAGTTTTGGGTGGAATGGGAGATATATAAAGTTCCACATATAACCTCTGTAAAAGGGAATTTAATTTTCATCTGTATTAATAGAAGTGTCCAGAATGAAGGAGAAAATAATTCTGTTTGACAACATCACTTACCAAATTGAACTTGCAGTATTTCGGTAAATTCTGAAAAACACACTTCATTGCGTTAGTAAGCACGTTGTATTAGATAATAGTAACCAAACAAAATGCACCCAGGGGAGAGTAACCAATGAGACAGCATGTAGAAAAGATGAAAGAAAAGTGGGAAGAGAATGGCACTGTGTGATCAGAATGCTGTAAAAAGACCTGTGTGTAATTAACAGAAGGCACCCTGTGACCTACAATAAAGGAAAGCTTCTAGATTCTCCACTTGAGGATTCAGTGAGGCCTGGATTACTGATCACTAGAGTTGATCATGCAGAGGGAAACTATGAAAGGGATATAAGTATCAAACATAGGGTATATAGACAATGCCACACTTTTGTGTTCTGCTATCTGATGGAACACCAATTATGTTCTTAAATTACTGGGCCATAAAAGGCACCTGTTACCCTAGCATTCAGGCCTGAAGTGTCAAAACCACCAAATGCTAAAAATATATAAGAAATTAACCTTTCTTTATAACATTAAAACAGCTGCTCTTGAGCTTTTCAGCTAAAGACTCTAAGAATTTACTTAACTAGTGAATTTTTGAGACAGGCATCATTTTACTACCTTCCATTAGTAACAAAAACAGAGTGTGGCTAAAATAACTGTTTTTTAGCTGCAACAAAAATGCTACCTCTTTTCAGAGGTAATGGATTTCTCCTCCTAACCTTCAGAGAACCCACACTGAGAAAGTGAAAGAATGTTCAGTTTATTGAAAGACATTTTATATTACAGATAACGGGGAAACAATGACTTCCTGTACCAGTCCATGAGGTAGTTTCAGCACCTTTAAATATCTAAACTGTAAAAGACTGGAATAACTTTCTATTTTCTCCAAAACTTCAGATTTGGAGAGAAAATTAAAATCATACAGATTCATAGGAAGAATTAGCTACTGAGCTTTGTTCCTGTCTTTTACTTTGAGGAAACAAAAAACACGACTTTGCTAAAGGTGACTGCTTTTCCATGTGCCAAGAGCAGTTGCTTAATATTATTCTTGCCTCTGTGGGAAGAGATTTCACTGCTGTCATCCCTTGGGATGAATTCTGAAACCTTCCTGTGCCAATCTAGATGTCTGGAGAAAAAGACCAGAAGAAATTGAGAGTCTTTTCTCATTTTGCCTTCCTCAAATAATCAATTTTACTCTGGGGTTTCCTGACAAGTTTAGGCACATCAAATGAAAAAAAAGATAAGATGCTGTGATAAATTTCCCCTTACGCCACCTTTTCCCGTTTTCCCATTTCCACTTGCTCCAATGGTAAATATATTGGAGTGCCTTTTTAAAGATTCTAAGTGAAAAGTTGAACGTGCAAGAATATTTTTACTAAAAGGAGCATGTTTTCCAATACTATATGCCAAATTTCTAGTATTAAGATCAATAGAAGTATTGGGAAACAGTTCCACTAAATTTCAAGATTATACAGTATTATAGATTAAATAACTTCATAGACTTTCAGGGTGGAAGAGGACCAATCCAATATTTTACATCACACGGTGGCTTACTATGTACCTTACTCACACAGTGACTCATCTAATACAAACTCCTTTATATGTTTAGCCGATGATACTGCCGCTACTCACTCAAGGTCACACAGCAACAGCCATACAAACTGCAGCTTAGTGTCAGACATTTGAGAATTAGATATTCTATGGCTTAACCTTTTAGAGTGGCAGTTCTACTCTGTCCTATAGGGTCACTATGAGTCACAATCGACTCAACAGCAATAGGATTGGATTCTATCTTCAAATCAAGGGCAGTTTATACAGAACTAAATTGGGGTTATTATTCAAAGTAGCAATTGAGCAACTGACTATATACCAAAACAAGCTGATGTATGCCATCAAGCTGATTCTGACTTGTCGTAGCCCTATAGGACAGAGTAGAGCTGACCCATAGGGTTTCCAAGGAGTGGCTGCTGGATTTAAACTGCCAGCCTTTTTGGTTAGCAGCCAAGCTCTTAAAAACTGTACCACCAGGGCTCCAACTGGCTGTATAAAACCAAAAGATAAACCTGCTGCCCATCAAATTGTTTTAGACTCATGGTGACCCCATGTGTGTAGAGTAGAACTGTGCTCCATAGGGTTTTCAAGGCTGTGAGCTTTTGGAAGCAGATCTCCAGGACTTTTTGCTGAAGCAATTGTGTTGTTGTTGTTAGGCACCCTCTGGTCCATTCTGTCTCATAGCAACCCTATGTACAGCAGAATGAAACACTGCCCAGTCCTGCGCCATCCTCACAATTGTTGCTATGTTTGAACCCATCATTGCAGTCACAGTAACAATTCTATCTCATAGAGGGTTTGCCTCTCTTTTGCCACCTCTAGGTGGGTTCAAACCACCAACCTTTACAGTTAATAGTATAGCACATGACTATCTGCGTCACACAAGGACTCTATAAATGGCTGCGTAAGTAAAGGTAAATTTTAAATTTCTATAAAAAAGACATTCAAAAAAATTAGAAAGGTATTTATTTGTTTCACAAGAGTCTCAAAGTTAAGAGTCCACGCTGGTGGGGAGGCTCTTTCTTTCGTCATTCAGAAACTCAGGTTCCTTCATCTTATTATACTTCCAACAGGGTGAGATCAGACTTGGTGCTTAGAGGCTGCCACATCTTTGGTCGGGCTGCAGAAAGAGTAAAGAGAGTTGGAAGCGCACATGCCCAGTATTTTAAGGCCAAGGACTAGAAGTGGTCACATCACTTATTGTTCCTATCCCATTGGCTGAACCCAATGAGGTACAACTGGATGCAAGGGAGGCTGGAAAACAGCCTCCAACGGGATGACAATCTTTCTGCCCTGTTGAAACTGTGCCACGGCTTGGGGTAGTTCTGAAAGTTCAAAAAGAAGGGAATTATGATACCACGGAGGGAGAAAATTAGACACTGGGGGCCTTTCCGAGGGTGCTATTATTTACTATTGCTTAGTCTTGAAGAAGAAAGCATGAACACACATTAATAATGAAGTCAGAACTCTTCTTTCAAGAACAAAGTTAATGAAAAGCGGTGAGGCATTCAACATAAAGAGCCTGGTGACTGTTTGGGACAGCAGTGGCCCAGTCTCTGTCTCAGCAACAAAATAGTAAGTTTTAAGAACACCTTGGCTTAATTCCCCAAGAAAGTTGTAAAATAATAATAATAAGAGTAAAAATAAAACATATACATCATAAATGGTGTTTGCTTATGCAGACAAACTGATTCAGGGGCATCATACAGCCCACTTTGATGAACCATAGCTGTAATGTAAACTGACTATTCAGTCCTGCATGCTAACTCACCTTATGTTATCGTTGTTGTTAGGTGCCGTCAAGTCCGTTCCAACTCATAGCAACCCTATGTACAGTGGAAAAAACACTGCCCGGTCCTTTCGCTCCAATTTCTCCCGTTTGTAATAGAAATGTCTACCTTGTGTCTGTTCTACCATTGTACTTTGGAAGCAGATACCTTGTATCCTGGATTTTACAGGTTCACAGATGAAGAGGAATTTTGCCCCAGGATGGAATACCCCTAAAATCAGACTCATATTTGATGTGGATAATTCAGAAGGTGAGGTTTTGGACTTTGAGTTTATTTGAGACTTTTAGGGATGATGTGATGAATGTGTTTTGCATGTGGCAAGGACATGAACTTCGAGGGATTAAAGGATGGAATGTTGTGGATAAAACTGTGTTCCTTCAAAATATGTGTTGTATATTCTAGCCTCTATGCCTGTGGTTAGAAAATCACATTTGAGAATGAGTTTTCCGTTCTTTTAATGAAAACAGGATTAGTGTAGAGTGTGTCTTCAGTCAGTCTCTTACAAGAGATAAAAGGAGCAGATTAGGCAGGCAGTGATGGGAGAAAGACTGATGCCAAGCCACATGGAGGTCTCCAAGGAACCAATAAACAGAAGCTGAAGAGACAAGAATCTTCCCCCAGAGCCAAGAGAGAGAGACTGACTTCCCTAGAGCTGGCTCCCTGAATTTGGACTTCTAGCCTCCTAAACTGTAAGAAAATAAATTTGTTTGCTGAAGCCACTCAATTGTGGTATTCTGTTACACCAGCTCTATACAACTAAGACAGAACTTTATAGAACCAGAATATTACTGCAATAACTGAGGTTACATATTTCCTTGCTCTGAAGTCAATAGAGAGGGCGGCTGCATAAAGCTGGTAATTCAGCACCCCCTTAGCGATTCGAACTAAATTGCTGAATCACAGAGATGAAGACGGTAATTGTCTAGGGTACTGGGGTCAATTGTTTCAACTTTCCCTGTTTGTCGGAAGGCAGTGCCTTTAGAGCTTTGAGCAGATACTACTTAGTGTTATAAAGAACTTCTCGACCCAGCACTTACTCTTTGAATCACATGTGAGAAGAAACTTAACAGCTCTTAACCCATTGCCATGGAGTTGATTCCGACTCATAGCGACTCTGTAGAATTTCCAAGACTCCGTAGGATTTCCAAGGCTATAATCTTTGGGAAGCAGACTGCCACATCTTTCTTCTGCAGGGCAGCTGGCGGGTTTGAACCACCAACCTTTCATTTAGCAGTCTAACTCTTTACTGCACTAGCAGGACTTCTCATTCTCTTCTTTTAAAATCTCTTCAGATAGACAGTGATGTTGATAACATCCTATTTCTTTACTTAACTTTCCATTTTCTCTTCTAGTACGTTCACTCGCTTATGAAGGGAAGGAATTAATCAAGCCCTGTCTCATTTTTTTTTTTTTTTTTTTGTCTCATTTAATAGGGGAAAGGCAGGCAGAATCAACAACATTAGAGCAGGGGCTAGAAGTTCAAGTAGGTCATGAACTACCTCAGGAAAAACAAAAAACTGCTCTCTCATCCTGGCCAAAAAAAAATGCAAGCAGTGTATGCTCAAAGTTAAGAAAAATATTTAAAAGTTAAGAAAAATATTTAAGGCTCCAGTAAAAGGGCATTGCTGGTAAACAGTTTGGAATATTTGGGGTTAGAGTTAGTTAATGTAGAAGAGTTAGTCAATGGAGAAGTCAGTTAAAGAGATAAAACCTCTGCAGTTGAGTCCATTCCGACTCACAGCAACGCTATAGGACAGAGTAGAACTGCCCCGTACGGTTTCCAAGGAGTGGCTAACGGATTTGAATGACTGACCTTCTAGTTAGGAGCCAAGCTCTTAAAACCACTGTGCCACCAGGGTGTCAAAAAATCATATAATCAACAAAATTTAATAAAAACCATTTCCACCGTTTCCTTGGTTTCTTACTAACATTATCTTATCTTCACCAGTTTTTAGTTTTATTTAATGAAATATTATAGTTAGAAAAGATAAACATTCCAAGTAAAAAAAAAATAACCCAGAAAATAAACGAAATCTTTCTTAGAGTACAATTCATCCCTGAAATATGTATCCTTTTTCTTCATTTCATGCTTCTCTCTTCTAAAATCAAAGGGAAGGCAAATCATTTCACACATCAATAGCGTGCATTATGGTCAGTGATTCTTTATAAAGAAATTTTTTTAAAGGGATCATCTTTTCCTTTAGTGTCTTACTGTTTGCTTCCCACATTCATCAGTTGTATGAGTTTTCTATTGCTGCCACGACAAATCACCACAAATTCAGCAGCTTAAAATAACCTCCATTAATTACCTCACAATTATGTAAGTAGGAAAACCAGGTGCGGCATAGCTCAACTGAGTCCTCTGCTTAAAGTTTTATAAAACCAAAATCCAGGTGTCAGCAAGGCTGCATTCCTTTCTGGAGGCTCTGTGGATATATCTGCTTACAAGTTCACTCAGATTGCTCAATGAATTCAGTTCCCGTAGTTGTATGACCGAGATACTTCTTTCCTTGCATGCTGTTAGTTGGGGGCTTGTCTTTCTCCTAGAAGTTGCCTGTATTTCTTCTTGAGCTTTCCGTATGGTCCCCTTTCCAGCAACGGAGGATTGAATCCCCCTCAGGCTTCCAATTTGTCCAAGTTCTCCTTCTGCTACATCTTTCTGACCCCAGCTGGAGAGTTTTCTGGTTTAAAGAGCTCATGTGAATAGACTGGACCAACACAGGCAGAGTATAACTCTCTAGAATCTGACACTCTTCAAAAAGGAGATTTTTGCCAAAGGTGAAGGTTGAGACTCTGACTGCCACCAACGTTTGGACCCCAGGTATGAGGGACTGCAGCCGAGCAAGAGCCATGGTCAAGCCTGAAGACCATTATTGGTGTGCTTCGCCATGACTACCTTGCAACAAAATAAATGAGTCTGTACATGATAAATGAATATTTATTTACTTATTTTAAAATTAAACCACATAAAGCACATGGCACTTTGAAATTCCTGTCCTTTTTGTTTGTTGTTGTTATTGTTAGCTGCAGTTAAGTTGCCTCCCAACTCAAGGTGATCCCATGTTTTTGTTCTTGTTTTTGTTTTTTCAGGCTGTAACCTTTGCAGAAGCAGCCCCGAGGCCTTTCTGGAGCTGCCAGGTGGGTTCAAACTGCCAGCCTTAGGGCTAGCAGCTGACCCCAAACCACTCGCATCACCCAAGCTCCTTCTTTTTTGTTTACAGGCTGTCTTATAAACTTAGGAGCTTTCTTTTTACATTTTGAAGATTTTCCTTCCTAGTTTTTTTTTTTTTTTTTGATGCAGAGCAAAGGCCTTTAATTAAAATTGAAAAAAAAAAGTATCATAAAGGTCATACAAAGGACGATAAAACTTTATCAAACAGTAGGGTGACAGATTTTATAATAATCTTCTGAAATTCGACATTAAAAAGACTGCTTAGTTACATTTTTACCTTACATTCCTAACGTTTCACCACTCTTTAATCAATTTTTCACGTGTTACCCAACTAATTAAGGCACACATTTCCAGAGCAAGGTAAGTCAGTCAAAAATACCCTTCACCCTCTTCATTTTCCAAGATAAGACAAGGAGGCCGCAAATGCCAACATATGCAGATGCATTTTCTTGGGAAAGCCACTGAAAATATAAGAGAAAAAGCGTCAAATCAAATATTTTAGATGGTTTCTTTGAATGTAGAATTTCTATATTAAAATGTAAATTTCTTAATAGACTGGTTGGTTTTTCTCTGTCTGCACATTTAAAAAATAATAGTTGCTGTTGAGCCCAGGTTATTCAGGGCACAGGTGTCCAGGTCATCAGTCACTGAGTGTGTGGTGCAGACTCACCCACAGTCCTACATAGGCCTGGCTGCATGGGAGTATTCAGAGCAGGCACAGGTCTCTGACTGCAGTGGAGGTGATGTATGGGAGAAAGCAGGGGGCTGATGGCTGCCCCCCGGTGCCTGGATGGAGGGTGCGTCCCTGTCCCATAACGTATGTAGTGGGGGGGTAGTGCAGCTGGTCCTTGGGTGCCCGGTGCCACTGGCTGGAGGATTTGGGAGGCATCACTAATTCTTGGATCCCTGTCATTGTTAGCTAGATGGAGTGGGTGGTACCAGGGGTCTGAGGGTGTGGGTGGGTGAGGCCCCTTCTCAGGGGCAGGGCAGTGTCGAATGTCATAAATCCACAGCTTCCCCTTGGCTGCTGTAGGTGAAAATGGGCTTCAGATGTGTGCCCTGCTGTTTTATGCTAACGAGGGCATGCAGTGTTGACTTGGCCCACAACAGTCTGGGCAGGGGTAAAGGACACTGTCAGTTTGACTCACCAGTGGCTGAGTGAAGGGGCAGGGCCTCCTGATTAGGTCCAAGCTCCCAGCTTAGGGGGCATGGTGTTGTTGAATGCTGCAAGACTGGTTTCAGAGCAGGGTGGAGGATGGGTGGGGGAAGGGAGTGGTGCTTCTCCAGCCTGAAACTCTGTGGGGAGAAGTGGTTATTTTGACAGCAGACATGGTAGGTTGGGATTTCGCACTTGACTTTTGCAGGTCTGGTGTCACTCCTGTTGGGTTCTGGAGGTGTGTACGGATTCGCTGCTGCCTGACCGCACCAGCTGTGGTGCACCTCGGCTTTGGATGCTGCTGCTTGCCTCAGCCAGCGTGCACAGTGCAGGCTCCGCTAGTAGGGTGCTGACGATCTCCTGAGCTGCATTTCCTGCTTTTCACTGCTTTTGAATTGTCTCTGCTTCCACCTGCCACTCAGTCCAATTTGTCAGCTTTGTCTTTGATGATTAGGATTCCTAGATTGTTGTATATATTTGATTCATTTGTTTCGGTGGGTCTTTGTTGTAAGAAGGATGATGGGAATTGACTGCCTATTCTGATGTCTTGGCCCCATCTCTCAATGGCTGATTTTTTTTCAGAAATAGATCACCAGGCCTTTATTCCAAGGTGCCTGTGGATGGACTCAAACTTACAACCTTGCCGTTAGCTGTTGCCCACATTAACAGTTTGAACCACCAAGGGACTCCCGCTGCACATTACTGTGTCCTTAATTTTATAGCCTATAGTCTATGCTGTTTGGTCAAGAAAGAAAACATGAGTCCATCTCCTAGTTTGTCCAAAAAGACAGAACTCTATGTTCTTTTTCATTTCTTTCTTTTGTTCACTTCTCCCATCCAATTCATCCTGTTGCCTCTAACTCATATATATCCCAAGTCTAACAACTTTTTAGTACCCTAAGTGCAACATTCTAGTTCAAGTCACTCTCATCCTCCATGGCGAGTACTTCAATAACCTTCTAATTCTTCTGCCTGCTTTAACTCTTGCCCTCTAAACTCCTCCCTAAATAGTAGCCAGTAGATCTTTCTAAAGTGTATGTCAGATCATGTTACTTCCTTATTTAAAACCTCTCAATGACTTCCCAATGCAACAGCAACAAGCTTCAAAATCCTTAACAATGGTCTTCACGGTTCCCTATAATCTATTCCTACTTGTCTCCATTTACCTTTCATGACTTTTGCCATCTTCAATATCACTCTGCTCCAAGTAACTAGCCTCCTATCTGTCTCTTAAAGATAATAAGCTCAGTAATATCTCACTTTGCACTTGCTCTTTCTTCTATCATCCTCAACTCAAAGGTCACTTTTTAAAACAAAACTCTTCATCTTAATCTCTCTCTACTTTTTTACCCAATTTTGTATTCTTCAAAATCTAAATCATCTTACTTTGTCCTATATTAATTTACATGTTTACCATCTATTACTTCATATCCCACATCTTCAGACCCATGAATATGTAAACTTCTTGAGGTTAGCAATCCTGTCGGTCTTGCCTATCACCTTCTCCCAAACAACTATGACAATGCCTGGCCCACAATAAACATTCATGGACTAACTCTCAGAAGACTATTACATTTTCTCCAGTTTAGATTTAGTAATAATAATAACCCACAATTTGTCAGTTTTCTGCACTGTGGTGGCTCGCATGTTGCTGTGATGACAGAAGCTATGCCACTGGTATTTCAAATGCCAGTAGGGTCACCCATGGCAGACAGGTTTCAGTGGAGCTTCCAGACTAAGACAGATAGGAAGAAGGACCCAGCAGTCTTTGTCTGAAAAAGATTGGCTAGCAAAAACCTTATAAATAGCACCAGAATATTGTCTGATATAGTCCTGGAAGATGAGCACCTCAGATTGAAAGGCACTCAAAATATGACTGGGGAAGAGTTGCCTCCTCAAAGTAGAGTCGAGCTCAATAACATGGATGGAATAAAGTTTTTGGTGACTTCATTTGCTGATGTGACAAGGCTCAAAATAGAAGAAACAGGTGCAAACATCTATTAATAATCAAACTGTGAAATGTACGTGTGAATCAAGGAAAATTGGAAGTTGTCAAAAATGAAAGAGAACGCATGAAGATCAATAACCTAGGCATTAGTGAGCTGAAATGGACTGGTATTGGCCATTTTGAATCAGACAATCATGTAGTCTACTATTCTGAGAGTGAAAAATCAACGAGGAATGGCAACTCATTCATTGTCAAAAAGATCATCTCAGGTTCTATTCTGAAGTACAACACTGTCAGTGCTGGGATAATATCCATATGCCTACAAGGAACACCACTTAATACAATTAGTAATCAAATTTACGCACCAAACACTAATGTTAAAGTTGAAGGAACTGAAAATTTTTACCAACTTCTGCAGTCTGAAGTTGATCAAACAGGCAATTAAGATGCATTGATAATTCTCATGATTGGAATGCAAAAGTTGGAAAAAAGAAGGATCAGCCTTGGAGACAGAAACAATACCAGGGATTGCATGATATAATGTCTCAAGACTAACGACTTAGCCATTGGAAATACCTTTTTTCAACAACATAAACGACTACTATACATGTGGATCTCACCAGATGGAATACACAGGAATCGAATTGACTACATCTGTGGAAAGACATAGTGGAGAAGCTCAGTATCATCAGTCAGAACAAGGCCAGAGACAGACTGTGGAACAAACCAACAACTGCTCACTTGCAAGTTCAAGTTGAAACTGAAGAAAATTAAAACAAGTCCTCAAGGGCCAAAGTATTACTTTGAGTATATCCATCCTGAAGCTAGAGATATCTCAAGAATAGTTTTGACACATTGCACACTAATGCCCAAAGAGTGCACGAGTTGTGGGATGACTTCATGGACACCATACATGAAGAAAGCAAAAGGTTATTAAAAAGACAGGAAAGAAAGAAAAATCCAAAATGGACATCAGAAGAGACTCTGAAACATTCTCTTGGGTGTAAAGTGGTTAAAGGGAATGGAAGAAATGAAGTAAAAAAGCTGCACAGAAATTTTCAAGGGGCAACTCAAGAAGACAAAGTAAAGTATTATAATGAAATATGCAAAGAAGTTGGAGTTAGCAAACCAAAAGGAAAGAACTGGTTCATCATTTCTCAAACTGAAAGACCTGAGGAAGAAATTCAAGCCTCAGTTTGCACTATTGAATGGTTCTGTGGGCAAAATATTAAATAACGCAGGAAGCATCGAAAGAGATGGAAAGAATAGGGAGAGTCACTGTACCAAAAAGAATTGGTCGATGTTCAGCCATTTCAGGAGATAGCATATGATCAAGAACTGATATACTGAAGAAAGAAGTTCAAGCTGCACTGAAAGAGCTGGCCAAAAACAAGGCTCCAGGAATTGACGGAATACCAATTGAGATTTTTAGACACAGAGATGCAATGCTAGATGCAGTCACTTGTCTATGCCAAGAACTTTTGAAGACCTAGTCAACTGAAAGAGATCTAAAGAAAGTTGACCCAATGGAATGTGAAAATTATCAAACAATATGATTAATATTACATGCAAGTAAAATTTTGCTGATGATAATTAAAAACAGTTGCAGCAGTACCTAAACAGGAAACTGACAGAAATTCAAGAAGGATTCAGAAGAGGACATGGAATGAGGGATATCAATGCTGATGTCAGATGGATCTTAACTGAAAGCAGAGAATACCCGAAAGATGCTTACCTGCGTTTTATCGACTACACGAAGGCATTCGACTGTGGATCATAACAAATAATGGATAACTTTGCAAACTATGGGAATTCCAGAATGCTTATTTGTGCTCATGAGAAAACTGTACATAGGCCAAGAGGCAGTCATTCAAACAGAAGAAAGGGATACTAAGTGGTTAAAAATCAGGAAAGGTGTTCATCAGGGTTGTGTATGCTGTGCCTTCTGTACGCTGTGCAAATATGCCAAGATGCCGGACTACGTGAAGAAGAATGTGGCATCAGGATTGGAGGAAGACTCATTAATAACCTGAGATATGCAGATGACACAACTTTGCTTGCTTGAGGCACTTACTAGCAAAGATTAAAGACCAGAACTTTCAGTATGGATTACACCTCAAAATAAAGAAAACAAAAATCATCACAGCTGGACCAATAAGCAACCTCATGATAAACGGAGAAAAGATTGAATTTGTCAAGATTTCATTTCACTTGGATCCATAATGAATGCCCATGGAAGCAGCAATCAAAAAATCAAACAACATATTGCACCGGGCAAATCTGCTGCAAAAGACCTCCTTACAGTGTTAAAAAGCAAAGGTATCACTTTGTGGGCTAAGGTGCACATGACCCAAGCCAAGGTATTTTCAGTTGCCTCATATGCATGCAAAAGCTGGGCAAAGAATAAGGAAGACTGAAGAAGAACTGATGTGTTAAACTTACTATGTTGGCAAAGAACATTGAACATCCTACGGACAGCCAAAGAAAGAACAAATTTATCTGGGAAGAAGTACAGCCAGAATGCTCTTTAGAAATAAGGATGGCAAGACTTCATCTCACTTACTTTAGACATGTGATCAAGAGTGACTAGTCCCTGGAGAAAAACATCATGCTTAGTAAAGAGTCAGCAAAAATAGGAAGACCCTCAACGAGATGGATTGAGACAGTGGCTGCAACACTGGGCTCAAACACAGCAAGGATCATGAGGATGGGGCAGCACTAGGCAGTATTTCATTCTGTTGTGTGTAAAGTCGCTGTGAATTGGAAATGACTGGATGGCACCAAACAACAACAATAATAATAACAGCTAATTAGTGGAATGCTTATTAAGTGTCAGGCACTGGGCTAATTTATATGAATTACTTCATTTAAACCTAATAAATATCCTGATATATACATATATAAAAAAAATGTACGTATATGTACATATATATGTGTGTATAAAAAAAAACCACATATAATTTCCATTTTAAAGGTGCTGACACTGAAATTTAGGAAGGTGAGTGATTTGTCCAAGGTCATAGAATTGAAGTGGCAGAGAATTGAAGGTATTTCTTACCTCAAAGAGTTACGTCCTTTTCTAACTCAGTCTACTAACTAACCTAACATTTCCAACTAAGTTTAGCTGTTCAAGGTGAAATTTCTAGTTATGTGATATAATCATCAAAGTTGGATTAAATCATGACTCCATGCTTTTGTCTATGAAGAGATCAGTGAAAACAGTATGTTAATGTTCACTCTTTACAAAAAACAAATGAAAATCCTTAGGCATACATGTAGTATTTTCTATTTCACAAACTTCTCATGGTTTCTCATTTATTCTGGGTAATGTAGTTGACTTCAGTATAAAAGTACAAGTCACCCAGAAGCCACATTCGAGCTTTAATTGCCAACATTTCCCATTCTCCACAGACGGGCACCCACTTCTTTGGAAAGTCTTCTGTCAGTAGCTCTTGGAAACTGCCAGACCTCAAACTCAGAGTAAACCTCAGTGACGACAAACACCACTTCATTTATGTCTCTAATGGTATCTCTAAGGCTCGATGCCATCAATTCTAGACAATACAGAATTTGAAGCCTCCGGTGTAACTCTTATTTAAAAAAGCGAGAAGCATTCCAAATGCCTCCAAATAATGTTTTTTTTTTTTTTGTATGTTTGTTTTTTCAAGAAAGTACCCTGCAAGGGAAGAAGCCTCTCCCTCTCTCCGAGTTTATCTTTGTGGTTTCAGTCTTGTGACATATTTTCTCCTTGCTCTCCTTCCCTTAGAGGTGATGCCAAAACTGTGTTAATAGTCTGAGTCCTGAAATGATTGTATCAGCCAGGCCTGCTGTAGAAACGCATTTATTAAATATTTGCTCTATATCTAAAACATTGCTACCTTTTGAGCATACAGGAAAATAGCAATTAAAAAACATAGATTTCTTTGTCCAACCAGAACCTAAAATATTTTATATTCGAAAGCAAAGCAAACAAACACAGTTACTATTGAGTCAATTCGGACTAAAAGCAACCCATGTGTGCCAGAATAGAACTGCGCTTCAGTAACTGATTTTTCTGAAGAAGATCACCAGGCCTTTCTTTCAAGGTACCTCTGGGTGGACTCCAACCTTGAACCATTTATAGTCCCACCCAGGGACTACATTCAAAAGCAAAAAGTGCCTATTTGTATGCTTGCCTTCTGACACAATTACTGCGATGTGCATGTCGAGTTGGTAGCAGAGGGCAGTATGGCAGAGAAAAAAAGAAAAAACCTAAACTCAATATAACAGATCATTAGGTAGTGGCTTAATAGAACAACACTGGAAAGTACACAAAATTATAAAAAGAGGTATTCAGACTATCTAGTGATCATTTTCTCAAGAAAATGGAATTTTAATTTTTTAATATTAAAAAAATCAGGTAGATCTCATATTTATTCTAAGAGATCTCTCTACAAAGTAGTATTTATAAAATATACAACTGATCATTTTTAATACCCATATTTATTTATATTATTCTGCCAATGGGGAATTACTTTACTAAAAAAAAAGTAATTTGGCCTTTTGGTCCTGGGTCTGGAGCCCTGCCCAAGAACTGACCTTTACCTGGATTGGCTAGGGGTTCTGTCTGATAACCAACTTTTACCCAGATTGGCTGGGAAGCACCACCCAGGAACTTACCTTTACCCAGATTGGCTAGGGGTCCTGTCTAATAACCAACCTTTACCCAGACTGGTTGGGAAGCCCCACCCAGTAGTTGACCTTCACCAGAATTGGCTGGTGCCCACACTCAGCCTGTCCTATACCAGAATTGACTGGGGAGGCCCCACCCTATACCTATAGTTGACCTTTACACTGATTGGCTGGGCACTCCCCATAGTTAACCTTTAGGTGGATTGCCTGGGGGGCCCACCAGTGACTGATTAAAAACCCTAGAACACTGGAGGCTCAGGGAGGACTTCCTGATCAAGGAGAGCCAGGGGAATAGTGCCTCCTAAGACTTAATCATGAATTTTATAGATCAAATAATGGGGATTTAAACTATACAAATCTTCAAGTCTAAACCAAATAGATGTTCATGCAGAAATTACAAATAAATAACTTTAATCAATTCTAAAAAAGGATAAATGTTCATATTATAACTGTTGACCATAAGGAATGGCAAAAGCTTAAGCTTATAAGAGGATAAAATATCTTTCTCAATGGACGTGAAAATATACTCTTTAAAACAGTTTTGGGCTAATAATTTCATAGAAATTAATGAGTACAGTATATGTAAAACCCTACAAGGATGTTGCCAACTCTGCACTAAGATGACACCGCTTTGCCTAAAATGCGTTTATTTAAAGATAACAATTTTCTAATTAGTACATATATTATAGAAATTGAAGGAAAAATACTAAGGAAGCCTTTAATTAGATACAACCTCAGTGGCACAGTGGGTAAAGTCAGCAGTTCAAATCCGCCAACCACTCCTTGGAAACCCTATGGGACAGCTGTACTCTGTCCTATAGGGTTACTATGAGTCAGAATTGGCTCCATGGCAATGGGTTTGGTTTTGGGGGGTAATTAGATATGGGGGGGAGGTAAATATGTTTTAAAAGATAAAAGCATGAATTAATAAAATGGGAAATTAAAAATTAAAGATCCGAACCTTTGAGAAGATGAATGCTATGCACAATCTTTGCAAAGTCTGACCAATAAAAAATTGAAGACCCTGAAATAGCACCAGGAAAAATAAATGGTGCTGAAGTATAGATGGTAAATGCAACACAATAAAGTTTCAAATCTTGATATGAAAGTTTTTTGTAGCAAAATAAAAGTACCAAAACTGACTTAAGTAAGGATAAAACACTTGAACTCAGTAAATATAAAGGAAATATTATTAATCAAGAAAATAGGCACATACAGTTTAATCAGTGAATTCTACCAAATTTCTAACAGAAAATATTAATGTTTTCTATTTTTTTTTCAGAGAATTGTCAAATGGTGGGAAGATGTTAAGTTTATCTGACAATTGTAGCTTTAATTCCCACAAGAACTGAAAAAATTTAGAAAACTTTTTATTTAGTTCAGTAATCTTTCTTGTAACCCCTATTCCAAAATGGTAAAAGGAAGCACAGGAAAGAAGTGGTATCTCCATCTTCCCTTTGAACACAGGTATAAAAATCTATATTCTTTTTACACACACACAAAAGGCTACACACGTAAATTTCGATGGCTATTTGGATTCAGTGTGACTAAAAGTAAGGGTTTTATGGGGTAGGGAAATTCTCTTGATGAAGTTGCAGGGGCAGGAAGCATATAACGGTGATAAACAGTTATTACACTGCCAGGAAGCTAAAACTGAGGCAGCTAATGTGACTGCCAATTGCACTGACTTGCCATACATGTAATAGATACATATTCAAGTTCCAAATCAAAATTCACAAAAGCAGACTCTATAAATTTAGTTATCTGCTACACACATAAAAAAAAAAAAACAAAAAAAAAACACGTATTGACCCTCAAATCCATCATATCCCTAAAATGACACTCCCATGAAGTCCAAATCAAAATACTTAACTCCTACTCAATCTCTGTATGTATATGTCTCATAGGCACTTCAAACTCAGTATGTCCAGTAGTGAACATATTAAATATACATTGAACACCTTGTGTGTGTATACATATTTAAATACATATATTTATATATAGATCTATGTATTTTTGTTTATGTAGAGAGATCTATAGGGTAACTTACTGTCTTAGTCTGGGTTCTCTAGAGGAACAAAACCAGTGAAGCATTCATAAATGTATATAGAGAGAAGTTTACTTCAAGTAAATGGTTCATGCAATTGTGAGGAAATGCCTCACGCAATTATGAGGGTTGGTAAGTTCCAAATCTGTGCATCAGGCAACAGGCTGAAGACCTCTCCTTGCTCATATGGTTGCAGGGGCTGAGAAACCCAAAATCTGCAGGTCAGGTGGCAGGCTGGAAGCCTCTGCTGGTTCACAGGTTTGTGGGAGTTAGCAAATCTAGGATCTGCAGGTCACATGGCAGGCCAGAGACTTTTGCAGGCTTATGTCCCAAAAACCAGAGGTCAGGTGACGTGAAGAGTGCAGGATCTAGAAAGAGAGTGAGCTTTGCTAGACCTCCATCTATATCCTGAAGGCAGGCCACACCCACAAGGAAAATCCCCTTTCATCTGTTGGCTGCACACACCAGATTACAAAATAAAAGGTGATTACATAGTGTCTATCCAACCACTGAGAAGCATAGCCTTGCCAAGTTGACAGATAACATCAACCATCACACACTTAGGGAAGAGAAATCCTTTGATTTAGAACTTCAAGAACAGGGAAACAAACTCTATGAAAAAGAGTGTACAATAACAGGAATTAAAACTTGTTATCTGACAAGTTCTTGGACAGCTAGGAAAAATTAAACCTATACTAAGACTAACATAAGATAACACAAAATACAGGTATACAGTGTAGGAAATCAACAGAGACTGATAAATGTTGGGGTTTGAGGAGTTTGAGTAAGTGACCCCAGCGCTTGTCCAGAGTTAATCATCAACGAGTGGTAGAGAAATGAAGGTGAAAATATACTCTTTATATTGGAACCAAGGTCCATGTTCTCCCTTCTTTAGTCTAGACTTTGGAACAGCCATATCAAAGGAAATTTTGTTTCTGGAGAGCCTTGGGCTGGTTCTGGGGGAGGACAGCACAAATATATTGCATTCCATAGTTACAGACTTTGGATAGATTACTTCCACATGATTGAAAAACACAGCCCAATAGCAGTTAACCATCCTTCAAGTATCTCGTTCCATCTCTGTGAAAATATTATAGAGGGGCATTTATGAAAAGGAAAAATGCATTCTCTAAACAGAGACATGTGGCTTAAACTTTTTTCCAACAGTGTACAGCAAGAAAGCTCGGGCTCCAGGTATTTCCCTTGCACTGATGGCCTCCCACTGTGGGCATTTGAAAGCGTAATGAGTTGCTGGACAAGGAATAGTATTCTTGCTCAAATTCAGTTAACTTAATTTTTAGAAACCTATAGGTAACTTCGGAGCCCTGGTGGCGCAGTGGTTGAGTTCAGCTGCTAACTAAAAAGGTCAGCAGTTCAAATTCACCAGCTGCTCCTTGGAAACCCTAGAGGACAGTCCTACTCTGTTCTTGGGGTCACTATAAGTTGGAATCGACTAGACGGCAGTGGGTTTGGTTTGGTATAGGTAATTTCGGAAGAAAGACCTGGCCTTTTGCACACTTAAAGATTACAGCCTAGGAAACCCTATGGGGCAGATCTACTCTGTCATATGAGGTCATTATGAGTCTGAATTAACTGGACAGCAGACAACAATAGGTAATTTTGTTTAAACAGTAAGTGGTACTTTCCTAAAACTAAATCCAAAACTAACACCACAACTTCACTAAAGCTTATTAGAGAAATACAAGAACATATTAAAAAAGGGTCATGCACTCTTTTGCTTAAAAGTTAATCATAATTTTAAAAGTCTTCACCACCACCCACCATCCACTGCCATCCAACTCATAGTGGCCCCATAGGGTTTCCAAGGCTATAAATCTCTACAGAAGCAGACTGCCACATCTTTCTTCCTTGGAGCCGCTGGCGATTTTGAACTGCTGACCTTTCAGTTAGCAGTTGGTCACTTTAGCCACTACAGTACCTGGGCTCCTTTTTAAAAGACTAGTTATTATTAAAGTGTTGTAAACGTTAATATGTTGAAGATAAAGTAAAAGGCAACTGAACTTTTCAGGAAAGAAAGTATGAAAAGGTAACTAATGAATTCTCTATTTTACTTATTCAGGAATCTGCAACACAAGTGGACTCTCCTGTATGTAACATTCTTCTCTTGGTCCCCTGAATTGGTCAAGCCCCGTAGAAAAAGACACACCAATGGTAGTTTTGAATCCCACTCAGAGCCTATCTCCATTATATGTTTTGATGCCCTCATATGACATTGTTTCTTATTCTGCATTTTAATGATGGAACCATGCATATTTCATGGTCCTGGTGCTACTTACTGAGCATGAGTCACCAAGAGCTGGCTGCCAAAAGTAACTCAAACTATGACAGCAATGTAATGTCACTGAATCTTGATATGGAGGATACTATAAAACCAGCCAAAAAAACAGGGGAGCGGGAGGCTGGTCAAGAAAAGAGGAATCTTCTAGAACAGTCACTTCACAAGGGCACAGTGGGGCAGGGGCAAAATAAAATTGACCAAGATAATTAGGAATTACTTAGAAAGTCTTCTTGAGAAGTTTCCTTGTGAGAAAGGATAGAATTTAAGGAATACTGCCAAGTTAATGATATAGGTGAGAAATAGGAAAATATGAAAGTGAACTAAAAGGACTGTAAGGATTTCTGAGTTCATATGAAACTTCACAGCAGGAATATGAGAGCAGAGTTGGCTTTTCCTAACAAGAGGTTAGAAGGGAACACCATATATGTTAAACATGATTCTATGTATGCTTGATGTAAATTGTTTAATAAAATGATTAGGCTCTATGCCCAATCTAAATTAGACATAGTATATAATTTGACGTAATTGCAATATCATTTGATGTAAGTCTACTGATGACTCACTTCCTTGCACTTCTTGAATGTGAGAGAAATCAAACGCTGAGCTACAGCAGGAAATCACCGCTATCTACATTCTATCAAGCCCCAGGACCTAGAAGATCAGAAGCTGGTCTCACTGTGGTACGGGCTTTTATCACACTCAAAATACAGTGACACCAGGGACTAGAACTAAAACTCACCAAAAGAGAAGATTCTCTTAGTTGAGAGAGTGTGGTACTCTCTGACTAAACTCTCTTCAGTAAACCACTGGGTGAACATAGTTGATAACACTTAGTTTAAACCAGAGGGATTTGTCCTATGGGATCCACGTGCTTATCAGCAACTGGAATCATCCCTCACGACTCCTTACACACCCCTCATCTGGCTACCATTCACATTGATGTGATCACTTATTCTGGACTAGGGAGGTCATGTAAAGGTGTTTCAAACCAAGCTCCCCTCTGCTTTCAGGAGAGACTGAACAAGATGGAAACTGTCCAATATTGAGTATTCAAGAAGATATTTAGAGACAAATATTATATGAAACCATTATTACAAAAACTCATGAAAAGATTTACTAACAAAAAGAAGCAATCTTTGGTGGTTATGGGGGGTGGTGGGAGGGAAAAACACTAAATAGACAATAGATAGGTGGTAACTTAGGTGAAGGGTAAGACAGTACACAATACTGAGTAAGCCAGCACATCTTGCCCAAGGCAAGGTCATGGAAGCTCCATAGATACATCTAAACTCCCTGAGGGACCAAATTACTGGGCTGAGGGCTCTGAGGGACCATGGTCTTGGCAATATCTAGCTCAACTGGCATAATGTAGCTTATAAAGAAAATGTTCTACATTCTACTTTAGTGAGTAGCGTCTGGGGTCTTAAAAGCTTGTGAGTGGTGATCTAAGATACCCCACAGGCCTCATCCCATCGGGAGCAAGAGAGAATGAACAAAACCAGACACAAGGGAAAGATTAGTCCAAAGGACTAATGAACCACAGCCTCCACCAGATTGAGTCCAGCACAACTAGATAATGCCTGGCTATCACCACGGACTGCTCTGGATAACAGAAGGTCCCAGACAGAGCTGGAGAAAAGGGTAGAACAAAATTCTAACTAAAAAAAAAATGACTTACTTGTCTGACAGATACTGGAGAAACCCCAAGACTGTGGCCCCTGGACATCCTTATAGCTCAGTAATGAAGTCACACCCTTCAGCCAAAGATTAGACAGGCCCATAAAACAAAATGAGACTAAATGGGCATACCAGCCCAGGGGAAAGGACAAAAAGGCAGGAGGGGGCAGGAAAGCTGGAAATAGGAATACAAGGTTGAGAATAGGAGAGTGTTGACTTGTCATGGGTTTGGCAACCAATGTCACAAAACAGTATGCCTATCAATTGTTTCATGAGAAATTAATTTGCTTTGTAAACCCTTACCTAAAGTACAGTAAAAAGAAAAATTAAAAAAGGAAAAATGAAGATATTTAGCTAGGGAGAGTTTAAACCCTTGCTACTCACTGTGTGTCCCTAGGACCAGGGGCAGCAGCACCGCCAGGGACCTTGTTGGAAATGCAGATGCTGAGGCTGCATCCCTGATGTGCTGAATCAGTGTCTGCGTTTTAATAAGATTCCCACGTGATTCCTAAGCCATTAAAGAAAATTTACTCTAAATTTCATGAGAAAAAAAGTTCTCAGCTGCTCATTGTTCTTCCCTTGAAGTCCAGCACCTAGAGTAACTCCACATCATTTGCTGGATGAATGACTAAATAAATAAAGTGGTAGATTCTCTTCAAATTTTACTGTAATACTTTAAGAAGATATTCATTTCTTACTAGAAAATAAATTGTAACTATTGCTCAGGGTTAACAAAATGGATGCTGAGTATTTAAAATGAGCTATTCATTTTTTTTATTCATTATACTGGGCTCCAGGGGCTGTTATAGATTGAATTTTGCTCCCCCCCCCAAATATATGTTGGAATCCTAACCCCTATACCTGTGGATATAATCCCATTTGGGAACAGAATTTTCTTTCTTATGTTAATGAGACCGTATCAGTGTAGGGTGTGTCCTAAACCTAATAATTTCTGAGTTATACAAAGAGTTCACTAGACACAGAGACAAGCATATACAGGTGATGACAGATACGATGTAAATGTCCCCAGGGAACCAAGAAGTACCTAGGCTACTGAGAAGGAGAGAATCACAAAGCCAGGTCCTGATTTGGACGATAGCTTCCAAAACTGTGAGAAAATAAATAGCTGTTCACTTGTGGCATTTCTGTTACAGCAGCACTAGGGAAGTAAAACAGGGGCTATAAAGTTCTATAATTATTTTAAGAATATCAAGAAACATATTCTAATTAAGAATACATGACAAATATATTGAAATGTATGTACAATAATTACATAACCAAAAGGGAAATTACCAAGTACAAGTTAAATTATAAGGAAAATAAGTTCTATTGGAGTTCAGAATAAGAAATCATGTATTGCTAGATGACCAGAATAACAATAACAGTGTTTATCATATGTTTAGCAGGTACTCTGTAATAGATGACCACAGAAGCCAAGAATCAGTGATTGGTCGTGATAAAAATAATAGCCCATATTACCTTGAGTATTTACTATGCACTAAGCAGAGTCAGGAAACCCTGGTGGTGTAGTGGTTAAGTGCTATGGCTGCTAACCAAAAGGTCAGCAGTTCAAATCCACCAGGCACTCCTTGGAAACTCTGTGGGGGCAGTTCTACTCTGTCCTATACGATTGCCGTGAGTTGGAATCAACTCGATGGCAACAGGTTTGGCTTTCTGTCTGTTTGTTTAAGCAGAGTCACTGTACCAAAAAGAATTGATCAATGTTCAACTATTTCAGCAGGTAGCATATGATAAATAACTGATAGTACTGAAGGAAGAAGTACAAGCTGCACTGAAGGCGTTGGCAAAAAACAAGGCTCCAGGAACTGACAGAATACCAATTGAGATGTTTCAACAAACAGATGCCATGCTGGAAAGTTTCATTCATCTGTGCCAAGAAATGTGGAACACAGCTACCTAGCCAACTGACTGGAAGAGATTCATATTTGTGCCCATTTCAAAGAAAGATGATCTAATGGAATGCGGAAATTATCAAACAATATCATTAATATCACACACAAGTAAAATTTTGCTGAGGATCACTCAAAAGTGGCTGCAGCAGTACATCAACAGGGGACTTCCAGAAATTCAAGTCAGTTCAGAAGAGAACATGGAACAAGGGATATCATTGCTGACGTCAGATGGATCGTGGCTGAAAGCAGAGAATAGCAGCAAGATGTTTACCTGCGTTCTGTCGATTATGCAAAGGCACACAACTGTGTGGGCCATAACAATTCAAAAAATGGGACTTGCAGAACACCTAATTGTGCTCATTAGGAACCTGTACATAAAACAAGAGGCAGTTATTCGAGCTGAACAAGGGGATACTAGTGGTTTAAAACCAGGAAAGGCGTGCATCGGCGTTGTATCCTTTCACGATATTTATTCCATCTGTTGAGCAAATAATCTGAGAAGTCAGACTATGTAAAGAATGCAACATCAAGATTGGAGGAAGACTCATTAACAAATGTGATATGCAGATGACACAACCTTGCTTCCAGAAAGAGACAGGGACTAGAAGCATTTACTGATGAAGATCAAAGACCACAGCCGTCAGTATGGATTATACCTCAGTAAAAAGAAAACAAAAATTCTCACAACTGGACCAATAAGCAACCTAGTGATAAATGGGGAAAAGATTGACGTTTTCAAGGATTTCACTTTACTTGGATCCACAACCAATGCCTATGGAAGCAGCAGTCAAGAAATCAAAACACGCATTGCATTGGGCAAATCTGCTGCCAAAGACCTCTTTAAAGTGTTGAAAAGCAAAGATGTCCCTTTGAGGACTAAGATGTGCCTGACCCACACCATGGTATTTTGAATTGCCTCATATGCTTGGGAAAGCTGGACAATGAATAAGGAAAACCAAAGAAGAATTAGATGCCTTTGAATTATGGTGTTGGTGTAGAATATTGAATATACCATGGACTGCCAGAAGAAAGAACAAATCTGTCTTGGAAGAAGTATAGCCAGAATGCTCCTTAGAAGTGAGGATGGTAAGACTTCATCTCACTTACTTTGGATAAGTTATCAGGATGGACTGGTCCTTGGAGGAGGAAATCATACTTGGTAAAGTAGAGGGTCAGTGAAAAAGTGGCAGACCCTGGAGGAGACGAATTGACACAGTGGCTCAAGCATAGCAATGGTTGTAAGAATGGTGCAGGACTGGGCAGTGTTTCGTTCTTTTGTACCTGGGGCTGCTATGAGTGGAAGCTGACTGGATGGCACCTGACAACAACAAGCAGACATCTGTCAATGGAGGCTTGCATGTTACTATGACGATGAATAGGTTTTCACGGAGCTTCCAGACTAAGAGGAACAAAGGAGAAAGGCATGGTGATCTACTTCTGAAAATCAACAAATGAAAACCCTACACATTGAAACGGCCCAATCCACACCCAATCATGGAGATGGCACAGGACCAGGAAGCGTTTTATTCTGTTGTGCGTGGGGTCACCAGGAGCCAGGGGCAGACTCAAGGGCAGCTAACAACAACAACAAGCACTACTATGAGCATTTTACCTATATTAATGGAACTATCATCAGCTGTGGGATAATTATTACTGACAATTTATAGATTAATAACTGAGTAGTGGAGCAGTTTATTAATGTGTTGAAGGATGGAAAAGTGGAAAAGTGATTGAAAACTGGTTGAATGTGAATAATCTCACTCAAAATAATGCAGCTTCTCTGGTAGATAGCTGGGGTTTGGAGAGGGGTACGTGGGGGGGTAAATCTGAATAAATTGAAAAGTAGACAGAACAGCATGGCTAACTCAGTATACGATAATCCTGTAGGGAATTTGAACACCAGACATAATAAATCAGGATTCTGAATTGGGTAAATCAGAGAAAGGCAGGCGATTCAGCAAAAGGAGAAAGGTTGACTCCCAACCAAGCTACTTTTGTCTTGCTCACCTACCAGCTGTGGAATGTCCAACGTCAGACTTCTCTAACCCTCTGTCTTCAAATTTCTCATAAAGTGGGTATACAAATTAATTGAGTGAAGTAACATGTATATACTCAATAAATTAGAGCTGTTTTATCAGAATTATATTAGTAGCCACAAAACATTGTGTTAATTGACAAAATCACAAAATTTGACTCAGCTTAGTGGCTTTACTGCATCTCATCTCTGACGAAGGTGACTCAACTTAAAGAACTGAACATTGGCTTAACTAGATCATAGCAAAATAAGCCAAAGCTTTATAGCCAATTTTCTATATAGGTCTTCCTGTTCTACCCTCACCTAAGTAACATATCAATTGAACTTTTTCCTTTTAATTATTTGAACCAATGTTGGTAAAAGCAACGTTTTTCCAGAAACTCAAATAAAACTAAAAGCACCCCCACGGCTCTTTGCACAACACTATATATGTGGAGCTACAATAAGTGTGGGTAATTATAACTTGTGCTTATGATGTCAGAGAACATTTTCAAAGCATTTTCCTATAAAGTCAGTGGAAGTTAAATGTAGAACTCCAGCTTGGTTCGAAATAAATTATGGAGCTGGTCAGTCATGGAGATAAAATTACATTTAGAGGTCCCATTGGCATTATAAGAAGCGAAACTGAAAAGGGCATTCTTACACTGAAAACAGGTGTCGCAGATTCTTAATGTTGTTTTCTGAACTGAACCCAAATCATGAGTTCCAAAATAAGCCCTCAGAACCCTGAGTGAATTACTGCAGTTGACTAATGAGTTTCCAATTTTCTTCTAGGGAGCAACCATGGCTTGACAGAATCTGGCTCATTAGGAATAATTATATATTCTGTGATCTAATTTGAGGTCTAAACTCATGTCTGCATTTGGTTTTTATTTTTTCATGCCCTTCATTTAATAAATCTCATACTGTCGATACTGGCTGTGAAATGAAACTTGTGTCATAGTTTGGCATTTCCTTTAATATCCTCTGAACACATACTTTGAACCAGAAATCATACACATTCTGGAAAAATATGTCCTTTAGCAATGATACTTCTATTTATTTTAGCTAGGTTGAGATATCACTCATATATGATTATTTTTAAGAAAATTAAGAGATTATTCAATTATTACTGGAAATATTGATATCAGCCCTTGACTTAAAGGGCTTGGGCCAGTTTTCTTATGATTGAAACAAATCACAACATAATTGCAGCGCAGCCTTTATTCACACCTCCCCAAGAACCAGAAAACTAATCAGCTTTGATGAAGGAGACTAGTAGAATCATGATGCTATAATCTTCAGCTTGTCTCAAGAAAAGACTGATTTTGTACCCTTTCCTGTTCTCATTATATCATTTTGTCAAAAGAAAATGCATAAAAACGGACTATTAAAATGTATCCAAAGACATTTTAAGTAGATAGATCTTTCTCACAGCAAAGTGCAGATGAAATCTATTCACATATTTCAAGGATAAAAAAAAATCAGAAAGGAACATTAGAAAAGGAATAGCTGATCACAAACCAAGTCTTGGAGGGTTTACCATTTGTTTCTAAACTTTTTGCCTATTAGGACGAGAAATCACTCCAAAAATCCTTATTACAAAAGAGAAGAACATGTAGACACCTCCATATATATAAGGTTTCTTAATGACTATCTGTTAAGGATTGAATTATGTAAATCCTAACCTCTATTCCTGAGGAGCTCAGGACTGGACAGCATTTCGTTCTGTTGTGCCCAGGATCGCTATGAGTCGGAACCTACTTGCGGGCACCTAACAAAAACTATTCCTGTGGTTATAATCTCATTTGGGAATGGGTTGTCTTTGTTATGTTAATGAGGCAGGACTAGTGTAGGGTGTATCTTGAGTCAATCTCTTTTGAGATATAAAAGAGGTTAAACAAGCAAACAGAGGAGAGATGAGGTAAGATAGATTCCAAGACACATGGCGATCTCCAAGGAACCAGGAAGCAGAAGCTGAAGAAACAAGGATGTTCCTTTAGAGCCCACAGACAGAGAAGCTTCTCCTAAAGAAAAAAAAAAAAAAAAAACTGGTTGGTGTGGAGTCAGTTCCGATTCATAGCAACCTTATCGGACAGAGTAGAACTGCCCCATAGGGTTTCCAGTGAGTGCCTGGTGGATTCAAACGGCTGACCTTCTGGTTAACAGCAATTAACCACTAGGTCACCAGGATTTACCTCTACAGCCAGTGCTCTGAATTCGGGTTTCTAGTCTCCTAAACCGTGAGAAAATAAATTTATTTGTTAAAGCCACCCATTTGTTGTATTTCTGTTACAGCAGCACTAGATAACTAAGACACTAATATAAAAATCAAATCACCTCATTTAAAAGAGATAATCAGAATTTTTTCAATGAAAATCTTATCAAGCAGGGAGCACATTTATTTAGTTTCCTGGGAAAGGGCATTTAACATCACTGAATTTATAACATTTTTTTTATATGGTTATAAATTTGGTTGTTTGGGGTTTATATGGTTAAATTATCTATTTTCTTAATCTACATTCAGAATTAAAATGGTGTTTACATATAAAGCATTAACCATTAACAGTCTCTAAAAGCAAACAGGGAAAAATCAGTTCTTATAAATGATTGGAAGTACTAAACCAAAAATCCAAATCCACTGCCACTGAGTTGATTCCAGCTCATAGCAATCCTGTAGAACAGAGTAGAACTGCCCTGTAGGGTTTCCAAGGAACAGCTGGTGGATTCCAACTGCAGACCTTTTGGTTAGCAGCCGAGCTCTTAACCACTGTGCCACCAGGGCACCCTTGGAAGTACTGCTGACTAGGAATTGGAAGGAGCGATAAAAGTTGAAGAAATGGTTCAGTTTCCCCAATATCCAATCAGCAAGCTCAAGTATAGTCTGTTACAGTCTCAGAGAATTATCTTCACCAAGAACAGTTTTTTGTTACAAAGTTTGTATCACATAACATGCATAATTAATACAGTAGTATTAATTATTTTGGTCCATTTCACAGGTCCTTTGGAGTTATTATTACAATATTTTATTCTCTATCCCCTTATTCCGTTTTTTGTTGTTGTTGTTGTTCGAGAAAGATTACAGCTGGGTTGTTTTCTCTGTGCTTTTTTTTTAAAACACTTCTCAAATTCCAAGGGAAGAAAAAAAGAAAAAATTCTCTAGCTACTCTCCCTTATGAAATATTCCTTAATCTACCAAGGTTTTGGAAGCTGACAAAATTACTTATATAGACAGATTTTTGTGGAGAATGGAGAGTTATTTCTTAATGGGTACAGAATATCTATTTGGGGTGTTGAAAAAATTTTGGAAACAAATAGTTGCACAACATTTTGAGTATAATTAATGCCACCATATTGTATAGAGGAGCCTTGGTGGCTTAGTGGTTAAGAGCTCAGCTACTAACCAAAAGGTCGGCAGTTCAGATCCACCAAGTACTCCTTAAACCCTGTGGGGCAGTTCTACTCTGTCCTATAGGGTCACTATGAGTCAGAATCGACTTGATGGCAGTGGGTTTTGATTTTTTTTATATATATTGTATAGAATTGTATGCTTGCAAATGGTTAAAAATGGGAAATTTTATGGTGTATGTATTTTACCACAATAAAAAATGTTTTAAAAATTAGTATTCAGGTCTTTGTTCATGTTTAAATCACCCATATACTTAGAAGTTATATCTAAATCTAAAATATCTTGGCCTGAATCTTATAGGTCTGATTGTCCCACTTCCTACTTAGATTACTAATTTCTCTACAACATCCCTGTCTCCAAGTTTACAAAAACACTTCTTGTGATTTACAAAGCTTAACATAATAGAGTAAGGTTGTACTGCTGTTCTCAAATATTCCCATCCTCTCTTGCCTTAGAGTAATTTCCTTGCCTACTGTCAGGCGTGGCCACATAAACGGCTTTGATCAATGAAATATGAGCAAATAATGTACAACACATCCTTCTGAACAGATGCTTTAAATATGACTTCATGGTTCTTCTCAGCTTCTTTAATTTCTACCTTCTGCCATGAAAATCCAAACCCAAACCCAAACCCATTGCCGTTGAGTCGATTCTGACTCCTAGCAAACCCATAGCACAGAGTAGAGCTCCCCATTGGTTTTCCAAGGAGCAGCTGGTAGATTCAAGCTGCCAACCTTTTGATTAGCAGCGGAGCTCTTGACCACTATGTCACCAGGGCTCCTCCATGAAAACAGTATAACCCAAATAGGGACTGTTCCTTCAACATGGGTTCTTGAATGAGAAGACATAGGAAGCTAACCGCAGCTCTCATACGAAGACCAAACCAAACCCATTGCTGATGAGTCGATTCCAGCTCATGGTGACCCCGTGTGTTATAGGGTAGAGCTGAACTCCAAGCATTTTCTTGGCTGTAATCTTTACAGAAACAGATTGCCAGGCCTTCTGCAGCACTGCTCAGTGGGTTTGAACAGCTAACCTTTCAATTCGTAGCTGAGCGCAAACAATGTGCACCACACAGAGACCTTCATATAAGGACAGCAAGAAATAAAGGTTTATTCTTGCAAGCCATTGGGATTTCGGATTTGTTAGTTACAACAGCGGAGCCCTAGGATTGGTAGCAAAAATGGGAATTTTACTATTAAAAAAAAAATTTTAAGTAATGCTGGGCAGCAGGCTGTAATCATGGCCTAGAAAAAAAATGACAATTGTTATTATGCAGTGCTATTTAGGAAGATTATATCCTGTGATCATTTGGAAGGCAGAAGCTGCACCTAATGAATTTGTGGCTTTGGGCAAAGAAGTTTGAAATAGGCCATTACTAGCCTGGATGTTCATTTGACAAACTCAGAAAAGAATCATCCTATTTGCAAATAGGCCTGAGAGGAAAAATATTGAGCCCAGATGTTCTAAGACAAATAAAGTTTGGAAATGGAAGTGTTTCTTATCTAGAATCAGAGAAATGCATAAGAAAGAAAAATGCTTTGGGCTATTCTTGCTGATTAGGATGCACCTTAAGTGAACCTCAGGCTCAAAGGGAAGGCCTTTTGTCAAAACCTCTGGTTGTATTAAGATGGCTCCAGTGAAAACTTCCAGTTGGATAAAATAACTCTGGGACAGGGCTTCAAACCAGTTAGTTCCAGTTCAAACCCCTGCTAAGAATTTACATTTCTGTCCCAGATATACTGAATCAGAACCTACATTTTATCAAGATCTCCAGGTGATTCTCATGTATAACTTCCTGGGATGTTGTTAGAAATGCAAATTCTCAGTAGGGAACTTGTTAGAAATGCAAATTAAAACAAAAAGAGACCAGATACTTGGTCTCAGAAAAATCAAAAGTTAGAAGTTGGACAAGTATATTGAATTATGTCTTGAGAGTTATTATTGAGTTATTATTGAGAGGTAATTCTCCCCTCCCAAAAATTGTGGCTGTTGGCACATACAGCTAGATGGAATCAAAGATTAAAAAAAAAAAAAAGGCTTTTTAGGGATTTGCATTGTCAAAAGTGCCATCAGTCTGGGTGAAAAGAGACTGATTGACTGAATTGTAAAATGATCTTTGGCACCCAGCCTTCCAGAAGAAGATTAGTAAAGCTGCTCATCCCCCTCAAAGAAGGCACAATTCCAAATGTCTGCATCAGATGTGGCCAAGGAAGAAAACGCAGAAGGAGCACTTTTAAGAGTGGATCCAGGGGCTATGGAAAACTATGGCCCAGGGAGCTGTTCCCAGGGTAAAGAATCTGGCCTAATCAAAGAGCATCTCCTACCATCAGGTTAAGCAGTCCTTCCATTATTTATCCAATGTAACTACG
Organism: Elephas maximus indicus; assembly: GCF_024166365.1. Lineage (NCBI taxonomy): Eukaryota > Metazoa > Chordata > Mammalia > Proboscidea > Elephantidae > Elephas > Elephas maximus. The sequence goes on from NC_064836.1 coordinate 60,290,944, forward strand.
ATTCTCTCCTGTACTGAATGGAAGAGTTGAATGCAGTTGTCCCGTCTTTGTTCTGTTGTACACTGGGTAGGTGAACCAGATAACTTGCTTTTTAATAGACTCGGGAATTTTTATCCAGATCTCAGATAGATTTCAAGATAATTTTAGCTTTTTTGTGTGCAGGAGGGGAGTGAATACATATAAATAAGAGGGTGAATGATATTCACTCTTCCTTCTCCCTCACTTCATGTTCAGGCTTAGAAATTGGCTTGTTTGGCCAGTAGTGAACAGACATGATATATGCAATGACTAAATGCAATGGTTTGACTCATGTTCTTGAATTTTTGCCCTCTGCTGTGAGATTAGTATGTTCCATTTAGGGGCTGGTCCATCAGCCTGGGTTCAGGAAAGAGGAGACACATGGAGTAGAGCTGCACTTGGCCCGTAGCCTTCACACACCATGAGAAATAAACGTTTGCTGTCATAATCCACTGCCATTTAGGACTTGTTAGTGCAGCGAGCTCTGACTGATGCATTTTGTTACCAACAACTGAGTGGTGTTTATTTAATAACAAAAAGTTTCTGATTTAAAACCTGATATATACATGATTTTTTTATTAATAATAACAATAATAATAAGCCAGAGGTCAATCAGATAACTTAAAAATAAATATCTAAAAAAGATCCAGGAAATATACTTTCTAGACATATTTAGGAAATCTAATTATAAAAATTCTATTAATGTTGGAAGAGGTTTCCAAGTTTCCTAGGTGCCATGAAAGTTTTGGCTAAATACATATTAAATTTTACTCATTATATTATTTTTCTATAGCATTTTGATTCTAAATTAGACATTTTGAAGGATCAACACTGACATGATTCAGATTACATGTTCTCAACATTTATTAAGTTGTCCTCAACATTTTTAGAGTTTCCCACATGTTATTAACAGTCAAATCAGTTATGGAGAAATTATAGAACAAGGCAGTGTATGAGAAAAAGAATTTTTTTCAAATATCCAACTCTGGATATAGTATTTTTTCCTTTAACCTCCTATTGCCTACTGCTGGTAAAGATCCATCCAAGATGAGACAAAACCCAGCTGTGCCCCCACTGTCTGGAGGGTTTCAGCAGAAGTCTTCCTTCAATACTGCAAATCATAAATACTTTCCAAAAAGGAAATAATAGCTATTGGATTTATTTACTTCTTTGATGTTTGGTTTCCTTGTGTACATACAACTTTAGATACCATATTATGCTTTCATAGTATCTAGAATTCCCTTTTTATACTTTCTCCATTCTTACGTATAAACTTTTACATCTCCACATAATTATGTTTCATTAATAGTATTTTACTTCACTTTCAGTTTTTCCTTTTTGATGTCGGTGTCTATGTAATATAATTACATAGAAAATAACATGTTAGTTTTACATGTGTAATAGTTATAATGTTAGATATTAAATTAAATATTAAAATTACTATTATTTAAATTTTGATTTTAATACATGGTCTAAAATGTAGTAAAACTTAATGCATGTGGATTTTCTGAGTTTAAGCATAATCAGATGTTAGACAATTTAAAGTGTGTGGAAATATGCCTTGTGCCCTTCCAAGCTATGATCCAGAAAAAAGATTTTAACTAAAATCTCTGTCAGTGTTCCTCATCAGGTCCTGTAAACTGTGAGAGCTTAGCTTTCCCAGACATTGTGTAGATGTGGTGCCTTAAGGAATCCTACTTATCAGATTTAGTTCTATCTTTTTCTTAAGAACTTTATAATCATAATCATAAATAAAATATTTATCAGGTAGTCACTGTATGCTGTGCAATGAAGTGTACATAAATTCTCTTATTTACTTATCAAATCGATTTTATGCTATAGCTACTATTATTACATTATTTTATGGATGGGAAAAATGGGGCATTTAAAGGTTAAATAACATGACTAAAATCTCTTTGTAGAGTCCCATACAATAATTCTCAAGGGCAAAGTTGAGAGCACAATTGTAACACTTTTGATTCAAATATTCGGAAATAAAATTCCAAGAAATGATCAGCTATTTCTAAGTCTCACCAAGTATGAAGGCACTATATTGTCCACTTCTGTTTTTCTTGTTCATTCCTCACTTTGGTTCTAGGTGGTTCTTAAACAAACAAGCAAAAATGACAACCACAAAAAACAAAAACCCGTTGTCCTTGAGTCAAGTCCAACTCATGATGACCCCAAGTGTGCAGAGTACAACTGCTCCATAGGGTTTTCAAGACTGTGCCTTTCCGAAGCAGATTGCCAGGCTTTTCTCCCAAGGTGCCTCTGGGTGGGTTCGAACTGCCAACCTTTGGGTTAATAGTCAAGCTAATTGTTGTTGTTATGTACCACCAATTGGTTCCAAATTATAGTGACCCTATGTACAACAGAATGAAACACTGACCAGTCCTGCGTCATCCTCGTAATTGTTATGCTTGAGCCCATTGTTGCAGCCACTGTGTCAATCTATCTCATTGAGGATCTTCCTCTGTTTCACTGACCCTCTACTTTACCAAGCGTGATGTCCTTCTACAAGGACTGATCCCTCCTGATAACATGCCCATCTTTGCTTCTAAGGAACATTCTGGTTGTAAGTCTTCCAAGACACATTTGTTCTTTCTTTTGGCAGTCCGTGTTATATTCAATATTCTTCAACAACACCACGATTCAAAGGCGTCAAGCTAGTCAAACCAGTAGTCAAGCTAACCATCAAGCTAGTAGTCAAGCTAGTAGCCAAGTGTGTAATCATTTATGCCACCCAGAGGCTCCTTTTTATGTTAAAACTCTCATTTGCAGGCGGTTTTCAAGCCCTCTCTCTTTTCTATGGACCTATTGTCTCCATTATTCTTATAGAATGTGGTTTCTCACCCTCTACTGCCGATGTGCTTTGGCTTGTTAATATCTTAAAACTGTAGGAAACAAAGTCATCAAGTCAAATTAAAGAATACACCTTGGGGTATACACTGTAGTTGTACAATGCCAGCTGGATTGATGGCTCCAGTAGTTCTGTTAGCAGTGTCTTATTTTCAGCAGGGACAAGGGGAGTATCCAGCAATTGTTTACTCTCCTGACATGTAGGGGGAACATTTTTATACATTTTCAAAATTACTTTTTCCATTCTAATTTTTATTGACATGAAAACAATTTACTAAACAAATGTAAAAGAATAGCAAGTTAAGTGGTTAATGCCTTTGGCCTTTTCTTTTTCCTTGGAGGCCTCTCTGATCTTGACCCAGTCTCTTTTTTGGGAAGAGAGGAGAGTCAGTAGAAGAAAAAACAAGATTACTGAAAAAACTACACTTCCAAATGTGCCTTACTGCCAGTCCAGTCAATAATACACAAAATTAGCTTTATATTTTCATTTGTTGATTCCTGAGTCATGTACAGGATATAGTTCTTGATTTCTCTACTACAATCTCTTTGGTTGGATCTGAGGTTAGCTGAGACTCTTTCAAATGAAGTTCAAGTGAGTTTTATTCACCTCACATTTACTGTCTGCAAGATTTTTCCTGTTTTCTTAGCTTAATGTTCTTTATCTTAAAGTTTTAGCCTATTCTACCAATTCATTTTTTCCTACCTAATACAAAATTATAAGAATATTTGAAGCTCTTGTTACATTAAAATGACAGCCCTAGCAAAAGAACACCATAATTTACTAACATAGTTATTTTCCATTTAAAAACAACAGGCAAATATTACAAAAAGTCATCTCAATTTTATTTTACTCTGGTTTTATTTAGCTTAAGTCTGAATTATTCATTGATATTTTATATTTCATTTAGTTGATAGACTTAATTATTAGTCTACTTAATTTTAATTTTTTCAAAGTAACAAATACAACACTAAGGTAGATTCGAGATATTTTGGTCCTCAAAGAGACATATAAAGATTAGCTATCACTAATAGCTCATACTATGCAGTTGTTGATGATAACAGACATCAATATGATTTATATTCTGCAAGAAACCACAAAGATAAAACCTCACCTTGTGTGTATGATAAAAAGTGTCCCTAAGTTAAAAGAATGAATATTAGACTGGCCTTCACTTGGAAGCATGATGGGGATGAGAAGTGCCTTGGAGGGGAATTGGAATTTTCATTGTTTTTAGAAGTTCATATAACTGAACGGTAACCATGAGCAAGTAAAACAAGAGGATTATACATCCGATTAAAAAATTATGAAACCCTCTACCCTGTTGCAGATGCTACGTTAAGCGCTAGGGAAACAGAATAAATAAGAAATGGTTCTTACCCACAAAGCTCATGACCTAGACTGGAGCACATCAACAATTTCACTCCAGGTCGATAAGAGCAATCAATAGGAAAACTCAAGACGCTTTGAGAGTAAGGAAGAAGGGTTCCTAATCTAGTATGTGTGTTGCTTGGGAGATGTAGGACAGGGAGGACAGGGGTCACTGTAAGTAAACCATGTGCACCCCAAAATACGTGCAACATATATTGTCAGTTCCATGAGTACATGTATTTTGGAGTCTAGAACAACGCCTGCTCAAAAAAAATTTGGTGACAAAGGTAAGTGAATTAATTTTCCTCTTGTTGCTACACTTGGTCATTGATATGACTTCATCCACATATTAACATTACAAACTATGGAATCTACGTAGTTGTTTACTGGAGTGGGAAAAGTCATAAATATTTGTAGTAATCTAAGCAACCAATAACTTTTGCAAACCTTACCTCATGAAGCAGAAAATATTCTTGAGATATTACTACTTTAGTCCTGCGGGAGAATGCACTCACAGGTTATAAATACAAAACCAGAACTGCGCAGGTTCTTTGGGGTCTGTAGCTGAAGTATAACTAGCTCAGGATAAAAACAGCTGTGAGCTCCCTTGCAACTACAAAGCTGAGTTGAGATCAGAGAGGCCTCCAAGGCAAAAGAAAAGGCCAAAAGCATAAGCCACTCAATTTGCTGTCCTTTTATATTTGCTGAATAAGTTGTTTTGTGTTACTAAAAATGAGAATGGAAAAGATAATTTTGAAAACGTACAAAAATGTTTCCCCTACATGCCAGGAGAGTAAACAATTGCTGGATACTCCCCTTAACCTTACTGAAAATAAGAGACTCCTGACAGAAATACTTGAGCACCAATCAAGCCGGCATTGTACAGAAAAAAAAAAAAAAAAAGCCAAATTTTGAGAGGCAGGAAAAGGCAAGACAGTCAAATAGCTATCCCCTTAATAAATATATTTGCTTTATTGGTGGCACAGTGGCTAAAAGCTTGGCTGCTAACCAAAAGGTTGGCGGTTCAAACCCACCAGCTGCTCCTTGGAAACCCTATGGGGCAGTTCTACTCTGTCTTATAGGGTCACTATGAGTCGGAATCAACCTGACGGCAACAGGTTTGGTTATATGTGTTAAGACTTTGTCCCTGAGTTAGGTAATCATAGCCTTACAGAAATTCTATATGTATACTTCTTTTTGAGTTTAGAAATTTCAAGAGTTCGCTTTGCTTACCTATGTTAGTCACCTATCTTTTTTCCTCCTTATTCCCTTTTAGATACGTAAGATTTATTTATTCAGCTTTGAAAGTATCATACAGAACTCCTATAACTGCCTTTCAGATAGTGTTTCTAATTAAATTTGAAATAGAATTTAAGGTGAATGATATTCTTCCAACATGACTAGGTTCTTGGTATGCTCCTGGCACTTTCGAAACTAAAGCTAGAATAACTTCAGTGCCTTATCAGTCATAAGCTTGGTAACATTTGTCTACTAATTTAAAGAAAACGTGCATAATAAACCTCATTCCCTGTGAATATATTGCTCTTCATCTACAGCCAAAAATCTTCATTTCCCAATGTGTTACGCTAGACCGCTCACTCATTACATTATGTCCTAAGGATTGATCAGTCAAGTTTGGCTTCATATTTTATTACATTAAAATTCAGCTTTCCTAATTGCAAAAATGGTATTAATTCACTAAATTTAATAAAAAGTCCTTGGTTTGGGGAATTTTTTCGTATTTTGTCTTCACCAAAAAAAAAAAAAATTTACACCGTACACGCTATGATCTTATTTAACTTGTAATTCTGTCCTAAAAATTCATCAATGACTCATTTAAATCTTTTCTGCTCAGATTCCACTTCACCACCTAATTAGGGAAGTCCTAACTATAGATCATCCCACCAGAGACAATAAAAGCAGCTTTCAACTATCTGTAGTAAGCAAAGTCATTTTTCAGTCCTTTAGTAAACCAATTTCTCTAAGTGAGTAAATAATTTATGTTGATCCTATGGTCAGTGATGAGTTTTGGTTTGTATCAAAAGTCATTAAGGTACATGATGAAAAATTTCTCTTGAAGTATGCAGTTCTTTCAAACAAGGAGAATATTAGCTGGTCTAGGCCTTGTTGACAGTACACAGAAAAAGCTCTCCATTGTGGTCTCTGGTTAGGACAGGGCAGTCTCAAAAGGAAAGAGAAGGTACATTCAAAACATAATTCCTGGGACCACCTTCTGGCCTACAATTTTTGTTTTTTATGCCTGCAGACAACGAATACACATTTTTACAACCAAGTTAGTTTGGAATTACTATTAAATGGAGCAACCTTTCATTATCACCAGCCTCGAACCTCCCGTTCCTCCTGTCTGTCTCTCTGACTCACTTGGTCCCAAGGTTTTCGTGACTAACATGTATTCTGACTTCAGCTCAGATTAAACCTTAATCTTTATCCAATGACTGTTGTCTTGTTGAATGACCTGTCCTAGGTTCCCTGGTTCTCAGCTCTTTTGCTGGCTTTTTTTCAACTGTAAAATTATTGAACCTTGCACCTGAACCTATCTCCTTGTGGTTTTCCATTTAGTCCAAGTCCATCTCATTTTGATTCTTGTTCCAATCCTCGCCTCATGGCTGCATTTCCTTCAACAAATTAGGAAAAGCACTCAACAAGGGAGGTACCCTCAGAGCCTTGCCTTTTGATGTACTTTTCTCTTATCCTGTCAGCAGGTGACCTTGGACTGTTGATCTCTGCCAGACTTCTGGCATGTACTTACCTCTTCTGCTTTGGTAAAATTTTAAGGTTATGAATGATTCATGCATGCTTGCCCTCACAAGGACAATTATTCTATTATTTTAAATAATAGTATTATTTTAAAATAATGATACTGTAAAAGCAAAACTTTAAATTGATGACTTAAGACCTATGGCATCAAGTTGGTCACAATTCGAAGTGCTGAAAGGTTTTCTTTCTTTTTGACTTAAGTTGGGTTTAGTCTGTTTGATGTGTTAGTGCTCATTATTAAGTTGCACAGCAAAAGAAAAATAAGGTCATCCCACTAGAACTAAAAAAAGAAATATACATCATTATGTATGACGGCTACTGGCAGGTAGCAGTGGTGAAAGTAACCAATGAGTCTTAAGTAATAGTGTCACTGAAGCTCTTGTGGGTTATACTAACACTTCTCTTTGTGCATACTCTGCAGAGTTTTATTGTTCTACTTCACACCAACAGACTGAACACGGAACACTGGACAAGAAAGACCAGTTAATACGACTATTATTCAAATTTATGCACCAACCACTAAGGCCAAGATGAAGAAATTGAAGATTTTTGCCAACTTCTGCAGTCTGAAATTATTGAACATACAATCAGGGCGCATTGATAATTACTGGTGATTGGAATGCAAAAGTTGGAAACAAAGAAGAAGGATCGGTTGTTGGAAAATATGGCCTTGGTGATAGGAACAATGCCAGAGACCAAATGATAAGATTTTGCAGGATCAACAACTCTTTCATTGCAAATACCTTTTTTCAACAACTTAAACAGTGATTATACATGTGTATCTCGCCAGATGGAATACACAGGAATCAAATCGACTACATCTGTTGAAAGAGACAATGGAAAATCTCATTAGTCAGAACAAGCCTAGGGGCTGACTGCCGAGTAGGCCATCAATTGCTCATATGCAAGTTCAAGTTGAAACTGAAGAAAACCAGAGCAAGTCCATGAGAGCCAAAGCACGACCTTGAGTATATCCCACCTGAATTTAGAGGCCATCTCAAGAATAGATTTGACACGTTGAACACTAACGACCAAAGACCAGACGACTTGTGGAATGACATCAAGGACATCATACATGAAGAAAGCAAGAGGTCATTAAAAAGACAGGAAAGAAAGAAAAGACCAAAATAGATGTCAGAAGAGACTCTGGACAATTTTGTCATAAATACTTGTAGTTAGTTGTATATAGAAGTAGGTGAGGATGGCTGGGAGAAATCTATTACACCTGTTAAAATGATAAAGTACTTGCACTCACCCTACAGTTGAACTATGGCAGGGATACTTTGTACACAAATAGGAGTCATATTTTGATTCATATATATTCTTGGGAACTCTTGTCTCTGCTGTTATAATGGTCTTACCCTTCTATGTGACAAATCAATGTCAGAAATGTCAAATGTCAAAAATATTTGTGAACATAATTTTAATATACTAAAACTAAAATTAAATTTTCCAAGTAATTCCATTTGATCAATCACTGTATGCTACTGAAAATTTTATTCAACAATTTTATCTAATACTAGAAACTTGAGGAAATGAAATTTAGGATAGATGTTTATTTCATAAATACAGCTAAATGGTAGATACAAAAAAAATAAATAAATCTTTTCCAGTATGATTTCAATGGCCCTAAAGTAGATTTTAGCATGTATGTCAAGTTTAGGAAAAGGCCTATTACAAGAAATTTCTTCAAGTCTAAATTCCCTGAAGAGAAATTTTCAATATTTAGGGGTCAAAAAAATAAAGAACTAATATTAAGGCAAGATAGAAAACTATACTTGTGAAAAACTGTTCATCAAAAATGCTTTAACTTCCAGAGTCGTTTTCACATTTTATTTTATTATTGCCTCTGTTTTTACTTTTGGAATATCTTGTTTCTAAAAAACAAAAGGAATACAACTGCTAAATCAGGAGGTTGATCTCATATTTAAGAAAGTGTTTTAATACACAGAAAAGCACAAGGTAGTAAAAATAGTGCTTTTACTAACAAATTTTGCATCTTTCCTTTCTGCCGATTAAAACTAATAAAATTGTAACACTAAGGCAAAATTAGACACTGATTTTGATCAAATTTTGTGAATCCATTTCAATTACCAGTGAGTCAGGAAAGATAAGCTTCTGAAATTTAAGAAATACATTATTATAGCACAATTTTTTAAATTCAAGGACAATGGAATTTTGCACCCCACCCCAAAGCCATCTGTAGAAAACTATGTGCTCCACTGAGAGAAATAGCCTTTTGGTCTCTGGCAACGAATGCCGAGATGCAAAATTTAACCCTTAGGTAAGAAATACATTGAAATCTCCGTTTGGGGAGGGGGGAGTAGAGTAAATTCAAAATAATTAATAGCTCATGTGTGTATGTGCCTCTCTTTAAAAAAAGGTTGTCACGGAGTTGATTCTAACTCATGGCAACTCCATGTGTTGCAAAGTGCAACTGTGTTCCATAGGATTTTCAAGGCTGTGACCATTCAGAACCAGGTTGTCAAATCATTCTCCTAAAGAGCCCCTGGGTGAGTTCAAACCACTAACCTTTCAGTTAGCGGCCAAGCATTTAACAGTTGTGCCACTAGGGCTACTTTGCCCCTCTCTAAAGCAAAAACCCATTGAGTTAATTCTGATTTATAATCTCTACTCTTAAGAAGACACAGAACAACTTCTAACCACCTGGGAGGCCTGGTGGCACGGTAGTTAAGAGCTTGGCTACTAGTCAAAAGGTCAGCAGTTCGAATCCACTGGCTGCTCCTTAGAAACCCTATGGGGCAGTTCTACTCTGTCATATAGGCTCACTATGTGATAGAATCAACTCAATGGCAATGGCTTTTTTTTTTTTTAGTAGAGATGGGCAATGCTATGAGTGCTCCTCTCTAGTGGGAGTTAAAAATTGTTCTTTGTCTTCTTAAGGATAGAGATTATATTCTAACATATGCTTTCCTATTCCACTCACCTCCAACTCGTCGTACATATAAAAAAAATAAGAGCTTATCAAATGCTTGCTACATTCACTTGAACTGACTTTTCAAGTTATGAATGATTACAGATGTGTACACAGCCTTCCTTTACCCACCCACTGTCCCACTGCTGGTTGTCAAGTGTCAGTCTCAGTTTTGTTTGGTTTTTACCTTGTCGTTATTGCTGCTAGTTTGTTTACAGAATACATTTGATTGACTTTATCAAGTCAGAAAGGAATGAAAGTAGAGAAAATTTGAAAAGGACTTCTTCCAAACTGCTTTAAACATGGGAAATTCATCAAATTTTATAGCTGGAAGGGCCTGTGGGTTTTATCTAGTCCAACTCCTTCCTTTTATATGTAATTAAATTCAGAAACACTGTGACTTATCTAAAGACACACATTTAGTTAAAATTAAAAATAGAAACCATGTCTCTGACATCTAATTCAGAAAACATTCTATTATGCCCGTACTATTTACACATGACTGTTTTTTTTTAACAAAACGAACTCATCACCACTAGCTTGAAAACTGTAGAATCTACAATGTAGAAAGCCTTTTATTGCCATTCTATTTACCAGTATAAAAAGTTTATTTCAATATTTATTCCTGATCAATCATTTCTATATCACACATAATAACTTTAAAAATTTGACTTTAAAACCTTTCATAATTACAGAATTAACATGAACGTTGTTACAGAATAAGTAGATTGTTGTATTATATGTGAATTTTTTATGTTTATTAATCAAATTTGGGATATATATAAGAGTTGGAATTGACTTGAGAACAACAGGTTTGGTTTTCGGTTTTATATATGTATACATACTTACATATGTGTGGAGTCCTTGTGGCACAGTGGTTAAGAACTTGGCCGCTAACCAAAAGGTCAGCAGTTTGAATCCACCAGCTGATCCTCAGAAACCCTGTGGGGGCAGTTCTACTCTGTCGTATAGGTCGCTATGAATCAAAATCGACTCAACAGCAACAGGTTTAGTTTGTTTGCTTTTATATGTATGTGTGTGTGTGTTACTCAACTAAATTCAAAGTGTTCTAAGCAGATACTTTTTGTTAGTTTAAAGGTGTATATTATGGATTGAGTTGTGTCCCCCCAAAATGTGTGTCAACTTGGAGAGGCCAATAGTCCCCATATTGTGTGGTTGTCCACCATTTTGTCATCTGATGTGATTTTCCTATGTGTTGTAAATCCTATCTCTATGACGTTAACGAGGCAGGATTAGAGTATTTATGTTAATGAGGCAGGACTCAATCTACAAAATTAGATTGTATTTTGAGTCAACCTCTCTTCAGATATAAAAGAGAGACATGAGCAGAGAGACATGGGAAACTCATACCACCAAGAAACGAGAGCCAAGAGAGAGCAGGTCTTTTGGATTCCAGGTACCTGCACTAAGAAACTCCTAAACAAGCGTAAGACTGATGACAGAGACCTTCCCCCAGAGGCCACCAGAGAGAGAAAGACCTCTTGAGAGGGCACCCTGAATTCAGACTTCTCGCCTCCTAAACTGTGAGAGAATAAATTTCTCTTTGTTAAAGCCATCCACTTGTGGTATTTCTGTTATAGTAGCACTAGAAACTAAGACAGTGTAATTAATAGAGCAAAAAAAAAATTTTTTTTTATTCAAACTGATTGGAAACCCTGTGGTATAGTGGTTAAGACCTACAGCTGCTAACCAAAAGTTCGGCTGTTTGGGTCCACCAGGTGGGCCTTGGAAACCCTATGGGGCAGTTCTACTCTGTCCTGTAGGGTTGCTGTGAGTCGGAATAGACTCGAGGACAATGGGTTTGGTTTGGGGTTTTTTGTAATCCAAACTTGGAAACCCTGGTGGCGTAGTGGGTAAGTGCTACGGCTGCTAACCAAAGGGTCGGCATTTCGAATCTGCCAGGCCCTCCTTGGAAACTCTATGGGGCAGTTATACTCTGTCCTATAGGGTCACTATGAGTCAGAATCGACCCGACGGCACTGGGTTTTGTTTTGTTTTTTTTGGTTTATTCAAACTGATTAAAGGCTTCCTTTTGCGGGGGAGGGGGGGTTTCTTTTAGACATGAACAAGTAAACTTTTGAATCTATGGAAATCGTGAAAGACGCATTTACAATCCAAGTGAATATTTACTCATGTTTTGGGTTATAACAACTGAAAACTAATTTGTTATTTCAGCTGAATAATGAGAAAGTAGTTTCTGTATGCATACAGGAGCTCTGGTGACACAGTGGTTAAAGTGCTCGGCTGCTGGCCAAAAGGCTAGCGGCTTCAACCCACCAGCTGCTCCAAGGGAGAGAGATGTGGCAGCCTGCTTCCTTAAAGATTTACAGCCTTCGAAACCCTATGGGGCAGCTCTACTCTGTCCTACAGCGTCGGTATGAGTCGGAATCGACAGCAACAGATTTGGCTTTCTGGTTTGGGCATGAATATAAATTTTTCTTTTTTTCAAATATCTTCTCTCATAAACACTTAAACTGAAAATCCTCTTTATCTGGAGAAAACAGAAGTAGAATAAACAACAAAAACACTTTCTGCAAGGGAAACCTTCAGTGGTGCCAATTTTAATATATTTTTCCCAGTGAGCTAGGGTAAAGAAGCCAAGGGCCAAATCAGCTTGCAGGAATTATCTTGAGTGTTTTTCTCCTTCCAGGTCTATTTCACTGAGAGTAGATGAGATTTACCATGTAATACATATTATGGTTTCAAAATATATTTCATTCTAAACTTACAGTTTTTGCTTGCCATTTTACCAATTCACCTAAATTAAAACAATGGTTTTTCAAACTGAATACTGTATATCACAGTTCTGGCTTTTCCCCCGCAGCTCCAAGAGTTCATTACATATTCACCATTTCAACTCCTACTCTTATGCCTCAGAAAAACTGTGACTGATTTCCTTCTGATTATTTGCTAGAAAGAAAAGGAGGTTATGTAACTTGCTCACCTAACAACTTTATCCAGTTGGAAAGCTTTCCTTGTGTGACTGTTTTAGCAAACAATAAGAATCAGCAAAATGTTGGGAAAAGATGAAGGTTCTATATTTGAGCTTTCTCTACTTCAAATTCTTCTTTCTTGGCTCTTTTAGTGTCTAATAACCCACCGGCTCTCATGTACTTATTATAAAATTTAACAAGAAATTCACTTAAGGTAATAGTGTTTTATTGCCATGACAGTTTTATTCCCCGTGGAATGACACTTAATAGCAGAGTGCCCAGCAAATTTTCACTGAATGATTTACTGGAGTTAATAATTTATCAGATTTGGCAAACATTCCCTACAGATATCTAGTTATTACACCCTTATAGCACATTTCGAAACCCTGGTGGCATAGAGGTTGAGAGCTACGGCTGCTAACCGAAAAATTGGCAGTTCGAATCCACCAGCTGCTCCTTGGAAATTCCATGGGGCAATTCTACTCTGTCCTAGAGGGTCGCAATGAGTTAGAATCGACTCAACGGCAACAAGTTTTTTAATATCACATTTGTCCTTACAATAACCTGTACCTGCCCATCTTATCTTAATGTATTTTAAAAGGACTATTATCCATGGCTGAGACAGAGAAATGTGAAGTCTGACCAGAGCCTAAGAAGTTAAAGAAATGACACACACAGAGGCATTTTTTTCAGTAAGAAGAGACATAAAAGACAGAGTATTGAGTTTTTATTTTGTTAAAAAAAATAGAACTTTTTAACATTCAAGCAGACCTTGAGGAAAGATCAAAGCACTTTGTGCAAGGTGGACATTTTGTGGTAATTCTCTAATGCATGTGGAGGCAGGCATGCTGTGAGTTCTATTGAATAAAGTGGATGGGGCCAGGGAGACTCATCTCTTATCTACTTCATCGTTTGTCTTATTTTAGTTAAAACACAAAAGCTATAATAGAGTATTTGAGAAACAAAAGCTGAAATTGAAAAATTGATTACAAATGTTTTAAAACTTAAAACCAATGTTTCAGATGTTCTCAATGCTCTACGAGCAATTCAGGGCCCAGCCTTATGCTGTTATACGGATTTAAAAGCAAAACTTAAATTTATTTTACAAGTAGAAAGTACGCTTTTTAGAAGTACATGAACTTTCAGTTCTAAAATTCAAGCAAGTGTCAAAATATGAAAAACAGATACGGATTTCACAAGAATTTCTTCAATGAAAACATTTCAGCTTTTGTGTGGATGTTTGTAAAGACACCTTCATTTCTCCTCTGTTCTTTAAGATTTTTTCTTCCTAAAATAATTGCACATTCTTATCTCTTCGACAGCCACTTCTCTCCTGACTCTCAGTCCTGTGTACTGATCTAAACTGCATTTTCTAACTCTGGATGCTAAATAGACTGTTCGATCTTTTCCATTTGACACCTCATTATTACCTCAAATGCAACGTACCTAAAGTTGTCATCCACTTCCTCTTCTGTTGTCTCTATCCATAGGAGTTTCATAAATACTCTGTTAATATCCAGACTTGAAATTTTAGGGCCATGTATAAATTAATCCACAGTGGCTGCAACAATGGGCTCAAGTGTCATAACGATTATGAGAATGGCGCAGGACCGGGCAGCATTTTGTCCTGTTGTACATAGGGTCACTATGAGTCAGAACCAACTTGAAGGCACCTAACAATAAACAACAACATAAATTAATCTACTTCTCAGCATCCAGATAATAAAACATAACTGGTGATTGTTCTTTCAAAAGATCTATCAACTATTCTTCCAACTATTGTCTTAGATTAGTTTCCAGAGAAGCAGAACCTGAAACAGGGATTTGGGCACAGGTGATTTATGACGGGTGTGCTCTCAGGAGAAGGGACACAAGTACACAGATAAAGGAGGGGAAGTCGCTAAGCAAGGATGAGGTCTCATACAAAGTCTAATTCTGCCCAATGTTATAAGGGCTCTCGAGCATAAATTACGCTAGAATTGGCCCCAACTTGAAGCAAGAGGCCAGCCTTTCATATCTCCATGTTAGTCAGTAAGGGCTTGTGGTGAAGAGCCCATAACCTCCTGGCCAGGAAGCTCCCAACAGGCCAAGAGCAACTCTTCACAGAAGGCAGAAGCTGTAAGTCATTAGCAGCCAACACTCTCAGCAGCTAGGGGGTGTGTACACCAGTTCTGTAAGGGGTGGTGTCCACTATAATACCCAAGTATTCACTACAGTGTTGTTGTTACGTGTTATTGAGTCAATTCCAACTCACAGTGACCCTACTTGACAGAGCAGAATTGCCTTATAGAGTTTCCCAGGCTATAATATTTACAGAAAAAGATCACCAAGTCTATTCTTCCACAGAGCCGCCGATGGGTTCGAACCAATGACCTTTCATTAGCAGCCAAGTGTTTAACCATAAAAAAAAAAACCATACCTAAGTAAAATTTTTTATTTCCTAACAAAGTGTATTTCACTCAATACTTTGCCACTTATTGGTATTTAAGAATTTAGAGATTTAATTATACCCAGAAAAAGTAAGATTAATATGGTTTTAGAGCCTGTTTCTCCTAACGTTCTTCCATAGTGCATTCACAAACTTCTTTTTAATAAATATTTACAGAATTTGTTTTTCCTGTGATATAACATGAACGGAAATGTCAAATACAACCATGAATAACTGTATAATGATGTTTAATTGCTAACAACAAGGGCAAATTATTCTCTGAATTCTGATTTTCAGCAGATAAAAGTTTTCTTTACACAAGCTCAAACACATATATGCAGGCATGTGTACAATGTTGTTAGGTGCCATTCAGTTGGTTCCTACTCACAGGAACCCTGTGTACAACAGAATGAAACACTGCCCCATCCTGCATCATCCTCACAACTGTTGCTGTGCTTGAGCTCATTGTTACAGCCACTGTATCAATCCATCTCTTTAAGGGTGTTCCTCTTTGTTAGTGACCCTCTATCAAGCATGATGCTCTTCTGTAGGAAGTGGTCCCATCTATAACATATCCAAAGTATGTGAGACAAAGTCTCACCATCCTCCCATTTAAGGAGCATTTTGGCTGTACTTCTTCTAAGACAGATTTGTTCTTTCTTTGGCAGCCCATGGTATATATTCAATATTCTTCACCGTACCGTAACTCAAAGGCATCAATACTTCCTTGGTCTTCCTTTTTCATTGCCCAGCTTTTGCGTGCATATGAGGTGATCGAAAATACCATGGCTTGGGTCAGGTGCACCTTAGTCTTAAAGTGACATCTTTACTTTTTAACACTTTGAAGAGGCCTTTTGCAGAAAAATGTTACAATATGTTGTGGATTTCTTGACTGCAGCTTCCATTGGCATTGACTGTGGATCCAAGTAAAATGAAATTCTTGACAACTTCAATATTTTCTCTATTATCATGATGTTACTTATTGGTCCAGTTGTAATGATTTTTGTTTTATGTTGAGGTGTAATCCGTACTGAAGGTTGTCGTCTGATCTTGATCAGTAAGTGCTTCAAGTTCTCTTCACTTTCAGCAACCAAGGTTATGACACCTACGTAGCTCAGGTTGTTAATGAGTCTTCCTCCAATCCTAATACCATGTTCTTCTTTATATAGTCCAAATTCTCAGATTATTTGCTCAGCATACAGATTGAAGAAGTATGGTGAAAGGATACAACCCTGAAGCACACCTTTCCTTATTTTAAACCTTAAAGTATCCTCTTGTCCTGTTCAGACAAACGCCCCTTGGAGTATGTACAGGTTTCACATGAGCACAACTAAGTGTTCTGTAATTCCCATTCTTCACAGAGTTGAATGCCCTTGTGGAGTCAATAAAACACAGGTAAACATCTTTCTGGTATTTTCTGCTTTTAGCCAAGATCCATCTGACATCAGTAATAATATCCCTTATTCTATGTCCTCTTCTAAGTCAGGCTTGAATTTCTGGCAGTTCCCTGTTGATGCACTGCTGCAACCATTTTTGAATTATCTTCAGCAAAATTTAACTTGCAAGTGATATTAATGATATTGTTCGATAATTTCTGGATTCTGTTAGATCACCATTCTTCGGAATGAACTGGAATATGGGTCTCTTCCAATCGGTTTGTCAGGTAGCTGTCTTCCAAATTTCTTGGCACAGACAAGTGAGCACTTTCGGTGTTGCAACTGTTGAAACATCTCAGTTGGTAGTCTGTCAGTTCCTGGAGCCTTGTTTTTTGACAATGCTTTCAACTGCAGCTTGGACTTCTTCCTTCACTATCATTGGTTCCTGACCTTACGCTACCTCCGGAAATGGTTGAATGTCAATCAATTATTTTTGGTACAGTGACTCTGTGTATTTTTCCATCTTCTTTTGATATTTCCTGCACCATTCAATATTTTGCCTAATATTGCAACCTTAGGCTTGAAGTTTCCCTTCAGTTCTTTCACCTTGAGAAATGCCAAACGTGTGCTTTCTTTTTGTTTTTTTAATACCAAGTCTTTGCACATGTCATTATAATGCTTTACTTTGTCTTCTCGAGCTGCCCTTTGAAATCTTCTGTTCAGCTCTTTACTTCCTCATTTCTTCCGTTCACTACTGTACATTCAAGAGCAAGTTTCAGAGTCTCTTCTGTCATTCATTTTGGTCTTTTTCTTTCTTTCCTGTTTTTTTAATGACCTTTTGCTTTCTTCAAGTGTGATGTCCTTGATGTCATCCCACAACTCATCTGGTCTTTGATGATTAGTGTTCAATGCATCAAGTCTATTCTTGAGATAGTCTCTAAATTCAGGTGGGATATACTCAAGGTCACACTTTGGCTCTTGAGGATTCATTTTAATTTTCTTCAGCTTCAACTTGAACTTGCATACGAGCAATTGATGGTATGTTCCACAGTTGGCTCCTGGCCTTGTTCTCACTGATAATATTGAGCTTCTCCATTGTCTCTTTCTACATATGTAGCTAATTTGATTCGTGTATATTCCATCTGTCAAGGTCCACATGTATAGTTGCCGTTTATGTTGTTGAAAAAAACTTACTTCCAGTGAAAAAGTCACTGGTCTTGCAAAATTCTGTTTTACAATCTCTGGAGTCATTTCTATTAACAAGGCAAAGTTTCCCAACTACAAATCCTTTGTCTTCATTTCCAACTTTCACATTCCAATCACCAGTAATTATCAGTGCACCCTGATTGCATGTTCAAACAATTTCAGACTGCAGAAGTTGGTAAAAATCTTCAATTTCTTCATCTTTGGCATTAGTGGTTGGTGCATAAATTTGATTAATGGTCATATTAACTGGTCTTCCTTGTAGGTCTACGGATATTATCCTATTACTAACAGTGTTGTACTTCAGGATAGATCTTGAAATGCTCTTTTTAACAATGAATGTAATCTCATTCCTCATCAATTTGTCATTTCCCGTATATTAGACCACATGATTGCTTGATTCAAATGGCCAATACCAGTCCATTTCAGCTCACTAATGCCTAGAATATTGATTTTTATGTGTCCCATTTCATTTTTGAGGGCTTCCCATTTTCCTATATTCATACTTCATACATTCCATGTTCTGATTATTAATAGATGTTTGCAGCTGTTTCTTCTCATTTTGAGTCATGCCACATCAGCAAATGAAAGTACTGAAATCTTTGCTTCACCCATGTTAAGGTTGACTCTACTTTGAGGAGTTAGCCCTTCCCAGTCATATTCTGAGTGCCTTCCAACCTGAGAATGTATGTGGTAACTTTTTAAAGTCTTACCACAATTTTTTACTTAGATGGATTATTAATCCTATTTAGCCAATGAATAAATGATGCTTGTTAACGGTCTCTAGTAACGACTATACTAGAAACTATATTAGTTAATAGTCTAGAAAATATTATCACTGTAAATGTTTCTATTGCATTCATGGCCCTCTAATACAATTTTAGAGGAAAAAGAAGTATATGCTAACTCAAAAATATTCATGAAAAAGTTCCCCACATTCAATTTTATATTCTGTTGAGAGACTCATGGTTCTGTAAGTTCTCTCAGAGAAAATGAATTTTAAAAAACACAGAAAAAAGGACGTTTGGGAATGGTCAAAAAAAAATTTTTTTTTTTAATTACCACCTTTGCTTTTCAAGCAGTTTGTACCTAATCTCCTTGGCTACATCTGGGATTAGATGATTCTTATTCAAACTGACACTTGAGGAAAAGAATCATTACTCTAAACTGCCCCTTTAGGGTAAATTACACATTATATTACACATTTTTTCTACCTAGAAAAATATGTTCTAGAATGCTTTTAATCAAACCTATTAAATATTGGTAAATGACATTTAATAATCATACTCTGATACTTAAATGATCACCTCCAATATTGAGTACACTTTTATCCTTTTGGTAGGTTAAGCAAAACCTGTAATTGTTATGCCCAAAAGAGTCACAGTTGACATGTCGTTAAGTGCATGGAGAGTTCATTATGGGAAACTTGCTTTCACTCTTAGATCCAAATCATTCTTCCCCTTGAGTTTTCACTATCCTAATATGAGCAAACATACCTATTGTAATACCCTATTTCAAGTCATTATGACATTCATGAATTAATGCAGAACCTTTGTAACTAATTTTCTGGTATATTTTGCTGCATCTTCAATCCTATCTCTATCAAAAGACTAAAATTTTTAAGCATATATTTTTAAAGATATAAATCAAGTAATGCTGCTTCCCTTTTGTTAAACCCCCAAAGATATCCCACTGAGCACACACATACACACATCACACACACACAAAATCCCGTGGCCTATTGGCCTTCAAATCTGTCTTCATCTCATATTCCTCTCCATTTCATTCGTGTTCCAGATACATTTGACTTTATTTTGTCCTGTCCTCCCACCAAGCTCTTTTTACCCTAGGGCTTTTGCACTTGCTGGTCTCTCTAAGGAGCCCCGGTGGTACAGTGGTTAAGAGCTCAGCTGCTAACCAAAAGGTCAGCAGTTCGAAGCTACCAGCCGCTCCTTGGAAACCATATGGGGCAGTTCTACTCTACCCTGTAGGGTTGCTATTAGTCGGAAACGACTTGAGGGCAACAGGTTAGGGAAGTCTCTCTAAGGAGTCCTGGTGGCACAGTGATTAAAGTGCTCAGCTACTAACCAAATGGTTGGCAGTTTGAACTCACCAGCAGTTCCTCCAGAGAAAGATGTGGCAGTCTGCTACCATAAAGCTTTACAACCTTGAAAATCCTATGGGGCAGTTGTACTCTGTCTTATAGGGTTACTGTAAGTTGGAATCCACTGGATCACAGCAGGTTTCTGGCTTTCGGTTTTAGTCTTCCTGTCTAAAGGCTCTGCCCTCTAACTTTCAGATGGATGACTCCTCGTCATTCAGTTCTCAACTGAAAATCAGTTACCATGTTGCAGAAGTTTTTCTAGGTACCAAAATCTAATATAGCCTTCCTCAGTCACACATCAATTACCTTATTTTTTACACAAATAATGCATGCCTTCTACCTTTTTATGCCAGCTGTGCTCTCCCCCTCATGAGTTATTTTTATGTGTGCTATACTGTTTTTTTTTTTTAACAGCAATGTGTAAAAAAAAATAGCATACCAGGGCTTAAGAAGATACCTGGTGGGGGAGGAGTTGTTGGCATACAAATGTTATTTGCGTAAAAATATGGTAGTTTTCTATCAAGACTTAGTTCTTAATCACTATCTGAGATTGTACTATTAATTTATTTACCTCTTTATCATCTAATCCTAGGACAATGTGAGCTTAGTAAGAGCAAGACCTTTTTCTGACTTTTCCCCAGTAACAAATAATCATTTATTCAATGAATTAGTGATTGCAAATACACACACACACACAAAAACCTGATTCTAAGAATCTGTGGACACTGATTGGAAGCCAATGGCAAAAACTACTGAATTAATACAAACTTCAAATTGGGCTATAATGATGGCAAGGGCATAAGCAAATGATTATTATCATACTAAGAACTAAAACTTGAAGCCATTCCAGCCTAAAAAAATGACATTTAAAGTGCTTCTCTTTCTTAGATCCAGAAACTGTTAAAATAGTTTACTTTTGTCTCTGTACTTTCAACTCTAAATATGGAGAAAATTTTTTTCAACAAGAGAAGAAGAAAACACCACTGAACTTACATGTATATGTATATAAGTTAAAAAATGTGTTTCAAAAGAAAGTACTTTGAGGTATTCCCTACACAGCACCCACAAGAAAGAAAGAAATAGAACTGAATCCTGAACTGAAAAGCTTAGGTCCAACAGTAACACGCACAACTCAGTAGACTCTATTCTCTGTTATTATATCAACAAAAATGATTTCAAGAAGAATGAAACCACGTGTAAATACATTTTTATTTCCTTTGAATTTTAGACCTATTTTTGTGTTCTGACAGTTCATATGCACTTTTTCAGGCCAACCTTTCATAAATATTTTAGCACGATCTTTTGTTTCTTTCTAGAGAACTCCTGTTCATGAGAAGCCTTCATCATCCCTCAGCAACAGAGGGATGACATTCTAAGAACATAAAAGGAAAACCTCAGGTAATAGAAGTGGGTTTTCCTTTAGAGGCCGATTAAGCAAAGTGAGATAATAAGACAGTTATACATTTGACATATTAATTCCTTAGATAAAATGCATAAGGTTCTGGGTTTCTACTACCCACAGGATAATTATTCAACTCGTATGTCTGCTCTAGATTTTTAGAACTTTACCCAGAAACCTTAGTATATAAGTTTACTGATGCTAACATAAAAAATTGCCACAAACTTGTTGGATTCACAGTTCTGAAGGCCAGAAGGCTGAGATTAAGGTGTTTGCGAGGCTACACTCCCTCTGGAGCTTCTAGGGGAGAATACATTGTTTGCCTCTTCCAGCTCCTGGTTGCTGTGGCATTCCTTGACTAGAGGCCACAGTACTCCAATCTCTGCCTCTGTAATCACATTGCCTCCTCCTCTTCTGTGTATGTCTGTTACAACAAGGTTTGCCATCAGAGTTAGAGTTCACCTAGATAATCTAAGATGGTCTCTTCATCTCAAAATTCTTAATTACATCTGCAAAGAACCTTTGTCCAAATAAGGTAACATTCTTCACAGGTGCCAGGGATTTGGGTGTGGACATATCTTTGGAAGGGTCATCAATCGGCCCATTACACTTAGGTTAAGTTATACTCAAGAATTCATCTTTAATCTGCCAATCCGATGTAATAATGCTTTACTCATCTTTCAGATGTTATCTTTTAAGTGCAAATATTTTGCACCTGTATCCTTTGATGAACACTCAATTAGCAACAGTTGTTTTATTTTTTATCTCTAATTAGGAAAACTCAACCCATTGCCATCCAGTCCATTCTGACTCATTCTGATCCCATAGAACAGAGTAGAACTGTCCCAGAGGGTTCCCTAGGCTGTAACCTTTACTGAAGCATCCTGCCACATCTTCCTCCCATGGAGCAGCCTCTGGTTTCAAACCGTGGACGTTTCAGTTAGCAACTGAGTGCTTAACCATTGTGCCACCTGAGCACCTTCCAATTAGGAAAAGGGGCAGAAATAGTTATTATCTGTCAAATAAATGGATGAGACTACACATAAAGGAAAATAAATATAACTGCAGCCTTGCAATTACAATCAGAATGTTATTATTTACAGAAAGTCTATAAACAATTGAAATTAAAACAAATTCTTAAACTAAAAATCTATATCAGAATATATTCTTTTACATTGACAGAATTTTTTTTCAAACAAAAATACAATTCATTTTTCCAATATTTTATTTATATTAGGTCACTTCGTTATATAATTAGGTCATATCTATTTTATTTTTCTTCTACAAAGCATACTGAATACTACTGGGTTCAAACCTGATCCTCTCGTATTCCTTATCTATGTTAACGACATCATTATTCATAAAACAAAAAAAAACACACCAAACTCGTTGCTGTTGAATTGATTACAGCTTATGGCAACCTCGTGTGTTACAGAGTAGACCAGCTCCATATGGTTTTCTTGGCTGTAATCTTTTTGGAAGCTGATCACCAAGCCATTAGTCCATGATGTTGCCATGTGAGTTCAAGATTAGTAGCCGATTGCAAACAACTTGCTACCCAGAGACCTCAACGTTACTGATACCAAAAAAATCCCAAACCTAGTGCCTTCAAGTCAATTCCGACTCATAGCGACCCTATAGGACAGAGTAGAACTGCCCCATAGAGTTTCCAAGGAGCGCCTGGAGGATTCGAACGGCCGACCCTTTGGTTAGCAGCCATAGCACTTAACCACTATGCCACCAGGGTTTCCAGCATTATTGATAAAAACTGTTAATCTGTCATTTCGTTCCCCTCCTTTCACCTGCAGAACATCGTCAGTAACAGAATCCCATGGATCTTACTTTGTAAATATCCCTTGAATTCATTGCATTCTCTCCATCTTCTTCCCTACTTCTTCCATCTCTTTGGTTTAGATACTCGTCATCTTTCATTTGAACAATTGCAAATGATATCCTGATATTTCCAGGACTCTTAACTTCTATTGTCTTCCTGCACATTACCTCCTATTATTGGCCTCTTTCCAAAACACCAACTTAATTCACTCCCCTATTTAGAAACCTCCACAAGTTTCAAACTCACGTGCTGAAGTCCAAATTATCCTTGATAGCATGCAAACCTACCTACAGTCTCATCCAACAGCCTGCAACTCCACAACACACTCAATAAAACTGAAGTTGACACTACTCCTCAAGAATACCAGACTATGCCATTCGTGACTTTTAGACTTAGAATGTGCAGCACTATCCAGCTGTTCTTGCTCCTTGTTTAACAATAAGCTCCTATTCATCTTCCAACAAACAAACCAAATATCTCACATTCTTATGACACTTGACTCCATCAGTTCTTACTAACAACTGTGGCATTTTTACATACAAAAATAGAGCTAACATTCACCCATTACTCACCTGTATGGGTTACTGTGAAAATCTTGAAATAATTTCATTCCAGTTGTATTATTACGTAAGCAATGTCCTGAGTCTCCAAGTATATCTTTCCTAGTGATCACAGCTGCCACAGTCCTTGGATCTCCCAAGGAACAAATAACTAAAAGAATTAATGATATAAAAGGGGGTCTGCAGCAAGTTGCCCCAACACTATGTCTGGTATCAATTATGATTTGCTGGTTCCTTTGTGATGTTTCACTTTTTAAGAATTTTGAATATTACCTCTGACTAAGAAGAAAATCTGCTATTCCCTCACATTTTTATAAATTTTAGTGTCTCTCATGAGTAGGATACTAGTCAATTATGCTTTAAATCTAAGGAAAAATCTAATGTACTTAAACGATTTATACCTAGCAGACAAAATAGTACATTTATGCATGTAAACTAATATGTATATCTTATATCATATAATTGGGCCATGCATAGTGCAAAGAACCATGGGTTAAAAAAGAGGAAGCAATTACTGTTGGCCAGATAGATAGAATGGAACCTGACAAATGTGCAAGATTTCAGTAAATGTAGAGAGGCTTATCAGGGAGGCAGTTCAAAATGTACTGAATATTTGGTGCAAGCAATGAGCTGAGATGACAGAATGTGCAAAATGATAGTTAAATCAGTTTGAGTAGAATGTTGGATATGCATAAATGAATGAGGAAAATTAAGCCAAGAAAATAAAGGTGGCAAGATGAAAAAATTGAATGGAAAGCTAAGGAGTGTGCATTTATTCAATAGGCAATGGAGAATATTTATTGCAATATTACTTAAATTTGTGGGAGGAGGAATAAGACTAGCTCACTGTCTATTAATAGAGAAATGGTTAAAACAGATATGATATATTCATACTATGGAATTTTAAAACAAACTGAGTAGATCTATGTCTTGATGAGGCCTTTGAGTGGCAAAAACATTTAAGCACTGGGCTACTAATAAAAGGGTCATGATTCAAATTTACCCACAGGCGATTATTTGCAATTGATCAAGAAGAAAGTTCTGGGGCTCTATTGACAAGAAAAAAATAATCTATGGCATTAAAAATTATAAAAGTAAATCACAAAGTCATAGTACTCTCTCTCTTTTCATATACATACATAATATGAATCCATTAGTGGAAATGAAATTAATATAATCAAAGTAAATAAACAAACCAGGCTCCAGGAATTGATGGAATACCAAATGAGATGTTTCAACAAACAGATGCTGCACTGGAAGTGCTCACTCTTCTATGCCAAGAAATTTCGAAGACAACTACCTGGCCAACTGACTGTAAGAGATCCATATTTATGCCCATTCCAAAGAAGGGTGATCCAACCAATTGGAGAAGCTATTCAACAATATTATTACCATCACATGCAAGTAGAATTTTGCTGAAGATAATTTAAAAGCAGTTGATCTTTTGTGGTTATGAGAGCAAGGAGGGAGGGAGGGTAGGAGAGAGGTGTTTACTAATTAGATAGTAGATAAGAACTAGTTTAGGTGAAGAGAAGGACAACACTCAATACAGGGGAGGTCAGCACAACTGGACTAAACCAAAAGCAAAGAAGTTTCCTGAATAAACTGAATGCTTCAAAGGTCAGAGAAGCAGAGGCAGAGGTTTGGGGACTGTGGTTTCAGGGAACATCTAAGTCAATTGGCAAAATAAAATCTATTAAGAAAACATTCTGCAACCCACTTTGAAGAGTGGCATCTGGGGTCTTAAATGCTAGCAAATGGACATCTAAGATGCATCAATGAGTCTCAACCCACTTGGATCAAAGGAGAATGAAGAACACCAAGGACACAAGGTAATTACAAGCCCAAGAGACAGAAAGGGCTACATGAACTAGAGACTACATCATCCTGAGACCAGAAGAACTGGATGGTGCCAGGCCACAACCAATGACTGCCCTGACAGGGAACACAACAGAGAACCCCTGAGGGAGCAGGAGAGCAATGGGATGCAGACCCCAAATTCTCACAAAAAGACCAGACTTAATGGTCTGACTGAGATTAGAAGGACCCTGGCGGTCATGGTCCCCAAACCTTCTGTTGGCCCAGGACAGGAACCATCCCTGAAGCCAACTCGTCAGACATGGATTGGACTGAAAAATGGGTTGGAGAGAGATGCTGATGAGGAACGAGCTACTTGCATCAGGTGGACACTTGAGACTATGTTGGCATCTCCCGTCTGGAGGGAAGATGAGAGAGTAGAGAGGGTTAGAAGCTGACAAAATGGTCACAAAAAGAGAGACTGGAAGGAGGGAGTGGGCTGTCTCATTGGGGAGAGAGTAATTGGGAGTATGTAGTAAGGTATGTATAAGTTCTTATGTGAGAGACTGACTTGATTTGTAAACTTTCACTTAAAGCACGATAAAAATTATTTTTTAAAAAAAGCAGTTGACACAGAACAGCCAGAAATTCAAACCAGATTCAGAAGAAGACGTGGAACAAGGAACATCTTTGCTGATGCCTGATGGATCTTGGCTGAAAGCAGAGAACACCGAAATATGCTTACCTGTGTTTTACTGACTATGTAAAGGCATTCGACTGTGTGCATCATAACAAATTATGGATAACATCACGAAAATGGGAATCCCAGAACACATAATTGTGCTCATGAGGAACATGTAATAGACCCAAAGTTGTTGTTAGGTGACACTGAGTCAGTTCCAACTCATAGTGATCCTACGGGCGAAATACTGCGCAGTCCTGCACCATCCTCACAATTGTTGTTATGCTTGAGCCCATTGTTGCAGCCACTGTGTCAACCCATCTCTTTTTTTCTGACCTTCTACTTTCCCAAGGATGATGTCCCCTTCCAGGAACTGGTCCTCCGATAACATGTCCAAAGTATGTGAGACCAAGTCTTGCTATCCTCTCTTCTAAGGAGCATTCTGCCGATACTTCTTCCGCGGCAGATTGGTTTGTTCTTCTGGTAGTCCATGATATATTCAATATTCTTCACTAATGCCATAATTCAAAGGCATAACTCCTTCTTTGGTCTTCCTTATTTATTGTCCAGCTTTCGCATGCATATGAGGCAATTGAAAACACCATGGCTAGGGTCAGGCACATCTTAGTCCTTAAAGTGACGTCTTTGCTTTTTAACACTTTAAAGAGGTCTTTTGCAGTGAATTTACCCAGTGGAATGTGTCCTTTGATTTCTTGACTGCTGCTTCTATGGGCGTCGATTGTGGACCCAATTATAATGAAATCCTTGACTTTAATATTTTCTCCATCTACAATGATTTGCTTCCTGGTTCAGTTGTGAGGATTTTTGTTTTTTTTATGTTGGGGTGTAATCTATACTGAATGCTGTAGTTTTTGATTTTTATCAGTAAGTGCTTCAAGTCCTCTTCACTTTCAGCAAGCAAGATCAGGTCATGTGCATATCACAGGTTGTTAATGAGTCTTCCTCCTTATAGCGCAGCTTCTTGGATTGTTTGCTCAGCATGCAGATTGAATAAGTGTGGTGAAAGAATGCAACCCTAACACATATATTTCCTGGTTTTAAACCATCAGTATCCCCTTGTTCTGTTTTAATGACTGCTTCTTGGTCTATGTCAGGGTTCCTCATGAGCACAATTAAGTGTTCTGGAATTCCCATTCTTTGTAATGTTATCCATAATTGTTATGACCCACACAGTTGAATGCCTTGCATAGTCAATAAAACATAGGTAAACATCTTTCTGGTATTCTCTGTTTTCAGCCAGGATCCTGACATCAGCAATGATATCTCTCATTCCACGTCCCCTTCTGAATCATGCTTGAATTTCTGGCAGTTCCCTGTCGGTGTACTGCTGCAACTGCTTTTGAATGATCTTCAGTGAAATTTTACTTGTGTTTGATATTAATGATATTGTTCGGTAATTTCTCCATTCTGTTGGATCACCTTTCTTTGGGATGGGAACATATATGAATAACTTCCAGCTGGTTGGCCAAGTAGCTGTCTTCCAGATTTCCTGGCATAGATGAGTGAGCATTTCCTGTGCTCCATCCATTTGTTGAAACATCTCAATTGGTATTCCGTCAATTCCCAGAGACTTGTTTTTTTGCCAATGGCTTCAGTGCCGCTTGGATTTCTTCCAATACTCTCAGTTTCTGATCATATGCTACCTCCTAAAAGGGTTGAAGAAAGCCTGGTGATGTAGTCTCTAAGAGCTACGACTGCTAACCAAAAGGTAGGCAGTTTGAATCCACCAGGCACTCCTTGGAAACTCTATGGGGCAGTTCTACTCTGTCCTATAGTATAGCTATGAGTCGCAACCAAGTCGACAGCGATGAGTTTTTCTGTTTGTTTTAAAATGGTTGAATACTGACCTTTTTTTTTTTTTTTTGTATGGTGACTGCGTAGTTCTTCCATCTTCTTTTGATGCTTCTTGCATTGTTTAATATTTTTCTTGTAGAATCCTTTGGTATTGCAACTTGAGGCTTGAATTTTTTTTTCAGTTCTTTCATCTTGAGAAAATGCCAAGCATTTTCTTCCCTTTTGGTTTTCCAACTCCAGATCTTTGCACATTTCATTATAATGCTTTACTTTATCATCTCGAGCCACCCTTTGAAATCTGTTCGGCTCGCTTACATCATCATTTCTTCCTTTCCCTTTAGCTCTTCTATGTTCAAAAGCAAGTTTCAAGGTCTCTTCTGACATCATTTTTGGTCTTGTCTTTCTTTCCTGTCTTTTCAGTGACCTCTCGCTTTCTTCATGTATGATGTCCTTGATGTCATTTCCACAACGCGTCTGTTCGTCCGTTATTAGTGTTCAAGGCATCAAATCTACTCTTGAAATGGTCTCTAAAATCAGGTAGGATATACTCAAGGCCGTACTTTGGCTCTCAAAACTTGTTCTAATATTCTTCAGATCCAGCTTGAACTTGCATAGGAGCAATTGATGGTCTGTTCCACAACTGATGGTCTGTAGTTGATTTGATTCCTCTGTATTCTATCTGGTGAG
Organism: Elephas maximus indicus; assembly: GCF_024166365.1. NCBI lineage: Eukaryota > Metazoa > Chordata > Mammalia > Proboscidea > Elephantidae > Elephas > Elephas maximus. The sequence goes on from NC_064836.1 coordinate 60,319,742, forward strand.
GTCCATGTGTATAATAGCCGTATATGTTGTTGAAAAAAGATATTTGCAATGAGGAAGTCGTTGGTCTTGCAAAATTCTACCATGACATCTCCTGCATCATTTCTATCACCCAGGCTGTATTTTCCAACCACTGTTCCCTCTTCTTTATTCCCAACTTTCACATTCCAATCACCAGTAATTATCAATGCATCTTGACTGCATGTTTGATCGATTTCAGACTGTGGAATTTGGTTAAAAATTTACAATTTGTTCATCTTTGGCCTTACTGGTGGGGGCGGGGGGGCTTATTGCTAAAAGAAGAAATTAAAATAAGCTTCACATGCCCAGCCTTTAAGAACACCTGTAGGACTAAAATAGAGAAAGAGGTACCTTTCGATGTCAAGATTTGTAAGAATTACTTGATGTATTTTATTGTTTTATTCAAGACTATTTTCAATATAAAAACTCTTCCCCCCGCCGCCCCTTTACCTCAAAAAGCAAAAAAACCAAATCCGTTGCCGTTGAGCTGATTCCAGCTCGTAGCGAACCAATACCTAAAAGCCCTCTCCAAGTCACTGCTACCTATAGACAAGCGGGAACTACTGCCGAGTGATAAATAGTAGTCTTCCAGAAATGAGGAGTACTTCAAAAGCATTCCAAATTGGTACACTGAAAACATTTTTATGAAGATGTTTTATTTTTTGGCTTCAAGTTTAAACACAGAGTCAGATAAATCTAAATTTAATAAGAGATTAGAAAACATGCAGCTTAATCCTTTTTTCATTCAAGAGAACTAAAAACAGCGTTTTTTTTCTTATAAGACCATGTAAGAAATAATGAAGTTAGAATAAGGACAGACATATGTTCATATATTCTAAAACCAGCAGGCTGAGTTGAAAGTTATTATTGAGTTGTATCTTCAGAATTTTGTGAAAAATGGAAAGAATAATTAACACATTGATATATTTAAAAATGAAAGAAAAATTATCCTTTAGGTTAAAAGTAATTATATATGTTACATGTAGTGGTATTTGTGTAATTTATGTTTTTTATAAAATGTAAGCATACTTTTATTTATGTGCATGCATTCACTTGCTGAGTTCTGGTAATTAAAATTGGTTCATATAAGCTAAAATGTTCTGAAGAGACCAAAATTCTGAATTTAGATTACAAAATTATCCCCATATAGTCTGTAATGTGCAAACTCTTAACATTTATTATATATATAACTCTTCTTACAATGGATGTTATAATTAAAGTAATTCATATAAAAGTACAAGATATTAACTCACTTCAAATGATATGAAATGACACAATATTCATTGAAAAATGGGGCCAGATGGAAAGTCTCCATCCTTAAATACAATTTTGAAAAAGATAAACTGTAGAGGTAACCAATGCATTGAGGGAAATCTAGTATAATTTGGTTTGCTTCTTTTTAAAGAAAATGTTAATGGCATACTAATATAAATTCACTCAGGAGACAGCTGCTTCTCTTGATGTTCATGGAATACCTTACTGGCTGGCAGTAAACGGACAATGGTGAACTGATTGTAAAACTATCACCACAGCAAATGGCTATTTAAGAGATAAGGTGCAAAAAGAAATCAGAATAAAAATTTTAAAAAAGGATTTGAAGGCCATGGAATTTGACCAGCTTTTCTAGTCACAGAAGCATTTCACCTTGAATATCCTTTTATTCAAGTTACAGTATGAATAGATACAGGCATATAGTTACATTGTTTATTTGGACTTTTATAACGTGTGTGTGTTTGTGTGCATATATATAAATATTTAGGAAATAGTCTTAAGGCAAAAATTTAATGTTTTTAGAAAGCCCTTCAGAGAGTGTATAAGGACTGTACAACAAAGAAATAAGTGTACTTTGTTTTAACTTTACTTTTTAGTTCTCCTCAAAAGAAAACTGTTTCAAAAACAGAAGCAGCTAGCTATGTTTTACTACAATAGGATAGAGAAACTCTACCCCTAGAACTGAGAAAAAAAAATCTGACTTAACCACACATCTGGGCCCTTTCAAGAGCCTGTAACTTTGCTCTGATTATCACTGACAATCCCTAAATTGCAGAGGAAATGAAAATGACAAAGGCATATTTAGCAGTTGAGTAGTCGGAATTGAATGGCTTCATCATCAAAACGAAACGGAATGTATTGGTAGCCTTAAACATGAAAAAAACACGCTCACTCTTTGTTGGGGTTTGTTCTCCTGAGCTAAACTGGAAACTCTACAAAGCATATTAAAATGCCCTATTTTCCCAGTTAGGATTTAATTTAAATACCAATAATGCGCATCTGTGTACCCTAGGCCTTTAGAAGTTCGTGAATTTATAATTCACATAGATGTGAAGTATCTCATTTCTCAGAGCCTCACAAAGTGTGAAATGGAGAAATTAATATTAGCCATGTGCATAATGGAAACCCTGGTTAAGCGCCACGGCTGCTCACCAAAGGGTCAGCAGTTCGAATCCACCAGGTGCTCCTTGGAAACTCTGTGGGGCAGTTCTACTCTGTCCTATAGGGTCCCTATGAGTCGGAAGCGACTTGAAGGCACTGGGTTTTGGGGGGTTTTTTTTGGTCTTATATGCATAATATTAAATTTCCAAAGTACTTCATGAATAACCTTTTCTCTCATATGCCTAAGATCCTGCCCCACCCCAAAGGCTGGGACCTCATTTATTTTTGTATCTAGGACTTAGTGCAGCGTCCACAATTATAAGATGCTAAAGTAATGCCTGTTTAATGAATCGATATGGCAGGCGGGCACAGTTCTAATCCTGTATTTAGCTATCTGTTCACTAGAGTACAAACTAGGAGTCAAGTCTGCACGTTGTAGGGGGAGCATTAATGATGTGGAAATGCTGAGAAATACTAGAAAATTACAGAGAGATCTTATTAAAATAGAATCATTGCCTGAGCCCCACCTTGAGCAGTTAGGATTGTGTAGGACAGCAGAGGCAGTAAGATGTGTGCATCTTTACAACAGCCCCAGGGGAACCTGAGGTCACTTGAAAAGTGACCAAAACCAAATATATGGACAAAAGAATTATAATGCACCCCTCATCGTCTTAATGAAGAACAGAGTACATGTCAGATACAGTCACTGAAACGAAGTATGTTGGCCTTACTAGATTTTGCATTTCATGTATGTGGGTGTATGTGTAATAACACTTAAAATGAATTTAATTTATTCTAAATTATTATGTTCAAAATACTTTTTTATAATTAAGAGAAAATTTTAGGCCTAAAAACAAAACAAAAAAAAACCCAAAAACTTGCCTTCAAGTCCATTCCAACTCATGGTGAACCCATCAGTGTCAAAGTAAGCCTCTGCTCCCTAGGGTTTTCAGTGACTGGTTTTCTGGAAGTAGATTGCCAGATCTTTATTCTGAGGTGCCCCTGAGTGGACTCCAGCTGCCAGTTAGCAGTTGAACATGTTAACCATTGAGCACAGTAACTGTTTGCACTACCCAGGGACTTCATGATAAAATACAGGGTTTATGTTTTATAGAAAGCTCACATGCTAAAAACTGAAAATTCTTCTATTCTATTGGTTGAAACCACAACCTAGTTATTAGGTTGTTAGGTGCCATCAAGTTGGTTCCGACTCATAGCGGCCCTATGCACAACAAAACGAAACACTGCCCGGTCCTGTGCCATCCTTACAATCTTTGATATGCTTGAGCTCATGGTTGCAGCCACTGTGTCAGTCCACCTTGTTGAGGGTCTTCCTCTTTTCCGCTGACCCTGTACTCTGCTAAGCATGATGTCCTTCTCCAGGGACCGATCCCACCTGACAACATGTCCAAAGTATGTAAGACCCAGTCTCGCCATCCTTGACTCTAAGGAGCATTCTGGCCGCATTTCTTCCAAGACAGATTTGTTCTTTCTTTTGGCAGTCCGTGGTATATTCAATATTCTTTGCCAACACCACAATTCAAAGGCGTCAAATCTTCTTCGGTCTTCCTTATTCCTTGTCCAGCTTTCACATGCATATGATGTGATTGAAAATACCATGGCTTGGGTCAGGCACACCTTAGTCTTCAGGGTGACATCTTTGCTCTTCAACACTTTGAAGAGGTCCTTTGCAGCAAATTTGCCCAATGCAATGCATCTTTTGATTCCTTGACTGCTGCTTCCATGGCTGTTGATTGTGGATCCAAGTAAAATGAAATCCTTGACAACTTCAATTTTTTCTCCGTTTATCATGATGTTGCTCATTGGCCCAGTTGTGAGGATTTTTGTTTTCTTTATGTTTTAGGTATAATCCATACTGAAGGCTGTGGTCTTTGATCTTCATTAGTAAGTGCTTCAAGTCCTTTTCACTTTCAGCAAGCAAGGTTGTGTCATCTGCATAATGCAGGTTGTTAATAAGTCTTTCTCCAATCCTGATTCCCCGTTTTTCTTCATACAGTCCAGCTTCTCCTATTATCTGTTCAGCAGACAGATTAAATAGGTATGGTGAAAGAATACAACCCTGACCCACACCTTTCCTGACTAAACTAATCAGTATCCCCTTGTTCTGTTCAAACAACTGCCTCATGATCTATGTAAATGTTCCTCATGAGCACAATTAAGTGCTCTGGAATTCCCATTCTTTGCAGTGTTATCCATAGTTTGTTATGATCCACACAGTTGAATGCCTTTGCATAATCAATAAAACACAGGTCCTTCTGGTAGTCTCTGCTTTCAGCCAGGATCCAGCTGACATCAGCAATGATACCGCTAGTTCCACATCCTCTTCTGTACCGGCCTGAATTTCTGGCAGTTCCCTGTTGATATACTGCTGAAGCTGTTTTTGAATGATCTTCAGCCAAATTTTGCTTGCGTGTGATATTAGTGATATTGTTCTATAATTTCCACATTCGGTTGGATCACCTTTCTTGGGAATAGGCATAAAATATGGATCTCTTCCAATCAGTTGGCCAGGAAGCTGTCTTCCATATTTCTTGGCATAGACGACTGAGCACCTCCAGTGCTGCATCTGTTTGTTGAAACATCTCAATTGATATTCCATCAATTCCTGGAGCCTTGTTTTTTACCAATGCCTTGAGAGCAGCTTGGACTTCTTCCTTCAGTACCATCAACTCCTGATCATGTGCCACCTCTTGAAATGGTTGAATATCGACTAATTCTTTTTGGTATGATGACTCTGTGCATTCCTTCCATCTTCTTTTGATGCTTCTTTGTCGTTTAATATTTTCCCCATGGAATCCTTCACTATTGCAACTCGAGGCTTGAGTTTTTTCTTCAGTTCTTTCAGCTTGAGAAACGCTGAGCATGTTCTTCCCTTTTGGTTTTCCATCTCCAGCTCTTTGCCCTTGTCATTTTAATACTTTACTTTGTCTTCTCAAGAGGCCCTTTGAAATCTTCTGCTCAGTTCTTTTACTTCATCAATTCTTCCTTTTACTTTAGCTGCTTGATGCTCAAGAGCAAGATTCAGAGTCTCCTCTGACATCCACCTTGGTCTTTTCTTTCTTTCCTGTCTTTTCAATGACCTCTTCCTTTCTTTATGTATGATGTTCTTGATATCATTCCACAACTCGTCTGGTCTTTCGTCACTAGTGTTCAATGCATCAAATCTATTCTTCAGATGGTCTCTAAATTCAGGTGGGCTCTCGTGGACTTGCTCTGATTTTCTTCAGTTTCAGCTTGAACTTGCACATGAGCAATTGACGGTCTGTTCCACAGTCGGCCCCTGGCCTTGTTCTGACTGATGCTATTGAGCTTTTCCATCGTCTCTTTCTACAGATGTAGTCAATTTGATTTCTGTGTGTTCCATCTGGCGAGGTCCATGTGTATAGTCAGCATTTATGTTGGTGAAAGAAGGTATTTGCAATGAAGAAGTCGTTGGTCTTGCAAAATTCTATCATTCGATATCCGGCATTGTTTCTATCACCAAGGCCATATTTTCCAACTACTGGTCCTTCTTTGTTTCCAACTTTTGCATTCCAATAGCCAGGAATTATCAAGGCATCTTGATTGCATGTTTAATCAATTTCAGACTGCAGCAGCTGATAAAAATCTTCTGTTTCTTCATCTTTGGCCCTAGTGGTTGGTGTGTAAATTTGAATAATAGTTGTATTAACTGGTCTTCCTTGGAACATATGGATATTATCCTATCACTGACAGTGTTGTACTTCAGGATAGATCTTGAAACATTCTTTTTGGTGATGAATGCAACACCATTCCTCTTCAAGTTGTCATTCCCAGCATAGTAGACTATATGATTGTGCGATTCAAAATGGCCAATACCAGTCCATTTCAGCTCACTAATGCCTAGGATATCGATATTTATGTGTTCCATTTCATTTTTGACGATTTCCAATTTTCCTAGATTCACACTTCATACATTCCAGCTTCCAATTATTAATAGATGTTTTCAGCTGTTTCTTCTCATTTTGAGTCATGCCACATCAGCAAACGAAGGTCCCGAAAGCTTTACTCCATCGACATCATTAAGGTCAACTCTACTTTGAGGAGGCAGCTCTTCCCCAGTCATCTTTTGAGTGCCTTCCAACCTGGGGGCTCACCTTCCAGCACTATATCAGACAATGTTCCGCAGCTATTCATAAGGTTTTCACTGGCTAATGCTTTTCAGAAGTAGACTGCCAGGTCCTTCTTCTTAGTCTGTCTTAGTCTGGAAGCTCAGCTGAAACCTGTCCTCCATGGGTGACCCTGCTGATATCTGAATACCAGTGGCATAGCTTCCAGCATCACAGCAACACACAAGCCCCCACAGTACAACAAACTGACAAACACGTTCCACAACCTAGTAAAAAAAAAAGAGGTGGAAATTAAGAATTAGAAGCCTGAATTGACTGACACTTGTCAGAACTATCTTTCAAAATGCTACACACCTAAGAGGTCTAGAATCCTCAGGTTTCTTTCCTATGCATGGTTCCATACCCTTCTAAGTTGCTGAGAATATCCTTATGGAAATGTAGAAATTGCTAACATTGCCTTTAAGACTAGAGTAGTTTCAGAGGGAAGTAGGTGCAGAGAGAAGATAGAGGAATGTCACCGTTCCTGTTGGGTCAAAAGCCTCGGCACAGTGGAATGAAAAACACTTCACCTTGTTCACTTTATTGTTCACTCTATTTCTGATTTCAAACTTAAAGATGGAGTAGTATTAGGACCTGAAAGTGAAATCTAGTCTGGCCTAAATAAGAACTGCTCTCAAGAATCCAGGTTTGAAAAAGAAGATTAAAAAACTGTTTATAAAACTATATTTTGTTTAATGAGGCTTGATAAGAAGAGAAAACAGAATAAGTTACAAGTATTTTCAAAATGACCAGGAATTCTTTTACGCTGACTTTAAATTGGCATTAAGAATTTTGTTTTTAATAGACTGTCGTTTCAATAGACTATATACGTTTTTCATTACTTATGTTAGTATAGATGTTTAATTTTTAAGCAATAAATCCACATATATAAAGTAGCACATAATAAAGAATTTTTAATTTAAAAAAATTTCCCCATTTCTCACCTGCAGTCCTACAATCCAAAGAGAATCTTTTTATTTAAACTGTTTCTGTTTTAGATTTGGTGATTGTGTCCATATCTCTAAGTTATATTCTTTATGCTTTTATTGATTTCTTAATTGTTTACATTAGCAACCCATACCCATTGCCATGGAGTCAATTCTGACTCATAGAAACCCTACAGGATAGAGTAGAACTGCCCCATAGAGTTTCCAAGGAGCACCTGGTGGGTTTCAAATGTCAGCCTTTGAGTTAGCATCTGTAGCCCTTAACCACTAAGCCACCAGGGTTCCAACAATATTTTTTATTATTATAGATAAAGATTTAGTTCGCATTTCCAGGTATAGAATTTTTATTGAAATAATATACTTTTACCTTTACGTATTTCCCATCAAGTCAGCAAGTGCTGAGGCTTTTCTCTGTAAGATGAAGAAATCTTTTCTATCTTTCTCCTTCAGCTCTTTTTCCTATGACCTCCAAACACTTTATTTTTCACTATGTAAAATATGAAGCTATTTAATTCTCTATTCTATTTGTTATTGAATCAGTCTACAGGTTGATTTTAAAAGTTGAACATCAGTAAACAAGGTTTTCAGTCACCTCACAAAATACTTACTAGGTCCTTCGTAATTAGAAATCTTTATCCTCCCCAGTACTAAAAAAATGTTCTGAGTTTTTGTTGTCTTTTTTTACTAATTTCCTACATTCTTTTCTCTTTGTAAAACCCCTATAGTTATCATTAGACAGCCTGACATCATATCCAGAACTTATTTTTTCTTTTACATTTTGTCTTTTTGCCTTTGCTTCAGTCTCATAATTTCTCCATTCTTATCATTTTTAAACCATCAAAACTCTCACGACATTACTTCTCAAAATGAAATTCATGGACTCACAGGGTAACAATCATTTTGGGTTCTTAAATGTGAAGATCCTGGGCCCTATGTCAAACCTCATGAATAAAAATCTCTGCTGTGGGATCCAAGGAGCTGTCACTGAAAGGAGGGCTCTTGATTCTCATGTATTCTTAGGAGTTTTGCAGTCACATAGGCAAGCTAGGAATTTCTCTGAGACTCAAATTCCTAAATGGTAAAATGGAGATAATAATAATTTCTGTTTCATAGAGTTGGCGTGAGGATTAAATAATTGAGTAATATTTGTAAGATTAATGTGACACAGAGTCATATAAGCACATAGGTAGAAATATTTTTGGATTTTCTACCTTCAGGAATCACACACATATACACACACACAAATCTTAACGACTAACAGGAAAAAGTTAATCTCTGCTTTTGATTTTTTTTAAGTGTGAGTTCACCCTTCTGGATTCTTCATATAAGAAGCACGGAGCCAGCAATAATGCTTTGATGATGTAGCTCAGAGCTAGCTCTCCAGCTCTATCCCATGTCACAGGCCCACACTTGGCCTGGCAGGCTAATTGAACTACTTGCAAACCAAATATGTACTACATTCGTGCACCTTTTTATGGCTGCACCATCCGTTTATAATGTACCTTTCTTTATAAAACTCCCCAGTGATTGCTGATTCATTCTTCGAATTCAGTTCATTGCAACTTAAGACTGGCATACCCTAAGCCTTTCTTCCACTGCATCCTTATCATTTTATCCACAACTCCTTTTTAACACATATTATGTGCAAATGCTCATTTCTTTACATGTTGGTCTCCCTCTCTTAAAATAAAACCTTAGGGGTGGAAACTTTGTCTGCATTTGCTTTACCAATGTTTGTTGAATTTGTAATTTAGAAAAGCATGCAAACATGAATTTTTAAATGCTTCCTAAAAACCGTGAACATTTTCTTTTCTAAAATATGATATTTTAATATCAAGATTTGCATCCAAAAAGCTGAAAAACTTACAGGTTACTCCTACAGAGGTTAGAAATGATGTTGAAAAAATGATTGTGGGCTATGAATCACATGACTAGGAAGGTGAGGACAGAGCGGTATAGATTTCAGAGAATTGGGCAATATACCATGAAAAACAAAAACCAAACAAGTTGCCATCAAGTTGGACCCCATGTATTTCAGAGTTGAGCTGCACTCCCATAAGATTTTCAAGGCTGTGAACTATTCAGAAGCAGATCACCAGGCCTTTCTTCCAAGGCTCCTCTGGGTGAGTTCAAAGTGCCAAGTAGTTGAGGGCATAACCATGTGAGCCACCAGGGACTCCGAAATACCTTGAAGTTTCCACAAATGCCTGCTGCACACAATCCCATAGCTTCTGTTTTCCCAACTAAAATCAGAGCTATATACCCCATTTCCTTGATAAAGAGATACAAGAGTTATTTAAAACTGAAATAGTTCAATTATTTAGTAAAGGAATGATAAGCCAAATAATACCTCTTTGCATGTGGTGGGAGTTAAACAAAACCCTCTCTCAGTGAACCTGTTTCTGTTGCCTTAATTAGACAGATTATGAATTCACGGGAAGCATGTTCTGAGTGACAAATAGCACCCCATCAGCCATGCGTTCCATCTGCCATTCATCCATTGTTTTTTGACGACAGCACAGTATCTACGTATGGTAATTGCAAGTTGGTAATTTATTTTTAATATCTTTCAGCTGGTTTGGCTAGAATTTTAGAGTAGATAATAACAGCATTGAGTCTTACAACAATGTGATTTTCCCTCTTGATTAGACACAAAATGACTACCTTTTGTGAAATAAAGAAATAGCAAAAAGAATTTTCTGAGAGACTTAAGCTTAATAGAAAAGGGCCTTTAACAATTCATTAGTTTTGAGCATCAAATTGTCATCTAATCGTTTCATATATCCATTTCTTATTATTTCATCCTTCTGGGTAGAGTATCATTTTAAAACTTTTCGTTTGTTTAGGTAAATGAAATATTCAGTAAAAGTTAATTTTCTAGAAAACTGAAATCAACCAATTTTTGCTCTCACAGATTGTTTATTTTAACCATGTTGGTTGTCATTCTAATATGCGATGACCAGTACTGCTCAGGAAGAAAAGGCAGTAAAATAAAGTTGTTAGGTTAAATTGTCAAAAGTATGAGGGGTCAAAGTGTGGTACTATGTATGGAGAGTTATTCTGCATGTACTATTAATAGAAATGAAACACATTAAATCAGAAGTATACATACTGATCAGGATCCCTAGTGGCATAGTGGTTAAGAGGTTGGCTGCCAACCAAAAGTTTGACAGTTCATATCCACCAACCTCTCCTTGGAAACTCTATGTTGCAGCTCTACTCTGTCTTAAAAGATCCCTATGAGTCGGAATCGACTCGAAGGCAATGGATTTTTTTTTTTTTTTTGTATACATATTCGTCAGCTAGGTGTATGAAAGCTAGGCAAAATATGAAAACATTCCAGCACTTTTGTGACTGTATAGTGAAGTAAGCCATGAACATAACTAAAGGACAACTGAGTTAAAAAGAGCCCAGGGATCATCTTGGACATCTCTCTCTTAACTAATTTATATTTCCTTGTTCTGGACATTTACATCTTCATTCAAGGCCTCTCCCCTTATCCCCAGACCATATATGAAATTGCCTGCTGATATCTCCACTTGGATGTCACAGTTGTTGTTGTCACGTGCCATCCAAGTCAGTTCCAAAATATAGTGACCATATGTACAACAGAACGAAACACTGACCAGTCTTTCACCATCCTCACAATCATTGCCATGTTGAGCCCACTGTTGCAAATACCATGTCAGTCTATCTCACTGAAGGTCTTCCTCTTTTTCGCTGACCCTCTGCTTTACCAAGCATGATATCCTTCTTCAAAGACTGATAACATGTCCAAAGTATATGGGAAGAAGTCTCGCCATCCTCACTTCTAAGGAGCATTCTGGCTGTACTTCTTCCAAGACAGATTTGTACATTCTTTTGGCAGTGCATGGTACATTTAATATTTTTTGCCAGCACCACAATTCAAAGACATCAATTCTTCTTTGGTCTTCCATATTTATCGTCTAACCTTTGCACCTTAGTTCTCAAAGTGACATCTTTGCTTTTTAACATTTTAAAGAGGCCTTTGCATCAGATTTGCCCAATGAAATACATCATTTGATTTCTTGACTGCTCTTTCTGTGGGTGTTGATTGTAGATCCAAGTAAAATGAAATCCTTGACTCCATCCATGTCATTAAGGTTGACTCTACTTTGAGGAGGCTGCTATTCCCCAGTTGTATTTTGAGTGCCTTCCAACCTGAGGGGCTCATCTTCCAGAAATATATCAGACAATGTTCCACTCCTATCCATAAAATTTTCAGTGGTTAATTTTTTTAGAAATAGGTTACCTACTCCTTCTTCCTAGTCTGTCTTAGTCTGGAAGCTCTGCTGAAACCTGTCTACCATGAGTGACTGTCATGGATTGAATTGTGTCCCTCCAAAATATCTGTCAGCTTGGCTAAGCCATGATTCCCAGGATTTTGTATCTGACGTGATTTTCCTACATGTTGTAAATCCTATCTCTGTGATGTTAATGCAATGGGATTAGCCAGAGTTCTATTGATGAGACAGGACTCAATCTACAGGATTGGGTTGTGCCTTGAGTCAATCTCTTTTGAGATACAAAAGAGAGAAGTGAGCAGAGAGGTATGAGGACTTCATACCACCAAGAAAGCAGCTCTAGGAGAGGAGCACATTCTTTGGACCTGAGATTCCTATGCTAAGAACCTCCTAGACAAAGAGAAGATTGATAACAAGGACCTTCCTCCAGAGCTGACAGAGAAAGAAAGACTTCCCCTCGAGCTGATACCGTGAATTTGGACTTCTAGCCTACTAGACTGTGAGAGAATAAATTTCTTTGTTAAAACCATCCACTGTGGTATTTCTGTTATAGCAGCTCTAGATGACTAAGACAGTGACCCTACTGGTGTTTGAAATACCACTGGTATAGGTTCCAGCATTGCAACAACATGCAAGCGACCACAATACGACAAACTGAAGGACAAGTGGCAGAGATGTCACAGAGGTGCCTCAAATTACACAAATACATGTAAACCAGTTATTCCCCTTCTCCTCCATTGCTCCAACAACCCCATCCATACAGCAAATTGGGCCAGGAAAAAGGTGCCATCTTGAACATCTCCTTCTTAACCAAACACCAAGTCTTCTCAATTCTACTTCCTAAAAAATATCTCTACTCTGCTCGCTTTTCTGTATTCCTGCTATCACTGCCTTCATCCAAACTTCAATTTTTCTCTCCCTTTCAATAGCACTCTAATTGTTTTCTGGAATACATGAGCCAGATTTAAAATTTTAAAAGCTCTAATCTGATCATTTAGTTTCCCCTTAATATACTTCAGTAACTTCCTATTTCTATTAATATAGTTTCTAAAATCTCACAAGATACTGATGGAACACTTAGCTTTTATACGCTATCCAAGTTTTTTTTTTTCCACATCCTAAAGGACTCAACCTTCAAGACCTTTCCAGAGTATGCACTCTTTCACCCTCTTCACCTAAATAAGGTCAATTCTAGTCTTTCAAGTGTCAGTTTCTACATTAGTTCTTCAGGAAGATCTTCCCTAAGTATCCCAAGCTAAGTTAACTGTTTATTTTATCATTTCCCCCCTTTTTAACAGTCAATATTTAGGTCTCCTACGAGACAATAAACCTCTTAAAGACATAGGCAGATACCTCAGTTACAACAAAACACAACAGACATATTCAGCTGTGGCTGCTCATTCAACTGATACTTCTCCTACTCTGTGAGAACCTCTAATCAACTAACTTGGTTAGACGATTACAAACAGCTGGCTGGCTGAAGAGCTGATTTTGTCCAACAGTCATCGGCATGCTGTCGAGCCTCCTTATCTTCAGACTCATATGTTTAGCTAGCTGTCTTCTGAATATCTCTAGTTGAATACTTCCAGAGGACCCAAACTCAACACATTATAAACTATTACAACTCTTAGAACAGGTAAAAAAAGGCCACACCTGTACACTCTGCATTTTAGGAGGTCCTATCTATCAAAAATATAAAAAAAAAAATTTATTGAAGAATACATAGTTTGCCCTGTAAGTCAAGATTTGACACTAAGCAGTGTTACAGAGCACCCCATAATTTTAAACATCCGGTCTCATGACTACCACTTTTTAGGCCCCTGGAAATGGTTCTTTATGTCTCTCAGCCTGTGTTCTTAAAACAAACCATGACTGTAGTCAAATGCAATGACAATTTGAGAATTTTGCTGCGCACCCAGCATCTGAGATGGACACTGCTTCAGCTCATGGGTACAATTTTGAACAGTGGGAGACATTTGGCAAGAGAAAAGACTAATATGTGAAATCCTTACTAGGATTGCAAGGTAATCTTGATTAACAAAGAACTGTTTGCCAATAGTATTGAATATTCATGTTTTGTTTTTCTTCATCTTATAACCTGTAGTTCTGGAGGTGCTCAAGATTTAGCACAATATTCACAGGTATTGCATTTGAAGGTTGAATAGTAACACGCTTTGTTAAACAATTCATATTATTCCTTACAAGTACCTTAACTGCATGCAAATATGACTAGACATAACATGTGTGAAACATGTTCTTTATACTTCCGTATAGAACTAAGTGTTGCTTCAAGAGATGGTTAAAAAAAAAAAAAAGTTATAGTAATTTATGCAAAGAAATTTAAATAATTTCAACATCTTTTTGTGATAAAAAATTTGTTACACGAAATTTCTTTAAAATGCTTGAACTTGGTTTACTTTCAACTCTGAGTATTGTTTTAAGGAACTTTTTGAGAGATCTATTTCCTAATGATTTAGGAGAGTGGTTTGACTAATAAATTAATTGTAAGAAATTATCTAGGAATTACGATTCAAGAAAGGTCTAATTTGGCATTCAACAGAACATGAATTGTGTCAAAACCATGATTATTACAATATAATTAGTACATTTTTTGAAATGAAGGCAAGAAAAATAATTTTAAGTAATAAGCATGTAATTGTTTAGGAACTATGTATCTTTATCTCACTACACATCCAAACAATTACTGTTCATCCACAGAACACCAAGATATGTGCAATAAGTGAATTCTCTTATCTTTGATGTTTTATAAATTTTTAGTAATATAAAAGCCATATTCTATATATTTTCCATATCATCATTATAAATATATTTATCAAAGTTGGGTGGTAGAACATGTATAACATCACTGGCTTGACTTACAATGTGTATGTATTAGACATATAGTAAATGAGCCTCCATTTGCACTCTTCACAACTTTTATGTTAGGAGTAGACTTATCTTAGACTGAACTCATCACTTACATCCTCTATCCCCACCCACTCTACTCCTCCTCGTGTGTCAAAAATTGAACCATTAATCACCTATTTGCTCTTTCTAGCTCCTCATTCAGCCTGAAGTCTTCGAAAATATTTTTCTTTTGGTTAAAGCAAGTTTTACTTCCTCTTCTTAATGTAGCTGATTAAAAACCAGTTTGAAAAACAAAATAAAACAAAACAGTTCTTTAGAAAGACCATTGCTAATCCATTGGATTAGGTCAATTTCTCTTACAGCCTGCATTTACTGAATGTTTTTGTTACAGGCATTATTTAATTTATATTTCAGTATCTGTCTTCCCTACAAGATGATAAGCTGTTTAAGATAAGACATGTTGCCTAAAAACTTCACCAGTTTTTCCAAGCACGGTGCCATGTCTGCCTAATGGTATTGTTTCAATCAAGCAATTATTTCTCCTAAATTCTGTAATAAATAAGAATGAACAAATCTGTCTTGGAGGAAGTACAGCCAGAATGCTCCTTTGAAGAATAGAGAGACTTTATTTACCTTACTTTGGACATGTCATCAGAAGGGATCAATCCCTGAAGAAGGACATCATGCTTGGTAAAGTAGAGTGTCAGCAAAAAAGAAGAATACACTCAATGAGATGGATTGGCACAGTGGCTGCAACAATGGGCTCAAGCACAGCAATGATTGCGAGGATGGCACAGGACTGGGCAATGTTTCATTCTGTCATACATGGAATCTCTATGAGGCAGAGCCAACTTGTCAATACCTAACAACAACAACAAACTCTGTTACGAGGATGGTGCAGAACAATTAGCATTTTCCTTATGTATTTTCTCCCTCAGTAAGAAAAATTTAAGTTTCAAAATGGTGCAGCCAATAAAATCTCAGATAGATAATTCACAAAACCTTAACTCCGATTATGTATATCTTTAGATAAGCACGTTTGCTACTTATGCCTATGAGACACATACATATGAATCATTCAGCACAGTTCTTAACCCATCACGTTCAAGAAATACTTCTTGGAAAAAATGCATGAATGAAAGCAAAATGTACAATGTATCTGTATACATGCACTCTATCAACACCATCAATAGAATCCTTACTCTACAAGCATAGTGGAGTAACAGAAATTTACAAAGATGCTTTAGTCGTTTTGATCTTTAATTATGAAAATTCATTTCAGCTCAGCAATGTAGGATTAGATTTGCTCATGGGTAAATGGAAAATATCATTACTATAATATATGTATAGATGACACAACCTTGCTTGCTGAAAGTGAAGAGGACTTGAAGCGCTTACTGATGAAGATCAAAGACCACAGCCTTCAATATGGATTACACCTCAACGTAAAGAAAACAAAAATCCTCACAACTGGACCAATGAGCAACACCATGATAAATGGAGAAAATATTGAAGTTATCAAGGATTTCATTTTACTTGGATCCACAATCAATGCCCAAGGAAGCAGTACTCAAGAAATCAAAAGACTGACCGCATTGAGCAAAACTGCTGCAAAAGACCTCTTTAAAGTGTTAAAAAGCAAAGATGTCACTTTAAGGACTAAGGTGTGCCTAATCCAAGCAACAGTGTTTTCAATCACCTCATATGGATGCGAAAGCTGGACAATGAACAAGGAAGACGGAAGAAGAATTGATGCATTTGAATTATGATGTTGGTGAAGAATATTGAATATACCATGGACTGCCAGAAGAACAAACATATCTGTCTTGGAAGAAGTAAAGCCAATATGCTCCTTAGAAGCAAGGATGGCGATACTTCATCTCATGTATTTTGGGCACGTTATCAGGAGGGGGCAGTCCCTGGAGAAGGACATCATGCTTGGTAAAGTAGAGTGTCGGTGAAAAAAAAAAGAGGAAGATCTTCAACAAGATGGATTGACACAGTAGCTGCAAAGAGGCTCAAGCATATTAAGCATGGTGAGAATTGCACAGAACTGAGCATCATTTTGTTCTGTAGTACAAAGGGTTGCTATGATCAGAACTGATATGATAGCACTTAACAACACATGTATATATATCATATGTAAATATTAATACAAAATATGAAAATAATATAAAAACTATTGTTTGTTGAATATTTTTAAGCACAAAGCATGTTGAATTTTTTTCATTCATTATTTACTTTGCACCATGATTTTTGAGGTAATGAGTAGTTTTGCAGATAATAAATTCATATAATAAATGGACTAAGCAATAGATAATTTTCTCTCACAACAAAGGCAGAACTCAAACCAGGTCTGTCAGAATCCCAAAGGTAGGTCTTAACCAGTATATATTTTACCCTGTAACTGTAACTCTTCCTGTTAGATTAAGAATTGCTTCATATATATGAATAATCTAATAGATTGATGGCACACAACAAAACAATAATAGACTGATAGATATTGAGAGAGAAGCTTTCTTCATGAACAAGTTATTAACAGCAATATTTAGTCTAAAAAAATTAGAAAGAACTTAAATCAGAGTAATGTTTGTAGGAAGAAAGAACTATGGTATATATGTACACTGTGAAAATTTTATGCATTTAAAAATTATATTTATAACTTACATTTATAAAACTTCAAAACATGACATATTGATGCTTCTGTTACAATTCTATTTTTTAAAGTTACAAATGTATATATGCATAACTGTATGAAGCAGAGAAACACAAATGAAATAACCATATCTGTATTTTTAAATCTCTTTAAAGAAGAGTAGACATAACAAGAGAAGCAAATTATTTTTAGTAATCTGAGAGTTGATTGGTAAGAAATAGAGAGAAAATAAAGAACATTGGTGAGAAATAGACGGAAAAGGAGATGCAAGAGGGAAAGAGAGAGAAAGAAGAGAGAAAAATGAGAGAAACAGAGACAGAGAAAGGAGAACACCAACTGCTAGCAAAGTTCAAACTCATGGATTCACATTTCCTTGAAGTCAATTCTAACTTTTGATCTGATGTGTCAATTTAATTTATTATTTTTTTGTTTTGTTTTTTGCTTTGGCTTAGCTTGCTAAAGATGCTTGAGTTAGAGGCATGATTCCTGACTCTTGCAAGAGAAAAACACTTGATTAATTCAAAACATCTCAAGTATTATTTCAAATCAGCAAGGTTTATTGAATACCTAGTATTAATCCAAGGCTATATGCCCTATCTTGTAAAGAATACAAGGATTTAAAAATCGTGTTCTTTGTTGTAGTAAATATCTATTATTTTTTCTTCCTGGCTTCCCTGTCCTCCTTTTGGCAAAGCTGTCTTTTTTTTTTTTTTTTTTTTTAGAGGGGGAGAGAGAATGAGGGGAGTGATATTCCTTCATTTATTCATATATCAATTTTTATTAAGGACCTGGTGTGTGCCCTGAAATGTCCCTAGGTGGTAAAAATGGTTTAAATAGTTTGTGCTCTATTGCTAACCTAAAGGTTGGTGGTTCAAATCCACCCAGTGCTACAGTGGAAGAAAAAGCCTGGAGGTCATCTTCAGTTTAAGATTACATCCAATAAGACCCTATAGGGCAGTTCTACCCTATAATACATGGGGTCGCCATGAGTAGGAATCCACTCAACGGCAACTAGCAAGTGCTGTGTCACGTAATGTTCTAGGCATCATGGACAAGATAGTGGCATAACAGGAGGGGAAGAAAAGCACTTTTCTCATTAAGCTTATATTCTAGAACACTTTCATGATTTTTGTTGAATACTGATAGCCCATCATTATGGCTACAAGGGCAGGAATGTCCCATCTCCACAGTTAAAAGGAGTAAGCTAAAGACCCAGGCCTACCAACACCCACTCCATCCTTGACTTGGCATGGCAATGGACATAGAACAAACTCTGAGCATATATGGGCCCTGGAAAAATTAACATGTCTCACACCAATGATCTTTCATTTATTTTTTTTCAGAAATTTTCTCTGTGTATTTGCATATGTAGTTTCTATTGCTGGGTCTTCAATTCACTTATCTGTTCTTCTGCAAAATCTAATCTACTGTTGTCCTAGCCAGTATATTTATTGTTTTGCAAATTCTTTTTCATCATTAGAAGTTTCATTTGACTTTTTTTATATTTTCAATTTCTCAAACACTTATGCTTTCTTTTAGATTGTTCTGATATTGGTAACACATATAATAGCTATTTTAATGACCTTGTTTACTTATTCAATTATCTCTGTCATTCCTGAATTTGTACTGTTTTTCCTGTCTGGCTTGGAAGAGATTTTTTCCTCTTTCTTTGCATGTGTGGTAATTTTTTATGGGATGTTGGACATTGTAAATTTTACATTTTTTTAATTCCTCTAAATAGTATTGAGCTTTGCTCTGGTATGCAGTTTGATGCCCATGAGGGTTGCTTTTACACTTTGTTAAGGCAGGTCCTGAACCGCCCACTACTAACATGTGACTCTTGGAGAACTCTACCCAACGACTAATGTGTTATGAGATTCCTTCACTCTGACTGATGGGAACACAAACTACTCCCAGCACTGTTTGAGCCCTGGGAATTTTTCAGCTACTGCGTTTCAATGGTTCTTTGCCATGTCTTGATAGTTTTTTCTCACATATGTACAAACCAGCACTCAGCTGAAAACTCAAGGAGACCCTCCAGGCATCTCCAGAGCTTGTTCGTTCTCTCTCTCTGGTTTCCTGTTCTCTGGTACTCTGTCCTACAATAGCCTTCTCAAACTCTGACCTTTGCCTCCCCAACTCAGTGATAATGGTGGGTTCTCTTTAAGTTCCTCATCCCTGCTCTGCAGCCTGAAAACTGTGTCCAGCAGCAATGGGGGCACTGTAGGTTTCACTTGATTGTTTTTCCTCTTTCAGGGATTATAGCTATGCACTGCCTGTTCCGCAACATCTTAAAGCCATTATCACATATACTTTGTCCAGTTTTTTAGTTGATTTATCTGAAAGGGCAATTCCAGTAGTAGTAAATCCTTCATGGCAGAAAGCAAAAGATTTTTTTTTTTTTTTTACCTCAAAGTTTTATACATGAAGACCAAACTGTGCTTGTTAAACTTAAACCCCAACACTTGGCGTAATGAAATAATTGTTAAATTTCTAGTTTAAGGATCATGTTTTCAGAGAAGTTTTCCCTAAAGGCACAAATTAAGTGGCTTTTCCCAGAGTCTTCTGATAATTGCTATTGTAACACTCATCAAACTTGCAAAGAGTCATAAAGTGCCTGCATCAAATAGAATATGAAATCCATGAGGTTAGAGGCTTCTTCGTCCCATAATATTCCCAATAAATATGTTGCTCTTGTCATGAGATAGATGCCTAAGAAAAATTTGTTGGAAAAATAATGTATTCAAGGGCAATATTCTCCAATTTGTTTTAAATTTGTGAAACTGCAGTTTGTTTTGTGTCTATTTCTGATAGAGTAGCTCTTTGCGACAATTCCTGACCCACTCATTGTTACCGATTTCCTGCTTGTTTCAGTTTTAGTCCTTACAGAATGGGTCAGGGATTAATTATCAGTCATTTGCAAATGGATTGTAAATCCTTGGTTTCTCCCTTTCAGCCACAGCCTACATAGCTCCCTACCCTCACTCAGGTGTCCACCGAATTTACCCCTACTGTGTTTTGGGAGATTGTTTTTTGGAAGCTACTGGTGGCAGAGGAGAATGTTAGCACAGGCTTTTGCCATCTTACGGAGCTGGCATTCATGTCATATGCCACCTTGAAAGATCCCTCTTTGGATACACTGTGTAGCTTTGGATGCAGCATTTCTATCTCAATACTCATGTTGGCTTCCTTTTTTCAGTTGTAATATGGCTCCTCCCTTCCCTTTTTCCCAAGTCTGTTTTTATATATTTATTAACATTCATTGCAATACATTCAGAATTTAATTTCATTTATGTACGGAAACTCACTTTTTTCTGATATATTGGAACACATATGTGAATTCTGTCTCTGGGGAAGAAATAAATCACCAAAATGTGTATACCGTATTATTGCAGCTGTGATTATATGATTATTAAAAAGGGTTTCAAAATCCTTGGTGAGTAAAAGATGCATTGTTCTCTTCTACTTTATTCCCAGAATTATCTTTTGCTGTGTTCGGTTAACATGAGTGTGTAAAAAAATTAAATATCTCTCTTTTTTTAGATTTCATAATATTTGCCTGCTCTTGATGGATAAATGCTCCTGAGTGATGCAAACAGTTATGCTTGGCTGCTAACCAAAAGGATGGAGGTTTGAGCCCACCCAGAGGCACCTGGGAAGAAAAGCCTGGAGATCCACCTCTCAAAAAGCAGCCATTGAAAACCCTACAGGGCACAGTTCTCTGACATATATATTGTGGCATGAGTTGGAATCGACGGGACAACAACTGGTTTTTTACTGATGGATATTCATATGTTACTGCATTCTAATTTCTCTTTCTGACTTCCACATTTATTTTATCCATTTATGAATCAGTAAAAGGAGAAATGGTTTGTAAAGAGAAAACAAGCACCTGGTTCACCAGGAAAAGATATGCTACAATTCAAGAAATTTATTCTTTTACAAAAGTGCTTATAAAATAACAAAGGATACCACTACTTTCATGGCATTTATTTTGTTATTTATTTTTTCTTAGTTTGAAAATGGGGGTAAAATATCTCTCCTTCTTATCGCAAGAGGGTGTTATGAACACAAAATGAAACTGTATGTACTAAAGCATCTGAAATTTCACACTGATAAACAAATGTTAGGTTTCATTGCTGTTATAGACAATAATTTTGTGTTGCTATTGTCATTTGGAGATGAATTTTTCAAAAATGTATGAGATTTAACTTTAATTTGATCTTACTGATTTTTACATTAAAGTAATTACTTCTTTGCCTGATATCATAAAATGTACATACTTCTACATCTTAATTTGGCAATTAATACCATCCAAGTAAGTTGTGGAGCCCTGGTGTTGCAGTAGTTAAAAGCTATACTACAGCTGCTAACCAAAAGGTCAGCAGCTTGAATCCACCAGCCACTCCTTGGAAATTCTATGAGACAGTTACATTCTGTCCTATAGGGTTATTATGAGTTAGAATCAACTCAACAGCAATGGGATTTTTTTTTTTAATAAGTTATAATGCTGCTTAAGATAATTACTTGAAAAGATATTGCCAAGACATTTTATTATAATGTATTCTTTATGTAAATTTGAATCTGCGTACCTCTGCCTTTTTTATTTTAGGTTGTGCGTGGGCTACAAAATAATGTGTAACAATGGCTTAATCTTCTTTGGAGAAAGTATTGACTCACTATTCATAACCAAATTTAAACACTACATAAGTTCCAGCTGCCTTATAAATTAAAAATAACACTTCATCTCATAGGAAACTGTAGACTATTGGTAAATGTAATTTCTATTGATTATTAAATTATTTTTTTCAAAATACCATTAGATTTTATGCTGCGTTGCTCAACTTTATTAATATCTTGCAAGAGAATAATTGGCAATTTATCTCTAGCAACACTAATATTATCTCTGAAATTGTTACCTCCGAAACACGCTTACTTATTTTTGGGAAAATCTACTTTTGAGCTTCCTCTATATTTTAGAGGATGAATGGTATCTTTTTGTCTCAGTGGTTAAGAAAGAAACTTTATTTTATGGTATAGTAAGTAAAGTATCTATATTAAGAAAGAACGTACACCTCAGGGTTAAGTTCTTGATTGCATGAAAGAATGATTCTTTGACTTACTTAATGACACATGAAGAAAACAAGAAGACATTTGAAATTATTTTGTTTTCAGAACAATGTTTTAAACTGTTTTTTAAAAATTATTTCTTTAGGCATAATTTCTTTCACAGTTGGGATGTTGGGACTGATTCTAACTTTCTACTTCTCTTTTTTTAAAGGATTTTAAATTCTTTTGTTTTGAATTTTGTATTTCATCATAGAAAATTTAAACATGCTAGAGTAAATGAAATAGTATAATGAATCCCCAATGTATCCTTCACCCAACATCAAAAATTATTGACATCTACCATTCTTGTTTCATCTATAACCCTTCCCAGTTCCCACTCCCTGTGGTGGTGCTAATGATAATGATGATGATGATGTTTGCAGCTCTTTTCTAAGGTAGCACTGATCTACATCAAAATGCACAAATCTTAAATGTACAGTTTTGAAAAATGTGTGCCTCCATAAAGAATATACACATTACAACATTTCTGTCTTCCAGAAATCCTTCTGGGAAGAAGTGTGCTTTCCCAGTCAATTCAGCCCTCATAGGCAACCATTTTCACAATCGTTTCGAATCAGAGTATCGCTACCTTTTCTGGAACTTCATAGCAAAGGTATTATACAGTATATATTCTTTTGTGTCTGGTTATTTTCTCTCAGCATGGTGTCTGTGAGATTCACCCATGCTTGTGTTCATCATTTTGAATAGTCCATTTCTTGTTATTGCTGAGTAGTAGTCCATGTTATACATATACAAAAATGTGTTTATTCTTTCTGTTGCTGGCGGATAGTTGGATTGTTTCCAGTTTTGGGGTGTAATTGAAAGTGCTATGAATATTCTTGAATGAGTCTCTTTATAGGCATATGATTTTTCTTTCTCTTGGATAGGTAAATAAAAGGATTATTGGGTCAAGAGTGGGTGTATATTTAACTTGTTGAGGAATTGCCAAATCTTTTTCTAAAGGAATTATACTATTTTATCTTTAATGCATGAGACCCTGGTTTCTCCTCATTTTTACCAACATTGAGAGCTGTTAGTCTTTTTTAATTTTAGCCATTCTAATAGGTGTGTCGGCCCTGGTGGTGCAGTGGTTAAGCTTTTGGCTGCTAACCAGAATGTTGGCAGTTTGAATCCACCAGCTGCTCCTTGGAAACTCTACAAGGCAGTTCAACTCTGTCCTTTCGAGTTGCAACGAGTCAGAATCCACTTAAAGGCAATGGATTTGTTCTCTTTTTAATAGGTGTATAGTGGTCCTGGTGATACAAACAGTTAAGCACTTGGCTGCTAACAGAAAGCTTGGCCGTTTGAACCCACCCAGTGACTCCACTCAAGAAAGACTGGCTATCTGCTTCCTTAAAGATTACAGCCAAGAAAACTCTATGGGGGGAGGGGACAAAAAGATGGTAGAATAGTCAGACACTTCCTGTAGTCCCTCTTACAACAAAGACCAAAAAAAAAAAAACAAGTGAACCAATTATATATGACAATCCAGGAGCCCTGATCATGAAAGACAAAGCTGAGGAGTCAGACTGAGTGGCAGAAGGAGGGGGAGACAGTTAAGAAGCAGCAAAGAAGTGCCAGTCTTGAGCTAGCTGGTACCCTGCATACTAGGTTGGTGGGCGCATGTGGGCCGAGGCAAGCAGTAGCACTCAGGACACATTTCACCATGTCAGGAGAGACCAGGAGGCAGAAAGTCTGCATGAGCCTCCAGAACCAGGGGAAAGTGGCAATGGATCTGCGAAAGTTAAGCGCAAGTGTCTAACCTACCACACGGGATCGAAACAACCCCACACCTCTGGGACTTTCATAGCAGGGAAGTGCTATTTTCCCCTCACCCACCCCCCTCCCTGCTCCACTCTGATACCAGTCCAGCCAAAAACCAAAAAAACAAACCCATTGCTGTCGAGTCTATTCCAACTCATAGTGGCCCTATAGGACAGAGTAGAATTGTTCCATAGGGTTTCCAGGGAGTACCTGGTGGATTCGAACTGGTAAACTTAGTGCTTAATCACTACACCAGCAGGGTTTCCACCAGTCCAGCAGTATTCAACAATTGCCACATGCCCTAAATTGAAAATGGGAGCTATTGTGCCCAGACCAGTCTTGAAGCTTCAGGAAAAAAGAAAAAGAAAAAACGCCAAACCCCTTAGCCTGATACTCAGGACTAACCACACCTAAACCAGTCTTGTGGCTTTAAAAAATTGCCACACTCCCTAAGCCAGGAACTCAGGGCAGGCACTGCGTTTGCCTAGGCACAGGCATAAGTGGTCAATGGACTTCTAATGCCCTTTACCCCTGCCTAAACCTTTGTGGGCCAATTCAATAGCATAGGCCCTCATTAGCATAGAACAACAGGGTATATACCTGAAGCCTATTTTCAACTGCAGCAATCAAGGGGGAGTTGCAGATTCACAACATCTGACAATGTCCTGCCCATTAAGCAGGGTCCTCACCCACCTATATCAGGGGCCTGAGGACTGGCAGTTTCACCCATTCCACCTGGCCACCCATGACAGGGATTTCAGAATAAGTGGTACCTCCCAGTCCTTACAGCCAACAGCATTGAGTGCCCAAAATCTGGCTGCAAAACTCACTCACCTACATGCTCTAGGGGACAGAGACACACCTTCCAACTAGGGACTCAGGGGCAGCCATCAGCCCTCTACCTTGCTCACCACATGACCCGCCACTGCAGCCATACACCTGTGCCTCCTCCAATCACCCCTATGTAGCCCTGCCCATTTAAACCATAGGTGAGAGTCAGCACCACACACTTGGTGACCAATGACCTGAACACCTAAGCTGAATCCCCACAAGAAAGTAAACACATTCCTGGGCTCACACAGCTAGTAGCAGCTAAACCACCTGGTGACAGGATGTGAGAGCTTCAAAGATGCCAACAACCAAAGTAGCTCACATGCCCAGCCTATTTGTGCATATCAAAACAAAACAAAACCAAAAAAAAAGCTAGGACATAGTAAGCAAACATGCAATAAATAAATATTTTATTGCTGGCTCAGAGACAACAGTCAATATCAAATCACATAAAGAAAGCATATCAAGATGGCTCCAGCAAGTGACCAAAACGAAGAATGAGGAAACGATCTGGAAGAAGAGAAAGTATTGGGATTCCCAGGGACAGAATTCAAAAGATTAATATACAGAACTCTTCAAGAAATCAGGAAGGAGAACAGGCAAAACACAGACCAAGCCAAGGAACACACAGACAAAGCAACAGAGAATTCAGGAAAGCAATACAAGAACAAAAAGACAAATTTAACAGGTTGCTAGGAACCACAGTAGACAGCAAATAGAAATCCAAACAATTATCAATAAAACTTCAGAATTAGACAATTCAACAGAAGGTCATAGGAGCAGAATTGAGGCAATACGAGTGAGAATTAGTGAGACTGAAGATAAAGCCCTAGACACCAATTTATTTGAGGAAAAATCAGATAAAAGAATTTTTAAAAATGAAGAAACTCTAAGAATTATGTGGGATGCTATCAATAGGAAAAACCTACGAGTGATTGGAGTACCAGAATGAGGGGATAACAGAAAATACAGAGAGAATTGTTGATTTGCTGGCAGGAAACTTCCCTGATACCGTGAAAGGTAAGAAGCTGTCTATCCAAGAAACTCATTGAACCTCACACAGAGTGGATCCCAAAAGAAAGAACCAAGACGTATTATAATCAAACTTGCCAAAACCAAAGATAAAGACAAAATTTTAAGAGTGGCTAGGAATAAATGAAAAGCGACCTACAAAGGCAAGGCAATAAGACTAAACTGAGTACTCAGCAGAAACAGTGCAGGCAAGAAGGCGATGGGAAGACATATATAAAGCCTTGAAGGAAAAAAATTGCCACCCAAGAATTACATATCCTGCAAAACTGTCTCTCAAATATAATAGTAAAATTAAGGCATTTCCAGATAAACAGAGTTAAGAGAATTTCTAAAAACCAAACCAAAATTAAAAGAAATATTGGCTAGACAACCAACAATATCAGATAACAACCTAAGACTAGAACACAGGGCAGAACAACCAGATATCAACCCAGATAGGGAAGTCACGAAAATGAGTCAAAGCTAAAACACTGAAAATAGGGAAGCAGAAACATGAATATGTAAATGATGACAACATTAAAACAAAAAAAGAGGGACTAAATAGTGTAGTCACAGAACTTTCATAAGGACAAGTTAAGGCGCTATCAAAAAATGAAAGATTGGCTTAAAGTAAGAAAAAGAAGAAAATTTTAAGGTAACCACAAAGAAAACTAACAAATCTACCCATCAAAATAAAAAAAGAAGAAAAACATAAAGACTCAGCAACTACAAAATGTGCAACAATGAAAAAGATGAAAAGAAAATACATAAAGAAAAACAACTCAGCACAGAAAATTAAGTGGAACAAAGAAACCGTCAACACCAAAAAAAAAAAATGACAGCACTAAACTCATGCCCATCAATAATAACACTGAAATTAAATGGATTAAATGCAGCAATAAAGAGACAGCGGCAGAAAGGATAAAAATCACAATCTGTCTAATGGTGCCTACAAGAGACACACTTTAGACTCAAAGACACAATAAGCAAACTAAATCTCAAAGGATACAAAAAATATATACCAAAAAAAATCAAAAAGGAAAAGGAGTGGCAATAATAATCTCTGACAAAATAGACTTTAAAGCAAAATCCACCACAAAAGATAAGGAAGGACACTATATATTGATTAAAGGGTCAATACACCAGGAGGACGTAACCATAATAAATACATACACACCCGACAGCAGGGCTCCAAAATACATAAACTGTAACAGCATTGAACAGAGAGATAGACAGCTCCACAATTATAGTAGGAGACACCAACATACCTCTTTTAATGAAGGAGAGAACAACTAGAAAGAAACTCAATAAAAAACGGAAGATCTAAATGCCACAATCAACCAACTTGACCTCACAGACATATACAGCACACTCCACCCAACAGCAGACAAGTATACTTTCTCTTCCATCGCATACGGAACATTCTCCAGAATAGACCACATATCAGGCCACAAAGAAAGCCTTAACAGAATCCAAAACATCAAAATACTACAAAATATCTTTTCTGACTGTAAAGGCATGAATGTAGAAATTAACAACAGAAAAAGCAAGGAAAAAAATCAAATACGGAAATCGAACAACACCTTGCTTAAAACTCCTGGGTTATAGAAGAAATCTAGGATGGAATAAAGAAATTCGTAGAATCAAATGAGAATGAAAACTTATTGTACCAGGACCTTTGGGACACAGCAAAAAAATGCACACATTCAAAAACAAGAAAGGGCCAAAATCCAAACATTAACTCTACAACTTAAACAAATAGAGAGTGGCAAAAGTAGTCCTCGGGCACCAGAAGAAAGGAAATAATAAAGATTAGAGCAGAAATGGAAACCCTGGTGGCGTAGTGGTTAAGAGCTACAGCTGTTAACCAAAACGTTGGCAGTTCAAATCCACCAGGTCTCCTTGAAAACTCTATGGAGCAGTTCTACTCTATCTTACAGGGTCGCTATGAGTCAGAATCGACTCGACAGAAATTTTTTTTTTTGAGAGCAGAAATAAATGAAATAGAGAATAGAAAAACAATTTAAAGAGTCAACAAGGCCAAGAGGTGATTCTTTGAAAAGATCAACAAAATCGATAAGCCACTGGCCAAACTGATAAAAGAATAACAGGAAATGACACAAAATACATGAATAAGAAACTGAATGGGTGATATCAAAACAGACCGATCTGAAATTAAAAGGATCATAACAGAATACTATGAAAAATTGTACTCTAACAAATTTGAAAACTTACAGGAAATGGACAAATTTCTAGAAACACACTACCTACCTAAACTAACGCAAACAGATGTAGAACAGCTAAATAAACCTATAACAAAAGGAGAAATAGAAGAAGTAATTTTTTAAAAAAAAAAACAACAACAGAAAAAGCTCTGACCCTGACAGCTTCACTGGAGAATTCTACCAAATTTTCAAAGAAGAGTTAGCAATAGTACTATGAAGAGTGTTTCAGAGCGTAGAAAAGGAAGGAATGCTCCCAAACTCGTTCTATGAAGCCAGCATAATTCTGATACCAAAACCAGGTAAAAAAAAAAAAAAAAAAATGTAAAGACATCACAAAAAAAGAAAATTACAGACCAATAGCCATCATGAACTTAAATGCAAAAATCCTCAACAAAATTCTAACCAATAAAATTCAACAACATGTCAAGAAAATAACTCATCATGATCAAGTGGGATTCATACCAGGTTATCATGGATGGTTCAACATCATAAAAACAATCAATGTAATCCACCACACAAATAAAAGAAAAGATGAGAACTACATGATCTTATCAATTGATGTAGAAAAGACATTTGACAAAGTCCAACACCCATTCTTGATAAAAACTCTCAGCAAAATAGGAATAGAAGGGAAATTCCTTGACATAATAAAAGGCATTTATACAAAGCCAACAGCCAACATCATCCTAAATGGAGAGAGTCTGAAAGCATTCCGCTTGCGAACAGGAATCAGACAAGGATGCCCTTTATCACCATTCTTATTCAACCTTGTGCTGGAGGTCCTAGCCAGAGCAATAGGCAAGAAAAAGAAATAAAAAACATCCAAATTGGTAAGGAAGAAGCAAAAGTATTCACAGATGATATCATTTTATACACAGAAAACCCCAAAGAATACACAAGAAAACTACTGGTACTAATAGAAGATTTCAGCAAAGTATCAGGATACAAGATAAACATACAAAAATCAGTTGGACCCCT
The DNA here is from genome assembly GCF_024166365.1 of Elephas maximus indicus. Classification (NCBI taxonomy): domain Eukaryota; kingdom Metazoa; phylum Chordata; class Mammalia; order Proboscidea; family Elephantidae; genus Elephas; species Elephas maximus. The sequence continues at coordinate 60,348,935 of NC_064836.1, forward strand.
CTACACCAACAAAGAGAACTTCAAAAAGGAAATCACCAAATCAATACCATTTACAGTAGACCACAAGGAGATAAAATATTTGAGAATAAATCTTACCAGAGACGTAAAAGACCTATACAAAGAAAACTACAAGACACTACTGCAAGAAATCAAAAGAGACCTACATAAGTGGAAAAGCATACCATGCTCATGGATACAAAGTCATCGTTGTGAAAATGGCAATTCTACCCAAAGTAATCTACAGAGACAATACAATTCCAATACAAATTCCAACGGCAATTTTAACAAGATGGAGAAACAAATCACCAACTTCATATGGAAAGGGAAGAGGCCCTGGATAAGTAAAGCATTACTGAAGAAGAAAACAAAGTGGGAGGCCTCACACTATGTGATTTTAGAACTGATTATATAGCCACAGTAGTCAAAATAGCCTGGTACTGGTAGAACAATAGATACATAGACCAGTGGAGCAGAACTGAGAATGCAGACATAAATTCACTTACATATGAACAACTGATATTTGACAAAGCCCCAAAGTTCCCTAAATGGGTAAAAGACAGTCTCTTTAACAAATACTGCCAGGATAACTCGATATCCATCTGCAAAAAAGTCAAACAAGACCCATATCTCCCACCATGTACAAAAACTAACTCAAAATGGATCAAAGGCCTAAATATAAAATCTAAAACTATAAAGATCATGGAAGAAAAAAATAGGGACAATGCTAGGAGCCCTAATACATGGCATAAACAGAACATAAACCATAACTAACAGTGCACAAACACCAGAAGAGAAACTAGATAACTGGGAGCTCATAAAAATCAAACACTTACTGTCATCAAAAGACTTCACCAAAAGAGTAAAAAGACAACCTACAGACTGGGAAAAAAATTGGGGCTACAATATATCCTATAAGGGCCTAATCTCTAAAATCTACAAGATATTGCAACACTTCAACAACAAAAAGACCAATTACCCAATTAAAAGATGGGCAAAGGATATGAATAGACACTTCACCAAAGATGACATTCAGGTGGCTAACAGACACAAAAGGAATGTTTGCTATCATTAGCCATTAGAGAAATGCAAATCAAATCAAAATGACATTGAGACACCATCTCACCCCAACAATACAGGCCTTAATTAAAATAAATAAATAACAAATGTTGGAGAGGTTGGAGAGGGACTGGAACACTTACATACTGCTGGTGGGAATGTAAAATGGTACAACCACTTTGGAAAATGATTTGGCTCTTCCTTAAAAATCTAGAAATAGAAGTACCATATGATCTAGCAATCTTACTCCTTGGAATATGTCCTAGAGAAACAGCTGTCAAACGAATAGACACATGCATACCCATGTTCACTGCAGCACTGTTCACAATAGCAATAAGAAGGAAACAACCTAGATGTCCATCAACAGACGAATGTATAAACAAATTATGATGTATACACATAACGGAATACTATACAATCATGAAGAACAATGATGAATCTGAGAAATATAACGTGGATGAATTTGGAGGGCATTATGCTGAGTGAAATTAGTCAGTCACAAAAGGGCTGATATTGTATACGACCATTATTACAAGAGCTCAAGAAAAGGTTTAAACACAGAAGAAAATATTCTTTGATGGTTACAAAGTTGTGGAAGTAGGAAGAGGGGAATTCACTAACTAGATAGACAAGAATCATCTTAGGTGAAGGGAAGGACAACACACAATATAGTGGAAGTCCGCACAACTGCACCAAAGCAAAAGCTAAGAAGTTTCCAGAACACAACCAAACACTCTAAGAGACAAAGTAGCTGAGGCTGGGGCTTGGGATCCATGGTTTCGGGGGACATCTAGGTCAATTGGCATAACTAAGTTTATTAAGAAAATGTTCTGCATCCTACTTTGGTGAGTGGCATCTGGAGTCTTAAAAGCTCGTGTGCAGCCATCTAAGATGCATCAATTGGTCCCAACGGACATGGAGCAAAGGAGAATGAATACCACCAAAGACACAAGGAAAATATTAGCCCAAGAGACAAAAGGGCCACATAAGGCAGAGGCTCTATCAGCCTGAGACCAGAAGAACTAGATGCTGTCTGGCTAGCATCAATGACCTGAAAGGGAACACAACAGAGAGTCTCAGACAGAACGGGAGAAAAGTGTGGAGCAGAACTCAATTTCACTTAAAAAAAAAAGAATTAATGGTCTCAGTGAGGCTGTAGGAACCCCTGAAGCCAAGGCTCTGGATGTTCTGTTAACCAAGAACTAAAACCATTCCCAAAGCCCACTGGTCAGACAAAGATTAGACTGGAATACAAAACATAAAATAATACTCCTGAAGAGTGTGCTTCTTAGTTCAATCAGATATAGGAGACCAAATGGGCGCATCCTGTCTGGAGGCAGGATGAGAAGGCAGGAAGGCACAGTAACTTGTTGAATGAACAGGAGAAAAAAGGGATGGAAAGGGAGAGTGTGCTGTCACATTACAGGAATTGCAACTAAGGTCACATAACAATATGTGCGTAAATTTTTGTATGAGAAATAAACTTGAGCTATAAACTTTTACCTAAAGCACAATAAAAATAAATAAATAAAAGTGAAAAAAAGAAAACTCTATGGGGCAGTTCTACTCTGTCACATGGGGCCCCTACGAGAAGAAATAGACTGGACAGCACCTAACAACGTTTGCTATATAGTGCTATCTCATTGTGATTTTAATTTGTATTTTCTTAATGACTAATGATGTGTATTTTCTCATGCGCTTTTTGATCTTTTCTATCTTCTTTGGGAAGTGTCTGTTTAAATACTTCCCTATTTAAAATTGTGTTTTTCTTTTATTATATTATCACTGTGTTAAAGGAGATGCTGCAAAAATTTCCCGTTTCCTCCTGAAAAACTTTATAGTTTTACTTTTTTATGATTATGTATAATTCATCAAAAAAAGTAAATCTTTGCCAAATTGTAAAAATTTCTCCTATGTTTCCTCCTGAAAAGCTTTATAGTTTTACTTTTTATGATTATGTATAATTCATCTCAAGTTTATATTTCTATATGGTAGAATATTCATTTCATCCATATGGATATCCAGTTGTTGCAGCACCATTTATTGAAATGAATTTTCCTTCCCCATTGAATTGCTTTGGCATCTTTGCTAACCATCAATAGACCATGTAATTGTGGTTCTAATTCTGTGCTCTCTATTCTGATCCTTGATCAACTTGTTTTCCTTATGCCAATACTATACTGTCTTGATTACTCAGTTTATTACTAAGGGATATTCTAACCCTTTGGTATTTTCAAATAAATTTTAGAATAAGCTTATCATATTTATATTCTGGATTTATGTTGGGAATTACATTAAATCAACAGATTAATGTGGGAGAACTGATCTCTTCCAAACACTGACACTTGCACACCATGAACATGGCTTGAGAGAGAGATGCCCTTTTCATGGTGTGCAAGTGGTTAAGTGATACAGTGGTTAAGTGATACAGCTGCTAACCAAAAATCAGTAGTTCAAATCCACCAGCAGATCCTTGGAAACCCTATGGGGCAGTTTTCTGTTCTACAGGGTCGTTATGGGTCGGAATCTACCGTACGGCAATGGGTTTGTGTATATATATATATTTATATCTTTTTTAATGACTCTCAATAGTATTTTGTAGTTTTTAGTTTTGCACATTCTATGTTACATTTATTCCTTAGTATTTGTTGATTTCATGTCCTTATAATTGTTTTGTTTGTTTTCATTTTCCAGTTGTTTACTCCTACTTGTAGGTATACAGCTGATATTACGTATTGACCTTGAGACTTTCTTAAACTGATGTATTCATTCTAAAAATTATTTACTGTTATTCCATGTAACTGTCCATCTAAACAATATTGCCGTATGTGATAAGGACATTTTTTTTTTCTTCTAAAACTTGGTTTATTTCTTTTCATTTTTACTTGCTGCCCTGGATGGGTTCTCCAGTAGCACGTTGGATAGGACCGGTGAGAACAGATGTCTTTGCCTTGCTTCTGTTCATATGGGGAATCCATTCAGTCTTTACCATTAAGTACGATGATACCCGGAGGCAAGCCTTTTCAGTTTTAGAAGTTTTCTTTTATTGCTAGATAGCCGAGAGGTTTTTTCTTTGTTTATTTTGTTCCATCTGTTTTGTTTTGTTTTTTTTAAAGAATAATGGGTCATGAATTGTGTCATATGCTTTTTCTCTGGATTTATTAAGGTGCTCGTATGGTTTTCTACTTTATTTTCTCAATGTGATGAATTGCATTAAGTGATATAAACCTTCCTTGTATCCTAGACTAAACTCCAATTGGTCATGATATATTATTCCTTTTTATATATTGCTGATTATTTGCTAATATTTTGTTAAGCGATTTTGAATTTATCTATTGAGGGATATTTGTATATAATTTTTATCATGTGGTATTTTGTTCACTTTTGATAGCAGGATAATGTCAACCTCATAAAATGAATTAGGAAACATTCCACCCCTATTTTCTCTAAGTTTTTGCCTAAAATTGCTATTATTTCTTCCTCAAATGCTTAAGAGAATCCACCAGTGTTCATACATTGGTGTCTGGAGTTTTCTCTATGTTTAGTACCAAGTCGAGTTTCTTTGATTGTGATATTATTGTTGTTGTGTGCCTTTAAGTCAATTCTGACTCATAGCAACCCTATAGGACAGAATAGAAATGCCCCATAGTGTTTCCTGGGCTGTGATATTTATAAGGAAACCCTGGTGGCATAGTGGTTAAGAGCTAGGGCTGCTAACCAAACGGTTGACAGTTCAAATCCACCAGATGCTCCTTGGAAACCCTATGGGGTCTCTATGAGTTGGGATCAACTCAACAGCAGCGGGTTTGGTTTGGTTGGAATGTTTACAGGAGCAGACTGTCAGGTCTTTTATTCCATGCAGCGTCTAGTGAGTTCGAACTGTTCACCTGTCAGTTAGCAGCTGAGCTCTTAATCATTGCCCATCCCCCCCCACCCCCTCCCCGGGCTCCTATTAATGTTTTGTTTCATCTTGTATCAATCGTGTCTTTAAAGGAATTTTTCTATTTCATCTAAATTGGCAAATTTACTGGAAATAAATTTGTCCACGATATTTCTTTTTTATCTTTTTAGTATCTGTGCAATTGATTAAAATATATTCTCTTACATTTCTGATGCTGATAACATGCTTCTCTGTTTTGTTTTTTTTTAAATCACCTTAATCAGTCTTACTAGGAGTTTATCAATTTATTAAACTTTTACTTCTTTTTTTCAAAGAATCAACATCTGGTTGTGACAATTTCTTTTTCGATTTTTCTTTTATTATTTCTATTTTTTTTTATATCTATTATTTAAGTACCTAAGCATGTATGTAGTATTTGTAATAGTTATTTTAATGTCCTTGCTTGTTAATTCCATTATCTCTGTCACTTTCATGTGTGTTCTATTAAGTTATATTTTTCCTTGTTATAGACCACACTTTTCTGCTTCTTCCTATGTCTAGAAATTTTGTTTTTTGTATGTTAGATGTTATGCATTTTGTGTTAGCAGCTGTTGCATTTTTTTCTTCCTTTAAAGAATGTTGGACTTTGTTCTTTTAAGTTAATTGCAGATCAGATTGATCTTTTTAAGGTTTTTTTTTAGACTTCAAAATTAAATTTTATTTTCTATATTTGTTGGACTAATTTTTTTTATTATTATTGTTATACTTTAGATGAAGGTTCACAGAACAAACTAGCTTCTCGTTAAACAGGTAGTACACATATTGTTTTATGACATTGGTTAACAACCCCACGATACTTCAACTCTCTCCCTTCTCAACCCTGGGTTCCCTGTTACCAGCTTTCCTGTCCCCTCCTGCTTTCTAGTCCTTGCTCCTGGGCTATTGTGCCCCTTTAGTCTTGTTTTGTTTTATGAGCATGTCTAATCTTTGGCTGAAAGATGAACCTCAGGAGTGACTTCATCACTGAGCTAAATGGGTGTCTGGGGGCCATACTCTCAGGGTTTCTCCAGTCTCTGTCAGGCCAGTAAGTCTGGTCTTTTTTTGTGAATTAGAATTTTGTTCTACATTTTTCTCCAGCTCTATCCAGATCCCTCTGTTTTAATCCCTGTCAGAGCAGGCAGTGGTGTTAGCCAGGTACAATCTAGTTGTACTGGACTCACTCTGGTGGAGGCTGTGGTACTTGTGGTCCCTTAGTCCTTTGGACTAATCTATTCCTTGTGTCTTTAGTTTTCTTTATTCTCCCTTGCTCCCAAAGGGGTGATACCAGGGGAGTATCTTACAGGGCCGCTTACAGGTTTTTAAGACCCCAGACGCTACACAACAAAATGGAATATTGAACATTTTCTTTGTAAACTATATTATGCCAACTGAGCTAGATGTTCCCCAAGACCATGGTCTCCACAGCTCTCAGCCCAGTAATTCGGTCTCTCAGGGAGTTTGGATGTGTCTGTGGAGCGTCCATGATCTTGCCTCATACAAGTTGTGCTGGCTTCCCCAGTATTGTGTACTGTCTTACCCTTCACCAAAGTTACCATTTACCTATTGTCTATTTATTGTTTTTCCATCCCAACACCTCCCCCCCCCCATAACCATCAAAGGTTGTTTCTTTTTGTGCGTAAACCTTTTCATGAGTTTTTATAATAGTGATCCCACACAATATTTGCCTTTTGCGATTGACTTATTTCACTCAGCATAATGCCCTCCAGGTTCATCCATGTTGTGAGATGCTTTGCTGATTCATCATTGTTCTTCATTGTTGCATAGTACTCCATTGTGTGTATGTACCACAGTTTGTCCATTCATCTGTTGATGGGCATCTAGGTTGTTTCCATCTTTTTGCTATCGTAAACAATGCTGCAATGAACATGGGTGTACATATGTCTTTCCGTGTGATGGCTCTTACTTCTCTAGGATATATTCCTAGGAGTGGGATTGCTGCATCGTATGATATTTCTAGCTTTCTGAGGAAGAACAATATCATTTTCCAAAATGGTTGTACCATTTTGTATGCTCACTAGCAGTGCTTAAGAGTTCCAGTCTCCCCGCAGCAGCCTCTCCAACAATTGTGATTTTCTGTTTTTTTGATTTGTGCCAGTAATGCCGGGATGTGAATTTTAAGCTTTTTAAAAGTGGATCTAAATTAGCCTTTATTCTATAGCCACCTTAGCTCCATGACTAATGCCCAGGGCCAGCTTCAGCTTGACCAATCCATGTAATCACATAGGGCCCCGCATTCAGAAGGGTCCCACACTTAGTTTAATGCTCTGCTGTCACTTTCTAGAATTTCTTAATAATTTGATCTTGGAACTTGGGCTGCTTGTTATCTAATGTCTGAAGATAGGTGTTTTGTATCATTTTTCCAGCTTCTTTAGTGGTTGTTTACAGCAGAAAATTCCATGAGGAGACTAATATTCATGTGTTAAAACAGAAGTCAAAAATGAAATTTGAACATATTGTAGATTATTTTTGAAATTTAAAAATAAAAATTGGAAAATAGAAATTATTTTGCTCACTTTTTATTACTGCTGAATTTTGGAACTGAAAAATTTGTATTTTCCCCTGCACCATGTTTTTACTGTCAGCTCTTGCATCCTTCCATGTGATTTGTAACATAAACAGTCTTAGATTTTTTTAAATCATGAGTAGTATTTATGTTATTTAGTTGAATTATAAAAAAAAAGATTTGTTCACAATCATAAGCAAATCCAAACATCCATAATTTTATTCAAGAAAGCTACCCTGGAGATATTTGTAGAATTCTGGTATCCCAACTCTGTCCAATAACTTTCCATTAAATAGTAATTGTGACAGATGAATTGAATAGTGTTATTTAATTTGCATAAAATTAAAATCAGAAAAAAAAAACTTCAGTCTACTGTACAATGTTTACTGCATTGATGTTTCAGTGATAGGATTCTCGTCTTCCATTCAGGAGATTCAATTTTGATTCCTGGCCAATGCACTTCATGAGCAGCCACCACCCACCTGTCAGTGGAGGTGCATGTTGTTATGACACTGGAATGGTTTTAACTAAGCTCCCAAACTAAGACAGATTAGGAAGCAAAGCCTGGCAATCTAACTTCCAAAAATCAGTCGATGAAAACTCTATGGATCTACAACTCAACAACAAAAAGACAAACAGCCCAATCAAAAAAATTGGTCAAGGACTTGAACAGTTCACTAAAGAGGATATTTAACTGAACTCCAAGCAAATGAAAAGACGCTCATTGTTATTAGACTTTCCACAAATCCTATTGCCATCAAGTCAATTCCAACTCATGGCGACCCTATAAACATTAACAACAACAAAAAATGAAAACTAAATCTGTTGCCATGAGTTGATTCTAACTCATAGTGATCCTATAGGACAGAGTAGAACTGCCCCAAAGGGTTTCCAAGGAGCAGCTGGTGAATTCAACCTGCCGATCTTTTGGTTAGCAACCATAGCACACTGTAGCTCTTAACCACACACCACCAGGGTTTCCACCACCACCAGGGCAGTGAGATACAAATCAAAATCACAATGAAATACCACCTTACCCTCAATTAGAATGACAATGATGAAAAACAAAACAAAACAGAAAACGAGAGGTGTTGGAGAGGATGTGGAGAAACTGGAACATTCATCCATTGCTATTGCGAATCTACAGGTTGAACGTGGAGCCATCATATGACCCAGCAATCTCAACCCTAGGTATACACTCAAAAGAAATGAAAGCAGGAACACAAAGAGAAACCCATACACTAATGTTCATTGCAGCACTTCTCACAATAGCCAAAAGGTGGAAATAAGCAAAATATCCACCAAAAGATGCCTGGATAAACAAAATGTGGTACATACATACAGTGGAATGCTACTCAGCCATGCAGAGAAAGGAAGTCCCGATACATGCTACAACATGGATGAACCTTGAAAATGTTGTTGTTGTGTGCCATAGAGTCGCTTCCAACTCACGGCAACCGTATAAGACAGAGAAGAACTGCCCTTCAGGGTTTCTTAGGCTGAAATCTTAATGGGAGCACATCGCCAGGTCTTTTCTTCCATGGAGCTTCTGGTGGATTTCAACAACCAATCTTACAGTTAACAACCAAGTGCTTAACCATTGTGCCATATGCTGACTGAAATTAGTCACAAAAGGACAAGCAAACACTATGTGACCTCACTTATATAAAATAAACAAACATATAGAAACCAAAGCTTATTATTGGTCACCAGGGGTGACGGGAAGCGACAAAAGGGGAGTTTTTGTTTAAGGGACACTGATTTTACTTTAACGGCAGTAAAATAATTAGGAAAATGATAAAGGGTGGCAGAACATGAAGAGTGTAATCAATGTCATTGAATTGTACATGTAGAAACCGATGATTTGGCGAATGTTTTGTTGTATATATTTGCACCACAATTAAATAAAAGCCCTATGGATCACAAAGGTCCCATCTGCAACCGATCATGAAGGTGGTGCAAGACCAGGCAGAGCTTTGTTCCTCTGAGCATGGGTCATCGTGAGTCAGAGACCAACTCAACAGCAGCTAACAACAAAAACAATACCATGTTTTGGGAAATATAGCTCAGACTAACATTTTATTTTTAGGAATGAGTTTCAGCATAGGAAGCTGATCCACTTTATTCTTCCCCAAAATTGTTTCCCAAAGGCACTTCTTTGGTAAGAATAAAGATTTTATGAATCTTCTTGAAGATAAACTCCTTCAACAAAGAATTGTTGCTGGTTAGGTGCCTTTGAGTCGGTTGCAACTCATAGAGACCCTATGTACGACAGAAGGAAACAATGCCCGGTCCTGTGCCATCCTCATGATTGTTGTTATGCTTCAGCCCAACGTTGCAGCTTCTCAGATTACGTGCTCAGCATTGAATAGGTGTGATGAAAGGATACAACCCTCACACACACTTTTCCTGATTTTAAACCACTCAGTATCCCCCTTTTCTGTTCCAACTACTGCTTCTTGATCTATGTATAGATTCCTCGTAAGCACAATTAGGTGTTCTGAAATTCCCATCCTTCAAGAAAAACAAGGCTCGAGGAATTGATGGCCTGCCAACTGAGATGTTTTCACAAACCGATGCAACCCTGGAAGCCCTAACTCATCTATGCCAAGAAATTTGGAGGACAGCTACCTGGGCAACTGACTGTAACAGAACCATATTTGTGCCTGCTCCAAAGAAAGGTGATCCAGCAGAATGCAGAAAGGTTGGTAGTTCGAGTACACCCAGAGGCACCTCAAAAGAGAGGCATGGCAATCTACTCCTGAAAAATCAGCTACCGAAAACCCTATGGAGCACAGTTCTACTCTGACATGCATGGGGTTATCATGGAGTCAACTCACAGGAACTGTTCCTTGTTGCTGTTGTTTTTATGTGGCTGAACAAGTCATAGTCCCCCTCCTTGAACTTCAATTTCCTCATTTGTGAAGGAGGAGAGATGGTCATATAGTACACCTCAATGATCTCACTCATATCTAAAGTTTCATTTCTCTATATCGACAATTGCCTATCAATAAATTATTAATTTGTTAATAAAAATATAATTTTTACTACCTTTTTTAATATCAGAAATGTGGGATGCTTCTGTCCATTATGAAAATAAGTCCCACTCTTTGCTCATTAGCCACACATGGAGATAGAGCTATATGTAGAACATTCTGTATTTCAAGTTCAAGTGGCCTGGTGTAATCTGTATACATCTAATTTGGATGGGAAATTGAAAGTGACTCACGTACCTGTAGAAGCCCTGGTGGTGTAATGGTTAAGTGCTGCGACTGCTAACCATAAGGTTGGGAATTCAAATCCACCAGGCACTCCTTGGAATCTCTATGGGGCAGTTCTACCCTGTCCTATAGGTTTGCTATGAGTAGGAATCGACGGCAGTGGGTTTGGTCACATACCTACTTCAGATCCTGTCAGCCGCTCCTCACAGGCACAGAGGCCTTTTTCCTATAACCTAGGGCCCAGCTGTATAATCCCCACTCTCCAAGTTTATCAGGGAGCTAAATTCATCCCTCTCTTTGCCCCTTTCTCACATGTTCCTCTGTCTCCAGCTCCCCACGTCTATGCTGTGGTTTCTAGTTCCTTGGTGATGCAAGAAATGAGGAAAAGTGCCTGTAGCCACATTCACCAGCCTGACCCCAGGTTCAGTAGCTATAGGGTCTTTGTTACTCAGCATAAGGTGACTCTTTGCATAACTATTGTAAATTATTATCCTGAAAGGGTTTCTCATTTCTTCACTGTGAGTTGAATTTTTTAAAAAAATTGCTTTCTGACATGGATTGAATTTTGTCTCCCAAAAGTAGATGTCTCAGTTTGGCTAGGCCATGATTCCCAGCATTGCGTGATTGTCCACCATTTCGTCATCTGATGTGACTTTCCTATGTATTATAAATCCTACCTCTATGATGCTAATGAGGTGGGATAGGGAGCAGTTATGCTAATGAGGCAGGACTAAATCTACAAGATTGGATTGTGTCTTGACCCAATCTCTTTTGAGTTATAAAAGAGAGAAGTGAGCAGAAAGATGGGGAGACCTCATACCACCAAGAAAGCAGTGCCAGGAGCAGGCACGGTGCCTCTTTGAAACCAGGGTTCCTGCATGGAGAAGCTCCTAGTCCAGGGCAAGATTGATGAGAAGGACCTTCCTCTAGAGCTGACAGAGAGAAAGCCTTGCTCTGGAGCTGATGCCCTGAATTTGGACTTCTAGCTTATTTTACTGTGAGGAAAACAAATTTCTCTTTGTTAGAGCCATCCATTTGTGGTATTTCTGCTATAGCAGCACTAGGTAACTAAGACACCTTCTTTTGTCCTAGCTTGGTTAGTGCTCAGGCCCAGAAAGGGAAATTAAACCCTGGCCCAAGTGTCAATTATTTACCATCTTATTTTTGCTAGAATACAATAAATAACAAAATATCATATTTTACTTCTTTTGCTTCATGTCATGGATAAACAGTGCAAATTCCAAGAAGTCTTAGTTAAACACAGAAAAATTATTACAATTAAACAACTTAAGATTTTAACACTTTAGTAGTCAGATTATGATCTTTTCTTCTGTTTTAAAATATCATAGCATTTAGACAGAAATTATTGTTTCTGTTGTTTTAGTATATTGATATCCTGAGTTAAATAACAAAATGTTTTGTATTCTGAAGCCACTTTGCACCAAAAACTCCAAGTAAAAATAAAACAATATTGAGAACAAAACCTTAGGGCACATTTAAACATAAAATATTATTTAATAGCACATCTAAAGTTCAGTGTTAATATATTTTGCTTCCTTCTGGGAGAAAAACAGGCAGATAAACACTGTTTTATTTTTAAAGGACAGAAACAAGAGGGAAAAAAGAGACAGAATTTTATTTTAGAAGAAATTCCAATTATTGTATTCATTATTTTCCAGTTGTAAATTTTTCAGATTTCATCTGGACTGGATGTGTGCATAGGTCATGTGCATTAAAAAAAGAATATATTAGTATTAACAATTCGGACCTGTAAAACATCAATTCCTTTCTTTAAAGTACCATGTCTTGTCACACCTTAGGAAAAAACCACTGCTGTAATGACTTCTTTCCCTTTTTTTTTTTCTGTTTTTGTTTTTTAGGCATATTCTGTATTGTTAAAACAAAAATCTTATTAAGCCAATGATAGAAATTGATTGAAATTTATTTAATATATGATTTGCTAACTGGGGTAGCATTTCAACTAGAACCAAAGATGTTCTGAAAATGAGAGAACCTTGAAATACTCCTATACCAAATCTCATTAGCACTGCCATAGAGAAAAGGAACTGAACAGAACTGATAAACAAATTTGGAATCAGGAAGAATTTTCACAAAGCATTGTCTTGAAGGACAATTAAAATAATTTACAGATTTGCTCTAAACATAACGCCCAGTCTGACCCTTGGAATCTGTTTCCTGAAACGATTGAGTTATTCAAAAGGACACAATGCCCAGGGCAAAACAGTTTTACTAGTTTGTCTAGACCATTGTTTGACTAGGTGGCGACCCCCAGGAACCAGTTTCTCCAAGGCTCAGGGTTGAAAAGGACACTCAAGAGTACATGGCTAGGTTGGGTCACCCCACCTCCATGGACTCAGAAACCTGAATTCCAGAAGAATTAAAACGGTTTCTCAGTAGCCTTCACTTAATCTAATAAACTACTTTTACTTACTTCATTTAACAAATACTTATAAAACACCTACTACGTGCCTATCATTATCCTTACTCTACCACTCAAATGATGTATTATTGGGCTTGAAGATGCTGAGGCTAACGTAAGTAACAGTAGGTTGATGGGCAAATCCAAAAATTCTATTAATGACTTAAAATTAGGTAACAGACCAAACACTCAGTGGCCTGCTAGCACTTTCTTTCTCAAGATGGCAAAGTGGCTAAGCCTTTGGCTGCTAACCAAAAGGTCAACACTTGGAATTCACCAGCTGCTCCTTGGGAACCCTATGGGACAGTTCTACTCTGTCTTTTAGAGTCACTATGAGTTGGAATCAACTCTACAGTGAGGGGTTTAGTTTTGTTTGTTTTTTTTTTTAGTGAAGGAAGTTCTGTTACATAGATCCAAATATGTCTGCTTTGGCCTGTCAGAGCAACTCTTTCTTTTGACTGCAGGACAGAGCTAGATACAGACTCTCTTTACTTCATGTTTATATTGCTTTTTTCAAACCACATACTTGGGGTGGGGCATAGGGGATGGTTCATCTACTTTGAACTGCTTCTCATACTCGTCTGTTAAAACACACAATTTTGCAAGGCAGGCCTCTGTGATTTTCTTTTTTTTCCGTCTTATTCTACAGCCATCCAATTCTCTTTATTTATTTCTATATATTACTTAATATTTCAACTGACTCGTCATTCTAGGGAACATTCTATTTGTGTAAGGTGATTTTGTCAATTTCTATTCTGATCTAATGTTTCTTCTGTGTTGTATTTTTTTTTTTTTTTTATAATAACTTTTATTAAGCTTCAAGTGAACGTTTACAAATCCAATCAGTCTGTCACATATAAGTTTACATACATCTCACTCCCTACTCCCACTTACTCTCCCCGTCTTGAGTCAGCCCTTTCAGTCTCTCCTTTCTTGACAATTTTGCCGGCTTCCCTCTCTCTCTATCCTCCCATCCCCCCTACAGACAAGAGTTGCCAACACAATCTCAAGTGTACACCTGATATAATTAGCTCACTCTTCATCAGCGTCTCTCTCCCACCCGCTGACCTGTCCCTTTCATGTCTGATGAGTTGTCTTCAGGGATGGTTCCTGTCCTGTGTCAACAGAAGGTCTGGAGAGCATGGCCGCCGGGATTCCTCCAGTCTCAGTCAGACCATTAAGTTTGGTCTTCTTATGAGAATTTGGGGTCTGCATCCCACTGCTCTCCTGCTCCCTCAGGGGTCCTCTGCTGAGCTCCCTGTCAGGGCAGTCATCGATTGTGGCCGGGCACCAACTAGTTCTTCTGGTCTCAGGATGATGTAGGTCTCTTGTTCATGTGGCCCTTTCTGTCTCTTGGGCTCTTAGTTGTCATGTGGGCTTGGTGTTCTTCATTTTCCTTTGCTCCAGGTGGGTTGAGACCAATTGCTGCATCTTAGATGGCTGCTTGTTAGCATTTAAGACCCCAGACGCCACATTTCAAAGTGGGATGCAGAATGATTTCATAATAGAATTATTTTGCCAATTGACTTAGAAGTCCCCGCAAACCATGTTCCCCAGACCCCCGCGCTTGCTCCGCTGAGCTTTGAAGCATTCATTTTATCCCGGAAACTTCTTTGCTTTTGGTCCAGTCCAATTGAGCTGACCTTCCATGTATTGAGTGTTGTCTTTCCCTTCACCTAAAGCAGTTCTTATCTACTGATTAATCAATAGAAAAACCCTCTCCCACCCTCCCTCCCTCCCCCCCTCGTAACCACAAAAGTATGTGTTCTTCTCAGGTTTACTATTTCTCAAGATCTTATAATAGTGGTCTTATACAGTATTTGTCCTTTTGCCTCTGACTCATTTCGCTCAGCATAATGCCTTCCAGGTTCCTCCATGTTATGAAATGTTTCAGAGATTCGTCACTGTTCTTTATCGATGCGTAGTATTCCATTGTGTGAATATACCACAATTTATTTACCCATTCATCCGTTGATGGACACCTTGGTTGCTTCCAACTTTTTGCTATTGTAAACAGAGCTGCAATAAACATGGGTGTGCATATATCTGTTTGTATGAAGGCTCTTGTATCTCTAGGGTATATTCCGAGGAGTGGGATTTCTGGGTTGTATGGTAGTTCTATTTCTAACTGTTTAAGATAACGCCAGATAGATTTCCAAAGTGGTTGTACCATTTTACATTCCCACCAGCAGTGTATGAGAGTTCCAATCTCTCCGCAGCCTCTCCAACATTTATTATTTTGTGTTTTTTGGATTAATGCCAGCCTTGCTGGTGTGAGATGGAATCTCATCGTAGTTTTAATTTGCATTTCTCTAATGGCTAATGATCGAGAGCATTTTCTCATGTATCTGTTGGCTGCCTGAATATCTTCTTTAGAGAAATGTGTGTTCATATCCTTTGCCCACTTCTTGATTGGGTTGTTTGTCTTTTTGTGGTTGAGTTTTGACAGAATCATGTAGATTTTAGAGATCAGGCGCTGGTCGGAGATGTCATAGCTGAAAATTCTTTCCCAATCTGTAGGTGGTCTTTTTACTCTTTTGGTGAAGTCTTTAGATGAGCATAGGTGTTTGATTTTTAGGAGCTCCCAGTTATCGGGTTTCTCTTCATCATTTTTGGTAATGTTTTGTATTCTGTTTATACCTTGTATTAGGGCTCCTAGGGTTGTCCCAATTTTTTCTTCCATGATCTTTATCGTTTTAGTCTTTATGTTTAGGTCTTTGATCCACTTGGAGTTAGTTTTTGTGCATGGTGTGAGGTATGGGTCCTGTTTCATTTTTTTGCAAATGGATATCCAGTTATGCCAGCACCATTTGTTAAAAAGGCTGTCTTTTCCCCAGTTAATTGACACTGGTCCTTTGTCAAATATCAGCTGCTCATACGTGGATGGATCTATGTCTGGGTTCTCAATTCTGTTCCATTGGTCTATGTGTCTGTTGTTGTACCAATACCAGGCTGTTTTGACTACTGTGGCTGTATAATAGGTTCTGAAGTCAGGTAAGGTGAGGCCTCCCACTTTCTTCTTCTTTTTCAGTAGTGCTTTGCTTATCCGGGGCTTCTTTCCCTTCCATATGAAATTGGTGATTTGTTTCTCTATCCCCTTAAAATATGACATTGGAATTTGGATCGGAAGTGCGTTAAATGTATAGATGGCTTTTGGTAGAATAGACATTTTTACTATGTTAAGTCTTCCTATCCATGAGCAAGGTATGTTTTTCCACTTAAGTATGTCCTTTTGAATTTCTTGTAGTAGAGCTTTGTAGTTTTCTTTGTATAGGTCTTTTACATCCTTGGTAAGATTTATTCCTAAGTATCTTATCTTCTTGGGGGCTACCGTGAATGGTATTGATTTGGTTATTTCCTCTTCGGTGTTCTTTTTGTTGATGTAGAGGAATCCAAGTGATTTTTGTATGTTTATTTTATAACCTGAGACTCTGCCAAACTCTTCTATTAGTTTCAGTAGTTTTCTGGAGGATTCCTTAGGGTTTTCTGTGTATATAATCATGTCATCTGCAAATAGTGATAACTTTACTTCTTCCTTGCCAATCCGGATACCTTTTATTTCTTTGTCTAGCCTGATTGCCCTGGCTAAGACTTCCAACACGATGTTGAATAAGAGCGGTGATAAAGGGCATCCTTGTCTGGTTCCCGTTCTCAAGGGAAATGCTTTCAGGTTCTCTCCATTTAGAGTGATATTGGCTGTTGGCTTTGCATAGATGCCCTTTATTATGTTGAGGAATTTTCCTTCAATTCCTATTTTGGTAAGAGTTTTTATCATAAATGGGTGTTGGACTTTGTCAAATGCCTTTTCTGCATCAATTGATAAGATCATGTGGTTTTTGTCTTTTGTTTTATTTATGTGATGGATTACATTAATGGTTTTTCTGATATTAAACCAGCCTTGCATACCTGGTATAAATCCCACTTGATCAGGGTGAATTATTTTTTTGATGTGTTGTTGGATTCTATTGGCTAGAATTTTGTTGAGGATTTTTGCATCAATGTTCATGAGGGATATAGGTCTATAATTTTCTTTTTTTGTAATGTCTTTACCTGGTTTTGGTATCAGGGAGATGGTGGCTTCATAGAATGAGTTGGGTAGTATTCCGTCATTTTCTATGCTTTGGAATACCTTTAGTAGTAGTGGTGTTAACTCTTCTCTGAAAATTTGGTAGAACTCTGCAGTGAAGCCGTCCGGGCCAGGACTTTTTTTTGTTGGGAGTTTTTTGATTACCGTTTCAATCTCTTTTTTTGTTATGGGTCTATTTAGTTGTTCTGCTTCTGAATGTGTTAGTTTAGGTAGGTAGTGTTTTTCAAGGAATTCATCCATTTCTTCTAGGTTTTCAAATTTGTTAGAGTACAATTTTTCATAATAATCTGAAATGATTCTTTTAATTTCATTTGGTTCTGTTGTGATGTGGTCCTTCTCATTTCTTATTCGGGTTATTTGTTTCCTTTCCTGTATTTCTTTAGTCAGTCTAGCCAATGGTTTATCAATTTTGTTAATTTTTTCAAAGAACCAGCTTTTGGCTTTGTTAATTCTTTCAATTGTTTTTCTGTTCTCTAATTCATTTAGTTCAGCTCTAATTTTTATTATTTGTTTTCTTCTGGTGCCTGATGGATTCTTTTGTTGCTCACTTTCTATTTGTTCAAGTTGTAGGGACAGTTCTCTGATTTTGGCTCTTTCTTCTTTTTGTATGTGTGCATTTATTGATATAAATTGGCCTCTGAGCACTGCTTTTGCTGTGTCCCAGAGGTTTTGATAGGAAGTATTTTCATTCTCGTTGCTTTCTATGAATTTCCTTATTCCCTCCTTGATGTCTTCTATAACCCAGTCTTTTTTCAGGAGGGTATTGTTCATTTTCCAAGTATTTGATTTCTTTTCCCTCGTTCTTCTGTTATTGATCTCTAGTTTTATTGCCTTGTGGTCTGAGAAGATGCTTTGTAATATTTCGATGTTTTGGACTCTGCAAAGGTTTGTTTTATGACCTAATATGTGGTCTATTCTAGAGAATGTTCCATGTGCACTAGAAAAAAAAGTATATTTTGCAGCAGTTGGGTGGAGAGTTCTGTATAAGTCAATGAGGTCAAGTTGGTTGATTGTTGTAATTAGATCTTCCGTGTCTCTGTTGAGCTTCTTACTGGATGTCCTGTCCTTCTCCGAAAGGGGTGTGTTGAAGTCTCCTACTATAATTGTGAAGGTATCTATCTCGCTTTTCAGTTCTGTTAAAATTTGATTTATATATCTTGCAGCCCTGTCATTGGGTGCGTAAATATTTAATATGGTTATGTCTTCCTGATCAATTGTCCCTTTTATCATTATATAGTGTCCTTCTTTATCCTTTGTGGTGGATTTAAGTCTAAAGTCTATTTTGTCAGAAATTAATATTGCTACTCCTCTTCTTTTTTGCTTATTGTTTGCTTGATATACTTTTTTCCATCCTTTGAGTTTTAGTTTGTTTGTGTCTCTAAGTCTAAGGTGTGTCTCTTGTAGGCAGCATATAGATGGATCGTGTTTCTTTATCCAGTCTGTGACTCTCTGTCTCTTTATTGGTGCATTTAGTCCATTTACATTCAGGGTAATTATAGATAAATAAGTTTTTAGTGCTGTCATTTTGATGCCTTTTTATGTGTGTTGTTGACAATTTCATTTTTCCACATACTTTTTTGTGCTGAGGCGTTTTTCTTAGTAAATTGTGAGATCCTCACTTTCATAGTGTTTGACTTTATGTTAGTTGAGTCGTTACGTTTTTCTTGGTTTTTGTCTTGAGTTATAGAGTTGTTATACCTTTTTGTGGTTACCTCATTATATACCCCTATTTTTCTAAGTAAAAACCTAACTTGTATTGTTCTATATCGCCTTGTATCACTCTCCATATGGCAGTTCAATGCCTCCTGTATTTAGTCCCTCTTTTTGATTATTGTGATCTTTTACCTATTGACTTCCATGATTCCCTGTTATGTGTATTTTTTTTTTAATTAATCTTAATTTGTTTGTTTTTGTGATTTCCCTATTTGAGTTGATATCAGGACGTTCTGTTTTGTGACCTTGTGTTGTGCTGTTATCTGATATTATTGGTTCTCTGACCAAACAATATCCTTTAGTATTTCTTGTAGCTTTGGTTTGGTTTTTGCAAATTCTCTAAACTTGTGTTTGTCTGTAAATATCTTAATTTCGCCTTCATATTTCAGAGAGAGTTTTGCTGGATATATGATCCTTGGTTGGCAGTTCTTCTCCTTCAGTGTTCTGTATATGTCGTCCCATTCCCTTCTTGCCTGCATGGTTTCTGCTGAGTAGTCAGAACATATTCTTATTGATTCTCCCTTGAAGGAAACCTTTCTTTTCTCCCTGGCTGCTTTTAAAATTTTCTGTTTATCTTTGGTTTTGGTGAGTTTGATGATAATATGTCTTGGTGTTTTTCTTTTTGGATCAATCTTAAATGGGGTTCGATGAGCATCTTGGATAGATATCCTTTCGTCTTTCATGATGTCAGGGAAGTTTTCTGTCAGAAGTTCTTCAACTATTTTCTCTGTGTTTTCTGTCCCCCCTCCCTGTTCTGGGACTCCAATCACCCGCAGGTTATCCTTCTTGATAGAGTCCCACATAATTCTTAGGGTTTCTTCATTTTTTTTAATTCTTTTATCTGATTTTTTTTCAGCTATGTTGGTGTTGATTCCCTGGTCCTCCAGATGTCCCAGTCTGCATTCTAATTGCTCGAGTCTGCTCCTCTGACTTCCTAGTGTGTTGTCTAATTCTGTGATTTTATTGTTAATCTTTTGGATTTCTACATGTTGTCTCTCTATGGATTCTTGCAACTTATTAATTTTTCCAGTATGTTCTTGAATAATCTTTTTGAGTTCTTCAACAGTTTTATCAGTGTGTTCCTTGGCTTTTTCTGCAGATATCCTAATTTCATTTGTGATATCATTAAGCATTCTGTAAATTAGTTTTTTATATTCTGTATCTGATAATTCCAAAATTGTATCTTCATTTGGGAAAGATTTTGATTCTTTTGTTTGGGGAGTTGGAGAAGCTGTCACGGTCTGCTTCTTTAAGTGGTTTGATATGGATTGTTGTCTCCGAGCCATCACTGGGAAACTAGTTTTTCCAGAAAATCCGCTAAAAAAAAACTGCAGTCAGATCCCTATCAGAGTTCTCCCTCTGGCTCAGGCTATTCAGATGTTAATGAAGCCGCCTGGGGAGGGTGGGGGAGGGAACAGAGAGATAGGAGAGTAGCGCCTCAGAATATAGCCAGAGTTGCTTGTCTTGCTTGGAATGACTCTTATATCTGAGATTCCCGCGGGCGCGTCGCCTATGTGTGCTGTCTGTGTGGAGATTGCCCCCGGGGGGTCTGGCCCGCTGGAGTCACGGTCAGATCCTCCGCTTCCAGCCCCACGCCCAGCGTCAAGGCTCCCCTACTGGGACGGTGCACTCTCGACTCCAAAATCAGTCGCTGCCTCCCGGGGACTTCCCGTCCCTCCAGCCGCGTGGCCGTGCCGCCTCCGTGAACCAGGTGGGCCCCCTCCCGGGGTTAGTTCAGATGGGTGGAGTAGCTCCCCGTGCTTGTGCCGCGACCGAGTGTCCCGGCTGGAACACTGTTCTCCCCGCTCCAATACCAGTCGCTGCCTCCCGGGGACTTCTCCTACCGGCTGCGTCCCACGCCGCCCGTGCGACCCGGATGGTCACCTTCCCGGGGTTAGTTCAGGGGGTGGAGCAACTCTCCGTGTTTATGGCGTACCTGCGTGCAGTCCAAATCCCTGTGGGACGGTTCCCCGGCTCGGATGCTACTCTTTCTGCTCCAAGATCAGTCACTGCCTCCCGGGGACTTCTCCTAACGGCTGCGTCCCACGCCGCCCGTGGAACCGGCTAGTCCCCCTCCCGGGGTTAGTTCAGGGGGGTGGAGCAGGTCTCTGTGCTTGTGCCGTACCTGACTGGTATGCTGGCTCCAGGCTCTGGAAACAATCGCTGCTTCCCCGTATTAGTTCGTTCTCCGTCTCTAAATCTGTGTTTGTTGTTCAGGGTTCGTAGATTGTTATGTATGTGATCGATTCACTTGTTTTTCCGTGTCTTTGTTGTAAGAGGGATCCGAGGTAGCGTCTGCCTAGTCCGCCATCTTGGCTCCGCCTCTCTGTGTTGTATTTTGTCTCTCAGGTTTTTTTTTTTTTTTTCCAGTAGTGTGAGGGGTTGAGAATGGAACACATTTCATTTATTTTTGTCTTTATTTTTCACCTATAAGCCCTATTTTACAAATATGGAAACTGAGAATCAGAGTGATTGTGGGACTAGCTCAGTGACGTCAGTTGTCCACTCCTGAAGTGGAATTTGAACCCAAACATTCTCACCTCAAATTTAATGATTTCCTTTATCTCATAATGCTTCCATATTATGAGTTTTATTGTTGTTGTCTCATGACAACCCCATACACAATAGAATGAAAGCTGATCTGTCCAGGGCCATTCTCATGATTATTTGGGGATCAAACCACTGTGATCCATAGCATTTTTATTGGCTGATTTTTAAGAAGTAGATCTCCAGGTCTTTCCTCCCCATTTGTTTTAGGCTGGAAGCTCCACTGAAACCTGTTCATCATTGTAGTAACACCCAACCCTCCTCTGATAGACAGGTGCTGGCTGGGTGTGAGGTACATTAGTAGGGAATTGTGGCCTCCCACACATTTCTTAGGATTCAATAATTAATATGATTATTTGCCTACTACATGGCTAATGATTACAAAATATTCTAAATAGAACACAATGTTAATCACAGTTCTCGTTATTGTGATAAGACACCATGAAGTATTTCCTGCTCCTTAGATCGAAGTAGAATATCACTATTCCAGAGAATGTGACCTTCTATTTTTTTCTATCAAGGGCCCTGACTTATAAAGAAAATAAATTGTATCCATACACAGCAATTTAAGTTACTGTTAGCTGCCATAAATTGGCCCCCAACTCATGGTGACCCCATGTGTTACAGAGTAGATCTGCTCCAGAGGGGTTTCTTGGCTATAATCTTTACAGAAGCAAATTGCCAGGCCTCTTTTTCCGTGGAAGTTCTGGGTGGGTTTGAACTACCAACCTATCGGTTTGCAGTTATCTACATACAACTTGTACCTCCCAGGCTTCCTAAGCTATTTATACTGTTATATTTTTGATAAACTAAAAGTGCTTACTTAAATTATAAAACTTGTTTTCACAAATATTCCAATGATTTTAAAGGCACTTACTTCTGTTTTATATTATGGTAAGTGTCCCCCCAAAATATCTGTCAACTTGGCGAAGTCATGATTCCCAGTATTGAATTTTGTCTCCCCCAAATATCTGTCAACTTGGCTAGGTCATGATTCCCAGTATTGTGTGATTGTCTACCATTTTGTCATCCTATATGATTTCCCTAAGTGCTGTAAATCCTATCACTATGATGTTAAAGAAACGGATTAGCAGCAGTTATATTCATGAGATCTACAAGATTAGATAGTGTCTTAAGCCAATCTCTTCTGAGATATAAAAGACAGAAGTGAGCAGAGAGACTTGGAGACCTCATACCACCAAGAAAGCAGTGCCAGGAGCAGAGTGCATCCTTTGGACTCGGGGTTCCTGTGATGAGATGCTCCCAGACCATGGGAAGATGGATGACAAGGATCTTCCTCCAGAGCCAACAGAAACAGATAGCCTTCCCCTGGAGTTGGCACCCTGACTTTGAACTTCTAGCCTACCGGACTGTAAGAGAAAAAACTTCTGTTTGTTAAAGCCATCCACTTGTGGTATTTCTATTAAAGCAGCATTAGATGACTAAGACAGTAAGTCAAGGAAAAGAAAAAGTAATGGGCGAAAGTGAGAAGGTTAAATTGAAAAATGGAGAATGTGAGAGGTTAAAAAAAAGAAAGGGAGAAAGAAACGAAAAAGTGAGAGAACAAAAATAATCAAAGAGGTGAAAGAGAAAAGATAAACAGAGCACCTTTTGGGGGAAACTATTTTTGAGGAGAGGAAGATGGACACTATTGCCGGAAAATCCATGATGCCCTCAAGGGACCCAGACCAGGACAGGTTCATATCGGGGCTTCAAATCAGTTCATTCCAGTTCAGACTCCTGCTGTGAATTTCCATTCCTGCCCCAGATATACAGAATCAGAATCTAAATTTTAACAAGATCCCCAGGTGATTCTTATGTATAATAAATGTTGGTAACATTGCTCCACTAGTGGTTCTCAGAATTGGTCCCTAACCAGCATGTAAAAATGGCAGGGAGGTGGTGTCTGACCCCCACTAACTTCACAAAGGGGAAGAAGAATCAAGATCAATAGCCCACGGCTGATTCCTATGAGGTGGAGGCCAGACGTGCTTCCTCTCTCTGCCATCTTTACCAATTCTGACACCAACCGCCCCTCCCATGGCACTCTCTACTTCTCTGCTGGTTTCAGTAATTCATTGCAATGGCCACACAGAACTCACAGACAATACTCATGATTATGGGGTTTATTAGGGAAGTAACAGGTTACAACTCAGGCTCAGGAACACTCAGGATATAGATAGTTCTTCCAACAGGACAGCTTCCTCCCAGCCATACTCCCAGGCACTCCTCTCCTGGCCCTCAGCCTCTGCTCAAAGGCACTCAGCTTTCCCTCTCCATGAGCTGGGAAGCCCACCACACCATCTCCTGTTGCCAGGTCTCTGCCTCCAGATCTCAAGCTCCCGCTTCTCGCCGACTTCGGGGTTGTAGCTTGCTCTCTGTCTCCTGGGTTCAGGAGCTTCTCGGCAAAAGGACCTCAGGTTCAAAGGACATGCTGGCTCTTGGCTGTTCTTTCTTGGGGGTGGTGGTAGCTTCTCTTCTTTCCTGCCTCTGGTGTGGCTCATTTCAAGCCCAGCGGGATGTTAAAACTAACTAATCCCCTCGGTGGAGCACAATTACCCTATCATACTGTCCTACCCAATCACTTGGATGGAAGCTACAAGCCTATGCTGAGAAAGGCCACACAAAAGAGGTCCATCACACCACAGGCCACCATCTGGCTTCTCTGGCCATGGCTCTTTTATACTTAGATTATAATTTCCCTCTCCCAATCATTTTACCGTCCAAAACAGTAATTAACAATTAGTCCTTCAATAGAGCAAGAGTCCAAAGGGTGAGGTTACTCAGGTACCAGTCATTTAGGTCTGCTGCGGCTTTCTGTCTGACCAAAAGTTGTCTTCACATTCTGGCCTTTAATAAAATTTAACTGAGAGAAGATTATTCCCTTGCTCTGAGCCCCACAAGGTGTTAGCATAGCAAACCTTTAAAGAACTTTAGGTTCAGCCAGCGTGCTCCAGTCCAACAGTGCCTCTCCCTTAGTTCACTCTTTTACACTCACAGTTTCTACAATTACAGTTTTTATAATCATAATTAACTCTGTTAACAGTCAATACTTACAACCAAATCATATAATCTTATCAACATCTTCCTTCACCCTCTCTTCCCCAGACCCATCAGGAAAAGAGGAATCTATTCAGTTTGGATTCTCCCTTGTGCCCACCATTTTGAGTGTAAGCACACCCATGAAAGTGTGTAAGCCAGCCACTTCATGCCTTTATCCGTCCCCATTTTAGACAGCCAGTGTTTAAATTGCCCGTCCCTATCAAACTTTTTTTTTTTTTTTTATATCAAACCAGTACTCTGAGGAGACAAACATGGTTCTTTGGTCTTGAAGAATCTTATGTTCTGAAACTTTGAGCATCTGCATCCACAAGCCAAGTCATCAAATTGCAACAATCTGTTTTGTTTTTTTTTTTTTGTACCAGCTCACAGTGTCAAACATCTTCCTCTTCATTTGATCGGGTTCTGGTCA
Source organism: Elephas maximus indicus (assembly GCF_024166365.1). Classification (NCBI taxonomy): domain Eukaryota; kingdom Metazoa; phylum Chordata; class Mammalia; order Proboscidea; family Elephantidae; genus Elephas; species Elephas maximus. The sequence goes on from NC_064836.1 coordinate 60,373,914, forward strand.
GCTCATCCTTAGCCATCCAAACTAGGTCACCATAGGTAGCAGCATTAGGCTTGCGAGTTCACATACACCTCCCAGCAGTTCAGACAACCTCTTCACGCTCTCTCATCCCTAGTCCCCATAGGCTGGGTCAGTGGGTGCCAGTGGAACATGTCCAAACTTAGCCCTTCTCTTCATTGCTGCATTTCCTCTACTTTCACTCAGGAGTGGACCCAGGTGGTTATCACTAGCAAGCAGACCAAGCTGTCTACTCACTAACCAAAAAAAAAAAAAACCAAACCTACTGCCATCAGTCGATTTCAACTCATAGCGACCTTATAGGACAGAGTAGAACTGCCCCATAGAGTTTCCAAGGAGAGCCTGGTGGATTTGAAACTGCCAACCTCTTGGTGGCTCCCTTTAACTTCCAGTGCTGGAAGTGGTCTCCTTCTGTTGGACACTGACTTTTCCTGTCTCAATGTATCCAACAGCAAACAGCTTTCTTGAAATTCAAAAAGCAGAACAGTCACTTTTTTTTTCTGTAAATCTTCTGCTCTCTGAGCAGTTTGAGGTGGTTCTGCATGTCTTTTCAAATGCAAATCTGGGTGGGGCTCAGGTTTTCAATCTAAGTGTCTACTCTATACACATGGCTATTGCATTCAAACCAACAGCCTGTGTTTGCCTTGGGCAAATCCTAGTACCCCTTTAAGCACATCCATTCAAGTATTGGCTGAAGGTGGAATATCATGCTCTCTGTTAGCTACAATACCCAGTATTCATGTCTGTCATACACTGAGGTCTGCTTTACAACACTAGGCAGGAAAAATGTTCAATATCCAGAGAACATTCAATTAAACACATAATCCTGAACACATCACACTTTTAAAATGTTCAGGCTTTGTCTTCTCTTCTCCACACCTTAACTATCTCCCCAATCATAGGCATATGGCCTTGAGTATCTAGCTGGGTGAAACCAGTAGACCCTGGCCCCCTCTCAATCATCCTGCTTTTCTGGTCTGGCTTTTGCCCCAGGCTTTTCTCCCCTCAGCTGCAGCATAAATTTCCTTTCAGCCATTACAGGTAACAACAACCAAAGTAACCACCTAAGAATCAAAAGTTTCACTTCCCAAGCCTCTTTGTTCTTTCTCTTACAAAGTTCCATGCTATCATGAGTCTGGAGCCATTGCAAAGAGTCCTGCTTCTGACATCAACTGTAAAAGTAGTGTGGCGGCAATGTCTGACCTCTGCCTCATAGGAACCAGCTTTGGGCTGTTGATCTTGATTCCCCTTTCCCCTTGTGAAATTAAAGGAGCTCATACATTGCCCCCACTCCATTTTTACACAGCAATACCGACATCGCCCGGGAACTTGTTAGAAATGCAAATTCTCAGCAAGGGTTCAAACCAAACAAATCGGTTCAAAGCCCTAGTTTATAGACACAAGAGAATCTATTGATCTTCTTGTCCTGATCTATCAAAAAAATCCTGGTTTTCTTTTCATGGCACCCACCAACATCTCCTGTCTCTAGACTATATTCTTCCAATTTCCACATCCAGAGAGCTTTATCGAGAGTCCCTTGTTCTCCAACAGCTACTTTTGTTGCCAGGTGGAAACCTCAGGCTCTCCTTGGTGTGACTTGTTACAGCCAATAAATAAGGGGCCAAGGTGGGAGAAAAGAAATGCACCTTTATTTCATTGCGCAAGGAAAGGAGCATTCGGAGCTGCTGCCTCAAAGACTGCTTGCAGACAGCTTGGGGAGGTGGGCTTTTACAGAGAGCAGACAAGAAAATGCAAATTCATCATGAATATTCAGGATTGACCTTCATGCAGGCACGCAGGGCTTGGAGACGATTAAGCATTTTCTCTAGACGAGGGTTTGACTCCCCAGGATGGAGGAAAAGGTCAATTTTCCTTCATTAACATGTTAAGTCTCCACCCAGAGGCAGGATGCTTATATGTATTTTGCATTTAATGAGCTGATAGGTCACTTGAAGTGTTAAGATGGCATCGAAAACCTGCTAAAACCAGTTGAGACCCATTATACTATAGTCCATTCTGTGGCTGTCTTGTCAAAGACAATTTCAGAAAAGTGTGCAGCCTATTCTGCTCAGTGTAGGAAGATAATCCAGAGCAGGTATCTTTTAGAAGGGTTGGGCTCTGAGACTGCCAGCCTCACTTTGGCCAGAATTGCTCAGCTGGTGTCTAGTGATCACCATTCACCAAGAACAGGGGCCAAGCAAGTCCTCTTCATCTTTTATTAATTGTAACCCCACGTGTTGAAACATGAAGCCATTCCACTGCCTCTGCCACCATCTCATTGATAAAACCGATTCCTAGAGAATGTCGTACTATCATTGGCTTTTCTGATCTAAATGACTTTCTGAGAGCAGCAGGTCTCTCTTGGGACTTTTCTATCATGAATGAATACTTCTAAGTTTATGGATCATTATAGTAGGGTCACCCTCAATGACTAGATCTTTGTTTCTAAAAAAACACTATGATTATGGACTATAATTCCCAGACTTTTTGATTGAGATATGGAATGAGATTGGTGTGAGGAGGAAATAGGTGTGGGGGGGGGTAGGGTGTGAACATAGAGTTTGTCAACCTTATATTTTGACAAGTAAGTTTTTTTTTTTTTTTTTTAAGAATTAAAATCCATTGCTTTTAGGATAAGATCTGAAATACTTACCATGATCTCATAAACCCTGTGGAATCTGGTCCCTAGCTGGCATCCCAGATCATTTCAACCTACACTCCTCTTTGTTCTCCGTACTTCCACTCAAGGCCTATGCACATGCTGAGCTCTTCAAATGAAAATGTTGCTCCCTTCTACCTAGTTAACTCTAACTCATTCTCCAAAATCCAGCTTAAATATTATCTTCACCAAATATCACTTTGCCTAGATATTATACCCTTGCCCAGATTAGACAGGTTTCTTCTGTTATATGTTATAATTGTACCATCTCCTTTTCCTTCATAGCGTTTTGCACAGTGGTGTATGTTTGTGCATGATTGAGTGAGATTATTTGATAAATATATGCCTCTCCTCTTAGCTTATAAACTCCATGAAGGCAGAAATCAAATCTGATATCTTCATCATTGTGCTCCTTTTGTTTTGGGAACAATTCACATAATGATTGTTGAATGACTGAATGAGTCAATTACACATTTCAGAATGAAAAACTGGTATCAAGTCCACTTAAAAAGGACAATAAAAAATTTAGAAGGACTTATTTTTAGAAGAGAAACAGTTCGAAAAACAAAATTCAATTAGCTTCAAATTCATTTGTGTCATTCATCCTATGAACTAGGACCAACTTGATTATCTACTTGAAATTAATCTAAGATCTAGATCCCTTGCCTGCAATTAGAGATTGATAGTCTCAAATGTAAAATATAGCCCTTTCATGAAAATATACACTTCTTATGACATTGGCTATAAATGTCCTGGAACGGCACAGAAACCAGTTTGGATTAAATGCAGGATCCTGCTTCCTAGTGATAAGAACCATGGGTAAAAAGAATACTCTAAATTTCTACCAGTAGGAAAACACAGCTTGCATTTTATTCTGCGAATGTCTGTTGTTACCTCAAACTGTGCCCGCGGTTTCCCTAGGCCTGTTTTATCTTGTTACTTGACATCAAAATCTATAGTGTGTATGAGTTTATTTTTTGATTGGCAGAGAGGGTGTGATGGATACTAGAGAAGTGAAGTGTTAAGCCTCATATGTGGATATATATGCAGTAAAACAAATTAAAGTTTCATAATGAATGTGATATTAGAAAGTGGTTAGTTAGCTTTTTTTAGTTAGATGTCAGTCTATAGGCCACAAGAAAATGTCCAAAACATGTATCTGGTATGGTTATTGAGCAACAAGTCCAAGCTGCACTGAAGGCATTGGCGAAAAACAAGGCTCCAGGAATTGACGGAATATCAGCTGAGATGTTTCAACAAATTGGTGCAGTGCTGGAAGTGCTTACTCATCTATGCCAAGAAATTTGGAAGACAGATACCTGGCCAACCAACTGGAAGAGATCCATATTTACACCTATTCCCAAGAAAGATGATCCTATCAACTGTGGAAATTATAGAACAATATCACTAATATCACACACAAACAAAACTTTGCTGAAGATCATTCAAAAGTGGCTGCAGCAGTATATTGAAAGGGAACTGCCAGAAATTCAGGCCAGATTCAGAAGGGGATGTGGAGCCAGGGATACCATTGCTGATGTCAGATGGATATTGGCTGAAAGCAAAGAATGCCAAAAGGATGTTTACCTGTGTTTTATTGACTATGAAAAGGCATTTGACTGTGTGGATCATAACAAACTGTGGAAAACATTGCAAAGAATGGGAATTCCAGAACACTTAATTGTGCTCAGGAGGAACCTTTACATAGATCAAGAGGCAGTTGTTCAGACAGAATTAGGGGATACTGTGTTGTTTAAAGTCAGGAAAGGTATGTGTCAAGGTTGAAACCTCTCACCATATCTATTCAACCTGTGTGCTGAGCAAATAATCTGAGAAGCTGGACTATATGAATAAGAATAGAGCATTAGGATTGGAGGAAGACTCATTAACAACCTGCATTATGCAGATGACACAACCTTGCTTGCTGAAAGTGAAGAGGGCTTGAAGAACTTACTGGCGAAGATCAAAGACCACAGCCTTTAATATGGATTATACCTCAAGATAAAGAAAACAAATATCCTCACAACTTGTCCAATAAGCAACATCATGATAAACAAAGATTGAAGTTGTCAAGAGTTTCATTTTACTTGGATCCACAATCAACATCCATGGAAGAAGGAGTCAAGAAATCAAAAGATGCTTTGCATTGGGCAAATCTGCTGCAAAGGACTTCTTTAAAGTGTTAAAAAGCAAAGATGTCACCTGGAAGGCTAAGGTGCGCCTGACCCTATCCATGGTATTTCCAATAGCATCATATGCATGCGACAGCTGGACAATGAATAAGAAAGACCAAAGAATTGACTCCTTTGAATTGTGGTGTTGGCAAAGAATATTGAATATACCATGAACCGCCAAAAGAATGAACAAATCTGTCCTGGAAGAAGTACAACCAGAATACTCCTTAGAAGCAAGGATGGTGAGACTGCGTCTTACATACTTTGGAAGAAGAGATCAGTCCCTGGAGAAGGACATCATGTTTGGTAAAGTACAGGGTAAGTGGAAAAGAGGAAGACCCTCAAGGAGACGGATTGACACAGTGGCTGCAACAATGGGCTCAAGCATAACAATGACAGTAGGGACGGTGCAGGACAGGGCAGTGTTTCATCCTGTGGTACATGGGGTCACTATGAGTCAGAGCCGACTTGACGGCACCTAACAACAACAACAACATTGAGACTACAACTTTGGAAAGCCACGTCTTTGGAAAACTGAACATTTGATGGTTTAAGCCATATGGCACTACTTTGCAATGACATAATTTATTTTCTGTTGGCACTCTATCTGTCATGGTCCAAGACACTCAGACATACAACATCAACAAGTAAAATCATAAAAATATAATCTATATACATATACATTAAAAATATGACAGTCTAATTATGTAATATTTAAATATTATCATAAACACGTAAATTCAAACATTGTTATGGATATTGGGTTCTAAAGAAATAAACTATTTTTCTTACATTAAAAAATACCACTTTATGCTTTGATTTATTCTTGGAATAAGATATGATTGTTAGACTTAGCTATAACATTTTCAGAAAATTGTTCCTGTATTTAGATAATTACCAGAAAAGGTATGAGAGATGCCTAGTATGTAAAGGTTCAGGCCACTCTTGTCCTAAATATCCAGATACAATATCTATCACAATACAAGCAGCTTACGAGGCTCAAAAAGGGCAAGTTTATAAATAATTCTAAAATCTGTCCACTCATCAAGAAAAAGGGCTCTAACCTGTTTGGATGCCGCACTGCCGTGAACAGATCCTTATTTTCAGCGGCAGTGGATCCGTGGAGATAGAGTATAGCAGTGACTACAGTGTGCTGACAACATACCCCCAGGTTTGCATTTTATGTTACTGGAACCGACAGTACTTTCCTCTTTGGGGATTTAATATTTTGTGTCTCATGCTGACACTTTAGGTTTTGCTACAACTTTTGTTTTACTAGCTGCATGAATCTAAATATAAGAATCTTCATAAAAATAGTAATTAATAACAATAATAATTAAAGAAGATACTGGTCATGGTAGTCTACACATGAGATAATTTCATTCACGTCTTTGTAAATCCCCCCTTGAATAACCCCAAGGTAACTGGAGAATGCTTTCTCTGATTGTGGTCCACGTCCGTTCCTTTTTTTTTTTTTTTTGAAATCTCTTTGAGTTGTCATCAATTGCCTTTGGGTATAAAACTTGAGGTAAGTTTAAAATGTCTAAAATAATGCACGAGAACATGTTTCAAATCCATATTCTAATCAACAAGCACACAGACATCTGGCCGCACGTACTCGTCTCGGCTATGTTGGAAAGGAGAGAGCATCTCAAAGGAAATACAGCAATGCGCTCTATCCTGCAGCCAACTGAAACTCCAGCCATCTATTTCCTCGGCAAACAGAGAAACTGCAGTGAAGACAGGGATAAAAATCCAAGTCATCTGCAGCTTCCTGAAAACTGTGCCAGGGACAACAATATCTGTTTACATACTTGCTCAACATCGGAAAATTCACGTTTCTTTGATGTTGACATATGATGTGTGCTTATTAAGTTTTTGCTCTCGTGGACCAAACTTTGCTTGGGTATCACAATAATGATATATGAGAAAGCATCTTCAAGCCATCCTTTTTCCATACAGAGAAGAGCAAAAAATTCTAAGAACTGACAATTGAAGTACTTCCAAATCTGAATCTCAAGGAAGAACAATAGGAAAAGAAGCAACAATTTGAAGTAAATGAATAAAACTATGCCTCTGCAATTCTTGGAAACAATGAGGGTGCTATAAGCTTAAGAGTATCAATCCAAAACCTAGGACTACTGCTTGGCAATATGATCATGTACACAGATTGGCCCTTGTTTCACAAGAATAAAGAGAATTCATTGTCAAGTCACTAGTGACTACAAAGGGTTATCCCTGCTATGTCAGGCACTGTGCTAGGAACACGAATTACCAAAATGGTGAAGACAGACATGGTCCCTAATCTGAGGAGTTTTACAGAATATAAGAGACTAGGGAAAGTTACAGAGTACAGTGAGAGAGAATAACATGGGGCCTAACTCATTCTAACCCAGGTTCTTCCCTAACCCAGTCAGGGAAGGCTTTGCTCAACAAACACCAGTCTAGCTGAGAGCTAAAGGATACGTAAGTATTAGCTTACTTTGATAAATAGGTTTGGGGAGGCTGGAAAATCATCCAGACAGTGGAAACAGCGTGTGTAAACGCCAGAAGTGAAAAGGAGTTTTCACTTGTCGATGACCGCTGGATTTCTTTTACTCCGAATGTAGCTGGCCTTGGGCAAGATTATGAAGGAATTTGTCAGTGAGATTCTCTCTACATGTTTTGTAGTCTTTTCCTCCCTTTCAGCATATTTAAACCAATTGCCGTGGATTCAATTCCAACTCATAACGAACCCCCTGTGTGTCAGAGTAGAACTATGCTCCACAGGGTTTTCAGTGACTGATTTTTTGGAAGTAGATCTCTAGAACTTTTTTTCAAGTTGCCTCTGGGAGAACTCAAGCTGCCAACCTTTTGTTTAGCAGCCTACTGCATTAACCATTTGCTCCCCCAAGGACCAGCATGTTAAGTGTTACGAATTTATTATAAGTAATTCCAGTTAAAGGAGGACTTTTGCAGGAAGGCATTACATAATCTACATACCACTGGCTCACTGATGGAGCTATGCCATACACTGAGGACTTTGCATTGAGGAGGTGGAAGGCTATATTGTTTTAGACGCCAGCACTTTACTGGGGTCTTACAGAACATAACAGTTAAACGCTCAACTACTATCCAAAAAAACTACTATCCAAAAGGTTGGCAGAAAGATCTGGCAATCTGTTATGAAAGATCACAGCCTTGAAACCCTAAGGAGTACAGTTCTACTCTGCACACATGGGGTCACCATGAGTTGGAATCCACACCACAGCAACTGTATTTTTTTTTTTTAATTCCTCTTTGCGGGAGTTCCTGTGTGGTACAAACAGTTAATGTACTCAGCTACTAACCAATATGTTGGAAGTTCAAGTCTGTGCAGAGGCACCTCAGCCTTTGAAAGCCCTATGGAGCACAGGTGTAAGGTGTACTCTGACACAGATGGGGTCAACCATGAGTTGGAGTCTAGTCAACAGCAAGTCGTTACTGCTCTTTCTAAAGGGAAATCCACCAGGGATGAATTCAGGACGTAATATACGGGTTATCAGTTGTGGAATTGTTATGCAGAAGTAAGAGTCATGTTTGGCATTCAACATGCACTGTAGAAATATTTTCTATTTTGCCAGCATGTCACACTGTGGAGGGTGTAATTGGAAAGCTATGAGGGAAAGAGACAAAGAGACTGTAGGGATTCATATTTACCACTCTGCTCTCTTCTCAGTAGTACTGCTTTGCCTTAGAGTCAGATTGACTGCCTTTCAGTGTCCACCTAATTCATTCTTATCAAAGCAAATACCGAGCTAAAATAAATCTTTTAAGAAAAGAGTCCAGAGGCCTTCTTTCTTTTTTTTTTAATCTCTATGGCTGCTGTTGTTGTTGTTGTTAGCTGCCATTGAGTTTGCCCTGACTAATGGCGACCCCGTGTGTTACAGAGTAGAACTGCTCCATAGAGTTTTCTTGGCTGTAATTTTTACCGAAGCACTTCCCTAGGCCCTTCTTCCCTGGAGCCACTGGGTGGGTTTGAACTGCCAACCTATCTTTGTGGCCAGGGAGCAGCTAATTGTTTAACAATGGCTATCAATTCAATGAACATGGTTTTCATTGAAAGTGTAATAAAATAATCGATATTTTTTAGCATCTACTCCATGCGCCTGGTGGAGTAGTAGTTAAGCATTCGGCTGCCGATCAAAAGGTCGGCAATTGGAACGGACGAGCTGCTCCTTGGAAACCCTATGGGGCAGTTCTACTCGGTCTTATAGGGTCGCTATGAGTCGGAATCCACAACACGGCAACAGATTATATGCTGGGCTGCCTGCAATGCCCTGCGGAAAACAAAGATAAATCAAACATGCTCCTATCCTCAGGAGGATTGAAACCTATTGGTGGAAATAATACATGTATAACCCAGACCCAGTGCTTACTAATCAGATAATTAGTAATAGGAAGTGACAGTTGATTAAGAGCTAAATTAATCAGTGATCTAGGAAATGGGCACACTGGGTAAATATTGAATATTAAGTAAAAAGTATAAACATAATTCTATCCAGTGCATGGTTATTAAATTTATATTTTATTTAATTTTTAAATAATCATGTAACCTCTTCAAAAATGTTTTTAGTATGCATCCCAGAGCATGAATAGTATTTTAAACTTAATATACTGCTATTTTGGGTTCTATAATGTGACAAGGAGAAGCTCTGGTAGGGCAGTGGTTAAGCACTTGGTTGCTATCCAAAAGGTACGTGGTTTGAACCCACCAGCCCCTCCCTGGCAGAAAGATGTGGCAGTCCCCTTCCATAAAGATTTCAGTCTCGGAAACCCTATGGGGCAGTTGTACTCTCTGAGTTCTACTATATGGGTACTGTGAGTTGGAATTGACTCAATGACACCGGTTTGTTTTTTTTTAATAATGTGACAAGTAAACAGTAAATTTCCAAAAATTTAAGTGTACTTATAAAACATCGATTAAATATTGTGTTTAGAGTACCTAGTAACAGATGTTTGAATATTCCAAAAAAAAAGAAAAAATGAAAATGAGTTCAACGGCATACTGCGAAGAAGGGGTGAGAGAAGCTAAACATAGCCTTTACCACACATTAAGAGAAGTAGAAAAAGACTGAGATAACGCTAGCAGCAATCTTTCTGATGATAAATATAGGAAAAAGCTAATTAAATTCTACTGAAATAGGAATGCAAGCAAACAAATGAGTTAATAATTATGTTGCTGGGGGAAAAAATGGAGCACTAAACTATTAATTCAGTTTTTGAACAATGGAAATTGAAACAAAGACGAGATCATTTGAAAGAAAAGTGTGAAATAAAATTAATAATTATGTTTAAACATTTAAATTAAGGGCTAGAATTAAAAGGGATTTCAGCAGATATTTAAGAATCCTACACTAAAACAGTAAAAAAAAACTTCTGAAAATATCAACATTACATTCAGAAACGCTCAAAAGTCATGATAATAACTATTAAGCTAACATCTGAATGATTTTTTCAATTTCAATATAAAAAAATAACAAATAGATGGTCATTCTCTACAAAAACATAGGGATTGTCAGGTTGATTTAGTCTCATATATCCATCCCTAAGGTACGATTTTCTTGGAAGCAAGGGTCTTTTCTTATTATTTGCATCTTTATCTCTCATAATAAGCGGGGCATAATCGAAAATAAATACTTGTTAGTATTACAGATACTGTTAGAAACAGAGACTGTGGCAAGTTATCCTCTCTGAAATCAACATTTGGATTATGTAGATCCCAGTTTCTTTTGATTAATATCCTTTTAAGTCAATTTATTCTTTTTCCTTGTTCTGCTTATTAACCTGTTCCATGAATTAGCATTTCCATTTCAGTTGGTTAAATTACCTCTCAAAGACAACTTCATTCTCCTATTTAGGAATTGGATTTATTCTTCTCACAGATTCGTTTGTCCCTTTCTTTAGTCTCTTTCATAAAGATCCCTTATCATTTATTCATTTATCAACAAGCATCTGGCAACCTCTTCTCCACACTAATTCTTCTTATTCGTCCTTCTCTGGTTATACTTCACTACCAATATATCCTGGAAAAAATAGTTAATATACAGACAATATAATAAAATGTAGGGCATTAATTACCTTTTGTTCCCAATATCTTCATAGATTATTTGCAAAGTCAACATATTCTTTGAATTAAAAAGTGAATGTGAAACTAGTTTTAAAAACTAGATAATAAAGAAGTATGGGAACATAAAAAAGAAAGAACTAGTAAAGCATTAAAGTCCCTGGTGGTATAAGTAGTTAATGTGCTTGGCTGCAAACTGAAAGGCTGGCAATTAGCATAGTGGAATAAGAGAAAGGAAAAGCAAAATTCATATTTTCTTTTGATGACCACTTTTCGAAAAGCACGATTATACAGTTGTGTAGAATTTATACAATAATTCTCACCACCCATCTGTCCATGTATAATAATGTGGTGGCTTATGTGTTGCCATGATGCTAGAAGCTATGCCACTGGTATTTCAAATACCAGTAGGTTCAGCCATGGTGGACAGGATTCAGCAGAACTTCTAGACGAAGACAGACTAGGAAGAAAGGACTTGTGATCTACTACCTAAAAAGAGCCCATGAAAACATTATGGAACACAAGAGAATATTGTCTGATATAGTGCTGAAAGATGAGCCCCCTGGGCTGGAAGGCACTCAAAATCACAGTGGCCTCAACAATGGACTTGAGCATATCAATAATCATAAAGATGGTGCAGGAGCAGACAATGTTACATTCTGTTGTACCTGGGGTCACCATAAGTTGGAGCTGACTCAGTGGCAACTAACAACAACAATATGATAATCAGCCTAATCTTAGAAGAGGCATTTGCCTACTCATTGACTAGAGGGTGGGTAAATGAGTTAGTGAGTAAATGCCTAACTGTAAAACGTCTTTACGGAATCAGGCTAGCAAAACATGAGCCATCTGAAAATGTCTGAGATTTTCTTCAGAGGTAGTCAGATTCAGGAATTCTGCTATTTCTACCCACTCCCTGCAAAAAAAAAAAAAAATTTAAATGACGCTAACAAAGCTTATGATTTCCAGGGCCCTGTGTTTGCACCAACCCTTTGGGAGAGGCCCTAGCAATGGGTTTCTATGGTCAAATGTCTTTATAACATTTTTGGAAATAAATTATATCCTTCTTTCCTTAAGTAGAATCCATAAAATTCTGTAAATTTCAAGTCTCTCAAGAATTCTATAAGCTCTTAAAATGATACCTGCCTCCCTGACAGTTACATCCAGACTCCCTGCCAAGAGTTGTGGGCTTGGAGCTCCCTGGTTTAGCTTCAGGGAAATGGCTAAGCAGGACCAAATCAGGTTAAGCTAAGTTATGACCACATTAAACAGCTGATGGGCTCGCTTATGGGTGACAGAGAGCCAAAAAAAAAAATGCCTGTTTTTAAAAAACTGCCTCAGAGACAGAGTGGACTCTCTGTGACACCATTAAAGGTTGTTTCACATTGAGACCACATACGTTTTCCTTTAGTCATTTAGCCACTGATGTTGCTATCTTCACTTTTGGTAAATAGGAAGTATATGTCAGAAAAGTCAAAATCAAGATAGAGAAGAGGCATTGGGGGAGATGGCGGAGGAATAAGAAAAAGTAAGGAAATGATTTTATACAGGGAGAAAGAAATTCAGGTATGAAAATAAAATCTATCTTAGGGAAATCATAATGGAGTTTTAAAATGTGATTGCCATTTTTTAAAAAATATATTACCTTTCTGAACACCTCAACAACAAAAAGACAAACAAACCAATCTGAAAATGAGCAAAGGACATGAACAGGCACTTCACCAAAGAAGACATCCAGGTGGCTAACAAACACAAACACATGAAGAGATGCTCTCGATCATTAACCATTGGACAGATGCAAATGAAAACTACAATGAGATGCCATCTCACACCAGCAATAATGGCACTGATCAAAACAACAGAAAACAAAAAATACCAACAGGGACGTGGGGAGATTTGAACTCTTAAGCACTGCTGATGCAACCTGAAGGCACAAGTAAGTTGCATGAGGAAGTGACCTCAATGCCCAAGGCCTCCACTCCTGTCACATTACCGATCCTCTCCTAGTCTGCACCTATGGCCTCATGGGGAGTTTCTTATGATCAGTTGAGTGAGGAAGAGATAGACTTCTCTGAATGGACCAAAGAAGTGAAGATATTTGTGTCTCATTTGGATGCTCAACAAAGGGTGACCTCAGCAGAGAAAGATTTTAACAATCAAATCGCTAAGATGACATGTTCTGTGGGGGGCCGTATATGCTGTATATGTTCTAAATATATGGCGCTGTTTCCCCCATAGCCAATATTCATGGTTACAGGAATCAAGGAGCGAAGATGGAGGTGGCACCACTCACTATTACCCCAATGACCCATTTGCAAAATTTTTGCTTCCTGTTCCTGCAACCTTATGCTCTGTGCATCTAAAGGTCTTAGTTCCAAAGGGAAGAATGCCCCCACCTGGAAACACAACAGGGACTCCATTGAACTGGAAGTTAAGAATGCCACCTGGCCACTTTGGGCTCTTCGTGCCTCTCTAAATCAACGGGCAAAAAAGGGAATTACCTTATTGACTGGTGTGATTGACCCTGACTACCAAGGGGAAATTGGATTGATGTTGCATAATGGAGGTAAAAAAGAGTATGTCTGGAACACAAGAGATCCCTTAGAGTGCCTCTTAATACTACTATGCCCTGTGATAAAGTCAATGGAAAACTACAGCAAATCAATTCTGACATGACTACTAATGCCCAAATCCTTCAGGAATGAAGGTTTGGGTCACCCCACCAGGTAGAGAACCATGACCAGCTGAGGTGCTTGCTGAGGGTAAAGGGACTATGGATTGGGTGGTTGAAGAAGATAGCTCTAAATACCAGTTACAACCATGTGACCTGTTGCAGAAACAATGACTGTAATTGTTATGAGTATTTCTTCTTCATACGTGTGCATCAAATATTTTTCTTTTATTCACTTATAAAATATAAGATGTAAGCGGGGCTAGTGCATTTTTGGTTATAGGTATGTTAGTTGTATCATGTTGGGTGCAAATAGAACTGTATAACTGTCTTTGTTTAGAGATTGTGTATGGTTTAAGGAGATGTGTCCAGGTGCCAAATTGATAAGGGGTAGGCTATGATTGCAAGATTGTACATCAGCGTGGCTGGGCTATGATCCTCAGTGTTTTGGCAGTTACTTATATAATGATGCAATTTGGCAGTTACGCAATGATGTAGTCATCCTGTATGACGTGTGATGTGATCAGCCAATCAGTTGTAAGAGGGTAAAGCCCTCTTGCTTGCTCTGGATTCTACAACCAACTCCTCATCATCTGACCTCTGGTTCTTGGGATTTGAGGCAGCAGTCTGCTGTATTGTCTGCCTATCTTGGAAATCATCAGCCTCCAGCCTGTGAGTCAGCAACCTGCCATCTTACCTGTCGATATTGGGATTCACCAGCCTCCACAGCTCATGAGCCAGCAGCCTGCCGTCTTAACTGCCTATCTTGGATACATCAGCCTCTGCAGTCTGTGACCCACTGGCCTGCCATCTGACCTGCCGATCTTGGGTTCAATAGCCCCTGCAACTACATGAGTCAGGAGAAGCCTCCAGCCTGATGCCTGACTCACAGACTTGGGACTTGCCAATCTCTACAACCACATAAGCCATTTCCTTGAGATAAGTATCTGTCTGTCTGTCTGTCTCTCTCTCTCTCTCTCTCTATGGAAACCCTAGTGGTCAGCAGTTAGAATCCACCAGGTACTCCTTGGAAACTCTATGGGGTAGTCCTACTCTGTCCTATAGGGTTGCTATGAGTTGGAATCAACTCAATGGCAACAGGTTTGGTTTGGTTATACACACACACACACACACACACACACTTCACTGGTTTTGCTTCTCTAGAGAACTTAGCTTAAGAAGACCACTATTAAAAAAAGTTGAGAATAGGTTTACACTAAGAAAAAAACATTCTTTGATGGTTACCACGGATGGGTGGGGAGGGAGGGAGAATCACTAAATACATAGTAAATACATAGTAGACATGTGTTAATTCTGGGGAAGGGAAACGTAATACACAATATGGGGGAAGTCAGCATGACGTCACCAAGGCAAATGAAGAAATTGAGAGGTATGCAAGAAAAAAGGGCAACTACAATAAATACTATGACATACACAATCCTGCGACAATAGTAATAAATAATAATTTGTGAAAGGATACATGTGTAGGTATGTATGCTAAATAGATGAGGGAAGTCGTACAGGAGCACACCCGTGTGCATATATATGCATACCAAAACCAAGCCCGTTGCCATCGAGTCGATTCCGACTCATAGCGACCCTATAGGACAGAGTAGAACTGCCCCATAGAGTTTCCAAGGAGCACCTGGCAGATTTGAACTGCTGACCTTTAGGTTAGCAGCCATAGCACTTAACCACTACACCACCAGGGTTTCCATATATAGGTATAGTTGTGGATATTTCTACATATATATTTGTATGTATTGCATGTATATTCATACATGTAATAGAGTAACATAGGGGACATGGTGATGGAAACTTCTTAGACATAACAAATACCTCGTGGGACTGAGCTACTGGGCTTGAAGGCTAAGGACCATAATCTCAGGGGACATCTAGGTCAATTGACATAAGATAGTTCATAAAGATAATGTTCTACATCCTAGGTTGGTGAGTAGCATCTAGGGTCCTAAAAGTTTGTGAGCAGTCATTTAAGATACAACTATTTGTCTCTTCCCATCTGGAGCAAAGGAGGGTGAAGAAAACCAAAGACTCAATGAAGCAACTAGTCCAAAGGACTAATGGCCCACATGAACTACAGCCTACTCTAGCCTGAGACCAGAAGAACTAGATGACGCCTGGCTGTGAGTGCCCACCATTCTGACCAAGAACACAATAGAAGGTTCCAGCTAGAATGAGTAAAAAATGTAGGACTAAATTCAAATTTCTAAAAAAGACTAGACTTACTGGTTTGCTAGAGACTGGAGGAACCCCCAAGACTATTGCCCTAAGACACCCTACAAACTTGGAACTGAAGCCACTCCCAGAGGCTACCTTTCAGCCAAATTATAGACTGGCCTATAAAATAAACAACACCTGTGAGGAATGTGTTCCACAGAACTGTCAATTATTCCAGATCAAAAGGGCAACTTTGGCCTAAAAGCCAAAGACGATAAGGCAAGGAGGGGCAGGGAAACAGGGAGAAGGGAAACAGGGAATGCAGGATGGAAATGGGGAGGGCTGATGCATTGCTGGGGCTGCAACCAAAGTCACAGAACAATCTGAGTATGAATTGTTGAATGGAAAACTAATTTGCTGTATAAACTTTCACCTAAAGCACAATAAAATGTTCAAAAAGACATTACCTTTCCGAAAAGTTTAAAGAATTAATTTAAAAACATGTAAGGAAGCGGTGAAGACCAAGAAATGAAAATACACGCAACATAAGTGAAACAGAGTTAAGAAGATGAAAGGACAAATGAAAAACTTTGACCTTCCATTCTGATACTCAAGATCCATGTCCTTAAAGTCAAGTGAAGCCATTGAAGTGCAGGGGAAAAAAATCTCCATCTTATTTGATGTTCCTTTATTCATTTCAATAAGTTATACCAAGGTGGAAATGTGCTCTATTTTTTTTAAAAAAACACCGCCATTGTTCTTCTATCAGAAGACCATTACCTGCTGACTTAATAGCTGAAGGTGATAATCAATCTGTCCCCCCAGTGATGAACTAGCTCCTGTTACCCAGTTTATATAAAGGTGAGTGCTGACTGCTTATAAAAATTGTTACTTAAATGACTTCAACCAAACACTCATCAGAACGTGATCTGATTAAGCCTAACTCCAGGACTTAATTACTAGTACCATTTTAATAGAAAAGCAAATTCCAAATCTCAAAATAAAAGCCTATGAAAAATTCCAACACACAGTAAAAGCATTCTGTCATAACAAAAAACAAAATACAAATCCATTGCCACTGAGTCTATTCTGACTCATAGTGACCCTATAGGACAGAGCAGAACCACCTCATAGGGTTTCCAAGGAGCAACTGGTGGATTCGAACTGCTGACCTTTTGATTAGCACCCAAATGCTTAACCACTGTACCACTAGGGCCCTGGCATAAGAGGTAGAACTTTTATTGTGCATATGAGTAGCAAACTCATAATAAAATTCTAAAACGGTATTTATCCTCTCTGTTCTCAAGCCCTGATTCCTCCTCAAATGTAGAAGAAACGCATTTGTTTTTCCATTCTTTATCAATTTTCATAAAGGAATGAGATGACATAATTATCTGCACATTTCTTCCTTAAATATGTAATAAGATACCTTTCAAAGTGACATTTTGGGGTAAATCTATTCTCCTTTGACTCTGAAGCACATGTTTCCCTAATGTATCATTGTAAGTTAAATTATTTAGCTGTTATTCTTAAATGCCCATACTTCCCAACAGAAGTTCCAAAAAGCAATAAAACAATTAAAAAACAAACAAACAAAACCAGCTCCAAAGAGTTCCGTAGAATGTGATCTAATTTGACAGTCACTCAGAAATTGATCCCTGCAGTTGGTATCTCTCCTTTAATAAACATAAAACGGCCTATTGGATTTACTGCTTTTGATGTTGTAAAAATTTAAAGAAAAGGCTGTCCTGCTGAGTTATATAATTTAAATAACTAGTTTTTCAATAGTAGGCTAATTATTATGTGTGATAAGTACACCAAATTCTCGAGCTAATACCTGATTTTAATGAGAAATCCTTTAATGATAGATTTGTTCTTTAAATCCCAGTTATTAATTTTCACAAGCAATAAGATAGATGATCATATGAAAAAAAATTTTCTTACAATAAAGAAATCAAAATGTTTTCCTTCAAAGTGTTGCAGCCTTTTTCGTTGGCAGGAATAACTGATAACCAGGATAGTACCAGAAGGGCTCACTTTTCACAAGTCACACCTGTGATTTCAGCTGCCGGAGGTCAGTGGCAGACACTCAGCTGAAATTGCAGAAGCTATAAAACTGTTGACAGCGGGACTCAATTTTATTGCCCTCACATTCCAGAGCTGAGCGCATCAGGAGTTAACCAGTTGCATCCCAATTTGTAGCTACTGCTACCAGATAGAAAGCCTTAATATTTTCACACTCCCTTTAATTTTTATACTTGTTTTTCATTTGAATAATGATAGCTACCTGTACCCCAGTACCCAGTGCCATAGAGTCGGAATCTAGGGTAATGCTATTCAGCTATATGCATCCCCTCCTCATGGAGTCAGCTTTGCTCTTCCCCGAAGCATGCTGCGGATGAATTCGGCATGGTCTCAGGCTAAGGTACAAGGCCAGGAGTGGCATGACTGGGCCAGCGGCCAAGGCCGAGGAATGCCTTAGCAACAGGAAGGAAAACATCTGGGCCTGGATGTGCAGTCCCTGGGAACACTGACTACCCAGGGATGTGGGAGAAAAACAATAAGCCTTGGTCCCAGCTGGAATGGTATATAAGCTTGGGTCCCTTGCTAGGTGGTTGCGGAAGATACTCCAGCCGGCCACCCCTGGAGAGCAGCTGCTTGCCCATGTCAGTAAGTTTCCCTGAATGTATGAATCTGGAAAGGGCTACGTGTCAGTTCTTTGGATTATCTGCCAGGACACACAGTAAGGGTCTTTCCTTGCTGGGGCTGTCCCCCGACACTACCTTTTATTGAGTACTTATTATATGTACGTGTCATTTACCCATTGCTATCAAGTCAATTCCAACTGATAGTGACCCTATAGGGCAGAGTAGAACCGCCCCATAAGGTTTCCAAGGAGCTGCTGGTGGATTTGAACTGCCAACATTTTGGTTAGCAGCCGTAGCTCCTAACCACTGCCCCACCAGGGCTCTGAGCCATCATACTAGAAGTTTTATAGAGTATTTATGTTTCACAGGTGAAGAAACTGAAGTTCACAGGAGATAATCTATCCAAATCCTCAAGCTCCTTACTCATCTACACAGTGAATTGAATTGGTTTCCTTTTTGAGGAAAAGGGTCATACTATAACTCTTCTTGTCAAAATATCATCCCCCAGACCAGCAGCAATAGCCTCACTTGGGAGCTTGTAAGAAATGTAGGATCTCAGACCCTGCCCCAGAAATGGATCAAATATTCATCTTATAACAAGCTCCTCAATTGTTGTTGTTGTTGGGCTCCCTCAAGTCAATTCCAACTCCTAGCAACTCTATAGGACAGAGTAGAACGATCCCGTAGGGTTTCCTGGGCTGTAATCTTTACAGGAATAGATTGCCAGGTTTTACTCCAAGATCCTCAATATACACGTTAAATTCAAGCACTGCACAATGCTCTATTTCTTTAAAAAAAAAAAATTCAGTGACACTTATGGATACTCTTTATTCACCACTGATTTAAAATCAGTCCCTTGTAAATGCTTACAAGAAATTTCGGCGTTCACATTTTCAGATATAACTCATATTCGACTTAAGAGAAAGTGCTTCAGAGAAATTAAGAGACAAGAAGTATGTTGGAGAACACTGGTAGGAAGCAAGGAAGATCAGATTTCCAAGGCTCTTCCTAATTCAGTGCCTTAATCTCAACAGTATGGATTTTCCAGGAGAAAATAATTATAGTTACTGTCATACATTTTGTTTAAAATTAATTAAATGTATTCATCATTTGTTTATCCATACATTCATTCAACAAATATTCACTGAATGTTCAGAAGAGTAGCTCTCAAGTTTTACGTAGCACCAGAATCACTTGGAGGACTTGTTAGAACAAAACTCCTGCGTTTCTTATTTAGGACCTTTCTAACACAAACCCAGGCAATGCTGATGCTGCAAGTTCAGGGTCTGCATTTTGAAAACAGGGGCTTTGAAGATTCTAGGCAACTTATTAGATATTTGGGGGATTTTTCTTAATGATGAATTAGACACTCTTTCTTTCTCCTAGAAACCTATACATTTGTTAGGCAATTACAATGACTGTACTAATATGCGTAAGGTAGAAGTGATAATCAAAGAAGCGTTACAGAACAAATACTACTGGTACTCAAAATCCGAACACAGTGCTTCTAACTGAAAGATTGAAGTGGAATTTTGGGAGGAGTGGGTGTTTGTGCTTCTAAGAAACTGTAGGTAGAATTTGCACTGTTAGAATCTTAAGAAAAAGGCATAGTTGGGCTAAGAAAAATCATTGGATGTACACTAAAACATCTAAATTCACTGCCATCAAATTGATTCCAACTCATAGAGACCCTACAGGACAGAGTAGAACTGCCCCTACATGGTTTCCAAGGCTGTAAATCTTTACAGAAACAGGCTGCCACACCTTCTTCCACAGAGAGGCTGGCGGGTTCCAACCGCCAACCTTTTGATTAGTAGATGAGTGCTTAAGCCACTGCACCACCAGGGCTCCTGGACATACACTAAGATACGGAAATATAAAATTATGAGATAGTGAACAGCTGTTTGATTCAACAGATTTTGAGAATGGAAAAATTAGAAATAAGATTGGAAAAATAGGTTGTAGACAAATAGTGAAGAGCAAAACCAAGTCCAGTGAACATTTATTACAAGAAACGGGTGCCATAAGGCCCATTTGTAGGCTGCATACTTTGCTGCCTTGGGATCCATTAATTCCTTCTAGTTGCTCTTTCACCTAGCTTCTGACATGGCCACTCCTTTCTTTGCACCCAGTTTCTCAACAGTTGTAGTCTCTGACTGGCCTTCCTGGCCATGCCCCATATAGTTGAAAGAACTGATATCTTTCTTGTAACCCAGTGATTCAACTGCCGTAGCTGTAGTTACTCCTTGCCCCTCCCAGCCATGTCCCATATGTCTCCCTTCTCCCACACTAATACCCTAGAAATCTTTAAACTGACCAATAAGACTTCAGCATGCACTAACCCTGAGACTCCACCCCGCTTGCCATACATAAGCCCTCTCCCACAGTTCCAGCCTGTTGTTGCTTTTCCTTGGCTGTAACACCGTGTGTGGCCCTGTGTCAAAGCATGCTGTGGTTTTCCCTCTGGGACCTGTGAGTACACACGAAATTCTATCTGTTTTCTGGCCTTCCTGCATGAGCCTTGTTTCCTTAGGCTGCACCTGACAGACCATCCAAGATACCCACATGTCCCCTAATGAGTCAAAATTAAAACAAAGGGATGCTATTTTAGTGTTTTAACAGAGTAGAGATGAAATCAATTCCGTGTATTGGGAAGCTTAATCTAGAAACTAAAAAAAATTTTTTTTTTTAGTTTCCCTAAATTCCAAAAGGAAATAAGTTCCAGTGGTGGGATTCTAAACACAGGCCTTTCTGACTCCCCCAAATTTTTTCTTCCCATTCTTCTACTTTGGGAAAGGAAAAAAGTGGTAGCTAAATATAGCAAATTCAAGGTCAGGTTGGATAAACAGGTGGACAGACAGAGAAAAGAAAGAGAGAGAAGAAGGAAGGAAGGAAAAAATTACAGGAGATTATGTTTATAAACTGAAGGTGAGAAAACAAAAAGGAAAATTTTAGGAGGGAAACTTGACAGAACATAGTATTTAAAGTAAAGGATGAGAAGGAAGAAGACAGTGCACAAGTGTCTGGCTGAACTATGGAAAGGAAGGCAATTTATTCTCCCAGATCAGCAGGAAGAAAGCAGATTAGTGAGGATACAGATCACCTGTCTATTGTAAAAATACAGATAAAGACACATAAAAACTTCTGATAAGGATGTTTATCTCAAAAGTCTTGTTCTCAGCAAAGCACAACAGAAGGATATTTGGAAAGGGTAAAGAGGCAAGTATCAAGATTAAAAGATTAAGGAAATTGGATAATTTAGAATAGAAGTATTTCCAGAGAATAGGCCAGTTGGAACTCATTTGCGTTATTTTTATACCCTAAACAGTGAGTTGTGTTCCTATAATTCCGGCATTAGTTAAATTATCACCTGCTAAAGAAGCAGTCTGTCATCTCTCTGGAAAATACCCACCACCTCATTTTCCTGATTCATATCACCCTATTTGGAAACCCTGGTGGAGTAGTGGTTAAGTGCTATGGCTGCTAACCAAAAGGTTGGCAGTTCAAACCCAAGAGGCCCTCCTTGGGAACTCTACGCAGCGGTTCTACTATGTCTTACAGGGTCACTATGAGTCGGAATTGATGGCAATGGTTTTTTTTTTTTTTTTTTTACCACCCTATTTAGTCCTGCCCTGTATTTGAAATGATCTTATTTAATCATGTTTCCCACTATTACTAAGTATAAGATCCAGAAGAGTAGGTACCTTGTCTGTCTTCTCCTCAGGGCCTAGAACAATGCTCACTACATGCTTTGAGCCCAAAAAGTACTTGTCAAATGAATGAATGTAATTTTGTGAGTCTGCCACGTAATTCAGCAATCCTAGCCGAGTATTCTCAAAAGTTGGAGACCGAGACTACTCAGGATTAGAGAGTGGTATAGAAAGCATGATCAAAAGCAAAAAAAAAGTGGGTATTCAAAGTATAAAAGATTTTATACTTTATACATCATAGACACTTGATATGGAGCCAATACAGTCAGAGAAGACATGCTAGAAGTTGTTGTTACCTGCTGCTGAGTTGATTCCGACTCATGGCAACCCCATGTATGCAGGAAGAAAAAACATGCTCCATAAGATTTTCAAAGCTATGACCTTTTGGAAAAGATTGCCAGGCTTGTCTTTGGAGATGCCTCTGTGTGGGATCTAACTGCTAACCTTTCAGCTAGTAGTCAAGTGCTTTACTGGTTGTGCCACCCAGAGACTCCATGCTAGAAGCAGAACAGGGGAAAAGCGTCAGTTAGGGGTATGGATATGGGAGTGGCATAGCTATGGTTCTTGAGCGGTGATTCTCAAAGTGTGGTCCTAGGCCAGCAAGATCAGCGTCACTTGGGCATTTGTTAGAAATGCAAATTCTCAGCCCCACCTGAGAACCACTGAATCAAATCACTGGGGACCAGGGTATTTTAACAAGCCTTTTGGGTGATGCTGTTGCAAGGTGACATTTGGGAACCATTGCTTTAACGGTGAGGATAGTACTTACTGTCAAAATTGCATTTGAAAAACTATTGTACATATAACATGAATAATATTCTATGCAAAGCATACATTTAACAAGTTCCCATTCTCTGGACATACTGAGAACAAAACTAGGTGACTACTTGCTGAGTTTGTTGATGACAGAATTCATGAATCTATAAAAGAAGGCTTTATACAGGACTGTATGATTGCTGGAGCCCTGGTGGTACAGTGGTTAACAGCTTGGCTGCTAACCAAAAGGGTGGCAGTTTGAATCCACCAGTCGCTCTTTGAAAACCCAATGGGACAGTTCTACTCTGTCCTATAGGGTTGCTATGAGGCCGAATCGACTCAACAGCAATAGGTTTGGCATGATTGCTAAGGCATCTCTCAATTTTGAAAGTAATGATTCTAAAAGCTTTTACTCTACCTTTAACCCACTGCAGATAAATACTTAAGATGAAATTTCTTCAAATATGCTTTTTTTTATTCCAAAATAATTTACTTCTCTTCAAATTGCTGTTGTTCCCATTAGCTAGGAGCTCACAATTGAGGAGTTGAGCTAAATTGCTCTTATTCCATTTATATAAAGATAAAATTGTCATACATATAATTTTTTCTGTATGTTACCTGGTCCTTTGCAAGAAAAATGTGTGCAGTGACTCTAATTTTTTCACTTAAAAACTTGTCAAAAAAGAAAAAAAAGGAGAGGGAGAACAACTGTAAAATTCCATGAGACAAGACAAAATAGAGCTAAATAAACACAGAAGTATCAGCCTAATATCTGCAAACCAGAAACAAGTTTCCCAGTTTTAAGAACCTCGTCTAACCTGTTTTGGGAGTTTGATTAGAATCGTCTGCCAGTGAAGTATTGCTTTATTGTCCAAAAATGTCTGTTTAAGATTCTTAACAGTTTTCCAAATGGTCCACATTACCACTGGATGAAATATCTCTGCCAGCCGCATCAGACTGACTGGGAACAACATAAACAAGTGCCAAGTTGCATTCCCTAATGAATTCTCTGAGCAGAGAAAATCAGAGAGAACAGCGATGTGAAATTTCATTTGGTGGCCAGAGGCTGCCACGACTGAGGCAGACAACTAGGGAGATGAGAATTACAGTGTGGAAGTGTCAGATGGGGACGGAAACACGGTGAGTGTTCTAATGAATGATCTAATGAGAGATAGACTAAGACTGCTTCATAGACAAGAGGCCAACAACTTGACGGGAAAAGCTGCATTAGGTATTAATAGTTGGGATAAGTAGGCAATTCTATGAAGTTTCACTGTCAGATAATTTTAACTTGGTTGTTCTGTCAACTTTACTTGTGGTCGGAACAACATGATTCTAAAAGACCACAGTTACAGTAGCTCAGATTTGCCAAATTTAAAAATTCCAAATTATCTGGGATTCCCTCTATCTGTACTTCCTTATATTGTGTTTGGTGATGGTAAGATTGGCTTTCACAAGAAATTGATTTCATTCATCAGAAACGGTTCCATGGCCCTTACCTAACCCATAATTAAAAAAAAAAAAAAAAAAAGATGTGCTAAAAGAGCTAAAGTGATAAGGTCCCCCATCTATGCTGACAGCAGCTGAAAAGAGGGTAAAAAGTAAGATGCATTATTGTGTGCTCTGGTGTCTGCTGGTTTAGCACACAATGGTCAGAAAGTTTAATAGGTATTAATTATGACCTTACTATTCTGCAAATATAGTAAAAAATCACATAAAGTATCTATGGTCAATAATTTGGCCAAGTAGCAGGTTGAAAAACCATGTATTCTAGATAAGCATTCCACTCTTTTTAAAAAGAAAACTTGTTAATCACGCCGTCACCAAACCATGAGATTTACAATGTGCTTCGTATGTTCTTGTGTCTTTACACCCATTCACAATGGAATTCTTCAATATTTACCTTTTTATCTGTATATCTATCTATAATAAAAATTAAGCAATTGTCTTTTCAATATAATTATCTTTGAAGAACATCTACCCCTCCAAATTCATGCTTTCAAAGAACTGAAAGCATTTGAAATGTAAAGCATTAAATGTCACAATTTTTTGTTTCAATTAGGGGATATTCTTCACACGTTGAAGTCACTGATGACTGTTTGTAATGAACACTATCAGTCTATTCTAGGACCCAGAGAGAAGAAAGATAGGGATGATGAGTTACTCTATTAGATTTACAATGGCCATAGACGTCGATGCTAGTGGTATAACAATTAGTCATTTAAATGAACTAGAGGGATATGAATTTGTTTACCAGGTAAAGCTAAGTGAAGTTCTTTAGTGATATAATTATCAAGTAACATTTTTCCTGCATTTCCTCTTGCCTTCTCTCTTTTTCAAGTTTGAGTAAGGAACCATGTGATGTACACTTATAACGTAGTGATCCCAAGCCACGTATGTGTGAAACATGTAATGTGTCACTTGAACATTTAAAGCTAAGCTGTGAACAACTTGAAACTGACAAACAGCTTCTAATGCTGTAAGCAACTGCTTTGCTGTGATATGGTTTGACCTAACACTCATTATCTATGTCTGATGTTCTGAGTAAACCTCTGATTATGAACCGGTGACATAAGTTACCCTGATGCAATATGAACTGGATGTCCCTGAAAACCTCTTATCTGACTAAATCATATAATAGCCCTGGGCTTTTGCTCTCCCAGTGACAGCAAGATAGAGGCAGAATGACTCAGACCGTAACTACAAGGAACCTCCACTGAGGATGAGCTACTGGTCAAGCCTTCTTCCTGAGACCACTCATTAAAGGTAAACAGGTAAAGACCGAAGATTGAGACTTTAATTATTGGGCTAACTTTGCCACACCCTGACTCTCCAGGTCGAAAGAAATGTCTGGGATCTTACCTGTGTGCTGTGTCATGGCTATCTTGCAATAAACTAGATGAGCTTATGCATGAAAAACCTGAGCATTTATCTACTTATTTTAAAATAAAAATCTTCACAAAATAAACCAGTACTTTTTGAGTGGTGTTTACTTGATCATTGATAAAATATGCTCAGAATAAAATAAAATTTCCAGAACCCAAGCTACCCAAATAAATTGTTATGAACTTAACTAATGTCAGTTGTATTTGTCATCATCTTGTTTCTTTTTTAAATCCTCTTTTTCTTATTCCAAAATTAATGTGAAACTGGAAAACTTAGGAGCATACCTAATAAGTAACCTGATGTCCGCATAAGGAAGCAAAGAAAATACTCATAGTCCCATACATAGAGAAAATAATTGCTTACTCACCACCTCATCATTGGTAGGGAGAGATGTGTTTAGTAGGTTGCAGAACTGAGTTCGACAGCAAGTAATCCAGCTGGTTATTATAAATCAAACTTTGAGTTACTGCACAGGTTGGAAATTTTGCTTATTATATACACAGCATTAGACAATGTCTATAAAATTTATCAAATTGCCATGATGCTCGATCAAAATTTTTTTAAAAAAAGATCAATTAGATATAGAGTTCATAATTTCTCATCTCATAACACGTCTCTGTTTGAACATAGAAACCATAGAACTGTGGATCTCACCTTATGGAAGGAATTATAATCTCCTGCAAACCTTCATGGTTTTCATGTAGGTAAAAACCAGAAAAACATCATGGTTGGTAAAGTAGAGGGTCAGGAAAACAAGGGAAACCCTCTATGAGATGAATTAATACAATAGCTGTAACAAGGGGTTCAAACATGCCACAATCATGAAGCTGGCACAGGACAGTGTAGCAATTCATTCTGTTACACATTAGGTCACCATGAGTCGCAATCAATTTGACAGCAACTAATGATAACAACAAACAATCTTTTTAAAAATAAAGCTTCCCTGACCTTCTGCAGGTCTCTTAATTCATAGATCTCTGGCAATGAGGCTCTGGCATGTTTACTTTTAAAGTGCCACTTGGTGAATATTCTCCTTTCTCCCAAACTATTATTCTCTTAATAGATCCAGGTAGATTGATCACTAAAAATTGCTTATTTCTAAATTGCTTTGTATTTTATAAAAATTAAAAGATTGACCATTTCAAGAGGAATATCACAGCAAATATGAATTTAACTTAAGCTGCTGTGTTACACACAGCAACTGTGATGACAATGATCTCTTTTATTTGTAACCTAGAGTGAAGCTTGTCAAGGATGCCAGGGCATTTGGCCCAGGCTAAAAACAATATATGTAGGGCAAGAAGATAAGTCACACTTTGATACTTTCTCTCTTGTCTTGATTATGTGTTTGTTCTCTGATTCAGGCTCCTGGATTGACATAGTAAGTGGACACTTCTAGAGGGATTTCCCAGGGTGCCACTACTTCTATTTTTTGCCAAATAGGTCAATTTTTTGCGGAAGGGAAAGGGAAGAAACAATGGCTACTATGTAAAGAGAATTTCTAAATCTAAATACATGTTCAAAGTTCAAATACTGTCATGGACTGAATTGCGTCCCCCCAAAATATGCGTCAACTTGGCTAGGCCATAATTCCCAGTATTGTGTGATTGCCCACCATTTTGTTCATCTGCCGTAATTTTTCTTTGTGTTGTAAATCCTACCTCTATGATGCTAATGAGGCAGGATTACAGGAAGTTATGTTAATGAGGCAGGATTCAGTCTACAAGATTAGGTTGTGTCTTAAGTCAATCTCTTTTGAGATATAAAAGAGAGAATCAAGCAGAGAGACAAGGGAACCTCATGCCACCAAAAAAGCAGTGCTTGGAGCAGAGCGCATCCTTTGGGCCCAGGGTTCCTGTGCTGAGAAGCAACTAGACCAGAGGAAGATTGATGACTAGGACCTTCTGCCAGAAAGAAAAAGCCTTCCCCTGAATCTGACACCCTGAATTGTCTTCTAGCCTCTTAGACTGTGAAAGAATAAATTTCTCTGTTTGTTGAAGCCATCCACTTGCTGTATTTCTGTTATAGCAGAGGTAGATAACTTAGACAAATACCATGATAGCACAGATCAGCTGCTCGGAAAAAAATCTTGGAGCCTGAGTTGAAAATCTTTTTGTTCTGTTTGCTTTAGGTTCATTTTGCTCTTCTTCTTCTAAATCCTTAAGCTGGAAGCTGAGAACATTGATTTTAGAGTTTTCTTATTCCCTAAGGTAAGCATTTAAAACTCTTTAATTACTCTGAACAGTGGTTTTGGTTTTTCTAGGTTTTTTTTTGTAAAATTCTTGCAAATTTTTTAATAGATTTCCCCTTAGGCAATTAGTGTGTTTTTACATTACTGAAAATAGCATCTTTTAACATTTTATTTCTAACCTTTTTTTCTTTCTCTCTCTCATTTTTTTTGGCTGTGGAAACAACTTTCAATTAGATTACCTACCCCAATACTAAATTCTTCTTACAATAATTCTAGGAAGAATCTTCTAATAAAAATCTATAGGCAATCATGAAACTTAAGTAAAAAGAAAGATCCCTTTCTCAATAGAAAAAGGCATACTTGGTAAATCCGGTAGAATGATACCTCATCAGGTAAATGCTTCCCTATTACAAGAATTATTATCACTCAAGGAAAAAGCAACTCATGACTAATAACCATATCTCCCTCTAGCATAACTGGGACTTCCTCAGCCTATTCATATAGTTGATATCATATGTCTAATAGTAATTTAAATTTCAATTCAAATACTCCCATCCAGTTACATAAGAATTTCAGCAATTTGAAAATGGCTCAGTCTACATTTGCTCTCACAGCTCAATCATCCTACAAGTGACCAGAGTGTCTCTCACAATTAGTACCCAATCAAGCCAGTACCTGCTGGGCACTTTCAGTGTTCTCCCAAGTTTTGCCCCAGTTCACAAGACAGCTGCTGCTCACCAGATGTCATTGGAGATATAGTGAAGAATGTTTTTGCAAAGACAGATGTTGTGGCGAACCCTGAAATAATGTTTCTCAAATGTGTTTTCCACTCTGCTAAAAGGAGCACAAACTATGATGCTTCTGCATCAAAATTTTAGGAAGTTTTAGTTATAGTTCCTCTGCATTTTACAGGACTCAGTCCGGGCTGGGACGAAGACAAATCTAAATGAGAGAAGTTACAATATTCCTAATTAACTGTTGCGATACATCTTAATTGTCTCCCATAATTTCTTTTAAACATTTTTAATTGTATAGACTGATAATATATGTATAATACATTATTCACCTACTCCTTACTTATCCACCGTCTTTTTATTCAACATTTCACATTTATAATGATAGTAAAAAATCTACTGACCATTTTGTGCATTAACAATATACCTCCGGCAGTAATGAACCACAGTACAAGACGGGAGTAACGCCGGCTTTGATGTTTACGGTTGTGTGTCAACCTGGCTCGACCATGATTATCAGTGATTTGGCAGTTATGTAATGATGTGATCTGGCAGTTATGTAATTTGGCAGTTATGTAATGATGTAGTCATCCTCCATTTTGTGATCTGATGTGGTCATCCTCCATTTTCATATAACACTGATTTTCACTTAATGACCTGGTTTTTGGAGCCTAGCCATGTTGATAAGTGAGGAGTATATATAATATATATATGGTCATCATTAGAATCAACTAAAATGGCACTTAACATCTATGTATATATACATTTATCTATCTATGTATCTATATATATATATACAGAAAAAGAGAGCATTGGTGGTACAGTGGTCAAGCGCTCAACTGCTAATCAAAAGGTCAGCAGTTTGAACCTTCCATGCTCCAGGGGAGAAAGATGTGGCAGTCTTCTATAAAGATCTACAGCCTTGGAAACCTCAAAGGGGCAGTTCTACCCTGCCCTATGGTGTTGCTATGAGTCAGAATTGACCCAACAGCAATAGATGTGTGTGTGTGTGTGTATACCCAGTGTATAAATAAATATATATATATATATATATATGTATGTATGTATGTATGAGGTAGGGTATCTTATGATACCAAAGAAGAATTATAAAATAATAATAACAAAGAACTGACAGGGAACATTTTATTGATATCTAAAAGTTCATACCAGTAGAAAGGGAAACCTTCCCATTTAGGCATAAATCTACATACCTACACACACACATGCACACACACACATGCATGCATATAATACAAACGATCCTACGAAAAGAGAGAGTCTTTACTAAGACAGGGAGCAAAGGCCCTGAGATCGGAGGGTGCCTGTTTGAGAAATAGCGAAGAGAGTGCTGTGGTTAGAGGAGAAGCAAGTGAAAGAGGAATAGGCTATGCTATCAGGGAGGTAATAGGGGATTGAGTGTGGAACCTAGAGACTTAGTAAGACAGAGAACAGAGGGGGCCCCAAATCTACAAACAAAGCAAAAAGAAATGGGCCAGGGCACAGAAACAAAGCCATTCCCTAGAACATTGGGGCAGGGTCTCTAAAAATAGCCCATAAACTTCCCTAAAGTTGCCTTTCAGAAGCAGCTGGAGAAAACCAGGCCCAGGGACGTGCACAGAACATCCACCTGTGACCGCTGTGTGACCTTCTACCAGGGGCAGCGAGGGGCTGCAGCCCCAGCCGGGGAATTGAAGCCAGGGAGCGAGAGACTGCACAGGTGTGACACTCCATAATAAGTCCTGCTACAAATCCCAGAGGCCTCCAAGACAGGAGCCATCTTGGAAAGCTGCTGTACACACATCTTAGTTAACATATCCCTGCCTGTGCCTATGAATAAACATGAATCTTTTCTGACCCAAGAACTTTTAAAAAACTCAGGCCTGTCTTTTGTTCTGTGAGATGAGGGTAAGCATTGCTCTAGGTCCTCCTCATCTCCACTTGCAAGCCTCTTCAATAAAGCTTTGCTTGTGTGGAAAACTATGTGCCTTACCTCCTTATTCTTGATCGGTGAGAGACAAGAACCTTATTCTGGTAACATTACCTGTATTTCAAAATTTGAGAGAGATTAAGATGACATCTATCTCACAATTTTCTTCAAACTGATGGTGGAAGTTCCGATATTCAGATTCGATTCTCCTAAGTTTTTAAGGCCCGTGTTACATTGGGCATGAAATGATTTGTCAGAACACCCTAAGCTACTGTGACCAGGGAAGATATTTGAAAGAATTACAGATGAAGGGTGAAATTAGCCATATATTTGCTTGAATAAGGAATTGTTTTGCCCTGCAAAACTAAGTGAGGAAGATAGTCTCCAACAAAATAGTAGCATGCAATCCAGCTCACACTTTTGATGTATATAAAAAGAGATAACATTGACTCTGTGCAACATTCAATGGGCATTTTTCCAAGCAAATTGGAGAGAACAAATGTCCTCTGTAATTCTGCTGATAAAATTCTGGCATTTAAATTGAACTTTGAGTTTATGGATTAAATGGCACATAGAATGTCACTTTCTCCTGAAAATCCAATAAATCTACACTAAAGGGATTTTCAGGACATGAACCGATAACCATAGAAAGAACACAAAGGATACCCTGAAAGACAAAGGAGAGAACTGGTGATTGACACACCATATTCAAGAAAACCAAACTGTAATTCAGTAAGTGAAAGGAGGCGAGAAATAATCCAGTTTACACCACAGAATACTCAACAGGCATCTCTAGAACTAGGGAGGCAGAGAGGAGAGAAAAAAAAAAAGGAAGATTGAGTGAAATTTGTCTGAGAAGCGTTTAAATCTCTATTTCTTTGATATAACAAGGAGTTTTTGTGGTAGACTATGCTAGATACAATTGAGAATCTGGGCTGTATACTGAACACAGGAATTAGCAAACATATGCATTCTGAATGCTAGACTCTGGGGATCCCCAGATCCCTTCTGCCACTTAAGTCTCACAAATCTGATAGTCAAACTGTTGGCCTCCATATAGGATATTGGAAAAAATTTTTTGACTAATAATTTTTTATTTACTTGAACATTTATTCAACTGAATTGAATATGGAAATTCAGTGAAACTTAGTAAAAATATATTACACATGTTTTGTATCAGCCAAAAAATGTAAGAATTTATCTTTGAAATGAGGAGTAAGAAACCAGTTGATAATCAATGATCAAAATCTGCCTAAATTCTCACTCCTTTGAAATGGCTCCCTTAACTATTTCTGTGAAAATAAAGTCTTGAAAAAGTTCGAAGACTTTCACTTTGGTACATTTGATAATGAACTATCAAAAAAAATAGAATTGCAACACTAGAAGATCAATTTACTCACATTATTCATATTGGAAACAAATAATATTAATAGTCTCCCCAGTATTGCCCTGAAAACTGGGCAAAAGGGAAGCTTGGTCTCGGTCCTAAGCTTTAAAAAGCCCAGAATATCATAAAGATCATTGCAGTGCAACAGGTTTCTCTATTTACAGCCTTTCTGGGCGTGGGTTTGTAGTTCTGCCAAAATGATTTACTAGTCACAATTTTGCAAAGGGATTGGACAGTTTACTATGCAAAATTGGTACCTAAAACCTTTGCTAGGATGGGACAGCTTACTATGCATGTAAGGTACTTAAAACCGTTGTGAGGATTGGTTGATTACTAAGCAAATTTAGGTAATGGTGGCCTACTGAAAGGATTGGTCAGTTTGTGGTCTTGGTGTGAAGAGTAGGCTTATAAAAGGGTTAATCGTACAGGGGTTGAAGGGAACCTCACTGCTATCAAGAAGAAGAGCTGGGAGCTGAGCAAATCCTTTGGACCCAGTTCTCTGTGCTGAGAACCTCCTAGACCCCAGAGACAGAGAGCTGTAACACTGGATACAGTGCAAGATGGCACAAGAAGGCAGTAGCAGCACAAACGTAGAACCAGGAGACAGACCAAGATGGCTGCAGTGGGCTTCTTGGCCCACAGAACAAGGCAGCTGCAGTGGACTTGCTGACATATGGAGCAAAGGAGCATAGTGCCTTTAGGCAGGAGGCTTGCCGGCAGAGTGTGGTGCCTCCGGGGATTAGCCCTGGGAGCTAAAGACCTGAACACTTGCCTGAACAAGGCAGAGGTTGAGAGGAAGCCAACTGGCCAAGAGAAGGGTCTCCTAGCCCAGCCAAGAGTGAGTTCAACATGGTTTCATGATAAAATAAATAAAAACGTAGCTCAAGAGAAGCTGAAAAAAGGACAAATCTTTAGAAAGGTAGTCTATTTACATCTTTTAAAACCAAAAAAAAGAAAAAGACAAAATTTTATTTACACATAACCAACCTAACTTGAGCAAACAGAACACTATAAATGCGTCAATTAATAAAGATTTAAACTCTTATCAAAATAATAAAAACAAGAAGAAAAGGCATCTTATCAAATTCAGAAATTGAACAGGTCAGATGAAAAGCCAATTTCATTTAATCTTTTTTGATTAAAAGAATATGAAACATCATTTCCATACAAAAATAAAACGTACAGTTATTAAAAATGAAAGAAGGGTAAATAAATAGAAAACCATAGTATCCAGTAATGACAGAAAAATGCTAATAAAGAATATCAGTTTGAAGATAAAGAATAAAATTATATATCCACTGCTTATCAAGAGTGACAGTGGTTTGTGTACGATATTTACAGAAAACAGTAGAAAATGTCTATGTTTAGTACAAAGGATTTCAAAATTTGACACTAAAGTGACTATACATACCAACTTGATAAAATAAATAAATAACTACTGTCTATAATGGAGATGTCTAAATGAGATCATTAAATTATTGTGTAATTAAAAAAGAAAAGAAACTATAAATAAAATAATTAAATATTACTTGATTTAACTAGATAGTATCAGGAACAAAAGTCCGGTTAAACAACTAACGTTTATTATATATATTGTTCAGCTAGCAGGACAAGAAAATAAGGAAAACAAAAATAATAAGTATTTTAAAGGGTTTACATTAATTATAAAACTGCAGGCTTTGAATTGAGTGAAAAACTGAAGGCACGAAATTTGATATTAGGCAATAATTCAGAAGTAGGGCTGTGTAATATAATTTATAAGAGTAAACTAGTAATAATATAAGCCCTGGTGACTAAGCGGCTAAGAAGCTCAGGCTGCTAACCAAAAGGTCAGCAGTTCAAATCCACCAGGTGCTCCTTGGAAACCCTGTGGAGCAGTTCTACTCTGTCCTATCGGGTTGCTATGAGTTGGAATCAACTCAACAGCAACCGTTAATAATAATATAATTCATACCTGCTCAGGGCAGGGAGAGAGAAGCAGAACTTGAATAGCTATGGGAATTCAAAGGCTCATGGTATAAGGGCAGAACTGAAGAATACAAGTAGGATGTAAAGAGAAGGATCAAATTCACTGAATAGCCAGTGAATTCTTGAAAACAATGAAAGAAGAAATTTGAAATACTTCTAGATGAATTAGATGAAGTGCCTAAGAGGTTTTTTGTTTTCTTTTTCTCTCCAGCTTCCAATTAAAAAAAAAAAAGCTATTCAGTAGTCGGCATACTGGCTGCCTGAGTAAACCAAAATTTTCCCTAGTATTAACCTAAAATGAAAGCTAAACACTGGCGAAGTTCTTGCATTCAATATGCAGTAAAGATGGAATGAGTATGATTTGAAAAAAGGAAAATGGCACCAGGATATCCATTTCATTTGAACAACATCTAAATAAAGCAAGCTTTTTATCTATCCTCCTTTGTAAAATTCCAGTGGAACTCAGCACTCACAGTAGAGGATTCGCAGCACAATTGCTCTGGGTTTTTTTGTTGGTTTGTTTTAATCAGCTTTAATGACCACTTATCAAGAAGGTAAGTAGTCTTTGCTTTCTAATGAAAAAAAAAATGTTTTTAAAGACCTTTTGTGAAAAGTATGCAACAGAATGTATGAGTCATTTGAAAATCATCCTTCAAATGTATACTATAATAAAAAAAAATAAGAATTATTAATTTAAAGTCAAATTTTAACTCAAATATTTAGCAATCTTGTTTCTAGGGTCTGGGGTCGCTATGAGTTGGAATCAACTCGACGGCACTGGGTTTGGTTTTTTTTTTTTTTTTTTTGGTTTTGGTTTCTAATGTCTTTGTTCTGAGATATTTTTTGAAAACCTATTCTTCCCAGCTTTGGTTATATAGGTTGAAGAGGTAATCCCTACATTCAAAGAATTTTACTGTCTCAAGGGACAGAGAAAAGAAATATTACTATACCGTACGTGGCCCAATTGCTAGTTGTGTGGTCTTGGGTAAGTTATTTAACTATATTTGTCTCAGTTTCTTCACTTTAGCAACCTAAGTTACCATAACCATATAATGATAGTCTTTTCATACAAAACAAACTTTAAAATTACAATGTCTTATACCATGAAATCCATAAATAATATATTTATGATTGAACAAGATTTTGAGTTCGAAGTTGAAGGTTAAGATGCCATATAAAATTGTTAAGAACTGATGAAACATTCGAAAACTTTAAAGGGGGTTTCTTACTTTGAAACAGACCCAATGTTTAGATGAGAGAAATCCGAAGTATTTACAGAACCAAAATAACCAAAATATCATAGACACAGTTTGAAATAGAAACACCAAAATTTTCTCTCCAAAGAAAATTTTTGATTGCATTTTTTTCTCAAAATTATTCTGACCAGTGGAATATAATCAATTTATCAAACGAAGTTTAATGGCTTCTGTATGCCAGGCACTATAGAAAACACTTTACATATTTTATCTGAATTAATCCTCAGAAACTTTATCAGGAGGAGATCATTATTTCAGTGTTACAATAAGGAAGTGAGACACAGAGAAGTTATATGACTTGCCCAAAACTGGACCTAGAATAGTCTGACACCAGAGTAGAGGTTCAGACCTAGAACAGTCTGGTGCCAGAATTTGAATTCTTAGCTACTCTATCCTATGGCTTTCTCCAACATGCACGGGTTTGGAGCACACTCTTCTCTTCAAACTGGCTTCTAAATGAACAAGTTAATTATACTTAGTTATGCTCTGAAAACTGGGTACAACTTGTATTCTTCATCTGTGGCCAATCTCCTTCTCTCTTCTCAATGTCTTTTTTTTCTTTCATTGACTTAGAAAACAATATTGGGGTCTCACTACCTACCGTATGCACCATAATTCTGCCAGTCATTACAACTCAAAACCTTAAAACTTTTGACATTTTCTTTTCCAACCATTATCATCAGTTGCATTCGTAACTCCATGCTTTCTGACCACAATCTACTCAACTCTGTTCTCAGCTAATCCCAGTTTTAGCTCTTAATCTTGTGGTTTTATTGTTTTACTGTGTGTACTGTATTTGAGTGCAGTGACCTCTGAGCCCACCCATCCCACCTATTCCCATTGCCCAGGGGAAAAGAACTTGTGGAAACAATAAAATGTCACTATACAAAATATGTTGAAGAAGATTATATACACACTGGCTTTACCAATAAAGGTAATGTTGACTCATATTTGAACTGTCCAGAACCTAGGAATTACATATTCCTCGGCCCATTCAATTCTCTACTTGACTGTTCACATACACCTCAAAATTAATATCTCCCAAATTGAACTCCTTACATTTTCTTCAAAAACTACTCATGAAGACATCTGTTTTCTACTCTGGGATGTAGGGAGCTGGAAGAAATAGTGCTTTTACATTTACAATAAAAAAAGGTTGGTTAACTTCACTTTTATGATATTTTTCAAACCTATCAAAGAACTGAGGTCACAGAGTAACCAGCTGGCCAAAATCTAAAGAGGCAAACATGGGCAGAGAGAGAAGAGACATGAGTGCTAAATTACCTGGTGGGTAATTATCAAATATTATCACACCTCTAAGCAGCCCTGGTGGCACAACGGTTAAGCTCTCAGATGCTAAATGAAAGTTTGACAGTTCGAACCCACCAGCAGCTCCATGGTAGAAAAGATCTGTCAGTCTGCCCCCGTAAAGATTACAGCCTAGGAAACCATATGCGGCAGTTCTATTCTGTCCTATAGGGTCGCTGTGAGTCAGAATCAACTTTACAGCACATACAACAACGACATCGTACCTCTGCCAGCACTGGTGGCAGATAAACCCTGATAAAATTTAGGGGCTTGGAATTATGTTGAGGATTCATATCAACCTTCAGCAGTTAAGGAAAATCTGCTCTCTTTGCCCCCTCCACCTCCACCAAAAATGTGTCCCAACACACCCTTTGACTCTTTGGATATTAAAGACAGTATGTGTTCCAACTGAGATTTCTACTTGGCCTGTTACATTGACTGGTCTGCAGCTCAACTTGCTTTGAGCAGAGCCTAAGTCAAACGGTGTCTTAGTTATCTAGTGCAACTATAACAGAAATACCACAAGTGGGTGGCTTCAACAAAGAGAAATTTATTCCCTCACTGTCTAATAGGCTAAAAGTCCTAATCCAGGGCGTCATCTCCAGGGGAAGGCTTTCTCTCTCTGTGGGCTCTGGAGGAAGGTCTTTGTCATCAATCTTCCCCTGGTCAAGGAGCTTCTCAGGCCCAGGGACCCTGGGTCCAAAGGAAGTGCTCTGCTCCTGGTGCTGCTTTCTTGGTGGTATGAGGTCCCCATGTCTCTCTGCTTGCTTCTCTCTTTTATATCTCAAAAGAGATGGGCTTAAGACACGACCTAATCTTGTAGATCTCATCAATATAACTGCCATTAATCCATCTCATTAACATCATAGTGATAGGATTTATAGCACATAGGAAAATCATATCAGATGACAAAATGGTGGACAATCACACAATACTGAGAATCATGGCATAGCCAAGTTGGCAGATATTTTGGGAGAACACAATTTAATCTGTGACAAAGGGCTTCTTTTGAAATGGCCCAGCAGGCTTTAATGTGCTCTCTGTTTTCGGATCTCACAATCCTAATGCCCCTCTGAGCTATAAATTTCTGTGACTGATAATTTTGCCTACTGAAGTCTCCCCTCGGAGATGTCCCTTGGAGATCTGGAATCATTGTCTCCCTAACACAGCTACTAAATATGGCACTTTTGAAATACAACAACTCTTGGCTTGTTATTGGGCTTTGTTCAAAACTGGGCACCCTACCCAGGGAAGCCTTGTGACTCTCTGACCTGACATCCTCATTTTGGGATAGGCCAACTCATAGTCCATGACTAACAAGAAAAGGCAGGCACAACAGGCCTCACTTGTCAGGTGGAAATGGCTTATTCAAACTTGGGTCCATCCTGGCCCCAGCTGCATTTTGCTTGCCATGAGAAAGCAATCCCTGTAGGGGACCTTTATCCCCCACTCCATTGCCTGAAGCAAAGCCACCTGTTCAGTGAGTCGTCAGTTGATTGAGATTCCCCACATGGCCTGGGCTTGGGTTACTGCTGGCTCTGCTGAACTGAACCCTGGTGGGGTGCACTGGGCTGCTACAGGTGTTCAGCCTCTGCACAAAGCTGAAAATGGCCTTGGTAGTTCCACACAGTGGGCAAGTTTCAAAGCCATTCTCATAACTCTGGCATATACTCCCTTTGATGAGCCCGGTCATATTCTCACTGACTCTTGAGCTGTTGCAAAAGGCCCAGAGGTTGTCAGTCATGTGGAAAACTATGGCCTGTCAGGTTAATGACAGCTTTCCTTGGGACCATAAACTCAAAACTCAGTGCTGTCGAGTCGATTACGACTCATAGCGACCCTACAGGACAGAGTAGAATGTGAAAATAAATCAAAGCTGCTAATTGAAACTATCTGGGTCACCATGTAGATGGCCATAGTAAGGATCCATTCTCTGACGAGACTGACGGGAATCACAATGCATGACTCAGATTGCCACAACACTGCATGGATGCATCACCATGTGGGATACGGCAACTCTTTCACTGTCACAGACTGGGCACAAGGATGTGGAGCTTACCACGTGCCAGACTTATGACTCTTGCCAAATTTGGCCTGTTGTCTCAAAGTGGGCAGGACCAAATTGTACGGGACATGCCCCTGCTCATTCCTTGCAGATTGATTTCTTCAGACACCTTACCCCCTCTCAAAGGTATTCACGGTGACCCACTGCTATGAACACATTTTTAGGTAATGGAATTGACTCTGGTCATATCATTGTGTTTCTTGACACTAATTTGCATTACCTGTTTAGCTCTCTGAACACTTTGCAGTCTGACAGTGGTACTTCACTTATCACTCAACAATGTGTTCATAATCAAGGTATTTGATGGACCTTCCTTGCTGCCTACCACCCCCCAGACATTCAGTATTACTGAGCATTGGGAAGAGCTCCTCAAAAGTCCACTCAAAAGGTTTCTGCCTCCATCTCCTTCACCTCCTCCTGATCCACACACCTGAGGAAGGCAGTTTGGTCATTAACGGAGTATCTACTGATCAAGATGAAAGAAATGGCAGCTCATGTTGACCTATTCTGAAAATCTGGGATTCTAACTTGAACTAAATGACCATTTCAGTACTATAAATTTCTAACTCAAAAAGTGTCTTTTTGAATATTATGTGAGATTACTAAAATATCCTTTAAAAGGCATTGAAATTTTTTTTTTTTTTAAGATTTGGAAGTGTCGTCTTTTAATAATGTGTTACGTATATTTTTGTCTTCTTAAATGAAGTATTCAGGACACATTTAACCACTTATTGATAGATCACGACTACCATTGTGACCATTGTGCTGTAATACCAATTTTCAAAAAGTTCATGCCTCATGATTTTAGATTTAAAGCTTCTGAAATGTAGCAACAACATTCCAAATTCTAAGAAATGCTAACTCTCTTATTTTTAAAAATGACATTGGAAAATCATTTGGTCAAATTTTATTGTTCTTTTTCAACTGAAAAATGATCAAGGCAGGGATGTGTTTATCCGAGGTGAAAGATCCTTTTTAAATATATCTTCTCTTAAGCTTTCTTACATTATTAAATTTATTCATAGGATCAATTCACATTCCACATTATTATTAAACACTACACTTGGTATTATTAAGTATATACAGAAAACAACGGGATTCTTGCGACAGGGCTCCAAGATATCAGCCTGACATGAGATTCTGAAAGGTGTTAGGTCCCTGTCAGTGAAGTCAGTGTGCTCTGAGCACTCTTCCAGCTCACTGCCAGCTCAGGCTTCATGCACAGATTTTCACAAATTAATTCCTCCAAGCACGAAGTGTGTTCTGGCAATTCTTTTCAGACACACAGACAAGGAATGAAATCAGTGTCTAGGGGCTGTGTTGAAGCTTTTGAAAAAAAAAAGTTTTCAAAAAGATAGATATTGTATGCCACATCATTTGAGCCCATTATCTCATTTCTTATTATTCAGATTCATTCAGAAGCAGCTACTCATGTTTCTTAAAACAAAATATCTAATTGCCATGAGTGTGACAACTGAGAAACTACCAAGGCAGCAAAACCTTTTGCAGACCACAATGACCTAAACTCTGTGAATAACTCCTATTTCAACCCAGCTTGTTGTGGCACAGTGATTAAGAGCTTGGCTGCTAACCAGAAGGTTGGCAGTTCAAATCCACCAGCCACTCTTTGGAAACCCTATAAGACCATTCTATTCTGTCTTATAGGGTTACTATGAGGCAGAATCAACTCAATGGCAATGGGTTTATTGACAGCAATGGGCTTTTGAAATGCGAAAGGAAAATGGATGGTGTCTTAGTCATCTAGTGCTGCTATAACAGAAATACCACAAGTGGATGGTTTTAACAAAGAGAAATTTATTTTCTCACAGTCTACTAGACCAGAAGTCCAAATTCAGGGCATCAGGTCCAGGGGAAGGCTTTCCCTCTCTGTTGGTTCTGGAGGAAGATCTTTCTCTTCCATCTTCCCCCGGACTAGGAGATTCTCTGTGCAGGAACCCCAGGTCTAAAGGACATGCTCTGTTCCTGGTGCTTCTTTCTTGGTGGTTTGAGGTCCCCCATCTCTTTGCTCGCTTTTTTCTTTTATATATCAAGAGATTGCCTCAAGCCATGATCCAACCTTATAAATTGAGTCCTGTCTCACTAACACAACTGCTGCCTATCCTCCCTCATTAACATCATAGAGGCAGGATTTACAACATACAGGAAAACCACTCAATTCCTGGAATCATGGCCCAGCCAAACAGAGAAACACATTTTGGGGGGGACATAATTCAATCCATGACAGATGGGTTTGATGAAAAGGAGAGGCAAGGATTTGAATGATGTTTCCGACATGGCAATTGTCTACCATGCTCAAGAAAAGACTCGTTTTGTTTTTATTGTTGTAAATATATGCAAATATAGTAAATATAGATATACATGTACATATATATATACAGCACCCTTTGCCATTTCTACATTTTTTCCCTGCACAATTCAATGATGTCAATTATATCAATCACGTTGTGCAACCAAAGACTTACTTTTAAATGGAAAATTTTAAAGTTGAAAAAGGTAACCAATACTATGTTACTAAGCACATGAGGCAAGATAGATGCTTATTAATGTTTTCTATTTATGGAATGTCTTTTTTACAGAGCTCAGCTCAAGGCCTTGTGTTGCTCCCATTTCCTCAGAGCTGGTTAAGTAGAGCTACTGAAAGAGTCATCTATTTTAATAGTCTATTTGGTCCTCTTTTTGGAGAAATATAACTCTGCCTTCCCAGCTACCTGCCTGTATGACATAGAGCTATTTCTTCCTCTAAGGCAAAGTGGTGAAATTCTTTGCCCACTCTTTCGATGTATCTATAAAGAGTACTTGATTTACTTCCAGAAGGTCAGAGTATTTTATCGTCATTTTAATGAAAAATGTCCACCAAATAGATAAAAGCAGTCATTTAACCAAAACATTAAAAACAAAAAAACTGATGGACTTTTTGTCTTCTTTGTTTTTATATGTTAACACTCTCTGAAGGGCATTGGGGTGTAACTACAGGCACGCCATGTTGATGTTGGTGGTTTTGTTTGTTTTGCATAGAAACAGCATTACCAGTAAGTTGCAGGTGATCAATAAGGACTTGAGCACTTGAGTGAAGTTCTCTACCCATAAACCAAACTCATTCCCGTGAGTTGATTCTGACTCATACTGGCCCTAACAGACAGAGATAGACCTTCCCCATAGGGTTTCCAAGGAGTGCCTGGTGAATTCGAACTGCCAACCTTTTGGTTAGCAGCTGTAGCTCTTAATCACTAAGCCACCAGAGTTTCCAAAGTGCTCTAAATAAAAATTTTTTTTTTTTTAGACTTCCTAATTTAATATTTCTAGAATTCTAAAGTATCCTGGAAAATAGATCTATTACTTTCTCTAGGAGAATGTTTAAAATGTTAGTCTCAATGTAAACAGTACAAGGGTTTCATTGCATCAAGGAAGTTACTACTGTGACATTTTCTATGTTTCTTTCCTTAAAACTTTAACCACTACTCCACAGTCCTGGCTATTTTCCCCACTTGTGACTCCCGAAAGGTTTCTGAAACCTTTTCACCTTTCATAAATCACTTTCTCTGCAGAAAGACTACCGACTGTCTTTGTTATCTATCCCTTCATAGAGCTTTGTTTGTCAAGTACAAACATGAGCTGCGTTTCTGAGATTCAGTAGGATCTAATGACTTATTCGATATTGGGGGCGAGGGAGATGATGGCATTTAAATAACTAGAATCTGAAGACTTTTGGTTCCTGGCAGAAACCGTAATAGGATTTTCATTTATTCTTTTAAGGGAGAAGTGAGAATTATCTACTGCCCATTTCCCTTGCTGAAAAGTTTGCTGCTAGTTCAGGCTCCAGAGTATTTACTCAGGGTTCTTGCTGCTTTCCCTAGGCACTCAAGAAACAATGAGCTAGAAATGTAAACTTTCCTAACTATGCATTCAGACTTTCCAACTACTTTAGACTGGTTTTCCTCTTTATTTGCTAAATTTGTTGAAATCTTTTCTCTCTGTGCTGCACCTGAAAGCAGGTCTCTTCCTCCAGATCATGGACATACTCTTGAAACTGGGAACTTGAAGGTTTTCTGCTGAGAAATATATTCTCGTTTGAAATATACTTGTGTCCTAAATTGTTGGAGGAAATGGCACCCCTTGTCCCTGACTCTAATGAGTCCAACCTACTCCAAGACCTTCTACTAGGTACCTGAGATTCCGAGGCAACTCAGCAAACTTCTCTGACCACAAAGTTTTAAAATTTAGATACGTGAAAAAATAAATGTCATACCATATAATAAGTGTGTGGTGAAAGGAGAGAGAGAAGTCCAGAAAGAAGTGACAAATTCTACATATGAACAGAAGCATCATAAGTGGCTTTATAAAGGTGATCCCTTTACTTACTCTTGAAAGAGGAGTATGAGTTTGTATTTCAGGCAGAGAGAGCAGGTGAGTATAGGCACAGACATAAGAAACAGACTGATGTACTCAGGTAATGCAAGCAAATCAGTGCTGTTTGTAAAATGATAGTGCAGATGAGAGTTCTATAAGAGACAAGAGTGCAGAGACAGGCAGGCTTTATTTTACAGAAGTCCTGTGACATTTCTAGGGGCATTGTGATTGCCTGCCCCACATCCACCCAATCCCATTCCCATTATGTGGCAGCCATGTAGTATGAATGGGATTCGCTCCACTCCAAGTCCTAGTCCAGGGGTGGACCCTAATTGTCCACAAACTTCAGGGTAATCCCACTCCTTTTGACACAATAGTTGGTTCAGAGACACTAACGAAGGCCTAAACTAATCAATGCACTGCAGTTCCCTGGCCACAGGGATTTGTTCGAGGAAGGTAGAGCTAAGTACTTTCCTTCTACGGTCCTGGGAATTGACAGAAATGGCTCATTGTGATAAAGGGAGTGCTTAGTCCCATTTTCGGCTGAAAGAAATCAGTCTAAGGATGAAACTAATGGAATGGGACGGAGCGTCAAAAGCAAAGTGAGAAAATAATGCACAAGGCCCACCTTGTGCTTTAGTGAGCCAATTTACCGTTTATACACAGTTTGGGTTGGATTTTCTGATGCACCACCCTAGAGAAGCCATTGCAATGTTTTATCTTAAGTTGTAACATTACCAGCTTTATGCTTTAGAAAGGCCATTCAAGCCACAGATGTAGAAAGGATTTGAACACCACAAGATTAAGGTCAGGGAGCTTGGTTAGAAACATTCTTCAGTAGCTCCTATGAGAGGCAATGAAGGCCTACAGCAGGGATGATAGACTCAGGAGTCAGATATTAGATGTAATGAGAAGATAGAACCTGTAAGACTTATTGATTTTTGGCCTACAGCAGAGGCATCAGGAAAGAAAGGGATTATTATACACCGATCACTAGGTTTCTGGGTTTTGGATCTACTGTCTTTCATTAGATAGACAAGGTTTGAGATGGAAGAGTTTTTTAAGCCACATTGGGTTTGAAGCAACTATAGGAAATACAAACAAAAATGTCAAGTAAGCATCAGATATAGTAAGATTAATTTTTGTTCTGGTAGAAATATAAATTTGGGAACTATGAATATCTAGATGGGATTTTTCTGAGTAAGAAAAAACGATAGAATTCATAAGAACACTAAATAATGTGTAGTCAGAGGAAGAGTGTTCAACAAAGGAAATATAAGAAACACCCCAGGAAAGTAATAGGAGAACCAAGAGAATAGTGTATCAGAAGCCAAAGAAGGAAAGAAGGACCAGAAAAGAATCAAGGAGGTATTGAAAACACCACATTAGGAAGGGAAAATATTACTCATTCATTTA
Organism: Elephas maximus indicus; assembly: GCF_024166365.1. Taxonomy (NCBI): domain Eukaryota; kingdom Metazoa; phylum Chordata; class Mammalia; order Proboscidea; family Elephantidae; genus Elephas; species Elephas maximus. The sequence continues at coordinate 60,418,316 of NC_064836.1, forward strand.
TCAATATTTATTAATTTCTACCTTTGCACTAGGTACTGTTTTGGGTGCTGAAGATAAAAAAGAGGCAGCCAAAGCTTGTGCTCTAATCAAGCTTAAAATATAAGTGGAGCGTTTCTCACACTTGGCAAAGCACCTTCAGTGCAGTGGTCAGGGCTAAATCCAAACTACAGATGTGGGAGAGTGAGTAGAATGAAAAGCCCTTGATTGTAGGCTGAAATTTTGAGGAGCACTGGCCCTAAAGCAGGGGATAAGAAGGTAAGTAGTCCCAGAATGGCCCAACACCAAATCATCTGTTTTTAAAATGAGAATGACTTCAGCAGGTTGCAGGTTGTGGGATAAAAAGGAACTGGAGAAGTATTTGAAAATACGGTTGAGAAAAGTAACAACAAATGGAGTTCACAAGACACTAGAAGAGGTGGGATGGGTTTGAATCAAGAGCACAAATGGAGACCTAAGCCTTGAAGAAGAAACAGGATGTGAAAGCAAAGTGGTAGCTGACTGTTCATGATCGCCCCAGAGCCATGCACATAAATAATGTATTTTTATTAAATATACTTCTCAAAAAAATACAATGAGAAGAGTGACATTGTTTTAGATGTTTGCAAATTTCTTTAATGTTTGGCTTATTAGAAGATGGCTGGATTCTCATATATACATCAGCATTTTGTTGTGATATGTTGCTTTAGTTGAAGTCCATGAAGAAAATGTAGCCTCATGCAGGTATGCAGTTAGAAAAGATAGGAGGATTTTAGCAGCCCTTGCAGATAATTGTGAATATTCTCCTTTGATGCTAAACCAGTACTTGACATGTGGCAGTTTCTTAGAGGTTAGTTACAATGCAGAATCTGAAACCATATCAATGAACTTTACATGCTCTGTTATAATGAAATTTATTGGCCTATCTTAAATTCTAGAGAGCTCTTTTACCCACACATAGCTTTGTAAGATCATGCACTCACCATGTGGGGAAAAATTGACTTATGAACTTATGCAGATCTATCAAATGTCGACATAATTTATTACATAATATGGAAAAACACATTTATTAATATTATCACTGGTAATTAAGAAAGTCTTAATTATTAGAGTAATTATGATAGTGGACACAATATTTCCAAAATTCTATTCTTAGCTTGAAATCTCAAATTTTATCCTTGAAAACTACTGCCATTCAGTGTCCTTGAAGTGACAAGTTAATTAATTAATTTTATTAATAATAATTTTTATGGTGCTTTAAGTGAAAGTTTATAAATCAAGTCAGTCTCTCACATATAAACTTCTATACACCTTACTACATACTCCCATTTACTCTCCCCCTAATGATTCAGCCCACTCCCTCCTTCCAGTCTGTCCCTTCGTGACCATTTTGCCAGATTCTAACCCCTCTATCCTCCCATCTCCACTCCAGACAGGAGGAGATGCCAACATAGCCTCACGTGTCCACCCGATGCAAGTAGCTCATTGAAGTGACAAGTTAATTCATTTTTTATGAAAAACGTAAATCTACACATCGAGGAAGCTCAATGAACTCCTTGTAGGATATTTTCAAAGACATAGGGTAGTAAAATACACACTGAAATACAGCATAGTAAAAATACAGAAAGGCTAATCCAAAGAGAAAAGTTTGAAAGCAGCAGGAGAAATGTGACTCATCATATACAAGTGAACACCGGTAAGATTAGCATCAGACTTCTCATCAGAAACAACAGAAACCAAAAGAAGTGTGATCTCGCAACACACATACATTTAATTATTTATTTGTAAGTCATCATTTATATATCAGTATACATATATAATACAAACCAAAACCATTGATGATGAGTTGATTCTGACTAATAGCGACACTGTAGGACAGAGTAGAACTGCCCCATAGGGTTTCCAAGGAGCTACTGGTGTATTCAAACTGACAACCTGTTAGTTAGCAGTCAATCTCGTAACAACTGTGCCACCAAGGCTCTATATATATAAATGTGCAGATAATTGTGCAAAACCAAAAGGGAAGAACATCCTCAGCATTTCTCAAGCTGATAGAAATGAAGAAAAAATTCAAGCCTTGAGTTGCAATATTGAACAATGCCATGGAGAAAATATTAAATGATGCAGGAAGCATCAAAAGAAGATGGAAGGAATACACATAGTCGATGTTCAGCCGTTTCAGGACGTAGCATATGATCAGGAATCAATTGTACTGAAGGAAGAGGTCTAAGCTGCACTGAAGGCATTGGTGAAAAGCAAGGCTCCAGGAATTGATAGAATACCAATTGAGATGTTTCAACAAACACATGCAGTGCTGGAAGTGCTCACTCGTCTATGCTAAGAAATTTGGAAGACAGCCAACTGACCAACCGACTGGAACAGACTCATATTTGTGCCCATTCCAAAGAAAGGTGATCCAAGAGAATGTGGAAATTATCGAACAATATCGTTAATATCACATGCAAGTAAAATTTGGCTGAAGATCATTCAAAAGCGGTTGCAGCAGGACATTGACAGGGAACTGCCAGAAATTCAAGCCACATTCAGAAGAGGACATGGAACCAGGGATATCATTGCTGATGTCAGATGGATCCTGGCTGAAAGCAGAGAATACCAGAAGGATGTTTACCTGTGTTTTATTGACTATGCAAAGGCATTCGACTGTGTGGATCATAACAAATTATGGATAACATTGTGAAGAATGGGAAGTCCAAAACACTTAATTGTGCTCACGAGGAACCTTTACATAGATCAAGAGGCAGTTGTTCAAACAGAACAAGGGGACACTGCATGGTTTAAAGTCAGGAAAGGTGTGTGTCAGGGTTGTATCCTTTCACCATACTTACTCAATCTGTATGCTGAGCAAAGGGCATCAGGATTGGAGGAAGACTCATTAATAACTTGCATTATGCAGATGATACAACTTTGCTTGCTGAAAGTGAAGAGGACTTGAAGCGCTTGTCAATGAAAATCAAAGACCACAGCATTCGGTATGGATTACACCTCAATCTCCCAGGAACGTAAGGTTGGTTCAATGTCCAAAACCAATCATTGCAATGACGATAACAAGAAAAGAAAAATTCACATTTTTTTTTTTATTTTGCAAGTGCAAAAAAAAAAAAAGTATTTAACAAAATCCAATACACCTTTATGATAAACACACTCGACAAAACAGCAATAGAAGAGAATTTTCTCAACCTGATAAAAGTCATCTACAAAAACCTACAGCCAGCATTATATTTAACGGCAAGAGTCATTTAGGATAAATATAGGAAATTCAGTTGTATTTCTACTCACTAAGAATGAACAATTCAAAAGTGAAATTAAGACAACATGTTTACAATCATACACAAAAATAAAATACTTAGGAATAAACTTAGCAAAAGGAATGTAAAACTAATACTCTTCAAACTACAAAATTTCATTGAAAGAAATTAAAGACAACCTAAATAAATAGAAAGACATCTCACGCTCATGGATCAAAAACTAAATATGGTTAAGATGGCAATATTCCCCAAACTGAGTGGCAGATTTTTCACAATCTCTATCAAAATCCCAGTTCACTTTATGGAAGAAATTAACAAGCAGTTTCTAAAATTTATATGAAAATTCAAGGAATCCAGAAAAGCCAAAACAATTTTGAAAAAGAAAAACAAAGTTGGAGAACTCACACTTCCTGCTTTTGAAACTTACTACAAAGCTACAGTAATTAAGAAAGTGCGCTACTGGAATAAGGATAGACATGTTTCAATTCAATAGTATTAAGAATCTAGAAATAAAGCCTTATGTTTACAATCAAGTGATTCTCAGTAAGGTGCTAAGACAATTCAATGGAGACAGAATAGTCTTGGCTACAAATGGGGCTGAGACAAGTAGATATCCACATGCAAAAGGATGAATTTGGATCCCTTCCTCATGCCATAAGCAAAACTAACTCAAAATGGATCAAATACATAAATGTAAGAGCTAAACCACTAAAACTATTAGAAGAAACTATAAGTAAATCTTTATGATTGTGGTAAAGCTTCCTTAGATATGACAACAAAAGCATAAAAGAAAAAGATAAGTTGGACTTCATCAAAATTTAAAACTCCAAAGGAGATTAACAAGGTAGTAAAAAGACAACCCAGAGAATGGGAGAAAATAGTTGCAAATCATATGTCAAATAAAGGATTTGTCTGGAATATATGAAGAATTCTTCTAACTCAATAAAAAGAAAATAATTCAACTGAAAATGGGCAAAGACTCAGAATATACATTTCTTTGAATAAGATATATAAATGACCAGTAAACATATGGAAAGATTTTCAACATCACTATTCATTAGACAAAGCAAATCAGAACAATGAGGTACCATGTCAAACATGATATAAAAAATAAAAATTATTTTTTTTTACATGATAAGGTGGTTTTAATTCAAAAGACAGAAAATAACAAGGGTTGATGAGGTTATGGAGAAGTTAGAATCTTCAGATTGAATGTAAAATGCTCTAATGCTTTGGAAATAGCCTGGAAGTTCCTCGAAATATTAAGTATAAAGTTACCATATGACCCAGCAATTCTACTTCTAGGTATAGAAAGAAATAACATAAAAACGTACGATCATGCAATAACTTGTACACAAATGTGCGCAATAGCAAAAATTGGAAACGACTACATGCCCTTCAACTGATGAACGGATAAATAAAATGTGGTATATCTGTACAACGAAATACTATTTGGCAATCATACAGAATGAAGAATTGATACATGGGTGAACCGTGAAAATACTATACTAAGTGAAAAAAGCTGGTCACAAAAGACTACATATTTTATGTTGGTGCAATGGTTAACCACTCAGCTACTAACTGAAATGTTGGTGGTTCAAACCCACCAGCCACTCCATTGAAGAAAAGACCTGGGATTCTGCTCCTGTAAAGATGGCAGCCTTGTAAACCCTATGGGTAGGCTCTACTCTGTTCTATAGGGTTGCTATGAGTTGGAACAACTTGGCGACATACAACAACAAGTCTATTAATATGAAATGTCGAGTATAGGCAAATCTATAGAGACAGAAAGTAGATTAATGCCTGCTTAGGACAGTGGGTAAAGAGCCCTGGTAGGGCAGTAGTTAAGAGCTTGGCTGCTAACTGAAAGGTAGGCAGTTCAAACCCACCAAGCCACTCCAGGGGAGAAAAATGCTGCAGTCAGCTTCTGGGTTGCTCTCAGTTGGAATAGACTGGACAGCAACAGATTTTTGGTTTAGAACAAGGGTTGAGGATGACGGAAAATGGAAAGAGACTGCAATGGGTATAAGGTTTCTTTTGGGGGTGAACAAATATGTTCTAAATTTGATTGTGATAATGGCTGCACAACTTTGAATATACTAAACACCATTGGATTATAAACTTTAGGCAAATTTTATCGTATATGAATACCCAAAGCCCAGTGCCGTTTATATCGCAATAAAACTTTTAAACAAAAAAGGCTATACCTAATGTATGAGTTCCTGTTAGTGAAAGAGCAAATAATCAGGGAAGAGGTAGAAGGGGAAGAATAGGCTTAGGCCTGGGGACAGGGTCCAGTGACAAGGTAAGAGGCTGGAATTTGAGTTGGTGGGATTGTCCTAGAAGCTTAAAGAACAAAAAATCAAACTTTAAAATACTTGTTTTACAGGACCATGTAACTGCTCTGATCTATACTCTTTATTTTAAAATTAGGTCAATACAGGCAACATTTTTGATAATGGCGTTTTTTTTTTTTTTTTTGGCAGGGGGACCGTAATCAGTGATAACATGGTTTTAATCCAATATATGCTGCTTACTAGCTAGTTGACCCTAGGAAAATTACTTAACTGCTCTAAGCCTCAATTTTCCCATCTGTAAAATGAGGACACTGACACCTCTCTTGTAGTCTCAAAATATTTTGCCTGGCATCACGTTGGTCACAATAAATGACAGGGGTTAGTAGAAGTAGTAGTAATAATAATCTTTATTATTCACAATGACAATTGCTATTGATTTGTCATGTTCTACTGAAACTTCTACCAGAGGATAACCCAAAACTAGTTACTTAACAGAGTTTTGTTTTTACAGAAGGATGTAGCTAAAAAAGGTTTTCTTAGAAAATCTCCATTCATAGAAAACAGGAGACTAATAGAAACAAGAAAGCCTAAAAGAAAAGGAAGGTCAAGGAGAAAATATGCAACTGTGGGCAAATAATAATTATTACTCTATCAATTTAAATACTACACAGTTGCAGTTATAACAGTAATATATAAAATGCAAAAACTTTGTATGTTATAATATCATATTGTAGCATAAAACCAAAAACCAAACCCATTGCTGTTGAGTCAATTCTGACTCACAGCTACCCTATAGGACAGAGTAGAACTGCCCCATAGCATTTCCAAGGAGTGCCTGCTAGATTCGAAATCTCAAGCTTTTAGTCACCAGTTGTAGCTCTTAACCACTATGCCACCAGGGTTTCCTACTGTAGCATAACACAATAAGTAGGACAAAAAAAAAATTGCCTATTTAGTATGATGTTCCTCCTTTAACATGAAAACTTAATTAAATAGTATGTATTTGTGCATTTTTCTTAACACCTCTTCTAAATAGCAGTGAAGAAATAAAATGACATCAGGCTATAAGGAACAAAAAACAGGACGGCAGACATGAAATTTCCATATTTTGCAAGGAGGTGGGGAAACTGAAAGCAGATAGACAAGTGGTAGCTGGGCCCTCCACATCCATGAAAGGCTCAGCACTGGAAAGCACAAGGCACTTAAAATGCAGGGTATGGGACAAGGCTGGAGTGCTGTTGGCACACTCGTTAAGAGCTCGGCTGCCAACCAAAAGGTCAGCAGTTTGAATTCACCAGCCTATCCTTGGAAACTCTATGGAGCAGTTCTACTCTGTCTTATAGGGCAGCTGTGGGTCAAAATCAACTTGACAGCATCGGGAGAACAAGGCTGAAAACAGTTGTTGTGCTCGTTATGTCTCATATCTGTAATGGAAAACCACAAACCCCTAGGTACCATGTTCATTCATGCTTTTTAGCCAGGCAAAAACTTTTCTATCCTCATCCTAGGAGAGAGACGGTAGATTTATTCTCTGGGAAAATTGCCCCCAGAGATATTTTGCACTGAAAACACCAAGCACAAAGCACAACACAGGAAGATTAACTAAAAATCTACATAATGAAGAATGGGACCTCCAATTCCCTTTCCTCTTCCTGCTCCCAGAATGTCTCCAGGAAAGAGACTGGAAGATTCTTCCCTGTAGTTATTGAACAGACCCCAGAGAGAAGATGACCTGCTTCTATGGACTATCTCACTCACTGACTAACTAATTTTCATGAAGCCCCGTCTTAGGTGGCGCATCCTGGCACACAGATCTTCTTTTCCCTGTTTTAAAGTATTTATGAGTACTCAAACAACACCAGACCTTTGAGAATACCTCCAAAATGAGAAACAGAAAAGGAGAAGAGAAGAAAGAGGACTATTTTATACAGCATGATTGTGTGATACTGTAAAGGGCATTGACTAAATCTACCATTCAGCCACCACCTGTCTGTCAGTTTCTTGTACTATGGTGGTCTTCATGTTGCTGTGAGGCTGGAAACTATGCCGCTGGTATTTCAAATACTGGGACAGTTACCCTTCGTGGACAAATTTCAGCATAGTTTCCAGATGAAGACAGACTAGGAAGAAGGATCTAGTGTTCTACTTCTGAAAAAAAATTGGCCAGTGAAAACCTTAGGAATAGCAGTAGTACATTGTCTGATATAGTGCCAGAAGATAAGCCCCTCAGGTTGGAAGGCACTCAAAATATGACTAGGGAAGAGCTGCCTCCTCTAAGTGGAATCAACCTTAATGACATGCATAGAGTAAAGCTTTGGAGACCTTCATTTGCTGACGTGGCACAACTCAAAATGAGAAGAAACAGCTGCTAACATCCATTAATTATTAGGAACATGGAATGCATGAAGTATGAATTTAGGAAAATTGGAAGACGTCAAAAATGAAATGGAATGCAAAAAAATGGATATGCCAGGCATTAATGAGCTGAAATGGATGGGTATTGGCCATTTTGTCAAACAATCATATGGTCTACTGTGCCAGGAATGACAAGTCGAAGAGGAATGACATCACATTCATTGTAGAAAAGAACAATTCAAGATCTATGTTGAAGTATAATGCTGTCAGTGATACAATAATATCCATAGGCCTACAAGAAAGACAAGTTAATATGATTATTATTCAAAACTAGGGACCAACCACTAATGCCAAAGATGAGGAAATGAAAGATTTTTACCAACTTTTAAAGACTGAAATTGATCAAAAATGCAATCAAGATGCATTGATAATTACTCATGACTGGAACACAAAAGTTGGAAACAAAGTAGAAGGATCTTTAGTTGGAAAATATGGCCTTGTTGATAGAAATGATGCTGGAGATCCCATGATGGAATTATGCAAGACCAACAACTTATTCATTGCAAATACCGTTTTTCAACAACATAAACAGTTACTATACACATGGAGCTGGCCAGATGGAATGCACAGGCATCAAATTGACTACATCTGTGGAAAGAGACAATGGAGAAGCTCAATATTATCAATCAGAACAAGGCCATGGGCCAACTGCAGAACAAATCATCAACTGATCATATGCAAGTTCAAGTTGAAGCTGAAGAAAATTAAAAGGAGTGCATGAGAACCAAGACATGACCTTGAGGATATACTACCTGAATTTGGAGACCATCTCAAGAATAGATTTGATGCATTGCACGCTAATGACCAAAGACCAGACCAGTTGTGGGATGACATCAAGGACATCATACATGAAGAAAGCAAAAGGTCATTAAAAAGGCGGGAAAGAAAGAAAAGAACAAAATGGATGTCAGAAGAGACTCTGAATCTATTGACCATCAAGTAGGTAAAGCTAATGGAAGAAAAAATGAAGTAAAAGAGCTGAACAGAAAATTTCAAAGGGTGGTTCAAGAAGCCTAAGTAAAGTATTATAATGAAATGTGCAAAGATGTGGAGTTAGAAAACCAAAAGGGAAGAACACACTGGGCATTTCTCAAACCGAAAGAATTGAAGAAAAAAAATTCGAGCCTTGAGTTGCAATATTGAAGGATTCTGTGGGCGAAATATCGAATGACGCAGGCAGCATCAAATGAAGATGGAAGGAATACACAGAGTCATTGTACCAAAAAGAATTGGTTGACGTTCAGCCATTTCAGGAGATGGTATATGATCAAGAACTGGTAGTACTGAGGGAAGAAGTGGAAACTGCACTGAAGCCATTGGCAAAAAACATGGCTTCAGGAATCAGCGGAATACCAATTGAGATGTTTCAACAAACAGATGCAGTGCTGGAATGTGCTCACTCATCTATGCCAAGAATTTGGAAGACAGCTACCTGCCTGCCTGGCCAACCGACTGGGAGAGATCCATATCTGTGCCCATTCTGAAGAAGGGTGATTCAACTGAATGCGAAAATTATGGAACAATGTCATTAATATCACATACAAGTAAAACTTTGCTGAAGATAGTTCAAAAATGGTTGCAGGAGTACATCAGCAGGGAACTGCCAGAAATTCAAATTGGATTTAGGAGAGGACATGTAATAAGGGATGTCATCGCTGATGTCAGATTGAGCTTGGCTAAAAGCAGAGAATACCAGAAATATGTTTACCTGTCTTTTATTGACAAAGGCACTGGACTCTGGGGATCATAACAAATTATGGATAACAGTATAAAGAGTGGGAATTCCAGAACACTTAATCGTGCGAATGAGGAACCTGTACATAGACCATGAGGCAGTCCTTCAAACAGAACAAGGGGATACTGCGTTGTTTAAAGTCAGGAAAGGTGTACATCAGGGTTGTATCCTTTCACCATACTTAATCAATCTGTATGCTGAGTAAATAATCTGAGAAGCTGGACTATATGAAGAAGAACCTGGTATATGGATTGGTGGAAGATTCATTAACAACCTATGATATGCAGATGACACAACTTTCCTTGCTGAAAGGAAGAGGAATTAAAGCACTTACTGATGAAGATAAAAGACCACAGCCTTTAGTATGGACTACACTTCAACATAAAGAAAACAAAAATCCTCACAACAGGACCAGTAACAAACATCAAGATAAATGGAGAATATTGAAGTTCTCAAGGATTTCATTTTACATGTATTCACAATCAGTGCCCCTGGAAGCATTGGGCAAATCTGCTGCAAAAGACCTTTTTGAAATGTTGAAAAGCAAAGATGTCACTCTGAAGGCTCAGGTGAGCCTGTCCCAAGCCATAATATTTTCAGTTGCCTCATATGCTAAAGCTGGGCAATAAATAAGGAAGACCAAAGAAGAATTTATGTCTTTTAATTATGGCGATGGCAGAGAATCTTGAATATACTATGAACTGCCAGAAGAATAAACAAATCTGTCTTAGAAGTACAGCCAGAATGCTCCTCAGAAGCGAGAATGGTGAGACTTCTTCTCACATAATTTGGACATATTTTTAGCAGGAACAATTCCCTAGAGAAGGACATCATGCTTGGTAACGTCGAGGGTCAGCAAAAAAGAGCAAGACCCTCAATGAGATGGATTATCACAGGGGCTGCAAAAACGAGTTCAAACATACCAAGGATTGAGAGAGTGGCTCAGGACCGGGCAGTGTTTCCTTCTGTTGTACATAGGATCGCTGTGAGTTGGAACCAACTCAAGGGCATCTAACAAGAACAACCATTCAATAAATATCATTTTTGGAAAACAGAAACTATTCAGTTTCATTTAACATAAAAGTTAAAAATATGCATTTGCTACATTTATTTATGCATAAATTAAAGCAATTACTGAGCATCTTCTAATTTGTAATCACCAGGCAAATTACTAAGGGTAAGCAAAGAACGAACCAGTTCCTCCTTAAAGTAGCTCAGAGTCTAGAGGTAGAGAGAAATCAACGCACAAACAAAAAAAAATAACAACAGAAAGTAATAAATGATAAAAGAAGAGACACTGTTTGAGGAATCATAGAGGAAAAATAATCGGTAAGTGTCTGGGAAGCCTCCTCCCAAAGCAGCATTAAAACCTAATTTTAAACAAACTCACTGATACTATTATGTATGCAAATGTATGTGTTTTTTAAGACAACATACCCAAACCAAACCAAACCCATTGCGGTCGAGTCGATTTCGACTCATAGCAACCCTATAGGACAGAATAGAACTGCCCCATAGAGTTTCCAAGGAGTGCCTGGCGGATTTGAACTGCCGACCTCTTGGTTAGCAGCTGTAGCACTTAACCATTGCACCACCAGGGTTTCCAAGATAATATAAGGAAAAAAAAAATTCAAATTAAAAATGTTGAGAAGTATTTCTGTTTTTGAAAACTACTTCAAAGAAACTGTCTATTATATGTTCACAGTAAGGCTCTAACTGTATCAGCAGAGTTTACTCGGGTTCGTCTACAGCTGCCTCAGGCTCTCCATTTCCAACCTGGACTATCGCTGTGAAGGCATTTTAAGTAGTTACAGATTTGTCACCAAGCTTTAAACAAATTTTATTAAAAGCCTTTGAGAATTGCACTTAATTAACATATTGACAGCTTTACCAACTTATTAGTAAATTAGTCTCATTTCACATTCATAAGAAGCATCCATATAAAGATACAATAGACATTATTTTAAAAATAATCACAATTTGTTCTTCATCAAGGACACGTATTATTCAATCTCTTAAGTACTAACATTTTTGGAGGATTTCGTTCCATGTTATACACACAGAGTCTACTCTTTTGTCCTAGTAAAATTCCAAGAGAAGAAATTAATTACATTACAGCCTATTTTACATTAGTATTAAGAACTGGCAACTATCCAGGGTAGGGTTTTACCTTGATTTTTCAAGAGCATCTTTATTTTCATTGACATTATCAATAATAGAATTCTCACCTTCGATGCTGGAGACCTAGGTTCAACTCCTGGCAAATGCAGCCACCACCCATCTGTCAGTGGAGGCTTGCATGTTGCTACGATGCTGAACAAGTTCAGCGGAGCTTCCAGGCTCACACAAACTAGGAAGAAAGGCCTGGCCATTACTGCTGAGAAATCAGCAAATGAAGTACCTATAGATGGCAATAGTCTGATCCTGTTGTCCAAGGGATCCCCATGAGTTGGGGGCCAACTCGACAGCAGCTAACAACAGCAATGTAGAAATAACCAGCAGTTATGTCCATAACCGTGTAGCTTTTAAAAATCTAAATAGGCACTAAACACTTGTACATAGAAGATACAAAAGTTAATAAGGATAGCATATTTCAGTAATTGTGGTAGCGAAGTATAGTGGATACAAAGCAGCGTTAGAAGTCAGAATTCCTGGAATTTAGTCCCAGCTCTGGCTCTACTAGCTCTATGACCTGGGTTAAATAGTGAACTCTTTGAGCCTTGTCTTTCCCATCTGTAAAATGAGCAACTTGGGCAACTGACCGTGCTCCCCGTTTATTATATCCTAATAAACCAACTTATGTCAGGTACATGCTGGCTTTTTTTCAGTGTTGCCGTAGGGTCTCCAATGGTTAAATACTCATTGGAACAAATTCCAAGCAACTGGACTTGGCTTTTCAGAAGTTGTATAGTTGCAAATTATATTTCCATGAAATACATTCACTTTAAAATTTGGTTTGTGTGTGTTGATACAAGAATCTGATCAAAAGATTATCAGTCTCAAAGACATCTCACTAAATGTTAAAACCTGACGGTTTTGTTCTGATTTCATTGCTAGTTCTCTTCACATAAATTTGATCCTGTATTGTTTAATACCTTACCCTTTCTATGAAAGTTCATATACTACATCTTATAGTATGTTCAGGGTAAATTTTGGAGATAGAACTGGCATTATTCCCACATTAAATTTTAGGAAGCTGAAACTGGGAGAAATTACATCGCTTCCTTAATCAGTTAATGGCTACACAAAATTAAAAGCCAAGTTAGTCCAATTCGAATGTAAGGTTCCTTACTGACTTTTTGCCTAGTTTTCACATGAATGCCAGATATAGCTACAATTTCCCTGTTGCCTCATCAAATGAAGAATAAATGAGAAATTGTGAAAAGGTATTAAAAATATTGAGACTAACATAAAAAATTTTCATAGGTAAAATATATTTATAATATGTAACTGAGAATAGCATCAAAATTATTAAAAGGCATGAATATAATGGTATTGATTATATCTTGAGGTTACTGGGGTTTTAGCTGGAGGGTTTCATTTCAGTAATTGTGGTAATGAAGTATAATAGAAAATATTATTAGTATCTGTTTTAACCAGATTTGATCAACCGTTCTTTTTCTACAGTAGGCTTAACGTCACGGATTGAATTATGTTCCCCCAAAAATGTGTGTATCAATTTCACTGGGCCATGATTCCCAGTATTGTGTGGTTATTCTCCATTTTGTGATTGTAATTTTATGTTAAAGAGGATTAGGGTGCGACTGTAACACCCTTACTAAGATCATATCTCTAATCCAATGTAAAGGGAGTTTTCTGGGGTGTGGCCTGTACCACCTTCTATCTTACAAGAAATAAAAGGAAAGAGAAGCAAGCAGAGAGTTGGGGACCTCATCCCACCAGGAAAGCAGCACCAGGAGCAGAGCATGCCCTTTGGACCCAGGGTGCCTGCACAGAGAAGCTTCTAGTCTGTCTGGGGGAAGGCTAATGAAAAGGCCAGCAGAGAAAGACTTCCCCTGGAGCTGAAGCCCTAAATTTGGACTTTTAGACTACTTTACTGTGAGGAAATTAATTTGTCTTTGTTAAAGCAATCCACTTATGGCATTTCTGTTATAGCAGCACTAGATGGCTAAGTCACTTAGTAGCTCCTTTTTACACATCACATACTCTTCAATATTTTTACCCAGCCATATTACACATTATAATATGCAAAATACTGTGTTACAGTTCTTTCAGTAAGACAGCCAAAGAACAAAGTGACAAGAACAGATAAGAACATGATTTAAGTGCCGATGTTCATCTTTTTCATTATTCCCTCCCAGTTTTAGAGATGAGCTGTGGCCTAATTCACTCAAGGTTACATGGTTCCATAGCGATAGTCCTGGAATGTGCTGGTACTTTGGTCTTTCTGTTACATTATATTGCACAACAGTTTGGAAGATAACTCATGAATTTAGCAAACTAGAATGAGAATTTTAAAGATTTATGTAGGACAACCCATCTAAATTGTGAACCAAATCTTTCTGTTGGTGCTTTAGATATGATAGTATTCTCTAGAGATTAGCCTGGGTATATTTTTTTTTTACTGAGAAGAAATTAAGCATTATTTTATAATAGGGATTATTTCCAATCTAGTCTTCTCCTGCATATTATTGATGTTGTTGAGCTCCATCCAGTCAGTTTGGACTCATAGCAACTGTGTGTACTACAGAACAAAACACTGCCCAGTCCTGCACTATTCTCACAATTGTTGCTATGTTTGAACTCATTGTTGGAGCTTCCATGTCAATCCATCTCGTTGAGGGTCTTCCTCTTTTTCAAAGACCCTCTACCTTACCAACCATGATGTCCTTCTCCAGAGACTGGTCCCTCCCGACAAGATGTCCAAAGTATGTGAGACAAAATCTCGCCATCTTTGCGTCTAAGGTGCGTTATGCATGTACTTCTTCCAAGACAGATTTGTTCTTTCTTCTGGCAGTCCATGGCATATTCAATATTCCTCACCAAAACCATAATTCAAATGCATCAATTCTTCTTCCGTCTTCCTTATTCATTGTCCAGCTTTCACATTATTAAATTGTATTTACTCAACATCCTCATATCTTTCTACCTGATTTACTTCCAAAGAAGAATTGGCAATTATCTGATGAATTTAATTAATGTATGAAGTCAATCTGGATAATTAAGAAAAATAAAATACTTTTTCCATAAACTCAGGAAAGGGGTGCTGATTTAATTGCTTTTTGCATTTTGAGTTTTCATTTAACTCTGCAGTTTTCTTTTTTTTCCCCAAAGTTGAAAAGAAAAAAGGTACTTAAACACTCCAAAAAAATTGAACTTTGGTGTATGGAATGAGTCAGTGGGTCTTATTCATTAGGTATACGAGGGTAGGTTAATCTTCTGTAGATAACCAAATAATTCAAGGAAAATATAAACCATTAAAGAAAAGTTCACACTACTTAGGAACGAACTATTTGTGTTATTTCTGTCTATACTACTTACAACCTTTTACAACTTCTCACTTTTTTTCCTTAATTTTGCACTTCATGGCTGTTTTTTAAGAGTGATTTTAGCACTGCAGTGAGCTGAACTGAAAGGAACAACAGAGCTTCAACTTAGTCTTCAGCTCTAATCAATATTATCAAAATAGTGTGATTTGCCTTTAATGAAAATCTCCTTTTTGGCAAAAGCTCAGGAAATAGATGATTAGTGTGCAACCTATTAATACACGTGTCCTTCATTCCACATATTCAAGACTGAAAACAAACAAGACCCTTAAGGAGCGACAATCTCTGGGTTTTTGTCTAAGCTTTCAAAAAGAATTTGTCTGCGATGACTTAATAATTCATCTTAAACAGTTTAAAAGCAACGAACTTAAGATCTGACTGAGATTCTGGCCTTTTTCTCACTGAGATTCAGGCCTCTAAAATGTAGTAAGAGATCTAAAGAAGCAGCCTAGAGTGTTTAATATTTGGCGTTCTCTAGTCACTCAGTGAAGCTCTTGCTGAGCGCTGCGGCTGCGTCCTGCCCGCCACCGTAAGCATCTTTGCACCGAATAGCAAATCTCCTGTTGCGGAGTGCAAGGTACGTCTGCGTCGCTGATACCTAAGCAAATCCGTTCGCTGCGGTAGCAATAGCAGTAGCATCTGAAAACTTAGATCCCCTTCACATCACAGTTGGAGTCCTGTCCACACCTTCACCTAATATAGCTCACGTCTCAGACGTTCTATCCAGCGATGTATTCTAACTGAACACACTCCAACATGCAGTCTGGAAACATCCTGAAGTTGAGGTCTTCGGCGTTCCAGATTACAGGTTGGTTCCTATTGCACTAATCATATCTCTTTGCTACAACTGTTAAACAAAGAACATCTGCTAGGTACGGATTGCCTTAGAGCATCTTCTGAGTCTCTTTGTGGACAACCTGCTCTCTTTGCCCTATAGTTGTAGAACCTGAGTAGTGTTGTAGGGGAAAAACAGCACAAAGTTTAGTAAAAGCAAAAAGGAAGTTTTATTTGGCATATATTCAAAAAGACAAAAGTTGAGAAGCAGAGAAGCGTGCTGCCAGAGCTAATGTCTGCCCGAGTCCACAGAAATACTACAGAGTAAGCAAGAATGGGAAAACGGACAAGCATGCTGCCACAGCCACGTCTGCCCGACGAGACCAAGGCACCTTACAGAGTCATCACTCTGTATTAACATTACAAATGGGCAAAGCCATTGAAAGCTTCGCCTTTTCACAGATTGGCTAGAAGCTGTCATCCTACATTTTGAATTGTCTTTCTTAACAGTCATTGGTACAGGTTTTAGTGAGACAGTCGGGAGGGTCTTCATTGGCCCAACAAATTTCTATTCACTAAATGTTAATAGAAAAAGATAAGAGTGGAAAGTCTTTTGTGTTCTGGCTTCTGTGAAAGGTTCCCTAAAGATATTTTCCAAGACTGTCTTAGCCATTATCCCTATACCTCAGGGCCCAGTCGATGTGTCCTTGTAAGTCCAGCTCTAGCTGGGTCACATTCTCCATGCTCAAGGACAGGGAATAATGACTCTAATATTACTTCCTAAATCAGTAGAGAATGGAGACGTTTCTAATCTCCTCTGTTAAGATGGTAGAAGTAACCTAAGACTCTCTCTGTGGCTGTCATCTACAAGATTTGTTACAAATCACTGAGTACAAGTGTAAAATCCAAGTGGTAAATATCTTATATTCTGAGGAAATTACTGTGTTCTATTTTTTTTTTTTTTTATTACTAAGCTTTAGGAAAAAATCAATCGCTGAAACCCCTATGGAGCACAGTTGTAATGTGACATACATGCAGTTACCACGAGTTGGAATCAACTCGATGGCAACTGGTTGGTTTATTTTGGAAGTTACAAATCTTAGCTTCCTCTGGAAGTGTCTGCACTACAACTTCCTGACTAAGAAGTCATAACCACACAGTCCTATATTTATAGGGGACAAATCATGGCAGAGAACATGAAATAAATGCTAATAATAATCGGAAGTCATTATCCATAATAATTCAGATAATGTTTACTCAGTACTAAATATCAAGCATTATGTTTAGTATTTTATACTTATTTAATATCTTATTAAATAAGATATCTTAGTATCTAAAAAAAAAAAAAGGAAAAAGGAAAAAAAATTTTTCCTTTTTATATGCTGCCCAAGAACAAGGACACCTTCACCAATTGAAACCAGATGGACTGGGAAATAGAAATTTAATCTATAAAGATTTATACGAGATCATCTTTGGATGGCACAAAGGATCCAGAGGTGGTAGAGCAGACAAAGTTATTTTTCAATAACAGGAATTCCTTTCTATGATAAAGGATCTCGGACAGGTAGGTACAAGGTGAAACTCAGTTCTGGGTGAGCCAACCTGTGCGCTGTGGGACTCGTGCTCTGTACAAAAAAACCTGTTCCGGCCCTCGCAGCATTGGAGACCTGGTCCACAGCTGGAAAAATGTCACCCTCCGAGAAGCACTCAAGTTTCTGGGTCATTCAGAACCGGTGTGGGGAGTTCCTGATAGACTGCAGCTGAAGAAACGCTGTTCACAGGGCTGTAAAACGTTCATTTGGAGGAAAAAAAAAAAAAAAGATTTAAGACCAGGAACAGAAAAGGTCAAATATTTCCACGTCAAAATATTGGAGATGTATCCTAAGACATCTCCAGGGTAAAGCACTGGCCCTGCCATGGCCACCCTGACTCCAATACCCTTCCTATCTCCCTTTTCTTCTTGCCCCCAGGGCAGATTCTTTGTTTAGGGTCAAGCCTGCTTTGCGAAATCGTGGGTAAACTCATCTCTGAGCCCACCCAGTGGCTGGGTTCACTAGTTCACTGCCCAAGGCTGCTGCGAAACTCTACTCTTCGCTTCCCCCGCCTGACCTCACCTCATGCCTAGCCACCAAACCAAATAAAAAGAGCCAGTGGAATGGAGACGCACATGAAAAGGAAAAGGGGACTAAGACACTTTATTTTAGATGCTTTCAGAAAGATTTTTCACGTCATTTCCAGATTTCATGAACAGATAATCTCCAAGGTATCACACTTAAGTTAAAGCGACGGGACTTTTTCCCTCCCCCGTCCTTCTACACGCCTCAGTGGAAAGGGAGGGAGGAGATAAGACAGAGGGAGGGGGAATAGTGAGATAAGCCAGACGAGAACGGGGTGCTGAAGGAAGGAAGAGATGAAGGCAAGAAGAGAGAAGTGCTAGGGGTGGTGGAGAGCTCCGGGCGCCCGCCCCGCGCGCTGCGGATCCGACTGGACTCTGTGGCCGAATCCCATAGCGCGCAGCCATCTCGGGGTCCCCAGAACAGCCGGGACGCGCCGCTCTCCGCCCGGCCGCAGCCGGTGCCCCGCATGGCAGCCCCTGCCCGCTCGCGCCCCGCGCCCGGGGGCACCTCTTTCGCTCGGAACAGCCGCAGGGGAGCGCTCCGGGTGAGTGTGCGGATCTGCGGCAAGCAGTGGAGAGCGCGCCGCACCCGCGGCTGGCGCGCTGGTGGGGAAGGGGCGCCTTTGCGCTCGTCCTGACTGCTGGGAAGTCCTGCGGCGCTGACGCCGAATTCCTTTCCAGACACTTTCTGGGGGCGAACAAGTAGCCCTGACATTCAAGAATTGCCCTTTTCTACTCCACCTGCAACCCCTGCGCCCCGAGTGCGAAGTTGGCGGGGAGAGGGCGTAGTACTGGGCGGAGCAGGTGATCCAGGATGGGAGGGAGGGTCCCGGGCCCGGCTCAAGGGCGCGGGGCGGCGGTGCAAGCCGGCGACAGCTCACTTAGGGCGCAGGCTCCCGGCGCTTCCTGCCTGGCGGATGGAAAGAGACAGGAGACGGGCCAGAATCCGGAATGTGGGGACGGGAGAGTCTTTGAATCGGTTCCTTGCTGGGATCTGGGGAGGATTCAGAAGTAAGCAACCAGATAATTGTGAGGAGCCGGGAGTGCCCCTAGAAAGGAAATGGGTTGCAGTATTGCAACTTGATTTCCCACGGGTATGAACCACTGAGGTAAAGGGGCAGGAAGCGCCCCCAGCCTCAGTGTGCTTGGGCTGCTGCAGACCTGCTCAGCGAAAGGTTGCTGGCTCCTTCCTGTTTGCTGGGGCGCTTGAGGAAAGGAGAAGGGGGGGGCCCTTGGGGCCGGCAGAGTGGGGATTCCAATGGGCAGGTTTCGTGTCTCCGAAGGGGCTGGAAAGCTGCATCTGTGTGCTTAGAAAGTTAAGGAATGAAATAAAGGAGATGGTGAGAAAGAATCCATATCGAGATTGGCATTTTATATGTCTTAAAATGCTGGACTTGGTTTGGAGGGTTATTTCAGTTTGCACAAAAGACCCCTTAATAGGGCAACTGAATGGGTACAGAACGCGCGCTACCGCACACTCTGAAAGAAACCTCTAGGAGACTTTGATTACTAGGATGTAAACGATTTCCCCGGACACCTGGACAAATGTAATAGGCTGATTTGTTAAGTGAACATTTAAGATAACATAAGCAAGTGGCAAGCGCCTGCCCCCTTTTTTTTTCTGGAATATCTATGCCATCATTGTAGCTTGATTAAATTTTAGTGTTATGCCAAAAACAAGGAGCGCTGGTGGCGCAGTGTCTAAATCACTCGGCTGCGAATTGAAGGGTCGTCTGAACTGGTGGGTTGCTGGACTCCACGGCAATGAGGTTGGTTTTTTATGCCAAAAACCAGGAAAACGAAACAAATTCAAAATAGGTTTTCCTCTGGTTCCGTTTAAAATTTTTTGAATTTTCATTTGGTAATCAGTAATCTCATGAAACTTCAGTTTGACAGCATTTGTCTATGTGTTGTGAGAGGCGAACTTGACTAGCCTGCCTTTCATTGCTGGAGTTGACCTGCAATAGCAAAGCAAACCTAAGGACAACTAGTGTTAGCCATCCCCTGGTTTACAAACGCTATTCGTCCTCCTCTCCCCTCTCTTCCCTCTCCTCAGAGTCACAAGCAGGTCCAAGTATCACCACTTTGTGTTTCCTACCAAGAAAGTGTAGCTCTTGCCACTCACCCCCCATTCAAATCTGTACAAGGTCAGTCTATAATGAAAAAGTCGTACTTAAACGGTTCCAAATAGAAATGGTTTTTTATGCTTTGACTAGAATGTTCATTGAGGAACAAACTGGGATGTTTTTAGAATAAGTGTTATGCTTACCTAATATTAGCTTAGGACTTCCCAGATTAAAAAAAAAAAAAATTCTATCAAGAAATTTTAGTGTATTTTCAACATTCCCTTTAGTTAGTATGAGTTATTTTGTTCAAGGATCAGCCTAGGCTAATTATAAAGCTAATGGGCTTGAGTTATATCCAGGGATTGTTTGCCTTCAACAGTATACCAGAACCAAAAACCAAACCCATTGCTGTCTAGTCCATGCCCACTCATAGCGACCCTGTAGGACAGAGTAGAACTCTCCTATAAGGTTTCCAAGGAGTGCCTGGTGAATTCAAACTGCTGACCTTTTGGTTAACAGCTGTAGCTCTTAAAACGCTATGTCACCAGGGTTTCCTCAACGATATACAAAGATCTCTATTTGTTGGAATGAAGACTTTAGAGAATAATGCAGTTTTTGCCACCTTGCCTCATTATCTGAGTTTTATAGATGACTACCTTGAGCAACAGCACCTTTATAAAGGCAGCTTTCTCATTTTTTTTTTTTTGTATAAATAAATGTTTTCCTTGGCTAGTTTTATAAAGTACTTAGGCTGATTGTTCTTAAAGACTACCACAAAATTGCTAATAAGAATAGTATATCAAACCTGCCTTATGAAAAAGTTTAAAATCAGACACATATCTTTCATTCAAAGACTCCCCAGATCGTTACTTACTTCTTAATTGGAAATGAGAGAAGCGATAGTTGAATTTTCTTATCTAGTAAATGTGAATTCTTTTGAATTTGTCTGTTAGTGAAATCATTTCAAGGATTTTTTTGAAGGACATTTTAGTACGTGAAAAGTCATGATAGAATTCTCTTTTTACCCGATTAAGTGGTGGGAAGGATGCTGTTTTAGGCCTCCTCATGCTACTGAAGTATTGTCGATCCTTGGGTCACGGGTCCAGAGCCCCGTAAGGAAGCATTTGGAGTGATTCTGCAAAGAACCACAGCCCCTGCGCCTGAAATGGGAAATTTTGCTTTTTTATTCTCTCAGCCTTACATTAGACAGGCAAGAAATACTAATTTCAGCTCTAAGAGTGAAGAACCCTTGAACTTCAGTAAGGAAACTCAGAATTGGCATCTGTAACAGAATTTATTACTTTGCTTGAAAAAGTATAAAGAAAAATATTACAGAGCCTAGGAGTGAATGTAAATAGGCAAAGATAAAATGCGTGAGTGCACCATGAGTATTAAAAAGAGAGAACTGTATTTATCTTGGAGGTATTTCTTCTTCAATTCCTTGGTAGTAGTTCTTCTCTCAGAAGTAGTTTTAAAGTAGGCAAGAGTTGCAAATGAGAGGTTACAGCTTCCTTAAAATCACCCAGAATCTGCTCCGCATTGAAAATTCCTAACTAGAATATTCTGGCTGATAACCTTGTCCATTTTTCTTTTAGCTCCCTCATACCGTTTCTTATTCTTTCTACCCCTGCTCAGCCTCAAGAGATCCAGGTTCTGTTTTCTTAGTGTAACTCACCCCTCCTAACCTAATTGCCACCCTCATGCCTTTCCTTATCCAATCTGGATTACATCATGTTGTGGTTGTTATTTGCTGTTGAGTCAGTTCTGACTTGTGGAGACCCCATGTGTGCAGCGTAGAACTGCTCCATAGGGTTTTCAAGGCTGTGACCTTTTGGAAGTAGATTGCCAACCATATGAACTAAAATTTCACCAACTGTATGATACAAAATCTCACCAACACTTCTAAAACTCTTTCCTCAGATTCTTATTCATTCATTCAACAAATATTTATTGAGAGTCTATTTGTGTCAGGCACTGTTCCAGGCCCTAGAGAGAAAGTAGGAAATATAACAGCTGCCTCCCATGGAGCTGATTTTCCAGGGAAAAGATAGATAAAGAGTCAAACAACTTCTGATAAATTCTATGAATAAAGTTTAAAAAGAAAGGTGTGTGGTAGAAATGACTTCAGGGCAGTCAGGGTAGATTTCTCTCAGGAAATAACATGTTGAAACCTGAATGATGAAAAAAAGCCAGCTGTGTGAAAATCTGAGGAAAGAATGTTTCAAGCAGAGGGAGCGACAAGTGTGAAGGCCCTGCAGCAAAAAGAAGCTTACAAAATGTGGGAAACAAAGAAATAACAGATTAACATAAAAAGTGGTAAATGAGGCACAGCACAAAGTGGAACAAGTTAAGGTCAGAGAAATAGGGCCTTTTAACCCATAATATAGAGTTTCTATTCTTTGTACAATGGGAAGCCATGAAAACATTTTCAGCAGCGAAATGTTTTACGGAGACCCATCTTCTTGTTGTCAAGATTAGCTGTTGAAGATAGGAAGGGAGCAGGGGGGCTGTTAGGAAGTTACTGGAATTCACTAGCCTAGTTTTTTAACTACGTGATAGCAGTGGAGATGGTGAGAAGTGGCTGAATTCTGGATGTATTTGGAGGTAAAGGTGTCAAGACTTGATGATAGATCAGATGTGGTTGCTGACAGAAGAAAGGAATCAAGCCTCATGCCTAGATTTATGATGAGTGGATGAATGGAATGGAGCTATCACCATTTGATATGGGGAAGGCTAGGAAGTAACAATTAAATTTTGGGGAGCCTTAGATATCCAGGTGCAGGTGTCACACGGAAGTTGGATTAGAGCTCAGGGGAAAAGTCAAAGTTAGACAGAAGAACTCTAGAATTGTCCAAACTTTGGGCATTGAAGAGTAAGAGACAGAAAAGGAAACTGAGAGAGAGCAGTCAGTGCAATGGGTCTGTTGTTGTTGTGTGCTATCAAGTGAATTCCAACATGTGGTGAATCTATAGGACAGAGTAGAACTTCCCTGTAGGGTTAAAAAAAAATTTACCTAGGCTGAAATCTTTACAGGCGCAGATCGCCAGGCCTTTTGTTCTATGGAGCCGCTAGTGGGTTTGAACCACCGACCTGTCACCACCAACCTTTCAGTTAGGAGCAGAACGCATTGTGCCACCAGGGTCCCTGGCAATAGGGCTAGAAGTGTATGCTGTCCTGGAAAACAACAGAAGAAAGTCTTTAAAGAAAAAGAACATAATGATCAGCTGTATCTAATCCTCCTATAGTGACCCCTGATGAGATATGAGCAATCACCTTGGAATTTTATGTGATCTTTAAAAGAGCTGTATCGATGAAGTGGTGGGAAAGTAATGACTGATTAATAAGGATGGAACAGGTTGGTAATCTAGTGATTACAATCGTTGTTGTTAGTTGTCATCAAGTAGGCTTCCAGCTCATGTAGACAGAATGAAATACTGCCTCTCCTGCACCATCTTCATGATCCTTGGTATGTTTGAGTCCATTGTTTGGCAGCTCTTGTGTAGTGTCTTCCAGCCTAAGGGGCTCATCTTCCAGCATCATATTCTACCATATTCTGTTGTGATTTATAAGTTCTTCATTGGCTAATTTTTGGAAATAGATCACCAGGACTTCCTTTATAGTTTATCTTAGTCTGGAAGCTCCACTGAAACTTGTCCACCATGGGTGGTATTTGACATACCAGTGGCATAGTTTCCAGCGTCATAGCAACACGCAAGCCACCACGGTACAGTAAACTGACAGACGGGTGGTGATTACGACATTAGGGGTTTATTCTACAGATGTATTTGCACTTAGGTAAAATGATGTATGTTCAAGGTTATTCATTGCAGCATTGTATGTAAGCAAACAATTGAAAATAACATAGATAGATAGTCTTCAATAGAAAATAAATAAAACATGTGCCTCCATTCAATGAAATACCAGCCAGCTGCTACAATGACTAAGGCAGGGTTCTATGTACTAATAGGAAAAAATCTTCAAAGTATCTTAAGCAAGAAGAGAAAGTACCAATGCAGTGTGCATGGTAAATTATCATTAATTAAAACAAAAAAGAATCTATGTATGTATTTGCTTGCCTGTGAATAAAATATCTCAGGAAGTATATACAGGACAAAACAAACAAGAACTAGATAATAGTAGCTGCCTAAAAACAGGGAGAGAAATTGGTGACTAGGGTGCAGGAATGGACCAAGATCAACTGTTGCATATACATTTATATTTTTGAGCTTTGTACACATGCATTACCTTTTCAAAATGCTGAGTAAAATTCCATATGTAAATCTAGAGAAAATATACATAATTTAAAATAGTGAGAGAAAGGAAAGGATGGAAGGTGAGGAAGAAGATACTCTTTGCCTGAGCTAAATCTTTCGAGAAGTTTTCAAGAAGAGATTTGAAGGTAGTTGGAGCAGTCGAGGGGATTTGTTTTTAAAATGGGAGCTATTAATGCCTGAATTAGACTAGTGGGGATGAACCAGACAGAAGGAAAAGTTGACTTAAAGAGAGAGAGGACAACTGTGGGAATAAAATCCTTTATTACGAGCTTCTCGTTGTTGTTGCGGTTGAATCAGTTCCGACGCGTGGTGACCCCACGTATGCAGAGTAGAACTGCTCCGTAGAGTTTTCTAGGCTGTGACCTTTCGGAAACAGATCTTCTGAGGCTCCTCTGGGTGGGTTTGAACCACTAACCTTTTGACACTTAACCATTTGCACTACCCTCATAAAACCCATTGCCGTTGAGTCAATTCTGACTCAGAGCATCTACTGAGGGACTCCTTAATATGTGCTAGGAAGTGGGATTCTAGGTACTAGTGAAGGAAGGAATTAGCGTGACTGGGACTCGGAGCAGCGACAGTGCCTTTTTTCCTATGAACCCCTAGAAGTGTCTTAGTCCTTTGATGGGCCTCCTACATCCCTGAAGTGAAGTGTTGCCTGGGGCATTTGTACAGACTGTTCCAGTTGATGCTTCAGCTAAGACAAGGTACCTGATCTCACTTAGACTCAGCCTCTCATCTAATCTTTTCTTACCTTTGGCCAGCACCCTCTCTAGTCTCCCTTGGCAGCTGTTGGTTGCGCAGCTCGCCAACCTGCTCAAACCTCCCCCTGGCCCTGCTCCTTTACTCTCAGGATGCTGCTTCTTCACGGAGATTTCAGATGCTCTCAGGAATGAAGCTCCCTCACCACTTGGGACTTCTGTGTGTTTATCTGCTCAGCAACTCTCTTTCCCTCCAATCCCATATTCAAGCTGATCTCTCTCTGCTCTGGATCCCACAACTGCCCATTCTGCTGTGAACCTGGCTTCGTAAGTCATACTCTTCAACTCCTGCACCTTTAACCTCGTCTTTATTTCATGACTCTGTCATTTTAGTTTATTATCAAGATCACATCACTCTCATCCTTACAACAAGCTGACAAGCAGAAAAGCCTCTCTTGATCTTGTACCCCATTTCATTTTAGCTAGTATCCTATTCTTTCTCAGCTAGGTTCTGGAAAATTAAAAAAAAAAAAAAAAACCTAATTTGTATTTTCCTGTCACCATCTCCTCCCTCCCCATTAGTTCCTCTCCCAGTACAGTTGGCTTCCACCCCACCACCCTATGAAACTACTCTGGCAATGGCCCCCAAGTTATTAAGTCAGGAGCTGTTTACTGAGACCTTAGCTCAGTAAACTTTGTAGCATTTGACAAACCTGTTGCCACTGAGTTGATTTTGACTCATGGTAACCCCATATGTTACAGAGTAGAATTGTTTCAGATAGTTTTCTTGCCCGTAATGTTTACGGAAACAGATCACCAGGCATTTCTCCCACGGTGCTGCTGGTTGAGTTCAGACTGCCTAACCTAGTCAACCATTTGTGCCACCCAGGGATCTTAGCATTTGTTTAATAATTAACCGCTCTTGCCTTCTCTTCCCTTGGACTTCAATACCTCTCTTCCTCTTGAAGTTTGTGGCAGCAGTCTCCTCATGCACTTTCTGTGTCTTTGAATTTTACTTCTCTCTGTCTGTCTTCTGTCTTCTCAACTTCCATTGTCGTTTGTCTCCTTTGGTCAGAGATCCTTTTGAGAGTCATAAAAACAAAATCAAACAAAACAAGAAGCCGCCTATGTCTCTCTCGCCAGAAAAAAAAAAATGCACAGCGATACAAATTTTTGGAGGTAATTTTAGGTATATAACAGACTAACTGAAGCCGTATCCATGGGACTTAGGAATTCTTCCTAGGGATTCTCGTAATTTCATCAATTTCTGTGGTTTCAGTTACCCCAAATGTGATGAAGAGTCCCAGATTCAGTTACTCCAAATCTCAGTTCTAGCATTGCCTGTTAGTGGTCCCCCTTTGATGTATCCAAGTCCCAACATGTACTGTAATACCTTCATGATTTTTCCATTCCTGCTCGCCACCTTATTTCTTTTTTACATAAATTCTGTTAGATCAGATCACTTTTTAAAATATAAATAAATAAAATAATTCATGGAAAAATCAATATAACTTGCTACAAATAAAAGATAACTCTAAAGAGAATCTAGCACAAATATAGCAATGTTCTTAAATTTTAATTCCATATTTATTGGCAGCTGGAAACCCTGGTAGCATAGTAGTTAAGTGCTACAGCTGCTAACCAAGAGGTCGGCAGTTTAAATCCGCCAGTGCTCCTTGGGAACTATAGGGCAGCTCTACTCTGTCCTGTAGGGTCGCTATGAGTCGGAATCGACTCGATGGCAATGGGTTTAGTTTTTTTTTTTGGATAGCCTTGAGCATGAAGCTGACTTTCTCTTTGCTTAAAAGGGAGATTGGCAGAAGTAAGAAAGGAATTTTCACCGAACTGAAACTATCTCTAAGGGTTAATCCAAAGGGAAAGAAAATCAACAG
This sequence comes from Elephas maximus indicus, assembly GCF_024166365.1. Classification (NCBI taxonomy): domain Eukaryota; kingdom Metazoa; phylum Chordata; class Mammalia; order Proboscidea; family Elephantidae; genus Elephas; species Elephas maximus. The sequence goes on from NC_064836.1 coordinate 60,445,335, forward strand.
AGGAATAAATTGCTCACCATGTGATGCAGTGTTAGCTGATGCCATGACCTAGTGTAAGTACAGTCATGTCAAGATGCATCCCAACCACCTACCACCTGCTTTAATTCAATATATCTGTCCTGGACTCTTTTTTGACCTTCCAAACTCATCTGCCTGAATCCAGCTTTGCCCCCATACAACCACCCTGCCAGATACCTTTCTACCTCAGTACTAAAGTCACTCCTGCTGTTTACCCTTCAGCCAAAGATTAGAAAGGCCCATAAAACAAACAGTAATACATGTACCAGGGACGAGGACGAGAATGCTGTAGGAGACAGGAAAGCTGGACTAAAAGCACCATTAAATCAGGGAAGTGAGGAACCCAAGGTCAAGAATGGGAGAGTGTTGACACGTCAGAGGGTTAGCAACCAATGTCACAAAACAATATGTGTATTAATTGTTTAATGAAAAACTAATTTGCTCTGTAAACCTTCATCTAAAGCACAATTTAAAAAAAAATAGATCATTTTTCCCATACTGCCACCAAATGAATTTTAAGGATTAGTTCTATCCCATGTTTAAAATCGTTCGATGGCTCCCCATGTCTCATGGGAACTAGCCAAGCCGTGGAGCTAACACCATTCCAGGCCCCCCTTTATATGGGCTTTTGCTGCAACTTTACTTCCTGCCACTCCACCTTGCCCACCTGCCAGCTGAGCCCACCTTCAGCAAGAGGGAGCTATTCACACTTCTTTGAACACATGGGGTTTTCCTCTCTGTTGTGTATTCAACTCTGAATGTCCCTTCTTTCTGATCTGCCTTGCAAATTCTTATTCAACTGCCAAAATTCAGATGTATTTGTTTTTTTTTTTTTTTCTCTCTAAGAAAATCACCACCTTGACTTGACTAACTGTGAGCATTTTTCAAGCTTCCAGGCTATACTCAGCAGCCTGTTTGTATTTTATTTATTTACATTTTTCTTCTCTCCAGTTAGGCCCGTAAGTCCTTGGAGGCAGAAATTGTTATTCGTCTCTGTATCCCCAAAATGAGTGAACCATTGTGCGTGGTACAAAGGACTTCAAAGGGAAGCTTCCTCACTCTCCCTTTGCCTACGGTAAGAGCACCTGTAAACAAGCCATGTCATTGAACACCTCACAAATACCCTTTAGTGGAAGTGATTCTCTAAAAATCATCTAAAAAATTTCCCTTGCTGTATGCAGTGATGGCTCTCCTTATGGCATTTCAGTCTTTTAAAATGATAAAATTAAAAGACCAAAAAACCCAGAGACGCTTCCTATATAATCTTCTATACCCACAATATCCAAGACAGATGGCTATTTCTCTTATATATTAAAAAACAGGCCTCAAGGGAGAAAGTTATATAACCTAACTTAGTAACCTGCTTTCATGTTCAGCTGTCTTTATTATTATTTTAACACAATATAAATTGACAATGCTGTAGTCATTTTTATTCTTTTTTGAAATGGACAATATGTGGTTACCATTTTTCTTGTATCTTTCATCTATTTCAAAGCAACGCCAACTAATATTTAACAAACCATCTCAGTTAAATCCAGAGTTATTGATGCCCATTCATCATTTGCAACTGGTTAACTTTCAACTTTATTGGTCATTGGCTCTGATTCTGTTCATATCTTTTCTCTCTTTCTGTATTAATCCCTCATCTTGAAAATAAGTATACATGAATGTATTAGCAGTGTATACATTAAAACAGTCAAAGTTATATGCAAATACCTCTCCAAGCCTGTAACTCTTTTTCTTGAATAATGTTTATATCTTATACTTTATCTTTTGAGACAGTTGTGACATTTGGAAATACATAAAGTATGATTTTGTGTTCTAATTACCATGACAAGCAAGATTCCTGACTACTGCAGTAATAGGTAAAATAATTCCAGGAAAAGACTAATTTGCCACATACTTACTGTCTTAGGCTGGGTTCTCTAGAGAGGCTAAACCAGTAAACCAGTAAAGCATATAAATATATGTAAAGTTTTATATTAAGGAAATGGCTCACACGATTGTAGAGGCTGAAGTGTCCCAAGTCTATGGATTAGGATAGAGGCTTCTCTTGTTTCACATAGCCACAGGGGCTGGTGAACCCAAGATCAGCAGGTCGGAGAGCAAGGCTCCCACACTCAGACTGTGGAGATCGGCAGATCCCAAGATCTACAGCAAAGCTGATAGCTCAAGCCCCAAGAGCCAGAGGTCAGATGAACAAGAGGGAGCCGCAGGATCCAGAATAAGCAAAAAACCCAGAATTTCTGTTTATATTCGGATGCAGGCCATACCCCCTAGGAAAATCCCTTTCAACTGATTGGCTACTCATAGCAGATTCAATCATGGGAGTGATCACATGTAAACACTGAGAATCATGGCCCAGCCAAGTTGACACACAATCTTAACCATCACACTTATAAACAACATATGGTACAAGTAGCATAATTAATAGGATAGTCACATATTTTCATGTCTTTTTATTAGATAATGTTTGAAATAATAAGTACTTGGAAATTGGTCATTTCAAGATTCTGTCAACATTTCACCCATCACAGCTAAGAAGTTTATGATGATTTAGCTTAATTCTATACAAATTTTCCTTCTAAGGATATTTTCACATTTTCTTTTATTTATGTTTAATGGAGGGTCAAGGAACTTAAAAAAAAAGTATAAAATTTTAGTTACAGAAATATTCCATATAAAAACCCCAAAACAAAACCCATTGTCATCAAGTTGTTTCTGACTCAAGCAACCCTGTAAGACAGAGTCGAACTACCATGTAGGGTTTAGAAGGAGTGGCTGGTGGATTCAAACTGCCTACCTTTTACTTAGTAGTGAAGCGCTTAACCACTGCCCCACCAGGGCTCCATATATAGATATAGATATAAATAGATGTAAAGAGTCACTGGGTGATAGGAGAAAACAATTAAGTGCCCTGTTGCTGAACAAAAGGTTAGGGTTTGAACCCACCTAGAGGCACTTCAGAAGAAAGTCCCAGTGACCTGCTTCCGAAAGGTCACAGCCATGAGAACGCTATGGAGCAGTTCTACTCTGTGCACATGGGGTTGCCATGAGTCGGAATCAACTCGACAATAGTACTGTATCATTCCTGTTAATGTTGCTAAACAAATGGTATATTATTGATTTGAATGTTCCTTTGTTCCAAAAGTTATTTTGAAAAGGTCATTTTAAGTGTCAAAGTTTTAGAGTTTTATGTTTAAATATTTTCAGTTGTTGCTTAGTTTTATTATCTTCTGGCCAGAAAATATGACCAGCATGATTTCTATCTGAGATTCTTAAGTAAGGTTTTTCTTTTTGGTTTATCATGTCCTTAATTTGTATTACGGTCCACTGTGTACTTGAAAAACAGTGAATTATGTGCTGGGTAAAACACCGAAGTTAAGTATTATTTTCAGCACTTCTGTATTCTTATTTTATATGATTGATCTACTATTAATTTATAGAGATACATTAAAGTCTACATCTACTACTGTATTTGTTTATTTCTCTTTGGATATCCACATTGTGATTCATGTATTCTGAGGCTTGGTTATTAGACACTTAAAGGTATATTGTTGCCAGGACTTCATTAGTGGCATGTACCATGTTTTATCTTTTTGTATTGAATTCATCCTACCTGAGGTTAGCAGTTTGAATCCACCAAGCACTCCTTGGAAACTCTGTGGGGCAGTTCTACTTTCTCCAATAGGGTTGCTATGAGTGGGAGTCAACGGCACTTGGTTTTGTTTTTGTTTTGTAATATTAGCCTTATTGTTCCTTCCTTCCTTTAGGTTTGTGTAAAGTTTTATTGGGCTGTGTCTTTTTTTAGGGGGGCGGGGATTCTCTTATAAGTAAAATAGCATTGGATTTTATTTTTACCCGATTTGAGACCCAATCTGGATATTTTATTTCTTAATAAAGGAGTTCATTTTATTTTTTAAATTAGTTACTATAAACATCAGGTTCCATTTTAGTTGATTCAAGATATTTTCTTGTTTCTTTTCTGTTTTGTCATCCCTTTTGTATTTGTTCACTGTCTTTTTTTTATGCATCTGGTGATTTCTCGGCTTATTTGTACTTTTGGAGAAAAATCCATGTTTACTCAATTTGACTTATAGCCAACTGTGAGTTGACATAAATTCTCTCGGAAATTGGTGTAGAGATCACTGTTTGAAATCCTTATCATTTCCAAGATCCAGCAGCCTGACTGGAGTGTGGAAGGAACAAGTAGTCCCAATGAAATCTTCTTTCATCAAAATGTTATCATGCACTCCATTTTATGATGCTGTCTTTGCCACAGTAAACTTCATTAGTGCCCGGTTCTATGCTTGGCCAGACCACACATTTCTGGATGTTAGTATGCCTCCAGGCTCCTAGCAGACTGCAGAAGTAGGAGATAATACTTCTCGTTGTTACTCAGACCTTTTTTTTGCTTCCATTCCTTGCTCCATTTATTTAGGGTGTGGTACTTTGGGTCCGTAAGCATCATCTTTACTCCCAGATACATAATTTTTCAAGAAGAAATTGAAAATTGATATTTCCACCCCTTATACCTTCCACCACCACTCATGTGTCAGTTTGTTGTACTGTGGTGGCTTGTGTGTTGCAGTGATGCTGGAAGCTATGCCACCAGTATTTCAAAGACCAGCAGGCTTACCCATGGTGGACAGGTTTCAGCGGAGCTTCCAGACAAAAACAGACTAGGAAGAAGGACCTAGTGATCTACTTCTTAAAAAATTGGCCAGTGAAAACCTTATGAATAGCAGTGAAACATTGTCTGACGTAGTGCCGGAAGATGATCCCTCAGTTTGGAAGGCACTCAAGATATGGACCAAGCAGCGTTTCCTTCTGTTGTACATAGAATTGCTATGAGTCGGAACCAACTTGACAGCATCTAATAACAACAATATGTCTTCCGTCAAACTGATTCATACTGTATCTAGTAGAAATAACTGAAAATTTGGCCAGGAAGATGTCAGGTATCACAATGGCTCAGTTGTTTCTTCCTCTATAGGTTTATAAAGAATTTCAATATAAATTTGGTGCAAGTATGCAGACTTGCAGAGTGGTGACTTTTGATCTAGTGTATGTATCCTGTAAAGAAGGGTAAATAGTAACTTTGTACACTTATCATATACAGAAAAAATAATTTACTCATTATCTGACATCAGGACAACATAATAACCAGCTGCCATGGAGTCAGTTCCAACTCATGGCAGACCCATTATGTGTCAGAGTAGAACTGTGCTCCTTGGGGTTTTCAGTGGCTGATTTTTTCAGAAGTAAATTGCCAGGCCTTTCTTCCAAGGTGCCTCTGGGTGGACTTGAACCTCCAACCTTTCAGGTACCAGCCAAGCTCGTTAACTGTTTGTCATTAACTGGTATATAATAAACAAAGTCCAATCACTTGGGTGAGAGCAAGAGAAAGTTTTAATATTCTAAGGTTGTAAGAGCTGATAGAAGATCTATATTGGAGAGATAATGAATGCAATGTATGCATATGTTGGACAAGTGCCTCTTAAAATTAATAATTTATCCAGTACTCTGGATCGTTAGCTGCTTGAAGTGATTACCCATAGAGCTACTTGTGCTGTTCAGTTATTTTCAGGGCATTCAGTAGAGTTCCATTGTGAAAAGAAACGTTTTTACTGATAAGCACTCAAACTATTTGAATGCTGTAGTTCTTGGCATGACTACACATTGAAATTGCAATTTTGAAAAGGGACTAGGAAGGACAATAAGTAAATAAGGGAAAAAAAAGAAACTTGAGAGTTTTATGTTTTAATAGTAGGATGCCTTTGAAGTATAAAGGACATGACAAAAATATTTCGAATATCAACAGATAACTCAGCACTAAAAGGTATATATAATGGCAAAGGGAAGAGATTACTGTTAAAATTATAAAAATATGCTATTAAAGGTTCTGGATGAAAGTGTCTTGGCTCATGGTATGCTGGTCAATGTTTAACAACCAGGTGGGGAAGGGAGATGAAGAGCCCTGGTCTGTAGAGTTGTTAATTTCCATGGTGTAAATTCTCCCAAGATGATCAGTTTTAAGCCATTATGTGAAGTCTGCACACAAAATTGAGAAGAAATGTCTTCAACAACTCTCATGAGCCAGTGGGAGCCAGCTCCAGCATTATACTGATATGACCTTTGTAAGAATAATTTGAAATCGTTACTAGACTATATAAGATCTAATCGGTATACAGAGAAGTTTAAGGGTACCTTGCTTTTGGTGGAATGTACTTTAACACAATGTATGAGACAATGTGGTACAGTTCAAAGTGGTTGAGACCATGGAATCCGACACTCCTGGGTTTGAGTGCCAGCACCATCGCTTAGTGTGTAATTGTAGCAGTTACCTGAGTTACATGAGCCTTAATTTATTCATCTGTAAAATTGTTAATAATGAGAGCTGTTGTACAGACATCTTGTTAGGATTAAAAGATAAAATAAATATGAATGTACTTAGTATATAAATAGATTCTAAATAATTATTATTTTTCTTCCAGCTTCTATACTAGTTGGTTCCGTCTTATTGCCCTTACTCATCAGAAAGTAGTAAAATAAGGTCACAGTTGATGTTGTGTAGTTACCAAGGAGCAGACAGTGGTAGTTCAGTGGTAGAATTCTTGCTTTATGTGCGTGAGACCTGGGTTCACTTCCCAGTCGATGGCCCTCATGCGTAGTCACCATTTGTCACTGGGGGCTTGTGTGTTGCTATGATGCTGAACAGGTGTCAGTGGAGCTTCCAGAGAAAGACAGGCGAGGAAAAAGGCCTGGTGATCTACTTTCAAAAATCAACCAGTGAAAATTCTATGAATCACCACAGCTCAATCCCATTGTGCATGAGTTGAGGGCTGACTCAATGGCAGCTAACAACAACGATTAGTAAGGAGATCAGGATTCTAGTGTTGACACAACTATGCAACTATGAAAATTGTGCCTGTATGGGAGGGGGTGTTCATGAGAAATGCAGACACCAAAGGAGAAGTTAGATACCAACGGTTGTTTTCGTTTTTGTCTTGGAAGTGTCAAAATAAGGTAAACTCAGAACTTTGAAGAAGCTACAGGATACATGGATAATCTTTGTGACCTGATTTTATTACTTATCATTTTGCAGCCTCTGGTAGAGGAAGAAGAGGGCGGGGAATGTGGAAGGGATACTGAGTGGGCCAGCCTGTAGTATTTGCCACAAAAATATAGTTCTTGAAGAGGCAAAAATATGTCATGATATTTCATAGAAGAAAATAATAAACAGGGAAGACGTCAAAGCTCGACATTTAAAATGGTCTTTGCAGGATTTTGATGGTGGGAGATGGTCAGATTTAGAATATTTTGAGAGAATGGAAAAGAATATGTACCAAAGTAGAAAAGATGAAAACATTTTTAAAAAATACTGAAGAGTCTAATATATTCCAAACGCAAAGTAAACCTAGTATAAGGTCTAAGAAATATACTCTAAAAGTAGCTTGGAACCAGATTAACAAATTACCTCTGAGTTTGTCTTTTCTTGACTGTGTAATTCATGTATTCTAAAATGGTACAACATGCACGCAGTATGTTAGCTGCTCTGTATATTTTTTTTTATTTAATTCCCAAGCCAATACTAAAAAGAAAGTATTGTCCCATTTATAGAAAGGAAATGGATGGCCAGTTAGGCATGTATCAGCTGAGAGCAGTTTAGTAACACAGGAGTAACATGAGCAAAATGTTAAGTTCTTGCAATTATTTGACATTTGCTAATTGAAACTCTTAACTGCCTCTAAGCCAAAGGCAAAATTAGAAGTTATTGATTACTACAGAGTCCAACCATAATGCTCCTTAGAAGCAAGGATGGCAAGACTGTGTCTTACATACTTTGGACATGTTGTCAGGAGGGGTCAGTCCCTGGAGGAAGACATCATGCTTGGTAAAGTACAGGGTCAGCAGAAAAGAGGGAGACCCTCAACGAGGTGGATTGACACAGTGGCTGCAACAAAGGGCTCAAGCATAACAACGATTGTAAGGATGGTGCAGGATGGGACAGTATTTTGTTCTGCCGTGCGTAGGGTCGCTGTGAGTCGGAGCCAACTTGACGGCACCTAAAAACAACAACCCAGACTCCAAAGGACCATTCTTCATAAAGCAGATGGTGATATTTTAGCAGTTTTCCTTCTGAAAGTGAGTGACTCCCCTCGCGTTTCACTTACTCTTTACAACATACTGTTGAAGGCACTTTTGCCCTTTCTGGCATATGAAACAAAAGTGATTTAGGTAATTTTCTTGAGAAATTTTTATCCACGTTTTCACTGAGGAGTAAATTAGCCTGTCTACACTTACCTAATGCATTCGTTTGGATAATATTTCAGTTTCGTTTGCAAAGAACTGGACCTTGAGACAGTTCGAAACATGACAGGAAAATATGATGAAGGAAAGGACAAAGTTTGTAAACGTGATTCTAGTAAAAGTGGATTTAGCTGAGTGCCTAGGGAAATACAATTCTCCTGAAATTGTTCTTACCGAAATAATCAGTGACCTCCAAACTCATAAATCCAAAAAACCATCTTCAGCCCTCACCCTGTCTTTGGGCATACTGCACTCAGAGTTTACAAATGAGATGCACAGCTGCAGTGAAAAATGACCTCTCCTCTTGGCATTCTTTCAAATTCCTTTATTCCACATTGCATAAAGGAAGTTTAAATTTAAAAAGCTAAAGAAGACAAATGGCAAGATTACTGAGGAGTTTTAAATGTATGTCAAAATTTTCGTCATTCATTGATTTTGCAGACGCCACCTTGGTACTGTTGCTCATGCCGCTGATGAAGCCATGCTATGTAAAGCACAGCACTGTCAGATTCAGGGGGGTTAGTGGAAAGATGTTCTTGGTCAAAGATGGAATTGCCAAGTATGCATTCTGTGAAGCTGGTCTGATAACCTTCAGAAATGGTACCCTCCTTTTGTAGGATCCCAAAGGAACATCATTATCAGGAAGGAAAACTCAAGTTCTTGTCATTTATTCTTGGCTGATCTAAAGAATGAGACAAATGCAGTGTAACTCTGGGAGTCCTGCAAATATTTATTTGCTTTGGGTTTGAACCGCTCTCAGCAGAGAGGTGTCGGGTAAGGTGTAAAGCAGCCCTTTGAATGAATCAAAGAGTGTGTAAAGAGCTGCACTGAAGACATACGTATGTATTTCTCCAGTATTGACTGTATTAATACAAAATGACTTAGTGAACAGAGAGTTGTGATAAGAATTTTTAAAATAATTCATATACAAGGGAGTGTGGTTGAAGGAAGGGTGGCAGTGGAGGTACCTCATGCCCACTTTTTGGGCAAGGTAGCATAGTTCATGCATATACCGTTAGCATCACGCAAGTGTCTCCTTAATTTTTGTGTTCTAAGCACCTCACTGGAGTCCTTGAGTGGCGCAAATGGATAACCTGCTTGGCTGCTAACAGAAAGGTTGGCTGTTCAAGTCCACCCAGAGGTACCTTGAAAGAAAGACCTAGTGAGGTACTTCTAAAAAATCAGCCCTTGAAAATGTTAGGGAGCAGTTCTACTTTGACACGCATGGGAACGTCATGAGTTGGAATCCACTTAATGGCAACTGGTTTAGTCGCTTCACTGCCTCACCCTAGTTCAGGGGGTGGGTGAGGGTATATTGGCAGTAAAGTAGCTCTTGAACCCTCTCTTTAAGCTCTGCAGGAATTTGGCCCCAACAACTAGGAACTTATTTGTGGATTTATGAACTAAAATATAGATTATAGTTGGCCCTCCAATCTGGGAGTTCCACATCAACCAATTACAGATCAAAAACATACAGAAAAAAAAGTTCCGAAAAGCTTGGAAGGACTGAGAAAGCATTTAGTATAATCGTTAACAACTATTTACATAACATTTACATTGTATTAGATATTATAAGTAATCTAGAGATAATTTAAAGTATACGGGAGAATGCACAGGTTAGGTGCAAAAACGACACCATTTTATATAAGGTGCTTGAGCATCCACGGGTTTTGGTGTCCTGCGGGAGGGGTGTCTATGTTCTGGAACCAATCCCCCGGTGGATACCCAGGGGCGAATGTACTTGTGACCTTCTGTCCTTGACTTTGGCCTGAAATTCCCGGAAACAATACAAATATCCTTCGGCATCATGTTACATGTAGAACAATGGAGAATTTACTTCCAGTTGTTCGCTGTTGTAAATCATTCTGAGATTTGTCTCATGTGCATGCTATTTTACTTCATTTAAATTATTTTTGCCTGATAAATACCCAGCGATGGGAGTGCTGCTCAAATAACATGAACGTTCTTTGATTGTGTTACTTATGGCCAAGGTTCTTCGTAAAAGAATTTTTCCAATTGTCACTGTAAATTCGCCCAGCTTTGTAGGTTTCCCCTCAACCTGACATGCATGTACACGTTTTAATTGCTGATGCAATTGGTATATAATGGAAAGATTTTTTGCTTAACTCTTGCATATTTTTATATAGTTATGTTCATTGTTTTACCAGTTTTTTTTAATTTTTATTGTACTTTAAGTGAAAGTTTACAAATCAAGTCAGTCTCTCATACAAAAATTTATATACACCTTGCTATATATACTCCTAGTTGCTGCCCCCAATGAGACAGCACACTCCTTCTCTCCACTCTCTATTTTTGTGTCCATTCGGCGAGCTTCTGACCCCCTCTGCCCTCTCATCTCCCCTCCAGACAGGAGATGGCAACATAGTCTCATGTGTCTACTTGATCCAAGAAGCTCACTCTTCACCAGTATCATTTTCTGTCCCATAGTCCAGTCCAATCCTTGTCTAAATGGCTTTGGGAATGGTTCCTGTCTTGGGCTAACAGAAGGCCTGGGGACCGTGACCTCCAGGGTCCTTCTAGTCTCAGACCATTAAGTCTGATCTTTTTACGAGAATTTGAGGTCTGCATCCCACTGCTCTCCTGCTCCCTCAGGGGTTCTCTGTTGTGTTTCCTGTCAGGGAAGTCATCAGTTGTAGCCGGGCACCATCTAGTTCTTCTGGTCTCAGGCTGATGTAGTCTCTAGTTTATGTGTCCCTTTCTGTCTCTTGGACTCATAATTACCTTGTGTCTTTCTTGTTCTTCATTCTCCTTTGCTCCAGGTGGGTTGAGACCAAATGATGCATCTTACATGGCCCCGTGCTAGCATTTAAGACCCCAGACACCACTCTCCAAAGTGGGATGCAGAATGTTTTCTTAATAGATTTTATTATGTCAATTGACCTAGATATCCCCTGAAACCATGGTCCCCAAACCCCCACCCCTACGACACTGGCCTTCGAAACATTTAGTTTATTCAGGAAACTTCTTTGCTTTTGGTTTAGTCCATTTGTACTGACCTCTCCTGTATTGTGTGTTATCTTTCCCTTAACCTAAAATAATTCTTGTCTACTATCTAATTAGTGAATAACCCCCCTCGCTCTCGTAACCATCAACAATATTTTCTTCTCTGTTTAAACTATTTCTTGAGTTCTTGTAATAGTGGTTACATACAGTATTTGTCCTTTTGCAGGTGACTAGTTTCACTCAACATAATGCTGTCTAGATTTCTCCACGTTATAAACTGTTTCACGGATTCATCATTGTTCTTTATCGATGCGTAGTATTCCATTGTGTGAATATACCATAATTTATTTATCCATTCATCTGTTGATGGGCACCTTGGTTGCTTCCATCTTTTTGCTATTGTAAACAGTGCTGCAGTGAACATGGATGTGCATAAGTCTGTGCATATAAGGCTTTTATTTTTCTAGGACATATTCCGAGGAGTGGGATTGCTGGATCGTATGGTACTTCTATTTCTAGCTTTTTAAGGACGCGCCAATCGATTTCCAAAGTGGTTGTACCATTTTACATTCCCACCAGCAGTGTATAAGTGTTCTAGTCTCTCCACAGCCTCTCCAACATTTATTATTTTGTGTTTTTTGGATCAATGCCAGCCTTGGAGTGAGATGGAATCTCATTGTAGTTTTGATTTGCATTTCTCTAATGGCTAATGATCCTGTGCATTTCCTCACGTATCTGTTAGTTAACTGAATGTCATCTTTAGTGAGGTGCCTGTTCATATCCTTTGCCCATTTTTTAACTGGGTTATTTGTCTTTTGGTAGTTGAGTTTTTGCAATATCATGTTTATCTTAGAGATCAGATGCTGATCAGAAATGTCATAGCTAAAAACTTTTTCCCAGTCTGTAGGTAATCTTTTTACTCTTCTGGCGAAGTCTTTGGATGAGCATAGGTATTTGATTTTTAGGAGTTCCCAGTTATCTAGTTTCTCTTGAGGTGTTTGTGCACTGTTAGTAATGTTTTGTATACTGTTTATGTCGTGTAATAGGGCTCCTAGTGTTGTCCCTATTTTTTCATCCCTGATCTTTATCATTTTAGATTTTCTATTTAGGCGTTTGTTCCATTTTGAGTTAGTTTTTCTGCATGGTATGAGGTATGGGTCTTGTTTCATTTTTTTGTAGGTGGATATCCAGTTATGCCATCACCATTTGTTAAAGAGACTCTCTTTTCCCAATTTAACTGACTTCGGGCCTTTGTCAAATATCAGCTGCTCATATGTGGATGGATTTATGTCTGAATTCTCAATTCTGTTCCATCAGTCTATGTATCTGTTGTTGTACCAGTACCAGTACCAGGCTGTTTTGACTACTGTGGTGGTTCTAAAACCAGGTAGCGTGAGGCCTCCCATTTTGTTCTTCTTTTTCAGTAATGCTTTACTTATCTGGAGCCTCCTTCCCTTCCATGTGAAGTTGGTGATTTGTTTCTCTAACTCATAAAAAAATGTTGTTGGAATTTGGATCGGAATTGCATTGTATCTGTAGATTGTTTTTGGTAGAATAGACATTTTTACAATGTTAAGTCTTTCTATCCATGAGCAAGGTGTGTTTTTCCACATATGTAGGTCTCTTTTGGTTTCTTGCAGTAGTGCCTTGTAGTTTTCTTTGTATAGGTCTTTTACGTCTCTGGTAAGATTTATTCCTAAGTATTTTATCTTCTTGGGGGCTACTGTAAATGGTATTGATTTGGTGATTTCCTCCTCGATGTTCTTTTTGTTGGTATAGAGGAATCCAACTGATTTTTGTATGTTTATCTTGTATCCTAATACTCAGCGGAACTTTTCCATTAGTTTCAGTAGTTTTCTCAAGGATTCTTTAGGGTTTTCTGTGCATAAGATCATGTCATCTGCAAACAGAGATACTCTTACTTCTTCCTTGCCAATCTGGATGCCCTTTATCTCTCTATCTAGCCTAATTGCTCTGGCTAGGACCTCCAGCACAATGTTAAATAAGAATGGTGATAAAGGGCATCCCTGTCTGGTTTCCGATCTCAAGGGGAATACTTTCAGACTCTCTCCATTTAGGATGATGTTGGCTATTGGCTTTGTATAAATGCCCTTTATTATGTTGAGGAATTTTCCTTCTATTACTCTTTTGCTGAGAGTTTTTATCATGAATGAGTGTTGAACTTTGTCAGATACCTTTTCCTCATCAGTTGATAAGATCATGTGGTTCTTGTTTTTTGTTTTATTTATATGACGGATTACATTAATTATTTTTCTAATGTTGAACTATCCCTGCATAAAAAAAAAAAAAATGCATAGCTGGTATGAAACCCACTTGGCCATGGTGAATTCTTTTTTTGATATGTTGTTGAATTCTATTGGCTAGAATTTTGTTGAGAATTTTTGCATCTAAGTTCATGAGGGCTATAGGTTGGTAATTTTCTTTTTTTGTGGTGTCTTTACCTAGTTTTGGTATCGGGGTATGCTGGCTTCATAGAATGAGTTTGGGAGTATTCCATCCTCTTCTCTGCTCTGAAATACCTTTAGCAGTAGTGGTGTTAACTCTTCTCTGAAAGTTTGGTAGGAATTTGCAGTGAAACTATCTGGGCCAGGGCTTTTTTTTTGTTAGGAATTTTTAAATTACCTTTTCAACCTCTTCTTTTGTTAAGGATTTATTTAGGTGTTCTACCTCTGTTTGTTTTAGTTTCGATCAGTAGCGTGTTCCTAGGAATTCATCCATTTCTTCTAGGTTTTCAAATTTGTTAGAGTACAATTTTTTGTAGTAATCTGATATGATTCCTTTTATTTCAATTGGGTCTGTCATGATATCACCCATCTCATTTCTTATTTGGGTTATTTGTTTCCTCTCCTGTTTTTCTTTTGTCAGTTTGACCAATGGTTTGTAAATTTTGTTAATTTTTTGAAAGAACAAGCTTTTGGTCGTTAACTCTTTCAGTTGTTTTTCTGTTCTTCATTTCATTTAATTCTGCTCTAATTTTTATAATTTGCTTTCTTCTGGTGCCTGAGGGTTTCTTTTGTTTCTCTCTTTCTATTTGTTGAAGTTGTGGGGATAATTCTTTGATTTTGGCCCTTTCTTCTTGCATGTGTGCATTATTGATATAAATTGATCTCTGGGCACTGCCTTAGCTGTGTCCTAAAGGTTCTGATAGGAACTGTTTTCATTCTCATTGGATTCTATGAATTCCTTTATTCCATCCTTCATGTTTTCTGTAGCCCAGTCATTTTCGAGCAGGGTATTGTTCAGTTTCCAGGTGTTTGATTTCTTTTCTCTTCTTCTTCTGTTATTGATTTCTACTTTTATGGCCTTATGGTCAGAGAAAATGCTTTGTGGTATTTTGATGTTTTGGATTCTGGCAAGTCTTGCTTTATGACCTAATATGTGGTCTATTCTAGGGAATGTTCCATGTGCACTAGAAAAGAAAGTACACTTGGCTGCTGTTGGGTGGAGTGTTGTATATATGTCTATGAGGTCAAGTTGGTTGATTGTAGCATTTAGCTCTTCTGTGTCTTTATTGAGCTTCTTTTTGGATGTCATGTCCTTCACTAAAAGTGGTGTATTGAAGTCTGCTATTATAATTGTGCAGCTGTCTATCTCACTTTTCAGTACTGTTAGAGTTTGTTTTATGTATCTTGCAGCCCGGTCATTGGGTACATAAATACTTAATATGGTTATATCCTCCTGGTATATTGTCCCTTTACTCTTTATATAGTGCCCTTCCTTATCCTTTTTGGTAGATTTAACTTTAAAGTCTGTTTTGTCAGAAATTAATACTGCCACTTCTGCTCTTTTTTGGTTGTTGTTTGCTTGATTTTTTTTTTTTTTTCTATTCTTTGAGTTTAGTTTGTTTGCACCTCTAAGTCTAAGGTGTGTCTCTTGTAGGCAGCATATAGACGGATCATGTTTTTTTAATCCATTCTGCCACTCTCTGTCTCTTTATTGGTGCATTTAGTCCATTTTCATTCAGTGTGATTATGGGTAGGTGTGAGTTCAGTGCTGTCATTTTGATGTTTTTTTGTGGGTGTTGTTGACAGTTTCTTTTTCTCACTTAATTTTTTGTGCTGAGTTTTTGCTGAGTAGTTTATCTTTATATGTTGTCTTTTCCTCTTATTCATTGTTGTTGATTTTGTTTCTGCTGAGTCTCTATATTTTTCTTGTATTTTATCTTGATGAGTAGGATTTTTAGTCTCCTTTGTGGTTACCTTGATATTTATCCCTGTTTTTCTAAGTTTAACCCTAACTTTTATTTCTTTATATCACCTTGTCTTCCTGTCCATGTAAAAGATTTATGACTACATTTCTTAATCCCTCCTTATTGTTTTAATGTTGTCTTCTTTTACATAATGACATCGCTGTTTCCCTGTTTTTGAGCGTTTTTTTATCTTGATTTATTTTTGTGATTTCCCTATCTGGGTCGACATCTGATTGCTCTGTTCTGTGTTCTAGTCTTGGGTTGATATTTGATATTATTGATTTTCTAACGCGAGAACTCCCTTTAGTATTTCTTGTAGTTTTGCTTTGGTTTTTATGAATTCCCTAAACTTCTGTTTATCTGGAAATGTCCTAATTTTGCCTTCATATTTGAGAGATAGCACTGCTGGCTATATGATTCTTGGCTGGCAAACTTCAATACTTTAAACAAGTCATCCCGTTGCCTTCTTTCCTGCATGGTTTCTGCCGAGTAGTCCAAGCTTATTCTTATTGACTGTCCTTTGTAGGTGACTTTTCGTTTATCCCTAGCTACTCTTAAACTTCTCTTTATCTTTGGTTTTGGCAAGTTTGATTATGTCTTGGTGGCTTTCTTTTGAGATCTACATTATGTGGAGTTTGATGAGCATCTTGGATAGATATCTTGTCATCTTTCATGATATCAGGGATGTTTTCTGCCAATAAATATTCAACAATCCTCTCTGTATTTTCTTTTATCCCTCCCTGTCTGGTACTCCAATTACTCGTAAGTCATTTCTCTTGGTATTGTCCCACATGATTCTTAGGGTTTCTTCATTTTTTTTTTTAATTCTTTTATCTGATTTTTCTTCAAATATATTGGTGCCAAGTGTTTTGTCTTCAGTCTTACTAATTCTGCCTTCCATTTCCACAATTCTGTTCCTCTGAGTTTCTATTGAGTTGTCTAATTCTGTAATTTTATTGTTAATCTTCTGAATTTCTGATTGCTGTCTCTCTGTGGATTCTTGCAGTTTATTAAATTTTTCATTATGTTCTTGAATAACCTTTTTAATTTCTTCAACTGCTTTATCTGTGTGTTCCTTGGCTTGGTCTGCATATTGCCTGATCTCCTTCCTGATCTCGTTGCTGATGTCTTGAAGAATTCTGTATATTAATCTTTTATATTCTGCATCTGGCAATTCCAGGAATGCACTTTCATCCAGAAGATGTTTTGATTTGTTTTGAGAGCTTTTTGAAGTGATCATGGTCCACTTCTTTATGTGGTTTGATATTGACTGTTGTCTCCGAGCCATCTATAAGTTATTGTATTAGTTTATTTTATGTTTGTTTACTATAACCTAGCTTCTTGCTTTGCTTTGTTTTGATATGCCCAGATAGGTTGCTTGAGTGAGCTAGCTTGATTATTTTTTCCTTTGAAGCTCTAATGTCCTGTCACCAGATGGCTAGAGCTGTTTTCATGTGTATGAGCCTAGAAATCCATTCATTTTTCTTGTATGGATTCAGCTCAGGTGTCCAGGTACCTGGTCATCAAGTGCGTGGTACGGGCTCTGTCCTACAGTCTTAGAGGGGCAGGGGTGATTGGTTTAGGTACAGATATGTGGTTGCAGTAGGGCTTCATGCTCTGAATAAGGCAGGGGGCTGACAACCATCCCCTGACTGTCTGCGAAGAAAGCACATCCCTGTTCCATAGAGCACACAGGTGGGAGGGTTCTGCAGATAGACCATGGACACCCAATGCTTTTGGTTGTAAGGACTGGGAGGTACCAGTTATCCTTGGACCTCTGTCGTGGGTGGATGGGTGATGTGAGTGGGGCCACCAGTCCTTAGGCTCCTGATGTGGGTAGGTAAGGATCCTGTTTAATTTGCAAAGCAGAGTCAAGCATCAACACCCACCTCTTCACCGCACAGCTGAAGCAGTTGCACTCTGCCAACAAGGGGCCTATTCAAAGTCCACAGAGCATTTATGCCTGGACAGGAGCTGCTTCTATCTTGAGCTCCCCAGTTTAGTGGAGCTGGCAGATTATCTTTTCCCCCAGTTGAGAATTTATTCCTTCTCCAAGGCTGGGAGAATGGCTCAGGCATGCAGCAGGACTTATCTCACGCCCTGGGAAATCAGCCGTCACTGAAGCCAGCTTGGAGGCTCTGGGCATGGTAAAATATTCACAAGTACTTAGCTTTTGCTGAGAGTGCCATTCTTCTCTGGTTCTGGAGGTATAAGTAAGCTGTGCAGCTGGCTGTTTCTCCCTGAGGAAACTGCAGCCAGAGCTACCACCAGCCCATTGCAGTCGCTGCTGAGAATGGTGCCTGTGGGTTCTTGGCGATTAAGGTCCAGCAACTCCTCTCTGCTTCTGAACCGTCTCTCCCTGCCACTCAGTCCATTTTCTAACTTTCTCTTTGATGTTCAGGGCTCCTAGTTTGTCATAAATATAATCTTTTCACTTGTTTTTTCAGTTCTTTGTTGTAAGAGGGATCACCAGAAGTGTCTGACTACTCCACCATCTTGGCCCTCCCTCCCAGTTGGTTTATTTTTAAGGGACAATTTTGTTTTACATCTATTTTATGTATTTGGATCAACATAATTTATATAAGAGTGTTAGGAGGATTTTAGTAAATGTAGTAAATTAAATAGACTCTCCATTTTGTTTTTTCTCTTGCCTTTTCTTTTGCCATCATCTTTATGATGTCATATCTTTCAAAAATTCTTCTCTTACTTTCAGCTTCCAGTTTTATATTCTTGCTAGAATTTTGATAAGTTGCATGGAAAAATAAATGTGTGAAATATGAATTAATTATTAATTAAAAAACTTCATAATTGAACAGTATCTCCATCATACCAACATATACAGGATTATAATGTTTTAATATACAGTATCTCCATCATACCAACATATACAAGATTATAGTGTTTTAATATACATTATAAAATAACAGAACATTAGCTAACATGAAGCAAAAATGTTTTTATTTCTTATAAATTACGAAAGATGAGATAAAAGTTAATTTTTCAATCAAAAATTCATACTTCTTATTGACAAGATATAGATTTCAGTTAAGTTGGGAAAATTAAATACTGAATGTCAGCAATTTAACCCTTAAATTTACTGAGCCTGTCTTTAATGATATTTCACTGAAATTCCATATAATTTTAATTTATTGAATTTTATATTCTGCTTTTTTCACATTTCTGTGTGATATTTTATTTCTTTTTAAGGAAGAGAAACACTTTAACTCAAATTTTTAAGGTAGTCATAATGAGCAAACCTGCATCTTAAAATAAGGTAGGAAAAGTTGAAAGAAATAGGCATGATAAAACATTTTAATTATTCTAGTTTCCTAGAATCATGAGCCATTTTAACATGATTTTTGCTTATATTCAGAGTTTGTTATCTCTTGAATGTTGTGAAATATGCAACAGGATGCCGAAGTGTTCCAAACCCAAACCCAAACCCACTGCCGTCGAGTTGATTCTGACTCATAGCGACCCTATAGTATTCGTGAACCTGAACATATTTTTACGTACCACCGAAGAAGCAATTAGATATTTAGAAATACGCTAATATTTTGTTTTAGAATAATTATTCAATGACACTTTATAAAATGATTAATCATTTTCACTTGTTTTGACTTGAAAGATATAATTTAAGTATCAGATTTGAAAGTTTATATTGGTACACATGGTTAAAATCAATTAAATAAATTTGTTTTAATTACAATTACTAGTTTGCTTTATTAAAAGGAAAGAAACGGGCCTGAAATAAAGTGTCAAAATTTACAATTCGAGCCAGAAGTTGGTATTTATAACCCTATTTATTTTTTGGTAAAGTTGTGCATTATCGTTTGAATACCAAGTCAGGTAAATCAAATTTTATATCTACCTTGAGCTGTGCTAAGTATAACTAAATCAAAAGTCAATGTAAGCATACTTGACCATGTCAAATAAACAGTTTTTCTATTGAAGGTAAGTAATATCCTTTGATTTCCTAACTAACTGACTTAGATAATCATAGATTACCAATAAGTGAACCAACCCTTTGTTTCTATTTGGCATTTCATACCAGTAGTGCTTTATTCAAGATTTTATTCCTGCCTAGTGATACTAACTATTGAATGATGTAAGCTTTCAGCACACAGAACTTGTTTTAATTTATTTCTATTAAAAAAAAAAACATTCTTTTGGATTTTGAGATCCACAGATTGTCTTCATTATGTTCTGTTATTGAAACCCACTGTAAAGAATTTTAAGAGCCCATAATAAAATAAATTTATGTAATCCTTATATTTTCCAAAATATTTCCAAGTACATTTTCTACTTTGATCCTGTTATGAACTTTATGATGTTACTGGTATTTTTTTTTTTTAAATGGAAATTGAGCCTAGCCTACATGAGGAGACAGGGTGGTGCGTGAAAACCAATTCAATCTGTCACAACGTGGTGAACAGTCTCAGATTTAAGCTTTGAAGAAAAATAAGTTTTGGATTATTAAGAAAATGCAAAAAAAAAAAATTGGTAAATAAACTAAAAGTAGAAACAGTACTGGAGGGACAGAAACCAGTATGAGTACAGTTGATTAATTGGTTTATGACTGGCCAATACTTTTTAAAGAGGAAAGGAAAGATAGGTCCATCCTAACTGGAAGAAGATAAGGTAGAAACTTGTAAATGTGGCTAAGAGAACATTTGAGTAAACATAAATCAAGGATAAAATGAGTTATGAGAAATGCTTCTAGAAAAATGAAAAATAAACTTGAAATCTTAGAAAGAAAACCTGTAGAATTTTAGTTAAGAAATAATATTGTCAATAGTAATAATTTCAGAAATCCAATGTTTCTTTTTTATTTTTTGAGAAGATGAGAAATATCCTTTAATGGATGACAAATAGTTTTTAGCTCTTGCATATCTGCTCATGTCTCTGAGGCTATATGAAGTAATAGTGTTATTTTAATCACAGTCATTGCTTATATTTGCACAGGCTGCTTATTGCCGAGTCTGAGACCGTTCATAGCTTAGCAGACAACACACAACCTGCACAACCTCTGATTACCTCTCATTCTAAGTGTAAATAAATCAAGCTTCATAAGAAATGGTGATCATGGGAACACAGTGCATTACGAGTCATAAGATCCTTGTTCAGGCCGCAATCTGCTAACTCCTAGCTGGCTGATATTATTCAAATCAGTTAACCTATCTGAATCCCAGCGTGGTTGTTAATAAAATAGTGGTAATAATATTCACCCTCCAGACCTCACACAGTTGCCTGGATTAACCAAATAATCTTTTGTAAAATTTTAAGTTTTATATAAATGTACATTATATAGAACGTAAGTAAAATACGAAGATAAACCTTGGCAACATATGTGGATTTTAATTCTTTTTAAAAGCCAATATGGTATGCTGTAGGGTTGCTGTGGGTCAGAATTGACTCAATGACACACAGCAACAACATGGTATGCTACAGGTCCAAAGCCAGAAGTATCTATTTAATAATGAAATATTTTTTAATTAAATGGATAGCCATAATGTTACTGTCTATGAAAAATGTTTTTAACCATTTATACCAATCTGTAATTCTGCACATTAGATTTTTGAAAAACCCAATGGGCCCCCATTTTCCCTAATACTCTTTAAAAAGGTTTTATTTTCCTCTTGCATTGATATTTATAACAGAGAATATCAACAGTTTATAAGCCATAGTGGGTCCGTGGGTGGTGCAATTGATTTCTGTTCTTGGCTGATAACCAAAAGGTTAGAGGTTGAATCCATCCAGAAGCACCTCAGAAGAAAGGCCTGGAGATCTACTTCTGAAAACTCAGCTATTGAAAACCCTATGGAGCATGGTCCTGCTCTCACACATCTGGGGTCGCCGTGACTCGGAATCAACTTCACAGCGACTGATTTGGTGGATAGTGAGTTTGAGTTGGAAAGAAGAGAAGTAATGTACGAAGTAGGGGAACTCTAATTCAAGACCCTCTTGCTCATGCACAGTCTACCTTGCAACTTGTCCTCCTTTCCAGGACCTCCAAATGTTGGAACACTCTAGATGTCCAACTTCAGCCTTCTCTTCTTTGTCCGTACTCATTCCCTAGATTGTCTCAACCTATCCCAAGGTTTAAAGTAACTTAGATATGCAGAAGTCTTCTAGATTTATGGCACCAGCCCTGAATCCCCCATGACCTTTAGATTTAGCAAACAGCAACAAACATCTTGCAATCTAATCTGCGATCTTGGATTAGAAGCCCTAGAACACACTCTCCATTTACTGTGGAAACTTGTGCCTCCCAACCTATTTTGTTATAACACCACTAACCCCCTAGTTGCTTAGGCCAAACATATGGGCATCATATCTACCTCTCTTGTTTCCTCTCACTCGCATACAGTTCATCAGCAAGTAATGTTGGTTCTGCCTCCATATATGCTGAATGATCTTATCCCTGGCCATTTTTTCAAGCTGATCTACATAAAACAGACTTTTCCACTTATCACTCTTCATAGCACATATCCTTCCTGGAAATTATATTTATATCTATTTATTGTCTCTCTCCCCTCTTGTGGAAAAATTTTTTCAGTTGTATTCCCAGGTTCATACTTAGAATGGTGCCTTGCACATTGTAGACACTCAGTTATTTTGAGATGAATAAATTCACAACCATAGTATGAATCCCTCAATAGAAACAGAACTGGAAATGATGGCAATCAGACTGACAACTGCCTGTGACCACCAGTGGGATAGATTAGGACATTGCTTAGATGGGCTTTCGTAAACACATTCTTGGTTACTGAAATACCTTTTATGTACAGAGAGTCAAAAGTGTCATATTGATTCAAACAAATAGTTCTGCCTATTTGCTAACCAAAAGGTCGGCAGTTTGAGTCCACCAGCCGCTCCTTGGAAACCCTCTGGGGTAGCTCTACTCTGTCCTGTAGGATCACTATGAATCAGCAGCGACTCAACAGCAACAGGGATGCTCAACTCAAGACGATTCTATGAGAGTAAGAGCTTTCAAAATCAAGGCAGGGGAAGTCTTTATTTTTGTCTTGAAATCTCAATTGCCTCAATCACTCTTCTCTTCCTTTCCTTCCATGTTTTCATGCGTAGAACATATTTTGTGTCTTTCCTTCCATAATCAAGGATAACATTCAGACTTGATGATAGTGATAATAAAAAGTATTGTTATGCCAAATCGTTTTAAATTCTGCAATATCCAAAGCACATGAGGATATGTCATGGTAGTAAATCTCGTTTCTTACTCTTCCCAGTATCTTATTTGCCTCAATAGCTTTTCAGACAACAGCCGTAATAAATGAGTTTTCCAGTACGATTTGCATGTCTCTCATCAGAAAAGTAGTGTCTGTTTTGGAGGCTTAATTTGTATTTGATATATTAAATGATCCTAAATAATAACCCGCAGAGCTGTCCTGTCCTGACGTATAATGATTTTTTTAGTCCACTGTATTGCTTGGTTGCCTGGTCCTGCAATAAGTTAATTACCAGAGTATGTGAAGTGTACTGTTATATAATCACTAGTTTCTATCTCCTGAATTTATTTTAATAATTACCAAATTATGTCCCATTGCTTCTTGGTCAAAATAATCTCATAACGTGAAGCTTGTTCCTTCTCCCATATTCTGTGTGTCGGTTGATGGCACCATCTTTTATCTAGTCACTCAAGCAAGAAGAGTCATTCCTTAATCCCTGCCTCTCCTTCATTTTTTATACCAAATGGTTCACAAGGTGTTCTCAGTTATGCCTTAAAAATACCTCTGGTATCTAGTCTTTCCAGAACCATGGCCTTTTCCTTAATTAAAACTTTTATTTTAAAGAGTGGCCCATCGCAGAATCACAGACATGCATTTACTCAGCTTCTGACTTTACCGCCTCTTCCCCATAAAGCCAGAAAGGGGTCAGCTCAGAATCATGTTGCAAAGCCTTCTCTCTCAAAGGTTGTAAGGCTTGGAAATGGTGCTCTTGTCACTGTGTACCCAACCACAGAGATGCCACTTGAAATAGAAAATTCTACTGAAAGAGTGTAGGTTGTGATACAGACAGGCATGGCTTCAGAGCCCATCTGTGCCCTCTACCAGTGGTATGTTTTTGGGCAAGTTCACCTTTCTATAACTTATATTAACCATATTTCACATTGAAATAATAATTCACATTTCATAGGGTTGTTGTGAAGACTAAATGTTGCTGATGTTGTTAGGTGCCATCAGGTTGGTTCCAACTCATAGTGACCCTATGCACAACAGAAGGAAACACTCCCCAGTCCGGCACCATCCTAACAATTGTTGCTATACTTGAGCCCATTGTTGTAGCCACTGTCACTCCATCTCGTTGAGGGTCTTCCTCTTTTTTGCTGGCCAACTGTTTTACCGAGCATGATGCCCTTCTCCACGGACTGATCCTTCTTGATAACATGTCTGAAGTGTGTGAAACATAGTCTTGCCATTCTTGTTTCTAGGTAGCCTTCTGGTTGTACTTCTTCCAAGACAGATTTGTTCGTTCTTTTGGCAGTCCATGGTGTATTCAATATTCTTCACCAAGACCACAATTCAAAGACATTAATTCTTCTTTCATCATCCTTATTCATTGTCCACCTTTTCTCAAGCATATGAGGTGACCGAGAACACATGGCTTTGTTCAGGCGCACCTTAGTCCTCAAGGTGACATCTTTGCTTTTCAACATTTGAAAGAGGTCTTTTGCAGCAGATTTGCCCAATGCAGTGCAAGGCTAAATGCGATCATGTGTACATCTTGACCTTATCATGTGTATTAAAGGATATATCTTGACCTTAGTTCCATTCCCACATTCTTTTGCCATTTCTAGGCACCATCAAATGGTACCCAGAACACATCTGTGGAAAACATGGCTGCCTTCCTGGCCCACGTGTACTGGTATCTTTTTGGAAACACCAGTTGCCATTGAGTCAGTCTCATCTGATGACAGCCCCATATTTGTCAGGGTAAAACTGCTCCATAGGCTTTTAGCAGCTGATTTTTCAGAAATTAACCACTAGGTCTTTCTACTGAGGCACCTCTAGGTGGCCTTGAACTTCCAACACTTCAGTTAGCAGCCATGCATTGCACCACCCAGGAACTTCACTACCTTTTGAATTCCACGGATTTTCTTATTTCTCAACCAGGAAAAGGGAGCTTGGATGAGACCCTGTTCTGTCTCAGGGAGCCTGTTTCTATACTTCTGCAAATTCCCTTGCTAGAATAGCTGTTTCTCTTCATGTTATTTCCTTGCTTTAAATTACATCAATGACTTCTAGACTACAACCAAAAAAGTAGATCCCTTAGCCTTCGGTCTTCTGCCCATGCATATATTTACAAACTCAGCTCTCCCCTCCCACTCATTCATTTTGACTGCTTGGCTTCCTCATAAACTTCGTGTTCTTTCACTCCTCTATGCCCCTAACTTGCCAGTGTCTCCACTTACAATGCTTCTATGCCCTGTAAACTCCTAATATTCTCATATAACTTCCTCTGTAAAGCTTTTCCAACCTTTGCTGTATCTCAGGAAATCAATTTTTCCCATCTTAATAGTGTTCCCATCGAACTTTGATATGTCCCTATAAGCATGTATCTTGTTATATTGATACTATTTGTCTTACCCGCTATTATGTGAATTCCTTGAATGGATGGCAGTACCACAACATTTGGAATGTGCTCAAAGGTCCATAAATAAGTTATGGATAATGGAAGATATTATTATTATTTTGATTGCTGTCACCCCTTTTAAATATTTTTTCCCCAGATACAATTATTATCTGAATTTTGTCGACTGTACCAGCATTTTGTATTCTGTAACATAAACACATGTGGTTTTGATGCTAGCACTCTTTTCATGTAATTCTGAACACAGAGATTAAAAACCCAGGCAAATACTCCAGTATGTGTGTTTCTCTCATTTGCATGAAAATATTTCATAATTGAGATTCTAAAGTTGAGAAATTTCAAAGCCCATGTTAAAAAAAAATCACTAGAAAAATTAGTCATATTTAGCCAGTTTCATAAACAAATTGGAAAGCAATGAAGCATAATTTCCACAATCTTGAAAAATAAATACCGTTTATCCCCAAAGTTATTTTATAAGGCAAATTGGTGCCCCCCAAAAATGCGTTTTTAGCATGATGGCCCTTAGAGAAATTCCTTACTTAGAGAAGGATGAGGTGATTTGGAAATAACTGGCATTCAGCTATTGTACCATATTTAACTTCAGTAAAGCCAAGCAAAATGGTGCCACACATTCCCAGGAACTATACCCTTCCCTTCCAAGGTAACTTAATGAAATTCTGTAGTTCCCCACATGGGATCTTCATCACTGAGGTGAAGGCCAGAGGGAGGGAGCATTTAAACCTCTAGCCAATAAGCCTACTCTGCAATTTAACTTGACCAGAAGGTTTAAAGAATTCTGTAATTCCACTTGGGAATTCCGCTCTTCCCTTGCTCGTTTATGATGTGTTTATATTAGCACTGCGCCACCGGGGCTCCGCGTTATTTTCAGACCCTCTTATAAAGTCTGTCCCATCTCTCAAGAACTGGGTAGTTTATGGTATGTCTCCATATTCTGCAGTTTGTATATGTGAATTTTCAAAAACCCAATTTGTAAAATATCTGACAAATTGGGAAACTTGTGCTTTCTGACATAACATGAGCCTGGCATGTCATTTAAGTTCGATTAGTTAAGTATTTAAAAATATTTCTCTCATGTCTGAGAATATTTATAAAAATAATATTTTTAGCCCTTTTAATGACTTTAAAAGGAACTTTCTAACAGATTTTAGTCTAAGAATACATACAACTCTTGATTATCTATTAAAATGGGGAAGAGAAATGGCACGTTGTTGTTAGGTGTTAGGTGCTGTCGAGTCAGTACAACAGAATGAAACACTGCCCAGTCTTGCACGGTGCTCGCAATTGTTATACTTGAGACCATTGTTGCAGGCACTGTATCATTTCATCTTATTGAAGGTCTTCCTCTTTTTTGGTTACTGTCTCCTTTACCAAGCTGATGGCCTTCTCCAGGGACTGGTCCCTCCTGATAGATACAGCATGTCCAAAGTATGTGAGATGAAGTCTCATATCCTTGCTTCTAATGAGCATTCTGGCTATACTTCTTCCAAGACAGACTTGTTTGTTCTGGCAGTTAATGGTATAGTCAATGTTCTTTGTCACTGCCATAATTCAAAAGCATCAGTTCTTCTTGGGTCTTCCTTATTCATTGTCCAGCTTTTGCATGTATACGAGGTAATTGAAAATGCCATGGCTTGGGTCAGGCGCACATTAGTCCTCAAAGTGCCATCTTTGAGTTTCAACACTTTAAAGTGGTCTTTTGCAGCAGATTTGCCCAAGGCAGTGTGTCGTTTGATTTCTTGACTGCTGCTTTCCTGGGCATTGATTGTGAAAATGGCATAGAAAATTGAAATCTACAGAAATTCAACAATTTTAATTTAAAGAACACGTTAGATCTTTCTGCCCAACAGGCTTCTTAACATTGCTCAGAGCTAAGGTTTAATTTGTGTGGATTCAGTATAAATCTTCCAAAGTTGTCAGAGGAAGAAATACTCTACTTGTCAGAAGGCATGTGGACCACTGTCCCTTACCCTCTTTCCGTAGGATTTTCCAGCCCGTATAAGTTGTGCAGATGGTTAAGCGTTTAACTACTAAGGGAAAAGTTGGCAGTTTGAATCCACCCAGGAGCAACTTGAAACAAAGGTGTGGCAATCTACTTCTGAAAGATCTGAGCCATTGAAAACTCTTCTACTCTGAAATACATGAGCTTGCCATGAGTCAGAATTGACTCAATGGCAACTGGCTTGGTTTTTGGTTTAGGGAATCTCTCTGATTACATCTACCCCTCCACGCTGGCTTCAGTGAGCCTGAGAAGCAAAGCAGCCAGGTTAGCACGCTTGCCCTTCATTCACCAAGCATGTAATAAGTCCTCTTTGTTGCTCCCAGTCAGCCAGTCACTCATGCAAGATACACCATTATTCCTCTGGAGGTAATATATAGGTCCTCCTTCAGAAAGGGAATCATTTGTTTTAAATTGTTTGCGGCTAGAAGTACAAAGCCCCTGCTATTTAATCAATTCACAGATACTTGAGAAATGGCTGATGTCCTAGGTTATAACAAATAATTCATATTTGCAATAGAAGTGTAAATATTATCTCAATTATGTGACAAACCACTTGTCCTTGTTTAAATTTTTAATCCAAAAATAGCCTTTAGCCTAACATATACAAAGTTATTTCTCTAATATAAGCAAAGTTAATCTTTAGCCCTCTTTACAAAATAAGTTGAGTCCTATTATTTTACCTGAAAATATATATATTTTTTTAATTTTAAAATAATTTAGTGGAGCATAAAAACAAATTCCCCTTTGGCATTTAAGTATTTAACTAGACACACATTTTATGGAATACATTTGTTACTCTAGAATATGGTTCTTACAGGGTCTGGAAACCCCTTGAAATTATGTGCATAAAAATGTATATGTCCTTGTATACATAATTGTAGGAGAAGAGTTAAGCAGCTTTCGTCAGTATAAAGAGAAATCTATTCAATTGTGTGTTAATTCCTCTATGCATGTGTGTTATTTAATACTGAAAACATCCGTGTGCGTGGAGTCACTGAAGGGTATGAAGGACACTGATGAGTCCATCAGCATTTGCACAGAAATATATGTTTAGGACAATAGGGATATTCTCGGTCAAAACATGAACGCCACGTTGTAAAGATCCCATTTTATTATTTGAAAGCTCATTTTATTATGCTCCAGTTTGTGATCATTCACATATTAATTTCTTGTGATTCTTTGTTCACTGTATGGAAAAAAAATTTCCTTAAAGATAAAGATAAATATGTATCATAAATATCTTGCCATTAATGGCAGCAGAATACATTTGAGAAGACATCTGTTTCATGTGCATTTAGAGACAGCTCAGTGAATCTTGGTTATTTTAAAATGCAGGAAAAATATTTTGGATTTTTAAAAGACTGACGTGCCGAATTAGAGAGCTGTGACTGTGAGCGTCGAGGTTACAGCGTTACATAGCCACCTGTGTCTCTAATTAGGAGAATCTGATGGACTTGCCCCAGACGCTTTATGTCATGCAAAGAAGCTCCTGGGTGGACATTAATATCAGTTAATAAAATACTTTGCCCTAGGTTCTTTTTCTAATCAGTGTTTCTGGTATACGCCTTGACATTTGAAGTGGAAATGAGTTTTAAATAAATGCCACATATGTGGCTGCATGAAAGAAGGGACTGTTTTCTATTCACTGCAGGAGCCTCAGAGTCCGACATTCATTCAATACTTGATTGGTGAAAAAGTCAATGAATCAATCAATCCATATATGCCATAAATCCATAGTTATCCTTCCACTCTGTGCTATTAATTATAGGAATGGTGTGTGACCTCTCACAGCCTGAATAACTTCTTTATTGTAGAGATGTTCACATATATGTGTGAAAAAATTGCTAATATGATGGACAAGCATTAAGATACAGTGAGTTGATAACCTAATTAGGTGAACACATTTTGATCTACAAAATACACAATAACAATACAAATATTAATAGCAAACTTTTAAAAATAATGTTCTATTGTGTTTTTGGTGAAAATTTACACAGTAAATTAGGTTCCCATTGGACACTTTCTATACAAATTGTTCAGTGACATTAGTTACATTTTTCACAATGCGTCAGCATTTCCTTTAATTGAGTTTTGGTTGTTCCATTTTCAGTACTCTAGTTTCCCTGCCCCCTTATCATCTCATCTTTCCTTTAAATTAAATGTTGACCTTTTGGTCTCATATAGATGACTTTTTAGTAGAGCACCATACTTAGAGGTAGTATCCTTTATTTTGTGTACAACTCTGTTAAATTTTGCTAAAAGGTGATCTCAGGGGATAGTTTCAGTTCAAGGTTTAAAGAGTATCTCAGGACAATAGTCTCAGGGAGTCCTCTAGTCTCTACTGGTCCAGTAAGTCTGACATTTTTAATAATTTGAGTTTTGTTCTACATTTTTCTTTCATTCAGTCCAGGACCATTTATCGTGACCCTGATCAGAACGGTTGGCAGTGGTAACCAAGCACTATCTAATTTTTCTGGTCTCATGGTGGATGAAGCCATGGCTCATGTAGGCTGTTAGCCATGTAGACTTGTCTCTTCTTGAGACTTTGTTTTGCTTCTTACTCTTTTGCTCCTGACGAGTTGAGAGCAATAGCTGTGTCTTAGATGGTCACTCACCAGCTTTTAATACCCCAGCTGCTACTCATTTCACTAGGATGCAGAACATGAACTTTGTGAACTATCATTATGCCAATTGACTGAGTTGTCCCATGAGACTAAGGTCCTAAGCCTTTTAACCTAGAAAACCAATCTCACAAAGTGTTTGGTTATGTCTGAGAAGTATCTGTGTCTTCTATAAATGTATGTGCTGCACACACGTGTCCATACTTATACATATAGATACTTCTATCTATGCCCATGTATGTGTACACTAGTACCTATGTATATACCTATATGCCTATACACAAACATACATGACCATACATTTGTTTTGTGGTCATTGTTGGTGATGTTGCCAAATTATATATGTCATATTCTTTTTTTTAATAATTTTTATTGTGCTTTAAGTGAAAGTTTACAAATCAAGTCAGTCTGTCACATATAAGCTTATATACACCTTACTCCCTACTCCCACTTACTCTCCCCCTAATGAGTCAGCCCGCTCCCTCCTTCCAGTCTCTCCTTTCGTGATGATTTTGCCAGTTTCTAACCCTCTCTACCCTGCTATCTCCCCTCCAGACAGGAGATACCAACACAGTCTCAAGTGTCCACCTGATACAAGTAGCTCACTCTTCATCAGCATCTCTCTCCAACCCATTGTCCAGTCCCTTCCAAGTCTGATGAGTTGTCTTCAGGAGTGGTTCTTGTCCTGGGTCAACAGAAGGTGTGGGGACCATGACCCCTGGGATTCTTCTAGTCTCAGTCAAACCATTAACTCTGGTCTTTTTATGAGAATTTGGGGTCTGCATCCCACTGATCTCCTGCTCCCTCAGGGTTTCTCTGTTGTGCTCCCTGTCAGGGCAGTCATCGGTTATGGCCGGGCACCATCTAGTTCTTCTGGTCTCAGGATGATGTAAGTCTCCGGTTCATGGGGCCCTTTCTGTCATATTCTTTAGTATAAGAATCTTTTTCTCTTGAGCGCTTCTCAGAGGCATCATTTACTTTGGTCAAGCTGTGCTCACTTAATAAATTTTTAAAGTTTATTAAGAACACTTATTTTATTAGTGTTAAAATTATTTGAGACTTGGAAATAAGGCAAAAGAATGTACTTTTAGTGTCTAACAGACCTACCCAAGGTTATTTAACAATCTAGGGGAATGCATTTTTGAAAAAAAAATACTAAATTTAATGAAAGGTCCAGACATAGAGAAGTTACATGTTAACTTGTCAATTTTTTTTTCCCAAGACAAAAACAAATCATTCTATCTAAGAGAAATATAACCCCAAACGTTATGTATCATTACCCCAAAGATCATTAACCAGTTTTGAATCTTACTAGATACCTTGTCCTAACGTTGTTTCCAAATGCCATTTAATACCCAGATCCACAAAATGCTTTCGCTCTGCTTTGCCATCTTGTTGGTTCACTAATTAGTTAATGAGTTGAATAACATATTTGTATAACAGTCATGTTTTCAACTTTTTTAAATAATGGGTTATTGTCATCTTCACAGCCACCGTATGAATTAAAAAAAACAAAAAAACAAACCTGTTACCATCGAGTCGATTGCGACTCGATGTGACCCTATAAGACAGAGTAGAACTGCCCCATGGAGTTTCCAAGGAGGGCCTGGTGGATTCGAACTGCCGACCTTTTGAATAGCAGCTGTAACTCTTAGCCACTATACCACCAGGGTTTCCACCGTATGAATTGTGAATGTCTTTGCCTGGTTTAAGTATCAGGGTTATGCTGGCTTCATAGAAAGAGTTTGATAGTGTTCCTTCCTCTTCTGTCTTGTCAAAAAGATTGAGTAGGATTGATGTCAACTCATCTCTAAATGTTTGGTAGAATTCTCCAGTGTACCTGTCTGGTCCTGGCGTTTTTGTTGTTCTTGGCAGTTGTTTTTTTTTTATGACATCTTCAATGTCTTCTTTTGTAATGTGTCTGTTTAAATTTTCTACCTCTGTGTGTTAGTTTGGGTTGTTATTGTTGTTGTTGTTAGGTGCCATCAAGTTGGTTCTGACTCATAACAACTCTATGCACAACAGAACGAAACACTGCCCCATCCTGAGCCATCTTTACAATTGTTGTTATGCCTGAGATCATTGTTGCAGCCACTGTTTCAATCCACCTCGTTGAGGGTCTTCTTCTTTTCCACTGACCCTGTTCTCTGCCAAGCATAATGTCCTTCTCCAGAGACGCATCCTTCCTGACAACATGTCCAAAGTATGTCAGACACAGTCTCGCCATCCTTGCTTCTAAGGAGGATTCTGGTTGTACTTCTTCTAAGACAGATTGGTTTGCTCTTTTGGCAGTCCACGGTATATTCAATATTCTTTGCCAACACCACCATTCAAAGGCGTCAATTCTTCTTCGGTCTTCCGTATTCATTGTCTAGCTTTCATATGCATATGATGTGATTGAAAATACCATGGCTTGGGTCAGGCGCACCTTAGTCTTCAAGGTGACATCTTTGCTCTTCAACACTTTGAAGAGGTCCTTTGCAGCAGATTTACCCAATGCAATGCGTCTTTTGATTTCTTGACTGCTGCTTCTGTGGGTGTTGATTGTGGATCCAAGTATAATGAAATCCTTGACAACTTCAATCTTTTCTCCGTTTATCATGATGTTGCTCATTGGTCCAGTTGTGACGATTTTTGTTTTCTTTACGTTGAGGTGCAATCCATACCGAAGGCTGTGGTCTTTGATCTTCATTGGTTAAGTGCTTCAAGTCCTCTTCACTTTCAGCAAGCAAGGTTGTGTCATCTGGATAACGCAGGTTGTTAATGAGTCTTCCTCCAAGCCTGATGCCCCATTCTTCTTATATAGTCCAGCTTCTCGTAATATTTGCTGTGCATACAGATTGAATAGGTATGGTGAAAGAATACAACCCTGACGCACACCTTTCCTGACGTTAAACCAATTAGTATCCCCTTGTTCTGTCCCAACAACTGCCTCTTGATCTATCTACAGATTCCTCATGAGCACAATTAAGTGTTCTGGAATTCCCATTCTTTGCAATGTTATCCACAATTTGTTATGATCCACACAGTCGAATGCCTGGTTTGGGTAGGTAGCGTGTTTCTAAGAATTTGTCCATTTCATCTAGGTTTGCAAATTTGTTGGAGTACAATTTGTTATAGTAATGAGTTACGATCTTCTTATATCTGTTGGATTGGTTGTAATGTCACCAATTTCACTACTTGTTTGGTTATTTGCCTCTTCAGTTTTTTTTTTTTTCTTTCTCTTTTTTCAATCGAGCCAGTGGTTTATCTATTCTATAGATTCTTTCAAAGAACCAGCTTCTGATTTTGTTGATTTTTTCCATTGTTTTTCTATTTCGTTTATTTCTGCACTGACCTTTATTATTTCCTTTTTTTTGATAGATTTTGGCTTCCTTTGTACTTCCTTTTCTATTATTTAAGTTTTTGGTTTAAGTTAATGATTTTGGTATTTCTTCTGTTATTGGGCTTTTTTAATGTAGGCATTTATTTCTATAAATTTTCCTCTAGTACTGCTTTGCCATGTCCCAAAGGTTTTGAATATGTTGTGTTTTCATTTTTATTTGATTCTAGGTCCTTTTTTAAATTTCCCTTTTGACTTCTATGGCCCAATAGTTTTTTTAGTAGTGTATTATTTAGTTGTCATGGATTTTTTTTCTTATTCTTCCTGTTGTTGATTTATAGCTTCATACTGTTATGATCAGAGAAGATGCTTTCTATGATTTCAGTCTTTTAAAATTGTTGAGACTTATATTTTGTGTCCTAGCATATGGTCTATTCTGGGAAATGCTCCATGTGTGCTGGAGAAGAACATGTATTGTTCAGGTGTTGAGTGAAGTGTGCTATATATGTCCATTAGGTCCAATTGGATTATGGTTTTATTTAAGTTGTCAATGTCTAAAAAAAATTTTTTTTTTTTTTTTAGTGATCTTCTTTTTAGATGTTTTGTCTATAATTGAAAGTGGTGTATTGAAGTCCTGTAGTATTATTGTGGAGTTGTCTGTTTATCCTTTCATATTAATCAGTGTTTGTTTCATGTATTTTGATGCATTACTGTTAGATGCATATTTTTTATTTTTTGTCTGTTTTTTCCCATGTATAGATACAGGTATTTATTTAATTCTCTTGCCTTTCCATCTGAAGTACTCCCTTGAGGAATACTTGCTGATCTGGTCTAGTGGTGACAAATTCACAGGGCTTCTGTTTGGGAATGTCTTTATTTCCCTCTCATTTTTGAATGACAACTTTACTGAGTAAAGAATTCTTGGTTGGCAATTGTTTTCTTTCAGTATTTTATATATGTCACTCCATTATCTTCTGGCCTCTAGAGTTTCTGGTCAGAGATTTGCACTGATTGTTTTGAAAGATCCTTGCTATATTATATTGTGTTGTTCTCTTGCTGCTTTTGGACTTCTCTCCTTGTCTTTGGTTTTCAAGAATTTTATTAGGGTATGGCACAGAGTTGATCTTTTTGTGTTGCTTTTAATTGGGGTTCATGTAGCTACCTGTATTTGCAGGTTTGGTTCTCTGTTTATGTTTGGGAAATTCTCTGTGATCATCTGTTGGAAACTCATTTCTATGCTTTTGTTGTTGTCATGGTGCTCTAGGATTCCAATTCTAATGTTAGATTTCTTAATTGAATCCCTTATTTCCTCATGGGTTTGTTCGCTTTTCTTTGTTCTTTTCTCTTGAGACTTGATAAGTTCAGTTATTTTGTCTTCTAGGTCATTTACTCTGTCTTCTGTCTGTTTGACTCTATTGTTGAGTGTTTCTCTTGCTTTTTCTATTTCAATTGTTTTATTTTTCCATTACAGTAATTCTCTCTCTTTCTTTTTAATGTTTTCAGTGTCCTTGTTAAGTCGCTCATTTTGTTCTTCCACTTGGTTCCTGACCTCCACTGGTTTGCTTTCTGTGTGTTTTTGCCTCCATTAAACACATTTAGTGCCATAATCTGAAAATTATCAATTCTTTGCTTTATTCTGTCCTCCATAGGAGACATTTCCTCTTCTCTATGTTTTGATTTTGTCTGGTCCTTCTTCTCTTGTAATTTTTTTGTGTTTTACTAATTTTTGTTGAACTTGGGCCATTTTGATATTGTTTTTATAACTTCAAATATTGTATCCTGCTTTTTATTGGAAAAATTTTCTGTTTGGCTGTCCTGGTGATGTAAGGTCCTGATTACCAACTGATAGAGCAGGGCCTGCATTCACCAGACACTCTGCAGGACAAAGGTGCACCAGCCCACCTCTGCAAAGACTTACAGCCCTGGGAACCCCACCGGGCAGCTCCTCTCCCCTTCACAGGGATGCTATAAGCCAGAATTGACCCAGCAGCAGTAGGCTTGGTATCTTCTCCTGTGAACCACAAGAGGACACTCTTATTCTTAGGGTTTTTTCAGTGCTGATTCAGGAGTTCTGGATGCTCGATCTCTGGAATTCAGTACGCATGTGCAGAGAGGAGGTTTGCAAGTAGCAAATGCCGACATAAACAGTGAGTCTCAACTTTCCTGTGTTGAAGGTGGGGGGCTGTCTATGTCTTTCCCTCACAAGCACCCCTACACAGGCTCACCCACAGTGCCCTGTGGTCAGCCATTCCCCTCTGTGTGGCCCCATCAGTCTGGAGTATTCCCCTTGCCCTGCTGCCTTTACTCTTTCTCCCAGTCCTAGTGCCCATCAGTCTCAGGTCTCAGTAAGACACAATAGTACTCTCTCACAGTGCCATGGTCTCCCTTTGCCCCCTCCAGTTGCACGGCCCGTGAACTGCCATGGCCAACTTGCGCCACCTTAGAAAAATCAAGCTACAACTTCCTCAGATTAGATCCTTTCCTGTGTCTTGTTTGATGTGTTACCCAGCCTTGTCCCAAAATGGCTGTGATGAGCAGATGCTCCCAATGTCAGTGGGTGGGTTGTCCCAGCTTCTGTGCTGTCCCTCTCCCCATCTTCTTGACTTTTTCTCCTCTCCCCCGCTTTTGGACTCACCTCAATGCTTCAACACCTCAACTGCCATCTGGAGCACTGTGATCTCAGTCTGTGCTTGTTTTTATTCATTGTTCATTGGATTAGTTGCTAGAGGAGTAAATGAGAGCCTCCACTCACTTCACCATCTTTCACTGTTCCTGCCACCGGTTCTTTCAGTTGGCTTTGTTCATGACAGATTTTGGCTTTCCTTGAGGCTCATTTTGAAGGCTGTCATCTCCACAGCAAAATTTCTGAAACCACCACCACAATGTTCCCTAGTTAGCAACACCCTCTCCGAATGACAAAGTGAAGTTTTTTCTTGGCCCCAGTTGCACTATGTTCTGATTGAACTCGTATGAAAAAGTAGTCGTGATTGCTCAGTAGTCACCATATTATTAAGGGGCAGAAAAATCAATGCTTACAAGGCAGGAATCACCTAGAAAATCAAGTCAAATGATTATGAAAGCTAGCCCAGTAATATGAAATGGTGTAACCTCATAGCCACTGACCCTAACATGTCTAACCAGGATCCAGAAACGATTCCTCTTGAAACCAACATTTCATGTGGTACAACCTCATACATATCCTTAGCTTTTTACTCTGAAAAAGCATCTACTTGCATTTTCAATAAATAGTTTTTGAAATCAGAGCTTACCTGTTAAATTATGATTATCTTTAAACCAAAATTATTTTGTTGTATCTTCAAAAACTTTATAGGTCTGGCTGCTTAATTCTGAAGCATAACCTCTTAGATATGACAAGAATGCTGTTGCAGGCTACCTGAGAGCGACATTCTGAGTTTATTCCAGTGGTTGTATCTCTAGGATCCACAGGAATGGCATATTTGGATGTAAAGCTCAAACTGAGATTCTTTTAACCAATAAATTACATGTGAAATGTCATCGAATGCATAATGCAGAACTGTAGTATGTCACATACAAACATACACATAAGGTACGCATACATACGTACATATAAATGTGTGTGTATATGTATATAAAACAAAAAATCCAAACCTGTTACTGTCGAGTTGATTCCAACTCATGGTGACTCCATGTGTTTGTCATGAGTGTGTGTGTGTGTACACATACGAATATATACATATATATGTATATATGTTGTTTTATGTGCCATCAAGTCAATTCTGACTCATAGTGACCCTATATGACAGAGTAGAACTGCCCCATGGGGTTTCCAAGGCTGTAATCTTTATGGGAGAAGATCTCCAGGTTTTTCCTTCTGTGGAGCTGCTAGTGGGTTTGAACCACAGACTTTCTGCTTAGCAGTCATGCACTTAATCATTGTCTCCCTTTAAGTCCCAAATTATTTTAATTGTGGTACATGTGTATACAGACACACACACCACAATTAAAATAATTTGAGACTTAAGCCAGGTATTATTTTAGTAAAGACTTACTTTCCTTTTTTTCTTAAAGCTGAGATATTCCCTATTAGTCTATATCATTTGCTTGTTTAGACCCAGGAAAGTCAACATGAGGTGATGCTTACAGACCTCAAGGTCTGGATCATACAGACTCAGGCTTGCGTTCTATTGCCACTAATTCCTAGTTGTATGACTCTAAGCAAGTTACTTACCTTTCCTAAGTCTCAGTTTCCTCATTGGTGAAATGAGATGCTAACAGTGTCTACTAGATAGGGAAGTGAGGACTGAAAGTGTGTTTTGCCTGGTGCCTAGCAAGCAGTAGGTACACATTAGGTACACCATAGCTAATTGCTGCTGTTGTTAACTGCTGTCTCGTCAACCCCCAACTCATGGTGACCCCATGCCTGATGGAACAAGCACTGTTCAGTCCTGGACATCCCTTTCAATGACCCCCATAGTGATCCATAAAGCTTTCATTGACTGAATTTCAGAACTAGATCACCAGGCCTTTCTTCCCAGTCCATCTTAGCCTGGAAGTTCTGTTGAGAATTTGCTCAGCGGTATAGCAACACACAGTCTACCACTGACAGATGAGTGTTGACTGCATATGTGGTGCACTGGCTGGGAATCAAACCCGGGCCTCTCACATGGAAGGTGCAAATTCCGCCCCTGACTCACCAGCGCCCTCCATGTAGCTAACCAGAGGAATCTTACTATTTTAGGGGGTTACGTATAGATGAAGTCCCTGGGTGACACAGATGGTTAAGCGCTTGACTACTAGCCAAAAGGTTGGTGGTTCAAGTCTACCCAAGGGCACCTCAGAAGACAGACCTGGCAGTCAGCTTTCAAAAGCAGTATGGAGCGGTTTTACTCTGCACACATGGGGTTGCCACGAGTCAGCAACTAACAACAACGCGTACAGATGACTTTTAATAAACTTATTTCTGAATGTAAAATAGACTTAAAACTTTGTGAGGTTCAAAATCCAGTCTTTCCTTTGCACCATGTTTTACAATTTTAGATTTTAAGTAGAAAATTTTAATTCTCATAAGTCACAGATTGTGTTCCAATGATAGAAAAAAAATGTTTTCTTTCAAAGGCTTATAGACTAGTTGGAAACAATTTTTAAATAACACGTCAAGTCTCTTTATAAGATTAAAAGGCTCAAACAGTGTATCTACAGTATTAATAAAACCGTTTTGTAATCAACTTGAGTGTGTGTGTGTACACATGCACACCTACGTACACGTGTGTTTTGGCAAGGAGAGTTATGTTTTACTAGGTAAAATTTCTTTGATTTTTAAAACTTATAAGATAATTCCTGACATAAAGAATAGTGATATGCCCATATTGTTTTAGAGTCCTTCCTTTTATATTTGTAGACAACTAATGTCTACTACAGGAACCCTGGCGGTTAAGCGCTTGGCTGCTAACCGAGAGCTTGGCGGTTTGAGCCCACCAGCCGCTCTGTGGGAGAAAGATGTGGCAGTCTGGTCCTGTGGAGGTTAAAGCCTTGGAAACCCTATGGAACAGTTCTACTCTGTCCTACATGGTCACTGTGTCCGAATCGACTCAGCAGCAGTGAGTTTTAACGTCTAATAAATACTGAATTTCTGGAGGAGATTACTAGAAAATAATGACTAACATTTGTATAACTCTTTAGTATTTATAAAGTAATTTCTATGTTCATATCTAACCCTTTTAGTAGTTCTTGCTGCTGTTCTTGATGATGATATTAACTAGTACACATTGTTATCATCATCATCCTAATCTCTCCAATTTCACTTTCTCGCCATTCTACTGTAGCACCTTGTGCAAATTACAATATATATTTATTATATTAAAAAAAAAGTTGCTGCTGAGTCAATTCTGGCTCGTAGTGACCCAA
Organism: Elephas maximus indicus; assembly: GCF_024166365.1. NCBI lineage: Eukaryota > Metazoa > Chordata > Mammalia > Proboscidea > Elephantidae > Elephas > Elephas maximus. The sequence goes on from NC_064836.1 coordinate 60,484,301, forward strand.
TAGGACAGAGCAGAACTGCCCCATAGATTCTCCAAGGAGCCTCTGGTGGATTCGAACTGCCGACCTCTTGGTTAGCAGTCGTAGCTCTTAACCACTACGCCACCAGGGTTTCTGTCTTTATTATATGGGACAATAATTATTTGTTGAAATGTTTGTATCCTCCAGGAGACTTTAGGCTCTTTGAGAAATGAAAACATGTTCTTTCATCTCCAATGCCTGATACAGTGATAAGTGCGCATGACTGAATAGTGCTATTGGATGAATGAATGAATGGACGGAAAAACAGTGGCTTAGACCAAGGGTTGACCCACTGTCAGCTACAAGCCAAACCCAGCCTGCCTGTTTTTGTATAGCCTGTGGGCTAAGAAAGGTCTTTACATTTTTAAATTGGTGGAAAAAAATCAAAAGAATAGTATTTCATGGCATATGAAAATTATATGGCATTCAAGTTTTAGTATTCACGCATAAAGTTTTATTGGAACATAGCCATGTTCATTGGTTTATGTATTGTTCATGGGTGCTTTTGTGCTACAGTGTTAGATTAGTAGTTACAACAGAGAACATATGGCCCGCAAAGTCGAAAATGTTTGCTATCGTGCCCTTTGCAGAAAGTTTGACCCCTGGTTTAATGATATTAAATGTCTTGTCTGGGTGCTAAAAAAAAGTAAATATTGGATCTAAAATTAAAGCCGGATATTTTGACTCTTAATTCAGTGTTTTTTCTTCCACACAGTGTTAAGCCTATAAAATTAATTCTGATTCTGGACCGTCTACCTTAGTTCTAATTTTAGAGGTTCTTTTTTTTTTTTTTTTTTATGTTAGGTGGAGCCCTAGTGCACAGTGGTTAAGAGCTAGGCTGCTAACCTGAAAGGTGAGCAGTTCAAATCACCAGCCGCTCCTTGAAAACCCTATGGGGCACTTCTATTCTGTCCTATAGGGTTGCTATAAGTCAGAATCAACTCGATGGCAACAGACTTGGTTTTTGTTCTTTTTCTTTTTTTAATCTTAGGCATGTATGGATTTGAATCTTAACTCTGTTCATGAACAGCTACATAATTTGTGGATTCTGCAAAATGAAAACACCAGAAAAACCCTTCACTCTAGAGTTTGCTTAATACAGGGTGGACAAGAGGCTCCCACTCAGTTTTTAACTGAAAGGCCTCACCCAGTCACCAGCCCAACACACAGTGGAGCTGCCAGCCCCAGGCACGTGTTGCTCTACCCCAGGACTCATAAAGCAATGCCTGACCCTCACTGTCCTGTGCTTGCATGCAGGCCTCTCTAGGGTAGAGGATGGCCATGATCAAGGGGCAGAGACAAGGGCTGAAGAGATTGGTTGGGATCCAGGGCACCAGGGTCAGTGAGCAGAGACAGCCTAGCTGCTGGGACACACTTTATTGTCCCATCAGACTACTTTTATATGACACAAAATCAAAGATATAATTATTAAGAATTTCAGCAATGCAACTTCAGAGCAATAAACCTTAAGTGTGGGCCTTTCTGAGGGCAGACCCAGTAGTTGCACTCCCCTGAAGCCAGCCCTGACTCCTCAACATAACCAGATAGGAGGTCTTTTCATGTTACAGAAGCTATCTGAACCCCTGTTTGTATGGTTTTACAATATGGTTAATGATACCCATTTCAAAAAGTTTGGAAGCCACAGTAGACCATATATTTGAATTATCAGTGTTTTTGGCTATTTTTTCAATTTCTTCTCCTTTCTTCTAGGACTGAATCAAGAATTCTTATCCCTATCATAAAAGACTAAGTATTTCCCTGTTCTTAAGTTGAAACCAAATTCCTTCTTCACATGAATTTCATTTACAGTTGGATCATACATCCTCCTAAGGAGATGTCCAAATTAAATTGAACCATTTGTTAGAGCTATTTTAGATCCTCGTAAATAAGTTTTTCCATGGGGACTTGTTAGCTAGTCTGTACCCTCTGAGTCTGCACCATGTAAGCAAATGAGAAAGATTTCTCAGGGCACTTTCAGACCCTTGCCTTCGTTGTAGTGTTTCAGTGCAGAGTATCCTAGCATGATAATTTAATGGTCACAAATCCTAAACCTATACCAGTACCTATGCTGTTTCTTCTGATTATTCTCCAGGATTCTACTAGCAGAAAAGGAGGAATTAACCTATCTATTTTTTTAGTTATGGGCAAAGCAGTCAGCATGCAGTTTTTATCTGCAAGTGAATATAGCTGCCCAGTTGGTCATATGGATTCCAGACATATTTGTCTTGCTTTTGAGGGTCTTTGTGATTTTATGCAGGGTTTTGTGATTTTATGCAAGAGTCCCTGGATGGCACAATGGCTAAGTGCTCAATTACTAACTGAAAGGTTGGTGGTTCATACCATGAAAAGCCTCTGAACAGATGGAGTTGCCATGACTCAGAATCAACTTGATGGTACCACGATTTTATTCAGCCACCTCACAGTTTTATAAAAGAAGGCAACAATTTTCTTCTGTTACCACAGAAAATTAATATTTTGAATAAACTCAATATATTTATTAAAAGTACCTTTAGCAAGAGGATTATCTCATCCATTGAGATGTTGGTTGTTTTTAATATTAGAACATTTTCTCTTTTAGCTTTTGCTTTTTGTGCTAAGAGTCACAAAATGGTGTGTCCTAGTAAATAATAACCTCCCAGAAGATTTTATTTATTCTTCACATTGAGTTGCATGAAACTTTATTTGGAAAACCATTTGTGTTAGCATCCACCAATAGTTTGTTTTTTCTTTAAAAAAAGGGCATTTGTTTTGGAAAAATAGAAGAATCCGATACATGTGAACTAAGGCGAAGCTATAGAAATCCTTACCACTTTAAAAATAACTTAAATTTAGTTAGTTTGCAACTTATTAAGGACTAGTATGTTGACATCTCCTGTCAAATTATAACTCCAAGTTATATTTGAAATGCACCTGTCTCTGAGAAACTGTCAGCACCATACAGAAGTAATTCACTGATCTTCAGAGACTTTCCTGAGGAAAAAGTTTTAAAATATATGAATTAACTTTATCATCCATCATCTAAAACTAGGAATCAGAGAGTTTGGACTAGTATTTAGACAATAAAACAAAACAATACAAAACCTTGAAACCTATTAATTCCTTTTGTACTTCACTGTCAACTCTTACCCATCTTTAGTTCTATGATTATAAATTAATGCTATTTTAACTTTAAGTTATTATCATAGTATCATCACATGAAAATCCCATTTTGTAGAATATAGGAAGACCACTTCAGTGATATGTTTTGGTAAATTTTTGGTTATAAAAAAATACCAATTTTTTTCACAGATTTATCATGTTTGCAAAGAATTCAGGAGGACATTGATTTCTTAACATGTTTTGTTAGTCAGTATTAATTTCCTAAATTTCATGAATATTAACTTTCAATTGTATTACGTAGGACTTTTTTAGTTACAAGTATTAATAATCCAGTCAACATAGCTTCTGTTGATAAAGAAGAAAAGGAATTTTCTCTCTTAACTGAGCAGACCAGCGTCCAGAGTCTCACACAATGTCATAAAGACTCAGCTTTTCTCCACATTTTCAGCTATGCTTTCCTCTTTGTTGATTTCATTATCAAATCTTCATGATCCGTATCAAAATAAGACAGTTACCACCAACACCGGGCTTATATTTTACTACCTTAACAATGATAAAAGAACAAAGAGACTTTCATTATTTCCAGCAAAAATACTGGAATCGAGTTTATTGCTGTTCTTTGATTTGCCAGTCTGAGTCACGTTGGCAATCCAGAAGCTGAAGGTGGCCAACATCACCTGGGCCACAGGGGAAAAGAGTAAAGAAGAGTAGTTACCTAAGAAAAATCAGGGTGATGCTACTTGTAGAGAGAAGAATGGAGTCTCCGCAGGTAAAATCATTCTTATTATTATTGAGAAGTGTCCTCTGTAATTTAATATAGAAATAGAATTTTATTCATAGAAATAAATGAAACTTAAAGGCCCTAAATGCATCTTTGTCATTTATTATTAGATTATTTTCAAACCATATCATATACTTGACTGACAGTTTTTTTAATTCTTGAAATTCTAATTTCTTGACTCATTCTGTTTTGGAAATTTCACGTGTTTCTTAAGTGAAAGGTAAAAAACAAAAAAGCAAAAAACCCATTGCCGTCGAGTCAATTCCAACTCATAGTGACCCTATAGGACAGAGCAGAGCTGCCCCATAGGGCTTCCAAGGAGCACCTGGTGAATTTGAACTGGCAACATTTTGGTTAGCAGCCATAGCTCTTAACAGCGATGCCACCAGGGTTTCCAAAGTGAAAGGTGCTGAATGCATTAAAAATCTTGTTACCGTCGAGTCAATTCTGACTCATGGTGACCATAAAGGATAGAGTGGAACTGCCCCATAGGGTTTCCTAGGCTGCAGTCTTTACAGAAACAGATTGCCACATCTTTCTCCCATGGAGAGGATGGCGGGTTCGAACTGCTGCACTTTCAGTTGACAGCCGAGCACTTAAGCACTGTGCCACCAGGGCTGCTTACTTAACCCATTACCCTTAATTATATTACATGGAATGTGTTCAGCCCCTGCCTTGACTTAGGGCAGATAAAATATCATTACCACATTAGAGTGCTCACCATTGAAGAAAATTTTTGTTATATTTTACTCAAAAATCAATTGTATTTCTGCTTGCTTATTAATATTTTTCTAAAACCTTTTTATCTGTGAGAATACTATTTGAAAATAATTAGTGGGATTGTTGAACAATTTTAGAAAGAAAAAGGGTTATTTACTTTGAAATCTTTGGAAAGAAACTAGACTCAAAATTAAAAAAAATAAAAGCCCACTCATTATAGAATAAAGAGAAGGAATATGAATGATACTATAATTCCTAATAGAAATTTATCATTAGGGAGGGAAGAGATTGAGGTCTGAGTTAACTGGATAAAATGATGTAAGAAGCTGCTACTAGTCAAAACAACATACCTACAACTTTCCGTCTCCTCTCAGTGGAAGAGAGACTTTTTTAGTGCCAAGATAGACATTTCCCCTTTGCTCTGTATTCCATTCCTTCCTGCCACTTCAGAGACTTTAATCCACCAGCTGTCCTCCACATCTCGCTCCACAATCCTTCAGCCTTTCTTTATGATCCTCCTCTTCAGCACATAAAATCTCCCTCGCTCCAACTACTGCCCTGTGTTTCTCCTTTCCTTGTCAACCCTAATTCTGAGGATTGTTTTTATTGGATATTCTCCACTTCTTCGTCTTTCATTTATTCCTTAACTGTTGCCACTGCTTAATTCAAATTGCTTTAAGAATCTTGGTTAGAAGTGAGGTGGTAAGACTTTGTCTCATTTACTTTGGTCATGTTATCAGGAGGCACCCGTAGAAAGACATAATGCTTGGTAAAGTACCGGGCCAGCAAAAAAAGAGGGAGACCCCCCCTCCCAGTGAGATGGATTGACACGATGGCTACAACAGTGGTCTGAAACGTAGCAATGATTGTGAGGATGGTTCAAGGCTGGGCGGTGTTTCATTCCTTTATACATAAGGTTGCTATGAATTGGAGCCACCTTGATACCATCTAACAACAACAACCATTTGCCAGTTCCCATGGGTGTTGTGGATTTTCACACTTATTTGGGCTCCTTGGATATTTGGCTTTTTAAACTGACCACTCACGTATTCTTCAATTGCTTTTCACCCTGAATTATCATAAACAAGGATTTGACTATCTATAACTTCATTTTCTTATCTTTATACACCCTTCAAACCACTCCAAACTTCACTGTAACAGATGGAGTCACTAAGCTAGCAAGCACATCATAAAGCCAGAACTTGAACGAACTTCTAGTCCAAGACCCACAATGTTTCTATTACATATCCCTACAGAAAATATAATATCACATTCCTCATTTTAAATCCTCAGTCTAGATAGGGGCTTTAGGACAGAAGGTATATTGTTGTAGCCTTTTCACTGAGTAAGATACAAAGTAGAATTTTTAGAAGCTTATGGCAGAAAACCTGGTAAAACGCCATGAAGCTGCTGTAATTCTTTCTGCCTTCTCACTCTGACACTTCCTACATCATCTTGGCTGGTACATTTATTAGAATCAATTTTCTTGAATTCTGATTCTTGCCTTTAAATTTCAAAAGTTTTAATTTGTTACTAAAATATAATATGCAGGGGAGGTGATTGAACACAAAAAAGATTTTTCTTTGTGAAAGACAGATTTTGAGGCTTTAAATTTGGTTTGATTTGGTATCTGTGATACATGACAGAATATTTTAAAAACCTGTCTTAAATTAAAAATAAAATTCACTGGGGAGATTTCGAGGTGATTAAAAGGACTTTATTTGGTAATAATGATTGTTTTTATAGTTTTTCTTTATTTTGAAAGAAGTAACTGTATATTCACAGGAAGTTGAAAAATGTTACAAAGGGGCCCCAAGTAGCTTCACTCTGTTTTCCTCAGTAGTTAATTTTATATAACTATGATACAATATCAAAACCAGGAAATTAACATTGGTATAACGTGCTTGTGTATTTCTGTGTCCATTTATCACATGCGTCGATTCACGTAACCACCGCAAACAAGATACAGAACTATTTCACCACCACCAAATACCTCCCTCACGCTGCACCTTTTAAGTCACAACCATACACTTCCTCACCACCCCAACCCCTTGACAACTACTACCCTGTATCATATCTCCAGGATTTTGGCATTTTGAGAACATTACATAAATGGATTCATATAGTTTGTGAACTTTTGAGATTCACTTTTTTTCCACTTTACATAATACCCCCGAGATACACCCAACTTATATGTATCAATAGCCTGTACCTTTTTAGTGCTGTGATTGTCTTTTGTTGCTTTGCAGTTGAGTTTTACATGTAAACGGTTGTAATATCGCTCAATAATGGACTGAAATGAAAACCAATTCAACTGTACACAAACACCAGGGAAATAATAGATAAGAAAATGAAACAGTTGAAATAACTCCAACATCTTAAAATCTAACAGTCTCTTTGATGGGAAATTCTAGGAGAACCTAACTTGTGCTTAAGTGCAGATGGTTTTCTGCATGCTATAATTTGAGGAGGTCTGAAAGCTTCCTTATTAAAAAATAGTTGTCTAAATTTGCCTTGGTCCCTCAGTTCTTTTTTTTTTTTTAATTTTATTGTGCCTTAGGTTAAAGGTTACAGTGCAGATTAGTTTCTCATTTAAAAATTTATACACAAATTGTTTTGTGATATTAGTTGCAATCCGCACATTGTGTCTGCTGTCTCCCCCTTTCCCTTTTTACCCTGGGTTCTCCATGTCCATTCGTCCAGTTTGCCTGTATCTTCCTGCCTTCTCGTCTGCTTTTGGGCAGGTGTTGCCCTACTGGTCTCATATACTTGGTTGAACTAAGAAGCACATTCCTCACGTGTTATTATTTGTTTTATATGCCTGTCTAATCTTTGGCTGAAAGGTGGACTTCAGGAGTGTCTTCCGTGCTGAGTTAGCAGGGTGTCCAGGGGCCATAGTCTCAGGGGTTCTTCCAGTCTCTGTCAGACTAGTAAGTCTGGTCTTTATTTGTGAATTTAAGTTTTGTTTTACATTTTTCAAGCACTCTGGGATCCTCCACTGTGATCCCATCAGAACACCACCTAGTTCTTCTGGGCTCAGGCTGGTGGAGGCAGTTGCTCATGTGTTCCATTTAGTCCTTTGGACTGGTATTTTCCTTGTATCTTTGATTTTCTTCATTCTCCTTTGCTCCAAACATGGTGGGACCAATAGATGTATCTTAGATGGCCACTTACAAGCTTTTAAGACCCCAGATGCTACGCACCAAAGTAGGATTTAGAACATTTTCTTTATGAGCTAATGTTATGCCAATTGACCTTGATGTCCGCGAGACCATGATCCTAGCCCTCAGTCCCAGTAACTCGGTCCCTCAAGTTGTTTGGATGTGTCTAGGATGCTTCTATGACTTCGCTTTGGACAAATTATACTGACTTCCCCTATATTGTGTATTGTCTTTACCTTCACCAAAGTTAATACTGGCAATGAAAGCTCTTCTTTATTTGCAATTGTATTATATGTTTGAAAGGGCCAGGAGGAATTAAAACTTTATTATCTCACTAGTTGTACAAGTGTATGAAGGTGCAAGAGGAGTTCAGAAGCCTGGTTAGTAAAGTGAGAGTATTTAAAGAAAACATTTTCCGTATGTATTATTTGAAATTCTAGACTTCTATGAAGTTTAACGATCCAAAAAACTAAAACACAAATTTAACCTTTTGAAGATTTTCTAAAAACTGCTGCTCATGCCTTACTCCTGGTCACTTTTTTTTTTTCTTTCTTTTCCTCCTGAAATTCAAAGTTGATTAGATTGGGACAGAAACTCTTCATTCCCATTCAGGTTACACTATATACTCTCTCTTCCAGAAAATGATGAACCTTTGAATATTAACTATTGAACAACTCAAATCAATAGTTTTTACAAATACACGCAACACATTGCATCGAGTTATTCAACCTCACGTGGGCTAGGACCGAAGTTCAAACATCTAGGATTTTGTTTTAGTAAGATGATTTCTTGAAAAACAAACCATAAAATAATGACAACCACTAAGTTATTGAAGTCGGTGAAATACTAACACATATTGATGAAAACATGTAAGTCTTGCTCTGAAATTTCTATAGCAGAACACTACCCAGATTTCTTCTAGAGGAAACACAAGAGGCTGAAAAACTCTACAGACTACAAATGTGAAAGCTTTATAAGACTGACTCCTTATAAAACCAACTTTTGACACTTAGTCTCTAGTGCGTCAGGAAATCTGCCTCAGGAAGAAATAGATTTTCTTCTATCTGAGATCATAGTCAACTTATTTCTAAAAGTTAAAAAGTCCTCTAAGAACTATAAAACAACCAGCACAGAACCACAGAAGTGAAAGAACAAGGTGCAGTCGGGTCTTACCAAAGCAGAGAGGTGTGATCGAGGTTTCCAAGCACAGACAAGCCCTTATGACCCTCTGCTTCCAAAGCATGGCTGACAGACACTGTTATTCAAGTGAACTTGTATAATTGAAGCCCCTATTTTTTTTAAGGTTTTATTTCAGCCTGTGTATCTGGAACAATGCCAGAAATTTCCTCAAGAACAATTTCGGAAACAAAAATACTAATTTAAGAAAAAAACAAAGTAACTTCCAATAAAAGGACAGGTAACCTCTAAAATCTTTTTGTGCTTACGGTCAAGGCTAAAATTATTTTAACTTCTTAACTTAAAGCAATAGTGATATGTTTAGCTGGATTCTGTTCCTGAAGTCATTTCTAAAGTATATCATATTTTTCATTCTAAGATATTTTTCTTCCAGAATGTACTTTATAATTATTTCTGATGTTGACAGCGTATGTGTTGTTTGAAGTACCCTGTCATCAAATGCAATAAATTTCGTGCCATCAATGTGACATAACCGTGTCACTGGTTCTTCACCATCCCCACTTTGTTTTTCAAACAAGGCAAGACATGGCTTAAGTCTCGTATTACCAAAAACAAAACAAAACAAAACTTGCTGGAATTACTAAGAACGCTAGTTTACTATGCATTGCTGAAATTCTCATTATTTGAGTCCAGATATTTTTCAAACTGTTGGGGCATTTTATATTTTAATTTTTAAACCTCAATTTTTATTCAGAGATGGAATATCTTCTGTTTGCTTGAAGAATTATTTTTGCAGTTTCACTCAGTAATTCACCCACTGTATTATAAATTCTTTAGGAGTATGGATTTTAATCATCATCAAATCTCCGGCACTTAGTATACCACAGGCAACCGGTTCTTTCAACATTTTTTTAAGGAGCATCCGCTCTGTGCTAGCATTGTTTAGGCACTGAGGACAAACTCAAAGTCCTCATTCTTGTGGAGCTGGCATTTTTGTGGGAAGTAGACAGACAGTAAACAGATAAATAAACATTTAAAACCAAAAACCCAACTCATTGCTATCAAGTCAATGCCAATTCATAGCGACCCTACAGGGCAGAGTAGAGATGCCCTCCATAGTGTTTCCAAGGAGCCGCTGGTGGATTTGAACTCCTGACCTTTTGGTTAGCAGCCGAACATTTAACTACTGCACCACCAGGGCTCCAATAAACATGTGGTGAGTTATAAAAAAGAAGTAGCACGATGACAAAGGGTAATAAGTGAGGAAGAATGGCAACTTTATACAGCTTATAATTTCATAAAGGAGAAAAAATAAAGCTCTAAAAGGGCCAATGATTTTCCCAAATTACCCAGCTAGACTGTAACAGTAAGCATTTTTCTCAAGCTATGGATCCAGCATTATTCCCACTATAACGTCCCAGCTTTTAATGTTGGAGATGGAAATACTATTCTATAATATTTCAGGCCCCTTTTCTTGAGCATAAAGTTTTGAATGTATACCTTCCATTTTAAGTACAAATTCTTCAAGCTTAATTGTGTCTTAATTACACAATTAAGATTTATTACCTTTGAAAATGAAATTCCAAATTTTTCACTCTAAACATGGAATTTTATAG